>NC_073227.2:2500000-5000000 GCF_029281585.2 Gorilla gorilla gorilla | reverse complement strand
AATTTATACCGAGAGCAGTGTAGATATTTCCAAGTTCATACAGATAGCGGTGTAGATATTTCCACGTTTATAGAGATGGCGGTGTAGATATTTCCCTTGATATACAGATAGCTGTGCAGATATTTCCATGTTCATACAGATAGCGGTGTAGATATTTCCATGTTCATACAAATGGCAGTGTAGTTATTTCCATGTTCATAGAGATGGCGGTGTAGATATTTCCATGTTCATACAGATAGCGGTGTAGATATTTCCATGTTCATACAGTTAGCGGTGTAGATATTTCCATGTTCTTACAGATGGCAGTGTAGATATTTACATGTTCATACAGATGGCGGTGTAGATATTTCCACGTTCATACAGATGGCGGTGTAGATATTTCCATGTTCATACAGATAGCGGTGTAGATATTTCCATGTTCATACAGATAGCGGTGTAGACATTTCCATGTTCATACAGTTAGCGGTGTAGATATTTCCATGTTCATACAGATGGCGGTGCAGATATTTACATGTTCATACAGATGGCGGTGTAGATATTTCCATGTTCGTACGGATGGCAGTGTAGATATTTCCATGTTCATAGAGGTGGCGGTGTAGATATTTCCATGTTTATACAGATAGCAGTGTAGTTATTTCCATGTTTATAGAGATAGCATTGTAGATATATCCATTGATATACTGATAGCAGTGTAGATATTTGCATGTTCATACAGATAGCGGTGTAGATATTTCCATGTCCGTACAGATAGCGGTGTAGATATTTCCATGTTCGTACAGATAGCGGTGTAGATATTTGCATGTTCATACAGATAACGGAGTAGATATTTCAATGTTCATACAGATAGCGGTGCAGATATTTCCATGTTCATACAGTTAGCAGTGAAGTTATTTCCATGTTCATACAGATGGCCGTGTAGATATTTACATGTTCATACAGATGGCGGTATAGATATTTCCATGTTCGTACAGATGGCGGTGTAGATATTTCCATGTTCATAGAGATGGTGGTGTAGATATTTCCATGTTTATGCAGATAGCGGTATAGATATTTCCATGTTTATACAGATGGTGGTGTAGATATTTCCATGTTTATGGAGATGGCGGTCTAGATATTTCCATGTTTACAGAGATAGTGGTGTAGTTATTTCCAAGTTTATAGAGACAGCGTTGTAGATATTTCCATGTTTATACAGATAGCGGTGAAGATATTTCCATGTTTATACAGATAGCGTTGTAGATATTTCCATGTTTATACAGATAGCAGTGTAGATATTTCCATGTTTATAGAGATAGTGGTGTAGATAATTTCAATTTTATACAGAGAGCAGTGTAGATATTTCCAAGTTAATACAGATAGCGGTGTAGATATTTCCACGTTTACAGAGATGGCGGTGTAGATATTTCCATGTTCATACAGATGGCAGTGTAGTTATTTCCACGTTTATAGGTATTGCGGTGTAGATATTTTCATGTTTACACAGACGGCGGTGTAGATATTTCCATGTTTACACAGATAGCGGTGTAGACATTTCCATGTTTACACAGATAGTGGTGTGGATATTTCCATGTTCATACAAATGTCGGTGTAGATATTTCCATGTTCATAGAGATGATGGTGTAGATATTTCCATGTTTATACAGGTAGCAGTGTAGTTATTACCATGTTTGTAGACATAGCAGTGTAGATATTTCCATTAATATACAGATAGCAGTGTAGATATTTGCATGTTCATAGAGATAGCGGTGTAGATATTTCCATGTTTATTCAGATAGCGGTGTAGATATTTCCATATTCATACAGTTAGCGGTGTAGATATTTCCATGTTCATACAAATGGCGGTGTAGATATTTCCATGTTTATACAGATAGCAGTGTAGATGTTTCCATGTTTATAGAGATAGCAGTGTAGATATTTCCATTGATATACAGATAGCTGTGTAGATATTTGCATGTTCATACACATAGCGGTGTAGATATTTCCATGTTCATACAGATAGCGGTGTAGATATTTCCATGTTCGTACAGAGAGCGGTGTAGATATTTCCATGTTCATACAGATAGCGGTGTAGATATTTCCATTTTCCTACAGATGGCGGTGTAGATATTTCCATGTTCATACAGTTAGCGGTGTAGATATTTCCATGTTCGTACAGAGAGCGGTGTAGATATTTCCATGTTCATACAGATAGCGGTGTAGATATTTCCATGTTCATACAAATGGCGGTGTAGATAGATCCATGTTCATAGAGATGGCGGTGTAGATATTTCCATGTTCATACAAATGGCGGTGTAGATATTTCCATGTTCATAGAGATGGCGGTGTAGGTCTTTCCATGTTTATACAGATAGCAGTGTAGTTATTTCCATATTTATAGAGATAGCAGTGTAGATATTTCCATTGATATACAGAAAGCGGTGTAGATATTTCCATGTTCATACAGATAGCGGTGTAGATATTTCCATGTTCATACAGATGGTGGTGTAGATATTTACATGTTCATACAGATGGCGGTGTAGATATTTCCATGTTCATACAGATGTCGGTGTAGATATTTCCATGTTCATACAGATAGCGGTGTAGTTATTTCCAGATTCATACCAATAGCGGTGTAGATATTTCCATGTTCATACAGTTAGCGGTGTAGATATTTCCATGTTCATACAGATGGCGGTGTAGATATTTACATGTTCATACAGATGGCGGTGTAGATATTTCCATGTTCGTACGGATGGCAGTGTAGATATTTCCATGTTCATATAGGTGGCGGTGTAGACATTTCCATGTTTATACAGATAGCAGTGTAGTTATTTCCATGTTATAGAGATAGCAGTGTGGATATTTACATTGATATACAGATAGCTGTGTAGGTATTTGCATTTTCATACAGATAGCGGTGTAGATATTTCCATGTTCGTACAGATAGCTGTGTAGATACTTCCATGTTCATACAGATAGCGGTGTAGATATTTCCATGTTCATACAGATAACGGTGTAGATATATCCATGTTCATACAGATAGCGGTGTAGATATTTCCATGTTCACAGGGTTAGCGGTGTAGATATTTCCATGTTCATAGAGATAACGGTGTAGATATTTCCATGTTCATACAGATAGCGGTGTAGATATTTCCATGTTCATACAGTTAGCGGTGTAGATATTTCCATGTTCATACAGTTAGCGGTGTAGATAATTCCATGTTCTTACTGATGGCAGTGTAGATATCTACATGTTCATACAGATGGCGGTGTAGATATTTCCATGTTCATACAGATGGCGGTGTAGATATTTCCATGTTGATGCAGATGGCGGTGTAGATATTTCCATGTTCATACAAATGGCGGTGTTTATATTTCCACGATCATAGAGATGGCGATGTAGATATTTCCATGTTTATACAGATAGCAGTGTAGTTATTTCCATGTTTATAGAGATAGCAGTGTAGATATTTCCATTGATATACAGATAGCTGTGTAGATATTTGCATGTTCATACAGATAGCGGTGTAGATATTTCCATGTTCGTACAGATAGCGGTGTAGATATTTCCATGTTCATACATATAGCGGTGTAGATATTTGCATGTTCATACAG
Source organism: Gorilla gorilla gorilla (assembly GCF_029281585.2). Classification (NCBI taxonomy): domain Eukaryota; kingdom Metazoa; phylum Chordata; class Mammalia; order Primates; family Hominidae; genus Gorilla; species Gorilla gorilla. The sequence goes on along the minus strand of NC_073227.2, from coordinate 4,996,406 downwards.
ATAACGGTGTAGATATTTCCATGTTCATACAGATAGCGGTGTAGATATTTCCATGTTCATACAGTTAGCGGTGAAGTTATTTCCATGTTCATACAGATGGCGGTGTAGATATTTACATGTTCATACAGATGGCGGTATAGATATTTCCATGTTCGTTCAGATGGCGGTGTAGATATTTCCATGTTCATAGATATGGTGGTGTAGATATTTCCATGTTTATGCAGATAGCGGTATAGATATTTCCATGTTTATACAGATGGTGGTGTAGATATTTCCATGTTTATAGAGATGGCGGTCTAGATATTTCCATGTTTACAGAGATAGTGGTGTAGTTGTTTCCAAGTTTATAGAGACAGCGTTGTAGATATTTCCATGTTTATACAGATAGCGGTGAAGGTATTTCCATGTTTATACAGATAGCGTTGTAGATATTTCCATGTTTATACAGATAGCAGTGTAGATATTTCCATGTTTATAGAGATAGTGGTGTAGATAATTTCAATTTTATACAGAGAGCAGTGTAGATATTTCCAAGTTAATACAGATAGCGGTGTAGATATTTCCACGTTTACAGAGATGGCGGTGTAGATATTTCCATGTTCACACAGATGGCAGTGTAGATATTTCCACGTTTATAGGTATTGCGGTGTAGATATTTTCATGTTTACACAGATGGCGGTGTAGATATTTCCATGTTTACACATATAGTGGTGTAGACATTTACATGTTTACACAGATAGCGGTGTGGATATTTCCATGTTCATACAAATGTCGGTGTAGATATTTCCATGTTCATAGAGATGACGGTGTAGATATTCCCATGTTTATACAGGTAGCAGTGTTATTTATTACCATGTTTGTAGACATAGCAGTGTAGATATTTCCATTAATATACAGATAGCAGTGTAGATATTTGCATGTTCATAGAGATAGCGGTGTAGATATTTCCATGTTTATTCAGATAGCGGTGTAGATATTTCCATATTCATACAGATAGCGGTGTAGATATTTCCATGTTCATACAAATGGCGGTGTAGATATTTCCATGTTTATACAGATAGCAGTGTAGATGTTTCCATTTTTATAGAGATAGCAGTGTAGATATTTCCATTGATATACAGATAGCTGTGTAGATATTTGCATGTTCATACACATAGCGGTGTAGATATTTCCATGTTCATACAGATAGCGGTGTAGATATTTCCATGTTCGTACAGAGAGCGGTGTAGATATTTCCATGTTCATACAGATGGCGGTGTAGTTATTTCCATGTTCATACCAATAGCGGTGTAGATATTTCCATGTTCATACAGTTAGCGGTGTAGATATTTCCATGTTCATACAGATGGCGGTGTAGATATTTACATGTTCATACAGATGGCGGTGTAGATATTTCCATGTTCGTACGGATGGCAGTGTAGATATTTCCATGTTCATATCGGTGGCGGTGTAGATATTTCCATGTTTATACAGATAGCAGTGTAGTTATTTCCATGTTTATAGAGATAGCAGTGTGGATATTTCCATTGATATACAGATAGCTGTGTAGGTATTTCCATGTTCACACAGATAGCGGTGTAGATATTTCCATGTTCGTACAGATAGCTGTGTAGATATTTCCATGTTCATACAGATAGCGGTGTAGATATTTCCATGTTCATACAGATAACGGTGTAGATATTTCCATGTTCATACAGATAGCGGTGTAGATATTTCCATGTTCATACAGATAGCGGTGTAGATATTTCCATGTTCATACGGTTAGCGGTGTAGATATTTCCATGTTCATACAGATGGCGGTGTAGATATTTAAATGTTCATACAGATGGCGTTGTAGATATTTCCATGTTCGTACAGATGGCGGTGTAGATATTTCCATGTTTATAGAGATGGTGTTCTAGATATTTCCATGTTTACAGAGATAGTGGTGTAGTTATTTCCAAGTTTATAGAGACAGCGTTGTAGATATTTCCATGTTTATACAGATAGCGGTGAAGATATTTCCATGTTTATACAGATAGCTGTGTAGATATTTCCATGTTTATACAGATAGCAGTGTAGACATTTCCATGTTTATACAGATAGTGGTGTAGATAATTTCAATTTATACCGAGAGCAGTGTAGATATTTCCAAGTTCATACAGATAGCGGTGTAGATATTTCCACGTTTATAGAGATGGCGGTGTAGATATTTCCATGGTCATGCAGATGGCTGTGTAGATATTTCCATGTTCATACAAATGGCAGTGTAGTTATTTCCATGTTCATAGAGATGGCGGTGTAGATATTTCCATGTTCATACAAATGGCGGTGTAGATATTTCCATGTTCATAGAGATGGCGGTGTAGATATTTCCATGTTTATACAGATAGCAGTGTAGTTATTTCCATGTTTATAGAGACAGCAGTGTAGATATTTCCCTTGATATACAGATAGCGGTGTAGATATTTCCATGTTCATACAGATAGCGGTGTAGATATTTCCATGTTCATACAGTTAGCGGTGTAGATATTTCCATGTTCTTACAGATGGCAGTGTAGATATTTACATGTTCATACAGATGGCGGTGTAGATATTTCCACGTTCATACAGATGGCGGTGTAGATATTTCCATGTTCATACAGATAGCGGCGTAGATATTTCCATGTTCATACAGATAGCGGTGTAGACATTTCCATGTTCATACAGTTAGCGGTGTAGATATTTCCATGTTCATACAGATGGCGGTGCAGATATTTACATGTTCATACAGATGGCGGTGTAGATATTTCCATGTTCGTACGGATGGCAGTGTAGATATTTCCATGTTCATAGAGGTGGCGGTGTAGATATTTCCATGTTTATACAGATAGCAGTGTAGTTATTTCCATGTTTATAGAGATAGCATTGTAGATATATCCATTGATATACTGATAGCTGTGTAGATATTTGCATGTTCATACAGATAGCGGTGTAGATATTTCCATGTCCGTACAGATAGCGGTGTAGATATTTCCATGTTCGTACAGATAGCGGTGTAGATATTTGCATGTTCATACAGATAACGGAGTAGATATTTCAATGTTCATACAGATAGCGGTGCAGATATTTCCATGTTCATACAGTTAGCAGTGAAGTTATTTCCATGTTCATACAGATGGCGGTGTAGATATTTACATGTTCATACAGATGGAGGTATAGATATTTCCATATTCGTACAGATGGCGTTGTAGATATTTCCATGTTCTTAGAGATGGCGGTGTAGATATCTCCATGTTTATGCAGATAGCGGTATAGATATTTCCATGTTTATACAGATGGTGGTGTAGATATTTCCATGTTCATAGAAATGGCGGTGTAGATATTTCCATGTTCATTGAGATGGCGGTGTAGATATTTCCATGTTCATACAAATGGCGGTGTAGATATTTCCATGTTCATAGAGATGGCAGTGTAGATATTTCCATATTTATACAGATAGCAGTGTAGTTATTTCCATGTTTATAGGGATAGCAGTGTAGATATTTTCATTGATATACATATAGCTGTGTAGATATTTGCATGTTCATACAGATAGCAGTGTAGATATTTCCATGTTTATAGAGATAGTGTTGTAGATAATTTCAATTTCATACAGAGAGCAGTGTAGATATTTCCAAGTTCATACAGATAGCAGTGTAGATATTTCCACGTTTACAGAGATGGCGGTGTAGATATTTCCATGTTCATACAGAGGACGGTGTAGATATTTCCATGTTTATAGGGATGGCGGTGTAGATATTTTCATGTTTACACAGATGGCGGTGTAGATATTTCCATGTTTACACAGATAGCGGTGTAGACATTTCCATGTTTACACAGATAGCAGTGTGTATATTTCCATGTTTATGCAGATAGCAGTGTAGATATTTCCATGTTTATACAGATAGCGGTACGGATATTTCAATGTTTATTCAGATAGCGGTGCGGATATTTCCATGTTTATACAGATAGCTGGGCAGATATTTCAATGTTTATACAGATAGCGGTGTAGATATTTCCATCTAATACAAATGGCGGTGTAGATATGTCCACGATCGTACAGATGGCGATGTAGATATTTCCATGTTCCTACAGATGGCGGTGTAGATATTTCGAAGTTTATAGAGATAGCGATGTAGTTATTTCCATATTTATAGAGAAATCTGTGTAGATATTTCCATGTATATTCAGATAGCTGTGTAGATGTTTCCATGTTCATGCAGATTACGGTGTAGATATTTCCATGTTCATCCAGATGCCGGTGTACATATATCCATGTTCATACAAATGGCGGTGAAGATATTTCCATGTTCATACAGAGGGCGGTGTAGGCATTTCCATGTTCATACAAATGGCGGTGTAGATATTTCCATGTTCATAGAGATGGCGGTGTAGATATTTCCAGGTTCATACAAATGGCGGTGTAGATATTTCTATGTTCATAGAGATGGCGGTGTAGATATTTCCATGTTTATACAGACAGCAGTGTGGTTATTTCCATGTTTATAGGGATACCAGTCTGGATATTTCCATTGATATACAGATAGCTGTGTAGATATTTGCATGCTCATACAGATAGCGGTGTAGATATTTCCATGTTCATACAGATAGCGGTGTAGATATTTCCATGTTCCTACAGATAGCGGTGTAGATATTTCCATGTTAATACAGATAGCGGTGTAGATATATCCATGTTCCTACAGACAGCGGTGTAGATATTTAAATGTTCATACAGTTAGCGGTGTAGATATTTGCATGTTCATACAGATGGCGGTGTAGATATTTACATGTTGATACAGATGGCGGTGTAGATATTTCCACGTTCATACAGATAACGGTGTAGATATTTCCATGATCATACAGATAGCGGTGTAGATATTTCCATGTTCATACAGATACCGGTGTAGATATTTCCATGTTCATACCAATAGCGGTGTAGACATTTCCATGTTCATACATTTAGCGGTGTAGATATTTCCATGTTCATACAGATGGCGGTGAAGATATTTACATGTTCGTACAGATGGCGGTGTTGATATTTCTATGTTTGTACGGATGGCAGTGTAGATATTTCCATGTTCATAGAGATGGCGGTGTTGATATTTCCATATTTGTACAGATAGCAGTGTAGTTTTTTCCATGTTTATAGAGATAGCAGTGTAGATATTTCCATTGATATACAGATAGCTCTGTAGATATTTGCATGTTCATAGAGATAGCGGTGTAGATATTTCCATGTTCATACAGATAGTGGTGTAGATATTTCCATGTTCATACAGATAGCGGTGTAGATATTTCCATGTTCATACAGATAGCGGTGTAGATATTTCCATGTTCATACAGATAGCGGTGTAGATATTTCCATGTTCATACAGATAGCGGTGTAGATATTTCCATGTTCATACAGTTAGCAGCTTAGATATTTCCATGTTCATACAGATGGCGGTGTAGATATTTCCATGTTCATACAGATGGCGGTGTAGTTATTTCCAGGTTCATAGAGATGGCAGTGTAGATATTTCCACGTTTATTGGTATTGCGGTGTAGATATTTTCATGTTTACACAGATGGCGGTGTAGATATTTCCATGTTTACACAGATAACGGTGTAGACATTTCCATGTTTACACAGATAGCGGTGTGGATATTTCCATGTTCATACAAATGTCGGTGTAGATATTTCCATGTTCATAGAGATGACGGTGTAGATATTTCCATGTTTATACAGGTAGCAGTGTAGTTATTACCATGTTTGTAGACATAGCAGTGTAGATATTTCCGTTAATATACAGATAGCAGTGTAGATATTTGCATGTTCATAGAGATAGCGGTGTAGATATTTCCATGTTTATTCAGATAGCGGTGTAGATATTTCCATATTCATACAGTTAGCGGTGTAGATATTTCCATGTTCATACAAATGGCGGTGTAGATATTTCCATGTTTATACAGATAGCAGTGTAGATGTTTCCATGTTTATAGAGATAGCAGTGTACATATTTCCATTGATATACAGATAGCTGTGTAGATATTTGCATGTTCATACACATAGCGGTGTAGATATTTCCATGTTCATACAGATAGCGGTGTAGGTATTTCCATGTTCGTACAGAGAGCGGTGTAGATATTTCCATGTTCATACAGATAGCGGTGTAGATATTTCCATGTTCCTACAGATGGCGGTGTAGATATTTCCATGTTCATACAGTTAGCGGTGTAGGTATTTCCATGTTCGTACAGAGAGCGGTGTAGATATTTCCATGTTCATACAGATAGCAGTGTAGATATTTCCATGTTCATACAAATGGCGGTGTAGATATATCCATCTTCATAGAGATAGCGGTGTAGATATTTCCATGTTCATACAAATGGCGGTGTAGATATTTCCATGTTCATAGAGATGGCGGTGTAGGTCTTTCCATGTTTATACAGATAGCAGTGTAGTTATTTCCATGTTTATAGAGATAGCAGTGTAGATATTTCCATTGATATACAGATAGCGGTGTAGATATTTCCATGTTCATACAGATAGCGGTGTAGATATTTCCACGTTCATACAGATGGTGGTGTAGATATTTACATGTTCATACAGATGGCGGTGTAGATATTTCCATGTTCATACAGATGTCGGTGTAGATATTTCCATGTTCATACAGATAGCGGTGTAGATATATCCAGATTCATACCAATAGCGGTGTAGATATTTCCATGTTCATACAGTTAGCGGTGTAGATATTTCCATGTTCATACAGATGGCGGTGTAGATATTTACATGTTCATACAGATGGCGGTGTAGATATTTCCATGTTCGTACGGATGGCAGTGTAGATATTTCCATGTTCATATAGGTGGCGGTGTAGACATTTCCATGTTTATACAGATAGCAGTGTAGTTATTTCCATGTTATAGAGATAGCAGTGTGGATATTTACACTGATATACAGATAGCTGTGTAGGTATTTGCATGTTCATACAGATAGCGGAGTAGATATTTCCATGTTTATACAGATAGCGGTGTAGATATTTCCATGTTCATACAGATAGCGGTGTAGATATTTCCATGTTCATACAGTTAGCGGTGTAGATATTTCCATCTTCTTACAGATGGCAGTGTAGATATTTCCATGTTCATGCAAATGGCGGTGTAGATATTTCCATGTTCATACAGATAGCGGTGTAGATATTTCCATGTTCATACAGATAGGGGTGTAGGTATTTCCATGATCATACAGTTAGCGGTGTAGATATTTCCATGTTCATTCAGATGGCGGTGCAGATATTTACATGTTCATACAGATGGCGGTGTAGATATTTCCATGTTTAAACAGATAGCAGTGTAGTTATTTCCATGTTTATAGAGATAGTGGTGTAGATAATTTCAATTTTATACAGAGAGCTGTGTGGATATTTCCAAGTTCATACAGATAGCGGTGTAGATATTTCCACGTTTATAGAGATGGCGGTGTAGATATTTCCATGTTCATACAGATGTCAGTGTAGATATTTCCACGTTTATAGGGATGGCGGTGTAGATATTTTCATGTTTACACAGATGGCAGTGTAGATATTTCCATGTTTACACAGATAGCGGTGTAGACATTTCCATGTTTACACAGATAGCGGTGTGGATATTTCCATGTTCATACAAATGTCGGTGAAGATATTTCCATGTTCATAGAGATGACGGTGTAGATATTTCCATGTTTATACAGATAGCAGTGTAGTTATTACCATATTTATAGAGATAGCAGTGTAGATATTTCCATTGATATACAGATAGCTGTGTAGATATTTGCATGTTCATACAGATAGCGGTGTAGGTATTTCCATGTTTATTCAGATCGCGGTGTAGATATTTCTATATTCATACAGTTAGCGGTGTAGATATTTCCATCTTCATATAAATGGCGGTGCAGATATTTCCATGTTTATACAGATAGCAGTGTAGATATTTCCATGTTTATAGAGATAGCAGTGTAGATATTTCCATTGATATACAGATAGCTGTGTAGATTTTGGCATGTTCATACACATAGCGGTGTAGATATTTCAATGTTCATACAGATAGCGGTGTAGATATTTCCATGTTCGTACAGAGAGCGGTGTAGGTATTTCCATGTTCATACAGATAGCGGTGTAGATATTTCCATATTCATACAGATGGCGGTGTAGATATTTCCATGTTCATTCAGTTATCGGTGTAGATATTTCCATGTTCATACAAATGGCGTTGTAGATATTTCCATGTTCATAGAGATGGCGGTGTAGATATTTCCATGTTCATACAAATGGCGGTGTAGTTATTTCCATGTTCATAGAGATGGCGGTGTAGATCTTTCCATGTTTATACAGATAGCAGTGTAGTTATTTCCATGTTTCTAGAGATAGCAGTGTGGATATTTCCATTGATATTCAGATAGCTGTGTAGGTATTTACATGTTCATACAGATAGCGGTGTAGACATTTCCATGTTCGTACAGATAGCGGTGTAGATATTTCCATGTTCGTACAGATAGCGGTGTAGATATTTCCATGTTCATACAGTTAGCGGTGAAGATATTTCCATGTTCATACAGATGGCGGTGTAGATATTTACATGTTCATACAGATGGCGGTATAGATATTTCCATGTTCATACAGATGGCGGTGTAGATATTTCCATGTTCATACAGATAGCGGTGTAGATACTTCCACGTTTATAGAGATGGCGGTGTAGATATTTCCATGTTCATACAGATGGCAGTGTAGATATTTCCACGTTTATAGGGATGGCGGTGTAGATATTTTCATGTTTACACAGATGGCGGTGTAGATATTTCCATGTTTACCCAGATAGCGGTGTAGACATTTCCATGTTTACACAGATAGCGGTGTGTATATTTCCGTGTTCATACAAATGTCGGTGAAGATATTTCCATGTTCATAGAGATGACGGTGTAGATATTTCCATGTTTATACAGATAGCAGTGTAGTTATTACCATGTTTATAGAGATAGCAGTGTAGATATTTCCATTGATATGCAGATAGCTGTGTAGATATTTGCATGTTCATACAGATAGCCGTGTAGGTATTTCCATGTTTATTCAGGTAGCGGTGTAGATATTTCCATATTCGTACAGTTAGCGGTGTTGATATTTCCATGTTCATACAAATGGCAGTGTAGATATTTCCATGTTCTTACAGATGGCAGTGTAGATATTTACATGTTCATACAGATGGCGGTGTAGATATTTCCATGTTCATACAGATGGCGGTGTAGGTATTTCCATGTTCATACGGATAGCGGTGTAGATATTTCCATGTTAATACAGATAGCGGTGTAGATATTTCCATATTCATACAGATAGCGGTGTAGATATTTCCATGTTAATACAGATGGCGGTGTAGTTATTTACATGTTCATACAGATGGCGGTGTAGATATTTCCATGTTCGTACGTATGGCAGTGTAGATATTTCCATGTTCATACAGGTGGCGGTGTGGATATTTCCATGTTTATACAGATTGCAGTATAGATATTTCCATGTTTACAGAGATAGCATTGTAGATATTTCCATTGATATACAGATAGCTGTGTAGATATTTGCATGTTCATACAGATAGCGGTGTAGATATTTCCATGTTCGTACAGATAGCTGTGTAGATATTTCCATGTTCATACAGATACCGGTGTAGATATTTCCATGTTCATACAGATAACGGTGTAGATATTTCTATGTTCACACAGATAGCGGTGTAGATATTTCCATGTTCATACAGTTAGCGGTGAAGTTATTTCCATGTTCATACAGATGGCGGTGTAGATATTTCCATGTTCATATAGATGGCGGTATAGATATTTCCATGTTCGTACAGATGGCGGTGTAGATATTTCCATGTTCATAGAGATGGCGGTGTAGATATTTCCATGTTTATGCAGATAGCGGTATAGATATTTCCACGTTTATACAGATGGTGGTGTAGATATTTCCATGCTCATACAGTTAGCAGTGTAGATATTTCCATGTTCTTACAGATGGCAGTGTAGATATTTACATGTTCGTACGGATGGCAGTGTAGATATTTCCATGTTCATACAGATGGTGGTGTAGATATTTGCATGTTCATACAGACAGTGGTGTAGATATTTCCATGTTCATACAGATAGCGGTGTAGATATTTCCATGTTCATACAGATAGTGGTGTAGCTATTTCCATGTTTATACAGATAGCAGTATAGTTATTTGCATGTTTACAGAGATAGCAAATGTAGATATTTCCATTGATATACAGATAGCTGTGTAGATATTTGCATGTTCATACAGATAGCGGTGTAGATATTTCCATGTTCATACAGATAGCGGTGTAGATATTTCCATGTTCATACAGATAGCGGTGTAGATATTTCCATGTTCATACAGATAGCGGTGTAGGTATTTCCATGTTCATACAGATAGCGGTGTAGATATTTCCATGTTCATACAGTTAGCAGCTTAGATATTTCCATGTTCATACAGATGGCGGTGTAGATATTTCCATGTTCATACAGATGGCGGTGTAGATATTTCCAGGTTCATAGAGATGGCAGTGTAGATATTTCCACGTTTATAGGTATTGCGGTGTAGATATTTTCATGTTTACACAGATGGCGGTGTAGATATTTCCATGTTTACACAGATAACGGTGTAGACATTTCCATGTTTACACAGATAGCGGTGTGGATATTTCCATGTTCATACAAATGTCGGTGTAGATATTTCCATGTTCATAGAGATGACGGTGTAGATATTTCCATGTTTATACAGGTAGCAGTGTAGTTATTACCATGTTTGTAGACATAGCAGTGTAGATATTTCCGTTAATATACAGATAGCAGTGTAGATATTTGCATGTTCATAGAGATAGCGGTGTAGATATTTCCATGTTTATTCAGATAGCGGTGTAGATATTTCCATATTCATACAGTTAGCGGTGTAGATATTTCCATGTTCATACAAATGGCGGTGTAGATATTTCCATGTTTATACAGATAGCAGTGTAGATGTTTCCATGTTTATAGAGATAGCAGTGTACATATTTCCATTGATATACAGATAGCTGTGTAGATATTTGCATGTTCATACACATAGCGGTGTAGATATTTCCATGTTCATACAGATAGCGGTGTAGGTATTTCCATGTTCGTACAGAGAGCGGTGTAGATATTTCCATGTTCATACAGATAGCGGTGTAGATATTTCCATGTTCCTACAGATGGCGGTGTAGATATTTCCATGTTCATACAGTTAGCGGTGTAGGTATTTCCATGTTCGTACAGAGAGCGGTGTAGATATTTCCATGTTCATACAGATAGCGGTGTAGATATTTCCATGTTCATACAAATGGCGGTGTAGATATATCCATCTTCATAGAGATGGCGGTGTAGATATTTCCATGTTCATACAAATGGCGGTGTAGATATTTCCATGTTCATAGAGATGGCGGTGTAGGTCTTTCCATGTTTATACAGATAGCAGTGTAGTTATTTCCATGTTTATAGAGATAGCAGTGTAGATATTTCCATTGATATACAGATAGCGGTGTAGATATTTCCATGTTCATACAGATAGCGGTGTAGATATTTCCATGTTCATACAGATGGTGGTGTAGATATTTACATGTTCATACAGATGGCGGTGTAGATATTTCCATGTTCATACAGATGTCGGTGTAGATATTTCCATGTTCATACAGATAGCGGTGTAGATATATCCAGATTCATACCAATAGCGGTGTAGATATTTCCATGTTCATACAGTTAGCGGTGTAGATATTTCCATGTTCATACAGATGGCGGTGTAGATATTTACATGTTCATACAGATGGCGGTGTAGATATTTCCATGTTCGTACGGATGGCAGTGTAGATATTTCCATGTTCATATAGGTGGCGGTGTAGACATTTCCATGTTTATACAGATAGCAGTGTAGTTATTTCCATGTTATAGAGATAGCAGTGTGGATATTTACACTGATATACAGATAGCTGTGTAGGTATGTGCATGTTCATACAGATAGCGGAGTAGATATTTCCATGTTTATACAGATAGCGGTGTAGATATTTCCATGTTCATACAGATAGCGGTGTAGATATTTCCATGTTCATACAGTTAGCGGTGTAGGTATTTCCATCTTCTTACAGATGGCGGTGTAGATATTTCCATGTTCATGCAAATGGCGGTGTAGATATTTCCATGTTCATACAGATAGCGGTGTAGATATTTCCATGTTCATACAGATAGCGGTGTAGGTATTTCCATGATCATACAGTTAGCGGTGTAGATATTTCCATGTTCATTCAGATGGCGGTGCAGATATTTACATGTTCATACAGATGGCGGTGTAGATATTTCCATGTTTAAACAGATAGCAGTGTAGTTATTTCCATGTTTATAGAGATAGTGGTGTAGATAATTTCAATTTTATACAGAGAGCTGTGTGGATATTTCCAAGTTCATACAGATAGCGGTGTAGATATTTCCACGTTTATAGAGATGGCGGTGTAGATATTTCCATGTTCATACAGATGTCAGTGTAGATATTTCCACGTTTATAGGGATGGCGGTGTAGATATTTTCATGTTTACACAGATGGCAGTGTAGATATTTCCATGTTTACACAGATAGCGGTGTAGACATTTCCATGTTTACACAGATAGCGGTGTGGATATTTCCATGTTCATACAAATGTCGGTGAAGATATTTCCATGTTCATAGAGATGACGGTGTAGATATTTCCATGTTTATACAGATAGCAGTGTAGTTATTACCATATTTATAGAGATAGCAGTGTAGATATTTCCATTGATATACAGATAGCTGTGTAGATATTTGCATGTTCATACAGATAGCGGTGTAGGTATTTCCATGTTTATTCAGATCGCGGTGTAGATATTTCTATATTCATACAGTTAGCGGTGTAGATATTTCCATCTTCATATAAATGGCGGTGCAGATATTTCCATGTTTATACAGATAGCAGTGTAGATATTTCCATGTTTATAGAGATAGCAGTGTAGATATTTCCATTGATATACAGATAGCTGTGTAGATTTTGGCATGTTCATACACATAGCGGTGTAGATATTTCAATGTTCATACAGATAGCGGTGTAGATATTTCCATGTTCGTACAGAGAGCGGTGTAGGTATTTCCATGTTCATACAGATAGCGGTGTAGATATTTCCATGTTCATACAGATGGCGGTGTAGATATTTCCATGTTCATTCAGTTATCGGTGTAGATATTTCCATGTTCATACAAATGGCGTTGTAGATATTTCCATGTTCATAGAGATGGCGGTGTAGATATTTCCATGTTCATACAAATGGCGGTGTAGTTATTTCCATGTTCATAGAGATGGCGGTGTAGATCTTTCCATGTTTATACAGATAGCAGTGTAGTTATTTCCATGTTTCTAGAGATAGCAGTGTGGATATTTCCATTGATATTCAGATAGCTGTGTAGGTATTTACATGTTCATACAGATAGCGGTGTAGACATTTCCATGTTCGTACAGATAGCGGTGTAGATATTTCCATGTTCGTACAGATAGCGGTGTAGATATTTCCATGTTCGTACAGTTAGCGGTGAAGATATTTCCATGTTCATACAGATGGCGGTGTAGATATTTACATGTTCATACAGATGGCGGTATAGATATTTCCATGTTCATACAGATGGCGGTGTAGATATTTCCATGTTCATACAGATAGCGGTGTAGATACTTCCACGTTTATAGAGATGGCGGTGTAGATATTTCCATGTTCATACAGATGGCAGTGTAGATATTTCCACGTTTATAGGGATGGCGGTGTAGATATTTTCATGTTTACACAGATGGCGGTGTAGATATTTCCATGTTTACCCAGATAGCGGTGTAGACATTTCCATGTTTACACAGATAGCGGTGTGTATATTTCCGTGTTCATACAAATGTCGGTGAAGATATTTCCATGTTCATAGAGATGACGGTGTAGATATTTCCATGTTTATACAGATAGCAGTGTAGTTATTACCATGTTTATAGAGATAGCAGTGTAGATATTTCCATTGATATGCAGATAGCTGTGTAGATATTTGCATGTTCATACAGATAGCCGTGTAGTTATTTCCATGTTTATTCAGGTAGCGGTGTAGATATTTCCATATTCGTACAGTTAGCGTTGTTGATATTTCCATGTTCATACAAATGGCAGTGTAGATATTTCCATGTTCATACAAATGGCGGTGTAGATATTTCCATGTTTCTACAGATAGCAGTGTAGTTATTTCCATGTTTATAGAGATAGCAGTGTAGATATTTCCATTGATATACAGATAGCTGTGTAGCTATTTGCATGTTCATACAGATAGCGGTGTAGATATTTCCATGTTTATACAGATAGCGGTGTAGATATTTCCATGTTCATACAGATACCGGTGTAGATATTTCCATGTTCATACAGTTAGCAGTGTAGATATTTCCATGTTCTTACAGATGGCAGTGTAGATATTTACATGTTCATACAGATGGCGGTGTAGATATTTCCATGTTCATACAGATGGCGGTGTAGGTATTTCCATGTTCATACGGATAGCGGTGTAGATATTTCCATGTTAATACAGATAGCGGTGTAGATATTTCCATGTTCATACAGATAGCGGTGTAGATATTTCCATGTTAATACAGATGGCGGTGTAGTTATTTACATGTTCATACAGATGGCGGTGTAGATATTTCCATGTTCGTACGTATGGCAGTGTAGATATTTCCATGTTCATACAGGTGGCGGTGTGGATATTTCCATGTTTATACAGATTGCAGTATAGATATTTCCATGTTTACAGAGATAGCATTGTAGATATTTCCATTGATATACAGATAGCTGTGTAGATATTTGCATGTTCATACAGATAGCGGTGTAGATATTTCCATGTTCGTACAGATAGCTGTGTAGATATTTCCATGTTCATACAGATACCGGTGTAGATATTTCCATGTTCATACAGATAACGGTGTAGATATTTCTATGTTCACACAGATAGCGGTGTAGATATTTCCATGTTCATACAGTTAGCGGTGAAGTTATTTCCATGTTCATACAGATGGCGGTGTAGATATTTCCATGTTCATACAGATGGCGGTATAGATATTTCCATGTTCGTACAGATGGCGGTGTAGATATTTCCATGTTCATAGAGATGGCGGTGTAGATATTTCCATGTTTATGCAGATAGCGGTATAGATATTTCCACGTTTATACAGATGGTGGTGTAGATATTTCCATGCTCATACAGTTAGCAGTGTAGATATTTCCATGTTCTTACAGATGGCAGTGTAGATATTTACATGTTCGTACGGATGGCAGTGTAGATATTTCCATGTTCATACAGGTGGCGGTGTAGATATTTCCATGTTTATACAGATAGCAGTATAGTTATTTCCATGTTTACAGAGATAGCAAATGTAGATATTTCCATTGATATACAGATAGCTGTGTAGATATTTGCATGTTCATACAGATAGCGGTGTAGATATTTCCATGTTTATGCAGATAGCGGTATAGATATTTCCACGTTTATACAGATAGCGGTGTAGATATTTCCATGTTAATACAGATGGCCGTGCAGATATTTACATGTTCATACAGATGGCGGTGTAGATATTTCCATGTTCGTACGGATGGCAGTGTAGATATTTCCATGTTCATACAGGTGGCGGTGTAGATATTTCCATGTTTATACAGATAGCAGTATAGTTATTTCCATGTTTACAGAGATAGCAAATGTAGATATTTCCATTGATATACAGATAGCTGTGTAGATATTTGCATGTTCATACAGATAGCGGTGTAGATATTTCCATGTTTGTACAGATAGCGGTGTAGATATTTCCATGTTCATACAGATACCGGTGTAGATATTTCCATGTTCATACAGATAACGGTGTAGATATTTCTATGTTCACACAGATAGCAGTGTAGATATTTCCATGTTCATACAGTTAGCGGTGAAGATATTTCCATGTTCATACAGATGGCGGTGTAGATATTTACATGTTCATACAGATGGCGGTATAGATATTTCCATGTTCGTACAGATGGCGGTGTAGATATTTCCATGTTCATAGAGATGCCGGTGTAGATATTTCCATGTTTATGCAGATAGCGGTATAGATATTTCCATGTTTATACAGATGGTGGTGAAGATATTTCCATGTTTATAGAGATGGCGGTCTAGATATTTCCATGTTCACAGAGATAGTGGTGTAGTTATTTCCAAGTTTATAGAGACAGCGTTGTAGATATTTCCATGTTTATACAGATAGCGGTGAAGATATTTCCATGTTTATACAGATAGCGGTGTAGATATTTCCATGTTCATACAGATAGCAGTGTAGATATTTCCATGTTTATAGAGATATTGGTGTAGATAATTTCAATTTTATACAGAGAGCAGTGTAGATATTTCCAAGTTCATACAGATAGCGGTGTAGATATTTCCACATTTATAGAGATGGCGGTGTAGATATTTCCATGTTCATACAGATGGCAGTCTAGATATTTCCACGTTTATAGGGATGGCGGTGTAGATATTTTCATGTTTACACAGATGACGGTGTAGATATTTCCATGTTAACACAGATAGCGGTGTAGACATTTCCATGTTTACACAGATAGCGGTGTGGATATTTCGATGTTCATACAAATGTAGGTGTAGATATTTCCATGTTCATAGAGATGACGGTGTAGATATTTCCATGTTTATAGAGTTAGCAGTGTAGTTATTACCATGTTTATAGAGATAGCTGTGTAGATATTTGCATGTTCATACAGATAGCGGTGTAGATATTTCCATGTTTATTCTGATAGCGGTGTAGATATTTCCATATTCATAGAGTTAGCGGTGTGGATATTTCCATGTTAATACAAATGGCGGTGTAGATATTTCCATGTTTATACAGATGGCAGTGTAGATATTTCCATGTTTATAGAGATAGCAGTGTAGATATTTCCACTTATATACAGATAGCTGTGTAGATATTTGCATGTTCATACACATAGCGGTGTAGATATTTCCATGTCCATACAGATTGCGGTGTAGATATTTCCATGTTCATACAGCTAGCGGTGTGGATATTTCCATGTTCATACAGATAGCGGTGTAGTTATTTCCCTGTTCATACAGTTAGCGGTGTAGATATTTCCATGTTCATACAGATGGCAGTGTAGATATTTACATGTTCATACAGAGGGCGGTGTAGATATTTCCTTGTTCGTACGGATGGCAGTGTAGATATTTCCATGTTCATACATGTGGCGGTGTAGATATTTCCATGTTTATACAGATAGCAGTGTAGTTATTCCCATGTTTATAGAGATAGCAGTGTAGATATTTTCATTGATATACAGATAGCTCTGTAGATATTTGCATGTTCATACAGTTAGTGGTGTAGATATTTCCATGTTCATACAGATGGCGGTGTAGATATTTACATGTTCGTACAGATGGCGTTGTAGATATTTCCATGTTCATGCAGATGGCAGTGTAGATATTTCCATGTTCATAGAGATGGCGGTGTAGATATTTCCATGTTTATGCAGATAGCGGTATAGATATTTCCATGTTTATACAGATGGTGGTGTAGGTATTTCCATGTTTATAGAGATGGCAGTCTAGATATTTCCATCTTTATAGAGACAGTGTTGTAGTTATTTCCAAGTTTATGGAGACAGCGTTGTAGATATTTCCATGTTTATACAGATTGCGGTGAAGATATTTCCATGTTTATACAGATAGCGGTGTAGATATTTCCATGTTTATACAGATAGCAGTGTAGATATTTCCATGTGTATAGATATAGTGGTGTAGATAATTTCAATTTTATACCGAGAGCAGTGTAGATATTTCCAAGTTCATACAGATAGCCGTGTAGATATTTCCACGTTTATAGAGATGGCGGTGTAGATATTTCCATGTTCATACTGATGGCGGTGTAGATATTTCCATGTTCATACAAATGGCGGTGTAGATATTTCCATGTTCATAGAGAAGGCGTTGTAGATATTTCCATGTTCAAACAAATGGCGGTGTAGATATTTCCATGTTCATAGAGATGGCGGTGTAGATATTTTCATGTTTATACAGATAGCAGTGTAGTTATTTCCATGTTTATAGAGATAGCAGTGTAGATATTTTCATTGATATACAGATAGCTGTGTAGATATTTGCATGTTCATACAGATAGCGGTGTAGATATTTCCATGTTCATACAGTTAGCGGTGTAGATATTTCCATGTTCATACAGATGGAGGTGTAGATATTTACATGTTCATACAGATGGCGGTGTAGATATTTCCATGTTTATAGATATAGCAGTGTAGATATTTCCATTGATATACAGATAGCTGTGTAGATATTTCCATCTTCAAACCGATAGCGGTGTAGATATTTCCATGTTCATTCAGATAACGGTGTAGATATTTCCATGTTCATACAGATAGCTTTGTAGGTATTTCCATGTTCATACAGTTAGGGGTTTAGATATTTCCATGTTCATACATATGGCGGTATAGATATTTCCATGTTTATACAGATAGCAGTGTAGATATTTCCATGTTTATAGAGATAGCAGTGTAGATATTTCCATTGATATGCAGATAGCTGTGTAGATATTTGCATGTTCATACACATAGCGGTGTAGATATTTCCATGTACATACAGATAGCGGTGTAGATATTTCCATGTTCGTACAGATGGCGGTGTAGGTATTTCCATGTTTATAGAGATGGCGGTGTAGATATTTTCATGTTTACACAGATGGCCGTGTAGATATTTCCATGTTTACACAGATAGCAGTGTGGATATTTCCATGTTTATGCAGATAGCAGTGTAGATATTTCCATGTTCATACAGATAGCGGTGCGGTTATTTCCATGTTTATACAGATAGTGGTGGAGATATTTCCATGTTTATACAGATAGCTTTGTAGATATTTCCATCTTATTACAGATGGCGGTGTAGATATATCCATGTTCGTACAGATGGCGGTGTAGATATTTCCATGTTCATACAGATGGCGGTGTAGATATTTCGAAGTTTATAGAGATAGCGCTGTAGTTATTTCCATATTTATAGAGAAATCTGTGTAGATATTTCCATGTATATGCAGATAGCTGTGTAGATCTTTCCATGTTCATACAGATAGCGGTGTAGATATTTCCATGTTCATAGAGATAACGGTGTAGATATTTACATCTTCATACAGATAGTGGTACAGATATTTCCATGTTCATACAGTAAGCGGTGTAGATATTTCCATGTTGATAGAGATAGCGGTGTAGATAATTCCCATTTTATACAGATAGCAGTGTAGACATTTCCAAGTTCATACAGATAGCGGTGTAGATATTTCCACGTTTATAGAGATGGCGGTGTAGATATTTCCATGTTCATACAGATGGCGGTGTAGATATTTCCATGTTTATAGAGATGGCAGTGTAGATATTTTCATGTTTACACAGATGGCGGTGTAGATATTTCCATGTATACACCGATAGCGGTGTAGACATTTCCATGTTTACACAGATAGCGGTGCGGATATTTCCATGTTTATCCAGACACCGGTGTAGATATTTCCATGTTTATACAGAAAGCGGTGCGGATATTTCCATGTTAATACAGATAGTGGTGTAGATATTTCCATGTTTATACACATAGCGGTGTAGATATTTCCATCTTAATACAGATGGCAGTGTAGATATTTCCATGTTTATGCAGATAGTGGTATAGATATTTCCATTTTTATACAGATGGTTTTGTAGATATTTCCATGTTTATGCAGATGGCGGTATAGATATTTCCATGTTTATACAGATGGTGGTGTAGATTTTTCCATGTTCATAGAGATGGCGGTGTTGATATTTCGAAGTTTATAGAAATAGCGCTGTAGTTATTTCTATAATTATATAGAAATCTGTGTAGATATTTCCATGTATATTCAGATAGCTGTTTAGATATTTCCATGTTCATGCAGATAGCGGTGTAGTTATTTCCATGTTCATCCAGATTCCGGTGTAGATACATCCATGTTCATACAGATGGCGGTGAAGATATTTCCATGTTCATACAGATGGCTGTGTAGATATTTCCATGTTCATAGAGATGGCGGTGTAGATATTTCCATGTTGATACAGATAGTTGGGCAGATATTTCCATGTTTATACAGATAGCGGTGTAGATATTTTCATCTTAATACAGATTGCGGTGTAGATACGTCCATGATCGTACAGATGGCGGTGTAGATATTTCCATGTTCATACAGATGGCGGTGTAGATATTTCGAAGTTTATAGAGATAGTGATGTAGTTATTTCCATATTTATAGAGAAATCTGTGTAGATATTTCCATGTATATTCAGATAGCTGTGTAGATGTTTCCATGTTCATGCAGATTACGCTGTAGATATTTCCATGTTCATCCAGATGCCGGTGTACATATATCCATGTTCATACAAATGGCGGTGAAGATATTTCCATGTTCATACAGATGGCGGTGTAGGTATTTCCATGTTCATACAAATGGCGGTTTAGGTATTTCCATGTTCATAGAGATGGCGCTGTAGATATTTCCAGGTTCATACAAATGGCGGTGTAGATATTTCCATGTTCATAGAGATGGCGGTGTAGATATTTCCATGTTTATACAGATAGCAGTGTAGTTATTTCCATGTTTATAGAGATACCAGTCTGGATATTTCCATTGATATACAGATAGCTGTGTAGATATTTGCATGTTCATACAGATAGCGGTGTAGATATTTCCATGTTCATACAGATAGCGGTGTAGATATTTCCATGTTCATACAGATAGCGGTGTAGATATTTAAATGTTCATACAGTTAGCAGTGTAGATATTTGTATGTTCATACAGATGGCGGTGTACATATTTACATGTTGATACAGATGGCGGTGTAGATATTTCCATGTTCATACAGATAGCGGTGTAGATATTTCCATGTTCATACAGATAGCGGTGTAGATATTTCCATGTTCATACAGATAGCGGTGTAGTTATTTCCATGTTCATACAGTTAGCGGTTTAGATAATTCCATGTTCATACAGATGGCGGTGTAGATATTTACATGTTCATACAGATGGCGGTGTAGTTATTTCCATGTTCATACAGATAGCGGTGTAGATATTTTCTTGTTGATACAGATGGCGGTGTAGATATTTCCATGTTCATACAGATAGTGGTGTAGATATTTCCATGTTCATACAGATAGCGGTGTAGATATTTCCATGTTCATACAGATAGCGGTGTAGATATTTCCATGTTCATACAATAGCGGTGTAGACATTTCCATGTTCATACATTTAGCGGTGTAGGTATTTCCATGTTCATACAGATGGCGGTGAAGATATTTACATATTCATACAGATGGCGGTGTAGATATTTCCATGTTTGTACAGATGGCAGTGTAGATATTTCCATGTTCATACAGGTGGCAGTGTAGATATTTCCATGTTTATACAGATAGCAGTGTAGTTATTTCCATGTTAATAGAGATAGCGGTGTAGATATTTCCATTGATATACAGATAACTGTGTAGATGTTTGCATGTCCATACAGATAGCGGTGTAGATATTTCCATGTTCATACATATAGCGGTGTAGCTATTTCTATGTTCATACAGATAGCGGTGTAGATATTTCTATGTTCCTACAGATAACGGTGTAGATATTTCCATGTTCATACAGACAGCGGTGTAGATATTTCCATGTTCATACAGTTAGCGGTGTAGATATTTCCATGTTCATACAGATGGCGGTGAAGATATTTACATGTTCATACAGATGGTGGTATAGATATTTCCATGTTCTTACAGATGGCGGTGTAGATATTTCCATGTTCATAGAGATGGCGGTGTAGATCTTTCCATGTTTATGCAGATAGCGGTATAGATATTTCCATGTTTATACAGATGGTGGTGTAGATATTTCCATGTTTATAGAGATGGCGGTCTAGATATTTCCATGTTTACAGAGATAGTGGTGTAGTTATTTCCAAGTTTATAGAGACAGCGTTGTAGATATTTCCATGTTTATACAGATAGCGGTGAAGATATTTCCATGTTTACACAGATAGCGGTGTACATATTTCCATGTTTATACAGATAGCAGTGTAGATATTTCCATGTTTATAGAGATAATGGTGTAGATAATTTCAATTTTATACAGAGAGCAGTGTAGATATTTCCAAGTTCATACAGATAGCGGTGTAGATATTTCCACGTTTATAGAGATGGCGGTGTAGATATTTCCATGTTCATACAGATGGCGGTGCAGATATTTCCATGTTTATAGGAATGGCGGTGTAGATATTTTCAGGTTTAAACAGATGGCAGTGTAGATATTTCCATGTTTACACAGATAGCGGTGTAGATATTTCCCTGTTTACACAGATAGCGGTGTAGACATTTCCATGATTACACATATAGCGGTGTGGATATTTCCATGTTTATGCAGATAGCAGTGTAGATATTTCCATGTTTATACAGATAGCGGTGCGGTTATTTCCATATTTATACAGATAGTTGGGCCGATATTTCCATGTTTATACAGATAGCGGTGTAGATATTTCCATCTTAATACAGATGGCGGTGTAGATATGTCCATGTTTGTACAGATGGCAGTGTAGATATTTCCATGTTCATACAGATGGCGGTGTAGATATTTCAAAGTTTATAGAGATAGCGCTGTAGTTATTTCCATATTTATAGAGAAATCTGTGTAGATATTTCCATGTATATTCAGATAGCTGTGTATATATTTCCATGTTCATGCAGATAGCGGGGTAGATATTTCCATGTTCATCCATATGCCGGTGTACATATATGCATGTTCATACAGATGGCGGTGAAGATATTTCCATGTTCATACAGATGGTGGTGTAGTTATTTCCATGTTCATAGAGATGGCGGTGTAGATATTTCCAGGTTCATACAAATGGCCGTGAAGATATTTCCATGTTCATAGAGATGGCGGTGTTGATATTTCCATATTTGTAGAGATAGCAGTGTAGTTTTTTCCATGTTTATAGAGATAGTAGTGTAGATATTTCCATTGATATACAGATATCTCTGTAGATATTTGCATGTTCATAGAGATAGCGGTGTAGATATTTCCATGTTCATACTGATAGTTGTGTAGATATTTCCATGTTCATACAGATAGCGGTGTAGATATTTCCATGTTCGTACAGATAGCGGTGTAGATATTTCCATGTTCATACAGATAGCGGTGTAGATATTTCCATGTTCATACAGTTAGCAGCTTAGATATTTCCATGTTCATACAGATGGCGGTGTAGATATTTCCATGTTCATACAGATGGCGGTGTAGTTATTTCCAGGTTCATACAGTTAGCGGTGTAGATATTTCCATGTTCATACAGACAGCGGTGTAGATATTTCCATGTTCATACAGATAGCGGTGTAGATATTTCCATGTTCATACCAATAGCGGTGTAGACATTTCCATGTTCATTTATTTAGCGGTGTAGATATTTCCATGTTCATACAGATGGCGAAGATATTTCCATGTTCATACAGATAGCGGTGTAGATATTTCCATGTTCATACAGTTAGCGGTGTAGATACTTCCATGTTCATTCAGATGGCGGTGTAGATATTTCCATGTTCATAGAGATGGCGGTGTAGATATCTCCATATTTATACAGATAGCATTGTAGTTATTTCCATGTTTATAGAGATAGCAGTGTAGATATTTCCATTGATATACAGACAGCTGTGTAGATATTTGCATGGTCATACAGATAGCGGTGTAGATATTTCCATGTTCGTACAGATAGCCGTGTAGATATTTCCATGTTCATAGAGATAGCGGTGTAGATATTTCCATGTTCATACAGATAACGGTGTAGATATTTCCATGTTCATGCAGATAGCGGTGTAGATATTTCCATGTTCATACAGATGGCGGTGTAGATATTTACATGTTCATACAGATGGCGGTATAGATATTTCCATATTCGTACAGATGGCGTTGTAGATATTTCCATGTTCTTAGAGATGGCGGTGTAGATATCTCCATGTTTATGCAGATAGCGGTATAGATATTTCCATGTTTATACAGATGGTGGTGTAGATATTTCCATGTTCATACAAATGGCGGTGTAGATATTTCCATGTTCATTGAGATGGCGGTGTAGATATTTCCATGTTCATACAAATGGCGGTGTAGATATTTCCATGTTCATAGAGATGGCAGTGTAGATATTTCCATATTTATACAGATAGCAGTGTAGTTATTTCCATGTTTATAGGGATAGCAGTGTAGATATATTCATTGATATACAGATAGCTGTGTAGATATTTGCATGTTCATAGAGATAGCAGTGTAGATATTTCCATGTTTATAGAGATAGTGTTGTAGATAATTTCAATTTCATACAGAGAGCAGTGTAGATATTTCCAAGTTCATACAGATAGCAGTGTAGATATTTCCACGTTTACAGAGATGGCGGTGTAGATATTTCCATGTTCATACAGAGGACGGTGTAGATATTTCCATGTTTATAGGGATGGCGGTGTAGATATTTTCATGTTTACACAGATGGCGGTGTAGATATTTCCATGTTTACACAGATAGCGGTGTAGACATTTCCATGTTTACACAGATAGCAGTGTGGATATTTCCATGTTTATGCAGATAGCAGTGTAGATATTTCCATGTTTATACAGATAGCGGTGCGGATATTGCAATGTTTATTCAGATAGCGGTGCGGATATTTCCATGTTTATACAGATAGCTGGGCAGATATTTCAATGTTTATACAGATAGCGGTGTAGATATTTCCATCTAATACAAATGGCGGTGTAGATATGTCCATGATCGTACAGATGGCGATGTAGATATTTCCATGTTCATACAGATGGCGGTGTAGATATTTCGAAGTTTATAGAGTTAGCGATGTAGTTATTTCCATATTTATAGAGAAATCTGTGTAGATATTTCCATGTATATTCAGATAGCTGTGTAGATGTTTCCATGTTCATGCAGATTACGGTGTAGATATTTCCATGTTCATCCAGATGCCGGTGTACATATATCCATGTTCATACAAATGGCGGTGAAGATATTTCCATGTTCATACAGAGGGCGGTGTAGGCATTTCCATGTTCATACAAATGGCGGTGTAGATATTTCCATGTTCATAGAGATGGCGGTGTAGATATTTCCAGGTTCATACAAATGGCGGTGTAGATATTTCTATGTTCATAGAGATGGCGGTGTAGATATTTCCATGTTTATACAGATAGCAGTGTGGTTATTTCCATGTTTATAGGGATACCAGTCTGGATATTTCCATTCATATACAGATAGCTGTGTAGATATTTGCATGTTCATACAGATAGCGGTGTAGATATTTCCATGTTCATACAGATAGCGGTGTAGATATTTCCATGTTCATACAGATAGCGGTGTAGATATTTCCATGTTAATACAGATAGCGGTGTAGAAATTTCCATGTTCCTACAGATAGCGGTGTAGATATTTAAATGTTCATACAGTTAGCGGTGTAGATATTTGCATGTTCATACAGATGGCGGTGTAGATATTTACATGTTGATACAGATGGCGGTGTAGATATTTCCACGTTGATACAGAGAGCGGTGTAGATATTTCCATGTTCATACAGATAGCGGTGTAGATATTTCCATGTTCATACAGATACCGGTGTAGATATTTCCATGTTCATACCAATAGCGGTGTAGACATTTCCATGTTCATACATTTAGCGGTGTAGATATTTCCATGTTCATACAGATGGCGGTGAAGATATTTACATGTTCATACAGATGGCGGTGTTGATATTTCTATCTTTGTACGGATGGCAGTGTAGATATTTCCTTGTTCATAGAGATGGCGGTGTTGATATTTCCATATTTGTAGAGATAGCAGTGTAGTTTTTTCCATGTTTATAGAGATAGTAGTGTAGATATTTCCATTGATATACACGTAGCTCTGTAGATATTTGCATGTTCATAGAGATAGGGGTGTAGATATTTCCATGTTCATACAGATAGTGGTGTAGATATTTCCATGTTCATACAGATAGCGGTGTAGATATTTCCATGTTCATACAGATAGCGGTGTAGATATTTCCATGTTCATACAGATAGCGGTGTAGATATTTCCATGTTCATACAGTTAGCAGCTTAGATATTTCCATGTTCATACAGATGGCGGTGTAGATATTTCCATGTTCATACAGATGGCGGTGTAGTTATTTCCAGGTTCATACAGTTAGCGGTGTAGATATTTCCATGTTCATACAGAAAGCGTTGTAGATATTTCCATGTTCATACAGATAGCGGTGTAGATATTTCCACGTTAATACCAATAGCGGTGTAGACATTTTCATGTTCATATATTTAGCGGTGTAGATATTTCCATGTTCATACAGATGGCGAAGATATTTCCATGTTCATGCAGATAGCGGTGTAGATATTTCCATGTTCATACAGTTAGCGGTGTAGATATTTCCATGTTCATACAGATGGCGGTGTAGATATTTCCATGTTCATAGAGATGGCGGTGTAGATATCTCCATATTTATACAGATAGCATTGTAGTTATTTCCATGTTTATAGAGATAGCAGTGTAGATATTTCCATTGATATACAGACAGCTGTGTAGATATTTGCATGGTCATACGGATAGCGGTGTAGATATTTCCATGTTCGTACAGATAGCTGTGTAGATATTTGCATGTTCATACAGATAGCCGTGTAGATATTTCCATGTTCTTACAGTTAGCGTTGTAGATATTTCCATGTTCATACAGATGGCGGTGTAGATATTTACATGTTCATACAGATGGCGGTGTAGATATTTCCATGTTTATAGAGATAGCAGTGTAGATATTTCCATTGATATACAGATAGCTGTGTAGATATTTCCATCTTCAAACAGATAGCGGTGTAGATATTTCCATGTTCATTCAGATAACGGTGTAGATAATTCCATGTTCATACAGATAGCGGTGTAGGTATTTCCATGTTCACACAGTTAGGGGTTTAGATATTTCCATGTTCAAACATATGGCGGTGTAGATATTTCCATGTTTATACAGATAGCAGTGTAGATATTTCCATGTTTATAGAGATAGCAGTGTAGATATTTCCATTGATATGCAGATAGCTGTGTAGATATTTGCATGTTCATACACATAGCGGTGTAGATATTTCCATGTACATACAGATAGCGGTGTAGATATTTCCATGTTCGTACAGATGGCGGTGTAGGTATTTCCATGTTTATAGAGATGGCGGTGTAGATATTTTCATGTTTACACAGATGGCCGTGTAGATATTTCCATGTTTACACAGATAGCGGTGTGGATATTTCCATGTTTATGCAGATAGCGGTGTAGATATTTCCATGTTCATACAGATAGCGGTGCGGTTATTTCCATGTTTATACAGATAGTGGTGGAGATATTTCCATGTTTATACAGATAGCGGTGTAGATATTTCTATCTTATTACAGATGGCGGTGTAGATTTGTCCATGTTCGTACAGATGGCGGTGTAGATATTTCCATGTTAATACAGATGGCGGTGTAGATATTTCGAAGTTTATAGAGATACCGCTGTAGTTATTTCCATATTTATAGAGAAATCTGTGTAGATATTTCCATGTATATGCAGATAGCTGTGTAGATCTTTCCATGTTCATACAGATA
This sequence comes from Gorilla gorilla gorilla, assembly GCF_029281585.2. Classification (NCBI taxonomy): domain Eukaryota; kingdom Metazoa; phylum Chordata; class Mammalia; order Primates; family Hominidae; genus Gorilla; species Gorilla gorilla. The sequence goes on along the minus strand of NC_073227.2, from coordinate 4,968,635 downwards.
GCGGTGTAGATATTTCCATGTTCATAGAGATAACGGTGTAGATGTTTACATCTTCATACAGATAGTGGTACAGATATTTCCATGTTCATACAGTAAGCGGTGTAGATATTTCCATGTTGATAGAGATAGCGGTGTAGATAATTCCCATTTTATAGAGATAGCAGTGTAGACATTTCCAAGTTCATACAGATAGCGGTGTAGATATTTCCACGTTTATAGAGATGGCAGTGTAGATATTTCCATGTTCATACAGATGGCGGTGTAGATATTTCCATGTTTATAGAGATGGCAGTGTAGATATTTTCATGTTTACACAGATGGCGGTGTAGATATTTCCATGTATACACAGATAGCGGTGTAGACATTTCCATGTTTACACAGATAGCGGTGTGGATATTTCCATGTTTATCCAGATACCGGTGTAGATATTTCCATGTTTATACAGAAAGCGGTGCGGATATTTCCATGTTAATACAGATAGTGGTGTAGATATTTCCATGTTTATACACATAGCGGTGTAGATATTTCCGTATTAATACAGATGGCGGTGTAGATATTTCCAAGTTTATGCAGATAGTGGTATAGATATTTCCATTTTTATACAGATGGTTTTGTAGATATTTCCATGTTTATGCAGATGGCGGTATAGATATTTCCATGTTTATACAGATGGTGGTGTAGGTTTTTCCATGTTCATAGAGATGGCGGTGTTGATATTTCGAAGTTTATAGAGATAGCGCTGTAGTTATTTCTATAATTATATAGAAATCTGTGTAGATATTTCCATGTATATTCAGATAGCTGTTTAGATATTTCCATGTTCATGCAGATAGCGGTGTAGTTATTTCCATGTTCATCCAGATTCCGGTTTAGATACATCCATGTTCATACAGATGGCGGTGAAGATATTTCCATGTTCATACAGATGGCTGTGTAGATATTTCCATGTTCATAGAGATGGCGGTGTAGATATTTCCATGTTGATACAGATAGTTGGGCAGATATTTCCATGTTTATACAGATAGCGGTGTAGATATTTTCATCTTAATACAGATTGCGGTGTAGATACGTCCATGATCGTACAGATGGCGGTGTAGATATTTCCATGTTCATACAGATGGCGGTGTAGATATTTCGAAGTTTATAGAGATAGTGATGTAGTTATTTCCATATTTATAGAGAAATCTGTGTAGATATTTCCATGTATATTCAGATAGCTGTGTAGATGTTTCCATGTTCATGCAGATTACGCTGTAGATATTTCCATGTTCATCCAGATGCCAGTGTACATATATCCATGTTCATACAAATGGCGGTGAAGATATTTCCATGTTCATACAGATGGAGGTGTAGGTATTTCCATGTTCATACAAATGGCGGTTTAGGTATTTCCATGTTCATAGAGATGGCGGTGTAGATATTTCCAGGTTCATACAAATGGCGGTGTAGATATTTCCATGTTCATAGAGATGGCGGTGTAGATATTTCCATGTTTATACAGATAGCAGTGTAGTTATTTCCATGTTTATAGAGATACCAGTCTGGATATTTCCATTGATATACAGATAGCTGTGTAGATATTTGCATGTTCATACAGATAGCGGTGTAGATATTTCCATGTTCATACAGATAGCGGTGGAGATATTTCCATGTTCATACAGATAGCGGTGTAGATATTTAAATGTTCATACAGTTAGCAGTGTAGATATTTGTATGTTCATACAGATGGCGGTGTACATATTTACATGTTGATACAGATGGCGGTGTAGATATTTCCATGTTCATACAGATAGCGGTGTAGATATTTACATGTTCATACAGATGGCGGTGTAGTTATTTCCATGTTCATACAGATAGCGGTGTAGATATTTTCTTGTTGATACAGATGGCGGTGTAGATATTTCCATGTTCATACAGATAGTGGTGTAGATATTTCCATGTTCATACAGATAGCGGTGTAGATATTTCCATGTTCATACAGATAGCGGTGTAGATATTTCCATGTTCATACCAATAGCGGTGTAGACATTTCCATGTTCATACATTTAGCGGTGTAGGTATTTCCATGTTCATACAGATGGCGGTGAAGATATTTACATGTTCATACAGATGGCGCTGTAGATATTTCCATGTTTGTACGGATGGCAGTGTAGATATTTCCATGTTCATACAGGTGGTGGTGTAGATATTTCCATGTTTATACAGATAGCAGTGTAGTTATTTCCATGTTAATAGAGATAGCGGTGTAGATATTTCCATTGATATACAGATAACTGTGTAGATGTTTGCATGTTCATACAGATAGCGGTGTAGATATTTCCATGTTCGTACAGATAGCGGTGTAGCTATTTCCATGTTCATACAGATAGCGGTGTAGATATTTCTATGTTCATACAGATAACGGTGTAGATATTTCCATGTTCATACAGACAGCGGTGTAGATATTTCCATGTTCATACAGTTAGCGGTGTAGATATTTCCATGTTCATACAGATGGCGGTGTAGATATTTACATGTTCATACAGATGGCGGTATAGATATTTCCATGTTCTTACAGATGGCGGTGTAGATATTTCCATGTTCATACAAATGTAGGTGTAGATATTTCCATGTTCATAGAGATGACGGTGTAGGTATTTCCATGTTTATACAGTTAGCAGTGTAGTTATCACCATGTTTATAGAGATAGCAGTGTAGATATTTCCATGTTTATAGAGATAGTGGTGTAGACAATTTCAATTTATACCGAGAGCAGTGTAGATATTTCCAAGTTCATACAGATAGCGGTGTAGATATTTACATGTTCATACAGATGGCGGTGTAGACAATTCCATGTTCATACAGATGGCGGTGTAGATATTTCCATGTTCATACAGATGGCGGTGTAGATATTTACATGTTCATACAGATGGCGGTGTAGACATTTCCATGTTCATACAGATGGCGGTGTAGATATTTCCATGTTCATAGAGATAGCGGTGTAGTTATTTCCATGTTCATACCAATAGCGGTGTAGATATTTCCATGTTCATACAGTAAGCGGTTTAGATATTTCCATGTTCATACAGATGGCGGTGTAGGTATTTACATGTTCATACAGATGGCGGTGTAGATATTTCCATGTTCGTACGGATGGCAGTGTAGATATTTCCATGTTCATATAGGTGGCGGTGTAGATATTTCCATGTTTATACAGATAGCCGTGTAGTTATTTCCATGTTTACAGAGATAGCAGTGTGGATATTTCCATTGATATAGAGATAGCTGTGTAGGTATTTGCATGTTCATACAGATAGCGGTGTAGATATTTCCATATTCATACAGACAGCGGTGTACATATTTCCATGTTCATACAGATAGCGGTGTAGGTATTTCCATGTTCATACAGTTAGCGGTGTAGATATTTCCATGTTCATACAGATGGCGGTGTAGATATTTACATGTTCATACAGATGGCGGTGTAGATATTTCCATGTTCGTACAGATGGCGGTGTAGATATTTCCAGGTTCATAGAGATGGCAGTGTAGATATTTCCATGTTTATGTAGATAGCGGTATAGATATTTCCATGTTTATACAGATGGTGGTGCAGATATTTCCATGTTTATAGAGATGGCGGTCTAGATATTTCCATGTTTACAGAGATAGTGGTGTAGTTATTTCCAAGTTTATAGAGACAGCGTTGTAGATATTTCCATGTTTATACAGATATCGGTGAAGATATTTCCATGTTTGTACAGATAGCGGTGTAGATATTTCCATGTTTATACAGATAGCAGTGTAGATATTTCCATGTTTATAGAGATAGTGGTGTAGACAATTTCAATTTATACCGAGAGCAGTGTAGATATTTCCAAGTTCATACAGATAGCGGTGTAGATATTTCCACGTTTATAGAGATGGCGGTGTAGATACTTCCATGTTCATACAGATGGCGGTGTAGATATTTCCATGTTCATACAAATGGCGGTGTATGTATTTCCATGTTCATAGAGATGGCGGTGTAGATATTTCCATGTTCATACAATTGGCGGTGTAGATATTTCCATGTTTATACAGATAGCAGTGTAGTTATTTCCATGTTTATAGAGATAGCAGTGTAGATATTTCCACTGATATACAGATAGCTGTGTAGATATTTGCATGTTCATACAGATAGCGGTGTAGATATTTCCATGTTTATGCAGATAGCGGTGTAGATATTTCCATGTTCATACAGATAGCGGTGTAGATATTTCCATGCTCATACAGTTAGCAGTGTAGATATTTCCATGTTCTTACAGATGGCAGTGTAGATATTTACATGTTCATACAGATGGCGGTGTAGATATTTCCATGTTCATACAGATGGCGGTGTAGATATTTCCATGTTCATATGGATAGCGGTGTAGATATTTCCATGTTAATACAGATAGCGGTGTAGATATTTCCATGTTCATACAGATAGCGGTGTAGATATTTCCATGTTAATACAGATGGCCGTGCAGATCTTTACATGTTCATACAGATGGCGGTGTAGATATTTCCATGTTCGTACGGATGGCAGTGTAGATATTTCCATGTTCATACAGGTGGCAGTGTAGATATTTCCATGTTTATACAGATAGCAGTATAGTTATTTCCATGTTTACAGAGATAGCAAATGTAGATATTTCCATTGATATACAGATAGCTGTGTAGATATTTGCATGTTCATACGGATAGCGGTGTAGATATTTCCATGTTCGTACAGATAGCGGTGTAGATGTTTCCATGTTCATACAGATACCGGTGTAGATATTTCCATGTTCATACAGATAACGGTGTAGATATTTCCATGTTCACACAGATAGCGGTGTAGATATTTCCATGTTCATACAGTTAGCGGTGAAGATATTTCCATGTTCATACAGATGGCGGTGTAGATATTTACATGTTCATACAGATGGCGGTATAGATATTTCCATGTTCTTACAGATGGCGGTGTAGATATTTCCATGTTCATACAAATGTAGGTGTAGATATTTCCATGTTCATAGAGATGACGGTGTAGGTATTTCCATGTTTATACAGTTAGCAGTGTAGTTATCACCATGTTTATAGAGATAGCAGTGTAGATATTTCCATGTTTATAGAGATAGTGGTGTAGACAATTTCAATTTATACCGAGAGCAGTGTAGATATTTCCAAGTTCATACAGATAGCGGTGTAGATATTTACATGTTCATACAGATGGCGGTGTAGACAATTCCATGTTCATACAGATGGCGGTGTAGATATTTCCATGTTCATACAGATGGCGGTGTAGATATTTACATGTTCATACAGATGGCGGTGTAGACATTTCCATGTTCATACAGATGGCGGTGTAGATATTTCCATGTTCATAGAGATAGCGGTGTAGTTATTTCCATGTTCATACCAATATCGGTGTAGATATTTCCATGTTCATACAGTAAGCGGTTTAGATATTTCCATGTTCATACAGATGGCGGTGTAGGTATTTACATGTTCATACAGATGGCGGTGTAGATATTTCCATGTTCGTACGGATGGCAGTGTAGATATTTCCATGTTCATATAGGTGGCGGTGTAGATATTTCCATGTTTATACAGATAGCCGTGTAGTTATTTCCATGTTTACAGAGATAGCAGTGTGGATATTTCCATTGATATAGAGATAGCTGTGTAGGTATTTGCATGTTCATACAGATAGCGGTGTAGATATTTCCATATTCATACAGACAGCGGTGTACATATTTCCATGTTCATACAGATAGCGGTGTAGATATTTCCATGTTCATACAGTTAGCGGTGTAGATATTTCCATGTTCATACAGATGGCGGTGTAGATATTTACATGTTCATACAGATGGCGGTGTAGATATTTCCATGTTCGTACAGATGGCGGTGTAGATATTTCCAGGTTCATAGAGATGGCAGTGTAGATATTTCCATGTTTATGTAGATAGCGGTATAGATATTTCCATGTTTATACAGATGGTGGTGCAGATATTTCCATGCTTATAGAGATGGCGGTCTAGATATTTCCATGTTTACAGAGATAGTGGTGTAGTTATTTCCAAGTTTATAGAGACAGCGTTGTAGATATTTCCATGTTTATACAGATATCGGTGAAGATATTTCCATGTTTGTACAGATAGCGGTGTAGATATTTCCATGTTTATACAGATAGCAGTGTAGATATTTCCATGTTTATAGAGATAGTGGTGTAGACAATTTCAATTTATACCGAGAGCAGTGTAGATATTTCCAAGTTCATACAGATAGCGGTGTAGATATTTCCACGTTTATAGAGATGGCGGTGTAGATACTTCCATGTTCATACAGATGGCGGTGTAGATATTTCCATGTTCATACAAATGGCGGTGTATGTATTTCCATGTTCATAGAGATGGCGGTGTAGATATTTCCATGTTCATACAATTGGCGGTGTAGATATTTCCATGTTTATACAGATAGCAGTGTAGTTATTTCCATGTTTATAGAGATAGCAGTGTAGATATTTCCACTGATATACAGATAGCTGTGTAGATATTTGCATGTTCATACAGATAGCGGTGTAGATATTTCCATGTTTATGCAGATAGCGGTGTAGATATTTCCATGTTCATACAGATAGCGGTGTAGATATTTCCATGCTCATACAGTTAGCAGTGTAGATATTTCCATGTTCTTACAGATGGCAGTGTAGATATTTACATGTTCATACAGATGGCGGTGTAGATATTTCCATGTTCATACAGATGGCGGTGTAGATATTTCCATGTTCATATGGATAGCGGTGTAGATATTTCCATGTTAATACAGATAGCGGTGTAGATATTTCCATGTTCATACAGATAGCGGTGTAGATATTTCCATGTTAATACAGATGGCCGTGCAGATCTTTACATGTTCATACAGATGGCGGTGTAGATATTTCCATGTTCGTACGGATGGCAGTGTAGATATTTCCATGTTCATACAGGTGGCAGTGTAGATATTTCCATGTTTATACAGATAGCAGTATAGTTATTTCCATGTTTACAGAGATAGCAAATGTAGATATTTCCATTGATATACAGATAGCTGTGTAGATATTTGCATGTTCATACGGATAGCGGTGTAGATATTTCCATGTTCGTACAGATAGCGGTGTAGATGTTTCCATGTTCATACAGATACCGGTGTAGATATTTCCATGTTCATACAGATAACGGTGTAGATATTTCTATGTTCACACAGATAGCGGTGTAGATATTTCCATGTTCATACAGTTAGCGGTGAAGATATTTCCATGTTCATACAGATGGCGGTGTAGATATTTACATGTTCATACAGATGGCGGTATAGATATTTCCATGTTCGTACAGATGGCGGTGTAGATATTTCCATGTTCATAGAGATGGCGGTGTAGATATTTCCATGTTTATGCAGATAGCGGTATAGATATTTCCATGTTTATACAGATGGTGGTGAAGATATTTCCATGTTTATAGAGATGGCGGTCTAGATATTTCCATGTTCACAGAGATAGTGGTGTAGTTATTTCCAAGTTTATAGAGACAGCGTTGTAGATATTTCCATGTTTATACAGATAGCGGTGAAGATATTTCCATGTTTATACAGATAGCGGTGTAGATATTTCCATGTTCATACAGATAGCAGTGTAGATATTTCCATGTTTATAGAGATATTGGTGTAGATAATTTCAATTTTATACAGAGAGCAGTGTAGATATTTCCAAGTTCATACAGATAGCGGTGTAGATATTTCCACATTTATAGAGATGGCGGTGTAGATATTTCCATGTTCATACAGATGGCAGTCTAGATATTTCCACGTTTATAGGGATGGCGGTGTAGATATTTTCATGTTTACACAGATGACGGTGTAGATATTTCCATGTTAACACAGATAGCGGTGTAGACATTTCCATGTTTACACAGATAGCGGTGTGGATATTTCGATGTTCATACAAATGTAGGTGTAGATATTTCCATGTTCATAGAGATGACGGTGTAGATATTTCCATGTTTATAGAGTTAGCAGTGTAGTTATTACCATGTTTATAGAGATAGCTGTGTAGATATTTGCATGTTCATACAGATAGCGGTGTAGATATTTCCATGTTTATTCTGATAGCGGTGTAGATATTTCCATATTCATAGAGTTAGCAGTGTGGATATTTCCATGTTAATACAAATGGCGGTGTAGATATTTCCATGTTTATACAGATGGCAGTGTAGATATTTCCATGTTTATAGAGATAGCAGTGTAGATATTTCCACTTATATACAGATAGCTGTGTAGATATTTGCATGTTCATACACATAGCGGTGTAGATATTTCCATGTCCATACAGATTGCGGTGTAGATATTTCCATGTTCATACAGCTAGCGGTGTGGATATTTCCATGTTCATACAGATAGCGGTGTAGTTATTTCCCTGTTCATACAGTTAGCGGTGTAGATATTTCCATGTTCATACAGATGGCAGTGTAGATATTTACATGTTCATACAGAGGGCGGTGTAGATATTTCCTTGTTCGTACGGATGGCAGTGTAGATATTTCCATGTTCATACATGTGGCGGTGTAGATATTTCCATGTTTATACAGATAGCAGTGTAGTTATTTCCATGTTTATAGAGATAGCAGTGTAGATATTTTCATTGATATACAGATAGCTGTGTAGATATTTGCATGTTCATACAGTTAGTGGTGTAGATATTTCCATGTTCATACAGATGGCGGTGTAGATATTTACATGTTCGTACAGATGGCGTTGTAGATATTTCCATGTTCATGCAGATGGCAGTGTAGATATTTCCATGTTCATAGAGATGGCGGTGTAGATATTTCCATGTTTATGCAGATAGCGGTATAGATATTTCCATGTTTATACAGATGGTGGTGTAGATATTTCCATGTTTATAGAGATGGCAGTCTAGATATTTCCATCTTTATAGAGACAGTGTTGTAGTTATTTCCAAGTTTATGGAGACAGCGTTGTAGATATTTCCATGTTTATACAGATTGCGGTGAAGATATTTCCATGTTTATACAGATAGCGGTGTAGATATTTTCATGTTTATACAGATAGCAGTGTAGTTATTTCCATGTTTATAGAGATAGCAGTGTAGATATTTTCATTGATATACAGATAGCTGTGTAGATATTTGCATGTTCATACAGATAGCGGTGTAGATATTTCCATGTTCATACAGTTAGCGGTGTAGATATTTCCATGTTCATACAGATGGCGGTGTAGATATTTACATGTTCATACAGATGGCGGTGTAGATATTTCCATGTTTATAGATATAGCAGTGTAGATATTTCCATTGATATACAGATAGCTGTGTAGATATTTCCATCTTCAAACAGATAGCGGTGTAGATATTTCCATGTTCATTCAGATAACGGTGTAGATATTTCCATGTTCATACAGATAGCGTTGTAGGTATTTCCATGTTCATACAGTTAGGGGTTTAGATATTTCCATGTTCATACATATGGCGGTATAGATATTTCCATGTTTACACAGATAGCAGTGTAGATATTTCCATGTTTATAGAGATAGCAGTGTAGATATTTCCATTGATATGCAGATAGCTGTGTAGATATTTGCATGTTCATACACATAGCGGTGTAGATATTTCCATGTACATACAGATAGCGGTGTAGATATTTCCATGTTCGTACAGATGGCGGTGTAGGTATTTCCATGTTTATAGAGATGGCGGTGTAGATATTTTCATGTTTACACAGATGGCCGTGTAGATATTTCCATGTTTACACAGATAGCGGTGTGGATATTTCCATGTTTATGCAGATAGCGGTGTAGATATTTCCATGTTCATACAGATAGCGGTGTAGATATTTCCATCTTATTACAGATGGTGGTGTAGATATATCCATGTTCGTACAGATGGCGGTGTAGATATTTCCATGTTCATACAGATGGCGGTGTAGATATTTCGAAGTTTATAGAGATAGCGCTGTAGTTATTTCCATATTTATAGAGAAATCTGTGTAGATATTTCCATGTATATGCAGATAGCTGTGTAGATCTTTCCATGTTCATACAGATAGCGGTGTAGATATTTCCATGTTCATAGAGATAACGGTGTAGATATTTACATCTTCATACAGATAGTGGTACAGATATTTCCATGTTCATACAGTTAGCGGTTTAGATATTTCCATGTTCATACAGATGGCGGTGTAGATATTTACATGTTCATACAGATGGCGGTGTAGTTATTTCCATGTTCATACAGATAGCGGTGTAGATATTTTCTTGTTGATACAGATGGCGGTGTAGATATTTCCATGTTCATACAGATAGTGGTGTAGATATTTCCATGTTCATACAGATAGCGGTGTAGATATTTCCATGTTCATACAGATAGCGGTGTAGATATTTCCATGTTCATACCAATAGCGGTGTAGACATTTCCATGTTCATACATTTAGCGGTGTAGGTATTTCCATGTTCATACAGATGGCGGTGAAGATATTTACAAGTTCATACAGATGGCGGTGTAGATATTTCCATGTTTGTACGGATGGCAGTGTAGATATTTCCATGTTCATACAGGTGGCGGTGTAGATATTTCCATGTTTATACAGATAGCAGTGTAGTTATTTCCATGTTAATAGAGATAGCGGTGTAGATATTTCCACTGATATACAGATAACTGTGTAGATGTTTGCATGTTCATACAGATAGCGGTGTAGATATTTCCATGTTCGTACAGATAGCGGTGTAGCTATTTCCATGTTCATACAGATAGCGGTGTAGATATTTCTATGTTCCTACAGATAACGGTGTAGATATTTCCATGTTCATACAGACAGCGGTGTAGATATTTCCATGTTCATACAGTTAGCGGTGTAGATATTTTCATGTTCATACAGATGGCGGTGTAGATATTTACATGTTCATACAGATGGTGGTATAGATATTTCCATGTTCCTACAGATGGCGGTGTAGATATTTCCATGTTCATAGAGATGGCGGTGTAGATATTTCCATGTTTATGCAGATAGCGGTATAGATATTTCCATGTTTATACAGATGGTGGTGTAGATATTTCCATGTTTATAGAGATGGCGGTCTAGATATTTCCATGTTTACAGAGATAGTGGTGTAGTTATTTCCAAGTTTATAGAGACAGCGTTGTAGATATTTCCATGTTTATACAGATAGCGGTGAAGATATTTCCATGTTTACACAGATAGCGGTGTAGATATTTCCATGTTTATACAGATAACCGTGTAGATATTTCCATGTTTATAGAGATAATGGTGTAGATAATTTCAATTTTATACAGAGAGCAGTGTAGATATTTCCAAGTTCATACAGATAGCGGTGTAGATATTTCCACGTTTATAGAGATGGCGGTGTAGATATTTCCATGTTCATACAGATGGCGGTGCAGATATTTCCATGTTTATAGGAATGGCGGTGTAGATATTTTCAGGTTTAAACAGATGGCAGTGTAGATATTTCCATGTTTACACAGATAGCGGTGTAGATATTTCCCTGTTTACACAGATAGCGGTGTAGACATTTCCATGATTACACAGATAGCTGTGTGGATATTTCCATGTTTATGCAGATAGCAGTGTAGATATTTCCATGTTTATGCAGATAGCGGTGCGGTTATTTCCATATTTATACAGATAGTTGGGCCGATATTTCCATGTTTATACAGATAGCGGTGTAGATATTTCCATCTTAATACAGATGGCGGTGTAGATATGTCCATGTTTGTACAGATGGCAGTGTAGATATTTCCATGTTCATACAGATGGCGGTGTAGATATTTCAAAGTTTATAGAGATAGCGCTGTAGTTATTTCCATATTTATAGAGAAATCTGTGTAGATATTTCCATGTATATTCAGATAGCTGTGTAGATATTTCCATGTTCATGCAGATAGCGGTGTAGATATTTCCATGTTCATCAATATGCCGGTGTACATATATACATGTTCATACAGATGGCGGTGAAGATATTTCCATGTTCATACAGATGGTGGTGTAGTTATTTCCATGTTCATAGAGATGGCGGTGTAGATATTTCCAGGTTCATACAAATGGCGGTGTAGATATTTCCATGTTCATAGAGATGGCGGTGTTGATATTTCCATATTTGTAGAGATAGCAGTATAGTTTTTCCATGTTTATAGAGATAGTAGTGTAGATATTTCCATTGATATACAGATATCTCTGTAGATATTTGCATGTTCATAGAGATAGCGGTGTAGATATTTCCATGTTCATACTGATAGTTGTGTAGATATTTCCATGTTCATACAGATAGCGGTGTAGATATTTCCATGTTCGTACAGATAGCGGTGTAGATATTTCCATGTTCATAGAGATAGCGGTGTAGATATTTCCATGTTCATACAGTTAGCAGCTTAGATATTTCCATGTTCATACAGATGGCGGTGTAGATATTTACATGTTCATACAGATGGCGGTGTAGTTATTTCCAGGTTCATACAGTTAGCGGTGTAGATATTTCCATGTTCATACAGATAGCGGTGTAGATATTTCCATGTTCATACAGATAGCGGTGTAGATATTTCCATGTTCATACAGATGGCGGTGTAGATATTTCCATGTTTATAGGGATGGCGGTGTAGATATTTTCATGTTTACACAGATGGCAGTGTAGATATTTCCATGTTTACACAGATAGCGGTGTAGACATTTCCATGTTTACACAGATAGCAGTGTGGATATTTCCATGTTTATGCAGATAGCAGTGTAGATATTTCCATGTTTATACAGATAGCGGTGCGGATATTTCAATGTTTATTCAGATAGCGGTGCGGATATTTCCATGTTTATACAGATAGCTGGGCAGATATTTCAATGTTTATACAGATAGCGGTGTAGATATTTCCATCTAATACAAATGGCGGTGTAGATATGTCCATGATCGTACAGATGGCGATGTAGATATTTCCATGTTCATACAGATGGCGGTGTAGATATTTCGAAGTTTATAGAGTTAGCGATGTAGTTATTTCCATATTTATAGAGAAATCTGTGTAGATATTTCCATGTATATTCAGATAGCTGTGTAGATGTTTCCATGTTCATGCAGATTACGGTGTAGATATTTCCATGTTCATCCAGATGCCGGTGTACATATATCCATGTTCATACAAATGGCGGTGAAGATATTTCCATGTTCATACAGAGGGCGGTGTAGGCATTTCCATGTTCATACAAATGGCGGTGTAGATATTTCCATGTTCATAGTGATGGCGGTGTAGATATTTCCAGGTTCATACAAATGGCGGTGTAGATATTTCTATGTTCATAGAGATGGCGGTGTAGATATTTCCATGTTTATACAGATAGCAGTGTGGTTATTTCCATGTTTATAGGGATACCAGTCTGGATATTTCCATTGATATACAGATAGCTGTGTAGATATTTGCATGTTCATACAGATAGCGGTGTAGATATTTCCATGTTAATACAGATAGCGGTGTAGAAATTTCCATGTTCCTACAGATAGCGGTGTAGATATTTAAATGTTCATTCAGTTAGCGGTGTAGATATTTGCATGTTCATACAGATGGCGGTGTAGATATTTACATGTTGATACAGATGGCGGTGTAGATGTTTCCACGTTCATACAGATAGCGGTGTAGATATTTCCATGTTCATACAGATAGCGGTGTAGATATTTCCATGTTCATACAGATTGTGGTGTAGATATTTCCATGTTCATACCAATAGCGGTGTAGACATTTCCATGTTCATAGAGATAACGGTGTAGATATTTCCATGTTCATACAGATGGCGGTGAAGATATTTACATGTTCATACAGATGGCGGTGTTGATATTTCTATCTTTGTACGGATGGCAGTTTAGATATTTCCATGTTCATAGAGATGGCGGTGTTGATATTTCCATATTTGTAGAGATAGCAGTGTAGTTTTTTCCATGTTTATAGAGATAGTAGTGTAGATATTTCCATTGATATACAGATAGCTCTGTAGATATTTGCATGTTCATAGAGATAGCGGTGTAGATATTTCCATGTTCATACAGATAGCGGTGTAGATATTTCCATCTTCATACAGATAGCGGTGTAGATATTTCCATGTTCATACAGATAGCGGTGTAGATATTTCCATGTTTATACAGAGAGCGGTGTAGATATTTCCATGTTCATACAGTTAGCAGCTTAGATATTTCCATGTTCATACAGATGGCGGTGTAGATATTTCCATGTTCATACAGATGGCGGTGTAGTTATTTCCAGGTTCATACAGTTAGCGGTGTAGATATTTCCATGTTCATACAGAAAGCGGTGTAGATATTTCCATGTTCATACAGATAGCGGTGTAGATATTTCCACGTTAATACCAATAGCGGTGTAGACATTTCCATGTTCATATATTTAGCGGTGTAGATATTTCCATGTTCATACAGATGGCGAAGATATTTCCATGTTCATGCAGATAGCGGTGTAGATATTTCCATGTTCATACAGTTAGCGGTGTAGATATTTCCATGTTCATACAGATGGCGGTGTAGATATTTCCATGTTCATAGAGATGGCGGTGTAGATATCTCCATATTTATACAGATAGCATTGTAGTTATTTCCATGTTTATAGAGATAGCAGTGTAGATATTTCCATGTTCTTACAGTTAGCGGTGTAGATATTTCCATGTTCATACAGATGGCGGTGTAGATATTTACATGTTCATACAGATGGCGGTGTAGATATTTCCATGTTTATAGAGATAGCAGTGTAGATATTTCCATTGATATACAGATAGCTGTGTAGATATTTCCATCTTCAAACAGATAGCGGTGTAGATATTTCCATGTTCATTCAGATAACGGTGTAGATATTTCCATGTTCATACAGATAGCGGTGTAGGTATTTCCATGTTCATACAGTTAGGGGTTTAGATATTTCCATGTTCAAACATATTTCGGTGTAGATATTTCCATGTTTATACAGATAGCAGTGTAGATATTTCCATGTTTATAGAGATAGCAGTGTAGATATTTCCATTGATATGCAGATAGCTGTGTAGATATTTGCATGTTCATACACATAGCGGTGTAGATATTTCCATGTACATACAGATAGCGGTGTAGATATTTCCATGTTCGTACAGATGGCGGTGTAGGTATTTCCATGTTTATAGAGATGGCGGTGTAGATATTTTCATGTATACACAGATGGCCGTGTAGATATTTCCATGTTTACACAGATAGCGGTGTGGATATTTCCATGTTTATGCAGATAGCGGTGTAGATATTTCCATGTTCATACAGATAGCGGTGCGGTTATTTCCATGTTTGTACAGATAGTGGTGGAGATATTTCCATGTTTATACAGATAGCGGTGTAGATATTTCTATCTTATTACAGATGGCAGTGTAGATTTGTCCATGTTCGTACAGATGGCGGTGTAGATATTTCCATGTTCATACAGATGGCGGTGTAGATATTTCGAAGTTTATAGAGATAGCGCTGTAGTTATTTCCATATTTATAGAGAAATCTGTGTAGATATTTCCATGTATATGCAGATAGCTGTGTAGATCTTTCCATGTTCATACAGATAGCGGTGTAGATATTTCCATGTTCATAGAGATAACGGTGTAGATATTTACATCTTCATACAGATAGTGGTACAGATATTTCCATGTTCATACAGTAAGCGGTGTAGATATTTCCATGTTGATAGAGATAGCGGTGTAGATAATTCCCATTTTATACAGATAGCAGTGTAGACATTTCCAAGTTCATACAGATAGCGGTGTAGATATTTCCACGTTTATAGAGATGGCGGTGTAGATATTTCCATGTTCATACAGATGGCGGTGTAGATATTTCCATGTTTATAGAGATGGCAGTGTAGATATTTTCATGTTTACACAGATGGCGGTGTAGATATTTCCATGTATACACAGATAGCGGTGTAGACATTTCCATGTTTACACAGATAGCGGTGTGGATATTTCCATGTTTATCCAGATACCGGTGTAGATATTTCCATGTTTATACAGAAAGCGGTGCGGATATTTCCATGTTAATACAGATAGTGGTGTAGATATTTCCATGTTTATACACATAGCGGTGTAGATATTTCCATCTTAATACAGATGGCGGTGTAGATATTTCCAAGTTTATGCAGATAGTGGTATAGATATTTCCATTTTTATACAGATGGTTTTGTAGATATTTCCATGTTTATGCAGATGGCGGTATAGATATTTCCATGTTTATTCAGATGGTGGTGTAGATTTTTCCATGTTCATAGAGATGGCGGTGTTGATATTTCGAAGTTTATAGAGATAGCGCTGTAGTTATTTCTATAATTATATAGAAATCTGTGTAGATATTTCCATGTATATTCAGATAGCTGTTTAGATATTTCCATGTTCATGCAGATAGCGGTGTAGTTATTTCCATGTTCATCCAGATTCCGGTGTAGATACATCCATGTTCATACAGATGGCGGTGAAGATATTTCCATGTTCATACAGATGGCTGTGTAGATATTTCCATGTTCATAGAGATGGCGGTGTAGATATTTCCATGTTGATACAGATAGTTGGGCAGATATTTCCATGTTTATACAGATAGCGGTGTAGATATTTTCATCTTAATACAGATTGCGGTGTAGATACGTCCATGATCGTACAGATGGCGGTGTAGATATTTCCATGTTCATACAGATGGCGGTGTAGATATTTCGAAGTTTATAGAGATAGTGATGTAGTTATATCCATATTTATAGAGAAATCTGTGTAGATATTTCCATGTATATTCAGATAGCTGTGTAGATGTTTCCATATTCATGCAGATTACGCTGTAGATATTTCCATGTTCATCCAGATGCCGGTGTACATATATCCATGTTCATACAAATGGCGGTGAAGATATTTCCATGTTCATACAGATGGCGGTGTAGGTATTTCCATGTTCATACAAATGGCGGTTTAGGTATTTCCATGTTCATAGAGATGGCGGTGAAGATATTTCCAGGTTCATACAAATGGCGGTGTAGATATTTCCATGTTCATAGAGATGGCGGTGTAGATATTTCCATGTTTATACAGATAGCAGTGTAGTTATTTCCATGTTTATAGAGATACCAGTCTGGATATTTCCATTGATATACAGATAACTGTGTAGATATTTGCATGTTCATACAGATAGCGGTGTAGATATTTCCATGTTCATACAGATAGCGGTGTGGATATTTACATGTTCATACAGATAGCGGTGTAGATATTTAAATGTTCATACAGTTAGCAGTGTAGATATTTGTATGTTCATACAGATGGCGGTGTACATATTTACATGTTGATACAGATGGCGGTGTAGATATTTCCATGTTCATACAGATAGCGGTGTAGATATTTACATGTTCATACAGATGGCGGTGTAGTTATTTCCATGTTCATACAGATAGCGGTGTAGATATTTTCTTGTTGATACAGATGGCGGTGTAGATATTTCCATGTTCATACAGATAGTGGTGTAGATATTTCCATGTTCATACAGATAGCGGTGTAGTTATTTCCATGTTCATACAGATAGCGGTGTAGATATTTCCATGTTCATACCAATAGCGGTGTAGACATTTCCATGTTCATACATTTAGCGGTGTAGGTATTTCCATGTTCATACAGATGGCGGTGAAGATATTTACATGTTCATACAGATGGCGCTGTAGATATTTCCATGTTTGTACGGATGGCAGTGTAGATATTTCCATGTTCATACAGATGGTGGTGTAGATATTTCCATGTTTATACAGATAGCAGTGTAGTTATTTCCATGTTAATAGAGATAGCGGTGTAGATATTTCCACTGATATACAGATAACTGTGTAGATGTTTGCATGTTCATACAGATAGCGGTGTAGATATTTCCATGTTCGTACAGATAGCGGTGTAGCTATTTCCATGTTCATACAGATAGCGGTGTAGATATTTCTATGTTCATACAGATAACGGTGTAGATATTTCCATGTTCATACAGACAGCGGTGTAGATATTTCCATGTTCATACAGTTAGCGGTGTAGATATTTCCATGTTCATACAGATGGCGGTGTAGATATTTACATGTTCATACAGATGGCGGTATAGATATTTCCATGTTCTTACAGATGGCGGTGTAGATATTTCCATGTTCATAGAGATGGCGGTGTAGATATTTCCAGGTTCATACAAATGGCGGTGTAGATATTTCCATGTTCATAGAGATGGCGGTGTTGATATTTCCATATTTGTAGAGATAGCAGTGTAGTTTTTTCCATGTTTATAGAGATAGTAGTGTAGATATTTCCATTGATATACAGATAGCTCTGTAGATATTTGCATGTTCATAGAGGTAGCGGTGTAGATATTTCCATGTTCATACTGATAGTTGTGTAGATATTTCCATCTTCATACAGATAGCGGTGTAGATATTTCCATGTTCATACAGATAGCGGTGTAGATATTTCCATGTTCATACAGATAGCGGTGTAGATATTTCCATGTTCATACAGTTAGCAGCTTAGATATTTCAATGTTCATACAGATGGCGGTGTAAATATTTCCATGTTCATACAGATGGCGGTGTAGTTATTTCCAGGTTCATACAGTTAGCGGTGTAGATATTTCCATGTTCATTCAGATGGCGGTGTAGATATTTCCATGTTCATATATTTAGTGGTGTAGATATTTCCATGTTCATACAGATGGCGAAGATATTTCCATGTTCATACAGATAGAGGTGTAGATATTTCCATGTTCATACAGTTAGCGGTGTAGATATTTCCATGTTCATTCAGATGGCGGTGTATATATTTCCATGTTCATAGAGATGGCGGTGTAGATATCTCCATGTTCATACAGATGGCTGTGTAGATATTTACATGTTCATACAGATGGCGGTAGAGATATTTCCATATTCGTACAGATGGCGTTGTAGATATTTCCATGTTCTTAGAGATGGCGGTGTAGATATCTCCATGTTTATGCAGATAGCGGTATAGATATTTCCATGTTTATACAGATGGTGGTGTAGATATTTCCATGTTCATACAAATGGCGGTGTAGATATTTCCATGTTCATTGAGATGGCGGTGTAGATATTTCCATGTTCATACAAATGGCGGTGTAGATATTTCCATGTTCATAGAGATGGCAGTGTAGATATTTCCATATTTATACAGATAGCAGTGTAGTTATTTCCATGTTTATAGGGATAGCAGTGTAGATATTTTCATTGATATACAGATAGTTGTGTAGATATTTGCATGTTCATACAGATAGCAGTGTAGATATTTCCATGTTTATAGAGATAGTGTTGTAGATAATTTCAATTTCATACAGAGAGCAGTGTAGATATTTCCAAGTTCATACAGATAGCAGTGTAGATATTTCCACGTTTACAGAGATGGCGGTGTAGATATTTCCATGTTCATACAGAGGACGGTGTAGATATTTCCATGTTTATAGGGATGGCGGTGTAGATATTTTCATGTTTACACAGATGGCAGTGTAGATATTTCCATGTTTACACAGATAGCGGTGTAGACATTTCCATGTTTACACAGATAGCAGTGTGGATATTTCAATGTTTATGCAGATAGCGGTGTAGATATTTCCATGTTCATACAGTTAGCGGTGTAGATATTTCCATGTTCATACAGATGGCGGTGTAGATATTTCCATGTTCATAGAGATGGCGGTGTAGATATCTCCATATTTATACAGATAGCATTGTAGTTATTTCCATGTTTATAGAGATAGCAGTGAAGATATTTCCATTGATATACAGACAGCTGTGTAGATATTTGCATGGTCATACAGATAGCGGTGTAGATATTTCCATGTTCGTACAGAGAGCTGTTTAGATATTTGCATGTTCATACAGATAGCGGTGTAGATATTTCCATGTTCATACAGTTAGCGGTGTAGATATTTCCATGTTCATACAGATGGCGGTGTAGATATTTACATGTTCATACAGATGGCGGTGTAGATATTTCCATGTTTATAGAGATAGCAGTGTAGATATTTCCATTGATATACAGATAGCTGTGTAGATATTTCCATCTTCAAACAGATAGCGGTGTAGATATTTCCATGTTCATTCAGATAACGGTGTAGATATTTCCATGTTCATACAGATAGCGGTGTAGGTATTTCCATGTTCATACAGTTAGGGGTTTAGATATTTCCATGTTCAAACATATGGCGGTGTAGATATTTCCATGTTTATACAGATAGCTGTGTAGTTATTTCCATGTTTACAGAGATAGCAGTGTGGATATTTCCATTGATATAGAGATAGCTGTGTAGGTATTTGCATGTTCATACAGATAGCGGTGTAGATATTTCCATATTCATACAGACAGCGGTGTACATATTTCCATGTTCATACAGATAGCGGTGTAGATATTTCCATGTTCATACAGTTAGCGGTGTAGATATTTCCATGTTCATACAGATGGCGGTGTAGATATTTACATGTTCATACAGATGGCGGTGTAGATATTTCCATGTTCGTACAGATGGCGGTGTAGATATTTCCAGGTTCATAGAGATGGCAGTGTAGATATTTCCATGTTTATGTAGATAGCGGTATAGATATTTCCATGTCTATACAGATGGTGGTGTAGATATTTCCATGTTTATAGAGATGGCGGTCTAGATATTTCCATGTTTACAGAGATAGTGGTGTAGTTATTTCCAAGTTTTTAGAGACAGCGTTGTAGATATTTCCATGTTTATACACATAGCGGTGAAGATATTTCCATGTTTATACAGATAGCGGTGTAGATATTTCCATGTTTATACAGATAGCAGTGTAGATATTTCCATGTTTATAGAGATAGTGGTGTAGACAATTTCAATTTATACCGAGAGCAGTGTAGATATTTCCAAGTTCATACAGATAGCGGTGTAGATATTTCCACGTTTATAGAGATGGCGGTGTAGATATTTCCATGTTCATGCAGATGGCGGTGTAGATATTTCCATGTTCATACAAATGGCGGTGTAGGTATTTCCATGTTCATAGAGATGGCGGTGTAGATATTTCCATGTTCATACAATTGGCGGTGTAGATATTTCCATGTTTATACAGATAGCAGTGTAGTTATTTCCATGTTTATAGAGATAGCAGTGTAGATATTTCCACTGATATACAGATAGCTGTGTAGATATTTGCATGTTCATACAGATAGCGGTGTAGATATTTCCATGTTTATGCAGATAGCGGTGTAGATATTTCCATGTTCATACAGATAGCGGTGTAGATATTTCCATGCTCATACAGTTAGCGGTGTAGATATTTCCATGTTCTTACAGATGGCAGTGTAGATATTTACATGTTCATACAGATGGCGGTGTAGATATTTCCATGTTCGTACAGATGGCGGTGTAGATATTTCCATGTTCATATGGATAGCGGTGTAGATATTTCCATGTTGATACAGATAGCGGTGTAGATATTTCCATGTTCATACAGATAGCGGTGTAGATATTTCCATGTTAATACAGATGGCCGTGCAGATATTTACATGTTCATACAGATGGCGGTGTAGATATTTCCATGTTCGTACGGATGGCAGTGTAGATATTTCCATGTTCATACAGGTGGCGGTGTAGATATTTTCATGTTTATACAGATAGTAGTATAGTTATTTCCATGTTTACAGAGATAGCAAATGTAGATATTTCCATTGATATACAGATAGCTGTGTAGATATTTGCATGTTCATACAGATAGCGGTGTAGATATTTCCATGTTCGTACAGATAGCGGTGTAGATATTTCCATGTTCATACAGATACCGGTGTAGATATTTCCATGTTCATACAGATAACGGTGTAGATATTTCTATGTTCACACAGATAGCGGTGTAGATATTTCCATGTTCATACAGTTAGCGGTGAAGATATTTCCATGTTCATACAGATGGCGGTGTAGATATTTACATGTTCATACAGATGGCGGTATAGATATTTCCATGTTCGTACAGATGGCGGTGTAGATATTTCCATGTTCATAGAGATGGCGGTGTAGATATTTCCATGTTTATGCAGATAGCGGTATAGATATTTCCATGTTTATACAGATGGTGGTGAAGATATTTCCATGTTTATAGAGATGGCGGTCTAGATATTTCCATGTTCACAGAGATAGTGGTGTAGTTATTTCCAAGTTTATAGAGACAGCATTGTAGATATTTCCATGTTTATACAGATAGCGGTGAAGATATTTCCATGTTTATACAGATAGCGGTGTAGATATTTCCATGTTCATACAGATAGCAGTGTAGATATTTCCATGTTTATAGAGATATTGGTGTAGATAATTTCAATTTTATACAGAGAGCAGTGTAGATATTTCCAAGTTCATACAGATAGCGGTGCAGATATTTCCACATTTATAGAGATGGCGGTGTAGATATTTCCATGTTCATACAGATGGCAGTGTAGATATTTCCACGTTTATAGGGATGGCGGTGTAGATATTTTCATGTTTACACAGATGACGGTGTAGATATTTCCATGTTAACACAGATAGCGGTGTAGACATTTCCATGTTTACACAGATAGCGGTGTGGATATTTCGATGTTCATACAAATGTAGGTGTAGATATTTCCATGTTCATAGAGATGACGGTGTAGATATTTCCATGTTTATAGAGTTAGCAGTGTAGTTATTACCATGTTTATAGAGATAGCTGTGTAGATATTTGCATGTTCATACAGATAGCGGTGTAGATATTTCCATGTTTATTCTGATAGCGGTGTAGATATTTCCATATTCATAGAGTTAGCGGTGTGGATATTTCCATGTTAATACAAATGGCGGTGTAGATATTTCCATGTTTATACAGATGGCAGTGTAGATATTTCCATGTTTATAGAGATAGCAGTGTAGATATTTCCACTTATATACAGATAGCTGTGTAGATATTTGCATGTTCATACACATAGCGGTGTAGATATTTCCATGTCCATACAGATTGCGGTGTAGATATTTCCATGTTCATACAGCTAGCGGTGTGGATATTTCCATGTTCATACAGATAGCGGTGTAGTTATTTCCCTGTTCATACAGTTAGCGGTGTAGATATTTCCATGTTCATACAGATGGCAGTGTAGATATTTACATGTTCATACAGAGGGCGGTGTAGATATTTCCTTGTTCGTACGGATGGCAGTGTAGATATTTCCATGTTCATACATGTGGCGGTGTAGATATTTCCATGTTTATACAGATAGCAGTGTAGTTATTTCCATGTTTATAGAGATAGCAGTGTAGATATTTTCATTGATATACAGATAGCTGTGTAGATATTTGCATGTTCATACAGTTAGTGGTGTAGATATTTCCATGTTCATACAGATGGCGGTGTAGATATTTACATGTTCGTACAGATGGCGTTGTAGATATTTCCATGTTCATGCAGATGGCAGTGTAGATATTTCCATGTTCATAGAGATGGCGGTGTAGATATTTCCATGTTTATGCAGATAGCGGTATAGATATTTCCATGTTTATACAGATGGTGGTGTAGATATTTCCATGTTTATAGAGATGGCAGTCTAGATATTTCCATCTTTATAGAGACAGTGTTGTAGTTATTTCCAAGTTTATGGAGACAGCGTTGTAGATATTTCCATGTTTATACAGATTGCGGTGAAGATATTTCCATGTTTATACAGATAGCAGTGTAGATATTTCCATGTGTATAGATATAGTGGTGTAGATAATTTCAATTTTATACCGAGAGCAGTGTAGATATTTCCAAGTTCATACAGATAGCCGTGTAGATATTTCCACGTTTATAGAGATGGCGGTGTAGATATTTCCATGTTCATACTGATGGCGGTGTAGATATTTCCATGTTCATACAAATGGCGGTGTAGATATTTCCATGTTCATAGAGAAGGCGGTGTAGATATTTCCATGTTCAAACAAATGGCGGTGTAGATATTTCCATGTTCATAGAGATGGCGGTGTAGATATTTTCATGTTTATACAGATAGCAGTGTAGTTATTTCCATGTTTATAGAGATAGCAGTGTAGATATTTTCATTGATATACAGATAGCTGTGTAGATATTTGCATGCTCATACAGATAGCGGTGTAGATATTTCCATGTTCATACAGTTAGCGGTGTAGATATTTCCATGTTCATACAGATGGCGGTGTAGATATTTACATGTTCATACAGATGGCGGTGTAGATATTTCCATGTTTATAGATATAGCAGTGTAGATATTTCCATTGATATACAGATAGCTGTGTAGATATTTCCATCTTCAAACAGATAGCGGTGTAGATATTTCCATGTTCATTCAGATAACGGTGTAGATATTTCCATGTTCATACAGATAGCGTTGTAGGTATTTCCATGTTCATACAGTTAGGGGTTTAGATATTTCCATGTTCATACATATGGCGGTATAGATATTTCCATGTTTATACAGATAGCAGTGTAGATATTTCCATGTTTATAGAGATAGCAGTGTAGATATTTCCATTGATATGCAGATAGCTGTGTAGATATTTGCATGTTCATACACATAGCGGTGTAGATATTTCCATGTACATACAGATAGCGGTGTAGATATTTCCATGTTCGTACAGATGGCGGTGTAGGTATTTCCATGTTTATAGAGATGGCGGTGTAGATATTTTCATGTTTACACAGATGGCCGTGTAGATATTTCCATGTTTACACAGATAGCGGTGTGGATATTACCATGTTTATGCAGATAGCGGTGTAGATATTTCCATGTTCATACAGATAGCGGTGCGGTTATTTCCATGTTTATACAGATAGTGGTGGAGATATTTCCATGTTTCTACAGATAGCGGTGTAGATATTTCTATCTTATTACAGATGGCGGTGTAGATATGTCCATGTTCGTACAGATGGCGGTGTAGATATTTCCATGTTCATACAGATGGCGGTGTAGATATTTCGAAGTTTATAGAGATAGCGCTGTAGTTATTTCCATATTTATAGAGAAATCTGTGTAGATATTTCCATGTATATGCAGATAGCTGTGTAGATCTTTCCATGTTCATACAGATAGCGGTGTAGATATTTCCATGTTCATAGAGATAACGGTGTAGATATTTACATCTTCATACAGATAGTGGTACAGATATTTCCATGTTCATACAGTAAGCGGTGTAGATATTTCCATGTTGATAGAGATAGCGGTGTAGATAATTCCCATTTTATACAGATAGCAGTGTAGACATTTCCAAGTTCATACAGATAGCCGTGTAGATATTTCCACGTTTATAGAGATGGCGGTGTAGATATTTCCATGTTCATACAGATGGCGGTGTAGATATTTCCATGTTTATAGAGATGGCAGTGTAGATATTTTCATGTTTACACAGATGGCGGTGTAGATATTTCCATGTATACACAGATAGCGGTGTAGACATTTTCATGTTTACACAGATAGCGGTGTGGATATTTCCATGTTTATCCAGATACCGGTGTAGATATTTCCATGTTTATACAGAAAGCGGTGCGGATATTTCCATGTTAATACAGATTGTGGTGTAGATATTTCCATGTTTATACACATAGCGGTGTAGATATTTCCCTCTTAATACAGATGGCGGTGTAGATATTTCCATGTTTATGCAGTTAGTGGTATAGATATTTCCATTTTTATACTGATGGTTTTGTAGATATTTCCATGATTATGCAGATGGCGGTATAGATATTTCCATGTTTATACAGATGGTGGTGTATATTTTTCCATGTTCATAGAGATGGCGGTGTTGATATTTCGAAGTTTATAGAGATAGCGCTGTAGTTATTTCTATAATTATATAGAAATCTGGTTAGATATTTCCATGTATATTCAGATAGCTGTTTAGATATTTCCATGTTCATGCAGATAGCGGTGTAGTTATTTCCATGTTCATCCAGATTCCGGTGTAGATACATCCATGTTCATACAGATGGCGGTGAAGATATTTCCATGTTCATGCAAATGGCTGTGTAGATATTTCCATGTTCATAGAGATGGCGGTGTAGATATTTCCATGTTGATACAGATAGTTGGGCAGATATTTCCATGTTTATACAGATAGCGGTGTAGATATTTTCATCTTAATACAGATTGCGGTGTAGATACGTCCATGATCGTACAGATGGCGGTGTAGATATTTCCATGTTCATACAGATGGCGGTGTAATTATTTCGAAGTTTATAGAGATAGTGATGTAGTTATTTCCATATTTATAGAGAAATCTGTGTAGATATTTCCATGTATATTCAGATAGCTGTGTAGATGTTTCCATGTTCATGCAGATTACGCTGTAGATATTTCCATGTTCATCCAGATGCCGGTGTACATATATCCACGTTCATACAAATGGCGGTGAAGATATTTCCATGTTCATACAGATGGTGTTGTAGGTATTTCCATGTTCATACAAATGGCGGTTTAGGTATTTCCATGTTCATAGAGATGGCGGTGTAGATATTTCCAGGTTCATACAAATGGCGGTGTAGATATTTCCATGTTCATAGAGATGGCGGTGTAGATATTTCCATGTTTATACAGATAGCAGTGTAGTTATTTACATGTTTATAGAGATACCAGTCTGGATATTTCCATTGATATACAGATAGCTGTGTAGATATTTGCATGTTCATACAGATAGCGGTGTAGATATTTCCATGTTCATACAGATAGCGGTGTAGATATTTCCATGTTCATACAGATAGCGGTGTAGATATTTAAATGTTCATACAGTTAGCAGTGTAGATATTTGTATGTTCATACAGATGGCGGTGTACATATTTACATGTTGATACAGATGGCGGTGTAGATATTTCCATGTTCATACAGATAGCGGTGTAGATATTTCCATGTTCATACAGATAGCGGTGTAGATATTTCCATGTTCATACAGATAGCGGTGTAGGTATTTCCATGTTCATACAGTTAGCGGTTTAGATATTTCCATGTTCATACAGATGGCGGTGTAGATATTTACATGTTCATACAGATGGCGGTGTAGTTATTTCCATGTTCATACAGATAGCGGTGTAGATATTTTCTTGTTGATACAGATGGCGGTGTAGATATTTCCATGTTCATACAGATAGTGGTGTAGATATTTCCATGTTCATACAGATAGCGGTGTAGATATTTCCATGTTCATACAGATAGCGGTGTAGATATTTCCATGTTCATACCAATAACGGTGTAGACATTTCCATGTTCATACATTTAGCGGTGTAGGTATTTCCATGTTCATACAGATGGCGGTGAAGATATCTACATGTTCATACAGATGGCGGTGTAGATATTTCCATGTTTGTACGGATGGCAGTGTAGATATTTCCATGTTCATACAGGTGGTGGTGTAGATATTTCCATGTTTATACAGATAGCAGTGTAGTTATTTCCATGTTAATAGAGATAGCGGTGTAGATATTTCCATTGATATACAGATAACTGTGTAGATGTTTGCATGTTCATACAGATAGCGGTGTAGATATTTCCATGTTCGTACAGATAGCGGTGTAGCTATTTCCATGTTCATACAGATAGCGGTGTAGATATTTCTATGTTCATACAGATAACGGTGTAGATATTTCCATGTTCATACAGACAGCGGTGTGGATATTTCCATGTTCATACAGTTAGCGGTGTAGATATTTCCATGTTCATACAGATGGCGGTGTAGATATTTACATGTTCATACAGATGGCGGTATAGATATTTCCATGTTCTTACAGATGGCGGTGTAGATATTTCCATGTTCATAGAGATGGCGGTGTAGATATTTCCATGTTTATGCAGATAGCGGTATAGATATTTCTATGTTTATACAGATGGTGGTGTAGATATTTCCATGTTTATAGAGATGGCGGTCTAGATATTTCCATGTTTACAGAGATAGTGGTGTAGTTATTTCCAAGTTTATAGAGACAGCGTTGTAGATATTTCCATGTTTATACAGATAGCGGTGAAGATATTTCCATGTTTACACAGATAGCGGTGTAGATATTTCCATGTTTATACAGATAGCAGTGTAGATATTTCCATGTTTATAGAGATAATGGTGTAGATAATTTCAATTTTATACAGAGAGCAGTGTAGATATTTCCAAGTTCATACAGATAGCGGTGTAGATATTTCCACGTTTATAGAGATGGCGGTGTAGATATTTCCATGTTCATTCAGATGGCGGTGCAGATATTTCCATGTTTATAGGGATGGCGGTGTAGATATTTTCAGGTTTAAACAGATGGCAGTGTAGATATTTCCATGTTTACACAGATAGCGGTGTAGATATTTCCCTGTTTACACAGATAGCGGTGTAGACATTTCCATGATTACACAGATAGCGGTGTGGATATTTCCATGTTTATGCAGATAGCAGTGTAGATATTTCCATGTTTATACAGATAGCGGTGCGGTTATTTCCATATTTATACAGATAGTTGGGCCGATATTTCCATGTTTATACAGATAGCGGTGTAGATATTTCCATCTTAATACAGATGGCGGTGTAGATATGTCCATGTTTGTACAGATGGCAGTGTAGATATTTCCATGTTCATACAGATGGCGGTGTAGATATTTCAAAGTTTATAGAGATAGCGCTGTAGTTATTTCCATATTTATAGAGAAATCTGTGTTGATGTTTCCATGTATATTCAGATAGCTGTGTAGATATTTCCATGTTCATGCAGATAGCGGGGTAGATATTTCCATGTCCATCCATATGCCGGTGTACATATATGCATGTTCATACAGATGGCGGTGAAGATATTTCCATGTTCATACAGATGGTGGTGTAGGTATTTCCATGTTCATAGAGATGGCGGTGTAGATATTTCCAGGTTCATACAAATGGCGGTGTAGATATTTCCATGTTCATAGAGATGGTGGTGTTGATATTTCCATATTTGTAGAGATAGCAGTGTAGTTTTTTCCATGTTTATAGAGATAGTAGTGTAGTTATTTCCATTGATATACAGATAGCTCTGTAGATATTTGCATGTTCATAGAGATAGCGGTGTAGATATTTCCATGTTCATACTTATAGTTGTGTAGATATTTCCATGTTCATACAGATAGCGGTGTAGATATTTAAATGTTCATACAGATAGCGGTGTAGATATTTCCATGTTCATACAGATAGCGGTGTAGATATTTCCATGTTCATACAGTTAGCGGCTTAGATATTTCCATGTTCATACAGATGGCGGTGTAGATATTTCCATGTTCATACAGATGGCGTTGTAGTTATTTCCAGGTTCATACAGTTAGCGGTGTAGATATTTCCATGTTCATACAGATAGCGGTGTAGATATTTCCATGTTCATACAGATAGCGGTGTAGATATTTCCATGTTCATACCAATAGCGGTGTAGACATTTCCATGTTCATATATTTAGCGGTGTAGATATTTCCATGTTCATACAGATGGCGAAGATATTTCCATGTTCATACAGATAGCGGTGTAGATATTTCCATGTTCATACAGTTAGCGGTGTAGATATTTCCATGTTCATTCAGATGGCGGTGTAGATATTTCCATGTTCATAGAGATGGCGGTGTAGATATCTCCATATTTATACAGATAGCATTGTAGTTATTTCCATGTTTATAGAGATAGCAGTGTAGATATTTCCATTGATATACAGACAGCTGTGTAGATATTTGCATGGTCATACAGATAGCGGTGTAGATATTTCCATGTTCGTACAGATAGCGGTGTAGATATTTCCATGTTCATAGAGATAGCGGTGTAGATATTTCCATGTTCGTACAGATAACGGTGTAGATATTTCCATGTTCATGCAGATAGCGGTGTAGATATTTCCATGTTCATACAATGAGCGGTGTAGATATTTCCATGTTCATACAGATGGTGGTGTAGATATTTACATGTTCATACAGATGGCGGTGTAGATATTTCCATGTTCGTACAGATAGCGGTGTAGATATTTCCATGTTCATAGAGATAGCGGTGTAGATATTTCCATGTTCATACAGATAACGGTGTAGATATTTCCATGTTCATGCAGATAGCGGTGTAGATATTTCCATGTTCATACAATGAGCGATGTAGATATTTCCATGTTCATACAGATGGTGGTGTAGATATTTACATGTTCATACAGATGGCGGTATAGATATTCCTATATTCGTACAGATGGCGTTGTAGATATTTCCATGTTCTTAGAGATGGCGGTGTAGATATCTCCATGTTTATGCAGATAGCGGTATAGATATTTCCATGTTTATACAGATGGTGGTGTAGATATTTCCATGTTCATACAAATGGCGGTGTAGATATTTCCATGTTCATTGAGATGGCGGTGTAGATATTTCCATGTTCATACAAATGGCGGTGTAGATATTTCCATGTTCATAGAGATGGCAGTGTAGATATTTCCATATTTATACAGATAGCAGTGTAGTTATTTCCATGTTTATAGGGATAGCAGTGTAGATATTTTCATTGATATACAGATAGCTGTGTAGATATTTGCATGTTCATACAGATAGCAGTGTAGATATTTCCATGTTTATAGAGATAGTGTTGTAGATAATTTCAATTTCATACAGAGAGCGGTGTAGATATTTCCAAGTTCATACAGATAGCAGTGTAGATATTTCCACGTTTACAGAGATGGCGGTGTAGATATTTCCATGTTCATACAGAGGACGGTGTAGATATTTCCATGTTTATAGGGATGGCGGTGTAGATATTTTCATGTTTACACAGATGGCGGTGTAGATATTTCCATGTTTATACAGATAGCGGTGTAGACATTTCCATGTTTACACAGATAGCAGTGTGGATATTTCCATGTTTATGCAGATAGCAGTGTAGATATTTCCATGTTTATACAGATAGCGGTGCGGATATTTCAATGTTTATTCAGATAGCGGTGCGGATATTTCCATGTTTATACAGATAGCTGGGCAGATATTTCAATGTTTATACAGATAGCGGTGTAGATATTTCCATCTAATACAAAAGGCGGTGTAGATATGTCCATGATCGTACAGATGGCGATGTAGATATTTCCATGTTCATACAGATGGTGGTGTAGATATTTCGAAGTTTATGGAGTTAGCGATGTAGTTATTTCCATATTTATAGAGAAATCTGTGTAGATATTTCCATGTATATTCAGATAGCTGTGTAGATGTTTCCATGTTCATGCAGATTACGGTGTAGATATTTCCATGTTCATCCAGATGCCGGTGTACATATATCCATGTTCATACAAATGGCGGTGAAGATATTTCCATGTTCATACAGAGGGCGGTGTAGGCATTTCCATGTTCATACAAATGGCGGTGTAGATATTTCTATGTTCATAGAGATGGCTGTGTAGATATTTCCATGTTTATACAGATAGCAGTGTGGTTATTTCCATGTTTATAGGGATACCAGTCTGGATATTTCCATTGATATACAGATAGCTGTGTAGATATTTGCATGTTCATACAGATAGCGGTGTAGATATTTCCATGTTCATACAGATAGCGGTGTAGATATTTCCATGTTCGTACAGATAGCGGTGTAGATATTTCCATGTTAATACAGATAGCGGTGTAGATATTTCCATGTTCCTACAGATAGCGGTGTAGATATTTAAATGTTCATACAGTTAGCGGTGTAGATATTTGCATGTTCATACAGATGGCGGTGTAGATATTTACATGTTGATACAGATGGCGGTGTAGATATTTCCACGTTCATACAGATAGCGGTGTAGATATTTCCATGTTCATACAGATAGCGGTGTAGATATTTTCATGTTCATACAGATACCGGTGTAGATATTTCCATGTTCATACCAATAGCGGTGTAGACATTTCCATGTTCATACATTTAGCGGTGTAGATATTTCCATGTTCATACAGATGGCGGTGAAGATATTTACATGTTCATACAGATGGCGGTGTTGATATTTCTATGTTTGTACGGATGGCAGTGTAGATATTTCCATGTTCATAGAGATGGCGGTGTTGATATTTCCATATTTGTAGAGATAGTAGTGTAGTTTTTTCCATGTTTATAGAGATAGTAGTGTAGATATTTCCATTGATATACAGATAGCTCTGTAGATATTTGCATGTTCATAGAGATAGCGGGGTAGATATTTCCATGTTCATACAGATAGTGGTGTAGATATTTCCATGTTCATACAGATAGCGGTGTAGATATTTCCATGTTCTTAGAGATGGCGGTGTAGATATCTCCATGTTTATGCAGATAGCGGTATAGATATTTCCATGTTTATACAGATGGTGGTGTAGATATTTCCATGTTCATACAAATGGCGGTGTAGATATTTCCATGTTCATTGAGATGGCGGTGTAGATATTTCCATGTTCATACAAATGGCGGTGTAGATATTTCCATGTTCATAGAGATGGCAGTGTAGATATTTCCATATTTATACAGATAGCAGTGTAGTTATTTCCATGTTTATAGGGATAGCAGTGTAGATATTTTCATTGATATACAGATAGCTGTGTAGATATTTGCATGTTCATACAGATAGCAGTCTAGATATTTCCATGTTCATACAGATAGCGGTGTAGATATTTCCATGTTCATACAGATAGCGGTGTAGATATTTCCATGTTAATACAGATAGCGGTGTAGATATTTCCATGTTCATACTGATAGCGGTGTAGATATTTCCATGTTCATACAGGTAGCAGTGTATATATTTCCATGTTCCTACAGTTAGCGGTGTAGATATTTCCATGTTCACACAGATGGCGGTGTAGATATTTACCTCTTCATACAGATGGCGGTGCAAATATTTCCATGTTCATACAGATGGCGGTGTAGATATTTCCATGTTCGTACGGATGGCAGTGTAGATATTTCCATGTTCATACAGGTGGCAGTGTAGATATTTCCATGTTTACAGAGATAGCAGTGTAGTTATTTCGATGTTTTTAGAGACAGCTGTGTAGATATTTCCATTGATATACAGATAGCTGTGTAGATATTTGCATGTTCATACAGATAGTGGTGTAGATATTTCCATGTCCGTACACATAGCGGTGTAGATATTTCCATGTTCATACAGATAGCGGTGTAGATATTTCCATGTTCATACCAATAGCGGTGTAGACATTTCCATGTTCATACATTTAGCGGTGTAGATATTTCCATGTTCATACAGATGGCGGTGAAGATATTTACATGTTCATACAGATGGCGGTGTTGATATTTCTATGTTTGTACGGATGGCAGTGTAGATATTTCCATGTTCATAGAGATGGCGGTGTTGATATTTCCATATTTGTAGAGATAGCAGTGTAGTTTTTTCCATGTTTATAGAGATAGTAGTGTAGATATTTCCATTGATATACAGATAGCTCTGTAGATATTTGCATGTTCATAGAGATAGCGGTGTAGATATTTCCATGTTCATACAGATAGCGGTGTAGATATTTCCATGTTCATACAGATAGCGGTGTAGATATTTCCATGTTCATACAGATAGCGGTGTAGATATTTCCATGTTCATACAGATAGCGGTGTAGATATTTCCATGTTCATACAGATAGTGGTGTAGATATTTCCATGTTCATACAGTTAGCAGCTTAGATATTTCCATGTTCATACAGATGGCGGTGTAGATATTTCCATGTTCATACAGATGGCGGTGTAGTTATTTCCAGGTTCATACAGTTAGCGGTGTAGATATTTCCATGTTCATACAGATGGCGGTGTAGATATTTCCATGTTCATACAGATAGCGGTGTAGATATTTCCACGTTCATACCAATAGCGGTGTAGACATTTCCATGTTCATATATTTAGCGGTGTAGATATTTCCATGTTCATACAGATGGCGAAGATATTTCCATGTTCATGCAGATAGCGGTGTAGATATTTCCATGTTCATACAGTTAGCGGTGTAGATATTTCCGTGTTCATACAGATGGCGGTGTAGATATTTCCATGTTCATAGAGATGGCGGTGTAGATATCTCCATATTTATACAGATACCATTGTAGTTATTTCCATGTTTATAGAGATAGCAGTGTAGATATTTCCATTGATATACAGACAGCTGTGTAGATATTTGCATGGTCATACAGATAGCGGTGTAGATATTTCCATGTTCGTACAGATAGCGGTGTAGATATTTCCATGTTCATAGAGATAGCGGTGTAGATATTTCCATGTTCATACAGATAGCGGTGTAGATATTTCCATGTTCATGCAATGAGCGGTGTAGATATTTCCATGTTCATACAGATGGCGGTGTAGATATTTCCATGTTCATACAGATGGCGGTATAGATATTTCCATGTTCGTACAGATGGCGTTGTAGATATTTCCATGTTCATACAAATGGCGGTGTAGATATTTCCATGTTCATTGAGATGGCGGTGTAGATATTTCCATGTTCATACAGATAGCGGTGTAGATATTTCCATGTTCATGCAATGAGCGGTGTAGATATTTCCATGTTCATACAGATGGCGGTGTAGATATCTCCATGTTTATGCAGATAGCGGTATAGATATTTCCATGTTTATACAGATGGTGGTGTAGATATTTCCATGTTCATACAAATGGCGGTGTAGATATTTCCATGTTCATTGAGATGGCGGTGTAGATATTTCCATGTTCATACAAATGGCGGTGTAGATATTTCCATGTTCATAGAGATGGCAGTGTAGGTATTTCCATATTTATACAGATAGCAGTGTAGTTATTTCCATGTTTATAGGGATAGCAGTGTAGATATTTTCATTGATATACAGATAGCTGTGTAGATATTTGCATGTTCATACAGATAGCAGTCTAGATATTTCCATGTTCATACAGATAGCGGTGTAGATATTTCCATGTTCATACAGATAGCGGTGTAGATATTTCCATGTTCATACAGATAGCGGTGTAGATATTTCCATGTTCATACTGATAGCGGTGTAGATATTTCCATGTTCATACAGGTAGCAGTGTATATATTTCCATGTTCCTACAGTTAGCGGTGTAGATATTTCCATGTTCACACAGATGGCGGTGTAGATATTTACCTCTTCATACAGATGGCGGTGCAGATATTTCCATGTTCATACAGATGGCGGTGTAGATATTTCCATGTTCGTACGGATGGCAGTGTAGATATTTCCATGTTCATACAGGTGGCAGTGTAGATATTTCCATGTTTACAGAGATAGCAGTGTAGTTATTTCGATGTTTTTAGAGACAGCTGTGTAGATATTTCCATTGATATACAGATAGCTGTGTAGATATTTGCATGTTCATACAGATAGTGGTGTAGATATTTCCATGTCCGTACACATAGCGGTGTAGATATTTCCATGTTCATACAGATAGCGGTGTAGATATTTCCATGTTCATACAGATAGCGGTGTAGATATTTCCATGTCCATACAGTTAGCGGTGTAGATATTTCCATGTTCATACAGATGGCGGTATAGATACTTCCATGTTCGTACAGATGGCGTTGTAGATATTTCCATGTTCATAGAGATGGCGGTGTAGATATTTCCATGTTTTTGCAGTTAGCGGTATAGATATTTCCATGTTTATACAGATGGTGGTGTAGATATTTCCATGTTTATAGAGATGTGGGTCTAGATATTTCCATGTTTACAGAGATAGTTGTGTAGTTATTTCCAAGTATATAGAGACAGCGTTGTAGATATTTCCATGTTTATACAGATAGCGGTGAAGGTATTTCCATGTTTATACAGATAGCGGTGTAGATATTTCCATGTTCATACAGATAGCAGTGTAGATATTTCCATGTTTATAGAGATAGTGTTGTAGATAATTTCAATTTCATACAGAGAGCGGTGTAGATATTTCCAAGTTCATACAGATAGCAGTGTAGGTATTTCCACGTTTACAGAGATGGCGGTGTAGATATTTCCATGTTCATACAGAGGACGGTGTAGATATTTCCATGTTTATAGGGATGGCGGTGTAGATATTTTCATGTTTACACAGATGGCGGTGTAGATATTTCCATGTTTAAACAGATAGCGGTGTAGACATTTCCATGTTTACACAGATAGCAGTGTGGATATTTCCATGTTTATGCAGATAGCAGTGTAGATATTTCCATGTTTATACAGATAGCGGTGCGGATATTTCAATGTTTATTCAGAAAGCGGTGCGGATATTTCCATGTTTATACAGATAGCTGGGCAGATATTTCAATGTTTATACAGATAGCGGTGTAGATATTTCCATCTAATACAAATGGCGGTGTAGATATGTCCATGATCGTACAGATGGCGATGTAGATATTTCCATGTTCATACAGATGGCGGTGTAGATATTTCGAAGTTTATAGAGATAGCGATGTAGTTATTTCCATATTTATAGAGAAATCTGTGTAGATATTTCCATGTATATTCAGATAGCTGTGTAGATGTTTCCATGTTCATGCAGATTACGGTGTAGATATTTCCATGTTCATCCAGATGCCGGTGTACATATATCCATGTTCATACAAATGGCGGTGAAGATATTTCCATGTTCATACAGATGGCGGTGTAGGCATTTCCATGTTCATACAAATGGCGGTGTAGATATTTCCATGTTCATAGAGATGGTGGTGTAGAAATTTCCAGGTTCATACAAATTGCGGTGTAGATATTTCCATGTTCATAGAGGTGGCGGTGTAGATATTTACATGTTTATACAGATATCAGTGTAGTTATTTCCATGTTTATAGAGATACCATTCTGGATATTTCCATTGATTTACAGATAACTGTGTAGATATTTGCATGTTCATACAGATAGCGGTGTAGATATTTCCATGTTCATACAGATAGCGGTGTAGATATTTCCATGTTCATACAGATAGCGGTGTAGGTATTTAAAAGTTCACACAGTTAGCGGTGTAGAGATTTCCATGTTCATACAGATGGCGGTGTAGTTATTTACATGTTGATACAGATAGCGGTGTAGATATTTCCATGTTCATACAGTTAGCGGTGTAGATATTTCCGTGTTCATACAGATGGCGGTGTAGATATTTCCATGTTCATAGAGATGGCGGTGTAGATATCTCCATATTTATACAGATACCATTGTAGTTATTTCCATGTTTATAGAGATAGCAGTGTAGATATTTCCATTGATATACAGACAGCTGTGTAGATATTTGCATGGTCATACAGATAGCGGTGTAGATATTTCCATGTTCGTACAGATAGCGGTGTAGATATTTCCATGTTCATAGAGATAGCGGTGTAGATATTTCCATGTTCATACAGATAGCGGTGTAGATATTTCCATGTTCATGCAATGAGCGGTGTAGATATTTCCATGTTCATACAGATGGCGGTGTAGATATTTCCATGTTCATACAGATGGCGGTATAGATATTTCCATGTTCGTACAGATGGCGTTGTAGATATTTCCATGTTCTTAGAGATGGCGGTGTAGATATCTCCATGTTTATGCAGATAGCGGTATAGATATTTCCATGTTTATACAGATGGTGGTGTAGATATTTCCATGTTCATACAAATGGCGGTGTAGATATTTCCATGTTCATTGAGATGGCGGTGTAGATATTTCCATGTTCATACAAATGGCGGTGTAGATATTTCCATGTTCATAGAGATGGCAGTGTAGATATTTCCATATT
The DNA here is from genome assembly GCF_029281585.2 of Gorilla gorilla gorilla. Taxonomy (NCBI): domain Eukaryota; kingdom Metazoa; phylum Chordata; class Mammalia; order Primates; family Hominidae; genus Gorilla; species Gorilla gorilla. The sequence continues at coordinate 4,930,935 of NC_073227.2, read as the reverse complement.
TATACAGATAGCAGTGTAGTTATTTCCATGTTTATAGGGATAGCAGTGTAGATATTTTCATTGATATACAGATAGCTGTGTAGATATTTGCATGTTCATACAGATAGCAGTCTAGATATTTCCATGTTCATACAGATAGCGGTGTAGATATTTCCATGTTCATACAGATAGCGGTGTAGATATTTCCATGTTCATACAGATAGCGGTGTAGATATTTCCATGTTCATACTGATAGCGGTGTAGATATTTCCATGTTCATACAGGTAGCAGTGTATATATTTCCATGTTCCTACAGTTAGCGGTGTAGATATTTCCATGTTCACACAGATGGCGGTGTAGATATTTACCTCTTCATACAGATGGCGGTGCAGATATTTCCATGTTCATACAGATGGCGGTGTAGATATTTCCATGTTCGTACGGATGGCAGTGTAGATATTTCCATGTTCATACAGGTGGCAGTGTAGATATTTCCATGTTTACAGAGATAGCAGTGTAGTTATTTCGATGTTTTTAGAGACAGCTGTGTAGATATTTCCATTGATATACAGATAGCTGTGTAGATATTTGCATGTTCATACAGATAGTGGTGTAGATATTTCCATGTCCGTACACATAGCGGTGTAGATATTTCCATGTGCATACAGATAGCGGTGTAGATATTTCCATGTTCATACAGATAGCGGTGTAGATATTTCCATGTCCATACAGTTAGCGGTGTAGATATTTCCATGTTCATACAGATGGCGGTATAGATACTTCCATGTTCGTACAGATGGCGTTGTAGATATTTCCATGTTCATAGAGATGGCGGTGTAGATATTTCCATGTTTTTGCAGTTAGCGGTATAGATATTTCCATGTTTATACAGATGGTGGTGTAGATATTTCCATGTTTATAGAGATGTGGGTCTAGATATTTCCATGTTTACAGAGATAGTTGTGTAGTTATTTCCAAGTATATAGAGACAGCGTTGTAGATATTTCCATGTTTATACAGATAGCGGTGAAGATATTTCCATGTTTATACAGATAGCGGTGTAGATATTTCCATGTTCATACAGATAGCAGTGTAGATATTTCCATGTTTATAGAGATAGTGTTGTAGATAATTTCAATTTCATACAGAGAGCGGTGTAGATATTTCCAAGTTCATACAGATAGCAGTGTAGGTATTTCCACGTTTACAGAGATGGCGGTGTAGATATTTCCATGTTCATACAGAGGACGGTGTAGATATTTCCATGTTTATAGGGATGGCGGTGTAGATATTTTCATGTTTACACAGATGGCGGTGTAGATATTTCCATGTTTAAACAGATAGCGGTGTAGACATTTCCATGTTTACACAGATAGCAGTGTGGATATTTCCATGTTTATGCAGATAGCAGTGTAGATATTTCCATGTTTATACAGATAGCGGTGCGGATATTTCAATGTTTATTCAGAAAGCGGTGCGGATATTTCCATGTTTATACAGATAGCTGGGCAGATATTTCAATGTTTATACAGATAGCGGTGTAGATATTTCCATCTAATACAAATGGCGGTGTAGATATGTCCATGATCGTACAGATGGCGATGTAGATATTTCCATGTTTAAACAGATAGCGGTGTAGACATTTCCATGTTTACACAGATAGCAGTGTGGATATTTCCATGTTTATGCAGATAGCAGTGTAGATATTTCCATGTTTATACAGATAGCGGTGCGGATATTTCAATGTTTATTCAGAAAGCGGTGCGGATATTTCCATGTTTATACAGATAGCTGGGCAGATATTTCAATGTTTATACAGATAGCGGTGTAGATATTTCCATCTAATACAAATGGCGGTGTAGATATGTCCATGATCGTACAGATGGCGATGTAGATATTTCCATGTTCATACAGATGGCGGTGTAGATATTTCGAAGTTTATAGAGATAGCGATGTAGTTATTTCCATATTTATAGAGAAATCTGTGTAGATATTTCCATGTATATTCAGATAGCTGTGTAGATGTTTCCATGTTCATGCAGATTACGGTGTAGATATTTCCATGTTCATCCAGATGCCGGTGTACATATATCCATGTTCATACAAATGGCGGTGAAGATATTTCCATGTTCATACAGATGGCGGTGTAGGCATTTCCATGTTCATACAAATGGCGGTGTAGATATTTCCATGTTCATAGAGATGGTGGTGTAGAAATTTCCAGGTTCATACAAATTGCGGTGTAGATATTTCCATGTTCATAGAGGTGGCGGTGTAGATATTTACATGTTTATACAGATATCAGTGTAGTTATTTCCATGTTTATAGAGATACCATTCTGGATATTTCCATTGATTTACAGATAACTGTGTAGATATTTGCATGTTCATACAGATAGCGGTGTAGATATTTCCATGTTCATACAGATAGCGGTGTAGATATTTCCATGTTCATACAGATAGCGGTGTAGGTATTTAAAAGTTCACACAGTTAGCGGTGTAGAGATTTCCATGTTCATACAGATGGCGGTGTAGTTATTTACATGTTGATACAGATGGCGGTGTAGATATTTCCATGTTCATACTGATAGCGGTGTAGATATTTCCATGTTCATACAGATATCGGTGTAGATATTTCCATGTTCATACAGATAGCGGTGTAGATATTTCCATGTTCACACCAATAGCGGTGTAGATATTTCCATGTTTGTACGGATGGCAGTGTAGATATTTCCATGTTCATTCAGGTGGCGGTGTAGATATTTCCATATTTATACAGATAGCAGTGTAGTTATTTCCATGTTAATAGAGATAGCGGTGTAGATATTTCCATTGATATACAGATAACTGTGTAGATATTTGCATGTTCATACAGATAGCGGTGTAGATATTTCCATGTTCGTACAGATAGCGGTGTAGCTATTTCCATGTACCTACAGATAGCGGTGTACATATTTCTATGTTCATACAGATAACGGTGTAGATATTTCCATGTCCATACAGACAGCGGTGTAGATATTTCCATGTTCATACAGTTAGCGGTGTAGGTATTTCCATGTTCATACAGATGGCGGTGTAGATATTTACATGTTCATACAGATGGCAGTATAGATATTTCCATGTTCTTACAGATGGCGGTGTAGATATTTCCATGTTCATAGAGATGGCGTTGTAGATATTTCCATGTTTATGCAGATAGCGGTATAGATATTTCCATGTTTATACAGATGGTGGTGTAGATATTTCCATGTTTATAGAGATGGCGGTCTAGATATTTCCATGTTTATAGAGATAGTGGTGTAGTTATTTCCAAGTTTATAGAGACAGCGTTGTATATATTTCCATGTTTATACAGATAGCGGTGAAGATATTTCCATGTTTATATAGATAGCGGTGTAGATATTTACATGTTCATACAGATGGCGGTTTAGTTATTTCCATGTTCATAGAGATCGCGGTGTAGATATTTCCATGTTCATACAGATAGCGGTGTAGATATTTCCATGTTCATACAGATATCGGTGTAGATATTTCCATGTTCATACCAATAGCGGTGTAGACATTTCCATGTTCATATATTTAGCGGTGTAGATATTTCCATGTTCATACAGATGGCGAGGATATTTCCATGTTCATGCAGATAGCGTTGTAGATATTTCCATGTTCATACAGTTAGCGGTGTAGATATTTCCATGTTCATAGAGATGGCGGTGTAGATATTTCCATGTTCATAGAGATGGCGGTGTAGATATTTCCATATTTATACACATAGCAGTGTAGTTATTTCCATGTTTATAGAGATAGCATTGTAGATATTTCCAATGATATACAGATAGCTGTGTAGATATTTGCATGGTCATACAGATAGCGGTGTAGATATTTCCATGTTCGTACAGATAGCGGTGTAGATATTTCCATGTTCATACAGATAGCGGTGTAGATATTTCCATGTTCTTACAGTTAGCGGTGTAGATATCTCCATGTTCATACAAATGGCGGTGTAGATATGTCCACGTTTGTACAGATGGCGGTGTAGATATTTCCATGTTCATAGAGATAGCGGTGTAGTTATTTCCATGTTTATACAGATAGCAGTGTAGTTATTTCCATGTTTATAGAGATACTATTCTGGATATTTCCATTGATATACAGATAGCTGTGTAGATATTTGCATGTTCATACAGATAGCGGTGTAGATATTTCCATGTTCATACAGATAGCGGTGTAGATATTTCCATGTTCATACAGATAGCGGTGTAGATATTTCCATGTTAATACAGATAGCGGTGTAGATATTTCCATGTTCACACAGATAGCGGTGTAGGTATTTAAATGTTCACACAGTTAGCGGTGTAGAGATTTCCATGTTCATACAGATGGCGGTGTAGATATTTACATGTTGATACAGATGGCGGTGTAGATATTTCCATATTCATACAGATAGCGGTGTAGATATTTCCATGTTCATACAGATAGCTGTGTAGATATTTTCATGTTCATACAGATAGCGGTGTAGATATTTCCATGTTCATAGAGATGGCGGTGTAGATATTTCCATGTTTATGCAGATAGCGGTATAGATATTTCCATGTATATACAGATGGTGGTGTAGACATTTCCATGTTTATAGAGATGGCGGTCTAGATATTTCCATGTTTACAGACTTAGTGGTGTAGTTATTTCCAAGTTTATAGAGACAGCGTTGTAGATATTTCCATGTTTATACAGATAGCGGTGAAGTTATTTCCATGTTTATACAGAAAGCGGTGTAGATATTTCCATGTTTATACAGATAGCAGTGTAGATATTTCCATGTTTAGAGAGATAACGGTGTAGATAATTTCAATTTTAAACAGAGAGCAGTGTAGATATTTCCAAGTTCATACAGATAGCGGTGTAGATATTTCCACGTTTACAGAGATGGCGGTGTAGATATTTCCATGTTCATACAAATGGCGGTGTAGATATTTCCATGTTCATAGAGATTGCGGTGTAGATATTTCCATGTTCATACAAATGGCAGTGTAGATATTTCCATGTTCATAGAGATGGCGGTGTTGATATTTCCATATTTATAGAGATAGCAGTGTAGTTATTTCCATGTTTATAGAGATAGTAGTGTAGATATTTCCATTGATATACAGATAACTCTGTAGATATTTGCATGTTCATAGAGATAGCGGTGTAGATATTTCCATGTTCATACAGATAGCGGTGTAGATATTTCCATGTTCATACAGATGGCGGTGTAGATATTTCCATGTTCATACAGATGGCGGTGTAGATATTTCCATGTTTATAGGGATGGCGGTGTAGATATTTTCATGTTTACACAGATGGCGGTGTAGATATTTCCATGTTTAAACAGATAGCGGTGTAGACATTTCCATGTTTACACAGATAGCAGTGTGGATATTTCCATGTTTATGCAGATAGCAGTGTAGATATTTCCATGTTTATACAGATAGCGGTGCGGATATTTCAATGTTTATTCAGAAAGCGGTGCGGATATTTCCATGTTTATACAGATAGCTGGGCAGATATTTCAATGTTTATACAGATAGCGGTGTAGATATTTCCATCTAATACAAATGGCGGTGTAGATATGTCCATGATCGTACAGATGGCGATGTAGATATTTCCATGTTCATACAGATGGCGGTGTAGATATTTCGAAGTTTATAGAGATAGCGATGTAGTTATTTCCATATTTATAGAGAAATCTGTGTAGATATTTCCATGTATATTCAGATAGCTGTGTAGATGTTTCCATGTTCATGCAGATTACGGTGTAGATATTTCCATGTTCATCCAGATGCCGGTGTACATATATCCATGTTCATACAAATGGCGGTGAAGATATTTCCATGTTCATACAGATGGCGGTGTAGGCATTTCCATGTTCATACAAATGGCGGTGTAGATATTTCCATGTTCATAGAGATGGTGGTGTAGAAATTTCCAGGTTCATACAAATTGCGGTGTAGATATTTCCATGTTCATAGAGGTGGCGGTGTAGATATTTACATGTTTATACAGATATCAGTGTAGTTATTTCCATGTTTATAGAGATACCATTCTGGATATTTCCATTGATTTACAGATAGCTGTGTAGATATTTGCATGTTCATACAGATAGCGGTATAGATATTTCCATGTTCATACAGATAGCGGTGTAGATATTTCCATGTTCATACAGATAGCGGTGTAGGTATTTAAAAGTTCACACAGTTAGCGGTGTAGAGATTTCCATGTTCATACAGATGGCGGTGTAGTTATTTACATGTTGATACAGATGGCGGTGTAGATATTTCCATGTTCATACTGATAGCGGTGTAGATATTTCCATGTTCATACAGATATCGGTGTAGATATTTCCATGTTCATACAGATAGCGGTGTAGATATTTCCATGTTCACACCAATAGCGGTGTAGATATTTCCATGTTTGTACGGATGGCAGTGTAGATATTTCCATGTTCATTCAGGTGGCGGTGTAGATATTTCCATATTTATACAGATAACAGTGTAGTTATTTCCATGTTAATAGAGATAGCGGTGTAGATATTTCCATTGATATACAGATAACTGTGTAGATATTTGCATGTTCATACAGATAGCGGTGTAGATATTTCCATGTTCGTACAGATAGCGGTGTAGCTATTTCCATGTACCTACAGATAGCGGTGTACATATTTCTATGTTCATACAGATAACGGTGTAGATATTTCCATGTCCATACAGACAGCGGTGTAGATATTTCCATGTTCATACAGTTAGCGGTGTAGGTATTTCCATGTTCATACAGATGGCGGTGTAGATATTTACATGTTCATACAGATGGCAGTATAGATATTTCCATGTTCTTACAGATGGCGGTGTAGATATTTCCATGTTCATAGAGATGGCGTTGTAGATATTTCCATGTTTATGCAGATAGCGGTATAGATATTTCCATGTTTATACAGATGGTGGTGTAGATATTTCCATGTTTATAGAGATGGCGGTCTAGATATTTCCATGTTTATAGAGATAGTGGTGTAGTTATTTCCAAGTTTATAGAGACAGCGTTGTAGATATTTCCATGTTTATACAGATAGCGGTGAAGATATTTCCATGTTTATATACATAGCGGTGTAGATATTTACATGTTCATACAGATGGCGGTTTAGTTATTTCCATGTTCATAGAGATCGCGGTGTAGATATTTCCATGTTCATACAGATAGCGGTGTAGATATTTCCATGTTCATACAGATATCGGTGTAGATATTTCCATGTTCATACCAATAGCGGTGTAGACATTTCCATGTTCATATATTTAGCGGTGTAGATATTTCCATGTTCATACAGATGGCGAGGATATTTCCATGTTCATGCAGATAGCGTTGTAGATATTTCCATGTTCATACAGTTAGCGGTGTAGATATTTCCATGTTCATAGAGATGGCGGTGTAGATATTTCCATGTTCATAGAGATGGCGGTGTAGATATTTCCATATTTATACACATAGCAGTGTAGTTATTTCCATGTTTATAGAGATAGCATTGTAGATATTTCCAATGATATACAGATAGCTGTGTAGATATTTGCATGGTCATACAGATAGCGGTGTAGATATTTCCATGTTCGTACAGATAGCGGTGTAGATATTTCCATGTTCATACAGATAGCGGTGTAGATATTTCCATGTTCTTACAGTTAGCGGTGTAGATATCTCCATGTTCATACAAATGGCGGTGTAGATATGTCCACGTTTGTACAGATGGCGGTGTAGATATTTCCATGTTCATAGAGATAGCGGTGTAGTTATTTCCATGTTTATACAGATAGCAGTGTAGTTATTTCCATGTTTATAGAGATACTATTCTGGATATTTCCATTGATATACAGATAGCTGTGTAGATATTTGCATGTTCATACAGATAGCGGTGTAGATATTTCCATGTTCATACAGATAGCGGTGTAGTTATTTCCATGTTCATACAGATAGCGGTGTAGATATTTCCATGTTAATACAGATAGCGGTGTAGATATTTCCATGTTCACACAGATAGCTGTGTAGGTATTTAAATGTTCATACAGTTAGCGGTGTAGATATTTGCATGTTCATACAGATGGCGGTGTAGATATTTACATGTTGATACAGATGGCGGTGTAGATATTTCCACGTTCATACAGATAGCGGTGTAGATATTTCCATGTTAATACAGATAGCGGTGTAGATATTTCCATGTTCCTACAGATAGCGGTGTAGATATTTAAATGTTCATACAGTTAGCGGTGTAGATATTTGCATGTTCATACAGATGGCGGTGTAGATATTTACATGTTGATACAGATGGCGGTGTAGATATTTCCACGTTCATACAGATAGCGGTGTAGATATTTCCATGTTCATACAGATAGCGGTGTAGATATTTTCATGTTCATACAGATACCGGTGTAGATATTTCCATGTTCATACCAATAGCGGTGTAGACATTTCCATGTTCATACATTTAGCGGTGTAGATATTTCCATGTTCATACAGATGGCGGTGAAGATATTTACATGTTCATACAGATGGCGGTGTTGATATTTCTATGTTTGTACGGATGGCAGTGTAGATATTTCCATGTTCATAGAGATGGCGGTGTTGATATTTCCATATTTGTAGAGATAGTAGTGTAGTTTTTTCCATGTTTATAGAGATAGTAGTGTAGATATTTCCATTGATATACAGATAGCTCTGTAGATATTTGCATGTTCATAGAGATAGCGGTGTAGATATTTCCATGTTCATACAGATAGTGGTGTAGATATTTCCATGTTCATACAGATAGCGGTGTAGATATTTCCATGTTCTTAGAGATGGCGGTGTAGATATCTCCATGTTTATGCAGATAGCGGTATAGATATTTCCATGTTTATACAGATGGTGGTGTAGATATTTCCATGTTCATACAAATGGCGGTGTAGATATTTCCATGTTCATTGAGATGGCGGTGTAGATATTTCCATGTTCATACAAATGGCGGTGTAGATATTTCCATGTTCATAGAGATGGCAGTGTAGATATTTCCATATTTATACAGATAGCAGTGTAGTTATTTCCATGTTTATAGGGATAGCAGTGTAGATATTTTCATTGATATACAGATAGCTGTGTAGATATTTGCATGTTCATACAGATAGCAGTCTAGATATTTCCATGTTCATACAGATAGCGGTGTAGATATTTCCATGTTCATACAGATAGCGGTGTAGATATTTCCATGTTCATACAGATAGCGGTGTAGATATTTCCATGTTCATACTGATAGCGGTGTAGATATTTCCATGTTCATACAGGTAGCAGTGTATATATTTCCATGTTCCTACAGTTAGCGGTGTAGATATTTCCATGTTCACACAGATGGCGGTGTAGATATTTACCTCTTCATACAGATGGCGGTGCAGATATTTCCATGTTCATACAGATGGCGGTGTAGATATTTCCATGTTCGTACGGATGGCAGTGTAGATATTTCCATGTTCATACAGGTGGCAGTGTAGATATTTCCATGTTTACAGAGATAGCAGTGTAGTTATTTCGATGTTTTTAGAGACAGCTGTGTAGATATTTCCATTGATATACAGATAGCTGTGTAGATATTTGCATGTTCATACAGATAGTGGTGTAGATATTTCCATGTCCGTACACATAGCGGTGTAGATATTTCCATGTTCATACAGATAGCGGTGTAGATATTTCCATGTTCATACCAATAGCGGTGTAGACATTTCCATGTTCATACATTTAGCGGTGTAGATATTTCCATGTTCATACAGATGGCGGTGAAGATATTTACATGTTCATACAGATGGCGGTGTTGATATTTCTATGTTTGTACGGATGGCAGTGTAGATATTTCCATGTTCATAGAGATGGCGGTGTTGATATTTCCATATTTGTAGAGATAGCAGTGTAGTTTTTTCCATGTTTATAGAGATAGTAGTGTAGATATTTCCATTGATATACAGATAGCTCTGTAGATATTTGCATGTTCATAGAGATAGCGGTGTAGATATTTCCATGTTCATACAGAGAGCGGTGTAGATATTTCCATGTTCATACAGATAGCGGTGTAGATATTTCCGTGTTCATACAGATAGCGGTGTAGATATTTCCGTGTTCATACAGATAGCGGTGTAGATATTTCCATGTTCATACAGATAGTGGTGTAGATATTTCCATGTTCATACAGTTAGCAGCCTAGATATTTCCATGTTCATACAGATGGCGGTGTAGATATTTCCATGTTCATACAGATGGCGGTGTAGTTATTTCCAGGTTCATACAGTTAGCGGTGTAGATATTTCCATGTTCATACAGATGGCGGTGTAGATATTTCCATGTTCATACAGATAGCGGTGTAGATATTTCCACGTTCATACCAATAGCGGTGTAGACATTTCCATGTTCATATATTTAGCGGTGTAGATATTTCCATGTTCATACAGATGGCGAAGATATTTCCATGTTCATGCAGATAGCGGTGTAGATATTTCCATGTTCATACAGTTAGCGGTGTAGATATTTCCGTGTTCATACAGATGGCGGTGTAGATATTTCCATGTTCATAGAGATGGCGGTGTAGATATCTCCATATTTATACAGATACCATTGTAGTTATTTCCATGTTTATAGAGATAGCAGTGTAGATATTTCCATTGATATACAGACAGCTGTGTAGATATTTGCATGGTCATACAGATAGCGGTGTAGATATTTCCATGTTCGTACAGATAGCGGTGTAGATATTTCCATGTTCATAGAGATAGCGGTGTAGATATTTCCATGTTCATACAGATAGCGGTGTAGATATTTCCATGTTCATGCAATGAGCGGTGTAGATATTTCCATGTTCATACAGATGGCGGTGTAGATATTTCCATGTTCATACAGATGGCGGTATAGATATTTCCATGTTCGTACAGATGGCGTTGTAGATATTTCCATGTTCTTAGAGATGGCGGTGTAGATATCTCCATGTTTATGCAGATAGCGGTATAGATATTTCCATGTTTATACAGATGGTGGTGTAGATATTTCCATGTTCATACAAATGGCGGTGTAGATATTTCCATGTTCATTGAGATGGCGGTGTAGATATTTCCATGTTCATACAAATGGCGGTGTAGATATTTCCATGTTCATAGAGATGGCAGTGTAGATATTTCCATATTTATACAGATAGCAGTGTAGTTATTTCCATGTTTATAGGGATAGCAGTGTAGATATTTTCATTGATATACAGATAGCTGTGTAGATATTTGCATGTTCATACAGATAGCAGTCTAGATATTTCCATGTTCATACAGATAGCGGTGTAGATATTTCCATGTTCATACAGATAGCGGTGTAGATATTTCCATGTTCATACAGATAGCGGTGTAGATATTTCCATGTTCATACTGATAGCGGTGTAGATATTTCCATGTTCATACAGGTAGCAGTGTATATATTTCCATGTTCCTACAGTTAGCGGTGTAGATATTTCCATGTTCACACAGATGGCGGTGTAGATATTTACCTCTTCATACAGATGGCGGTGCAGATATTTCCATGTTCATACAGATGGCGGTGTAGATATTTCCATGTTCGTACGGATGGCAGTGTAGATATTTCCATGTTCATACAGGTGGCAGTGTAGATATTTCCATGTTTACAGAGATAGCAGTGTAGTTATTTCGATGTTTTTAGAGACAGCTGTGTAGATATTTCCATTGATATACAGATAGCTGTGTAGATATTTGCATGTTCATACAGATAGTGGTGTAGATATTTCCATGTCCGTACACATAGCGGTGTAGATATTTCCATGTTCATACAGATAGCGGTGTAGATATTTCCATGTTCATACAGATAGCGGTGTAGATATTTCCATGTCCATACAGTTAGCGGTGTAGATATTTCCATGTTCATACAGATGGCGGTATAGATACTTCCATGTTCGTACAGATGGCGTTGTAGATATTTCCATGTTCATAGAGATGGCGGTGTAGATATTTCCATGTTTTTGCAGTTAGCGGTATAGATATTTCCATGTTTATACAGATGGTGGTGTAGATATTTCCATGTTTATAGAGATGTGGGTCTAGATATTTCCATGTTTACAGAGATAGTTGTGTAGTTATTTCCAAGTATATAGAGACAGCGTTGTAGATATTTCCATGTTTATACAGATAGCGGTGAAGATATTTCCATGTTTATACAGATAGCGGTGTAGATATTTCCATGTTCATACAGATAGCAGTGTAGATATTTCCATGTTTATAGAGATAGTGTTGTAGATAATTTCAATTTCATACAGAGAGCGGTGTAGATATTTCCAAGTTCATACAGATAGCAGTGTAGGTATTTCCACGTTTACAGAGATGGCGGTGTAGATATTTCCATGTTCATACAGAGGACGGTGTAGATATTTCCATGTTTATAGGGATGGCGGTGTAGATATTTTCATGTTTACACAGATGGCGGTGTAGATATTTCCATGTTTAAACAGATAGCGGTGTAGACATTTCCATGTTTACACAGATAGCAGTGTGGATATTTCCATGTTTATGCAGATAGCAGTGTAGATATTTCCATGTTTATACAGATAGCGGTGCGGATATTTCAATGTTTATTCAGAAAGCGGTGCGGATATTTCCATGTTTATACAGATAGCTGGGCAGATATTTCAATGTTTATACAGATAGCGGTGTAGATATTTCCATCTAATACAAATGGCGGTGTAGATATGTCCATGATCGTACAGATGGCGATGTAGATATTTCCATGTTCATACAGATGGCGGTGTAGATATTTCGAAGTTTATAGAGATAGCGATGTAGTTATTTCCATATTTATAGAGAAATCTGTGTAGATATTTCCATGTATATTCAGATAGCTGTGTAGATGTTTCCATGTTCATGCAGATTACGGTGTAGATATTTCCATGTTCATCCAGATGCCGGTGTACATATATCCATGTTCATACAAATGGCGGTGAAGATATTTCCATGTTCATACAGATGGCGGTGTAGGCATTTCCATGTTCATACAAATGGCGGTGTAGATATTTCCATGTTCATAGAGATGGTGGTGTAGAAATTTCCAGGTTCATACAAATTGCGGTGTAGATATTTCCATGTTCATAGAGGTGGCGGTGTAGATATTTACATGTTTATACAGATATCAGTGTAGTTATTTCCATGTTTATAGAGATACCATTCTGGATATTTCCATTGATTTACAGATAACTGTGTAGATATTTGCATGTTCATACAGATAGCGGTGTAGATATTTCCATGTTCATACAGATAGCGGTGTAGATATTTCCATGTTCATACAGATAGCGGTGTAGGTATTTAAAAGTTCACACAGTTAGCGGTGTAGAGATTTCCATGTTCATACAGATGGCGGTGTAGTTATTTACATGTTGATACAGATAGCGGTGTAGATATTTCCATGTTCATACAGTTAGCGGTGTAGATATTTCCGTGTTCATACAGATGGCGGTGTAGATATTTCCATGTTCATAGAGATGGCGGTGTAGATATCTCCATATTTATACAGATACCATTGTAGTTATTTCCATGTTTATAGAGATAGCAGTGTAGATATTTCCATTGATATACAGACAGCTGTGTAGATATTTGCATGGTCATACAGATAGCGGTGTAGATATTTCCATGTTCGTACAGATAGCGGTGTAGATATTTCCATGTTCATAGAGATAGCGGTGTAGATATTTCCATGTTCATACAGATAGCGGTGTAGATATTTCCATGTTCATGCAATGAGCGGTGTAGATATTTCCATGTTCATACAGATGGCGGTGTAGATATTTCCATGTTCATACAGATGGCGGTATAGATATTTCCATGTTCGTACAGATGGCGTTGTAGATATTTCCATGTTCTTAGAGATGGCGGTGTAGATATCTCCATGTTTATGCAGATAGCGGTATAGATATTTCCATGTTTATACAGATGGTGGTGTAGATATTTCCATGTTCATACAAATGGCGGTGTAGATATTTCCATGTTCATTGAGATGGCGGTGTAGATATTTCCATGTTCATACAAATGGCGGTGTAGATATTTCCATGTTCATAGAGATGGCAGTGTAGATATTTCCATATTTATACAGATAGCAGTGTAGTTATTTCCATGTTTATAGGGATAGCAGTGTAGATATTTTCATTGATATACAGATAGCTGTGTAGATATTTGCATGTTCATACAGATAGCAGTCTACATATTTCCATGTTCATACAGATAGCGGTGTAGATATTTCCATGTTCATACAGATAGCGGTGTAGATATTTCCATGTTCATACAGATAGCGGTGTAGATATTTCCATGTTCATACTGATAGCGGTGTAGATATTTCCATGTTCATACAGGTAGCAGTGTATATATTTCCATGTTCCTACAGTTAGCGGTGTAGATATTTCCATGTTCACACAGATGGCGGTGTAGATATTTACCTCTTCATACAGATGGCGGTGCAGATATTTCCATGTTCATACAGATGGCGGTGTAGATATTTCCATGTTCGTACGGATGGCAGTGTAGATATTTCCATGTTCATACAGGTGGCAGTGTAGATATTTCCATGTTTACAGAGATAGCAGTGTAGTTATTTCGATGTTTTTAGAGACAGCTGTGTAGATATTTCCATTGATATACAGATAGCTGTGTAGATATTTGCATGTTCATACAGATAGTGGTGTAGATATTTCCATGTCCGTACACATAGCGGTGTAGATATTTCCATGTTCATACAGATAGCGGTGTAGATATTTCCATGTTCATACAGATAGCGGTGTAGATATTTCCATGTCCATACAGTTAGCGGTGTAGATATTTCCATGTTCATACAGATGGCGGTATAGATACTTCCATGTTCGTACAGATGGCGTTGTAGATATTTCCATGTTCATAGAGATGGCGGTGTAGATATTTCCATGTTTTTGCAGTTAGCGGTATAGATATTTCCATGTTTATACAGATGGTGGTGTAGATATTTCCATGTTTATAGAGATGTGGGTCTAGATATTTCCATGTTTACAGAGATAGTTGTGTAGTTATTTCCAAGTATGTAGAGACAGCGTTGTAGATATTTCCATGTTTATACAGATAGCGGTGAAGATATTTCCATGTTTATACAGATAGCGGTGTAGATATTTCCATGTTCATACAGATAGCAGTGTAGATATTTCCATGTTTATAGAGATAGTGTTGTAGATAATTTCAATTTCATACAGAGAGCGGTGTAGATATTTCCAAGTTCATACAGATAGCAGTGTAGGTATTTCCACGTTTACAGAGATGGCGGTGTAGATATTTCCATGTTCATACAGAGGACGGTGTAGATATTTCCATGTTTATAGGGATGGCGGTGTAGATATTTTCATGTTTACACAGATGGCGGTGTAGATATTTCCATGTTTAAACAGATAGCGGTGTAGACATTTCCACGTTTACACAGATAGCAGTGTGGATATTTCCATGTTTATGCAGATAGCAGTGTAGATATTTCCATGTTTATACAGATAGCGGTGCGGATATTTCAATGTTTATTCAGAAAGCGGTGCGGATATTTCCATGTTTATACAGATAGCTGGGCAGATATTTCAATGTTTATACAGATAGCGGTGTAGATATTTCCATCTAATACAAATGGCGGTGTAGATATGTCCATGATCGTACAGATGGCGATGTAGATATTTCCATGTTCATACAGATGGCGGTGTAGATATTTCGAAGTTTATAGAGATAGCGATGTAGTTATTTCCATATTTATAGAGAAATCTGTGTAGATATTTCCATGTATATTCAGATAGCTGTGTAGATGTTTCCATGTTCATGCAGATTACGGTGTAGATATTTCCATGTTCATCCAGATGCCGGTGTACATATATCCATGTTCATACAAATGGCGGTGAAGATATTTCCATGTTCATACAGATGGCGGTGTAGGCATTTCCATGTTCATACAAATGGCGGTGTAGATATTTCCATGTTCATAGAGATGGTGGTGTAGAAATTTCCAGGTTCATACAAATTGCGGTGTAGATATTTCCATGTTCATAGAGGTGGCGGTGTAGATATTTACATGTTTATACAGATATCAGTGTAGTTATTTCCATGTTTATAGAGATACCATTCTGGATATTTCCATTGATTTACAGATAACTGTGTAGATATTTGCATGTTCATACAGATAGCGGTGTAGATATTTCCATGTTCATACAGATAGCGATGTAGATATTTCCATGTTCATACAGATAGCGGTGTAGGTATTTAAAAGTTCACACAGTTAGCGGTGTAGAGATTTCCATGTTCATACAGATGGCGGTGTAGTTATTTACATGTTGATACAGATGGCGGTGTAGATATTTCCATGTTCATACTGATAGCGGTGTAGATATTTCCATGTTCATACAGATATCGGTGTAGATATTTCCATGTTCATACAGATAGCGGTGTAGATATTTCCATGTTCACACCAATAGCGGTGTAGATATTTCCATGTTTGTACGGATGGCAGTGTAGATATTTCCATGTTCATTCAGGTGGCGGTGTAGATATTTCCATATTTATACAGATAGCAGTGTAGTTATTTCCATGTTAATAGAGATAGCGGTGTAGATATTTCCATTGATATACAGATAACTGTGTAGATATTTGCATGTTCATACAGATAGCGGTGTAGATATTTCCATGTTCGTACAGATAGCGGTGTAGCTATTTCCATGTACCTACAGATAGCGGTGTACATATTTCTATGTTCATACAGATAACGGTGTAGATATTTCCATGTCCATACAGACAGCGGTGTAGATATTTCCATGTTCATACAGTTAGCGGTGTAGGTATTTCCATGTTCATACAGATGGCGGTGTAGATATTTACATGTTCATACAGATGGCAGTATAGATATTTCCATGTTCTTACAGATGGCGGTGTAGATATTTCCATGTTCATAGAGATGGCGTTGTAGATATTTCCATGTTTATGCAGATAGCGGTATAGATATTTCCATGTTTATACAGATGGTGGTGTAGATATTTCCATGTTTATAGAGATGGCGGTCTAGATATTTCCATGTTTATAGAGATAGTGGTGTAGTTATTTCCAAGTTTATAGAGACAGCGTTGTAGATATTTCCATGTTTATACAGATAGCGGTGAAGATATTTCCATGTTTATATACATAGCGGTGTAGATATTTACATGTTCATACAGATGGCGGTTTAGTTATTTCCATGTTCATAGAGATCGCGGTGTAGATATTTCCATGTTCATACAGATAGCGGTGTAGATATTTCCATGTTCATACAGATATCGGTGTAGATATTTCCATGTTCATACCAATAGCGGTGTAGACATTTCCATGTTCATATATTTAGCGGTGTAGATATTTCCATGTTCATACAGATGGCGAGGATATTTCCATGTTCATGCAGATAGCGTTGTAGATATTTCCATGTTCATACAGTTAGCGGTGTAGATATTTCCATGTTCATAGAGATGGCGGTGTAGATATTTCCATGTTCATAGAGATGGCGGTGTAGATATTTCCATATTTATACACATAGCAGTGTAGTTATTTCCATGTTTATAGAGATAGCATTGTAGATATTTCCAATGATATACAGATAGCTGTGTAGATATTTGCATGGTCATACAGATAGCGGTGTAGATATTTCCATGTTCGTACAGATAGCGGTGTAGATATTTCCATGTTCATACAGATAGCGGTGTAGATATTTCCATGTTCTTACAGTTAGCGGTGTAGATATCTCCATGTTCATACAAATGGCGGTGTAGATATGTCCACGTTTGTACAGATGGCGGTGTAGATATTTCCATGTTCATAGAGATAGAGGTGTAGTTATTTCCATGTTTATACAGATAGCAGTGTAGTTATTTCCATGTTTATAGAGATACTATTCTGGATATTTCCATTGATATACAGATAGCTGTGTAGATATTTGCATGTTCATACAGATAGCGGTGTAGATATTTCCATGTTCATACAGATAGCGGTGTAGTTATTTCCATGTTCATACAGATAGCGGTGTAGATATTTCCATGTTAATACAGATAGCGGTGTAGATATTTCCATGTTCACACAGATAGCGGTGTAGGTATTTAAATGTTCACACAGTTAGCGGTGTAGAGATTTCCATGTTCATACAGATGGCGGTGTAGATATTTACATGTTGATACAGATGGCGGTGTAGATATTTCCATATTCATACAGATAGCGGTGTAGATATTTCCATGTTCATACAGATAGCTGTGTAGATATTTTCATGTTCATACAGATAGCGGTGTAGATATTTCCATGTTCATAGAGATGGCGGTGTAGATATTTCCATGTTTATGCAGATAGCGGTATAGATATTTCCATGTATATACAGATGGTGGTGTAGACATTTCCATGTTTATAGAGATGGCGGTCTAGATATTTCCATGTTTACAGAGATAGTGGTGTAGTTATTTCCAAGTATATAGAGACAGCGTTGTAGATATTTCCATGTTTATACAGATAGCGGTGAAGTTATTTCCATGTTTATACAGAAAGCGGTGTAGATATTTCCATGTTTATACAGATAGCAGTGTAGATATTTCCATGTTTAGAGAGATAACGGTGTAGATAATTTCAATTTTAAACAGAGAGCAGTGTAGATATTTCCAAGTTCATACAGATAGCGGTGTAGATATTTCCACGTTTACAGAGATGGCGGTGTAGATATTTCCATGTTCATACAAATGGCGGTGTAGATATTTCCATGTTCATAGAGATTGCGGTGTAGATATTTCCATGTTCATACAAATGGCAGTGTAGATATTTCCATGTTCATAGAGATGGCGGTGTTGATATTTCCATATTTATAGAGATAGCAGTGTAGTTATTTCCATGTTTATAGAGATAGTAGTGTAGATATTTCCATTGATATACAGATAACTCTGTAGATATTTGCATGTTCATAGAGATAGCGGTGTAGATATTTCCATGTTCATACAGATAGCGGTGTAGATATTTCCATGTTCATACAGATGGCGGTGTAGATATTTCCATGTTCATACAGACGGCGGTGTAGATATTTGCATGTTCATACAGATAGCGGTGTACAGATTTCCATGTTCATACAGATAGCGGTGTAGACATTTCCATGTTCATACAGTTAGCGGTGTAGATATTTCCATGTTCATACAGATAGCAGTGTAGATATTTCCATGTTAATACAGATAGCGGTGTAGATATTTCCATGTTCATACAGATAGCGGTGTAGGTATTTAAATGTTCATACAGTTAGCGGTGTAGATATTTCCATGTTCATACAGATGGCAGTGTAGATATTTACATGTTGATACAGATGGCGGTGTACATATTTCCATGTTCATACAGATAGCGGTGTAGATATTTCCATGTTCATACAGATAGCGGTGTAGATATTTATATGTTCATACAGATAGCGGTGTAGATATTTCCATGTTCATACCAATAGCGGTGTAGACATTTCCATGTTCATACATTTAGCGGTGTAGATATTTCCATGTTCATACAGATGGCGGTGAAGATATTTACATGTTCATACAGATGGCGGTGTAGATATTTCCATGTTTGTACGGATGGCAGTGTAGATATTTCCATGTTCATACAGGTGGCCGTGTAGATATTTCCATGTTTATACAGATAGCAGTTTAGTTATTTCCATGTTAATAGAGATATCGTTGTAGATATTTCCATTGATATACGGATAGCTGTGTAGATATTTGCATGTTCATACAGATAGCGGTGTAGATATATCCATGTTCGTACAGATAGCGGTGTAGCTATTTCCATGTTCATACAGATAGCGGTGTAGTTATTTCTATGTTCATACAGATAACGGTGTAGATATTTCCATGTTCATACAGACAGCGGTGTAGATATTTCCATGTTCATACAGTTAGCGGTGTAGATATTTCCATGTTCATACAGATGGCGGTGTAGATATTTACATGCTCATACAGATGGCGGTATAGATATTTCCATGTTCTTACAGATGGCGGTGTAGATATTTCCATGTTCATAGAGATCGCGGTGTAGATATTTCCATGTTTATACAGATAGCGGTATAGATATTTCCATGTTTATACAGATGGTGGTGTAGATATTTCCATGTTTACAGAGATGGCGGTCTAGATATTTCCATGTTTACAGAGATAGTGGTGTAGTTATTTCCAAGTTTATAGAGACAGCGTTGTAGATATTTCCATGTTTATACAGATAGCGGTGAAGATATTTCCATGTTTATATAGATAGTGGTGTAGATATTTCCATGTTTATATAGATAGCAGTATAGATATTTCCATGTTTATAGACATAATGGTGTAGATAATTTCAATTTTATACAGAGAGCAGTGTAGATATTTCCAAGTTCATACAGATAGCGGTGTAGATATTTCCACCTTTATAGAGATGGCGGTGTAGATATTTCCATGTTCATACAAATGGCGTTGTAGATATTTCCATGTTCATAGAGATGGCGGTGTAGTTGTTTCCATGTTCATTCAAATGGCGGTGTAGATATTTCCATGTTCATACAGAGGGCGAGGATATTTCCATGTTCATGCAGATAGCGGTGTAGATATTTCCATGTTCATACAGTTAGCGGTGTAGATATTTCCATATTCATACAGATGGCGATGTAGATATTTCCATGTTCATAGAGATGGCGGTGTAGATATTTACATATTTATACAGATAGCAGTGTAGTTATTTCCATGTTTGTAGAGATAGCAGTGTAGATATTTCCATTGATATACAGATAGCTGTGTAGATATTTGCATGGTCATTCAGATAGCGTTGTAGATATTTCCATGTTCGTACAGATAGCGGTGTAGATATTTCCATGTTCATCTAGATGCCGGTGTACATATATCCATGTTCATACAGATGGCGGTGAAGTTATTTCCATGTTCATACAAATGGCGGTGTAGTTATTTCCATGTTCATAGAGATGGCGGTGTAGATATTTCCATGTTCATACCAATGGCGGTGTAGATATTTCCATGTTCATATAGATGTCGGTGTAGATATTTCCATGTTTATACAGATAGCAGTGTAGTTATTTCCATGTTTATAGAGATAGCAGTGTAGATATTCCCATTGATATAGAGATAGGTGTGTAGATATTTGCATGATCATACAGATAGCGGTGCAGATATTTCCATGTTCATACAGATAGCGGTGTAGATATTTCCATGTTCATACAGATAGCGGTGTAGATATTTCCATGTTCATACAGATAGCGGTGTAGATATTTCCATGTTCATACAGATAGCGGTGTAGATATTTCCATGTTCATACAGTTAGCGGTGTAGATATTTCCATGTTTATAGAGATAGTGGTGTAGTTATTTCCAAGTTTATAGAGACAGCGTTGTAGATATTTCCATGTTTATACAGATAGCAGTGTAGATATTTCCATGTTTATAGAGATAGTGGTGTAGATAATTTCAATTTTATACCGAGAGCAGAGTAGATATTTCCAAGTTCATACAGATAGCGGTGTAGATATTTCCACGTTTATAGAGATGGCGGTGTAGAAATTTCCATGTTCATACTGATGGCGGTGTAGATATTTCCATGTTTATAGAGATGGCGGTGTAGATATTTTCATGTTTACACACATGGCGGTGTAGATATTTCCATGTTTACACAGATAGCGCTGTAGACATTTCCATGTTTACACAGATAGCGGTGTGGATATTTCCATGTTTATGCAGATAGCGGTGTAGATATATCCATGTTTATAAAGATAGCGGTGTGGATATTTCCATATTTATACAGATAGTTGGGCAGATATTTCCATGTTTATACAGATAGCGGTGTAGATATTTCCAACTTAATTGCAGATGGCGGTGTAGATATGTCCATGTTCGTACAGATGGCGGTGTAGATATTTCCATGTTCGTACAGATGGCGGTGTAGATATTTCGAAGTTTATAGAGACAGCGCTGTAGTTATTTCAATATTTATAGAGAAATCTGTGTAGATATTTCCATGCATAAGCAGAAAGCTGTGTAGATATTTCCATGTTCATGCAGATAGCGGTGTAGATATTTCCATGTTCATCCAGATGCCGGTGTAGATATATCCATGTTCATACAGATGGCGGTGAAGATATTTCCATGTTCATACAGATGGCGGTGTAGATATTTCGAAGTTTACACAGATAGCGCTGTAGTTATTTCCATATTTATAGAGAAATCGGTGTAGATATTTCCATGTATATGCAGATAGCTGTGTAGATATTTCCATGTTCATGCAGATAGCGGTGTAGATATTTCCATGTTCATCTAGATGCCGGTGTAGATATATCCATGTTCATACAAATGGCGGTGTAGATATTTCCATGTTCATAGAGATGGCGGTGTAGATATTTCCGAGTTCATACAAATGGCGGTGTAGATATTTCAATGTTCATAGAGATGGCACTGTAGATATTTCCATGTTTATACAGATAGCAGTGTAGTTATTTCCATGTTTATAGAGATAGCAGTGTAGATATTTCCATTGATATACAGATAGCTGTGTAGATATTTGCATGTTCATACAGATGGCGGTGTAGATATTTCCAAGTTCATACAGATAGCGGTGTTGATATTTCCATGTTCATACCAATAGCGGTTTAGATATTTCCATGTTCATACAGTTAGCAGTGTAGATATTTCCATGTTCATTCAGATGGCGGTGTAGATATTTACATGTTCATACAGATGGCGGTGTAGATATTTCCATGTTCGTATGGATGGCAGTGTAGATATTTCCATGTTCATACAGGTGGCGTTGTAGATATTTCCCTGTTTATACAGGTAGCAGTGTAGTTATTTCCATGTTTATAGAGATAGCAGTGTAGGTATTTCCATTGATATACAGATAGCTCTTTAGATATTTGCATGTTCATACAGATAGCGGTGTAGATATTTCCATGTTCGTACAAATAGCGGTGTAGATATTTCCATGTTCATACAGATAACGGTGTAGATATTTGCATGTTCATACAGATAGCGGTGTAGATATTTCCATGTTCATACAGTTAACGGTGTAGATATTTCCATGTTCATACAGATGGCGCTGAAGATATTTACATGTTCATACAGATGGCAGTGTAGGTATTTCCATGTTCGTACAGATGGCGTTGTAGGTATTTCCATGATTATACAGATAGCGGTGTAGATATTTCCATGTTTATACAGATAACCGTGTAGATATTTCCATGTTTATAGAGATAGTGGTGTAGATAATTTCAATTTTATACAGATAGCAGTGTAGATATTTCCAAGTTCATACAGATAGTGGTGTAGATATTTCCACGTATATAGAGATGGCGGTGTAGATATTTCCATGTTCATCCAGATGGCGGTGTAGATATTTCCATGTTCATACAGATGGCGTTTAAGATATTTCCATGTTCATAAAGATGGCGGTGTAGATATTTCCATGTTCATACAAATGGCGGTGTAGATATTTCCATGTTCATAGAGATGGCGGTGTAGATATTTCCATGTTCATACCAATGGCGGTGTAGATATTTCCATGTTCATATAGATGTCGGTGTAGATATTTCCATGTTTATACAGATAGCAGTGTAGTTATTTCCATGTTTATAGAGATAGCAGTGTAGATATTTCCATTGATATAGAGATAGGTGTGTAGATATTTGCATGTTCATACAGATAGCGGTGTAGATATTTCCATGTTCATACAGATAGCGGTGTAGATATTTCCATGTTCATACAGATAGCGGTGTAGATATTTCCATGTTCATACAGATAGCGGTGTAGATATTTCCATGTTCATACAGATAGCGGTGTAGATATTTCCATGTTCATACAGTTAGCGGTGTAGATATTTCCATGTTTATAGAGATAGTGGTGTAGTTATTTCCAAATTTATAGAGACAGCGTTGTAGGTATTTACATGTTTATACAGATAGCGGTGAAGATATTTCCATATTTATACACATAGCGGTGTAGATATTTCCATGTTTATACAGATAGCAGTGTAGATATTTCCATGTTTATAGAGATAGTGGTGTAGATAATTTCAATTTTATACCGAGAGCAGTGTAGATATTTCCAAGTTCATACAGATAGCGGTGTAGATATTTCCACGTTTATAGAGATGGCGGTGTAGAAATTTCCATGTTCATACTGATGGCTGTGTAGATATTTCCATGTTTATAGAGATGGCGGTGTAGATATTTTCATGTTTACACACATGGCGGTGTAGATATTTCCATGTTTACACAGATAGCGCTGTAGACATTTCCATGTTTACACAGATAGCGGTGTGGATATTTCCATGTTTATGCAGATGGCGGTGTAGATATATCCATGTTTATAAAGATAGCGGTGTGGATATTTCCATATTTATACAGATAGTTGGGCAGATATTTCCATGTTTATACAGATAGCGGTGTAGATATTTCCATCTTAATTGCAGATGGCGGTGTAGATATGTCCATGTTCGTACAGATGGCGGTGTAGATATTTCCATGTTCGTACAGATGGCGGTGTAGATATTTCGAAGTTTATAGAGACAGCGCTGTAGTTATTTCAATATTTATAGAGAAATCTGTGTAGATATTTCCATGCATAAGCAGACAGCTGTGTAGATATTTCCATGTTCATGCAGATAGCCGTGTAGATATTTCCATGTTCATCCAGATGCCGGTGTAGATATATCCATGTTCATACATATGGCGGTGAAGATATTTCCAGGTTCATACAGATGGTGGTGTAGATATTTCGAAGTTTACAGAGATAACGCTGTAGTTATTTCCATATTTATAGAGAAATCGGTGTAGATATTTCCATGTATATGCAGATAGCTGTGTAGATATTTCCATGTTCATGCAGATAGCGGTGTAGATATTTCCATGTTCATCTAGATGCCGGTGTAGATATATCCATGTTCATACTAATGGCGGTGTAGATATTTCCATGTTCATAGAGATGGCGGTGTAGATATTTCCGAGTTCATACAAATGGCGGTGTAGATATTTCAATGTTCATAGAGATGGCACTGTAGATATTTCCATGTTTATACAGATAGCAGTGTAGTTATTTCCATGTTTATAGAGATAGCAGTGTAGATATTTCCATTGATATACAGATAGCTGTGTAGATATTTGCATGTTCATACAGATAGCGGTGTAGATATTTCCATGTTCATACAGATAGCGGTGTAGATATTTCCATGTTCATACAGATAGCGGTGTAGATATTTCCATGTTCATACAGATAGCGGTGTAGGTATTTCCATGTTCATACAGATAGCGGTGTAGATATTTCCATGTTCATACAGTTAGCGGTGTAGATATTTCCATATTTATAGAGATAGTGGTGTAGTTATTTCCAAGTTTATAGAGACAGTGTTGTAGATATTTCCATGTTTATACAGATAGCGGTGAAGATATTTCCATGTTTATACACATAGCGGTGTAGATATTTCCATGTTTATACAGATAGCAGTGTAGATATTTCCATGTTTATAGAGATAGTGGTGTAGATAATTTCAATTTCATACCGAGAGCAGTGTAGATATTTGCAAGTTCATACAGATAGCGGTGTAGATATTTCCACGTTTATAGAGATGGCGGTGTAGAAATTTCCATGTTCATACTGATGGCGGTGTAGATATTTCCATGTTTATAGAGATGGCAGTGTAGATATTTTCATGTTTACACACATGGCGGTGTAGATATTTCCATGTTTACACAGATAGCGCTGTACACATTTCCATGTTTACAGAGATAGCGGTGTGGATATTTCCATGTTTATGCAGATAGCGGTGTAGATATTTCCATGTTTATAAAGATAGCGGTGCGGATATTTCCATATTTATACAGATAGTTGGGCAGATATTTCCATGTTTATACAGATAGCGGTGTAGATATTTCCATCTTAATTGCAGATGGCGGTGTAGATATGTCCATGTTCGTACAGATGGCGGTGTAGATATTTCCATGTTCGTACAGATGGCGGTGTAGATATTTCGAAGTTTATAGGGACAGCGCTGTAGTTATTTCAATATTTATAGAGAAATCTGTGTAGATATTTCCATGCATAAGCAGACAGCTGTGAAGATATTTCCATGTTCATGCAGATAGCGGTGTAGATATTTCCATGTTCATCCAGATGCCGGTGTAGATATATCCATGTTCATACAGATGGCGGTGAAGATATTTCCATGTTCATACAGATGGAGGTGTAGATATTTCGAAGTTTACAGAGATAGCGCTGTAGTTATTTCCAAATTTATAGAGAAATCGTTGTAGATATTTCCATGTATATGCAGATAGCTGTGTAGATATTTCCATGTTCATGCAGATAGCGGTGTAGATATTTTCATGTTCATCTAGATGCCGGTGTAGATATATCCATGTTAATACAAATGGCGGTGTAGATATTTCCATGTTCATAGAGATGGCGGTGTAGATATTTCCGAGTTCATACAAATGGCGGTGTAGATATTTCCATGTTCATAGAGATGGCACTGTAGATATTTCCATGTTTATACAGATAGCAGTGTAGTTATTTCCATGTTTATAGAGATAGCAGTGTAGGTATTTCCATTGATATACAGATAGCTGTGTAGATATTTGCATGTTCATACAGATAGCGGTGTAGATATTTCCATGTTCATACAGATAGAGGTGTAGATATTTCCATGTTCATACAGATAGCGGTGTAGGTATTTCCATGTTCATACAGATAACGGTGTAGATATTTCCATGTTCATACCAATAGCGGTGTGGATATTTCCATGTTCATACAGATGGTGGTGTAGATATTTCCATGTTCGTACGGATGGCAGTGTAGATATTTCCATGTTCATACAGGTGGCGGTGTAGATATTTCCATGTTTATACAGATAGCAGTGTAGCTATTTCCATGTTTACAGAGATAGCAGTGAAGATATTTCCATTGATATACAGATAGCTGTGTAGATATTTGCATGTTCATACAGATAGCGGTGTAGATATTTCCATGTTCATACAGATAGCGGTGTAGGTATTTCCATGTTCATACAGATTGCAGTGTAGATATTTCCATGTTCATACAGATTGCAGTGTAGGTATTTCCATGTTCATACAGTTAGCGGTGAAGGTATTTCCATGTTCATACAGATGGCGGTTTAGATATTTACATGTTCATACAGAAGGCGGTGTAATTATTTCCAAGTTCTTACAGATGGCGGTGTAGATATTTCCATGTTCATAGAGATGGCGGTGTAGGTATTTCCATGTTTATGCAGATAGCGGTATAGATATTTCCATGTTTCTACAGATGGTGGTGTAGATATTTCCATGTTTATACAAATGGCGGTCTGGATATTTCCATGTTTATAGAGATAGTGGTGTAGTTATTTCAAAGCTTATAGAGACAGCATTGTAGATATTTTCATATTTATACAGATAGCGGTGAAGTTATTTCCATGTTTATACAGATAGCGGTGTAGATATTTCCATGTTTATGCAGATAGCGGGGTAGATATTTCCATATTTATAGACATAGTGGGGTAGATAATTCCAATTTTATACAGATAGCAGTTTAGATATTTCCAAGTTCATACAGATAGCAGTGTAGATATTTCCACTTTTATAGAGATGGCGGTGTAGATATTTCCATGTTCATACACATGGCGGTGTAGATATTTCCATGTTTATAGAGCTGGCGGTGTAGATATTTTCATGCTTACACAGATGGCAGTGTAGATATTTCCATGTTTCCACAGATAGCGGTGTAGACATTTCTATGTTTACACAGATAGCGGTGTGGATATTTCCATGTTTATGCAGATAGCGGTGTTGATATTTCCATGTTTATACAGATAGCGGTGCGGTTATTTCCATGTTTGTACAGACAGTCGTGCAGATATTTCCATGTTTATACAGATAACGGTGTAGATATTTCCATCTTAAAACAGATGGAGGTGTAGATATGTCCATGTTCGTACAGATGGCGGTGTAGATATTTCCATGTTCATACAGATGGCGGTGTAGATATTTCGAAGTTTACAGAGATAGCACTGTAGTTATTTCCATATTTATAGAGAAATCTGTGTAGATATTTCTATGTATATGCAGATAGCTGTGTAGATATTTCCATGTTCTTGCAGATAGCGGTGTAGATATTTCCATGTTCATCCAGATGCCGGTGTACATATATCCATGTTCATACAGATGGCGGTGAAGATATTTCCATGTTCATACAGATGGTGGTGTAGGTATTTCCATGTTCATACAAATGGCGGTGTAGATATTTCCATGTTCATAGAGATGGCGGTGTAGATATTTCCAGGTTCATACAAATGGCGGTGTAGATATTTCCATGTCCATAGAGATGGCCGTGTAGATATTTCCACGTTTATACAGATAGCAGTGTAGTTATTTCCATGTTTATAGAGATACCAGTGTGGATATTTCCATTGATATACAGATAGCTGTGTAGATATTTACATGTTCATGCAGATAGTGGTGTAGATATTTCCATGTTCATACAGATAGCGGTGTAGATATTTCCAT
This sequence comes from Gorilla gorilla gorilla, assembly GCF_029281585.2. Classification (NCBI taxonomy): domain Eukaryota; kingdom Metazoa; phylum Chordata; class Mammalia; order Primates; family Hominidae; genus Gorilla; species Gorilla gorilla. The sequence goes on along the minus strand of NC_073227.2, from coordinate 4,902,347 downwards.
GTTCATACAGATCGCGGTGTAGATATTTCCTTGTTCATACAGATAGCGGTGTAGATATTTCCGTATTCATACAGATAGCGGTGTAGATATTTCCATGTACATACAGTTAGCGGTGTAGATATTTCCATGTTCATACAGATGGCGGTGTAGATATTTACATGTTCATACAGATGGCGGTGTAGATATTTCCATGTTCATACAGATAGCGGTGTAGAGATTTCCATGTTCATACATATAGCGGTGTAGATATTTCCATGTTGATACAGATAGCGGTCTAGATATTTCCAGGTTCATACAAATAGCGATGTAGACATTTCCATGTTCATACAGTTAGCAGTGTAGATATTTCCATGTTCATACAGATGGTGGTGTAGATATTTACATGTACATACAGATGGCGGTGTAGATATTTCCATGTTCGTACGGATGGCAGTGTAGATATTTCCATGTTCGTACAGGTGGCGGTGTAGATATTTCCATGTTTTTTACAGATAGCAGTGTAGTTATTTCCATGTTTATAGAGATAGCAGTGTAGATATTTCCATTGATATAGAGATATCTGTGTAGATATTTGCATGGTCATACAGGTAGCGGTGTAGATATTTCCATGTTCCTACAGATAGCGGTGTAGATATTTCCATGTTCATATAGATAACGGTGTAGATATTTCCATGTTCATACAGATGGCGGTATAGATATTTCCATGTTCGTACAGATGGCGGTGTAGATATTTCCATGTTCATAGAGATGGCGGTGTATATATTTCCATGTTTATGCAGATAGCTGTATAGATATTTCCACGTTTATACAGATGGTGGTGTAGATATTTCCATGTTTATAGAGATGGCTGTCTAGATATTTCCATGTTTACAGAGATAGTGGCGTAGTTATTTCCAAGTTTATAGAGACAGCGTTGTAGATATTTCCATGTTTATACAGATAGCGGTGAAGATATTTCCATGTTTATACAGATAGCGGTGTAGATATTTCCATGTTTATACAGATAGCAGTGTAGATATTTCCATGTTTATAGAGGTAGTGGTGTAGATAATTTCAATTTAATACAGAGAGCAGTGTAGGTATTTCCAAGTTCATACAGATAGCGGTGTAGATATTTCCACGTTTATAGAGATGGCGGTGTAGATATTTCCATGTTCATACAGAGGACGGTGTAGATATTTCCATGTTTATTGGGATGGCGGTGTAGATATTTTCATGTTTACAGAGATGGCGGTGTAGATATTTCCATGTTTACACAGATAGCGGTGTAGACATTTCCATGTTTACACAGATAGCGGTGTGGATATTTCCATGTTTATTCAGATAGCAGTGCGGATATTTCCATGTTTATACAGATAGTTGGGCAGATATTTCCATGTTTATACAGATAGCGGTGTAGATATTTCCATCTTAATGCAGATGGCGGTGAAGATATGTCCATGTTTGTACAGATGGCGGTGTAGATATTTCGAAGTTTATAGAGATAGCGCTGTAGTTATTTCCATATTTATAGAGAAATCTGTGTAGATATTTCCATGTATATTCAGATATCTGTGTAGATAGATCCATGTTCATGCACATAGCGGTGTAGATATTTCCATGTTCATCCAGATGCCGGTGTACATATATCCATGTTCATATAGATGGCGGTGAAGATATTTCCATGTTCATACAGATGGTGGTGTAGATATTTCCATGTTCATACTAATGGCGGTGTAGATATTTCCATGTTCATACTAATGGCGGTGTAGATATTTCCATGTTCATAGAGATGGCGCTGTAGATACTTCCATGTTCATACAAATGGCGGTGTAGATATTTCCATGTTCATAGAGATGGCGGTGTTGATATTTCCATATTTATAGAGATAGCAGTGTAGTTATTTCCATGTTTATAGAGATAGTAGTGTAGATATTTCCATTTATATACAGATAGCTGTGTAGATATATCCATGTTCATACAAATGGCGGTGTAGATATTTCCATGTTCATAGAGATGGCGGTGTAGATATTTCCGAGTTCATACAAATGGCGGTGTAGATATTTCAATGTTCATAGAGATGGCACTGTAGATATTTCCATTTTTATACAGATAGCAGTGTAGTTATTTCCATGTTTATAGAGATAGCATTGTAGATATTTCCATTGATATACAGATAGCTGCGTAGATATTTGCATGTTCATACAGATAGCGGTGTAGATATTTCCATGTTCATACAGATAGCGGTGTAGATATTTCCATGTTCATACAGATAGCAGTGTAGATATTTCCATGTTCATACAGATAGCGGTGTAGGTATTTCCATGTTCATACAGATAGCGGTGTAGATATTTCCATGTTCATATAGTTAGCGGTGTAGATATTTCCATGTTTATAGAGATAGTGGTGTAGTTATTTCCAAGTTTATAGAGACAGCGTTGTAGATATTTCCATGTTTACACAGATAGCGGTGAAGATATTTCCATGTTTATACAGATAGCGGTGTAGATATTTCCATGTTTATACAGATAGCAGTGTAGATATTTCCATGTTTATAGAGATAGTGGTGTAGATAATTTCAATTTTATACCGAGAGCAGTGTAGATATTTCCAAATTCATACAGATAGCGGTGTAGATATTTCCACGTTTATAGAGATGGCGGTGTAGAAATTTCCATGTTCATACTGATGGCGGTGTAGATATTTCCATGTTTATAGAGATGGCAGTGTAGATATTTTCATGTTTACACACATGGCGGTGTAGATATTTCCATGTTTACACAGATAGCGCTGTAGACGTTTCCATGTTTACACAGATAGCGGTGTAGATATTTCCAAGTTTATGCAGATAGCGGTGTAGATATTTCCATGTTTATAAAGATAGCGGTGCGGATATTTCCATATTTATACAGATAGTTGGGCAGATATTTCCATGTTTATACAGATAGCGGTGTAGATATTTCCATCTTAATTGCAGACGGCGGTGTAGATATGTCCATGTTCGTACAGATGGCGGTGTAGATATTTCCATGTTCGTACAGATGGCGGTGTAGATATTTCGAAGTTTATAGGGACAGCGCTGTAGTTATTTCAATATTTATAGAGAAATCTGTGTAGATATTTCCATGCATAAGCAGACAGCTGTGTAGATATTTCCATGTTCATGCAGATAGCGGTGTAGATATTTCCATGTTCATCCAGATGCCGGTGTAGATATATCCATGTTCATACAGATGGCGGTGAAGATATTTCCATGTTCATACAGATGGCGGTGTAGATATTTCGAAGTTTACAGAGATAGCGCTGTAGTTATTTCCATATTTATAGAGAAATCGGTGTAGATATTTCCATGTATATGCAGAGAGCTGTGTAGATATTTCCATGTTCATGCAGATAGCGGTGTAGATATTTCCATGTTCATCTAGATGCCGGTGTAGATATATCCATGTTCATACAAATGGCGGTGTAGATATTTCCATGTTCATAGAGATGGCGGTGTAGATATTTCCGAGTTCATACAAATGGCGGTGTAGATATTTCCATGTTCATAGAGATGGCACTGTAGATATTTCCATGTTTATACAGATAGCAGTGTAGTTATTTCCATGTTTATAGAGATAGCAGTGTAGATATTTCCATTGATATACAGATAGCTGTGTAGATATTTGCATGTTCATACAGATAGCGGTGTAGATATTTCCATGTTCATACAGATAGCGGTGTAGATATTTCCATGTTCATACAGATAGAGGTGTAGATATTTCCATGTTCATACAGATAGCGGTGTAGGTATTTCCATGTTCATACAGATAACGGTGTAGATATTTCCATGTTCATACCAATAGCGGTGTGGATATTTCCATGTTCATACAGATGGTGGTGTAGATATTTCCATGTTCATACAGATGGCGGTGTAGATATTTCCATGTTCGTACGGATGGCAGTGTAGATATTTCCATGTTCATACAGGTGGCGGTGTAGATATTTCCATGTTTATACAGATAGCAGTGTAGCTATTTCCATGTTTACAGAGATAGCAGTGAAGATATTTCCATTGATATACAGATAGCTGTGTAGATATTTGCATGTTCATACAGATAGCGGTGTAGATATTTCCATGTTCATACAGATAGCGTTGTCGATATTTCCATGGTCATACAGATAGCGGTGTAGATATTTCCATGTTCATACAGATAGCGGTGTAGATATTTCCATTTTCCTACAGATAGCGGTGTAGGTATTTCCATGTTCATACAGTTAGCGGTGTAGATATTTCCATGTTCATACAGATGGCGGTTTAGATATTTACATGTTCATACAGATGGCGGTGTAAATATTTCCAAGTTCTTACAGATGGCGGTTTAGATATTTCCATGTTCATAGAGATGGCGGTGTAGATATTTCCACGTTTATAGAGATGGCTGTGTAGATATTTCCATGTTCATACAGATGGCGGTGTAGATATTTCCATGTTTATAGAGATGACGGTGTAGATATTTTCAGGTTTAAACAGATGGCTGTGTAGATATTTCCATGTTTACACAGATAGCGGTGTAGACATTTCCATGATTACACAGATAGCGGTGTGGATATTTTCATGTTTATGCAGATAGCGGTGTTGATATTTCCATGTTCAGACAGATAGCGGTGTAGATATTTCCATGTTCATACCAATAGCGGTGTAGATATTTCCATGTTCATACAGTTAGCTGTATAGATATTTCCATGTTTATACAGATGGTGGTGTAGATATTTCCATGTTTATGCAGATGGCGGTATAGATATTTCCATGTTTATACAGATGGTGGTGTAGATATTTCCATGTTCATACAGATGGCAGTGTAGATATTTCGAAGTTTATAGAGATAGCGCTGTAGTTATTTCTATATTTATATAGAAATCTGTGTAGATATTTCCATGTTCATACAGATAGCGGTGTAGATATTTCCATGTTCATACAGAGAGCGGTGTAGATATTTCCATGTTCATACAGATAGTTGTGTAGATATTTCCATGTTCATACAGATAGCTGTGTAGATATTTCCATTTTCATACAGATAGCGGTGTAGATATTTCCATGTTCATACAGTTAGAGGTGTAGATATTTCCATGTTCATACAGATGGCGGTGTAGGTATTTACATGTTCATAAAGATGGCGGTGTAGATATTTCAATGTTCGTACGGATGGCAGAGTAGATATTTCCATGTTCATACAGGTGGCGGTGTAGATATTTCCATGTTTATACAGATAGCAGTTTAGTTATTTCCATGTTTACAGAGATAGCAGTGTAGATATTTCCATTGATAAACAGATAGCTGTGTAGATATTTGCATATTCATACAGATAGCAGTGTAGATATTTCCATGTTCATACAGATAGCGGTGTAGATATTTCCATGTTCATACAGAGAACGGTGTAGATATTTCCATGTTCATACAGATAGCAGTGTAGATATTTCCATGTTCATACAGATAGCAGTGAAGGTATTTCCATGTTCATACAGTTAGCGGTGAAGATATTTCCATGTTCATACAGATGGCGGTTTAGATATTTACATGTTCATACAGAAGGCGGTGTAATTATTTCCAAGTTCTTACAGATGGCGGTGTAGATATTTCCATGTTCATAGAGATGGCGGTGTAGATATTTCCATGTTTATGCAGATAGCGGTATAGATATTTCCATGTTTTTACAGATGGTGGTGTAGATATTTCCATGTTTATACAAATGGCGGTCTGGATATTTCCATGTTTATAGAGATAGTGGTGTAGTTATTTCAAAGCATATAGAGACAGCATTGTAGATATTTCCATATTTATACAGATAGCGGTGAAGTTATTTCCATGTTTATACAGATAGCGGTGTAGATATTTCCATGTTTATGCAGATAGCGGGGTAGATATTTCCATGTTTATAGATATAGTGGAGTAGATAATTCCAATTTTATACAGATAGCAGTGTAGATATTTCCAAGTTCATACAGATAGCAGTGTAGATATTTCCACTTTTATAGAGATGGCGGTGTAGATATTTCCATGTTCATACACATGGCAGTGTAGATATTTCCATGTTTATAGAGCTGGCGGTGTAGATATTTTCATGCTTACACAGATGGCAGTGTAGATATTTCCATGTTTCCACAGATAGCGGTGTAGACATTTCTATGTTTACACAGATAGCGGTGTGGATATTTCCATGTTTATGCAGATAGCGGTGTTGATATTTCCATGTTTATACAGATAGCGGTGTGGTTATTTCCATGTTTGTACAGACAGTCGTGCAGATATTTCCATGTTTATACAGATAACGGTGTAGATATTTCCATCTTAAAACAGATGGAGGTGTAGATATGTCCATGTTCGTACAGATGGCGGTGTAGATATTTCCATGTTCATACAGATGGCGGTGTAGATATTTCGAAGTTTACAGAGATAGCACTGTAGTTATTTCCATATTTATAGAGAAATCTATGTAGATATTTCTATGTATATGCAGATAGCTGTGTAGATATTTCCATGATCTTGCAGATAGCGGTGTAGATATTTCCATGTTCATCCAGATGCCGGTGTACATATATCCATGTTCATACAGATGGCGGTGAAGATATTTCCATGTTCATACAGATGGTGGTGTAGGTATTTCCATGTTCATACAAATGGCGGTGTAGATATTTCCATGTTCATAGAGATGTCGGTGTAGATATTTCCAGGTTCATACAAATGGCGGTGTAGATATTTCCATGTCCATAGAGATGGCCGTGTAGATATTTCCATGTTTATACAGATAGCAGTGTAGTTATTTCCATGTTTATAGAGATACCAGTGTGGATATTTCCATTGATATACAGATAGCTGTGTAGATATTTACATGTTCATACAGATAGTGGTGTAGATATTTCCATGTTCATACAGATAGCGGTGTAGATATTTCCATGTTCATACAGATCGCGGTGTAGATATTTCCATGTTCATACAGATAGCGGTGTAGGTATTTCCATATTCATACAGATAGCGGTGTAGATATTTCCATGTACATACAGTTAGCGGTGTAGATATTTCCATGTTCATACAGATGGCAGTGTAGATATTTACATGTTCATACAGATGGCGGTGTAGATATTTCCATGTTCATACAGATAGCGGTGTAGAGATTTCCATGTTCATACATATAGCGGTGTAGATATTTCCATGTTGATACAGATAGCGGTCTAGATATTTCCAGGTTCATACCAATAGCGGTGTAGACATTTCCATGTTCATACAGTTAGCAGTGTAGATATTTCCATGTTCATACAGATGGTGGTGTAGATATTTACATGTTCATACAGATGGCGGTGTAGATATTTCCATGTTCGTACGGATGGCAGTGTAGATATTTCCATGTTCAGACAGGTGGCGGTGTAGATATTTCCATGTTTTTTACAGATAGCAGTGTAGTTATTTCCATGTTTATAGAGATAGCAGTGTAGATATTTCCATTGATATAGAGATATCTGTGTAGATATTTGCATGGTCATACAGGTAGCGGTGTAGATATTTCCATGTTCGTACAGATAGCGGTGTAGATATTTCCATGTTCATACAGATAGCGGTGTAGATATTTCCATGTTCATATAGATAACGGTGTAGATATTTCCATGTTCATACAGATAGCGGTGTAGATATTTCCATGTTCATATAGATAACGGTGTAGATATTTCCATGTTCGTACAGTTAGCGGTGTAGATATTTCCATGTTCATACAGAGGGCGGTATAGATATTTCCATGTTCGTACAGATAGCGGTGTAGATATTTCCATGTTCATATAGATAACGGTGTAGATATTTCCACGTTTATACAGATGGTGGTGTAGATATTTCCATGTTTATAGAGATGGCGGTCTAGATATTTCCATATTTACAGAGATAGTGGCGTAGTTATTTCCAAGTTTATAGAGACAGCGTTGTAGATATTTCCATGTTTATACAGATAGCGGTGAAGATATTTCCATGTTTATACAGATAGCGGTGTAGATATTTCCATGTTTATACAGATAGCAGTGTAGATATTTCCGTGTTTATAGAGGTAGTGGTGTAGATAATTTCAATTTAATACAGAGAGCAGTGTAGGTATTTCCAAGTTCATACAGATAGCGGTGTAGATATTTCCACGTTTATAGAGATGGCGGTGTAGATATTTCCATGTTCATACAGAGGACGGTGTAGATATTTCCATGTTTATTGGGATGGCGGTGTAGATATTTTCATGTTTACACAGATGGCGGTGTAGATATTTCCATGTTTACACAGATAGCGGTGTAGACATTTCCATGTTTACACAGATAGCGGTGTGGATATTTCCATGTTTATTCAGATAGCAGGGCGGATATTTCCATGTTTATACAGATAGTTGGGCAGATATTTCCATGTTTATTCAGATAGCGGTGCGGATATTTCCATGTTTATACAGATATTTGGGCAGATATTTCCATGTTTATACAGATAGCGGTGTAGATATTTCCATCTTAATACAGATGGCGGTGAAGATATGTCCATGTTTGTACAGATGGTGGTGTAGATATTTCCATGTTCATACAGATGGCGCTGTAGATATTTCGAAGTTTATAGAGATAGCGCTGTAGTTATTTCCATATTTATAGAGAAATCTGTGTAGATATTTCCATGTATATTCAGATAGCTGTGTAGATAGATCCATGTTCATGCAGATAGCGGTGTAGATATTTCCATGTTCATCCAGATGCCGGTGTACATATATCGATGTTCATATAGATGGCGGTGAAGATATTTCCATGTTCATACAGATGGTGGTGTAGATATTTCCATGTTCATACTAATGGCGGTGTAGATATTTCCATGTTCATAGAGATGGCGCTGTAGATATTACCATGTTCATACAAATGGCGGTGTAGATATTTCCAAGTTCATAGAGATGGCGGTGTTGATATTTCCATATTTATAGAGATAGCAGTGTAGTTATTTCCATGTTTATAGAGATAGTAGTGTAGATATTTCCATTTATTTACAGATAGCTGTGTAGATATTTGCATGTTCATAGAGATAGCGGTGTAGATATTTCCATGTTCATACAGATAGCGGTGTAGATATTTCCATGTTCATGGAGATGGCGTTGTAGATATTTCCATGATAATGCAGATAGCGGTATAGATATTTCCATGTTTATACAGATGGTGGTGTAGATATGTCCATGTTTATGCAGATGGCGGTATAGATATTTCCATGTTTATACAGATGGTGTTGTAGATATTTCCATGTTCATACAGATGGCGGTGTAGATATTTCGAAGTTTATAGAGATAGCGCTGTAGTTATTTCCTTATTTATATAGAAATCTGTGTAGATATTTCCATGTATATGCAGATAGCTGTGTAGATATTTCCATGTTCATGCAGATTGCGGTGTAGTTATTTCCATGTTCATCCAGATGCCGTTGTAGATACATCCATGTTCATAGAGATGGCGGTGAAGATATTTCCATGTTCATAGATATAGCTCTGTATATATTTCCATGTTCATTGTGATGGCGGTGTAGATATTTCCATGTTGATACAGATAGCAGTGTAGTTATTTCCATGTTTATAGAGATAGCAGTGTAGATATTTCCATTGATATACAGATAGCGGTGTAGATATTTCCATGTTCATACAGATAGCGGTGTAGGTACTTCCATGTTCATACAGAGATCGGTGTAGATATTTCCAGGTTCATACAGATAGCTGTGTAGATATTTCCATGTTCATACAGATAGCTGTGTAGATATTTCCATTTTCATACAGATAGCGGTGTAGATATTTCTATGTTCATACAGTTAGCGGTGTAGATATTTCCATGTTCATACAGATGGCGGTGTAGATATTTACATGTTCATACAGATGGCGGGGTAGATATTTCCATGTTCGTACGGATGGCAGTGTAGATATTTCCATGTTCATACAGGTGGCGGTGTAGATATTTCCATGTTTATACAGATAGCAGTTTAGTTATTTCCATGTTTACAGTGATAGCAGTATACATATTTCCATTGATATACAGATAGCTGTGTAGATATTTGCATGTTCATACAGATAGCAGTGTAGATATTTCCATGTTCATTCAGATAGCGGTGCAGATATTTCCATGTTCATACAGAGAACGGTGTAGATATTTCCATGTTCATACAGTTAGCGGTGTAGATATTTCCATGTTCATACAGATAGCGGTGTAGGTATTTCCATGTTCATACAGTTAGCGGTGTAGATATTTCCATGTTCATACAGGTGGCGGTTTAGATATTTACATGTTCATACAGATGGCGGTGTAAATATTTCCAAGTTCTTACAGATGGCGGTGTAGATATTTCCATGTTCATACAGATGGTGGTGTAGGTATTTCCATGTTTATACAAATGGCGGTGTAGATATTCCCATGTTCATAGAGATGGCGGTGTAGATATTTCCACGTTCTTACAAATGGCGGTGTAGATATTTCCATGTTCATAGAGATGGCCGCGTAGATATTTCCATGTTTATACAGATAGCAGTGTAGTTATTTCCATGTTTATAGAGATACCAGTGTGGATATTTCCATTGATATACAGATAGCTGTGTAGATATTTACATGTTCATACAGATAGCGGTGTAGATATTTCCATGTTCATACAGATAGCGGTGTACATATTTCCATGTTCATACAGATAGTGGTGTAGCTATTTCCATGTTCGTACAGATAGCGGTGTAGATATTTCCATGTTGATACAGATAGCGGTGTAGATATTTCCATGTTCATACAGATAATGGTGTAGAAATTTCCGTGTTCATAAAGATAGCAGTGTAGATATTTCCATGTTCATACAGTTAGCGGTGTAGATATTTACATGTTCATACAGATGGCGTTGTAGATATTTACATGTTCATACAGATGGCGGTATAGATATTTCCATGTTCGTACAGATGGCGGTGTAGATATTTCCATGTTCATAGAGATGGCGGTGTAGATATTTCCATGTTTATGCAGATAGCGGTATAGATATTTCCATGTTTATACAGATGGTGGTGTAGATATTTCCATGTTTATAGAGATGACGGTCTAGATATTTCCATTTTTACAGAGATAGTGGCGTAGTTATTTCCAAGTTTATAGAGACAGAGTTGTAGATATTTCCATGTTTATACAGATAGCGGTGAAGATATTTCCAAGTTTATACAGATTGCGGTGTAGATATTTCCAGGTTCATACAAATGGCGGTGTAGATATTTCTATGTTCATAGAGATGGCGGCGTAGATATTTCCATGTTTATACAGATAGCAGTGTAGTTATTTCCATGTTTATAGGGATACCAGTCTGGATATTTCCATTGATATACAGATAGCTGTGTAGATATTTGCATGTTCATACAGATAGCGGTGTAGATATTTCCATGTTCATACAGATGGCGGTGTAGATATTTACATGTTCATACAGATGGCGGTGTAGATATTTAAATGTTCATTCAGATAGCGGTGTAGAGATTTCCATGTTCATACATATAGCGGTGTAGATATTTCCATGTTGATACAGATAGCGGTCTAGATATTTCCAGGTTCATACCAATAGCGGTGTAGACATTTCCATGTTCATACAGTTAGCAGTGTAGATATTTCCATGTTCATACAGATGGTGGTGTAGATATTTACATGTTCATACAGATGGCGGTGTAGATATTTCCATGTTCGTACGGATGGCAGTGTAGATATTTCCATGTTCAGACAGGAGGCGGTGTAGATATTTCCATGTTTTTTTACAGATAGCAGTGTAGTTATTTCCATGTTTATAGAGATAGCAGTGTAGATATTTCCATTGATATAGAGATATCTGTGTAGATATTTGCATGGTCATACAGGTAGCGGTGTAGATATTTCCATGTTCGTACAGATAGCGGTGTAGATATTTCCATGTTCATACAGATAGCGGTGTAGATATTTCCATGTTCATATAGATAACGGTGTAGATATTTCCATGTTCATACAGATAGCGGTGTAGATATTTCCATGTTCATATAGATAACGGTGTAGATATTTCCATGTTCATACAGTTAGCGGTGTAGATATTTCCATGTTCATACAGATGGCGGTATAGATATTTCCATGTTCGTACAGATAGCGGTGTAGATATTTCCATGTTCATATAGATAACGGTGTAGATATTTCCACGTTTATACAGATGGTGGTGTAGATATTTCCATGTTTATAGAGATGGCGGTCTAGATATTTCCATATTTACAGAGATAGTGGCGTAGTTATTTCCAAGTTTATAGAGACAGCGTTGTAGATATTTCCATGTTTATACAGATAGCGGTGAAGATATTTCCATGTTTATACAGATAGCGGTGTAGATATTTCCATGTTTATACAGATAGCAGTGTAGATATTTCCATGTTTATAGAGGTAGTGGTGTAGATAATTTCAATTTAATACAGAGAGCAGTGTAGGTATTTCCAAGTTCATACAGATAGCGGTGTAGATATTTCCACGTTTATAGAGATGGCGGTGTAGATATTTCCATGTTCATACAGAGGACGGTGTAGATATTTCCATGTTTATTGGGATGGCGGTGTAGATATTTTCATGTTTTTACAGATGGCGGTGTAGATATTTCCATGTTTACACAGATAGCGGTGTAGACATTTCCATGTTTACACAGATAGCGGTGTGGATATTTCCATGTTTATTCAGATAGCAGGGCGGATATTTCCATGTTTATACAGATAGTTGGGCAGATATTTCCATGTTTATTCAGATAGCGGTGCGGATATTTCCATGTTTATACAGATATTTGGGCAGATATTTCCATGTTTATACAGATAGCGGTGTAGATATTTCCATCTTAATACAGATGGCGGTGAAGATATGTCCATGTTTGTACAGATGGCGGTGTAGATATTTCCATGTTCATACAGATGGCGCTGTAGATATTTCGAAGTTTATAGAGATAGCGCTGTAGTTATTTCCATATTTATAGAGAAATCTGTGTAGATATTTCCATGTATATTCAGATAGCTGTGTAGATAGATCCATGTTCATGCAGATAGCGGTGTAGATATTTCCATGTTCATCCAGATGCCGGTGTACATATATCGATGTTCATATAGATGGCGGTGAAGATATTTCCATGTTCATACAGATGGTGGTGTAGATATTTCCATGTTCATACTAATGGCGGTGTAGATATTTCCATGTTCATAGAGATGGCGCTGTAGATATTACCATGTTCATACAAATGGCGGTGTAGATATTTCCAAGTTCATAGAGATGGCGGTGTTGATATTTCCATATTTATAGAGATAGCAGTGTAGTTATTTCCATGTTTATAGAGATAGTAGTGTAGATATTTCCATTTATTTACAGATAGCTGTGTAGATATTTGCATGTTCATAGAGATAGCGGTGTAGATATTTCCATGTTCATACAGATAGCGGTGTAGATATTTCCATGTTCATGGAGATGGCGTTGTAGATATTTCCATGATAATGCAGATAGCGGTATAGATATTTCCATGTTTATACAGATGGTGGTGTAGATATTTCCATGTTTATGCAGATGGCGGTATAGATATTTCCATGTTTATACAGATGGTGTTGTAGATATTTCCATGTTCATACAGATGGCGGTGTAGTTATTTCGAAGTTTATAGAGATAGCGCTGTAGTTATTTCCTTATTTATATAGAAATCTGTGTAGATATTTCCATGTATATACAGATAGCTGTGTAGATATTTCCATGTTCATGCAGATTGCGGTGTAATTATTTCCATGTTCATCCAGATGCCGTTGTAGATACATCCATGTTCATAGAGATGGCGGTGAAGATATTTCCATGTTCATACAGATAGCTCTGTAGATATTTCCATGTTCATTGTGATGGCGGTGTAGATATTTCCATGTTGATACAGATAGCAGTGTAGTTATTTCCATGTTTATAGAGATAGCAGTGTAGATATTTCCATTGATATACAGATAGCGGTGTAGATATTTCCATGTTCATACAGATAGCGGTGTAGGTACTTCCATGTTCATACAGAGATCGGTGTAGATATTTCCAGGTTCATACAGATAGCTGTGTAGATATTTCCATGTTCATACAGATAGCTGTGTAGATATTTCCATTTTCATACAGATAGCGGTGTAGATATTTCCATGTTCATACTGTTAGCGGTGTAGATATTTCCATGTTCATACAGATGGCGGTGTAGATATTTCCATGTTCGTACGGATGGCAGTGTAGATATTTCCATGTTCATACAGGTGGCGGTGTAGATATTTCCATGTTTATACAGATAGCAGTGTAGCTATTTCCATGTTTACAGAGATAGCAGTGAAGATATTTCCATTGATATACAGATAGCTGTGTAGATATTTGCATGTTCATACAGATAGCGGTGTAGATATTTCCATGTTCATACAGATAGCGTTGTCGATATTTCCATGGTCATACAGATAGCCGTGTAGATATTTCCATGTTCATACAGATAGCGGTGTAGATATTTCCATTTTCCTACAGATAGCGGTGTAGGTATTTCCATGTTCATACAGTTAGCGGTGTAGATATTTCCATGTTCATACAGATGGCGGTTTAGATATTTACATGTTCATACAGATGGCGGTGTAAATATTTCCAAGTTCTTACAGATGGCGGTTTAGATATTTCCATGTTCATAGAGATGGCGGTGTAGATATTTCCACGTTTATAGAGATGGCTGTGTAGATATTTCCATGTTCATACAGATGGCGGTGTAGATATTTCCATGTTTATAGAGATGACGGTGTAGATATTTTCAGGTTTAAACAGATGGCAGTGTAGATATTTCCATGTTTACACAGATAGCGGTGTAGACATTTCCATGATTACACAGATAGCGGTGTGGATATTTTCATGTTTATGCAGATAGCGGTGTTGATATTTCCATGTTCAGACAGATAGCGGTGTAGATATTTCCATGTTCATACCAATAGCGGTGTAGATATTTCCATGTTCATACAGTTAGCGGTATAGATATTTCCATGTTTATACAGATGGTTGTGTAGATATTTCCATGTTTATGCAGATGGCGGTATAGATATTTCCATGTTTATACAGATGGTGGTGTAGATATTTCCATGTTCATACAGATGGCAGTGTAGATATTTCGAAGTTTATAGAGATAGCGCTGTAGTTATTTCTATATTTATATAGAAATCTGTGTAGATATTTCCATGTTCATACAGATAGCGGTGTAGATATTTCCATGTTCATACAGAGAGCGGTGTAGATATTTCCATGTTCATACAGATAGTTGTGTAGATATTTCCATGTTCATACAGATAGCTGTGTAGATATTTCCATTTTCATACAGATAGCGGTGTAGATATTTCCATGTTCATACAGTTAGAGGTGTAGATATTTCCATGTTCATACAGATGGCGGTGTAGGTATTTACATGTTCATAAAGATGGCGGTGTAGATATTTCAATGTTCGTACGGATGGCAGAGTAGATATTTCCATGTTCATACAGGTGGCGGTGTAGATATTTCCATGTTTATACAGATAGCAGTTTAGTTATTTCCATGTTTACAGAGATAGCAGTGTAGATATTTCCATTGATAAACAGATAGCTGTGTAGATATTTGCATATTCATACAGATAGCAGTGTAGATATTTCCATGTTCATACAGATAGCGGTGTAGATATTTCCATGTTCATACAGAGAACGGTGTAGATATTTCCATGTTCATACAGATAGCAGTGTAGATATTTCCATGTTCATACAGATAGCAGTGTAGGTATTTCCATGTTCATACAGTTAGCGGTGAAGATATTTCCATGTTCATACAGATGGCGGTTTAGATATTTACCTGTTCATACAGAAGGCGGTGTAATTATTTCCAAGTTCTTACAGATGGCGGTGTAGATATTTCCATGTTCATAGAGATGGCGGTGTAGATATTTCCATGTTTATGCAGATAGCGGTATAGATATTTCCATGTTTTTACAGATGGTGGTGTAGATATTTCCATGTTTATACAAATGGCGGTCTGGATATTTCCATGTTTATAGAGATAGTGGTGTAGTTATTTCAAAGCATATAGAGACAGCATTGTAGATATTTCCATATTTATACAGATAGCGGTGAAGTTATTTCCATGTTTATACAGATAGCGGTGTAGATATTTCCATGTTTATGCACATAGCGGGGTAGATATTTCCATGTTTATAGACATAGTGGAGTAGATAATTCCAATTTTATACAGATAGCAGTGTAGATATTTCCAAGTTCATACAGATAGCAGTGTAGATATTTCCACTTTTATAGAGATGGCGGTGTAGATATTTCCATGTTCATACACATGGCAGTGTAGATATTTCCATGTTTATAGAGCTGGCGGTGTAGATATTTTCATGCTTACACAGATGGCAGTGTAGATATTTCCATGTTTCCACAGATAGCGGTGTAGACATTTCTATGTTTACACAGATAGCGGTGTGGATATTTCCATGTTTATGCAGATAGTGGTGTTGATATTTCCATGTTTATACAGATAGCGGTGCGGTTATTTCCATGTTTGTACAGACAGTCGTGCAGATATTTCCATGTTTATACAGATAACGGTGTAGATATTTCCATCTTAAAACAGATGGAGGTGTAGATATGTCCATGTTCGTACAGATGGCGGTGTAGATATTTCCATGTTCATACAGATGGCGGTGTAGATATTTGGAAGTTTACAGAGATAGCACTGTAGTTATTTCCATATTTATAGAGAAATCTATGTAGATATTTCTATGTATATGCAGATAGCTGTGTAGATATTTCCATGTTCTTGCAGATAGCGGTGTAGATATTCCCATGTTCATCCAGATGCCGGTGTACATATATCCATGTTCATACAGATGGCGGTGAAGATATTTCCATGTTCATACAGATGGTGGTGTAGGTATTTCCATGTTCATACACATGGCGGTATAGATATTTCCATGTTCATAGAGATGTCGGTGTAGATATTTCCAGGTTCATACAAATGGCGGTGTAGATATTTCCATGTCCATAGAGATGGCCGTGTAGATATTTCCATGTTTATACAGATAGCAGTGTAGTTATTTCCATGTTTATAGAGATACCAGTGTGGATATTTCCATTGATATACAGATAGCTGTGTAGATACTTACATGTTCATACAGATAGTGGTGTAGATATTTCCATGTTCATACAGATAGCGGTGTAGATATTTCCATGTTCATACAGATCGCGGTGTAGATATTTCCATGTTCATACAGATCGCGGTGTAGATATTTCCATATTCATACAGATAGCGGTGTAGATATTTCCATGTACATACAGTTAGCGGTGTAGATATTTCCATGTCCATACAGATAGCAGTGTAGATATTTACATGTTCATACAGATGGCGGTGTAGATATTTCCATGTTCATACAGATAGCGGTGTAGAGATTTCCATGTTCATACATATGGCGGTGTAGATATTTCCATGTTGATACAGATAGCGGTCTAGATATTTCCAGGTTCATACCAATAGCGGTGTAGACATTTCCATGTTCATGCAGTTAGCGGTGTAGATATTTCCATGTTCATCCAGATGCCGGTGTACATATATCGATGTTCATATAGATGGCGGTGAAGATATTTCCATGTTCATACAGATGGTGGTGTAGATATTTCCATGTTCATACTAATGGCGGTGTAGATATTTCCATGTTCATAGAGATGGCGCTGTAGATATTACCATGTTCATACAAATGGCGGTGTAGATATTTCCAAGTTCATAGAGATGGCGGTGTTGATATTTCCATATTTATAGAGATAGCAGTGTAGTTATTTCCATGTTTATAGAGATAGTAGTGTAGATATTTCCATTTATTTACAGATAGCTGTGTAGATATTTGCATGTTCATAGAGATAGCGGTGTAGATATTTCCATGTTCATACAGATAGCGGTGTAGATATTTCCATGTTCATGGAGATGGCGTTGTAGATATTTCCATGATAATGCAGATAGCGGTATAGATATTTCCATGTTTATACAGATGGTGGTGTAGATATGTCCATGTTTATGCAGATGGCGGTATAGATATTTCCATGTTTATACAGATGGTGTCGTAGATATTTCCATGTTCATACAGATGGCGGTGTAGATATTTCGAAGTTTATAGAGATAGCGCTGTAGTTATTTCCTTATTTATATAGAAATCTGTGTAGATATTTCCATGTATATGCAGATAGCTGTGTAGATATTTCCATGTTCATGCAGATTGCGGTGTAGTTATTTCCATGTTCATCCAGATGCCGTTGTAGATACATCCATGTTCATAGAGATGGCGGTGAAGATATTTCCATGTTCATAGAGATAGCTCTGTAGATATTTCCATGTTCATTGTGATGGCGGTGTAGATATTTCCATGTTGATACAGATAGCAGTGTAGTTATTTCCATGTTTATAGAGATAGCAGTGTAGATATTTCCATTGATATACAGATAGCGGTGTAGATATTTCCATGTTCATACAGATAGCGGTGTAGGTACTTCCATGTTCATACAGAGATCGGTGTAGATATTTCCAGGTTCATACAGATAGCTGTGTAGATATTTCCATGTTCATACAGATAGCTGTGTAGATATTTCCATTTTCATACAGATAGCGGTGTAGATATTTCCATGTTCATACAGTTATCGGTGTAGATATTTCCATGTTCATACAGATGGCGGTGTAGATATTTACATGTTCATACAGATGGCGGGGTAGATATTTCCATGTTCGTACGGATGGCAGTGTAGATATTTCCATGTTCATACAGGTGGCGGTGTAGATATTTCCATGTTTATACAGATAGAAGTTTAGTTATTTCCATGTTTACAGAGATAGCAGTATACATATTTCCATTGATATACAGATAGCTGTGTAGATATTTGCATGTTCATACAGATAGCAGTGTAGATATTTCCATGTTCATTCAGATAGCGGTGCAGATATTTCCATGTTCATACAGAGAACGGTGTAGATATTTCCATGTTCATACAGTTAGCGGTGTAGATATTTCCATGTTCATACAGATAGCGGTGTAGGTATTTCCATGTTCATACAGTTAGCGGTGTAGATATTTCCATGTTCATACAGGTGGCGGTTTAGATATTTACATGTTCATACAGATGGCGGTGTAAATATTTCCAAGTTCTTACAGATGGCGGTGTAGATATTTCCATGTTCATACAGATGGTGGTGTAGGTATTTCCATGTTCATACAAATGGCGGTGTAGATATTCCCATGTTCATAGAGATGGCGGTGTAGATATTTCCAGGTTCTTACAAATGGCGGTGTAGATATTTCCATGTTCATAGAGATGGCCGCGTAGATATTTCCGTGTTTATACAGATAGCAGTGTAGTTATTTCCATGTTTATAGAGATACCAGTGTGGATATTTCCATTGATATACAGATAGCTGTGTAGATATTTACATGTTCATACAGATAGCGGTGTAGATATTTCCATGTTCATACAGATAGCGGTGTACATATTTCCATGTTCATACAGATAGTGGTGTAGCTATTTCCATGTTCGTACAGATAGCGGTGTAGATATTTCCATGTTGATACAGATAGCGGTGTAGATATTTCCATGTTCATACAGATAATGGTGTAGATATTTCCGTGTTCATAAAGATAGCAGTGTAGATATTTCCATGTTCATACAGTTAGCGGTGTAGATATTTACATGTTCATACAGATGGCGTTGTAGATATTTACATGTTCATACAGATGGCGGTATAGATATTTCCATGTTCGTACAGATGGCGGTGTAGATATTTCCATGTTCATAGAGATGGCGGTGTAGATATTTCCATGTTTATGCAGATAGCGGTATAGATATTTCCATGTTTATACAGATGGTGGTGTAGATATTTCCATGTTTATAGAGATGACGGTCTAGATATTTCCATGTTTACAGAGATAGTGGCGTAGTTATTTCCAAGTTAATAGAGACAGCGTTGTAGATATTTCCATGTTTATACAGATAGCGGTGAAGATATTTCCATGTTTATACAGATTGCGGTGTAGATATTTCCAGGTTCATACAAATGGCGGTGTAGATATTTCTATGTTCATAGAGATGGCGGCGTAGATATTTCCATGTTTATACAGATAGCAGTGTAGTTATTTCCATGTTTATAGGGATACCAGTCTGGATATTTCCATTGATATACAGATAGCTGTGTAGATATTTGCATGTTCATACAGATAGCGGTGTAGATATTTCCATGTTCATACAGATGGTGGTGTAGATATTTACATGTTCATGCAGATGGCGGTGTAGATATTTCCATGTTCGTACGGATGGCAGTGTAGATATTTCCATGTTCAGACAGGTGGCGGTGTAGATATTTCCATGTTTTTTACAGATAGCAGTGTAGTTATTTCCATGTTTATAGAGATAGCAGTGTAGATATTTCCATTGATATAGAGATATCTGTGTAGATATTTGCATGGTCATACAGGTAGCGGTGTAGATATTTCCATGTTCGTACAGATAGCGGTGTAGATATTTCCATGTTCATACAGATAGCGGTGTAGATATTTCCATGTTCATATAGATAATAGTGTAGATATTTCCATGTTCATACAGATAGCGGTGTAGATATTTCCATGTTCATATAGATAACGGTGTAGATATTTCCATGTTCATACAGTTAGCGGTGTAGATATTTCCATGTTCATACAGATGGCGGTATAGATATTTCCATGTTCGTACAGATAGCGGTGTAGATATTTCCATGTTCATATAGATAACGGTGTAGATATTTCCACGTTTATACAGATGGTGGTGTAGATATTTCCATGTTTATAGAGATGGCGGTCTAGATATTTCCATATTTACAGAGATAGTGGCGTAGTTATTTCCAAGTTTATAGAGGCAGCGTTGTAGATATTTCCATGTTTATACAGATAGCGGTGAAGATATTTCCATGTTTATACAGATAGCGGTGTAGATATTTCCATGTTTATACAGATAGCAGTGTAGATATTTCCCTGTTTATAGAGGTAGTGGTGTAGATAATTTCAATTTAATACAGAGAGCAGTGTAGGTATTTCCAAGTTCATACAGATAGCGGTGTAGATATTTCCACGTTTATAGAGATGGCGGTGTAGATATTTCCATGTTCATACAGAGGACGGTGTAGATATTTCCATGTTTATTGGGATGGCGGTGTAGATATTTTCATGTTTACACAGATGGCGGTGTAGATATTTCCATGTTTACACAGATAGCGGTGTAGACATTTCCATGTTTACACAGATAGCGGTGTGGATATTTCCATGTTTATTCAGATAGCAGGGCGGATATTTCCATGTTTATACAGATAGTTGGGCAGATATTTCCATGTTTATTCAGATAGCGGTGCGGATATTTCCATGTTTGTACAGATATTTGGGCAGATATTTCCATGTTTATACAGATAGCGGTGTAGATATTTCCATCTTAATACAGATGGCGGTGAAGATATGTCCATGTTTGTACAGATGGCGGTGTAGATATTTCCATGTTCATACAGATGGCGCTGTAGATATTTCGAAGTTTATAGAGATAGCACTGTAGTTATTTCCATATTTATAGAGAAATCTGTGTAGATATTTCCATGTATATTCAGATAGCTGTGTAGATAGATCCATGTTCATGCAGATAGCGGTGTAGATATTTCCATGTTCATCCAGATGCCGGTGTACATATATCGATGTTCATATAGATGGCGGTGAAGATATTTCCATGTTCATACAGATGGTGGTGTAGATATTTCCATGTTCATACTAATGGCGGTGTAGATATTTCCATGTTCATAGAGATGGCGCTGTAGATATTACCATGTTCATACAAATGGCGGTGTAGATATTTCCAAGTTCATAGAGATGGCGGTGTTGATATTTCCATATTTATAGAGATAGCAGTGTAGTTATTTCCATGTTTATAGAGATAGTAGTGTAGATATTTCCATTTATTTACAGATAGCTGTGTAGATAATTGCATGTTCATAGAGATAGCGGTGTAGATATTTCCATGTTCATACAGATAGCGGTGTAGATATTTCCATGTTCATGGAGATGGCGTTGTAGATATTTCCATGATAATGCAGATAGCGGTATAGATATTTCCATGTTTATACAGATGGTGGTGTAGATATTTCCATGTTTATGCAGATGGCGGTATAGATATTTCCATGTTTATACAGATGGTGCTGTAGATATTTCCATGTTCATACAGATGGCGGTGTAGATATTTCGAAGTTTATAGAGATAGCGCTGTAGTTATTTCCTTATTTATATAGAAATCTGTGTAGATATTTCCATGTATATGCAGATAGCTGTGTAGATATTTCCATGTTCATGCAGATTGCGGTGTAGTTATTTCCATGTTCATCCAGATGCCGTTGTAGATACATCCATGTTCATAGAGATGGCGGTGAAGATATTTCCATGTTCATACAGATAGCTCTGTAGATATTTCCATGTTCATTGTGATGGCGGTGTAGATATTTCCATGTTGATACAGATAGCAGTGTAGTTATTTCCATGTTTATAGAGATAGCAGAGTAGATATTTCCATTGATATACAGATAGCGGTGTAGATATTTCCATGTTCATACAGATAGCGGTGTAGGTACTTCCATGTTCATACAGAGATCGGTGTAGATATTTCCAGGTTCATACAGATAGCTGTGTAGATATTTCCATGTTCATACAGATAGCTGTGTAGATATTTCCATTTTCATACAGATAGCGGTGTAGATATTTCCATGTTCATACAGTTAGCGGTGTAGATATTTCCATGTTCATACAGATGGCGGTGTAGATATTTACATGTTCATACAGATGGCGGTTTAGATATTTCCATGTTCGTACGGATGGCAGTGTAGATATTTCCATGTTCATACAGGTGGCGGTGTAGATATTTCCATGTTTATACAGATAGCAGTTTAGTTATTTCCATGTTTACAGAGAGAGCAGTATACATATTTCCATTGATATACAGATAGCTGTGTAGATATTTGCATGTTCATACAGATAGCAGTGTAGATATTTCCATGTTCATTCAGATAGCGGTGCAGATATTTCCATGTTCATACAGAGAACGGTTTAGATATTTCCATGTTCATACAGTTAGCGGTGTAGATATTTCCATGTTCATACAGATAGCGGTGTAGGTATTTCCATGTTCATACAGTTAGCGGTGTAGATATTTCCATGTTCATACAGGTGGCGGTTTAGATATTTACATGTTCATACAGATGGCGGTGTAAATATTTCCAAGTTCTTACAGATGGCGGTGTAGATATTTCCATGTTCATACAGATGGTGGTGTAGGTATTTCCATGTTCATACAAATGGCGGTGTAGATATTCCCATGTTCATAGAGATGGCGGTGTAGATATTTCCAGGTTCTTACAAATGGCGGTGTAGATATTTCCATGTTCATAGAGATGGCCGCGTAGATATTTCCATGTTTATACAGATAGCAGTGTAGTTATTTCCATGTTTATAGAGATACCAGTGTGGATATTTCCATTGATATACAGATAGCTGTGTAGATATTTACATGTTCATACAGATAGCGTTGTAGATATTTCCATGTTCATACAGATAGCGGTGTACATATTTCCATGTTCATACAGATAGTGGTGTAGCTATTTCCATGTTCGTACAGATAGCGGTGTAGATATTTCCATGTTGATACAGATAGCGGTGTAGATATTTCCATGTTCATACAGATAATGGTGTAGATATTTCCGTGTTCATAAAGATAGCAGTGTAGATATTTCCATGTTCATACAGTTAGCGGTGTAGATATTTACATGTTCATACAGATGGCGTTGTAGATATTTACATGTTCATACAGATGGCGGTATAGATATTTCCATGTTCGTACAGATGGCGGTGTAGATATTTCCATGTTCATAGAGATGGCGGTGTAGATATTTCCATGTTTATGCAGATAGCGGTATAGATATTTCCATGTTTATACAGATGGTGGTGTAGATATTTCCATGTTTATAGAGATGACGGTCTAGATATTTCCATGTTTACAGAGATAGTGGCGTAGTTATTTCCAAGTTAATAGAGACAGCGTTGTAGATATTTCCATGTTTATACAGATAGCGGTGAAGATATTTCCATGTTTATACAGATTGTGGTGTAGATATTTCCAGGTTCATACAAATGGCGGTGTAGATATTTCTATGTTCATAGAGATGGCGGCGTAGATATTTCCATGTTTATACAGATAGCAGTGTAGTTATTTCCATGTTTATAGGGATACCAGTCTGGATATTTCCATTGATATACAGATAGCTGTGTAGATATTTGCATGTTCATACAGATAGCGGTGTAGATATTTCCATGTTCATACAGATAGCGGTGTAGATATTTCCATGTTCATACAGATAGCGGTGTAGATATTTCAATGTTAATACAGATAGCGGTGTAGATATTTCCATGTTCCTACAGATAGCGGTGTAGATATTTAAATGTTCATACAGTTAGCGTTGTAGATATTTGCATGTTCATACAAATGGCAGTGTAGATATTTACATGTTGATACAGATGGCGGTGTAGATATTTCCATGTTCATACAGATAGCGGTGTAGATATTTCCATGTTCATACATTTAGCGGTGTAGATATTTCCATGTTCATACAGATGGCGGTGAAGATATTTACATGTTCATACAGATGGCGCTGTTGATATTTCTATGTTTGTACGGATGGCAGTGTAGATATTTCCATGTTCATACAGGTGGCGGTGTAGATATTTCCATGTTTATACAGATAGCAGTGTAGTTATTTCCATGTTAATAGAGATAGCGGTGTAGATATTTCCGTTGATATACAGATAACTGTGTAGATGTTTGCATGTTCATACAGATAGCGGTGTAGATATTTCCATGTTCTTAGAGATGGCGGTGTAGATATCTCCATGTTTATGCAGATAGCGGTATAGATATTTCCATGTTTATACAGATGGTGGTGTAGATATTTCCATGTTCATACAAATGGCGGTGTAGATATTTCCATGTTCATTGAGATGGCGGTGTAGATATTTCCATGTTCATACAAATGGCGGTGTAGATATTTCCATGTTCATAGAGATGGCAGTGTAGATATTTCCATATTTATACAGATAGCAGTGTAGTTATTTCCATGTTTATAGGGATAGCAGTGTAGATATTTTCATTGATATACAGATAGCTGTGTAGATATTTGCATGTTCATACAGATAGCAGTCTAGATATTTCCATGTTCATACAGATAGCGGTGTAGATATTTCCATGTTCATACTGATAGCGGTGTAGATATTTCCATGTTCATACAGGTAGCAGTGTATATATTTCCATGTTCCTACAGTTAGCGGTGTAGATATTTCCATGTTCACACAGATGGCGGTGTAGATATTTACCTGTTCATACAGATGGCGGTGTAGATATTTCCATGTTCATACAGATGGCGGTGTAGATATTTCCATGTTCGTACGGATGGCTGTGTAGATATTTCCATGTTCATACAGGTGGCGGTGTAGATATTTCCATGTTTACAGAGATAGCAGTGTAGTTATTTCGATGTTTATAGAGACAGCTGTGTAGATATTTCCATTGATATACAGATAGCTGTGTAGATATTTGCATGTTTATACAGATAGTGGTGTAGATATTTCCATGTTCGTACACATAGCGGTGTAGATATTTCCATGTTCATACAGATAGCGGTGTAGATATTTCCATGTTCATACAGATAACGGTGTAGATATTTCCATGTTCATACAGATAGCAGTGTAGATATTTCCATGTTCATACAGTTAGCGGTGTAGATATTTCCATGTTCATACAGATGGCGGTGTAGATATTTACATGTTCATACAGATGGCGGTATAGATATTTCCATGTTCTTACAGATGGCGGTGTAGATATTTCCACGTTCATAGAGATGGCGGTGTAGATATTTCCATGTTTATGCAGATAGCGGTATAGATATTTCCATGTTTATACAGATGGTGGTGTAGATATTTCCATGTTTATAGAGATGGCGGTCTAGATATTTCCATGTTTACAGAGATAGTGGTGTAGTTATTTCCAAGTTTATAGAGACAGCGTTGTAGATATTTCCATGTTTATACAGATAGCGGTGAAGATATTTCCATGTTTACACAGATAGCGGTGTAGATATTTCCATGTTTATACAGATAGCAGTGTAGATATTTCCATGTTTATAGAGATAATGGTGTAGATAATTTCAATTTTATACAGAGAGCAGTGTAGATATTTCCAAGTTCATACAGATAGCAGTGTAGATATTTCCACGTTTATAGAGATGGCGGTGTAGATATTTCCATGTTCATACAGATGGGGGTGTAGATATTTCCATGTTTATAGAGATGGCGGTGTAGGTATTTTCAGGTTTAAACAGATGGCAGTGTAGATATTTCCATGTTTACACCGATAGCGGTGTAGATATTTCCCTGTTTACACAGATAGCGGTGTAGACATTTCCATGATTACACAGATAGCGGTGTGGATATTTCCATGTTTATGCAGATAGCAGTGTAGATATTTCCATGTTTATACAGATAGCGGTGCGGTTATTTCCATGTTTATACAGATAGTTGGGCCGATATTTCCATGTTTATACAGATAGCGGTGTAGATATTTCCATCTTAATACAGATGGCGGTGTAGATATGTCCATGTTTGTACAGATGGCAGTGTAGATATTTCCATGTTCATACAGATGGCGGTGTAGATATTTCAAAGTTTATAGAGATAGTGCTGTAGTTATTTCCATATTTACAGAGAAATCTGTGTAGATATTTCCTTGTATATTCAGATAGCTGTGTAGGTATTTCCATGTTCATGCAGATAGCGGTGTAGATATTTCCATGTTCATCCATATGCCGGTGTACATATATGCATGTTCATACAGATGGCGGTGAAGATATTTCCATGTTCATACAGATGGTGGTGTAGGTATTTCCATGTTCATAGAGATGGCGGTGTAGATATTTCCAGGTTCATACAAATGGCGGTGTAGATATTTCCATGTTCATAGAGATGGCGGTGTTGATATTTCCATATTTGTAGAGATAGCAGTGTAGATTTTTCCATGTTTATAGAGATAGTAGTGTAGATATTTCCATTGATATACAGATAGCTCTGTAGATATTTGCATGTTCATAGAGATAGAGGTGTAGATATTTCCATGTTCATACAGATAGTGGTGTAGATATTTCCATGTTCATACAGATATCGGTGTAGATATTTCCATGTTCATACAGATAGCGGTGTAGATATTTCCATGTTCATACAGATAGCGGTGTAGATATTTCCATGTTCATACAGTTAGCGGCTTAGATATTTCCATGTTCATACAGATGGCGGTGTAGATATTCCCATGTTCATACAGATAGCGGTGTAGATATTTCCATGTTCATACAGATAGCGGTGTAGATATTTCCATGTTCATACCAATAGCGGTGTAGACATTTCCATGTTCATATATTTAGCGGTGTAGATATTTCCATGTTCATACAGATGGCGAAGATATTTCCATGTTCATACAGATAGCGGTGTAGATATTTCCATGTTCATACAGTTAGCGGTGTAGATATTTCCATGTTCATACAGATGGCGGTGTAGATATTTCCATGTTCATAGAGATGGCGGTGTAGATATCTCCATATTTATACAGATAGCATTGTAGTTATTTCCATGTTTATAGAGATAGCAGTGTAGATATTTCCATTGATATACAGACAGCTGTGTAGATATTTGCATGGTCATACAGATAGCGGTGTAGATATTTCCATGTTCGTACAGATAGCGGTGTAGATATTTCCATGTTCATAGAGATAGCGGTGTAGATATTTCCATGTTCATACAGATAACGGTGTAGATATTTCCATGTTCATACTGATAGCGGTGTAGATATTTCCATGTTCATACAATGAGCGGTGTAGATATTTCCATGTTCTTACAGATGGCGGTGTAGATATTTCCATGTTCACACAGATGGCGGTGTAGATATTTACCTGTTCATACAGATGGCGGTGTAGATATTTCCACGTTCATACAGATGGCGGTGTAGATATTTCCGTGTTCATACGGATGGCAGTGTAGATATTTCCATGTTCATACAGGTGGCGGTGTAGATATTTCCATGTTTACAGAGATAGCAGTATAGTTATTTCGATGTTTATTGAGACAGCTGTGTAGATATTTCCATTGATATACAGATAGCTGTGTAGATATTTGCATGTTTATACAGATAGTGGTGTAGATATTTCCATGTTCGTACACATAGCGGTGTAGATATTTCCATGTTCATACAGATAGCGGTGTAGATATTTCCATGTTCATACAGATAACGGTGTAGATATTTCCATGTTCATACAGATAGCAGTGTAGATATTTCCATGTTCATACAGTTAGCGGTGTAGATATTTCCATGTTCATACAGATGGCGGTGTAGATATTTACATGTTCATACAGATGGCGGTATAGATATTTCCATGTTCTTACAGATGGCGTTGTAGATATTTCCATGTTCATAGAGATGGCGGTGTAGATATTTCCATGTTTTTGCAGTTAGCGGTATAGATATTTCCATGTTTATACAGATGGTGGTGTAGATATTTCCATGTTTATAGAGATGGCGGTCTAGATATTTCCATGTTTACAGAGATAGTTGTGTAGTTATTTCCAAGTATATAGAGACAGCGTTGTAGATATTTCCATGTTTATACAGATAGCGGTGAAGATATTTCCATGTTTATACAGATAGCGGTGTAGATATTTCCATGTTCATACAGATAGCAGTGCAGATATTTCCATGTTTATAGAGATAGTGTTGTAGATAATCTCAATTTCATACAGAGATCAGTGTAGATATTTCCAAGTTCACAGATAGCAGTGTAGATATTTCCACGTTTACAGAGATGGCGGTGTAGATATTTCCATGTTCATACAGACGACGGTGTAGATATTTCCATGTTTATAGGGATGGCGGTGTAGATATTTTCATGTTTACACAGATGGCGGTGTAGATATTTCCATGTTTACACAGATAGCGGTGTAGACATTTCCATGTTTACACAGATAGCAGTGTGGATATTTCCATGTTTATGCAGATAGCAGTGTAGATATTTCCATGTTTATACAGATAGCGGTGCGGATATTTCAATGTTTATTCAGATAGCGGTGCGGATATTTCCATGTTTATACAGATAGCTGGGCAGATATTTCAGCGTTTATACAGATAGCGGTGTAGATATTTCCATCTAATACAAATGGCGGTGTAGATATGTCCATGATCGTACAGATGGCGATGTAGATATTTCCATGTTCATACAGATGGCGGTGTAGATATTTCGAAGTTTATAGAGATAGCGATGTAGTTATTTCCATATTTATAGAGAAATCTGTGTAGATATTTCCATGTATATTCAGATAGCTGTGTAGATGTTTCCATGTTCATGCAGATTACGGTGTAGATATTTCCATGTTCATCCAGATGCCGGTGTACATATATCCATGTTCATACAAATGGCGGTGAATATATTTCCATGTTCATACAGATGGCGGTGTAGGCATTTCCATGTTCATACAAATGGCGGTGTAGATATTTCCATGTTCATAGAGATGGCGGTGTAGATATTTCCAGGTTCATACAAATGGCGGTGTAGATATTTCTATGTTCATAGAGATGGCGGTGTAGATATTTCCATGTTTATACAGATATCAGTGTAGTTATTTCCATGTTTATAGGGATACCAGTCTGGATATTTCCATTGATATACAGATTGCTGTGTAGATATTTGCATGTTCATACAGATAGCGGTGTAGATACTTCCATGTTCATACAGGTAGCGGTGTAGATATTTCCATGTTCATACAGATAGCGGTGTAGATATTTCCATGTTAATACAGATAGCGGTGTAGATATTTCCATGTTCCTACAGATAGCGGTGTAGATATTTAAATGTTCATACAGTTAGCGGTGTAGATATTTGCATGTTCATACAGATGGCGGTGTAGATATTTACATGTTGATACAGATGGCGGTGTAGATATTTCCATGTTCATACAGATAGCGGTGTAGATATTTCCATGTTCATACAGATAGCGGTGTAGATATTTCCATGTTCATACAGATACCGGTGTAGATATTTCCATGTTCATACCAATAGCGGTGTAGACATTTCCATGTTCATACATTTAGCGGTGTAGATATTTCCATGTTCATACAGATGGCGGTGAAGATATTTACATGTTCATACAGATGGCGGTGTTGATATTTCTATGTTTGTACGGATGGCAGTGTAGATATTTCCATGTTCATAGAGATGGCGGTGTTGATATTTCCATATATGTAGAGATAGCAGTGTAGTTTTTTCCATGTTTCTAGAGATAGTAGTGTAGATATTTCCATTGATATACAGATAGCTCTGTAGATATTTGCATGTTCAAAGAGATAGCGGGGTAGATATTTCCATGTTCATACAGATAGTGGTGTAGATATTTCCATGTTCATACAGATAGCGGTGTAGATATTTCCATGTTCATACAGATAGCAGTGTAGATATTTCCATGTTCATACAGATAGCGGTGTAGATATTTCCATGTTCATACAGTTAGCAGCTTAGATATTTCCATGTTCATACAGATGGCGGTGTAGATATTTCCATGTTCATACAGATGGCGGTGTAGTTATTTCCAGGTTCATACAGTTAGCGGTGTAGATATTTCCATGTTCATACAGATAGCGGTGTAGATATTTCCATGTTCATACAGTTAGCGGTGTAGATATTTCCATGTTCATACAGATGGCGGTGTAGATATTTCCATGTTCATAGAGATGGCGGTGTAGATATCTCCATATTTATACAGATAGCATTGTCGTTATTTCCATGTTTATAGAGATAGCAGTGTAGATATTTCCATTGATATACAGACAGCTGTGTAGATATTTGCATGGTCATACAGATAGCGGTGTAGATATTTCCATGTTCGTACAGATAGCGGTGTAGATATTTCCATGTTCATAGAGATAGCGGTGTAGATATTTCCATGTTCATACAGATAACGGTGTAGATATTTCCATGTTCATACAGATAGCA
The DNA here is from genome assembly GCF_029281585.2 of Gorilla gorilla gorilla. Taxonomy (NCBI): domain Eukaryota; kingdom Metazoa; phylum Chordata; class Mammalia; order Primates; family Hominidae; genus Gorilla; species Gorilla gorilla. Next base: position 4,871,195 of record NC_073227.2, on the reverse strand, counting down.
GTGTAGATATTTCCATGTTCATACAATGAGCGGTGTAGATATTTCCATGTTCATACAGATGGTGGTGTAGATATTTCCATGTTCATACAGATGGCGGAATAGATATTTCCATGCTCGTACAGATGGCGTTTTAGATATTTCCATGTTCTTAGAGATGGCGGTGTAGATATCTCCATGTTTATGCAGATAGCGGTATAGATATTTCCATGTTTATACAGATGGTGGTGTAGATATTTCCATGTTCATACACATGGCGGTGTAGATATTTCCATGTTCATTGAGATGGCGGTGTAGATATTTCCATGTTCATACAAATGGCGGTGTAGATATTTCCATGTTCATAGAGATGGCAGTGTAGATATTTCCATATTTATACAGATAGCAGTGTAGTTATTTCCATGTTTATAGGGATAGCAGTGTAGATATTTTCATTGATATACAGATAGCTGTGTAGATATTTGCATGTTCATACAGATAGCAGTCTATATATTTCCATGTTCATACAGATAGCGGTGTAGATATTTGCATGTTCATACAGATAGCGGTGTAGATATTTCCATGTTCATACAGATAGCGGTGTAGATATTTCCATGTTCATACTAATTGCGGTGTAGATATTTCCATGTTCATACAGGTAGCAGTGTATATATTTCCATGTTCCTACAGTTAGCGGTGTAGATATTTCCATGTTCACACGGATGGCGGTGTAGATATTTACCTGTTCATACAGATGGCGGTGTAGATATTTCCATGTTCATACAGATGGCGGTGTAGATATTTCCATTTTCGTACGGATGGCAGTGTAGATATTTCCATGTTTACAGAGATAGCAGTGTAGTTATTTCGATGTTTATAGAGACAGCTGTGTAGATATTTCCATTGATATACAGATAGCTGTGTAGATATTTGCATGTTCATACAGATAGTGGTGTAGATATTTCCATGTTCGTACACATAGCGGTGTAGATATTTCCATGTTCATACAGATAGCGGTGTAGATATTTCCATGTTCATACAGATAACGGTGTAGATATTTCCATGTTCATACAGATAGCAGTGTAGATATTTCCATGTTCATACAGTTAGCGGTGTAGATATTTCCATGTTCATAAAGATGGCGTTGTAGATATTTACATGTTCATACAGATGGCGGTATAGATACTTCCATGTTCCTACAGATGGCGTTGTAGATATTTCCATGTTCATAGAGATGGCGGTGTAGATATTTCCATGTTTTTGCAGTTAGCGGTATAGATATTTCCATGTTTATACAGATGGTGGTGTAGATATTTCCATGTTTATAGAGATGGCGGTCTGGATATTTCCATGTTTACAGAGATAGTTGTGTAGTTATCTCCAAGTATATAGAGACAGCGTTGTAGATATTTCCATGTTTATACAGATAGCGGTGAAGGTATTTCCATGTTTATACAGATAGCGGTGTAGATATTTCCATGTTCATACAGATAGCAGTGTAGATATTTCCATGTTTATAGAGATAGTGTTGTAGATAATTTCAATTTCATACAGAGAGCAGTGTAGATATTTCCAAGTTCATACAGATAGCAGTGTAGATATTTCCACGTTTACAGAGATGGCGGTGTAGATATTTCCATGTTCATACAGAGGACGGTGTAGATATTTCCATGTTTATAGTGATGGCGGTGTAGATATTTTCATGTTTACACAGATGGCGGTGTAGATATTTCCATGTTTACATAGATAGCGGTGTAGACATTTCCATGTTTACACAGATAGCAGTGTGGATATTTCCATGTTTATGCAGATAGCAGTGTAGATATTTCCATGTTTATACAGATAGCGGTGCGGATATTTCAATGTTTATTCAAATAGCGGTGCGGATATTTCCATGTTTATACAGATAGCTGGGCAGATATTTCAATGTTTATACAGATAGCGGGGTAGATATTTCCATCTAATACTAATGGCGGTGTAGATATGTCCATGATCGTACAGATGGCGATGTAGATATTTCCATGTTCATACAGATGGCGGTGTAGATATTTCGAAGTTTATAGAGATAGCGATGTAGTTATTTCCATATTTATAGAGAAATCTGTGTAGATATTTCCATGTATATTCAGATAGCTGTGTAGATGTTTCCATGTTCATGCAGATTACGGTGTAGATATTTCCATGTTCATCCAGATGCCGGTGTACATATATCCATGTTCATACAAATGGCGGTGAAGATATTTCCATGTTCATACAGATGGCGGTGTAGGCATTTCCATGTTCATACAAATGGCGGTGTAGATATTTCCATGTTCATAGAGATGGCGGTGTAGATATTTCCAGGTTCATACAAATGGCTTTGTAGGTATTTCTATGTTCATAGAGATTGCGGTGTAGATATTTCCATGTTTATACAGATAGCAGTGTAGTTAGTTCCATGTTTATAGGGATACCAGTCTGGATATTTCCATTGATATACAGATAGCTGTGTAGATATTTGCATGTTCATGCAGATAGCGGTGTAGATATTTAAATGTTCATACAGTTAGCGGTGTAGATATTTGCATGTTCATACAGATGGCGGTGTAGATATTTACATGTTGATACAGATGGCGGTGTAGATATTTCCATGTTCATACAGATAGCGGTGTAGATATTTCCATGTTCATACAGATAGCGGTGTAGATATTTCCATGTTCATACAGATACCGGTGTAGATATTTCCATGTTCATACCAATAGCGGTGTAGACATTTCCATGTTCATACATTTAGCGGTGTAGATATTTCCATGTTCATACACATGGCGGTGAAGATATTTACATGTTCATACAGATGGCGGTGTTGATATTTCTATGTTTGTACGGATGGCAGTGTAGATATTTCCATGTTCATAGAGATGGCGGTGTTGATATTTCCATATTTGTAGAGATAGCAGTGTAGTTTTTTCCATGTTTATAGAGATAGTAGTGTAGATATTTCCATTGATATACAGATAGCTCTGTAGATATTTGCAAGTTCATAGAGATAGCGGGGTAGATATTTCCATGTTCATACAGATAGTGGTGTCGATATTTCCATGTTCATACAGATAGCGGTGTAGATATTTCCATGTTCATACAGTTAGCAGCTTAGATATTTCCATGTTCATACAGATGGCGGTGTAGATATTTCCATGTTCATACAGATGGCGGTGTAGTTATTTCCAGGTTCATACAGTTAGCGGTGTAGATATTTCCATGTTCATACAGATAGCGGTGTAGATATTTCCATGTTCATACAGATAGCGGTGTAGATATTTCCATGTTCATACCAATAGCGGTGTAGACATTTCCATGTTCATATATTTAGCGGTGTAGATATTTCCATGTTCATACAGATGGCGAAGTTATTTCCATGTTCATACAGATAGCGGTGTAGATATTTCCATGTTCATACAGTTAGCGGTGTAGATATTTCCATGTTCATACAGATGGCGGTGTAGATATTTCCATGTTCAAAGAGATGGCGGTGTAGATATCTCCATATTTATACAGATAGCATTGTAGTTATTTCCATGTTTATAGAGATAGCAGTGTAGATATTTCCATTGATATACAGACAGCTGTGTAGATATTTGCATGGTCATACAGATAGCGGTGTAGATATTTCCATGTTCGTACAGATAGCGGTGTAGATATTTCCATGTTCATAGAGATAGCGGTGTAGATATTTCCATGTTCATACAGATAACGGTGTAGATATTTCCATGTTCATACAGATAGCAGTGTAGATATTTCCATGTTCATACAATGAGCGGTGTAGATATTTCCATGTTCATACAGATGGCGGTGTAGATATTTCCGTGTTCATACAGATGGCGGTATAGATATTTCCATGTTCGTACAGATGGCGTTGTAGATATTTCCATGTTCTTAGAAATGGCGGTGTAGATATCTCCATGTTTATGCAGATAGCGGTATAGATATTTCCATGTTTATACAGATGGTGGTGTAGATATTTCCATGTTCATACAAATGGCGGTGTAGATATTTCCATGTTCTTTGAGATGGCGGTGTAGATATTTCCATGTTCATACAAATGGCGGTGTAGATATTTCCATGTTCATAGAGATGGCAGTGTAGATATTTCCATATTTATACAGATAGCAGTGTAGTTATTTCCATGTTTATAGGGATAGCAGTGTAGATATTTTCATTGATATACAGATAGCTGTGTAGATATTTGCATGTTCATACAGATAGCAGTCTATATATTTCCATGTTCATACAGATAGCGGTGTAGATATTTCCATGTTCATACAGATAGCGGTGTAGATATTTCCATGTTCATACAGATAGCGGTGTAGATATTTCCATGTTCATACAGATGGCGGTGTAGATATTTCCATGTTCATACAGATGGCGGTGTAGATATTTCCATGTTCGTACGGATGGCAGTGTAGATATTTCCATGTTCATACAGGTGGCGGTGTAGATATTTCCATGTTTACAGAGATAGCAGTGTAGTTATTTCGATGTTTATAGAGACAGCTGTGTAGATATTTCCATTGATATACAGATAGCTGTGTAGATATTTGCATGTTCATACAGATAGTGGTGTAGATATTTCCATGTTCGTACACATAGCGGTGTAGATATTTCCATGTTCATACAGATAGCGGTGTAGATATTTCCATGTTCATACAGTTAGCAGCTTAGATATTTCCATGTTCATACAGATGGCGGTGTAGATATTTCCATGTTCATACAGATGGCGGTGTAGTTATTTCCAGGTTCATACAGTTAGCGGTGTAGATATTTCCATGTTCATACAGATAGCGGTGTAGATATTTCCATGTTCATACAGATAGCGGTGTAGATATTTCCATGTTCATACCAATAGCGGTGTAGACATTTCCATGTTCATATATTTAGCGGTGTAGATATTTCCATGTTCATACAGATGGCGAAGTTATTTCCATGTTCATACAGATAGCGGTGTAGATATTTCCATGTTCATACAGTTAGCGGTGTAGATATTTCCATGTTCATACAGATGGCGGTGTAGATATTTCCATATTCAAAGAGATGGCGGTGTAGATATCTCCATATTTATACAGATAGCATTGTAGTTATTTCCATGTTTATAGAGATAGCAGTGTAGATATTTCCATTGATATACAGACAGCTGTGTAGATATTTGCATGGTCATACAGATAGCGGTGTAGATATTTCCATGTTCGTACAGATAGCGGTGTAGATATTTCCATGTTCATAGAGATAGCGGTGTAGATATTTCCATGTTCATACAGATAACGGTGTAGATATTTCCATGTTCATACAGATAGCAGTGTAGATATTTCCATGTTCATACAATGAGCGGTGTAGATATTTCCATGTTCATACAGATGGCGGTGTAGATATTTCCGTGTTCATACAGATGGCGGTGTAGATATTTCCATGTTCGTACAGATGGCGTTGTAGATATTTCCATGTTCTTAGAAATGGCGGTGTAGATATCTCCATGTTTATGCAGATAGCGGTATAGATATTTCCATGTTTATACAGATGGTGGTGTAGATATTTCCATGTTCATACAAATGGCGGTGTAGATATTTCCATGTTCTTTGAGATGGCGGTGTAGATATTTCCATGTTCATACAAATGGCGGTGTAGATATTTCCATGTTCATAGAGATGGCAGTGTAGATATTTCCATATTTATACAGATAGCAGTGTAGTTATTTCCATGTTTATAGGGATAGCAGTGTAGATATTTTCATTGATATACAGATAGCTGTGTAGATATTTGCATGTTCATACAGATAGCAGTCTATATATTTCCATGTTCATACAGATAGCGGTGTAGATATTTCCATGTTCATACAGATAGCGGTGTAGATATTTCCATGTTCATACAGATAGCGGTGTAGATATTTCCATGTTCATACAGATGGCGGTGTAGATATTTCCATGTTCATACAGATGGCGGTGTAGATATTTCCATGTTCGTACGGATGGCAGTGTAGATATTTCCATGTTCATACAGGTGGCGGTGTAGATATTTCCATGTTTACAGAGATAGCAGTGTAGTTATTTCGATGTTTATAGAGACAGCTGTGTAGATATTTCCATTGATATACAGATAGCTGTGTAGATATTTGCATGTTCATACAGATAGTGGTGTAGATATTTCCATGTTCGTACACATAGCGGTGTAGATATTTCCATGTTCATACAGATAGCGGTGTAGATATTTCCATGTTCATACAGATAACAGTGTAGATATTTCCATGTTCATACAGATAGCAGTGTAGAAATTTCCATTTTCATACAGTTAGCGGTGTAGATATTTCCATGTTCATACAGATGGCGGTGTAGATATTTACATGTTCATACAGATGGCGGTATAGATACTTCCATGTTCGTACAGATGGCGTTGTAGATATTTCCATGTTCATAGAGATGGCGGTGTAGATATTTCCATGTTTTTGCAGTTAGCGGTATAGATATGTCCATGTTTATACAGATGGTGGTGTAGATATTTCCATGCTTATAGAGATGGCGGTCTAGATATTTCCATGTTTACAGAGATAGTTGTGTAGTTATTTCCAAGTATATAGAGACAGCGTTGTAGATATTTCCATCTTTATACAGATAGCGGTGAAGATATTTCCATGTTTATACAGATAGCGGTGTAGATATTTCCATGTTCATACAGATAGCAGTGTAGATATTTCCATGTTTATAGAGATAGTGTTGTAGATAATTTCAATTTCATACAGAGAGCAGTGTAGATATTTCCAAGTTCATACAGATAGCAGTGTATATATTTCCACGTTTACAGAGATGGCGGTGTAGATATTTCCATGTTCATACAGAGGACGGTGTAGATATTTCCATGTTTATAGGGATGGCGGTGTAGATATTTTCATGTTTACACAGATGGCGGTGTAGTTATTTCCATGTTTACACAGATAGCGGTGTAGACATTTCCATGTTTACACAGATAGCAGTGTGGATATTTCCATGTTTATGCAGATAGCAGTGTAGATATTTCCATGTTTATACAGATAGCGGTGCGGATATTTCAATGTTTATTCAGATAGCGGTGCGGATATTTCCATGTTTATACAGATAGCTGGGCAGATATTTCAATGTTTATACAGATAGCGGTGTAGATATTTCCATCTAATACTAATGGCGGTGTAGATATGTCCATGATCGTACAGATGGCGATGTAGATATTTCCATGTTCATACAGATGGCGGTGTCGATATTTCGAAGTTTATAGAGATAGCGATGTAGTTATTTCCATATTTATAGAGAAATCTGTGTAGATATTTCCATGTATATTCAGATAGTTGTGTAGATGTTTCCATGTTCATGCAGATTACGGTGTAGATATTTCCATGTTCATCCAGATGCCGGTGTACATATATCCATGTTCATACAAATGGCGGTGAAGATATTTCCATGTTCATACAGATGGCGGTGTAGGCATTTCCATGTTCATACAAATGGTGGTGTAGATATTTCCATGTTTATAGGGATACCAGTCTGGATATTTCCATTGATATACAGATAGCTGTGTAGATATTTGCATGTTCATACAGATAGCGGTGTAGATATTTCCATGTTCATACAGATAGCGGTGTAGTTATTTCCATGTTCATACAGATAGAGGTGTAGATATTTCCATGTTAATGCAGATTGCGGTGTAGATATTTCCATGTTCCTACAGATAGCGGTGTAGATATTTAAATGTTCATACAGTTAGCGGTGTAGATATTTGCATGTTCATACAGATGGCGGTGTAGATATTTACATGTTGATACAGATGGCGGTGTAGATATTTCCATGTTCATACAGATAGCGGTGTAGATATTTCCATGTTCATACAGATAGCGGTGTAGATATTTCCATGTTCATACAGATACCGGTGTAGATATTTCCATGTTCATACCAATAGCGGTGTAGACATTTCCATGTTCATACATTTAGCGGTGTAGATATTTCCATGTTCATACAGATGGCGGTGAAGATATTTACATGTTCATACAGATGGTGGTGTTGATATTTCTATGTTTGTACGGATGGCAGTGTAGATATTTCCATGTTCATACAGATGGCGGTGTAGATATTTCCATGTTTATGCAGATAGCAGTGTAGTTATTACCATGCTAATAGAGATAGCGGTGTAGATATTTCCACTGATATACAGATAGCTGTGTAGATATTTGCATGTTCATACAGATAGCGGTGTAGATATTTCCATGTTCGTACAGATAGCGGTGTAGCTATTTCCATGTTCATACAGATAGCGGTGTAGATATTTCCATGTTCATACAGACAGCGGTGTAGATATTTCCATGTTCATACAGTTGGCGGTGTAGATATTTCCATGTTCATACAGATGGCGGTGTAGATATTTACATGTTCTTACAGATGGCGGTATAGATATTTCCATGTTCTTACAGATGGCGGTGTAGATAATTCCATGTTCATAGAGATGGCGGTGTAGTTATTTTCATGTTTATGCAGATAGCGGTATAGATATTTCCATGTTCATACAGATAGCGGTGTAGATATTTCCATGTTCATACAGTTAGCAGCTTAGTTATTTCCATGTTCATACAGATGGCGGTGTAGATATTTCCAGGTTCATACAGTTAGCGGTGTAGATATTTCCATGTTCATACAGATGGCGAAGATATTTCCATGTTCATACAGATAGCGGTGTAGATATTTCCATGTTCATACAGTTAGCGGTGTAGATATTTCCATGTTCATAGAGATGGCGGTGTAGATATTTCCATGTTCATAGAGATGGCGGTGTAGATATCTCCATATTTATACAGATAGCATTGTAGTTATTTCCATGTTTATAGAGATAGCAGTGTAGATATTTCCATTGATATACAGACAGCTGTGTAGATATTTCCATGTTCATAGAGATAGCGGTGTAGATATCTCCATGTTCATACAGATAACGGTGTAGATATTTCCATGTTCATACAGATAGCAGTGTAGATATTTCCATGTTCATACAATGAGCGGTGTAGATATTTCCATGTTCATACAGATGGCGGTGTAGATATTTCCATGTTCATACAGATGGCGGTATAGATATTTCCATGTTGGTACAGATGGCGTAGTAGATATTTCCATGTTCTTAGAGATCTCGGTGTAGATATCTCCATGTTTATGCAGATAGCGGTATAGATATTTCCATGTTTATACAGATGGTGGTGTAGATATTTCCATGTTCATACAAATGGCGGTGTAGATATTTCCATGTTCATTGAGATGGCGGTGTAGATATTTCTATGTTCATACAAATGGCGGTGTAGATATTTCCATGTTCATAGAGATGGCAGTGTAGATATTTCCATATTTATACAGATAGCAGTGTAGTTATTTCCATGTTTATAGGGATAGCAGTGTAGATATTTTCATTGATATACAGATAGCTGTGTAGATATTTGCATGTTCATACAGATAGCAGTCTATATATTTCCATGTTCATACAGATAGCGGTGTAGATATTTCCATGTTCATACAGATAGCGGTGTAGATATTTCCATGTTCATACAGATAGCGGTGTAGATATTTCCATGTTCATACTAATAGCGGTGTAGATATTTCCATGTTCATACAGGTAGCAGTGTAGATATTTCCATGTTCCTACAGTTAGCGGTGTAGATATTTCCATGTTCACACAGATGGCGGTGTAGATATTTACCTGTTCATACAGATGGCGGTGTAGATATTTCCATGTTCATACAGATGGCGGTGTAGATATTTACATGTTGATACAGATGGCGGTATAGATACTTCCATGTTCGTACAGATGGCGTTGTAGATATTTCCATGTTCATAGAGATGGCGGTGTAGATATTTCCATGTTTTTGCAGTTAGCGGTATAGATATTTCCATGTTTATACAGATGGTGGTGTAGATATTTCCATGTTTATAGAGATGACGGTCTAGATATTTCCATGTTTACAGAGATAGCGGCGTAGTTATTTCCAAGTATATAGAGACAGCGTTGTAGATATTTCCATGTTTAGACAGATAGCGGTGAAGATATTTCCATGTTTATACAGATAGCGGTGTAGATATTTCCATGTTCATACAGATAGCAGTGTAGATATTTCCATGTTTATAGAGATAGTGTTGTAGATAATTTCAATTTCATACAGAGAGCAGTGTAGATATTTCCAAGTTCATACAGATAGCAGTGTAGATATTTCCACGTTTACAGAGATGGCGGTGTAGATATTTCCATGTTCATACAGAGGACGGTGTAGATATTTCCATGTTTATAGGGATGGCGGTGTAGATATTTTCATGTTTACACAGATGGCGGTGTAGATATTTCCATGTTTACACAGATAGCGGTGTAGACATTTCCATGTTTACACAGATAGCAGTGTGGATATTTCCATGTTTTTGCAGATAGCAGTGTAGATATTTCCATGTTTATAAAGATAGCGGTGCGGATATTTCAATGTTTATTCTGATAGCGGTGCGGATATTTCCATGTTTATACAGATAGCTGGGCAGATATTTCAATGTTTATACAGATAGCGGTGTAGATATTTCCATCTAATACTAATGGCGGTGTAGATATGTCCATGATCGTACAGATGGCGATGTAGATATTTCCATGTTCATACAGATGGCGGTGTAGATATTTCGAAGTTTATAGAGATAGCGATGTAGTTATTTCCATATTTATAGAGAAATCTGTGTAGATATTTCCATGTATATTCAGATAGCTGTGTAGATGTTTCCATGTTCATGCAGATTACGGTGTAGATATTTCCATGTTCATCCAGATGCCGGTGTACATATATCCATGTTCATACAAATGGCGGTGAAGATATTTCCATGTTCATACAGATGGTGGTGTAGGCATTTCCATGTTCATACAAATGGCGGTGTAGATATTTCCATGTTCATAGAGATGGCGGTGTAGATATTTCCAGGTTCATACAAATGGCGGTGTAGATATTTCTATGTTCATAGAGATGGCGGTGTAGATATTTCCATGTTTATACAGATAGCAGTGTAGTTATTTCCATGTTTATAGGGATACCAGTCTGGATATTTCCATTGATATACAGATAGCTGTGTAGATATTTGCATGTTCATACAGATAGCGGTGTAGATATTTCCATGTTCATACAGATAGCGGTGTAGATATTTCCATGTTCATACCAATAGCGGTGTAGACATTTCCATGTTCATCTATTTAGCGGTGTAGATATTTCCATGTTCATACAGATGGCGAAGATATTTCCATGTTCATACAGATAGCGGTGTAGATATTTCCATGTTCATACAGTTAGAGGTGTAGTTATTTCCATGTTCATACAGATGGCGGTGTAGATATTTCCATGTTCATAGAGATGGCGGTGTAGATATCTCCATATTTATACAGATAGCATTGTAGTTATTTCCATGTTTATAGAGATAGCAGTGTAGATATTTCCATTGATATACAGACAGCTGTGTAGATATTTGCATGGTCATACAGATAGCGGTGTAGATATTTCCATGTTCGTACAGATAGCGGTGTAGATATTTCCATGTTCATAGATATAGCGGTGTAGATATTTCCATGTTCATACAGATAACGGTGTAGATATTTCCATGTTCATACAGATAGCAGTGTAGATATTTCCATGTTCATACAATGAGCGGTGTAGATATTTCCATGTTCATACAGATGGCGGTGTAGATATTTCCATGTTCATACAGATGGCGGTATAGATATTTCCATGTTCGTACAGATGGCGTTGTAGATATTTCCATGTTCTTAGAGATGGCGGTGTAGATATCTCCATGTTTATGCAGATAGCGGTATAGATATTTCCATGTTTATACAGATGGTGGTGTAGATATTTCTATGTTCATACAAATGGCGGTGTAGATATTTCCATGTTCATTGAGATGGCGGTGTAGATATTTCCATGTTCATACAAATGGCGGTGTAGATATTTCCATGTTCATAGAGATGGCAGTGTAGATATTTCCATATTTATACAGATAGCAGTGTAGTTATTTCCATGTTTATAGGGATAGCAGTGTAGATATTTTCATTGATATACAGATAGCTGTGTAGATATTTGCATGTTCATACAGATAGCAGTCTATATATTTCCATGTTCATACAGATAGCGGTGTAGACATTTCCATGTTCATAAAGATAGTGGTGTAGATATTTCCATGTTCATACAGATAGCGGTGTAGATATTTCCATGTTCATACAGTTAGCAGCTTAGATATTTCAATGTTCATACAGATGGCGGTGTAGATATTTCCATGTTCATACAGATGGCGGTGTAGTTATTTCCAGGTTCATACAGTTAGCGGTGTAGATATTTCCATGTTCATACAGATAGCGGTGTAGATATTTCCATGTTCATACAGATACCGGTGTAGATATTTCCATGTTCATACCAATAGCGGTGTAGACATTTCCATGTTCATATATTTAGCGGTGTAGATATTTCCATGTTCATACAGATGGCGAAGTTATTTCCATGTTCATACAGATAGCGGTGTAGATATTTCCATGTTCATACAGTTTGCGGTGTAGATATTTCCATGTTCATACAGATGGCGGTGTAGATATTTCCATCTTCAAAGAGATGGCGGTGTAGATATCTCCATATTTATACAGATAGCATTGTAGTTATTTCCATGTTTATAGAGATAGCAGTGTAGATATTTCCATTGATATACAGACAGCTGTGTAGATATTTGCATGGTCATACAGATAGCGGTGTAGATATTTCCATGTTCGTACAGATAGCGGTGTAGATATTTCCATGTTCATAGAGATAGCGGTGTAGATATTTCCATGTTCATACAGATAACGGTGTAGATATTTCCATGTTCATACAGATAGCAGTGTAGATATTTCCATGTTCATACAATGAGCGGTGTAGATATTTCCATGTTCATACAGATGGCGGTGTAGATATTTCCATGTTCATACAGATGGCGGTATAGATATTTCCATGTTCGTACAGATGGCGTTGTAGATATTTCCATGTTCTTAGAGATGGCGGTGTAGATATCTCCATGTTTATGCAGATAGCGGTATAGATATTTCCATGTTTATACAGATGGTGGTGTAGATATTTCCATGTTCATACAAATGGCGGTGTAGATATTTCCATGTTCTTTGAGATGGCGGTGTAGATATTTCCATGTTCATACAAATGGCGGTGTAGATATTTCCATGTTCATAGAGATGGCAGTGTAGATATTTCCATATTTATACAGATAGCAGTGTAGTTATTTCCATGTATATAGGGATAGCAGTGTAGATATTTTCATTGATATACAGATAGCTGTGTAGATATTTGCATGTTCATACAGATAGCAGTCTATATATTTCCATGTTCATACAGAGAGCGGTGTAGATATTTCCATGTTCATACAGATAGCGGTGTAGATATTTCCATGTTCATACAGATAGCGGTGTAGATATTTCCATGTTCATATTAATAGCGGTGTAGATATTTCCATGTTCATACAGGTAGCAGTGTATATATTTCCATGTTCCTACAGTTAGCGGTGTAGATATTTCCATGTTCACACAGATGGCGGTGTAGATATTTACCTGTTCATACAGATGGCGGTGTAGATATTTCCATGTTCATACAGATGGCGGTGTAGATATTTCCATGTTCGTACGGATGGCAGTGTAGATATTTCCATGTTCATACAGGTGGCGGTGTAGATATTTCCATGTTTACAGAGATAGCAGTGTAGTTATTTCGATGTTTATAGAGACAGCTGTGTAGATATTTCCATTGATATACAGATAGCTGTGTAGATATTTGCATGTTCATACAGATAGTGGTGTAGATATTTCCATGTTCGTACACATAGCGGTGTAGATATTTCCATGTTCATACAGATAGCGGTGTAGATATTTCCATGTTCATACAGATAACGGTGTAGATATTTCCATGTTCATACAGATAGCAGTGTAGATATTTCCATGTTCATACAGTTAGCGGTGTAGATATTTCCATGTTCATACAGATGGCGGTGTAGATATTTACATGTTCATACAGATGGCGGTATAGATACTTCCATGTTCGTACAGATGGCGTTGTAGATATTTCCATGTTCATAGAGATGGCGGTGTAGATATTTCCATGTTTTTGCAGTTAGCGGTATAGATATGTCCATGTTTATACAGATGGTGGTGTAGATATTTCCATGTTTATAGAGATGGCGGTCTAGATATTTCCATGTTTACAGAGATAGTTGTGTAGTTATTTCCAAGTATATAGAGACAGCGTTGTAGATATTTCCATGTTTATACAGATAGCGGTGAAGATATTTCCATGTTTATACAGATAGCGGTGTAGATATTTCCATGTTCATACAGATAGCAGTGTAGATATTTCCATGTTTATAGAGATAGTGTTGTAGATAATTTCAATTTCATACAGAGAGCAGTGTAGATATTTCCAAGTTCATACAGATAGCAGTGTAGATATTTCCACGTTTACAGAGATGGCGGTGTAGATATTTCCATGTTCATACAGAGGACGGTGTAGATATTTCCATGTTTATAGGGATGGCGGTGTAGATATTTTCATGTTTACACAGATGGCGGTGTAGATATTTCCATGTTTACACAGATAGCGGTGTAGACATTTCCATGTTTACACAGATAGCAGTGTGGATATTTCCATGTTTATGCAGATAGCAGTGTAGATATTTCCATGTTTATACAGATAGCGGTGCGGATATTTCAATGTTTATTCAGATAGCGGTGCGGATATTTCCATGTTTATACAGATAGCAGGGCAGATATTTCAATGTTTATACAGATAGCGGTGTAGATATTTCCATCTAATACTAATGGCGGTGTAGATATGTCCATGATCGTACAGATGGCGATGTAGATATTTCCATGTTCATACAGATGGCGGTGTCGATATTTCGAATTTTATAGAGATAGCGATGTAGTTATTTCCATATTTATAGAGAAATCTGTGTAGATATTTCCATGTATATTCAGATAGTTGTGTAGATGTTTCCATGTTCATGCAGATTACGGTGTAGATATTTCCATGTTCATCCAGATGCCGGTGTACATATATCCATGTTCATACAAATGGCGGTGAAGATATTTCCATGTTCATACAGATGGCGGTGTAGGCATTTCCATGTTCATACAAATGGCGGTGAAGATATTTCCATGTTTATAGGGATACCAGTATGGATATTTCCATTGATATACAGATAGCTGTGTAGATATTTGCATGTTCATACAGATAGCGGTGTAGATATTTCCATGTTCATACAGATAGCGGTGTAGATATTTCCATGTTCATACAGATAGAGGTGTAGATATTTCCATGTTAATACAGATTGCGGTGTAGATATTTCCATGTTCCTACAGATAGCGGTGTAGATATTTAAATGTTCATACAGTTAGCGGTGTAGATATTTGCATGTTCATACAGATGGCGGTGTAGATATTTACATGTTGATACAGATGGCGGTGTAGATATTTCCATGTTCATACAGATAGCGGTGTAGATATTTCCATGTTCGTACAGATAGCGGTGTAGCTATTTCCATGTTCATACAGATAGCGGTGTAGATATTTCCATGTTCATACAGACAGCGGTGTAGATATTTCCATGTTCATACAGTTGGCGGTGTAGATATTTCCATGTTCATACAGATGGCGGTGTAGATATTTACATGTTCTTACAGATGGCGGTATAGATATTTCCATGTTCTTACAGATGGCGGTGTAGATAATTCCATGTTCATAGAGATGGCGGTGTAGATATTTTCATGTTTATGCAGATAGCGGTATAGATATTTCCATGTTCATACAGATAGCGGTGTAGATATTTCCATGTTCATACAGTTAGCAGCTTAGTTATTTCCATGTTCATACAGATGGCGGTGTAGATATTTCCATGTTCATACAGATGGCGGTGTAGTTATTTCCAGGTTCATACAGTTAGCGGTGTAGATATTTCCATGTTCATACAGATTGCGGTGTAGATATTTCCATGTTCATACAGATAGCGGTGTAGATATTTCCATGTTCATACCAATAGCGGTGTAGACATTTCCATGTTCATATATTTAGCGGTGTAGATATTTCCATGTTCATACAGATGGCGAAGATATTTCCATGTTCATACAGATAGCGGTGTAGATATTTCCATGTTCATACAGTTAGCGGTGTAGATATTTCCATGTTCATACAGATGGCGGTGTAGATATTTCCATGTTCATAGAGATGGCGGTGTAGATATCTCCATATTTATACAGATAGCATTGTAGTTATTTCCATGTTTATAGAGATAGCAGTGTAGATATTTCCATTGATATACAGACAGCTGTGTAGATATTTGCATGGTCATACAGATAGCGGTGTAGATATTTCCATGTTCGTACAGATAGCGGTGTAGATATTTCCATGTTCATAGAGATAGCGGTGTAGATATCTCCATGTTCATACAGATAACGGTGTAGATATTTCCATGTTCATACAGATAGCAGTGTAGATATTTCCATGTTCATACAATGAGCGGTGTAGATATTACCATGTTCATACAGATGGCGGTGTAGATATTTCCATGTTCATACAGATGGCGGTATAGATATTTCCATGTTCGTACAGATGGCGTTGTAGATATTTCCATGTTCTTAGAGATGGCGGTGTAGATATCTCCATGTTTATGCAGATAGCGGTATAGATATTTCCATGTTTATACAGATGGTGGTGTAGATATTTCCATGTTCATACAAATGGCGGTGTAGATATTTCCATGTTCATTGAGATGGCGGTGTAGATATTTCCATGTTCATACAAATGGCGGTGTAGATATTTCCATGTTCATAGAGATGGCAGTGTAGATATTTCCATATTTATACAGATAGCAGTGTAGTTATTTCCATGTTTATAGGGATAGCAGTGTAGATATTTTCATTGATATACAGATAGCTGTGTAGATATTTGCATGTTCATACAGATAGCAGTCTATATATTTCCATGTTCATACAGATAGCGGTGTAGATATTTCCATGTTCATACAGTTAGCGGTGTAGATATTTCCATGTTCATACAGATGGCGGTGTAGATATTTCCATGTTCATAGAGATGGCGGTGTAGATATCTCCATATTTATACAGATAGCATTGTAGTTATTTCCATGTTTATAGAGATAGCAGTGTAGATATTTCCATTGATATACAGACAGCTGTGTAGATATTTGCATGGTCATACAGATAGCGGTGTAGATATTTCCATGTTCGTACAGATAGCGGTGTAGATATTTCCATGTTCATAGAGATAGCGGTGTAGATATCTCCATGTTCATACAGATAACGGTGTAGATATTTCCATGTTCATACAGATAGCAGTGTAGATATTTCCATGTTCATACAATGAGCGGTGTAGATATTACCATGTTCATACAGATGGCGGTGTAGATATTTCCATGTTCATACAGATGGCGGTATAGATATTTCCATGTTCGTACAGATGGCGTTGTAGATATTTCCATGTTCTTAGAGATGGCGGTGTAGATATCTCCATGTTTATGCAGATAGCGGTATAGATATTTCCATGTTTATACAGATGGTGGTGTAGATATTTCCATGTTCATACAAATGGCGGTGTAGATATTTCCATGTTCATTGAGATGGCGGTGTAGATATTTCCATGTTCATACAAATGGCGGTGTAGATATTTCCATGTTCATAGAGATGGCAGTGTAGATATTTCCATATTTATACAGATAGCAGTGTAGTTATTTCCATGTTTATAGGGATAGCAGTGTAGATATTTTCATTGATATACAGATAGCTGTGTAGATATTTGCATGTTCATACAGATAGCAGTCTATATATTTCCATGTTCATACAGATAGCGGTGTAGATATTTCCATGTTCATACAGATAGCGGTGTAGATATTTCCATGTTCATACAGATAGCGGTGTAGATATTTCCATGTTCATACTAATAGCGGTGTAGATATTTCCATGTTCATACAGGTAGCAGTGTATATATTTCCATGTTCCTACAGTTAGCGGTGTAGATATTTCCATGTTCACACAGATGGCGGTGTAGATATTTACCTGTTCATACAGATGGCGGTGTAGATATTTCCATGTTCATACAGATGGCGGTGTAGATATTTACATGTTCATACAGATGGCGGTATAGATACTTCCATGTTCGTACAGATGGCGTTGTAGATATTTCCATGTTCATAGAGATGGCGGTGTAGATATTTCCATGTTTTTGCAGTTAGCGGTATAGATATTTCCATGTTTATACAGATGGTGGTGTAGATATTTCCATGTTTACAGAGACGGCGGTCTAGATATTTCCATGTTTACAGAGATAGTTGTGTAGTTATTTCCAAGTATATAGAGACAGCGTTGTAGATATTTCCATGTTTATACAGATAGCGGTGAAGATATTTCCATGTTTATACAGATAGCGGTGTAGATATTTCCATGTTCATACAGATAGCAGTGTAGATATTTCCATGTTTATAGAGATAGTGTTGTAGATAATTTCAATTTCATACAGAGGGCAGTGTAGATATTTCCAAGTTCATACAGATGGCAGTGTAGATATTTCCACGTTTACAGAGATGGCGGTGTAGATATTTCCATGTTCATACAGAGGACGGTGTAGATATTTCCATGTTTATAGGGATGGCGGTGTAGATATTTTCATGTTTACACAGATGGCGGTGTAGATATTTCCATGTTTACACAGATAGCGGTGTAGACATTTCCATGTTTACACAGATAGCAGTGTCTATATTTCCATGTTTTTGCAGATAGCAGTGTAGATATTTCCATGTTTATACAGATAGCGGTGCGGATATTTCAATGTTTATTCAGATAGCGGTGCGGATATTTCCATGTTTATACAGATAGCTGGGCAGATATTTCAATGTTTATACAGATAGCGGTGTAGATATTTCCATCTAATACAAAATGCGCTGTAGATATGTCCATGATCGTACAGATGGCGATGTAGATATTTCCATGTTCATACAGATGGCGGTGTAGATATTTCCATGTTCCTACAGATAGCGGTGTAGATATTTAAATGTTCATACAGTTAGCGGTGTAGATATTTGCATGTTCATACAGATGGCGGTGTATATATTTACATGTTGATACAGATGGCGGTGTAGATATTTCCATGTTCATACAGATAGCGGTGTAGATATTTCCATGTTCATACAGATAGCGGTGTAGATATTTTCATGTTCATACAGATACCGGTGTAGATATTTCCATGTTCATACCAATAGCGGTGTAGACATTTCCATGTTCATACATTTAGCGGTGTAGATATTTCCATGTTCATACAGATGGCGGTGAAGATATTTACATGTTCATACAGATGGTGGTGTTGATATTTCTATGTTTGTACGGATGGCAGTGTAGATATTTCCATGTTCATACAGGTGGCGGTGTAGATATTTCCATGTTTATACACATAGCAGTGTAGTTATTACCATGCTAATAGAGATAGCGGTGTAGATATTTCCACTGATATACAGATAGCTGTGTAGATATTTGCATGTTCATACAGATAGCGGTGTAGATATTTCCATGTTCATACAGATAGCGGTGTAGCTATTTCCATGTTCATACAGATAGCGGTGTAGATATTTCCATGTTCATACAGACAGCGGTGTAGATATTTCCATGTTCATACAGTTGGCGGTGTAGATATTTCCATGTTCATACAGATGGCGGTGTAGATATTTACAAGTTCTTACAGATGGCGGTATAGATATTTCCATGTTCTTACAGATGGCGGTGTAGATAATTCCATGTTCATAGAGATGGCGGTGTAGATATTTCCATGTTTATGCAGATAGCGGTATAGATATTTCCATGTTTATACAGATGGTGGTGTAGATATTTCCATGTTTATAGATATGGCGGTCTAGATATTTCCATGTTTACAGGGATAGTGGTGTAGTTATTTCCATGTTTACAGAGAGAGCGTTGTAGATATTTCCATGTTTATACAGGTAGCGGTGAAGATATTTCCAGGTTTATACAGATAGCGGTGTAGATACTTCCATGTTTATACAGATTGCAGTGTAGATATTTCCATGTTTATAGAGATAATGTTGTAGATAATTTCAATTTTATACAGAGAGCAGTGTAGATATTTCCAGGTTCATACAGATAGCGGTGTAGATATTTCTACGTTTATAGAGATGGCGGTGTAGATATTTCCATGTTCATACAGATGGCGATGTAGATATTTCCATCTTTATAGGGATGGCGGTGTAGATATTTCCATGTTCTTATAGATAGCCGTGTAGATATTTCCATCTTAATACAGCTGGTGGTGTAGATATGTCCATGTTTGTACAGATGGCGGTGTAGATATTTCCATGTTCATACAGATGGCGGTGTAGATATTTCAAAGTTTATAGAGAAAGCGCTGTAGTTATTTCCATATTTATAGAGAAATCTGTGTAGATATTTCCGTGTATATGCAGATAGCTGTGTAGATATTTCCATGTTCATGCAGATAGCGGTGTAGATATTTCCATGTTCATCCAGATACCGGTGTACATTTATCCATGTTCATACAGATGGCGGTGAAGATATTTCCATGTTCATACAGATGGTGGTGTAGGTATTTCCATGTTCATACAAATGGCGGTGTAGTTATTTCCATGTTCATAGATATGGCGGGGTAGATATTTCCAGGTTCATACAAATGGCGGTGTAGATATTTCCATGTTCATAGAGATGGCCGTGTAGATATTTCCATTTTTATACAGATAGCAGTGTAGTTATTCCCATGTCTATAGAGATACCAGTGTGGATATTTCCATTGATATACAGATAGCTCTGTAGATATTTATATGTTCATACAGATAGCGGTGTATATATTTCCATGTTAATAGAGATAGCGGTGTAGATATTTGCATGTTCATATAGATAGCAGTGTAGATATTTCCATGTTCATACAGATAGCGGTGTAGATATTTCCATGTTCATACAGATAGCGGTGTAGATAATGCCATGTTCATACAGTTAGCGGTGTAGATATTTCCATGTTCATACAGATGGCGGTGTAGATATTTCCATGTTCATACAGATAGCGGTGTAGAGATTTCCATGTTCATACAGATAGCGGTGTAGATATTTCCATGTTCATACAGATAGTGGTCTAGATATTTCCAGGTTCATACCAATAGCGGTGTAGACATTTGCATGTTCATACAGTTAGCGGTGTAGATATTTCCATATTCATACAGATGGCGGTGTAGATATTTCCATGTTCATACAGATGGCGGTGTAGATATTTCCATGTTTGTACGAATGGCATTGTAGATATTTCCATGTTCATACAGGTGGCGGTGTAGATATTTCCATGTTTATACAGATAGCAGTGTAGTTATTTCAATGTTAATAGGGATAGCAGTGTAGATATTTTCATTGATATACAGATAGCTGTGTAGATATTTGAATGTTCATACAGATAGCGGTGTAGATATTTCCATGTTCATACAGATAGCGGTGTAGATATTTCCATGTTTATACAGATAGCGGTATAGATATTTCCATGTTCATACAGATAGCGGTGTAGATATTTCCATGTCCATACAGATAGCGGTGTAGATATTTCCATGTCCATACAGATAGCGGTGTAGATATTTCCATGTTCATACAGTTGGCGGTGTAGATATTTCCATGATCATACAGATGGCGGTGTAGATATTTACATGTTCATACAGATGGCGGTGTAGGTATTTCCATGTTCATACAGATAGCGTTGTAGATATTTCCATGTTCATAGAGATAGCGGTGTAGATATTTCCATGTTCATACCAATAGCGGTGTAGATATTTCCATGTTCATACAGTTAGCGGGGTAGATATTTCCTTGTTCATACAGATGGCGGTGTAGATATTTACATGTTCATAGAGATGGCGGTGTAGATATTTCCATGTTCGTAAGGATGGCAGTGTAGATATTTCCATGTTCATACAGGTGGCGGTGTAGTTATTTCCATGTTTATACAGATAGCAGTGTAGTTATTTCCATGTTTATAGAGACAGCTGTGTAGATATTTCCATTGATATACAGATAGCTCTGTAGATATTTGCATGTTCATACAGATAGCGTTGTAGATATTTCCATGTTCGTACAGATAGCGGTGTAGATATTTCCATGTTCATACAGATAGCGGTGTAGATATTTCCATGTTCATACAGATAACGGTGTAGATATTTCCATGTTCATACAGATAGCAGTGTGGATATTTCCATGTTCATACAGTTAGCGGTGTAGATATTTCCATGTTCATACAGATGGCGGTGTAGATATTTACATGTTCATACAGATGGCAGTATAGATATTTCCATGTTCGTACAGATGGCGGTGTAGATACTTCCATGTTCATAGAGATGGCGGTGTAGATATTTCCACGTTGATGCAGATAGCGGTATAGATGTTTCCATGTTTATACAGATGGTGGTGTAGCTATTTCCATGTTTATAGAGATGGCGGTCTAGATATTTCCATGTTTACAGAGATAGTGTTGTAGTTATTTCCAAGTTTATAGAGACAGCGTTGTAGATATTTCCATGTTTATACAGATAGCGGTGAAGATATTTCCATGTTTATACAGATAGCGGTGTAGATATTTCCATGTTTATACAGATAGCAGTGTAGATATTTCCATGTTTATAGAGATAGTGTTGTAGATAATTTCAATTTCATTGAGAGAGCAGTGTAGATATTTCCAAGTTCATACAGATAGCGGTGTAGGTATTTCTACGTTTATAGAGATGGCGGTGTAGATATTTCCATGTTCATACAGAGGACGGTGTAGATATTTCCATGTTTACAGGGATGGCGGTGTAGATATTTTCATGTTTACACAGTTGGCGGTGTAGATATTTCCATGTTTACACAGATAGCGGTGTAGACATTTCCATGTTTACACAGATAGCGGTGTGGATATTTCCATGTTTGTGCAGATAGCAGTGTAGATATTTCCATGTTTATACAGATAGCGGTGCGGATATTTCCATGTTTATTCAGATAGCGGTGCGGATATTTCCATGTTTATACAGACAGTTGGGCAGATATTTCCATGTTTATACAGATAGCGGTGTAGATATTTCCATCTTAATTCAGATGGCGGTGTAGATATGTCCATGATCGTACAGATGGCGGTGTAGATATTTCCATGTTCATAGAGATGGCGGTGTAGATATTTCAAAGTTTATAGATATAGCGATGTAGTTATTTCCATATATATAGAGAAATCTGTGTAGATATTTCCATGTATATTCAGATAGCTGTGTAGATATTTCCATGTTCATGCAGATTACGGTGTAGATATTTCCATTTTCATCCAGATGGCGGTGTACATATATCCATGTTCATACAAATGGCGGTGAAGATATTTCCATGCTCATACAGATGGCGGTGTAGGTATTTCCATGTTCATACAAATGGCGGTGTAGATATTTCCATGTTCATAGAGATGGTGGTGTAGAAATTTCCAGGTTCATACAAATGGCGGTGTAGATATTTCCATGTTCATAGAGATGGAGGTGTAGATATTTCCATGTTTATACAGATAGCAGTGTAGTTATTTCCATGTTTATAGAGATACCATTCTGGATATTTCCATTGATATACAGATAGCTGTGTAGATATTTGCATGTTCATACAGATAGCGGTGTAGATATTTCCATGTTCATACCGATAGCGGTGTAGATATTTCCATGTTCATACAGATAGCGGTGTAGGTATTTAAATGTTCACACAGTTAGCTGTGTAGAGATTTCCATGTTCATACAGATGGCGGTGTAGATATTTACATGTTGACACAGATGGCGGTGTAGATATTTCCATGTTCATACTGATAGCGGTGTAGATATTTCCATGTTCATACAGATATCGGTGTAGATATTTCCATGTTCATACAGATAGCGGTGTAGATATTTCCATGTTCACACCAATAGCGGTGTAGATATTTCCATGTTTGTACGGATGGCAGTGTAGATATTTCCATGTTCATACAGATGGCGGTGTAGATATTTCCATGTTTATAGAGAAAGCAGTGTAGTTATATCCATGTTTATAGAGATACCATTCTGGATATTTCCATTGATATACAGATAGCTGTTTAGATATTTGCAGGTTCATACAGATAGCGGTCTAGATATTTCCATGTTCATACAGAGGGTGGTGTAGATATTTCCATGTTCATACAGATAGCGGTGTACAGATTTCCATGTTCATACAGATAGCGGTGTAGATATTTCCATGTTGATACAGATAGCGGTCTAGATATTTCCAGGTTCATACCAATAGCGGTGTAGACATTTCCATGTTCATACAGTTAGCGGTGTAGATATTTCCATGTTCATACAGATAGCAGTGTAGATATTTCCATGTTAATACAGATAGCGGTGTAGATATTTCCATGTTCATACAGATAGCGGTGTAGGTATTTAAATGTTCATACAGTTAGCGGTGTAGATATTTCCATGTTCATACAGATGGCGGTGTAGATATTTACATGTTGATACAGATGGCGGTGTAGATATTTCCATGTTCATACAGATAGAGGTGTAGATATTTCCATGTTCATACAGATAGCGGTGTAGATATTTATATGTTCATACAGATAGCGGTGTAGATATTTCCATGTTCATACCAATAGCGGTGAAGACATTTCCATGTTCATACATTTAGCGGTGTAGATATTTCCATGTTCATACAGATGACGGTGAAGATATTTACATGTTCATACAGATGGCGGTGTAGATATTTCCATGTTTGTACGGATGGCAGTGTAGATATTTCCATGTTCATACAGGTGGCGGTGTAGATATTTCCATGTTTATACAGATAGCAGTTTAGTTATTTCCATGTTAATAGAGATATCGTTGTAGATATTTCCATTGATATACGGATAGCTGTGTAGATATTTGCATGTTCATACAGATAGCGGTGTAGATATATCCATGTTCGTACAGATAGCGGTGTAGCTATATCCATGTTCATACAGATAGCGGTGTAGTTATTTCTATGTTCGTACAGATAACGGTGTAGATATTTCCATGTTCATACAGACAGGGGTGTAGATATTTCCATGTTCATACAGTTAGCGGTGTAGATATTTCCATGTTCATACAGATGGCGGTGTAGATATTTACATGCTCATACAGATGGCGGTATAGATATTTCCATGTTCTTACAGATGGCGGTGTAGATATTTCCATGTTCATAGAGATCGCGGTGTAGATATTTCCATGTTTATGCAGATAGCGGTATAGATATTTCCATGTTTATACAGATGGTGGTGTAGATATTTCCATGTTTACAGAGATGGCGGTCTAGATATTTCCATGTTTACAGAGATAGTGGTGTAGTTATTTCCAAGTTTATAGAGACAGCGTTGTAGATATTTCCATGTTTATACAGATAGCGCTGAAGATATTTCCATGTTTATATAGATAGTGGTGTAGATATTTCCATGTTTATATAGATAGCAGTATAGATATTTCCATGTTTATAGAGATAATGGTGTAGATAATTTCAATTTTATACAGAGAGCAGTGCAGATATTTCCAAGTTCATACAGATAGCGGTGTAGATATTTCCACCTTTATAGAGATGGCGGTGTAGATATTTCCATGTTCATACAAGTGGCGGTGTAGATATTTCCATGTTCATAGAGATGGCGGTGTAGTTGTTTCCATGTTCATTCAAATGGCGGTGTAGATATTTCCATGTTCATACAGAGGGCGAGGATATTTCCATGTTTATGCAGATAGCGGTGTAGTTATTTCCATGTTCATAGAGATGGCGGTGTAGATATTTCCATATTTATACTGATAGCAGTGTAGTTATTTCCATGTTTATAGAGATAGCAGTGTAGATATTTCCATTGATATACAGATAGCGTTGTAGATATTTCCATGTTTATACAGATAGCCGTGAAGATATTTCCATGTTTATACACATAGCGGTGTAGATATTTCCATGTTTATACAGATAGCAGTGTAGATATTTCCATGTTTATAGAGATAGTGTTGTAGATAATTTCAATTTCATACAGAGAGCAGTGTAGATATTTCCATGTTTATACAGATAGCGGTGTAGATATTTCCAAGTTTATAGAGATGGCGGTGTAGATATTTCCATGTTCATACAGAGGACGGTGTAGATATTTCCATGTTTATAGGGATGGCGGTGTAGATATTTTCATGTTTACACAGATGGCGGAGTAGATATTTCCATGTTTACACAGATAGCGGTGTAGACATTTCCATGTTTACACAGATAGCGGTGTGGATATTTCCAGCTTTATGCAGATAGCAGTGTAGATACTTCCATATTTATACAGATAGCGGTGCGGATATTTCCATGTTTATTCAGATAGCGGTGCGGATACTTCCATGTTTATACAGATAGTTGGGCAGATATTTCCATGTTCATAGAGATGGCGGTTTAGATATTTCCATGTTTATACAGAAAGCAGTGTAGTTATATCCATGTTTATAGAGATACCATTCTGGATATTTCCATTGATATACAGATAGCTGTGTAGATATTTGCAGGTTCATACAGATAGCGGTCTAGATATTTCCATGTTCATACAGATGGCGGTGTAGATATTTCCATGTTCATACAGATAGCGGTGTAGATATTTCCATGTTGATACAGATAGCGGTCTAGATATTTCCAGGTTCATACCAATAGCGGTGTAGACATTTCCATGTTCATACAGTTAGCGGTGTAGATATTTCCATGTTCATACAGATAGCAGTGTAGATATTTCCATGTTAATACAGATAGCGGTGTAGATATTTCCATGTTCATACAGATAGCGGTGTAGGTATTTAAATGTTCATACAGTTAGCGGTGTAGATATTTCCATGTTCATACAGATGGCGGTGTAGATATTTACATGTTGATACAGACGGCGGTGTAGATATTTCCATGTTCATACAGATAGCGGTGTAGATATTTCCATGTTCATACAGATAGCGGTGTAGATATTTATATGTTCATACAGATAGCGGTGTAGATATTTCCATGTTCATACCAATAGCGGTGTAGACATTTCCATGTTCATACATTTAGCGGTGTAGATATTTCCATGTTCATTCAGATGGCGGTGAAGATATTTACATGTTCATACAGATGACGGTGTAGATATTTCCATGTTTGTACGGATGGCAGTATAGATATTTCCATGTTCATACAGGTGGCGGTGTAGATATTTCCATGTTTATACAGATAGCAGTTTAGTTATTTCCATGTTAATAGAGATATCGTTGTAGATATTTCCATTGATATACGGATAGCTGTGTAGATATTTGCATGTTCATACAGATAGCGGTGTAGATATATCCATGTTCGTACAGATAGCGGTGTAGCTATTTCCATGTTCATACAGGTAGCGGTGTAGTTATTTCTATGTTCATACAGATAACGGTGTAGATATTTCCATGTTCATACAGACAGCGGTGTAGATATTTCCATGTTCATACAGTTAGCGGTGTAGATATTTCCATGTTCATACAGATGGCGGTGTAGATATTTACATGCTCATACAGATGGTGGTATAGATATTTCCATGTTCTTACAGATGGCGGTGTAGATATTTCCATGTTCATAGAGATCGCGGTGTAGATATTTCCATGTTTATGCAGATAGCGGTATAGATATTTCCATGTTTATACAGATGGTGGTGTAGATATTTCCATGTTTACAGAGATGGCGGTCTAGATATTTCCATGTTTACAGAGATAGTGGTGTAGTTATTTCCAAGTTTATAGAGACAGCGTTGTAGATATTTCCATGTTTATACAGATAGCGCTGAAGATATTTCCATGTTTATATAGATAGTGGTGTAGATATTTCCATGTTTATGTAGATAGCAGTATAGATATTTCCATGTTTATAGAGATAATGGTGTAGATAATTTCAATTTTATACAGAGAGCAGTGTAGATATTTCCAAGTTCATACAGATAGCGGTGTAGATATTTCCACCTTTATAGAGATGGCGGTGTAGATATTTCCATGTTCATACAAGTGGAGGTGTAGATATTTCCATGTTCATAGAGATGGCGGTGTAGTTGTTTCCATGTTCATTCAAATGACGGTGTAGATATTTCCATGTTCATACAGAGGGCGAGGATATTTCCATGTTTATGCAGATAGCGGTGTAGTTATTTCCATGTTCATAGAGATGGCGGTGTAGATATTTCCATATTTATACAGATAGCAGTGTAGTTATTTCCATGTTTATAGAGATAGCAGTGTAGATATTTCCATTGATATACAGATAGCGTTGTAGATATTTCCATGTTCGTACAGATAGCGGTGTAGATATTTCCATGTTCATCTAGATGCCGGTGTACATATATCCATGTTCATGCAGATGGCGGTGAAGTTATTTCCATGTTCATACAGATGGTGGTGTAGATATTTCCATGTTCATACAAATGGCGGTGTAGATATTTCCATGTTCATAGAGATGGCGGTGTAGATATTTCCATGTTCATACAAATGGCGGTGTAGATATTTCCATGTTCATAGAGATGGCGGTGTAGATATTTCCATATATATACAGAGAGCAGTGTAGTTATTTCCATTTTTATAGGGATAGCAGTGTAGATATTTTCATTGATATACAGATAGATGTGTAGATATTTGAATGTTCATACAGATAGCGGTGTAGATATTT
This sequence comes from Gorilla gorilla gorilla, assembly GCF_029281585.2. Lineage (NCBI taxonomy): Eukaryota > Metazoa > Chordata > Mammalia > Primates > Hominidae > Gorilla > Gorilla gorilla. Next base: position 4,842,444 of record NC_073227.2, on the reverse strand, counting down.
CCATGTTCATACAGATAGCTGTGTAGATATTTCCATGTTTATACAGTTAGCGGTGTAGATATTTCCATGTTCATACAGATAGCGATGTAGATATTTCCATGTCCATACAGATAGCCGTGTAGATATTTCCATGTTCATACAGTTTGCGGTGTAGATATTTCCATGTTCATACAGATGGCGGTGTAGATATTTCCATGTTCATACAGATAGCGGTGTTGATATTTCCATGTTCATACCAATAGCGGTGTAGATATTTCCATGTTCATACCAATAGCGGTGTAGATATTTCCATGTTCATACATTTAGCGGTGTAGATATTTCCATGTTCATTCAGATGGCGGTGTAGATATTTACATGTTCATACAGATGGCGGTGTAGATATTTCCATGTTCGTATGGATGGCAGTGTAGATATTTCCATGTTCATACAGGTGGCGGTGTTGATATTTCCCTGTTTATACAGATAGCAGTGTAGTTATTTCCATGTTTATAGAGATAGCAGTGTAGGTATTTTCATTGATATACAGATAGCTGTGTAGATATTTGGATGTTCATACAGATAGCGGTGTAGATATTTCCATGTTCGTACAAATAGCGGTGTAGATATTTCCATGTTCATACAGATAACGGTGTAGATATTTGCATGTTTATACAGATAGCGGTGTAGATATTTCCATGTTCATACAGTTAACGGTGTAGATATTTCCATGCTCATACAGATGGCGCTGAAGATATTTCCATGTTCATACAGATGGCAGTGTAGATATTTCCATGTTCGTACAGATGGCGTTGTAGGTATTTCCATGTTTATACAGATAGCGGTGTAGATATTTCCATGTTTATACAGATAACCGTGTAGATATTTCCATGTTTATAGAGATAGTGGTGTAGATAATTTCAATTTTATACAGATAGCAGTTTAGATATTTCCAAGTTCATACAGATAGTGGTGTTGATATTTCCACGTATATAGAGATGGCGGTGTAGATATTTCCATGTTCATCCAGATGGCGGTGTAGATATTTCCATGTTCATACAGATGGCGGTTAAGATATTTCCATGTTCATACAGATGGCGGTGTAGATATTTCCATGTTCATACAAATGGCGGTGTAGATATTTCCATGTTCATAGAGATGGCGGTGTAGATATTTCCATGTTCATACCAATGGCGGTGTAGATATTTCCATGTTCATATAGATGTCGGTGTAGATATTTCCATGTTTATACAGATAGCAGTGTAGTTATTTCCATGTTTATAGAGATAGCAGTGTAGATATTTCCATTGATATAGAGATAGGTGTGTAGATATTTGCATGTTCATACAGATAGCGGTGTAGATATTTCCATGTTCATACAGATAGCGGTGTAGATATTTCCATGTTTATACAGATAGCGGTGTAGATATTTCCATGTTCATACAGATAGCGGTGTAGATATATCCATGTTCATGCAGATAGCGGTGTAGACATTTCCATGTTCATTTATTTAGCAGTGTAGATATTTCCATGTTTATAGAGATAGTGGTGTAGTTATTTCCATATTTATCCACATAGCGGTGTAGATATTTCCATGTTTATACAGATAGCAGTGTAGATATTTCCATGTTTATAGAGATAGTGGTGTAGATAATTTCAATTTTATACCGAGAGCAGTGTAGATATTTCCAAGTTCATACAGATAGCGGTGTAGATATTTCCATGTTCATACAGATAGCGGTGTAGATATTTCCATGTTCATACAGATAGCGGTGTAGATATTTCCATGTTCATACAGATAGCGGTGTAGATATTTCCATGTTCATACAGATAGCGGTGTAGATATTTCCATGTTTACACACATGGCGGTGTAGATATTTCCATGTTTACACAGATAGCGCTGTAGACATTTCCATGTTTACACAGATAGCGGTGTGGATATTTCCATGTTTATGCAGATAGCGGTGTAGATATATCCATGTTTATAAAGATAGCGGTGTGGATATTTCCATATTTATACAGATAGTTGGGCAGATATTTCCATGTTTATACAGATAGCGGTGTAGATATTTCCATCTTAATTGCAGATGGCGGTGTAGATATGTCCATGTTCGTACAGATGGCGGTGTAGATATTTCCATGTTCGTACAGATGGCGGTGTAGATATTTCGAAGTTTATAGAGACAGCGCTGTAGTTATTTCAATATTTATAGAGAAATCTGTGTAGATATTTCCATGCATAAGCAGACAGCTGTGTAGATATTTCCATGTTCATGCAGATAGCGGTGTAGATATTTCCATGTTCATCCAGATGCTGGTGTAGATATATCCATGTTCATACAGATGGCAGTGAAGATATTTCCATGTTCATACAGATGGCGGTGTAGATATTTCGAAGTTTACAGAGATAGCGCTGCAGTTATTTCCATATTTATAGAGAAATCGGTGTAGATATTTCCATGTATATGCAGATAGCTGTGTAGATATTTCCATGTTCATGCAGATAGCGGTGTAGATATTTCCATGTTCATCTAGATGCCGGTGTAGATATATCCATGTTCATACAAATGGCGGTGTAGATATTTCCATGTTCATAGAGATGGCGGTGTAGATATTTCCGAGTTCATACAAATGGCGGTGTAGATATTTCAATATTCATAGAGATGGCACTGTAGATATTTCCATGTTTATACAGATAGCAGTGTAGTTATTTCCATGTTTATAGAGATAGCAGTGTAGATATTTCCATTGATATACAGATAGCTGTGTAGATATTTGCATGTTCATACAGATAGCGGTGTAGATATTTCCATGTTCATACAGATAGCGGTGTAGATATTTCCATGTTCATACAGATAGCGGTGTAGATATTTCCATGTTCATACAGATAGCGGTGTAGGTATTTCCATGTTCATAAAGATAGCGGTGTAGATATTTCCATGTTCATACTGTTAGCGGTGTAGATATTTCCATGTTTATAGAGATAGTGGTGTAGTTATTTCCAAGTTTATAGAGACAGCGTTGTAGATATTTCCATGTTTATACAGATAGCGGTGAAGATATTTCCATGTTTATACACATAGCGGTGTAGATATTTCCATGTTTATACAGATAGCAGTGTAGATATTTCCATGTTTATAGAGATTGTGGTGTAGATAATTTCAAATTTATACCGAGAGCAGTGTAGATATTTGCAAGTTCATACAGATAGCTGTGTATATATTTCCATGTTCATCCAGATGCCGTGTAGACATATCCATGTTCATACAGATGGCGGTGAATATATTTCCATGTTCATACAGATGGCGGTGTAGATATTTCCTTGTTCATACACATGGAGGTGTAGATAATTCCATGTTCTTAGAGATAGCGGTGTAGATATTTACATGTTCATACAGATACCGGTATAGATATTTCCATGTTCAGACCAATAGCGGTGTGGATATTTCCATGTTCATATATTTAGCGGTGTAGATATTTCCATGTTCATACAGATGGCGAAGATATTTCCATGTTCATACAGATAGCGGTGTAGATATTTCCATGTTCATACAGTTACCGGTGTAGATATTTCCATGTTCATACAGATGGCGGTTTAGATATTTACATGTTCATACAGATGGCGGTGTAAATATTTCCAAGTTCTTACAGATGGCGGTTTAGATATTTCCATGTTCATAGAGATGGCGTTGTAGATATTTCCACGTTTATAGAGATGGCTGTGTAGATATTTCCATGTTCATACAGATGGAGGTGTAGATATTTCCATGTTTATAGAGATGACGGTGTAGATATTTTCAGGTTTAAACAGATGGCAGTGTAGATATTTCCATGTTTACACAGATAGCGGTGTAGACATTTCCATGATTACACAGATAGCGGTGTGGATATTTTCATGTTTATGCAGATAGCGGTGTTGATATTTCCATGTTCAGACAGATAGCGGTGTAGATATTTCCATGTTCATACCAATAGCGGTGTAGATATTTCCATGTTCATACAGTTAGCGGTATAGATATTTCCATGTTTATACAGATGGTGGTGTAGATATTTCCATGTTTATGCAGATGGCGGTATAGATATTTCCATGTTTATACAGATGGTGGTGTAGATATTTCCATGTTCATACAGATGGCAGTGTAGATATTTCGAAGTTTATAGAGATAGCGCTGTAGTTATTTCTATATTTATATAGAAATCTGTGTAGATATTTCCTTGTATATGCAGATAGCTGTGTAGCTATTTCCATGTTCATGCAGATTGCGGTGTAGTTCTTTCCATGTTCATCCAGATGCCGGTGTACATACATCCATGTTCATAGAGATGGCGATGAAGATATTTCCATGTTCATACAGATGGCTGTGTAGATATTTCCATGTTCATAGAGATGGCGGTGTATCTATTTCCATGTTGATACAGATAGCAGTGTAGTTATTTCCATGTTTATAGAGATAGCAGTGCAGATATTTCCATTGATATACAGATAGCGGTGTAGATATTTCCATGTTCATACAGATATCGGTGTAGATATTTCCATGTTCATACAGAGAGCGGTGTAGATATTTCCATGTTCATACAGATAGTTGTGTAGATATTTCCATGTTCATACAGATAGCTGTGTAGATATTTCCATTTTCATACAGATAGCGGTGTAGATATTTCCATGTTCATACAGTTAGCGGTGTAGATATTTCCATGTTCATACAGATGGCGGTGTAGATATTTACATGTTCATACAGATGGCGGTGTAGATATTTCAATGTTCGTACGGATGGCAGAGTAGATATTTCCATGTTCATACAGGTGGCAGTGTAGATATTTCCATGTTTATACAGATAGCAGTTTAGTTATTTCCATGTTTACAGAGATCGCAGTGTAGATATTTCCATTGCTAAACAGATAGCTGTGTAGATATTTGCATATTCATACAGATAGCAGTGTAGATATTTCCATGTTCATACAGATAGCGGTGTAGATATTTCCATGTTCATACAGAGAACGGTGTAGATATTTCCATATTCATACAGATAGCAGTGTAGATATTTCCATGTTCATACAGATTGCAGTGTAGGTATTTCCATGTTCATACAGTTAGCGGTGAAGATATTTCCATGTTCATACAGATGGCGGTTTAGATATTTACATGTTCATACAGAAGGCGGTGTAATTATTTCCAAGTTCTTACAGATGGCGGTGTAGATATTTCCATGTTCATAGAGATGGCGGTGTAGGTATTTCCATGTTTATGCAGATAGCGGTATAGATATTTCCATGTTTTTACAGATGGTGGTGTAGATATTTCCATGTTTATACAAATGGCGGTCTGGATATTTCCATGTTTATAGAGATAGTGGTGTAGTTATTTCAAAGCTTATAGAGACAGCATTGTAGATATTTCCATATTTATACAGATAGCGGTTAAGTTATTTCCATGTTTATACAGATGGCGGTGTAGATATTTCCATGTTTATGCAGATAGCGGGGTAGATATTTCCATGTTTATAGACATAGTGGGGTAGATAATTCCAATTTTATACAGATAGCAGTTTAGATATTTCCAAGTTCATACAGATAGCAGTGTAGATATTTCCACTTTTATAGAGATGGCGGTGTAGATATTTCCATGTTCATACACATGGCGGTGTAGATATTTCCATGTTTATAGAGCTGGCGGTGTAGATATTTTCATGCTTACACAGATGGCAGTGTAGATATTTCCATGTTTCCACAGATAGCGGTGTAGACATTTCTATGTTTACACAGATAGCGGTGTGGATATTTCCATGTTTATGCAGATAGAGGTGTTGATATTTCCATGTTTATACAGATAGCGGTGCGGTTATTTCCATGTTTGTACAGACAGTCGTGCAGATATTTCCAAGTTTATACTGATAACGGTGTAAATATTTCCATCTTAAAACAGATGGAGGTGTAGATATGTCCATGTTCGTACAGATGGTGGTGTAGATATTTCCATCTTCATACAGATGGCGGTGTAGACATTTCGAAGTTTACAGAGATAGCACTGTAGTTATTTCCATATTTATAGAGAAATCTATGTAGATATTTCTATGTATATGCAGATAGCTGTGTAGATATTTCCATGTTCTTGCAGATAGCGGTGTAGATATATCCATGCTCATCCAGATGCCGGTGTACATATATCCATGTTCATACAGATGGCGGTGAAGATATTTCCATGTTCATACAGATGGTGGTGTAGGTATTTCCATGTTCATAAAAATGGCGGTGTAGATATTTCCATGTTCATAGAGATGGCGGTGTAGATATTTCCAGGTTCATACAAATGGCGGTGTAGATATTTCCATGTCCATAGAGATGGCCGTGTAGATATTTCCATGTTTATACAGATAGCAGTGTAGTTATTTCCATGTTTATAGAGATACCAGTGTGGATATTTCCATTGATATACAGATAGCTGTGTTGATATTTACATGTTCATACAAATAGTGGTGTAGATATTTCCATGTTCATGCAGATAGCGGTGTAGATATTTCCATGTTCATACAGATCGCGGTGTAGATATTTCCATGTTCATACAGATAGCGGTGTAGATATTTCCATGTTCATACAGATAGCGGTGTAGATATTTCCATGTACATACAGTTAGCGGTGTAGATATTTCCATGTTCATACAGATGGTGGTGTAGATATTTACATGTTCATACAGATGGCGGTGTAGATATTTCCATGTTCGTACAGATGGCAGTGTAGATATTTCCATGTTCATACGGGTGGCGGTGTAGATATTTCCATGTTTTTTACAGATAGCAGTGTAGTTATTTCCATGTTTATAGAGATAGCAGTGTAGATATTTCCATTGATATAGAGATATCTGTGTAGATATTTGCATGGTCATACAGGTAGCGGTGTAGATATTTCCATGTTCGTACAGATAGCGGTGTAGATATTTCCATGTTCATACAGATAGCGGTGTAGATATTTCCATGTTCATATAGATAACGGTGTAGATATTTCCATGTTCATACAGATAGCGGTGTAGATATTTCCATGTTCATATAGATAACGGTGTAGATATTTCCATGTTCATACAGTTAGCGGTGTAGATATTTCCATGTTCATACAGATGGCGGTATAGATATTTCCATGTTCGTACAGATAGCGGTGTAGATATTTCCATGTTCATATAGATAACGGTGTAGATATTTCCACGTTTATACAGATGGTGGTGTAGATATTTCCATGTTTATAGAGATGGCGGTCTAGATATTTCCATGTTTACAGAGATAGTGGCGTAGTTATTTCCAAGTTTATAGAGACAGCGTTGTAGATATTTCCATGTTTATACAGATAGTGGTGAAGATATTTCCATGTTTATACAGATAGCGGTGTAGATATTTCCATGTTTATACAGATAGCAGTGTAGATGTTTCCATGTTTATAGAGGTAGTGGTGTAGATAATTTCAATTTAATACAGAGAGCAGTGTAGGTATTTCCAAGTTCATACAGATAGCGGTGTAGATATTTCCATGTTCATACAGAGGACGGTGTAGATATTTCCATGTTTATTGGGATGGCGGTGTAGGTATTTCCATGTTCATACAGATAGCGGTGTAGGTATTTCCATGTTCGTACAGTTAGCGGTGTAGATATTTCCATGTTCATACAGAGGGCGGTGTAGATATTTACATGTTCATACAGATGGCGGTGTAGAGATTTCCATGTTCATACAGATAGCGGTGTAGATATTTCCATGTTCATACAGATAGCGGTCTAGATATTTCCTGGTTCATTCCAATAGCGGTGTAGACATTTCCATGTTCATACAGTTAGCGGCGTTGATATTTCCATGTTCATACAGATGGCGGTGTAGATATTTACATGTTCATACAGATGGCGGTGTAGATATTTACATGTTCATACAGATGGCGGTATAGATATTTCCATGTTCGTACAGATGGCGGTGTAGATATTTCCATGTTTATACAGATAGCAGTGTAGTTATTTCCATGTTTATAGAGATAGCAGTGTAGATATTTCCATTGATATACAGATAGCTCTGTAGCTATTTGCATGGTCATACAGATAGCGGTGTAGATATTTCCATGTTCGTACAGATAGCGGTGTAGATATTTCCATGTTGATACAGATAGCGGTGTAGATAATTCCATGTTCATACAGATAAGGGTGTAGATATTTCCATGTTCATACAGATAACGGTGTAGATATTTCCATGTTCATACAGTTAGCGGTGTAGATATTTCCATGTTCATACAGATGGCGGTGAAGATATTTACATGTTCATACAGATGGTGGTGTAGATATTTCCATGTTTATAGAGATGGCGGTCTAGATATTTCCATGTTTACAGAGATAGTGGCGTAGTTATTTCCAAGTTTATAGAGACAGCGTTGTAGATATTTCCATGTTTATACAGATAGCGATGAAGATATTTCCATGTTTATACAGATAGCGGTGTAGACATTTCCATGTTTATGCAGATAGCAGTGAAGATATTTCCATGTTTATAGAGATAGCGGTGTAGATATTTCCATGTTTATACAGATAGCAGTGTAGATATTTCCATGTTTATAGAGATAGTGGTGTAGATAATTTCAATTTTATACAGAGAGCAGTGTAGATATATCCACGTTCATACGGATAGCGGTGTAGATATTTCCACGTTTATAGTGATGGCGGTGCAGATATTTCCATGTTCATACAGAGGACTGTGTAGATATTTCCATGTTTATTGGGATGGCGGTGTAGATGTTTTCATGTTTACACAGATGGCGGTGTAGATATTTCCATGTTTACACAGATGGTGGTGTAGACATTTCCATGTTTACACAGATAGCGGTGTGGATATTTCCATGTTTATGCAGATAGCAGTGTAGTTATTTCCATGTTTATACAGATAGCGGTGCGGATATTTCCATGTTTATTCTGATAGCGGTGCGCATATTTCCATGTTTATACAGATAGTTGGGCAGATATTTCCATGTTTATACAGATAGCGGTGTAGATATTTCCATCTTAATACAGATGGCGGTGTAGATATGTCCATGTTTGTACAGATGGCGGTGTAGATATTTCCATGTTCATACAGATGGCGGTGTAGATATTTCGAAGTTTATAGAGATAGCGCTGTAGTTATTTCCATATTTAAAGAGAAATCTGAGGAGATATTTCCATGTATATTCAGATAGCTGTGTAGATAGATCCAGGTTCATGCAGATAGCGGTGTAGATATTTCCATGTTCATCCAGATGCCGGTGTTCATATATCCATGTTCATACAGATGGCGGTGAAGATATTTCCATGTTCATAGAGATAGCGGTGTAGATATTTCCATGTTCATACAGTTAGCGGTGTAGATATTTCCATGTTCATACAGATGGCGGTGTAGATAATTCCATGTTCATAGAGATGGCGGTGTAGATATTTCCATATTTATACAGATAGCAGTGTAGTTATTTCCATGTTTATAGAGATAGCAGTGTAGATATTTCCATTGATATACAGATAGCTGTGTAGATATTTGCATGGTCATACAGATAGCGCTGTAGATATTTCCATGTTCGCACAGACAGCGGTGTAGATATTTCCATGTTCATACAGATAGCATTGTAGATATTTCCATGTTCATACAGATAACGGTGTAGATATTTCCATGTTCATACAGATAGCGGTGTAGATGTTTCCATGTTCATACAGTTAGCGGTGTAGATATTTCCATGTTCATACAGATGGCGGTGTAGATATTTTCATGTTCATACAGATGGCGGTATAGATATTTCCATGTTCATACAGATGGCGTTGTAGATATTTCCATGTTCATAGAGATGGTGGTATAAATATTTCCATGTTTATGCAGATAGCGGTATAGATATTTCCATGTTTATACAGATGGTGGTGTAGATATTTCCATGTTTATGGAGATGGCGGTGTAGATATTTCCATGTTCATGGAGATGGCGGTGTAAATATTTCCATGTTTATAGGGATGGCGGAGTTGATATTTTCATGTTTACACAGATGGCGGTGTAGATATTTCCATGTTTACACAGATAGCGGTGTAGACATTTCCATGTTTACACAGATAGCGGTGTGGATATTTCCATGTTTATGCAGATAGCGGTGTAGATATTTCCATGTTTATACAGATAGCGGTGCAGATATTTCCATGTTTATACAGATAGTTGGGCAGATATTTCCATGTTTATACAGATGGTGGTGTAGATATTTCGAAGTTTATAGAGATAGCGCTGTAGTTATTTCCATATTTATAGAGAAATCTGTGTAGATATTTCCGTGTATATTCAGATAGCTGTGTAGATATTTCCATGTTCATGCAGATAGCGGTGTAGATATTTCCATGTTCATCCAGATGCCGGTGTACTTATATCCATGTTCATACAGATGGCGGTGTAGATATTTACCTGTTCATACAGATGGCAGTATCGATATTTTCATGTTCGCAGAGATGGCGGTGTAGATATTTGCATGTTCATGGAGATGGCGGTGTAGATATTTCCATGTTTATACACATAGCGGTATAGATATTTCCATGTTTATACAGATGGTGGTGTAGATATTTCCATGTTTATAGAGATGGTGGTCTTGATATTTCCATGTTTACAGAGATAGTGGTGTAGTTATTTCCAAGTTTATAGAGACAGCATTGTAGATATTTCCATGTTCATACAGATAGCGGTGTAGATATTTCCATGTTCATACAGATAGCGGTGTAGATATTTCCATGTTCATACCAATAGCGGTGTAGACATTTCCATGTTCATGTATTTAGCGGTGTAGATATTTCCATGTTCATACAGATGGCGAAGATATTTCCATGTTCATACACATAGCGGTGTAGATATTTCCATGTTCATACAGTTAGCGGTGTAGATATTTCCATCTTCATACAGATGGCGGTGTAGATATTCCCATGTTCATAGAGATGGCGGTGTAGACAGTTCCATATTTATACAGATAGCAGTGTAGTTATTTCCATGTTTATAGAGATAGCAGTGTAGATATTTCCATTGATATACACATAGCTGTGTAGATATTTGCATGGTCATACAGATAGCGGTGTAGATATTTCCATGTTCGTACAGATAGCGGTGTAGATATTTCCATTTTCATACAGATAGCATTGTAGATATTTCCATGTTCATACTGGTAACGGTGTAGATATTTCCACGTTCATACAGATAGCGGTGTAGATATTTCCATGTTCATACAGATGGCGGTGAAGAGATTTCCATGTTAATACAGATGGTCGTGTACATATTTCCATGTTCATACAAATGGCGGTGTAGATATTTCCATGTTCATAGAGATGGCGGTGTAGATATTTCCATGTTCATAAAAATGGCGGTGTAGATATTTCCAAGTTCATAGAGATGGCGGTGTTGATGTTTCCATATTTATAGAGATAGCAGTGTAGTTATTTCCATGTTTATAGAGATAGTAGTGTAGATATTTCCATTGATATACAGATAGCTGTGTAGATATTTGCATGTTCATAAAGATACCAGTGTAGATATTTCCATGTTCATACAGATAGCGGTGTAGATATTTCCATGTTCATACAGATAGCGGTGTAGATATTTCCATGTCCATACAGATAGCGGTGTTGATATTTCCATGTTCATACAGATAGCAGTGTAGATAATTCCATGTTCATACAGTTAGCGGTTTAGATATTTCCATGTTCATACAGATGGCGGTGTAGATATTTACATGTTCATACAGATGGCGGTATAGATATTTACATGTTCGTACAGATAGCGGTGTAGATATTTCCATGTTCATATAGATAACGGTGTAGATATTTCCACGTTTATACAGATGGTGGTGTAGATATTTCCATGTTTATAGAGATGGCGGTCTAGATATTTCCATGTTTACAGAGATAGTGGCGTAGTTATTTCCAAGTTTATAGAGACAGCGTTGTAGATATTTCCATGTTTATACAGATAGCGGTGAAGGTATTTCCATGTTTATACAGATAGCGGTGTAGATATTTCCATGTTTATACAGATAGCAGTGTAGATATTTCCATGTTTATAGAGGTAGTGGTGTAGATAATTTCAATTTAATACAGAGAGCAGTGTAGGTATTTCCAAGTTCATACAGATAGCGGTGTAGATATTTTCATGTTCATACAGAGGACGGTGTAGATATTTCCATGTTTATTGGGATGGCGGTGTAGGTATTTCCATGTTCATACAGATAGCGGTGTAGATATTTCCATGTTCGTACAGTTAGCGGTGTAGATATTTCCATGTTCATACAGAGGGCGGTGTAGATATTTCCATGTTCATACAGATGGCGGTGTAGATATTTACATGTTCATACCGATGGCGGTATAGATATTTCCATGTTCGTACAGATGGCGGTGTAGATATTTCCATGTTTATACAGATAGCAGTGTAGTTATTTCCATGTTTATAGAGATAGCAGTGTAGATATTTCCATTGATATACAGATAGCTCTGTAGATATTTGCATGGTCATACAGATAGCGGTGTAGATATTTCCATGTTCGTACAGATAGCGGTGTAGATATTTCCATGTTGATACAGATAGCGGTGTAGATATTTCCATGTTCATACTGATAATGGTGTAGATATTTCCATGTTCATACAGATAACGGTGTAGATATTTCCATGTTCATACAGTTAGCGGTGTAGATATTTCCATGTTCATACAGATGGCGGTGTAGATATTTACATGTTCATACAGATGGTGGTGTAGATATTTCCATGTTTATAGAGATGGCGGTCTAGATATTTCCATGTTTACAGAGATAGTGGCGTAGTTATTTCCAAGTTTATAGAGACAGCGTTGTAGATATTTCCATGTTTATACAGATAGCGATGAAGATATTTCCATGTTTATACAGATAGCGGTGTAGACATTTCCATGTTTATGCAGATAGCAGTGAAGATATTTCCATGTTTATAGAGATAGCGGTGTAGATATTTCCATGTTTATACAGATAGCAGTGTAGATATTTCCATGTTTATAGAGATAGTGGTGTAGATAATTTCAATTTTATACAGAGAGCAGTGTAGATATTTCCACGTTCATACGGATAGCAGTGTAGATATTTCCACGTTTATAGTGATGGCGGTGCAGATATTTCCATGTACATACAGAGGACGGTGTAGATATTTCCATGTTTATTGGGATGGCGGTGTAGATGTTTTCATGTTTACACAGATGGCGGTGTAGATATTTCCATGTTTACACAGATGGTGGTGTAGACAATTCCATGTTTACACATATAGCGGTGTGGATATTTCCATGTTTATGCAGATATCAGTGTAGTTATTTCCATGTTTATACAGATAGCGGTGCGGATATTTCCATGTTTATTCTGATAGCGGTGCGCATATTTCCATGTTTATACAGATAGTTGGGCAGATATTTCCATGTTTATACAGATAGCGGTGTAGATATTTCCATCTTAATACAGATGGCGGTGTAGATATGTCCATGTTTGTACAGATGGCGGTGTAGATATTTCCATGTTCATACAGATGGCGGTGTAGATATTTCGAAGTTTATAGAGATAGCGCTGTAGTTATTTCCATATTTAAAGAGAAATCTGTGGAGATATTTCCATGTATATTCAGATAGCTGTGTAGATAGATCCAGGTTCATGCAGATAGCGGTGTAGATATTTCCATGTTCATCCAGATGCCGGTGTACATATATCCATGTTCATACAGATGGCGGTGAAGATATTTCCATGTTCATAGAGATAGCGGTGTAGATATTTCCATGTTCATACAGTTAGCGGTGTAGATATTTCCATGTTCATACAGATGGTGGTGTAGATAATTCCATGTTCATAGAGATGGCGGTGTAGATATTTCCATATTTATACAGATAGCAGTGTAGTTATTTCCATGTTTATAGAGATAGCAGTGTAGATATTTCCATTGATATACAGATAGCTGTGAAGATATTTGCATGGTCATACAGATAGCGCTGTAGATATTTCCATGTTCGCACAGATAGCGGTGTAGATATTTCCATGTTCATACAGATAGCATTGTAGATATTTCCATGTTCATACAGATAACGGTGTAGATATTTCCATGTTCATACAGATAGCGGTGTAGATGTTTCCATGTTCATACAGTTAGCGGTGTAGATATTTCCGTGTTCATACAGATGGTGGTGTAGATATTTTCATGTTCATACAGATGGCGGTATAGTTATTTCCATGTTCGTACAGATGGCGTTGTAGATATTTCCATGTTCATAGAGATGGTGGTATAAATATTTCCATGTTTATGCAGATAGCGGTATAGATATTTCCATGTTTATACAGATGGTGGTGTAGATATTTCCATGTTTATGGAGATGGCGGTGTAGATATTTCCATGTTCATGGAGATGGCGGTGTAAATATTTCCATGTTTATAGGGATGGCGGAGTTGATATTTTCATGTTTACACAGATGGCGGTGTAGATATTTCCATGTTTACACAGATAGCGGTGTAGACATTTCCATGTTTACACAGATAGCGGTGTGGATATTTCCATGTTTATGCAGATAGCGGTGTAGATATTTCCATGTTTATACAGATAGCGGTGCAGATATTTCCATGTTTATACAGATAGTTGGGCAGATATTTCCATGTTTATACAGATGGTGGTGTAGATATTTCGAAGTTTATAGAGATAGCGCTGTAGTTATTTCCATATTTATAGAGAAATCTGTGTAGATATTTCCGTGTATATTCAGATAGCTTTGTAGATATTTCCATGTTCATGCAGATAGCGGTGTAGATATTTCCATGTTTATCCTGATGCCGGTGTACTTATTTCCATGTTCATACAGATGGCGGTGAAGAGATTTCCATGTTAATACAGATGGTCGTGTAGATATTTCCATGTTCATACAAATGGCGGTGTAGATATTTCCATGTTCATAGAGATGGCGGTGTAGATATTTCCATGTTCATAAAAATGGCGGTGTAGATATTTCCATGTTCATAGAGATGGCGGTGTTGATGTTTCCATATTTATAGAGACAGCAGTGTAGTTATTTCCATGTTTACAGAGATAGTAGTGTAGATATTTCCATTGATATACAGATAGCTGTGTAGATATTTGCATGTTCATAAAGATACCAGTGTAGATATTTCCATGTTCATACAGATAGCGGTGTAGATATTTCCATGTTCATACAGATAGCGGTGTAGATATTTCCATGTTCATACAGATAGCGGTGTTGATATTTCCATGTTCATACAGATAGCGGTGTAGATAATTCCATGTTCATACAGTTAGCGGTTTAGATATTTCCATGTTCATACAGATGGCGGTGTAGATATTTACATGTTCATACAGATGGCGGTGTAGTTATTTCCATGTTCATACAGATGGCGGTGTAGATATTTCCATCTTAATACAGATAGCGGTGTAGATATTTCCATGTTCATACAGATAGCGGTGTAGATATTTCCAAGTTCATACCAAGAGCGGTGTAGACATTTCCATGTTCATGTATTTAGCGGTGTAGATATTTCCATGTTCATACAGATGGCGAAGATATTTCCATGTTCATAGAGATGGCGGTGTAGATATTTCCATGTTCATAAAAATGGCGGTGTAGATATTTACATGTTCATACAGATGGCGGTGTAGATATTTCCATGTTCATACAGATAGTGGTGTAGATATTTCCATGTTCATACCAATAGCGGTGTAGACATTTCCATGTTCATGTATTTAGCGGTGTAGATATTTCCATGTTCATACAGATGGCGAAGATATTTCCATGTTCATACACATAGCGGTGTAGATATTTCCATGTTCATACAGTTAGCGGTGTAGATATTTCCATGTTCATACAGATGGCGGTGTAGATATTTCCACGTTCATTGAGATGGCGGTGTAGATAGTTCCATATTTATACAGATAGCTGTGTAGTTATTTCCATGTTTATAGAGATAGCAGTTTAGATATTTCCATTGATATACTCATAGCTGTGTAGATATTTGCATGGTCATACAGATAGCGGTGTAGATATTTCCATGTTCATACAGATAGCGGTGTAGATATTTCCATGTTCATACAGATAGCGGTGTAGATATTTCCATGTTCATATAGATAGCGGTTTAGATATTTCCATGTTCATACTGATGGCGGTGTAGATATTTACATGTTCATACAGATGGCGGTGTAGTTATTTCCATGTTCATACAGATAGCGGTGTAGGTATTTCCATCTTCATACAGATAGCGGTGTAGATATTTCAATGTTCATACAGATAGCTGTGTAGATATTTCCATGTTCATACCAATAGCGGTGTAGACATTTCCATGTTCATGTATTTAGCGGTGTAGATATTTCCATGTTCATACAGTTAGCGGTGTAGATATTTCCATGTTCATAGAAATGGCGGTGTAGATATTTCCATGTTCATAGAGATGGCGGTGTAGATATTTCCATATTTATACAGATAGCAGTGTAGTTATTTCCATGTTTATAGAGATAGCAGTGTAGATATTTCCATTGATATACAGATTGCTGTGTAGATATTTGCATGGTCATACAGATAGTGCTGTAGATATTTCTATGTTCGTACAGATAGCGGTGTAGATATTTCCATGTTCATACAGATAGCATTGTAGATATTTCCATGTTCATACAGATAACGGTGTAGATATTTCCATGTTCATACAGATAGCGGTGTAGATGTTTCCATGTTCATACAGTTAGCGGTGTAGATATTTCCATGTTCATACAGATGGCGGTGTAGATATTTTCATGTTCATACAGATGCCGGTGTACATATATCCATGTTCATACAGATGGCGGTGTAGATATTTCCATGTTCATACAGATGGCGGTGTAGATATTTCCATGTTCATACAAATGGTGGTGTAGATATTTCCATGTTCATAGAGATGGCGGTGTAGATATTTCCATGTTTATACAGATAGCAGTGTAGATATTTCCATGTTTATAGAGATAGTGGTGTAGATAATTTCAATTTTATACAGAGAGCAGTGTAGATATTTCCACGTTCATACAGATAGCGCTGTAGATATTTCCACGTTTATAGAGATGGCGGTGCAGATATGTCCATGTTCATACAGAGGACGGTGTAGATATTTCCGTGTTTATTGGGATGGCGGTGTAGACATTTCCATGTTTACACAGATAGCGGTGTGGATATTTCCATGTTTATGCAGATAGCGGTGTAGTTATTTCCTTGTTTATACAGAAAGCGGTGCGGATATTTCCATGTTAATACAGATAGTGGTGCAGATATTTCCATGTTTATACAGATAGCGGTGTAGATATTTCCATCTTAATACAGATGGCGGTGTAGATTCGTCCATGTTCATACAGATAGCGGTGTAGATATTTACATGTTCTTACAGATAGCGGTGTAGATATTTCCATGTTGATACAGATAGCGGTGTAGATATTCCCATGTTCCTACAGATAAAGGTGTAGATATTTCCATGTTCATGCAGATAGCGGTGTAGTTATTTCCATGTTCATCCAGATGCCGGTGTAGATTCATCCATGTTCATACAGATGGCGGTGAAGATATATCCATGTTCATACAGATGGCTGTGTAGATATTTCCATGTTCATAGAGATGGCGGTGTAGATATTTCCATGTTGATACAGATAGCAGTGTAGTTATTTCCATGTTTATAAAGATAGCAGTGTAGATATTTCCATTGATATACAGAATGCGGTGTAGATATTTCCATGTTCATACAGATAGCGGTGTAGATATTTCCATGTTCATACAGATAGCAGTGTAGATATTTCCATTTTCATACAGATAGCGGTGTAGATATTTCCATGTTCACACAGTTAGCGGTGTAGATATTTCCAAGTTCATACAGATGGCGGTGTAGATATTTACATGTTCATACAGATGGCGGTGTAGATATTTCCATGTTCGTACGGATGGCAGTGTAGATATTTCCATGTTCATACAGGTGGCGGTGTAGATATTTCCATGTTTATACAGATAGCAGTGTAGTTATTTCCATGTTTACAGAGATAGCAGTGAAGATATTTCCATTGATATACAGATAGCTGTGTAGATATTTGCATGTTCATACAGATAGCGGTGAAGATATTTCCATGTTCATACAGATAGCGGTGTAGATATTTCCATGTTCATACAGAGAGCGGTGTAGATATTTCCATGTTCATACAGATAGCGGTGTAGGTATTTCCATTTTCCTACAGATAGCGGTGTAGGTATTTCCATGTTCATACAGTTAGCGGTGTAGATATTTCCATGTTCATACAGATGGCGGTTTAGATATTTACATGTTCATACAGATGGCGGTGTAAATATTTCCAAGTTCTTACAGATGGCGGTGTAGATATTTCCATGTTCATAGAGATCGCGGTGTAGATATTTCCATGTTTATGCAGATAGCGGTATAGATATTTCCATGTTTGTACAGATAGCAGTGTAGATATTTCCATGTTCATACAGATAACGGTGTAGATATTTCCATGTTCATACAGATAGCGGTATAGATATTTCCATGTTCATACAGTTAGGGGTGTATATATTTCCATGTTCATACAAATGGCGGGGTAGATATTTCCATGTTCATACAGATAGCGGTGTAGATATTTCCATGTTCATACAGTTAGCGGTGTAGATATTTCCATGTTCATACAGATGGCGGTGTAGATATTTCCATGTTTATACAGATAGCAGTGTAGTTATATCCATGTTTATAGAGACAGCTGTGTAGATATTTCCATTGATATACAGATAGCTGTGTAAATATTTGCATGTTCATACAGATATCGGTGTAGATATTTCCATGTTCGTACAGATAGCGGTGTAGATATTTCCATGTTCGTACAGATAGCGGTGTAGTAGATATTTCCATGTTCATACAGATAACGGTGTAGATATTTCCGTGTTCATACAGATAGCGGTGTAGATATTTCCATGTTCATACAGTTAGCGGTGTAGATATTTCCATGTTCATACAGATGGCGGTGTAGATATTTACATGTTCATACCGATGGCGGTGTTGATATTTCCATGTTCATACAGATAGCGGTGTCGATATTTCCATGTTCATACAGATAGCGGTGTAGTTCTTGCCATGTTTATAGAGATAGCAGTGTAGATATTTCCATTGATATAGATAGCTGTGTAGATATTTGCGTGTTCATAGAGATAGCGGTGTAGATATTTTCATGTTCATACAGATAGCGGTGTAGATATTTCCATGTTCATACAGATGGCGGTGTAGATATTTCCATGTTCATACAGATAGCGGTGTAGATATTTCCATGTTCATACAGTTAGCTGTGTAGATATTTCCATGTTCATACAGATGGCGGTGTAGATATTTACATGTTCATACAGATGGCGGTGTAGATATTTCCATGTTCATACAGATAGCGGTGTAGATATTTCCATGTCCATACAGATAGCGGTGTAGATATTTCCATGTTCATACAGATAGAGGCGTAGATATTTCCATGTTCATACCAATAGCGGTGTAGACATTTCCATGTTCATACATTTAGCGGTGTAGATATTTCCATGTTCATACAGATGGCGGTGAAGATATTTCCATGTTCATACAGATGGCGGTGTAGATATTTCCATGTTTGTACGGATGGCAGTGTAGATATTTCCATGTTCATACAGGTGGCGGTGTAGATATTTCCATCTTTATACAGATAGCAGTGTAGTTATTTCCATGTTAATAGAGATATCTGTGTAGATATTTCCATTGATATACAGATAGCTGTGTAGATATTTGCATGTTCATGCAGATAGCGGTGTAGATATTTCCATGTTCGTACAGATAGCGGTGTAGATATTTCCATGTTCATACAGATAGCGGTGTAGATATTTCCATGTTCATACAGATAACGGTGTAGACATTTCCATGTTCATACAGACAGCGGTGTAGATATTTCCATGTTCATACAGTTAGCGGTGTAGATATTTCCATGTTCATACAGATGGCGGTGTAGATATTTACATGTTCATACAGATGGCGGTGTAGATATTTCCATGTTTATGCAGATAGCGGTATAGATATTTCCATGTTTATACAGATGGTGGTGTAGATATTTCCATGTATATAGAGATGGTGCTCTAGATATTTCCATGTTTACAGAGATAGTGGTGTAGTTATTTCCAAGTTTATAGTGACAGCGTTGTAGATATTTCCATGTTTATACAGATAGCGGTGAAGATATTTCCATGTTTATACAGATAGCGGTGTAGATATTTCCATGTTTATAGAGATAGCAGTGTAGATAGGTCCATTTTTATAGAGATTGTTTTGTAGATAATTTCAATTCCATACAGAGAGCAGTGTAGATATTTCCAAGTTCATACAGACAGCGGTGTAGATATTTCCACGTTTATAGAGATGGCGGTGTAGATATTTCCATGTTCATACTGATGGCGGTGTACATATTTCCATGTTTATAGGGATGGCGGTGTAGATATTTTCATGTTTACACAGATGGCGGTGTAGATATTTCCATGTTTACACAGATAGCGGTGTAGACATTTCCATGTTTACACAGATAGCGGTGTGGATATTTCCATGTTTATGCAGATGGCAGTGTAGATATTTCCATGTTTATACAGATAGCGGTGCGGATATTTCCATGTTTATACAGATAGTTGGGCAGATATTTCCATGTTCATACAGATGGCGGTGTAGATATTTCGAAGTTTATAGAGATAGCGCTGTAGTTATTTCCATATTTATAGAGAAATCTATGTAGATATTACCACGTATATTCAGATAGCTGTGTAGATATTTCCATGTTCATGCAGATAGCGGTGTAGATATTTCCATGTTCATCCAGATGCCGGTGTACATATATCCATGTTCATACAGATGGTGGTGAAGATATTTCCATGTTCATACAGATGGTGGTGTAGATATTTCCATGTTCATACAAATGGCGGTGTAGATATTTCCATGTTCATAGAGATGGCGGTGTAGATATTTCCATGTTCATACAAATCGCGGTGCAGATATTTCCATCTTCATAGAGATGGCGGTGTAGATATTTCCGTATTTATACAGATAGCAGTGTAGTTATTTCCATGTTTATAGAGATAGCAGTGTAGATATTTCCATTGATATACAGATAGCTGTGTAGATATTTGCATGTTCATACAGATAGCGGTGTAGATATTTCCATGTTCATACAGATAGCGGTGTAGATATTTCCATGTTTTTACAGATAGCAGTGTAGATATTTCCATGTTCATACAGATAGCGGTGTAGATATTTCCATGTTCATACAGGTGGCGGTGTAGCTATTTCCATGTTTATACTGATAGCAGTGTAGTTATTTCCATGTTTATAAAGACAGCTGTGTAGATATTTCCATTGTTATACAGATAGCTGTGTAGATATTTGCATGTTCATACAGATAGCAGTGTATATATTTCCATGTTCGTACTGATAGCGGTGTAGATATTTCCATGTTCATACAGATAGTGGTGTAGATATTTCCATGTTCATACAGTTAGCGGTGTAGATATTTCCATGTTCATACAGATGGCGGTGTAGATATTTACATGTTCATACAGATTTCGGTATAGATATTTCCACGTTCGTACAGATGGCGGTGTAGATATTTCCATGTTCATAGAGATGGCGGTGTAGATACTTCCATGTTTATGCCGATAACGGTATAGATATTTCCATGTTTATACAGATGGTGGTGTAGATATTTCCATGTTTATAGAGATGGCGGTCTAGATATTTCCATGTTTACAGAGATAGTGGTGTAGTTATTTCCAAGTTTATAGAGACAGCGTTGTAGATATTTCCATGTTTATACAGATAGCGGTAAAGATATTTCCGTGTTTATACAGATAGCGGTGTAGATATTTCCAAGTTTATACAGATAGCAGTGTAGATATTTCCATGTTTATACAGATAGCGGTAAAGATATTTCCATGTTTATAAAGATAGCGGTGTAGATAATTCCAAGTGCATTCAGATAGCGGTGTAGATATTTCCCCGTTTATAGAGATGGCTGTGTAGATATTTCCATGTTCATACAGAGGACGGTGTAGATATTTCCTTGTTTATAGGGATGGCGGTGTAGACATTTCCATGTTTACACAGATAGCGGTGTGGATATTTCCATGTTTATGCAGATAGCAGTGTAGATATTTCCATGTTTATACAGATAGCGGTGCGGATATTTCCATGTTTATTCAGATAGCGGTGCGGATATTTCCATGTTTATACAGATAGTTGGGCAGATATTTCCATGTTTATGCAGATAGCGGTGTAGATATTTCCATCTTAATACAGATGGCGGTGTAGATATGTCCATGTTCATACAGATGGCGGTGTAGATAGTTCCATGTTCATAGAGATGGCGGTGTAGATATTTCCATGTTCATACAAATGGCGGTGTAGATATTTCCATGTTCATAGAGATGGCGGGATAGATATTTCCATATTTATAGAGATAGCAGTGTAGTTATTTCCATTTTTATAGAGATAGCAGTGTAGATATTTCCATTGATATACAGATAGCTGTGTAGATATTTGAATGTTCATAGAGATAGCGGTGTAGATATTTCCATGTTCATAAAGATAGCGCCGTAGATATTTCCATGTTCATACCAATAGCGGTGTAGATATTTCCATGTTCATACAGATAGCGGTGTAGATATTTCCATGTTCATACAGTTAGCGGTGTAGATATTTCCATGTTCATACAGATGGCGGTGTAGATATTTACATGTTCATACAGATGGCGGTGTAGATATATCCATGTTCATACAGATAGCGGTGTAGATATTTCCATGTTCATACAGATAGCGGTGTAGATATTTCCATCTTCATACAGATAGCGGTGTAGATATTTGAATGTTCTTACCGATAGTTGTGTAGATATTTCCATGTTCATACAGTTAGCGGTGTAGATATTTCCATGTTCATACAGATGGCGGTGTAGATATTTACATGTTCATACAGATGGCGGTGTAGATATTTCCATGTTTGTACGGATGGCAGTGTAGATATTTCCAAGTTCATACAGGTGGCGGTGTAGATATTTCCATGTTTATACAGATAGCAGAGTAGTTATTTCCATGTTTATTGAGATAGCTGTGTAGATATTTGCATTGATATACAGATAGCTGTGTAGATATTTGCATGTTCATACAGAAAGCGGGGTAGATGTTTCCATGTTCGTACAGATAGCCGTGTAGATATTTCCATGTTCATACAGATAGCGGTGTAGATATTTCCACGTTTATAGAGATGGCGGTGTAGATATTTCCATGTTCATACAGATTGCGGTGTACATATTTCCATGTTTATAGGGATGGCGGTGTAGACATTTTCATGTTTACACAGAAGGCGGTGTTGATATTTCCATGTTTACACAGATAGCTTTGTAGACATTTCCATGTTTACACAGATGGCGGTGTGGATATTTCCATGTTTATGCAAATAGCAGTGTAGATATTTCCATGTTTACACAGATAGCGGTGCGGATATTTCCATGTTTATACAGATAGTTGGGCAGATATTTCCATGTTTATACAGATAGCGGTGTAGATATTTCCATCTTAATACAGATGGCGGTGTAGATATGTCCATGTTCAAACAGATGGCGGTGTAGATATTTCCATGTACATACAGATGGCGGAGTAGATATTTCGATGTTTATAGCGATAGCGCTGTAGTTATTTCCATACTTATAGAGAAATCTGTGTAGATATTTCCATGTATATTCAGATAGCTGTGTAGATATTTCCATGTTCATGCAGATAGCGGTGTAGATATTTCCATGTTCATCCAGATGCCGGTGTACATATATCCATGTTCATACAGATTGCGATGAAGATATTTCCATGTTCATACAGATGGCGGTGTAGGTATTTCCATGTTCATACAAATGGCGGTGTAGTTACGCCCATGTTCATAGAGATGGCGGTGTAGATATTTCCAGGTTCATACAAATGGCGGTGTAGGTATTTCCATGTTCATAGAGATGGCGGTGTAGATATTTCCAAGTTTATACAGATAGCAGTGTAGTTATTTCCATGTTTATAGAGATACCAGTCTGGATATTTCCATTGATATACAGATAGCTGTGTAGATATTTGCATGTTCATACAGATAGCGGTGTAGATATTTCCATGTTTATACAGATAGCGGTGTAGATATTTCCATATTCATACAGATAGCGGTGTAGATATTTCCATGTTCATACAGATAGCGGTGTAGATATTTCCATGTTCATACACTTAGCGGTGTAGATATTTCCATGTTCATACAGATGGCGGTGTAGATATTTACATGTTCATACAGATGGCGGTGTAGATATTTCCATGTTCATACAGATAGCGGTGTAGAGATTTCCATGTTCATACAGATAGCGGTGTAGATATTTCCATGTTGATACAGATAGCGGTGTAGATATTTCCATGTTCATACCAATAGCGTTGTAGACATTTCCATGTTCATACAGTTAGCGGTGTAGATATTTCCATGTTCATACAGATGGCGGTATAGATATTTCCATGTCCATACAGACGGCGGTATAGATATTTCCATGTTCGTACACATAGCGGTGTAGATATTTCCATGTTCATACAGTTAGCGGTGTAGATATTTCCATGTTCATACAGATGGCGGTGTAGATATTTCCATGTTTATACAGATGGAGGTGTGGATATTTCCATGTATATAGAGATGGCGGTCTAGATATTTCCATGTTTACAGAGATAGTGGTGTAGTTATTTCCAAGTTTATAGAGACAGCGTTGTTGATATTTCCATGTTTATACAGATAGCAGTGAAGATATTTCCATGTTTATACAGATAGCGGTGTAGACATTTCCATGTTTATGCAGATAGCAGTGAAGATATTTCCATGTTTATAGAGATAGTGGTGTAGATAATTTCAATTTTATACAAAGTGCAGTGTAGATATTTCCAAGTTCATACAGATAGTGGTGTAGATATTTCCAGGTTCATACAAATGGCAGTGTAGATATTTACATGTTCATACAAATGGCGGTATAGTTATTTCCATGTTCATACAGATGGCGGTGTGGATATTTCCATGTTCATACCAATAGCGGTGTAGATATTTCCATGTTCATACAGTTATCGGTGTAGATATTTCCATGTTCATACAGAAGGCGGCGTAGATATTTACATGTTCATACAGATGGCGGTGAAGATATTTCCATGTTCGTACGGATGGCAGTGTAGATATTTCCATGTTCATACAGGTGGCGGTGTAGATATTTCCATGTTCATACAGATAGCGGTGTAGATATTTCCATGTTCATACAGATAGCGGTGTAGATAATTCCATGTTCATGCAGTTAGCTGTGTAGATATTTCCATATTCATACAGATGGCGGTGTAGATATTTACATGTTCATACAGATGGCGGTGTAGATATTTCCATGTTCATACAGATAGCGGTGTAGATATTTCCATGTTCATACAGACAGCGGTGTAGATATTTCCATGTTCATACAGATAACGGTGAAGATATTTCCATGTTCATACAGATGGCGGTGTAGATATTTCCATGTTTGTACGGATGGCAGTGTAGATATTTCCATGTTCATACATGTGGCGGTGTAGATATTTCCATGTTTATACAGATAGCAGTGTAGTTATTTCCATGTTAATAGAGATAGCTGTGTGGATATTTCGATTGATATACAGATAGCTGTGTAGATATTTGCATGTTCAAACAGATAGCGGTGTAGATATTTCCATGTTCGTACAGATAGCCTTGAAGATATTTCCATGTTTATACAGATAGCGGCGTAGATATTTCCATGTTTATACAGATAGCAGTGTAGGTATTTCCATGTTTATAGAGATAGTGGTGTAGATAATTTCAATTTTATACAGAGAGCAGTGTAGATATTTCCAAGTTCATACAGATAGTGGTGTCGATATTTCCAGGTTCATACAAATGGCGGTGTAGATATTTCAATGTTCTTCCAGATAGCGGTTTAGTTATTTCCATGTTCATTCAGATAGCGGTGTTGATATTTCCATGTTCATACAGATAACGGTGTAGATATTTCCATGTTCGTACAGATGGCGGTGTAGATATTTCCATGTTCATACAGTTAGCGGTGTAGATATTTCCATGTTCATACAGATGGCGGTGTAGATATTTCCATGTTTATACAGATAGCAGTGTAGTTATATCCATGTTTATAGAGACAGCTGTGTAGATATTTCCATTGATATACAGATAGCTGTGTAAATATTTGCATGTTCATACAGATATCGGTGTAGATATTTCCATGTTCGTACAGATAGCGGTGTAGATATTTCCATGTTCGTACAGATAGCGGTGTAGTAGATATTTCCATGTTCATACAGATAACGGTGTAGATATTTCCGTGTTCATACAGATAGCGGTGTAGATATTTCCATGTTCATACAGTTAGCGGTGTAGATATTTCCATGTTCATACAGATGGCGGTGTAGATATTTACATGTTCATACCGATGGCGGTGTTGATATTTCCATGTTCATACAGATAGCGGTGTAGATATTTCCATGTTTATAGAGATAGCAGTGTAGATAGGTCCATTTTTATAGAGATAGTTTTGTAGATAATTTCAATTCCATACAGAGAGCAGTGTAGATATTTCCAAGTTCATACAGACAGCGGTGTAGATATTTCCACGTTTATAGAGATGGCGGTGTAGATATTTCCATGTTCATACTGATGGCGGTGTACATATTTCCATGTTTATAGGGATGGCGGTGTAGATATTTTCATGTTTACACAGATGGCGGTGTAGATATTTCCATGTTTACACAGATAGCGGTGTAGACATTTCCATGTTTACACAGATAGCGGTGTGGATATTTCCATGTTTATGCAGATGGCAGTGTAGATATTTCCATGTTTATACAGATAGCGGTGCGGATATTTCCATGTTTATACAGATAGTTGGGCAGATATTTCCATGTTCATACAGATGGCGGTGTAGATATTTCGAAGTTTATAGAGATAGCGCTGTAGTTATTTCCATATTTATAGAGAAATCTATGTAGATATTACCACGTATATTCAGATAGCTGTGTAGATATTTCCATGTTCATGCAGATAGCGGTGTAGATATTTCCATGTTCATCCAGATGCCGGTGTACATATATCCATGTTCATACAGATGGTGGTGAAGATATTTCCATGTTCATACAGATGGTGGTGTAGATATTTCCATGTTCATACAAATGGCGGTGTAGATATTTCCATGTTCATAGAGATGGCGGTGTAGATATTTCCATGTTCATACAAATCGCGGTGCAGATATTTCCATCTTCATAGAGATGGCGGTGTAGATATTTCCGTATTTATACAGATAGCAGTGTAGTTATTTCCATGTTTATAGAGATAGCAGTGTAGATATTTCCATTGATATACAGATAGCTGTGTAGATATTTGCATGTTCATACAGATAGCGGTGTAGATATTTCCATGTTCATACAGATAGCGGTGTAGATATTTCCATGTTTTTACAGATAGCAGTGTAGATATTTCCATGTTCATACAGATAGCGGTGTAGATATTTCCATGTTCATACAGGTGGCGGTGTAGCTATTTCCATGTTTATACTGATAGCAGTGTAGTTATTTCCATGTTTATAAAGACAGCTGTGTAGATATTTCCATTGTTATACAGATAGCTGTGTAGATATTTGCATGTTCATACAGATAGCAGTGTATATATTTCCATGTTCGTACTGATAGCGGTGTAGATATTTCCATGTTCATACAGATAGTGGTGTAGATATTTCCATGTTCATACAGTTAGCGGTGTAGATATTTCCATGTTCATACAGATGGCGGTGTAGATATTTACATGTTCATACAGATTTCGGTATAGATATTTCCACGTTCGTACAGATGGCGGTGTAGATATTTCCATGTTCATAGAGATGGCGGTGTAGATACTTCCATGTTTATGCCGATAACGGTATAGATATTTCCATGTTTATACAGATGGTGGTGTAGATATTTCCATGTTTATAGAGATGGCGGTCTAGATATTTCCATGTTTACAGAGATAGTGGTGTAGTTATTTCCAAGTTTATAGAGACAGCGTTGTAGATATTTCCATGTTTATACAGATAGCGGTAAAGATATTTCCATGTTTATACAGATAGCGGTGTAGATATTTCCAAGTTTATACAGATAGCAGTGTAGATATTTCCATGTTTATACAGATAGCGGTAAAGATATTTCCATGTTTATAAAGATAGCGGTGTAGATAATTCCAAGTGCATTCAGATAGCGGTGTAGATATTTCCCCGTTTATAGAGATGGCTGTGTAGATATTTCCATGTTCATACAGAGGACGGTGTAGATATTTCCTTGTTTATAGGGATGGCGGTGTAGACATTTCCATGTTTACACAGATAGCGGTGTGGATATTTCCATGTTTATGCAGATAGCAGTGTAGATATTTCCATGTTTATACAGATAGCGGTGCGGATATTTCCATGTTTATTCAGATAGCGGTGCGGATATTTCCATGTTTATACAGATAGTTGGGCAGATATTTCCATGTTTATGCAGATAGCGGTGTAGATATTTCCATCTTAATACAGATGGCGGTGTAGATATGTCCATGTTCATACAGATGGCGGTGTAGATAGTTCCATGTTCATAGAGATGGCGGTGTAGATATTTCCATGTTCATACAAATGGCGGTGTAGATATTTCCATGTTCATAGAGATGGCGGGATAGATATTTCCATATTTATAGAGATAGCAGTGTAGTTATTTCCATTTTTATAGAGATAGCAGTGTAGATATTTCCATTGATATACAGATAGCTGTGTAGATATTTGAATGTTCATAGAGATAGCGGTGTAGATATTTCCATGTTCATAAAGATAGCGCCGTAGATATTTCCATGTTCATACCAATAGCGGTGTAGATATTTCCATGTTCATACAGATAGCGGTGTAGATATTTCCATGTTCATACAGTTAGCGGTGTAGATATTTCCATGTTCATACAGATGGCGGTGTAGATATTTACATGTTCATACAGATGGCGGTGTAGATATATCCATGTTCATACAGATAGCGGTGTAGATATTTGAATGTTCTTACCGATAGTTGTGTAGATATTTCCATGTTCATACAGTTAGCGGTGTAGATATTTCCATGTTCATACAGATGGCGGTGTAGATATTTACATGTTCATACAGATGGCGGTGTAGATATTTCCATGTTTGTACGGATGGCAGTGTAGATATTTCCAAGTTCATACAGGTGGCGGTGTAGATATTTCCATGTTTATACAGATAGCAGAGTAGTTATTTCCATGTTTATTGAGATAGCTGTGTAGATATTTGCATTGATATACAGATAGCTGTGTAGATATTTGCATGTTCATACAGAAAGCGGGGTAGATGTTTCCATGTTCGTACAGATAGCCGTGTAGATATTTCCATGTTCATACAGATAGCGGTGTAGATATTTCCACGTTTATAGAGATGGCGGTGTAGATATTTCCATGTTCATACAGATTGCGGTGTACATATTTCCATGTTTATAGGGATGGCGGTGTAGACATTTTCATGTTTACACAGAAGGCGGTGTTGATATTTCCATGTTTACACAGATAGCTTTGTAGACATTTCCATGTTTACACAGATGGCGGTGTGGATATTTCCATGTTTATGCAAATAGCAGTGTAGATATTTCCATGTTTACACAGATAGCGGTGCGGATATTTCCATGTTTATACAGATAGTTGGGCAGATATTTCCATGTTTATACAGATAGCGGTGTAGATATTTCCATCTTAATACAGATGGCGGTGTAGATATGTCCATGTTCAAACAGATGGCGGTGTAGATATTTCCATGTACATACAGATGGCGGAGTAGATATTTCGATGTTTATAGCGATAGCGCTGTAGTTATTTCCATACTTATAGAGAAATCTGTGTAGATATTTCCATGTATATTCAGATAGCTGTGTAGATATTTCCATGTTCATGCAGATAGCGGTGTAGATATTTCCATGTTCATCCAGATGCCGGTGTACATATATCCATGTTCATACAGATTGCGATGAAGATATTTCCATGTTCATACAGATGGCGGTGTAGGTATTTCCATGTTCATACAAATGGCGGTGTAGTTACGCCCATGTTCATAGAGATGGCGGTGTAGATATTTCCAAGTTTATACAGATAGCAGTGTAGTTATTTCCATGTTTATAGAGATACCAGTCTGGATATTTCCATTGATATACAGATAGCTGTGTAGATATTTGCATGTTCATACAGATAGCGGTGTAGATATTTCCATGTTTATACAGATAGCGGTGTAGATATTTCCATATTCATACAGATAGCGGTGTAGATATTTCCATGTTCATACAGATAGCGGTGTAGATATTTCCATGTTCATACACTTAGCGGTGTAGATATTTCCATGTTCATACAGATGGCGGTGTAGATATTTACATGTTCATACAGATGGCGGTGTAGATATTTCCATGTTCATACAGATAGCGGTGTAGAGATTTCCATGTTCATACAGATAGCGGTGTAGATATTTCCATGTTGATACAGATAGCGGTGTAGATATTTCCATGTTCATACCAATAGCGTTGTAGACATTTCCATGTTCATACAGTTAGCGGTGTAGATATTTCCATGTTCATACAGATGGCGGTATAGATATTTCCATGTCCATACAGACGGCGGTATAGATATTTCCATGTTCGTACACATAGCGGTGTAGATAT
The DNA here is from genome assembly GCF_029281585.2 of Gorilla gorilla gorilla. Taxonomy (NCBI): domain Eukaryota; kingdom Metazoa; phylum Chordata; class Mammalia; order Primates; family Hominidae; genus Gorilla; species Gorilla gorilla. The sequence continues at coordinate 4,811,669 of NC_073227.2, read as the reverse complement.
TTCCATGTTCATACAGTTAGCGGTGTAGATATTTCCATGTTCATACAGATGGCGGTGTAGATATTTCCATGTTTATACAGATGGAGGTGTGGATATTTCCATGTATATAGAGATGGCGGTCTAGATATTTCCATGTTTACAGAGATAGTGGTGTAGTTATTTCCAAGTTTATAGAGACAGCGTTGTTGATATTTCCATGTTTATACAGATAGCAGTGAAGATATTTCCATGTTTATACAGATAGCGGTGTAGACATTTCCATGTTTATGCAGATAGCAGTGAAGATATTTCCATGTTTATAGAGATAGTGGTGTAGATAATTTCAATTTTATACAAAGTGCAGTGTAGATATTTCCAAGTTCATACAGATAGTGGTGTAGATATTTCCAGGTTCATACAAATGGCAGTGTAGATATTTACATGTTCATACAAATGGCGGTATAGTTATTTCCATGTTCGTACAGATGGCGGTGTGGATATTTCCATGTTCATACCAATAGCGGTGTAGATATTTCCATGTTCATACAGTTATCGGTGTAGATATTTCCATGTTCATACAGAAGGCGGCGTAGATATTTACATGTTCATACAGATGGCGGTGAAGATATTTCCATGTTCGTACGGATGGCAGTGTAGATATTTCCATGTTCATACAGGTGGCGGTGTAGATATTTCCATGTTCATACAGATAGCGGTGTAGATATTTCCATGTTCATACAGATAGCGGTGTAGATAATTCCATGTTCATGCAGTTAGCTGTGTAGATATTTCCATATTCATACAGATGGCGGTGTAGATATTTACATGTTCATACAGATGGCGGTGTAGATATTTCCATGTTCATACAGATAGCGGTGTAGATATTTCCATGTTCATACAGACAGCGGTGTAGATATTTCCATGTTCATACAGATAACGGTGAAGATATTTCCATGTTCATACAGATGGCGGTGTAGATATTTCCATGTTTGTACGGATGGCAGTGTAGATATTTCCATGTTCATACATGTGGCGGTGTAGATATTTCCATGTTTATACAGATAGCAGTGTAGTTATTTCCATGTTAATAGAGATAGCTGTGTGGATATTTCCATTGATATACAGATAGCTGTGTAGATATTTGCATGTTCAAACAGATAGCGGTGTAGATATTTCCATGTTCGTACAGATAGCGGTGAAGATATTTCCATGTTTATACAGATAGCGGCGTAGATATTTCCATGTTTATACAGATAGCAGTGTAGGTATTTCCATGTTTATAGAGATAGTGGTGTAGATAATTTCAATTTTATACAGAGAGCAGTGTAGATATTTCCAAGTTCATACAGATAGTGGTGTCGATATTTCCAGGTTCATACAAATGGCGGTGTAGATATTTCAATGTTCTTCCAGATAGCGGTTTAGTTATTTCCATGTTCATTCAGATAGCGGTGTTGATATTTCCATGTTCATACAGATAACGGTGTAGATATTTCCATGTTCGTACAGATGGCGGTGTAGATATTTCCATGTTCATAGAGATGGCGGTGTAGATATTTCCATGTTTATGCAGATAGCGGTATAGATATTTCCATGTTTATTCAGATGGTGGTGTAGATATTTCCATGTTTATAGAGATGGAGGTCTAGATATTTCCATGTTTACAGAGATAGTGGTGTAGTTATTTCCAAGTTTATAGAGACAGCGTTGTAAATATTTCCATGTTTATACAGATAGCTGTGAAGATATTTCCTTGTTTATACAGAGAGCGGTGTAGATATTTCCATGTTTATACAGATAGCAGTGTAGATATTTCCATGTTTATAGAGATAGTGGTGTAGATAATTTCAATTTTATACAGAGAGCAGTGTAGATATTTCCAAGTGCATACAGATAGCGGTGCAGATATTTCCACGTTTATAGAGATGGCGGTGTAGATATTTCCATGTTCATACAGATGGCGGTGTAGATATTTCCATGTTTATAGGGATGGCGGTGTAGATATTTTCATGTTTACACAGATGGCGGTGTAGATATTTCCATGTTTACACAGATAGCGGTGTAGACATTTCCATGTTTACACAGATAGCGGTGTGGATATTTCCATGTTTATGCAGATAACAGTGTAGATATTTCCATGTTTATACAGATAGCGGTGCAGATATTTCCATGTTTATACAGATAGTTGGGCAGATATTTCCATGTTTATACAGATAGCGGTGTAGATATTTCCATCTTAATACAGATGGCGGTGTAGACATGTCCATGTTCGTACAGATGGCGGTGTAGATTTTCCATGTTCATACAGATGGTGGTGTAGATATTTCGAAGTTTATAGAGATAGCGCTGTAGTTATTTCCATATTTATAGAGAAATCTGTGTAGATATTTCCATGTATATTCAGATAGCTGTGTAGATATTTCCATGTTCATGCAGATAGCGGTGTAGATATTTCCTTGTTCATCCAGATGCCGGTGTACATATATCCATGTTCATACCGATGGCGGTGAAGATATTTCCATGTTCATACAGATGGCGGTTTAGGTATTTCCATGTTCATACAAATGGCGGTGTAGATATTTCCATGTTAATAGAGATTGCGGTGTAGATATTTCCAGGTTCATACAAATGGCGGTGTAGATATTTCCATGTTCATAGAGATGGCGGTGTAGATATTTCCAAGTTTATACAGATAGCAGTGTAGTTATTTCCATGTTTATAGAGATACCAGTCTGGATATTTCCATTGATATACAGATAGCTGTGTAGATATTTGCATGTTCATACAGATAGCGGTGTAGATATTTCCATGTTTATACAGATAGCGGTGTAGATATTTCCATATTCATACAGATAGCGGTGTAGATATTTCCATGTTCATACAGATAGCGGTGTAGATATTTCCATGTTCATACAGATAGCGGTGTAGATATTTCCATGTTCATACACTTAGCGGTGTAGATATTTCCATGTTCATAGAGATGGCGGTGTAGATATTTACATGTTCATACAGATGGCGGTGTAGAGATTTCCATGTTCATACAGATAGCGGTGTAGAGATTTCCATGTTCATACAGATAGCGGTGTAGATATTTCCATGTTGATACAGATAGCGGTGTAGATATTTCCATGTTCATACCAATAGCGTTGTAGACATTTCCATGTTCATACAGTTAGCGGTGTAGATATTTCCATGTTCATACAGATAGCGGTGTCGATATTTCCATGTTCAGGCAGATAGCGGTGTAGATATTTCCATGTTCATACAGATAGTGGTGTAGATATTTCCATGTTCATACAGATAGCGGTGTAGATAATTCCATGTTCATACAGTTAGCGGTGTAGATATTTCCATGTTCATACAGATGGCGGTGTAGATATTTACATGTTCATACAGATGGCGGTGTAGGTATTTCCATGTTCATACAGATAGCGGTGTACATATTTCCATGTTCATACAGATAGTGGTGTAGATAATTCCATGTTCATACAGTTAGCTGTGTTGATATTTCCATGTTCATACAGATGGCGATGTAGTTATTTACATGTTCATAGAGATGGCGGTGTAGATATTTCCATGTTCATATAGATAGCGGTGTAGATATTTCCATGTTCATACAGATAGCGGTGTAGATATTTCCATGTTCATACAGATGGCGGTGTAGATATTTCCACGTTCATACCAATACCGGTGTAGACATTTCCATGTTCATACATTTAGCGGTGTAGATATTTCCATGTTCATACAGATGGCGGTGAAGATATTTCCATGTTCATACATATGGCGGTGTAGATATTTCCATGTTTGTACGGATGGCTGTGTAGATATTTCCATGTTCATACAGGTGGCGGTGTAGATATTTCCATGTTTATACAGATAGCAGTGCAGTTATTTCCATGTTAATAGAGATAGCTGTGTGGATATTTCCATTGATATACAGATAGCTGTCTAGATATTTGCATGTTCATACAGATAGCGGTGTAGATATTTCCATGTTCGTACAGATAGCGGTGTAGATATTTCCATGTTCATACAGATAGCGGTGTAGATATTTCCATGTTCATACAGATAACGGTGTAGATATTTCCATGTTCATACAGACAGCGGTGTAGATACTTCCATGTTCATACCGATGGCGGTGTAGATATTTACATGTTCATACAGATGGCGGTGTAGATATTTCCATGTTCATACAGATAGCGGTGTATAGATTTCCATGTTCATACAGATAGCGGTGTAGATATTTCCATGTTGATACAGATAGCGGTGTAGATATTTCCATGTTCATACCAATAGCGTTGTAGACATTTCCATGTTCATACAGTTAGCGGTGTAGATATTTCCATGTTCATACAGATGGCGGTATAGATATTTCCATGACTATACAGACGGCGGTATAGATATTTCCATGTCCGTACAGATAGCGGTGTAGATATTTCCATGTTCATACAGTTAGCGGTGTAGATATTTCCATGTTCATACAGATGGCGGTGTAGATATTTCCATGTCGATACAGATGGCGGTATAGATATTTCCATGTTCGTACAGATAGCGGTGTAGATATTTCCATGTTCGTACAGATAGCGGTATAGATATTTCCATGTTTATACAGATGGAGGTGTGGATATTTCCATGTATATAGAGATGGCGGTCTAGATATTTCCATGTTTACAGAGATAGTGGTGTAGTTATTTCCAAGTTTATAGAGACAGCGTTGCAGATATTTCCATGTTTATACAGATAGCAGTGAAGATATTTCCATGTTTATACAGATAGCGGTGTAGACATTTCCATGTTTATGCAGATAGCAGTGAAGATATTTCCATGTTTATAGAGATAGTGGTGTAGATAATTTCAATTTTATACAAAGTGCAGTGTAGATATTTCCAAGTTCATACAGATAGTGGTGTAGATATTTCCAGGTTCATACAAATGGCGGTGTAGATATTTACATGTTCATACAAATGGCGGTATAGTTATTTCCATGTTCGTACAGATGGCGGTGTGGATATTTCCATGTTCATACCAATAGCGGTGTAGATATTTCCATGTTCATACAGTTAGCGGTGTAGATATTTCCATGTTCATACAGAAGGCGGTGTAGATATTTACATGTTCATACAGATGGCGGTGTAGATATTTACATGTTCATACAGATGGCGGTGTAGATATTTCCATGTTCATACAGATAGCGGTGTAGATATTTCCATGTTCATACAGATAGCGGTGTAGATAATTCCATGTTCATACAGTTAGCTGTGTAGATATTTCCATGTTCGTACAGACGGCGGTGTAGATATTTACATGTTCATACAGATGGCGGTGTAGATATTTCCATGTTCATACAGATAGCGGTGTAGATATTTCCATGTTCATACAGACGGCGGTATAGATATTTCCATGACTATACAGACGGCGGTATAGATATTTCCATGTCCGTACAGATAGCGGTGTAGATATTTCCATGTTCATACAGTTAGCGGTGTAGATATTTCCATGTTCATACAGATGGCGGTGTAGATATTTCCATGTCGATACAGATGGCGGTATAGATATTTCCATGTTCGTACAGATAGCGGTGTAGATATTTCCATGTTCGTACAGATAGCGGTATAGATATTTCCATGTTTATACAGATGGAGGTGTGGATATTTCCATGTATATAGAGATGGCGGTCTAGATATTTCCATGTTTACAGAGATAGTGGTGTAGTTATTTCCAAGTTTATAGAGACAGCGTTGCAGATATTTCCATGTTTATACAGATAGCAGTGAAGATATTTCCATGTTTATACAGATAGCGGTGTAGACATTTCCATGTTTATGCAGATAGCAGTGAAGATATTTCCATGTTTATAGAGATAGTGGTGTAGATAATTTCAATTTTATACAAAGTGCAGTGTAGATATTTCCAAGTTCATACAGATAGTGGTGTAGATATTTCCAGGTTCATACAAATGGCGGTGTAGATATTTACATGTTCATACAAATGGCGGTATAGTTATTTCCATGTTCGTACAGATGGCGGTGTGGATATTTCCATGTTCATACCAATAGCGGTGTAGATATTTCCATGTTCATACAGTTAGCGGTGTAGATATTTCCATGTTCATACAGAAGGCGGTGTAGATATTTACATGTTCATACAGATGGCGGTGTAGATATTTACATGTTCATACAGATGGCGGTGTAGATATTTCCATGTTCATACAGATAGCGGTGTAGATATTTCCATGTTCATACAGATAGCGGTGTAGATAATTCCATGTTCATACAGTTAGCTGTGTAGATATTTCCATGTTCATACAGACGGCGGTGTAGATATTTACATGTTCATACAGATGGCGGTGTAGATATTTCCATGTTCATACAGATAGCGGTGTAGATATTTCCATGTTCATACAGACAGCGGTGTAGATATTTCCATGTTCATACAGATAACGGTGAAGATATTTCCATGTTCATACAGATGGCGGTGTAGATATTTCCATGTTCATACCAATACCAGTGTAGACATTTCCATGTTCATACATTTAGCGGTGTAGATATTTCCATGTTCATACAGATGGCGGTGAAGATATTTCCATGTTCATACATATGGCGGTGTAGATATTTCCATGTTTGTACGGATGGCTGTGTAGATATTTCCATGTTCATACAGGTGGCGGTGTAGATATTTCCATGTTTATGCAGATAGCAGTGTAGTTATTTCCATGTTAATAGAGATAGCTGTGTGGATATTTCCATTGATATACAGATAGCTGTGTAGATATTTGCATGTTCATACAGATAGCGGTGTAGATATTTCCATGTTCATACAGAAGGCGGTGTAGATATTTACATGTTCATACAGATGGCGGTGTAGATATTTACATGTTCATACAGATGGCGGTGTAGATATTTCCATGTTCATACAGATAGCGGTGTAGATATTTCCATGTTCATACAGATAGCGGTGTAGATAATTCCATGTTCATACAGTTAGCTGTGTAGATATTTCCATGTTCATACAGACGGCGGTGTAGATATTTACATGTTCATACAGATGGCGGTGTAGATATTTCCATGTTCATACAGATAGCGGTGTAGATATTTCCATGTTCATACAGACAGCGGTGTAGATATTTCCATGTTCATACAGATAACGGTGAAGATATTTCCATGTTCATACAGATGACGGTGTAGATATTTCCATGTTTGTACGGATGGCAGTGTAGATATTTCCATGTTCATACATGTGGCGGTGTAGATATTTCCATGTTTATACAGATAGCAGTGTAGTTATTTCCATGTTAATAGAGATAGCTGTGTGGATATTTCCATTGATATACAGATAGCTGTGTAGATATTTGCATGTTCAAACAGATAGCGGTGTAGATATTTCCATGTTCGTACAGATAGCGGTGAAGATATTTCCATGTTTATACAGATAGCGGCGTAGATATTTCCATGTTTATACAGATAGCAGTGTAGGTATTTCCATGTTTATGGAGATAGTGGTGTAGATAATTTCAATTTTATACAGAGAGCAGTGTAGATATTTCCAAGTTCATACAGATAGTGGTGTCGATATTTCCAGGTTCATACAAATGGCGGTGTAGATATTTCAATGTTCTTCCAGATAGCGGTTTAGTTATTTCCATGTTCATTCAGATAGCGGTGTTGATATTTCCATGTTCATACAGATAACGGTGTAGATATTTCCATGTTCGTACAGATGGCGGTATAGATATTTCCATGTTCATAGAGATGGCGGTGTAGATATTTCCATGTTTATGCAGATAGCGGTATAGATATTTCCATGTTTATTCAGATGGTGGTGTAGATATTTCCATGTTTATAGAGATGGAGGTCTAGATATTTCCATGTTTACAGAGATAGTGGTGTAGTTATTTCCAAGTTTATAGAGACAGCGTTGTAAATATTTCCATGTTTATACAGATAGCTGTGAAGATATTTCCTTGTTTATACAGAGAGCGGTGTAGATATTTCCATGTTTATACAGATAGCAGTGTAGATATTTCCATGTTTATAGAGATAGTGGTGTAGATAATTTCAATTTTATACAGAGAGCAGTGTAGATATTTCCAAGTTCATACAGATAGCGGTGTAGATATTTGCACGTTTATAGAGATGGCGGTGTAGATATTTCCATGTTCATACAGATAGCGGTGTAGATATTTCCATGTTCATACAGATGGCGGTGTAGATATTTCCATGTTCATACCAATACCGGTGTAGACATTTCCATGTTCATACATTTAGCGGTGTAGATATTTCCATGTTCATACAGATGGCGGTGAAGATATTTCCATGTTCATACATATGGCGGTGTAGATATTTCCATGTTTGTACGGATGGCTGTGTAGATATTTCCATGTTCATACAGGTGGCGGTGTAGATATTTCCATGTTTATGCAGATAGCAGTGTAGTTATTTCCATGTTAATAGAGATAGCTGTGTGGATATTTCCATTGATATACAGATAGCTGTGTAGATATTTGCATGTTCATACAGATAGCGGTGTAGATATTTCCATGTTCATACAGAAGGCGGTGTAGATATTTACATGTTCATACAGATGGCGGTGTAGATATTTACATGTTCATACAGATGGCGGTGTAGATATTTCCATGTTCATACAGATAGCGGTGTAGATATTTCCATGTTCATACAGATAGCGGTGTAGATAATTCCATGTTCATACAGTTAGCTGTGTAGATATTTCCATGTTCATACAGACGGCGGTGTAGATATTTACATGTTCATACAGATGGCGGTGTAGATATTTCCATGTTCATACAGATAGCGGTGTAGATATTTCCATGTTCATACAGACAGCGGTGTAGATATTTCCATGTTCATACAGATAACGGTGAAGATATTTCCATGTTCATACAGATGGCGGTGTAGATATTTCCATGTTTGTACGGATGGCAGTGTAGATATTTCCATGTTCATACATGTGGCGGTGTAGATATTTCCATGTTTATACAGATAGCAGTGTAGTTATTTCCATGTTAATGGAGATAGCTGTGTGGATATTTCCATTGATATACAGATAGCTGTGTAGATATTTGCATGTTCAAACAGATAGCGGTGTAGATATTTCCATGTTCGTACTGATAGCGGTGAAGATATTTCCATGTTTATACAGATAGCGGCGTAGATATTTGCATGTTTATACAGATAGCAGTGTATGTATTTCCATGTTTATAGAGATAGTGGTGTAGATAATTTCAATTTTATACAGAGAGCAGTGTAGATATTTCCAAGTTCATACAGATAGTGGTGTCGATATTTCCAGGTTCATACAAATGGCGGTGTAGATATTTCAATGTTCTTCCAGATAGCGGTTTAGTTATTTCCATGTTCATTCAGATAGCGGTGTTGATATTTCCATGTTCATACAGATAACGGTGTAGATATTTCCATGTTCGTACAGATGGCGGTGTAGATATTTCCATGTTCATAGAGATGGCGGTGTAGATATTTCCATGTTTATGCAGATAGCGGTATAGATATTTCCATGTTTATTCAGATGGTGGTGTAGATATTTCCATGTTTATAGAGATGGAGGTCTAGATATTTCCATGTTTACAGAGATAGTGGTGTAGTTATTTCCAAGTTTATAGAGACAGCGTTGTAAATATTTCCATGTTTATACAGATAGCTGTGAAGATATTTCCTTGTTTATACAGAGAGCGGTGTAGATATTTCCATGTTTATACAGATAGCAGTGTAGATATTTCCATGTTTATAGAGATAGTGGTGTAGATAATTTCAATTTTATACAGAGAGCAGTGTAGATATTTCCAAGTTCATACAGATAGCGGTGTAGATATTTGCACGTTTATAGAGATGGCGGTGTAGATATTTCCATGTTCATACAGATAGCGGTGTAGATATTTCCATGTTCATACAGATGGCGGTGTAGATATTTCCATGTTCATACCAATACCGGTGTAGACATTTCCATGTTCATACATTTAGCGGTGTAGATATTTCCATGTTCATACAGATGGCGGTGAAGATATTTCCATGTTCATACATATGGCGGTGTAGATATTTCCATGTTTGTACGGATGGCTGTGTAGATATTTCCATGTTCATACAGGTGGCGGTGTAGATATTTCCATGTTTATGCAGATAGCAGTGTAGTTATTTCCATGTTAATAGAGATAGCTGTGTGGATATTTCCATTGATATACAGATAGCTGTGTAGATATTTGCATGTTCATACAGATAGCGGTGTAGATATTTCCATGTTCGTACAGATAGCGGTGTAGATATTTCCATGTTCATACAGATAGCGGTGTAGATATTTCCATGTTCATACAGATAACGGTGTAGATATTTCCATGTTCATACAGACAGCGGTGTAGATACTTCCATGTTCATACCGATGGCGGTGTAGATATTTACATGTTCATACAGATGGCAGTGTAGATATTTCCAAGTTCATACAGATAGCGGTGTAGAGATTTCCATGTTCATACAGATAGCGGTGTAGATATTTCCATGTTGATACAGATAGCGGTGTAGATATTTCCATGTTCATACCAATAGCGTTGTAGACATTTCCATGTTCATACAGTTAGCGGTGTAGATATTTCCATGTTCATACAGATGGCGGTATAGATATTTCCATGTCTATACAGACGGCGGTATAGATATTTCCATGTCCGTACAGATAGCGGTGTAGATATTTCCATGTTCATACAGTTAGCGGTGTAGATATTTCCATGTTCATACAGATGGCGGTGTAGATATTTCCATGTCGATACAGATGGCGGTATAGATATTTCCATGTTCGTACAGATAGCGGTGTAGATATTTCCATGTTCGTACAGATAGCGGTATAGATATTTCCATGTTTATACAGATGGAGGTGTGGATATTTCCATGTATATAGAGATGGCGGTCTAGATATTTCCATGTTTACAGAGATAGTGGTGTAGTTATTTCCAAGTTTATAGAGACAGCGTTGTAGATATTTCCATGTTTATACAGATAGCAGTGAAGATATTTCCATGTTTATACAGATAGCGGTGTAGACATTTCCATGTTTATGCAGATAGCAGTGAAGATATTTCCATGTTTATAGAGATAGTGGTGTAGATAATTTCAATTTTATACAAAGTGCAGTGTAGATATTTCCAAGTTCATACAGATAGTGGTGTAGATATTTCCAGGTTCATACAAATGGCGGTGTAGATATTTACATGTTCATACAAATGGCGGTATAGTTATTTCCATGTTCGTACAGATGGCGGTGTGGATATTTCCATGTTCATACCAATAGCGGTGTAGATATTTCCATGTTCATACAGTTAGCGGTGTAGATATTTCCATGTTCATACAGAAGGCGGTGTAGATATTTACATGTTCATACAGATGGCGGTGTAGATATTTCCATGTTCATAGAGATGGCGGTGTTGATATTTCCATATTTGTAGAGATAGCAGTGTAGTTTTTTCCATGTTTATAGAGATAGTAGTGTAGATATTTCCATTGATATACAGATAGCTCTGTAGATATTTGCATGTTCATAGAGATAGCGGTGTAGATATTTCCATGTTCATACTGATAGTTGTGTAGATATTTCCATGTTCATACAGATAGCGGTGTAGATATTTCCATGTTCGTACAGATAGCGGTGTAGATATTTCCATGTTCATACAGATAGCGGTGTAGATATTTCCATGTTCATACAGTTAGCGGCTTAGATATTTCCATGTTCATACAGATGGCGGTGTAGATATTTCCATGTTCATACAGATGGCGGTGTAGTTATTTCCAGGTTCATACAGTTAGCGGTGTAGATATTTCCATGTTCATACAGATAGCGGTGTAGATAATTCCATGTTCATACAGATAGCGGTGTAGATATTTCCATGTTCATACCAATAGCGGTGTAGACATTTCCATGTTCATATATTTAGCGGTGTAGATATTTCCATGTTCATACAGATAACGGTGTAGATATTTCCATGTTCATGCAGATAGCGGTGTAGATATTTCAATGTTCATACAATGAGCGGTGTAGATATTTCCATGTTCATACAGATGGCGGTGTAGATATTTACATGTTCATACAGATGGAGGTATAGATATTTCCATATTCGTACAGATGGCGTTGTAGATATTTCCATGTTCTTAGAGATGGCGGTGTAGATATCTCCATGTTTATGCAGATAGCGGTATAGATATTTCCATGTTTATACAGATGGTGGTGTAGATATTTCCATGTTCATAGAAATGGCGGTGTAGATATTTCCATGTTCATTGAGATGGCGGTGTAGATATTTCCATGTTCATACAAATGGCGGTGTAGATATTTCCATGTTCATAGAGATGGCAGTGTAGATATTTCCATATTTATACAGATAGCAGTGTAGTTATTTCCATGTTTATAGGGATAGCAGTGTAGATATTTTCATTGATATACAGATAGCTGTGTAGATATTTGAATGTTCATACAGATAGCAGTGTAGATATTTCCATGTTTATAGAGATAGTGTTGTAGATAATTTCAATTTCATACAGAGAGCAGTGTAGATATTTCCAAGTTCATACAGATAGCAGTGTAGATATTTCCACGTTTACAGAGATGGCGGTGTAGATATTTCCATGTTCATACAGAGGACGGTGTAGATATTTCCATGTTTATAGGGATGGCGGTGTAGATATTTTCATGTTTACACAGATGGCGGTGTAGATATTTCCATGTTTACACAGATAGCGGTGTAGACATTTCCATGTTTACACAGATAGCAGTGTGTATATTTCCATGTTTATGCAGATAGCAGTGTAGATATTTCCATGTTTATACAGATAGCGGTACGGATATTTCAATGTTTATTCAGATAGCGGTGCGGATATTTCCATGTTTATACAGATAGCTGGGCAGATATTTCAATGTTTATACAGATAGCGGTGTAGATATTTCCATCTAATACAAATGGCGGTGTAGATATGTCCACGATCGTACAGATGGCGATGTAGATATTTCCATGTTCCTACAGATGGCGGTGTAGATATTTCGAAGTTTATAGAGATAGCGATGTAGTTATTTCCATATTTATAGAGAAATCTGTGTAGATATTTCCATGTATATTCAGATAGCTGTGTAGATGTTTCCATGTTCATGCAGATTACGGTGTAGATATTTCCATGTTCATCCAGATGCCGGTGTACATATATCCATGTTCATACAAATGGCGGTGAAGATATTTCCATGTTCATACAGAGGGCGGTGTAGGCATTTCCATGTTCATACAAATGGCGGTGTAGATATTTCCATGTTCATAGAGATGGCGGTGTAGATATTTCCAGGTTCATACAAATGGCGGTGTAGATATTTCTATGTTCATAGAGATGGCGGTGTAGATATTTCCATGTTTATACAGACAGCAGTGTGGTTATTTCCATGTTTATAGGGATACCAGTCTGGATATTTCCATTGATATACAGATAGCTGTGTAGATATTTGCATGCTCATACAGATAGCGGTGTAGATATTTCCATGTTCATACAGATAGCGGTGTAGATATTTCCATGTTCCTACAGATAGCGGTGTAGATATTTCCATGTTAATACAGATAGCGGTGTAGATATATCCATGTTCCTACAGACAGCGGTGTAGATATTTAAATGTTCATACAGTTAGCGGTGTAGATATTTGCATGTTCATACAGATGGCGGTGTAGATATTTACATGTTGATACAGATGGCGGTGTAGATATTTCCACGTTCATACAGATAACGGTGTAGATATTTCCATGATCATACAGATAGCGGTGTAGATATTTCCATGTTCATACAGATACCGGTGTAGATATTTCCATGTTCATACCAATAGCGGTGTAGACATTTCCATGTTCATACATTTAGCGGTGTAGATATTTCCATGTTCATACAGATGGCGGTGAAGATATTTACATGTTCGTACAGATGGCGGTGTTGATATTTCTATGTTTGTACGGATGGCAGTGTAGATATTTCCATGTTCATAGAGATGGCGGTGTTGATATTTCCATATTTGTACAGATAGCAGTGTAGATTTTTCCATGTTTATAGAGATAGCAGTGTAGATATTTCCATTGATATACAGATAGCTCTGTAGATATTTGCATGTTCATAGAGATAGCGGTGTAGATATTTCCATGTTCATACAGATAGTGGTGTAGATATTTCCATGTTCATACAGATAGCGGTGTAGATATTTCCATGTTCATACAGATAGCGGTGTAGATATTTCCATGTTCATACAGATAGCGGTGTAGATATTTCCATGTTCATACAGATAGCGGTGTAGATATTTCCATGTTCATACAGTTAGCAGCTTAGATATTTCCATGTTCATACAGATGGCGGTGTAGATATTTCCATGTTCATACAGATGGCGGTGTAGTTATTTCCAGGTTCATAGAGATGGCAGTGTAGATATTTCCACGTTTATTGGTATTGCGGTGTAGATATTTTCATGTTTACACAGATGGCGGTGTAGATATTTCCATGTTTACACAGATAACGGTGTAGACATTTCCATGTTTACACAGATAGCGGTGTGGATATTTCCATGTTCATACAAATGTCGGTGTAGATATTTCCATGTTCATAGAGATGACGGTGTAGATATTTCCATGTTTATACAGGTAGCAGTGTAGTTATTACCATGTTTGTAGACATAGCAGTGTAGATATTTCCGTTAATATACAGATAGCAGTGTAGATATTTGCATGTTCATAGAGATAGCGGTGTAGATATTTCCATGTTTATTCAGATAGCGGTGTAGATATTTCCATATTCATACAGTTAGCGGTGTAGATATTTCCATGTTCATACAAATGGCGGTGTAGATATTTCCATGTTTATACAGATAGCAGTGTAGATGTTTCCATGTTTATAGAGATAGCAGTGTACATATTTCCATTGATATACAGATAGCTGTGTAGATATTTGCATGTTCATACACATAGCGGTGTAGATATTTCCATGTTCATACAGATAGCGGTGTAGGTATTTCCATGTTCGTACAGAGAGCGGTGTAGATATTTCCATGTTCATACAGATAGCGGTGTAGATATTTCCATGTTCCTACAGATGGCGGTGTAGATATTTCCATGTTCATACAGTTAGCGGTGTAGGTATTTCCATGTTCGTACAGAGAGCGGTGTAGATATTTCCATGTTCATACAGATAGCGGTGTAGATATTTCCATGTTCATACAAATGGCGGTGTAGATATATCCATCTTCATAGAGATGGCGGTGTAGATATTTCCATGTTCATACAAATGGCGGTGTAGATATTTCCATGTTCATAGAGATGGCGGTGTAGGTCTTTCCATGTTTATACAGATAGCAGTGTAGTTATTTCCATGTTTATAGAGATAGCAGTGTAGATATTTCCATTGATATACAGATAGCGGTGTAGATATTTCCATGTTCATACAGATAGCGGTGTAGATATTTCCACGTTCATACAGATGGTGGTGTAGATATTTACATGTTCATACAGATGGCGGTGTAGATATTTCCATGTTCATACATATGTCGGTGTAGATATTTCCATGTTCATACAGATAGCGGTGTAGATATATCCAGATTCATACCAATAGCGGTGTAGATATTTCCATGTTCATACAGTTAGCGGTGTAGATATTTCCATGTTCATACAGATGGCGGTGTAGATATTTACATGTTCATACAGATGGCGGTGTAGATATTTCCATGTTCGTACGGATGGCAGTGTAGATATTTCCATGTTCATATAGGTGGCGGTGTAGACATTTCCATGTTTATACAGATAGCAGTGTAGTTATTTCCATGTTATAGAGATAGCAGTGTGGATATTTACACTGATATACAGATAGCTGTGTAGGTATTTGCATGTTCATACAGATAGCGGAGTAGATATTTCCATGTTTATACAGATAGCGGTGTAGATATTTCCATGTTCATACAGATAGCGGTGTAGATATTTCCATGTTCATACAGTTAGCGGTGTAGATATTTCCATCTTCTTACAGATGGCAGTGTAGATATTTCCATGTTCATGCAAATGGCGGTGTAGATATTTCCATGTTAATACAGATAGCGGTGTAGATATTTCCATGTTCATACAGATAGCGGTGTAGGTATTTCCATGATCATACAGTTAGCGGTGTAGATATTTCCATGTTCATTCAGATGGCGGTGCAGATATTTACATGTTCATACAGATGGCGGTGTAGATATTTCCATGTTTAAACAGATAGCAGTGTAGTTATTTCCATGTTTATAGAGATAGTGGTGTAGATAATTTCAATTTTATACAGAGAGCTGTGTGGATATTTCCAAGTTCATACAGATAGCGGTGTAGATATTTCCACGTTTATAGAGATGGCGGTGTAGATATTTCCATGTTCATACAGATGTCAGTGTAGATATTTCCACGTTTATAGGGATGGCGGTGTAGATATTTTCATGTTTACACAGATGGCAGTGTAGATATTTCCATGTTTACACAGATAGCGGTGTAGACATTTCCATGTTTACACAGATAGCGGTGTGGATATTTCCATGTTCATACAAATGTCGGTGAAGATATTTCCATGTTCATAGAGATGACGGTGTAGATATTTCCATGTTTATACAGATAGCAGTGTAGTTATTACCATATTTATAGAGATAGCAGTGTAGATATTTCCATTGATATACAGATAGCTGTGTAGATATTTGCATGTTCATACAGATAGCGGTGTAGGTATTTCCATGTTTATTCAGATCGCGGTGTAGATATTTCTATATTCATACAGTTAGCGGTGTAGATATTTCCATCTTCATATAAATGGCGGTGCAGATATTTCCATGTTTATACAGATAGCAGTGTAGATATTTCCATGTTTATAGAGATAGCAGTGTAGATATTTCCATTGATATACAGATAGCTGTGTAGATTTTGGCATGTTCATACACATAGCGGTGTAGATATTTCAATGTTCATACAGATAGCGGTGTAGATATTTCCATGTTCGTACAGAGAGCGGTGTAGGTATTTCCATGTTCATACAGATAGCGGTGTAGATATTTCCATGTTCATACAGATGGCGGTGTAGATATTTCCATGTTCATTCAGTTATCGGTGTAGATATTTCCATGTTCATACAAATGGCGTTGTAGATATTTCCATGTTCATAGAGATGGCGGTGTAGATATTTCCATGTTCATACAAATGGCGGTGTAGTTATTTCCATGTTCATAGAGATGGCGGTGAAGATCTTTCCATGTTTATACAGATAGCAGTGTAGTTATTTCCATGTTTCTAGAGATAGCAGTGTGGATATTTCCATTGATATTCAGATAGCTGTGTAGGTATTTACATGTTCATACAGATAGCGGTGTAGACATTTCCATGTTCGTACAGATAGCGGTGTAGATATTTCCATGTTCGTACAGATAGCGGTGTAGATATTTCCATGTTCATACAGTTAGCGGTGAAGATATTTCCATGTTCATACAGATGGCGGTGTAGATATTTACATGTTCATACAGATGGCGGTATAGATATTTCCATGTTCATACAGATGGCGGTGTAGATATTTCCATGTTCATACAGATAGCGGTGTAGATACTTCCACGTTTATAGAGATGGCGGTGTAGATATTTCCATGTTCATACAGATGGCAGTGTAGATATTTCCACGTTTATAGGGATGGCGGTGTAGATATTTTCATGTTTACACAGATGGCGGTGTAGATATTTCCATGTTTACCCAGATAGCGGTGTAGACATTTCCATGTTTACACAGATAGCGGTGTGTATATTTCCGTGTTCATACAAATGTCGGTGAAGATATTTCCATGTTCATAGAGATGACGGTGTAGATATTTCCATGTTTATACAGATAGCAGTGTAGTTATTACCATGTTTATAGAGATAGCAGTGTAGATATTTCCATTGATATGCAGATAGCTGTGTAGATATTTGCATGTTCATACAGATAGCCGTGTAGGTATTTCCATGTTTATTCAGGTAGCGGTGTAGATATTTCCATATTCGTACAGTTAGCGGTGTTGATATTTCCATGTTCATACAAATGGCAGTGTAGATATTTCCATGTTCATACAAATGGCGGTGTAGATATTTCCATGTTTATACAGATAGCAGTGTAGTTATTTCCATGTTTATAGAGATAGCAGTGTAGATATTTCCATTGATATACAGATAGCTGTGTAGCTATTTGCATGTTCATACAGATAGCGGTGTAGATATTTCCATGTTTATACAGATAGCGGTGTAGATATTTCCATGTTCATACAGATAGCGGTGTAGATATTTCCATGTTCATACAGTTAGCAGTGTAGATATTTCCATGTTCTTACAGATGGCAGTGTAGATATTTACATGTTCATACAGATGGCGGTGTAGATATTTCCATGTTCATACAGATGGCGGTGTAGGTATTTCCATGTTCATACGGATAGCGGTGTAGATATTTCCATGTTAATACAGATAGCGGTGTAGATATTTCCATGTTCATACAGATAGCGGTGTAGATATTTCCATGTTAATACAGATGACGGTGTAGTTATTTACATGTTCATACAGATGGCGGTGTAGATATTTCCATGTTCGTACGTATGGCAGTGTAGATATTTCCATGTTCATACAGGTGGCGGTGTGGATATTTCCATGTTTATACAGATTGCAGTATAGATATTTCCATGTTTACAGAGATAGCATTGTAGATATTTCCATTGATATACAGATAGCTGTGTAGATATTTGCATGTTCATACAGATAGCGGTGTAGATATTTCCATGTTCGTACAGATAGCTGTGTAGATATTTCCATGTTCATACAGATACCGGTGTAGATATTTCCATGTTCATACAGATAACGGTGTAGATATTTCTATGTTCACACAGATAGCGGTGTAGATATTTCCATGTTCATACAGTTAGCGGTGAAGTTATTTCCATGTTCATACAGATGGCGGTGTAGATATTTCCATGTTCATACAGATGGCGGTATAGATATTTCCATGTTCGTACAGATGGCGGTGTAGATATTTCCATGTTCATAGAGATGGCGGTGTAGATATTTCCATGTTTATGCAGATAGCGGTATAGATATTTCCACGTTTATACAGATGGTGGTGTAGATATTTCCATGCTCATACAGTTAGCAGTGTAGATATTTCCATGTTCTTACAGATGGCAGTGTAGATATTTACATGTTCGTACGGATGGCAGTGTAGATATTTCCATGTTCATACAGGTGGCGGTGTAGATATTTCCATGTTTATACAGATAGCAGTATAGTTATTTCCATGTTTACAGAGATAGCAAATGTAGATATTTCCATTGATATACAGATAGCTGTGTAGATATTTGCATGTTCATACAGATAGCGGTGTAGATATTTCCATGTTTATGCAGATAGCGGTATAGATATTTCCACGTTTATACAGATAGCGGTGTAGATATTTCCATGTTAATACAGATGGCCGTGCAGATATTTACATGTTCATACAGATGGCGGTGTAGATATTTCCATGTTCGTACGGATGGCAGTGTAGATATTTCCATGTTCATACAGGTGGCGGTGTAGATATTTCCATGTTTATACAGATAGCAGTATAGTTATTTCCATGTTTACAGAGATAGCAAATGTAGATATTTCCATTGATATACAGATAGCTGTGTAGATATTTGCATGTTCATACAGATAGCGGTGTAGATATTTCCATGTTCGTACAGATAGCGGTGTAGATATTTCCATGTTCATACAGATACCGGTGTAGATATTTCCATGTTCATACAGATAACGGTGTAGATATATCTATGTTCACACAGATAGCAGTGTAGATATTTCCATGTTCATACAGTTAGCGGTGAAGATATTTCCATGTTCATACAGATGGCGGTGTAGATATTTACATGTTCATACAGATGGCGGTATAGATATTTCCATGTTCGTACAGATGGCGGTGTAGATATTTCCATGTTCATAGAGATGCCGGTGTAGATATTTCCATGTTTATGCAGATAGCGGTATAGATATTTCCATGTTTATACAGATGGTGGTGAAGATATTTCCATGTTTATAGAGATGGCGGTCTAGATATTTCCATGTTCACAGAGATAGTGGTGTAGTTATTTCCAAGTTTATAGAGACAGCGTTGTAGATATTTCCATGTTTATACAGATAGCGGTGAAGATATTTCCATGTTTATACAGATAGCGGTGTAGATATTTCCATGTTCATACAGATAGCAGTGTAGATATTTCCATGTTTATAGAGATATTGGTGTAGATAATTTCAATTTTATACAGAGAGCAGTGTAGATATTTCCAAGTTCATACAGATAGCGGTGTAGATATTTCCACATTTATAGAGATGGCGGTGTAGATATTTCCATGTTCATACAGATGGCAGTCTAGATATTTCCACGTTTATAGGGATGGCGGTGTAGATATTTTCATGTTTACACAGATGACGGTGTAGATATTTCCATGTTAACACAGATAGCGGTGTAGACATTTCCATGTTTACACAGATAGCGGTGTGGATATTTCGATGTTCATACAAATGTAGGTGTAGATATTTCCATGTTCATAGAGATGACGGTGTAGATATTTCCATGTTTATAGAGTTAGCAGTGTAGTTATTACCATGTTTATAGAGATAGCTGTGTAGATATTTGCATGTTCATACAGATAGCGGTGTAGATATTTCCATGTTTATTCTGATAGCGGTGTAGATATTTCCATATTCATAGAGTTAGCGGTGTGGATATTTCCATGTTAATACAAATGGCGGTGTAGATATTTCCATGTTTATACAGATGGCAGTGTAGATATTTCCATGTTTATAGAGATAGCAGTGTAGATATTTCCACTTATATACAGATAGCTGTGTAGATATTTGCATGTTCATACACATAGCGGTGTAGATATTTCCATGTCCATACAGATTGCGGTGTAGATATTTCCATGTTCATACAGCTAGCGGTGTGGATATTTCCATGTTCATACAGATAGCGGTGTAGTTATTTCCCTGTTCATACAGTTAGCGGTGTAGATATTTCCATGTTCATACAGATGGCAGTGTAGATATTTACATGTTCATACAGAGGGCGGTGTAGATATTTCCTTGTTCGTACGGATGGCAGTGTAGATATTTCCATGTTCATACATGTGGCGGTGTAGATATTTCCATGTTTATACAGATAGCAGTGTAGTTATTCCCATGTTTATAGAGATAGCAGTGTAGATATTTTCATTGATATACAGATAGCACTGTAGATATTTGCATGTTCATACAGTTAGTGGTGTAGATATTTCCATGTTCATACAGATGGCGGTGTAGATATTTACATGTTCGTACAGATGGCGTTGTAGATATTTCCATGTTCATGCAGATGGCAGTGTAGATATTTCCATGTTCATAGAGATGGCGGTGTAGATATTTCCATGTTTATGCAGATAGCGGTATAGATATTTCCATGTTTATACAGATGGTGGTGTAGGTATTTCCATGTTTATAGAGATGGCAGTCTAGATATTTCCATCTTTATAGAGACAGTGTTGTAGTTATTTCCAAGTTTATGGAGACAGCGTTGTAGATATTTCCATGTTTATACAGATTGCGGTGAAGATATTTCCATGTTTATACAGATAGCGGTGTAGATATTTCCATGTTTATACAGATAGCAGTGTAGATATTTCCATGTGTATAGATATAGTGGTGTAGATAATTTCAATTTTATACCGAGAGCAGTGTAGATATTTCCAAGTTCATACAGATAGCCGTGTAGATATTTCCACGTTTATAGAGATGGCGGTGTAGATATTTCCATGTTCATACTGATGGCGGTGTAGATATTTCCATGTTCATACAAATGGCGGTGTAGATATTTCCATGTTCATAGAGAAGGCGGTGTAGATATTTCCATGTTCAAACAAATGGCGGTGTAGATATTTCCATGTTCATAGAGATGGCGGTGTAGATATTTTCATATTTATACAGATAGCAGTGTAGTTATTTCCATGTTTATAGAGATAGCAGTGTAGATATTTTCATTGATATACAGATAGCTGTGTAGATATTTGCATGTTCATACAGATAGCGGTGTAGATATTTCCATGTTCATACAGTTAGCGGTGTAGATATTTCCATGTTCATACAGATGGAGGTGTAGATATTTACATGTTCATACAGATGGCGGTGTAGATATTTCCATGTTTATAGATATAGCAGTGTAGATATTTCCATTGATATACAGATAGCTGTGTAGATATTTCCATCTTCAAACCGATAGCGGTGTAGATATTTCCATGTTCATTCAGATAACGGTGTAGATATTTCCATGTTCATACAGATAGCGTTGTAGGTATTTCCATGTTCATACAGTTAGGGGTTTAGATATTTCCATGTTCATACATATGGCGGTATAGATATTTCCATGTTTATACAGATAGCAGTGTAGATATTTCCATGTTTATAGAGATAGCAGTGTAGATATTTCCATTGATATGCAGATAGCTGTGTAGATATTTGCATGTTCATACACATAGCGGTGTAGATATTTCCATGTACATACAGATAGCGGTGTAGATATTTCCATGTTCGTACAGATGGCGGTGTAGGTATTTCCATGTTTATAGAGATGGCGGTGTAGATATTTTCATGTTTACACAGATGGCCGTGTAGATATTTCCATGTTTAAACAGATAGCAGTGTGGATATTTCCATGTTTATGCAGATAGCAGTGTAGATATTTCCATGTTCATACAGATAGCGGTGCGGTTATTTCCATGTTTATACAGATAGTGGTGGAGATATTTCCATGTTTATACAGATAGCGGTGTAGATATTTCCATCTTATTACAGATGGCGGTGTAGATATATCCATGTTCGTACAGATGGCGGTGTAGATATTTCCATGTTCATACAGATGGCGGTGTAGATATTTCGAAGTTTATAGAGATAGCGCTGTAGTTATTTCCATATTTATAGAGAAATCTGTGTAGATATTTCCATGTATATGCAGATAGCTGTGTAGATCTTTCCATGTTCATACAGATAGCGGTGTAGATATTTCCATGTTCATAGAGATAACGGTGTAGATATTTACATCTTCATACAGATAGTGGTACAGATATTTCCATGTTCATACAGTAAGCGGTGTAGATATTTCCATGTTGATAGAGATAGCGGTGTAGATAATTCCCATTTTATACAGATAGCAGTGTAGACATTTCCAAGTTCATACAGATAGCGGTGTAGATATTTCCACGTTTATAGAGATGGCGGTGTAGATATTTCCATGTTCATACAGATGGCGGTGTAGATATTTCCATGTTTATAGAGATGGCAGTGTAGATATTTTCATGTTTACACAGATGGCGGTGTAGATATTTCCATGTATACACCGATAGCGGTGTAGACATTTCCATGTTTACACAGATAGCGGTGCGGATATTTCCATGTTTATCCAGACACCGGTGTAGATATTTCCATGTTTATACAGAAAGCGGTGCGGATATTTCCATGTTAATACAGATAGTGGTGTAGATATTTCCATGTTTATACACATAGCGGTGTAGATATTTCCATCTTAATACAGATGGCGGTGTAGATATTTCCATGTTTATGCAGATAGTGGTATAGATATTTCCATTTTTATACAGATGGTTTTGTAGATATTTCCATGTTTATGCAGATGGCGGTATAGATATTTCCATGTTTATACAGATGGTGGTGTAGATTTTTCCATGTTCATAGAGATGGCGGTGTTGATATTTCGAAGTTTATAGAAATAGCGCTGTAGTTATTTCTATAATTATATAGAAATCTGTGTAGATATTTCCATGTATATTCAGATAGCTGTTTAGATATTTCCATGTTCATGCAGATAGCGGTGTAGTTATTTCCATGTTCATCCAGATTCCGGTGTAGATACATCCATGTTCATACAGATGGCGGTGAAGATATTTCCATGTTCATACAGATGGCTGTGTAGATATTTCCATGTTCATAGAGATGGCGGTGTAGATATTTCCATGTTGATACAGATAGTTGGGCAGATATTTCCATGTTTATACAGATAGCGGTGTAGATATTTTCATCTTAATACAGATTGCGGTGTAGATACGTCCATGATCGTACAGATGGCGGTGTAGATATTTCCATGTTCATACAGATGGCGGTGTAGATATTTCGAAGTTTATAGAGATAGTGATGTAGTTATTTCCATATTTATAGAGAAATCTGTGTAGATATTTCCATGTATATTCAGATAGCTGTGTAGATGTTTCCATGTTCATGCAGATTACGCTGTAGATATTTCCATGTTCATCCAGATGCCGGTGTACATATATCCATGTTCATACAAATGGCGGTGAAGATATTTCCATGTTCATACAGATGGCGGTGTAGGTATTTCCATGTTCATACAAATGGCGGTTTAGGTATTTCCATGTTCATAGAGATGGCGCTGTAGATATTTCCAGGTTCATACAAATGGCGGTGTAGATATTTCCATGTTCATAGAGATGGCGGTGTAGATATTTCCATGTTTATACAGATAGCAGTGTAGTTATTTCCATGTTTATAGAGATACCAGTCTGGATATTTCCATTGATATACAGATAGCTGTGTAGATATTTGCATGTTCATACAGATAGCGGTGTAGATATTTCCATGTTCATACAGATAGCGGTGTAGATATTTCCATGTTCATACAGATAGCGGTGTAGATATTTAAATGTTCATACAGTTAGCAGTGTAGATATTTGTATGTTCATACAGATGGCGGTGTACATATTTACATGTTGATACAGATGGCGGTGTAGATATTTCCATGTTCATACAGATAGCGGTGTAGATATTTCCATGTTCATACAGATAGCGGTGTAGATATTTCCATGTTCATACAGATAGCGGTGTAGTTATTTCCATGTTCATACAGTTAGCGGTTTAGATAATTCCATGTTCATACAGATGGCGGTGTAGATATTTACATGTTCATACAGATGGCGGTGTAGTTATTTCCATGTTCATACAGATAGCGGTGTAGATATTTTCTTGTTGATACAGATGGCGGTGTAGATATTTCCATGTTCATACAGATAGTGGTGTAGATATTTCCATGTTCATACAGATAGCGGTGTAGATATTTCCATGTTCATACAGATAGCGGTGTAGATATTTCCATGTTCATACCAATAGCGGTGTAGACATTTCCATGTTCATACATTTAGCGGTGTAGGTATTTCCATGTTCATACAGATGGCGGTGAAGATATTTACATGTTCATACAGATGGCGGTGTAGATATTTCCATGTTTGTACAGATGGCAGTGTAGATATTTCCATGTTCATACAGGTGGCAGTGTAGATATTTCCATGTTTATACAGATAGCAGTGTAGTTATTTCCATGTTAATAGAGATAGCGGTGTAGATATTTCCATTGATATACAGATAACTGTGTAGATGTTTGCATGTCCATACAGATAGCGGTGTAGATATTTCCATGTTCATACATATAGCGGTGTAGCTATTTCTATGTTCATACAGATAGCGGTGTAGATATTTCTATGTTCCTACAGATAACGGTGTAGATATTTCCATGTTCATACAGACAGCGGTGTAGATATTTCCATGTTCATACAGTTAGCGGTGTAGATATTTCCATGTTCATACAGATGGCGGTGAAGATATTTACATGTTCATACAGATGGTGGTATAGATATTTCCATGTTCTTACAGATGGCGGTGTAGATATTTCCATGTTCATAGAGATGGCGGTGTAGATCTTTCCATGTTTATGCAGATAGCGGTATAGATATTTCCATGTTTATACAGATGGTGGTGTAGATATTTCCATGTTTATAGAGATGGCGGTCTAGATATTTCCATGTTTACAGAGATAGTGGTGTAGTTATTTCCAAGTTTATAGAGACAGCGTTGTAGATATTTCCATGTTTATACAGATAGCGGTGAAGTTATTTCCATGTTTACACAGATAGCGGTGTAAATATTTCCATGTTTATACAGATAGCAGTGTAGATATTTCCATGTTTATAGAGATAATGGTGTAGATAATTTCAATTTTATACAGAGAGCAGTGTAGATATTTCCAAGTTCATACAGATAGCAGTGTAGATATTTCCACGTTTATAGAGATGGCGGTGTAGATATTTCCATGTTCATACAGATGGCGGTGCAGATATTTCCATGTTTATAGGAATGGCGGTGTAGATATTTTCAGGTTTAAACAGATGGCAGTGTAGATATTTCCATGTTTACACAGATAGCGGTGTAGATATTTCCCTGTTTACACAGATAGCGGTGTAGACATTTCCATGATTACACATATAGCGGTGTGGATATTTCCATGTTTATGCAGATAGCAGTGTAGATATTTCCATGTTTATACAGATAGCGGTGCGGTTATTTCCATATTTATACAGATAGTTGGGCCGATATTTCCATGTTTATACAGATAGCGGTGTAGATATTTCCATCTTAATACAGATGGCGGTGTAGATATGTCCATGTTTGTACAGATGGCAGTGTAGGTATTTCCATGTTCATACAGATGGCGGTGTAGATATTTCAAAGTTTATAGAGATAGCGCTGTAGTTATTTCCATATTTATAGAGAAATCTGTGTAGATATTTCCATGTATATTCAGATAGCTGTGTATATATTTCCATGTTCATGCAGATAGCGGGGTAGATATTTCCATGTTCATCCATATGCCGGTGTACATATATGCATGTTCATACAGATGGCGGTGAAGATATTTCCATGTTCATACAGATGGTGGTGTAGTTATTTCCATGTTCATAGAGATGGCGGTGTAGATATTTCCAGGTTCATACAAATGGCCGTGAAGATATTTCCATGTTCATAGAGATGGCGGTGTTGATATTTCCATATTTGTAGAGATAGCAGTGTAGTTTTTTCCATGTTTATAGAGATAGTAGTGTAGATATTTCCATTGATATACAGATATCTCTGTAGATATTTGCATGTTCATAGAGATAGCGGTGTAGATATTTCCATGTTCATACTGATAGTTGTGTAGATATTTCCATGTTCATACAGATAGCGGTGTAGATATTTCCATGTTCGTACAGATAGCGGTGTAGATATTTCCATGTTCATACAGATAGCGGTGTAGATATTTCCATGTTCATACAGTTAGCAGCTTAGATATTTCCATGTTCATACAGATGGCGGTGTAGATATTTCCATGTTCATACAGATGGCGGTGTAGTTATTTCCAGGTTCATACAGTTAGCGGTGTAGATATTTCCATGTTCATACAGACAGCGGTGTAGATATTTCCATGTTCATACAGATAGCGGTGTAGATATTTCCATGTTCATACCAATAGCGGTGTAGACATTTCCATGTTCATTTATTTAGCGGTGTAGATATTTCCATGTTCATACAGATGGCGAAGATATTTCCATGTTCATACAGATAGCGGTGTAGATATTTCCATGTTCATACAGTTAGCGGTGTAGATACTTCCATGTTCATTCAGATGGCGGTGTAGATATTTCCATGTTCATAGAGATGGCGGTGTAGATATCTCCATATTTATACAGATAGCATTGTAGTTATTTCCATGTTTATAGAGATAGCAGTGTAGATATTTCCATTGATATACAGACAGCTGTGTAGATATTTGCATGGTCATACAGATAGCGGTGTAGATATTTCCATGTTCGTACAGATAGCCGTGTAGATATTTCCATGTTCATAGAGATAGCGGTGTAGATATTTCCATGTTCATACAGATAACGGTGTAGATATTTCCATGTTCATGCAGATAGCGGTGTAGATATTTCCATGTTCATACAGATGGCGGTGTAGATATTTACATGTTCATACAGATGGCGGTATAGATATTTCCATATTCGTACAGATGGCGTTGTAGATATTTCCATGTTCTTAGAGATGGCGGTGTAGATATCTCCATGTTTATGCAGATAGCGGTATAGATATTTCCATGTTTATACAGATGGTGGTGTAGATATTTCCATGTTCATACAAATGGCGGTGTAGATATTTCCATGTTCATTGAGATGGCGGTGTAGATATTTCCATGTTCATACAAATGGCGGTGTAGATATTTCCATGTTCATAGAGATGGCAGTGTAGATATTTCCATATTTATACAGATAGCAGTGTAGTTATTTCCATGTTTATAGGGATAGCAGTGTAGATATATTCATTGATATACAGATAGCTGTGTAGATATTTGCATGTTCATAGAGATAGCAGTGTAGATATTTCCATGTTTATAGAGATAGTGTTGTAGATAATTTCAATTTCATACAGAGAGCAGTGTAGATATTTCCAAGTTCATACAGATAGCAGTGTAGATATTTCCACGTTTACAGAGATGGCGGTGTAGATATTTCCATGTTCATACAGAGGACGGTGTAGATATTTCCATGTTTATAGGGATGGCGGTGTAGATATTTTCATGTTTACACAGATGGCGGTGTAGATATTTCCATGTTTACACAGATAGCGGTGTAGACATTTCCATGTTTACACAGATAGCAGTGTGGATATTTCCATGTTTATGCAGATAGCAGTGTAGATATTTCCATGTTTATACAGATAGCGGTGCGGATATTTCAATGTTTATTCAGATAGCGGTGCGGATATTTCCATGTTTATACAGATAGCTGGGCAGATATTTCAATGTTTATACAGATAGCGGTGTAGATATTTCCATCTAATACAAATGGCGGTGTAGATATGTCCATGATCGTACAGATGGCGATGTAGATATTTCCATGTTCATACAGATGGCGGTGTAGATATTTCGAAGTTTATAGAGTTAGCGATGTAGTTATTTCCATATTTATAGAGAAATCTGTGTAGATATTTCCATGTATATTCAGATAGCTGTGTAGATGTTTCCATGTTCATGCAGATTACGGTGTAGATATTTCCATGTTCATCCAGATGCCGGTGTACATATATCCATGTTCATACAAATGGCGGTGAAGATATTTCCATGTTCATACAGAGGGCGGTGTAGGCATTTCCATGTTCATACAAATGGCGGTGTAGATATTTCCATGTTCATAGAGATGGCGGTGTAGATATTTCCAGGTTCATACAAATGGCGGTGTAGATATTTCTATGTTCATAGAGATGGCGGTGTAGATATTTCCATGTTTATACAGATAGCAGTGTGGTTATTTCCATGTTTATAGGGATACCAGTCTGGATATTTCCATTCATATACAGATAGCTGTGTAGATATTTGCATGTTCATACAGATAGCGGTGTAGATATTTCCATGTTCATACAGATAGCGGTGTAGATATTTCCATGTTCATACAGATAGCGGTGTAGATATTTCCATGTTAATACAGATAGCGGTGTAGAAATTTCCATGTTCCTACAGATAGCGGTGTAGATATTTAAATGTTCATACAGTTAGCGGTGTAGATATTTGCATGTTCATACAGATGGCGGTGTAGATATTTACATGTTGATACAGATGGCGGTGTAGATATTTCCACGTTGATACAGAGAGCGGTGTAGATATTTCCATGTTCATACAGATAGCGGTGTAGATATTTCCATGTTCATACAGATACCGGTGTAGATATTTCCATGTTCATACCAATAGCGGTGTAGACATTTCCATGTTCATACATTTAGCGGTGTAGATATTTCCATGTTCATACAGATGGCGGTGAAGATATTTACATGTTCATACAGATGGCGGTGTTGATATTTCTATCTTTGTACGGATGGCAGTGTAGATATTTCCTTGTTCATAGAGATGGCGGTGTTGATATTTCCATATTTGTAGAGATAGCAGTGTAGTTTTTTCCATGTTTATAGAGATAGTAGTGTAGATATTTCCATTGATATACACGTAGCTCTGTAGATATTTGCATGTTCATAGAGATAGCGGTGTAGATATTTCCATGTTCATACAGATAGTGGTGTAGATATTTCCATGTTCATACAGATAGCGGTGTAGATATTTCCATGTTCATACAGATAGCGGTGTAGATATTTCCATGTTCATACAGATAGCGGTGTAGATATTTCCATGTTCATACAGTTAGCAGCTTAGATATTTCCATGTTCATACAGATGGCGGTGTAGATATTTCCATGTTCATACAGATGGCGGTGTAGTTATTTCCAGGTTCATACAGTTAGCGGTGTAGATATTTCCATGTTCATACAGAAAGCGTTGTAGATATTTCCATGTTCATACAGATAGCGGTGTAGATATTTCCACGTTAATACCAATAGCGGTGTAGACATTTTCATGTTCATATATTTAGCGGTGTAGATATTTCCATGTTCATACAGATGGCGAAGATATTTCCATGTTCATGCAGATAGCGGTGTAGATATTTCAATGTTCATACAGTTAGCGGTGTAGATATTTCCATGTTCATACAGATGGCGGTGTAGATATTTCCATGTTCATAGAGATGGCGGTGTAGATATCTCCATATTTATACAGATAGCATTGTAGTTATTTCCATGTTTATAGAGATAGCAGTGTAGATATTTCCATTGATATACAGACAGCTGTGTAGATATTTGCATGGTCATACGGATAGCGGTGTAGATATTTCCATGTTCGTACAGATAGCTGTGTAGATATTTGCATGTTCATACAGATAGCGGTGTAGATATTTCCATGTTCTTACAGTTAGCGGTGTAGATATTTCCATGTTCATACAGATGGCGGTGTAGATATTTACATGTTCATACAGATGGCGGTGTAGATATTTCCATGTTTATAGAGATAGCAGTGTAGATATTTCCATTGATATACAGATAGCTGTGTAGATATTTCCATCTTCAAACAGATAGCGGTGTAGATATTTCCATGTTCATTCAGATAACGGTGTAGATAATTCCATGTTCATACAGATAGCGGTGTAGGTATTTCCATGTTCACACAGTTAGGGGTTTAGATATTTCCATGTTCAAACATATGGCGGTGTAGATATTTCCATGTTTATACAGATAGCAGTGTAGATATTTCCATGTTTATAGAGATAGCAGTGTAGATATTTCCATTGATATGCAGATAGCTGTGTAGATATTTGCATGTTCATACACATAGCGGTGTAGATATTTCCATGTACATACAGATAGCGGTGTAGATATTTCCATGTTCGTACAGATGGCGGTGTAGGTATTTCCATGTTTATAGAGATGGCGGTGTAGATATTTTCATGTTTACACAGATGGCCGTGTAGATATTTCCATGTTTACACAGATAGCGGTGTGGATATTTCCATGTTTATGCAGATAGCGGTGTAGATATTTCCATGTTCATACAGATAGCGGTGCGGTTATTTCCATGTTTATACAGATAGTGGTGGAGATATTTCCATGTTTATACAGATAGCGGTGTAGATATTTCTATCTTATTACAGATGGCGGTGTAGATTTGTCCATGTTCGTACAGATGGCGGTGTAGATATTTCCATGTTAATACAGATGGCGGTGTAGATATTTCGAAGTTTATAGAGATACCGCTGTAGTTATTTCCATATTTATAGAGAAATCTGTGTAGATATTTCCATGTATATGGAGATAGCTGTGTAGATCTTTCCATGTTCATACAGATAGCGGTGTAGATATTTCCATGTTCATAGAGATAACGGTGTAGATATTTACATCTTCATACAGATAGTGGTACAGATATTTCCATGTTCATACAGTAAGCGGTGTAGATATTTCCATGTTGATAGAGATAGCGGTGTAGATAATTCCCATTTTATAGAGATAGCAGTGTAGACATTTCCAAGTTCATACAGATAGCGGTGTAGATATTTCCACGTTTATAGAGATGGCAGTGTAGATATTTCCATGTTCATACAGATGGCGGTGTAGATATTTCCATGTTTATAGAGATGGCAGTGTAGATATTTTCATGTTTACACAGATGGCGGTGTAGATATTTCCATGTATACACAGATAGCGGTGTAGACATTTCCATGTTTACACAGATAGCGGTGTGGATATTTCCATGTTTATCCAGATACCGGTGTAGATATTTCCATGTTTATACAGAAAGCGGTGCGGATATTTCCATGTTAATACAGATAGTGGTGTAGATATTTCCATGTTTATACACATAGCGGTGTAGATATTTCCGTCTTAATACAGATGGCGGTGTAGATATTTCCAAGTTTATGCAGATAGTGGTATAGATATTTCCATTTTTATACAGATGGTTTTGTAGATATTTCCATGTTTATGCAGATGGCGGTATAGATATTTCCATGTTTATACAGATGGTGGTGTAGGTTTTTCCATGTTCATAGAGATGGCGGTGTTGATATTTCGAAGTTTATAGAGATAGCGCTGTAGTTATTTCTATAATTATATAGAAATCTGTGTAGATATTTCCATGTATATTCAGATAGCTGTTTAGATATTTCCATGTTCATGCAGATAGCGGTGTAGTTATTTCCATGTTCATCCAGATTCCGGTTTAGATACATCCATGTTCATACAGATGGCGGTGAAGATATTTCCATGTTCATACAGATGGCTGTGTAGATATTTCCATGTTCATAGAGATGGCGGTGTAGATATTTCCATGTTGATACAGATAGTTGGGCAGATATTTCCATGTTTATACAGATAGCGGTGTAGATATTTTCATCTTAATACAGATTGCGGTGTAGATACGTCCATGATCGTACAGATGGCGGTGTAGATATTTCCATGTTCATACAGATGGCGGTGTAGATATTTCGAAGTTTATAGAGATAGTGATGTAGTTATTTCCATATTTATAGAGAAATCTGTGTAGATATTTCCATGTATATTCAGATAGCTGTGTAGATGTTTCCATGTTCATGCAGATTACGCTGTAGATATTTCCATGTTCATCCAGATGCCAGTGTACATATATCCATGTTCATACAAATGGCGGTGAAGATATTTCCATGTTCATACAGATGGCGGTGTAGGTATTTCCATGTTCATACAAATGGCGGTTTAGGTATTTCCATGTTCATAGAGATGGCGGTGTAGATATTTCCAGGTTCATACAAATGGCGGTGTAGGTATTTCCATGTTCATAGAGATGGCGGTGTAGATATTTCCATGTTTATACAGATAGCAGTGTAGTTATTTCCATGTTTATAGAGATACCAGTCTGGATATTTCCATTGATATACAGATAGCTGTGTAGATATTTGCATGTTCATACAGATAGCGGTGTAGATATTTCCATGTTCATACAGATAGCGGTGGAGATATTTCCATGTTCATACAGATAGCGGTGTAGATATTTAAATGTTCATACAGTTAGCAGTGTAGATATTTGTATGTTCATACAGATGGCGGTGTACATATTTACATGTTGATACAGATGGCGGTGTAGATATTTCCATGTTCATACAGATAGCGGTGTAGATATTTACATGTTCATACAGATGGCGGTGTAGTTATTTCCATGTTCATACAGATAGCGGTGTAGATATTTTCTTGTTGATACAGATGGCGGTGTAGATATTTCCATGTTCATACAGATAGTGGTGTAGATATTTCCATGTTCATACAGATAGCGGTGTAGATATTTCCATGTTCATACAGATAGCGGTGTAGATATTTCCATGTTCATACCAATAGCGGTGTAGACATTTCCATGTTCATACATTTAGCGGTGTAGGTATTTCCATGTTCATACAGATGGCGGTGAAGATATTTACATGTTCATACAGATGGCGCTGTAGATATTTCCATGTTTGTACGGATGGCAGTGTAGATATTTCCATGTTCATACAGGTGGTGGTGTAGATATTTCCATGTTTATACAGATAGCAGTGTAGTTATTTCCATGTTAATAGAGATAGCGGTGTAGATATTTCCATTGATATACAGATAACTGTGTAGATGTTTGCATGTTCATACAGATAGCGGTGTAGATATTTCCATGTTCGTACAGATAGCGGTGTAGCTATTTCCATGTTCATACAGATAGCGGTGTAGATATTTCTATGTTCATACAGATAACGGTGTAGATATTTCCATGTTCATACAGACAGCGGTGTAGATATTTCCATGTTCATACAGTTAGCGGTGTAGATATTTCCATGTTCATACAGATGGCGGTGTAGATATTTACATGTTCATACAGATGGCGGTATAGATATTTCCATGTTCTTACAGATGGCGGTGTAGATATTTCCATGTTCATACAAATGTAGGTGTAGATATTTCCATGTTCATAGAGATGACGGTGTAGGTATTTCCATGTTTATACAGTTAGCAGTGTAGTTATCACCATGTTTATAGAGATAGCAGTGTAGATATTTCCATGTTTATAGAGATAGTGGTGTAGACAATTTCAATTTATACCGAGAGCAGTGTAGATATTTCCAAGTTCATACAGATAGCGGTGTAGATATTTACATGTTCATACAGATGGCGGTGTAGACAATTCCATGTTCATACAGATGGCGGTGTAGATATTTCCATGTTCATACAGATGGCGGTGTAGATATTTACATGTTCATACAGATGGCGGTGTAGACATTTCCATGTTCATACAGATGGCGGTGTAGATATTTCCATGTTCATAGAGATAGCGGTGTAGTTATTTCCATGTTCATACCAATAGCGGTGTAGATATTTCCATGTTCATACAGTAAGCGGTTTAGATATTTCCATGTTCATACAGATGGCGGTGTAGGTATTTACATGTTCATACAGATGGCGGTGTAGATATTTCCATGTTCGTACGGATGGCAGTGTAGATATTTCCATGTTCATATAGGTGGCGGTGTAGATATTTCCATGTTTATACAGATAGCCGTGTAGTTATTTCCATGTTTACAGAGATAGCAGTGTGGATATTTCCATTGATATAGAGATAGCTGTGTAGGTATTTGCATGTTCATACAGATAGCGGTGTAGATATTTCCATATTCATACAGACAGCGGTGTACATATTTCCATGTTCATACAGATAGCGGTGTAGATATTTCCATGTTCATACAGTTAGCGGTGTAGATATTTCCATGTTCATACAGATGGCGGTGTAGATATTTACATGTTCATACAGATGGCGGTGTAGATATTTCCATGTTCGTACAGATGGCGGTGTAGATATTTCCAGGTTCATAGAGATGGCAGTGTAGATATTTCCATGTTTATGTAGATAGCGGTATAGATATTTCCATGTTTATACAGATGGTGGTGCAGATATTTCCATGTTTATAGAGATGGCGGTCTAGATATTTCCATGTTTACAGAGATAGTGGTGTAGTTATTTCCAAGTTTATAGAGACAGCGTTGTAGATATTTCCATGTTTATACAGATATCGGTGAAGATATTTCCATGTTTGTACAGATAGCGGTGTAGATATTTCCATGTTTATACAGATAGCAGTGTAGATATTTCCATGTTTATAGAGATAGTGGTGTAGACAATTTCAATTTATACCGAGAGCAGTGTAGATATTTCCAAGTTCATACAGATAGCGGTGTAGATAGTTCCACGTTTATAGAGATGGCGGTGTAGATACTTCCATGTTCATACAGATGGCGGTGTAGATATTTCCATGTTCATACAAATGGCGGTGTATGTATTTCCATGTTCATAGAGATGGCGGTGTAGATATTTCCATGTTCATACAATTGGCGGTGTAGATATTTCCATGTTTATACAGATAGCAGTGTAGTTATTTCCATGTTTATAGAGATAGCAGTGTAGATATTTCCACTGATATACAGATAGCTGTGTAGATATTTGCATGTTCATACAGATAGCGGTGTAGATATTTCCATGTTTATGCAGATAGCGGTGTAGATATTTCCATGTTCATACAGATAGCGGTGTAGATATTTCCATGCTCATACAGTTAGCAGTGTAGATATTTCCATGTTCTTACAGATGGCAGTGTAGATATTTACATGTTCATACAGATGGCGGTGTAGATATTTCCATGTTCATACAGATGGCGGTGTAGATATTTCCATGTTCATGTGGATAGCGGTGTAGATATTTCCATGTTAATACAGATAGCGGTGTAGATATTTCCATGTTCATACAGATAGCGGTGTAGATATTTCCATGTTAATACAGATGGCCGTGCAGATCTTTACATGTTCATACAGATGGCGGTGTAGATATTTCCATGTTCGTACGGATGGCAGTGTAGATATTTCCATGTTCATACAGGTGGCAGTGTAGATATTTCCATGTTTATACAGATAGCAGTATAGTTATTTCCATGTTTACAGAGATAGCAAATGTAGATATTTCCATTGATATACAGATAGCTGTGTAGATATTTGCATGTTCATACGGATAGCGGTGTAGATATTTCCATGTTCGTACAGATAGCGGTGTAGATGTTTCCATGTTCATACAGATACCGGTGTAGATATTTCCATGTTCATACAGATAACGGTGTAGATATTTCCATGTTCACACAGATAGCGGTGTAGATATTTCCATGTTCATACAGTTAGCGGTGAAGATATTTCCATGTTCATACAGATGGCGGTGTAGATATTTACATGTTCATACAGATGGCGGTATAGATATTTCCATGTTCGTACAGATGGCGGTGTAGATATTTCCATGTTCATAGAGATGGCGGTGTAGATATTTCCATGTTTATGCAGATAGCGGTATAGATATTTCCATGTTTATACAGATGGTGGTGAAGATATTTCCATGTTTATAGAGATGGCGGTCTAGATATTTCCATGTTCACAGAGATAGTGGTGTAGTTATTTCCAAGTTTATAGAGACAGCGTTGTAGATATTTCCATGTTTATACAGATAGCGGTGAAGATATTTCCATGTTTATACAGATAGCGGTGTAGATATTTCCATGTTCATACAGATAGCAGTGTAGATATTTCCATGTTTATAGAGATATTGGTGTAGATAATTTCAATTTTATACAGAGAGCAGTGTAGATATTTCCAAGTTCATACAGATAGCGGTGTAGATATTTCCACATTTATAGAGATGGCGGTGTAGATATTTCCATGTTCATACAGATGGCAGTCTAGATATTTCCACGTTTATAGGGATGGCGGTGTAGATATTTTCATGTTTACACAGATGACGGTGTAGATATTTCCATGTTAACACAGATAGCGGTGTAGACATTTCCATGTTTACACAGATAGCGGTGTGGATATTTCGATGTTCATACAAATGTAGGTGTAGATATTTCCATGTTCATAGAGATGACGGTGTAGATATTTCCATGTTTATAGAGTTAGCAGTGTAGTTATTACCATGTTTATAGAGATAGCTGTGTAGATATTTGCATGTTCATACAGATAGCGGTGTAGATATTTCCATGTTCATACAGTTAGCGGTGTAGATATTTCCATGTTCATACAGATGGCGGTGTAGATATTTACATGTTCATACAGATGGCGGTATAGATATTTCCATGTTCTTACAGATGGCGGTGTAGATATTTCCATGTTCATACAAATGTAGGTGTAGATATTTCCATGTTCATAGAGATGACGGTGTAGATATTTCCATGTTTATACAGTTAGCAGTGTAGTTATCACCATGTTTATAGAGATAGCAGTGTAGATATTTCCATGTTTATAGAGATAGTGGTGTAGACAATTTCAATTTATACCGAGAGCAGTGTAGATATTTCCAAGTTCATACAGATAGCGGTGTAGATATTTACATGTTCATACAGATGGCGGTGTAGACAATTCCATGTTCATACAGATGGCGGTGTAGATATTTCCATGTTCATACAGATGGCGGTGTAGATATTTACATGTTCATACAGATGGCGGTGTAGACATTTCCATGTTCATACAGATGGCGGTGTAGATATTTCCATGTTCATAGAGATAGCGGTGTAGTTATTTCCATGTTCATACCAATAGCGGTGTAGATATTTCCATGTTCATACAGTAAGCGGTTTAGATATTTCCATGTTCATACAGATGGCGGTGTAGGTATTTACATGTTCATACAGATGGCGGTGTAGATATTTCCATGTTCGTACGGATGGCAGTGTAGATATTTCCATGTTCATATAGGTGGCGGTGTAGATATTTCCATGTTTATACAGATAGCCGTGTAGTTATTTCCATGTTTACAGAGATAGCAGTGTGGATATTTCCATTGATATAGAGATAGCTGTGTAGGTATTTGCATGTTCATACAGATAGCGGTGTAGATATTTCCATATTCATACAGACAGCGGTGTACATATTTCCATGTTCATACAGATAGCGGTGTAGATATTTCCATGTTCATACAGTTAGCGGTGTAGATATTTCCATGTTCATACAGATGGCGGTGTAGATATTTACATGTTCATACAGATGGCGGTGTAGATATTTCCATGTTCGTACAGATGGCGGTGTAGATATTTCCAGGTTCATAGAGATGGCAGTGTAGATATTTCCATGTTTATGTAGATAGCGGTATAGATATTTCCATGTTTATACAGATGGTGGTGCAGATATTTCCATGTTTATAGAGATGGCGGTCTAGATATTTCCATGTTTACAGAGATAGTGGTGTAGTTATTTCCAAGTTTATAGAGACAGCGTTGTAGATATTTCCATGTTTATACAGATATCGGTGAAGATATTTCCATGTTTGTACAGATAGCGGTGTAGATATTTCCATGTTTATACAGATAGCAGTGTAGATATTTCCATGTTTATAGAGATAGTGGTGTAGACAATTTCAATTTATACCGAGAGCAGTGTAGATATTTCCAAGTTCATACAGATAGCGGTGTAGATATTTCCACGTTTATAGAGATGGCGGTGTAGATACTTCCATGTTCATACAGATGGCGGTGTAGATATTTCCATGTTCATACAAATGGCGGTGTATGTATTTCCATGTTCATAGAGATGGCGGTGTAGATATTTCCATGTTCATACAATTGGCGGTGTAGATATTTCCATGTTTATACAGATAGCAGTGTAGTTATTTCCATGTTTATAGAGATAGCAGTGTATATATTTCCACTGATATACAGATAGCTGTGTAGATATTTGCATGTTCATACAGATAGCGGTGTAGATATTTCCATGTTTATGCAGATAGCGGTGTAGATATTTCCATGTTCATACAGATAGCGGTGTAGATATTTCCATGCTCATACAGTTAGCAGTGTAGATATTTCCATGTTCTTACAGATGGCAGTGTAGATATTTACATGTTCATACAGATGGCGGTGTAGATATTTCCATGTTCATACAGATGGCGGTGTAGATATTTCCATGTTCATATGGATAGCGGTGTAGATATTTCCATGTTAATACAGATAGCGGTGTAGATATTT
Organism: Gorilla gorilla gorilla; assembly: GCF_029281585.2. Lineage (NCBI taxonomy): Eukaryota > Metazoa > Chordata > Mammalia > Primates > Hominidae > Gorilla > Gorilla gorilla. The sequence continues at coordinate 4,772,350 of NC_073227.2, read as the reverse complement.
CCATGTTCATACAGATAGCGGTGTAGATATTTCCATGTTAATACAGATGGCCGTGCAGATCTTTACATGTTCATACAGATGGCGGTGTAGATATTTCCATGTTCGTACGGATGGCAGTGTAGATATTTCCATGTTCATACAGGTGGCAGTGTAGATATTTCCATGTTTATACAGATAGCAGTATAGTTATTTCCATGTTTACAGAGATAGCAAATGTAGATATTTCCATTGATATACAGATAGCTGTGTAGATATTTGCATGTTCATACGGATAGCGGTGTAGATATTTCCATGTTCGTACAGATAGCGGTGTAGATGTTTCCATGTTCATACAGATACCGGTGTAGATATTTCCATGTTCATACAGATAACGGTGTAGATATTTCTATGTTCACACAGATAGCGGTGTAGATATTTCCATGTTCATACAGTTAGCGGTGAAGATATTTCCATGTTCATACAGATGGCGGTGTAGATATTTACATGTTCATACAGATGGCGGTATAGATATTTCCATGTTCGTACAGATGGCGGTGTAGATATTTCCATGTTCATAGAGATGGCGGTGTAGATATTTCCATGTTTATGCAGATAGCGGTATAGATATTTCCATGTTTATACAGATGGTGGTGAAGATATTTCCATGTTTATAGAGATGGCGGTCTAGATATTTCCATGTTCACAGAGATAGTGGTGTAGTTATTTCCAAGTTTATAGAGACAGCGTTGTAGATATTTCCATGTTTATACAGATAGCGGTGAAGATATTTCCATGTTTATACAGATAGCGGTGTAGATATTTCCATGTTCATACAGATAGCAGTGTAGATATTTCCATGTTTATAGAGATATTGGTGTAGATAATTTCAATTTTATACAGAGAGCAGTGTAGATATTTCCAAGTTCATACAGATAGCGGTGTAGATATTTCCACATTTATAGAGATGGCGGTGTAGATATTTCCATGTTCATACAGATGGCAGTCTAGATATTTCCACGTTTATAGGGATGGCGGTGTAGATATTTTCATGTTTACACAGATGACGGTGTAGATATTTCCATGTTAACACAGATAGCGGTGTAGACATTTCCATGTTTACACAGATAGCGGTGTGGATATTTCGATGTTCATACAAATGTAGGTGTAGATATTTCCATGTTCATAGAGATGACGGTGTAGATATTTCCATGTTTATAGAGTTAGCAGTGTAGTTATTACCATGTTTATAGAGATAGCTGTGTAGATATTTGCATGTTCATACAGATAGCGGTGTAGATATTTCCATGTTTATTCTGATAGCGGTGTAGATATTTCCATATTCATAGAGTTAGCAGTGTGGATATTTCCATGTTAATACAAATGGCGGTGTAGATATTTCCATGTTTATACAGATGGCAGTGTAGATATTTCCATGTTTATAGAGATAGCAGTGTAGATATTTCCACTTATATACAGATAGCTGTGTAGATATTTGCATGTTCATACACATAGCGGTGTAGATATTTCCATGTCCATACAGATTGCGGTGTAGATATTTCCATGTTCATACAGCTAGCGGTGTGGATATTTCCATGTTCATACAGATAGCGGTGTAGTTATTTCCCTGTTCATACAGTTAGCGGTGTAGATATTTCCATGTTCATACAGATGGCAGTGTAGATATTTACATGTTCATACAGAGGGCGGTGTAGATATTTCCTTGTTCGTACGGATGGCAGTGTAGATATTTCCATGTTCATACATGTGGCGGTGTAGATATTTCCATGTTTATACAGATAGCAGTGTAGTTATTTCCATGTTTATAGAGATAGCAGTGTAGATATTTTCATTGATATACAGATAGCTGTGTAGATATTTGCATGTTCATACAGTTAGTGGTGTAGATATTTCCATGTTCATACAGATGGCGGTGTAGATATTTACATGTTCGTACAGATGGCGTTGTAGATATTTCCATGTTCATGCAGATGGCAGTGTAGATATTTCCATGTTCATAGAGATGGCGGTGTAGATATTTCCATGTTTATGCAGATAGCGGTATAGATATTTCCATGTTTATACAGATGGTGGTGTAGATATTTCCATGTTTATAGAGATGGCAGTCTAGATATTTCCATCTTTATAGAGACAGTGTTGTAGTTATTTCCAAGTTTATGGAGACAGCGTTGTAGATATTTCCATGTTTATACAGATTGCGGTGAAAATATTTCCATGTTTATACAGATAGCGGTGTAGATATTTTCATGTTTATACAGATAGCAGTGTAGTTATTTCCATGTTTATAGAGATAGCAGTGTAGATATTTTCATTGATATACAGATAGCTGTGTAGATATTTGCATGTTCATACAGATAGCGGTGTAGATATTTCCATGTTCATACAGTTAGCGGTGTAGATATTTCCATGTTCATACAGATGGCGGTGTAGATATTTACATGTTCATACAGATGGCGGTGTAGATATTTCCATGTTTATAGATATAGCAGTGTAGATATTTCCATTGATATACAGATAGCTGTGTAGATATTTCCATCTTCAAACAGATAGCGGTGTAGATATTTCCATGTTCATTCAGATAACGGTGTAGATATTTCCATGTTCATACAGATAGCGTTGTAGGTATTTCCATGTTCATACAGTTAGGGGTTTAGATATTTCCATGTTCATACATATGGCGGTATAGATATTTCCATGTTTACACAGATAGCAGTGTAGATATTTCCATGTTTATAGAGATAGCAGTGTAGATATTTCCATTGATATGCAGATAGCTGTGTAGATATTTGCATGTTCATACACATAGCGGTGTAGATATTTCCATGTACATACAGATAGCGGTGTAGATATTTCCATGTTCGTACAGATGGCGGTGTAGGTATTTCCATGTTTATAGAGATGGCGGTGTAGATATTTTCATGTTTACACAGATGGCCGTGTAGATATTTCCATGTTTACACAGATAGCGGTGTGGATATTTCCATGTTTATGCAGATAGCGGTGTAGATATTTCCATGTTCATACAGATAGCGGTGCGGTTATTTCCATGTTTATACAGATAGTGGTGGAGATATTTCCATGTTTATACAGATAGCGGTGTAGATATTTCCATCTTATTACAAATGGCGGTTTAGGTATTTCCATGTTCATAGAGATGGCGCTGTAGATATTTCCAGGTTCATACAAATGGCGGTGTAGATATTTCCATGTTCATAGAGATGGCGGTGTAGATATTTCCATGTTTATACAGATAGCGGTGTAGATATTTCCATGTTTATACAGATAACCGTGTAGATATTTCCATGTTTATAGAGATAATGGTGTAGATAATTTCAATTTTATACAGAGAGCAGTGTAGATATTTCCAAGTTCATACAGATAGCGGTGTAGATATTTCCACGTTTATAGAGATGGCGGTGTAGATATTTCCATGTTCATACAGATGGCGGTGCAGATATTTCCATGTTTATAGGAATGGCGGTGTAGATATTTTCAGGTTTAAACAGATGGCAGTGTAGATATTTCCATGTTTACACAGATAGCGGTGTAGATATTTCCCTGTTTACACAGATAGCGGTGTAGACATTTCCATGATTACACAGATAGCTGTGTGGATATTTCCATGTTTATGCAGATAGCAGTGTAGATATTTCCATGTTTATGCAGATAGCGGTGCGGTTATTTCCATATTTATACAGATAGTTGGGCCGATATTTCCATGTTTATACAGATAGCGGTGTAGATATTTCCATCTTAATACAGATGGCGGTGTAGATATGTCCATGTTTGTACAGATGGCAGTGTAGATATTTCCATGTTCATACAGATGGCGGTGTAGATATTTCAAAGTTTATAGAGATAGCGCTGTAGTTATTTCCATATTTATAGAGAAATCTGTGTAGATATTTCCATGTATATTCAGATAGCTGTGTAGATATTTCCATGTTCATGCAGATAGCGGTGTAGATATTTCCATGTTCATCCATATGCCGGTGTACATATATACATGTTCATACAGATGGCGGTGAAGATATTTCCATGTTCATACAGATGGTGGTGTAGTTATTTCCATGTTCATAGAGATGGCGGTGTAGATATTTCCAGGTTCATACAAATGGCGGTGTAGATATTTCCATGTTCATAGAGATGGCGGTGTTGATATTTCCATATTTGTAGAGATAGCAGTATAGTTTTTCCATGTTTATAGAGATAGTAGTGTAGATATTTCCATTGATATACAGATATCTCTGTAGATATTTGCATGTTCATAGAGATAGCGGTGTAGATATTTCCATGTTCATACTGATAGTTGTGTAGATATTTCCATGTTCATACAGATAGCGGTGTAGATATTTCCATGTTCGTACAGATAGCGGTGTAGATATTTCCATGTTCATAGAGATAGCGGTGTAGATATTTCCATGTTCATACAGTTAGCGGCTTAGATATTTCCATGTTCATACAGATGGCGGTGTAGATATTTCCATGTTCATACAGATGGCGGTGTAGTTATTTCCAGGTTCATACAGTTAGCGGTGTAGATATTTCCATGTTCATACAGATAGCGGTGTAGATATTTCCATGTTCATACAGATAGCGGTGTAGATATTTCCATGTTCATACCAATAGCGGTGTAGACATTTCCATGTTCATATATTTAGCGGTGTAGATATTTCCATGTTCATACAGATAGCGGTGTAGATATTTCCATGTTCATACAGTTAGCGGTGTAGATATTTCCATGTTCATTCAGATGGCGGTGTAGATATTTCCATGTTCATAGAGATGGCGGTGTAGATAACTCCATATTTATACAGATAGCATTGTAGTTATTTCCATGTTTATAGAGATAGCAGTGTAGATATTTCCATTGATATACAGACAGCTGTGTAGATATTTGCATGGTCATACAGATAGCGGTGTAGATATTTCCATGTTCGTACAGATAGCGGTGTAGATATTTCCATGTTCATAGAGATAGCGGTGTAGATATTTCCATGTTCATACAGATAACGGTGTAGATATTTCCATGTTCATGCAGATAGCGGTGTAGATATTTCCATGTTCATACAATGAGCGGTGTAGATATTTCCATGTTCATACAGATGGCGGTGTAGATATTTACATGTTCATACAGATGGCGGTATAGATATTTCCATATTCGTACAGATGGCGTTGTAGATATTTCCATGTTCTTAGAGATGGCGGTGTAGATATCTCCATGTTTATGCAGATTGCGGTATAGATATTTCCATGTTTATACAGATGGTGGTGTAGATATTTCCATGTTCATACAAATGTCGGTGTAGATATTTCCATGTTCATTGAGATGGCGGTGTAGATATTTCCATGTTCATACAAATGGCGGTGTAGATATTTCCATGTTCATAGAGATGGCAGTGTAGATATTTCCATATTTATACAGATAGCAGTGTAGTTATTTCCATGTTTATAGGGATAGCAGTGTAGATATTTTCATTGATATACAGATAGCTGTGTAGATATTTGCATGTTCATACAGATAGCAGTGTAGATATTTCCATGTTTATAGAGATAGTGTTGTAGATAATTTCAATTTCATACAGAGAGCAGTGTAGATATTTCCAAGTTCATACAGATAGCAGTGTAGATATTTCCACGTTTACAGAGATGGCGGTGTAGATATTTCCATGTTCATACAGAGGACGGTGTAGATATTTCCATGTTTATAGGGATGGCGGTGTAGATATTTTCATGTTTACACAGATGGCAGTGTAGATATTTCCATGTTTACACAGATAGCGGTGTAGACATTTCCATGTTTACACAGATAGCAGTGTGGATATTTCCATGTTTATGCAGATAGCAGTGTAGATATTTCCATGTTTATACAGATAGCGGTGCGGATATTTCAATGTTTATTCAGATAGCGGTGCGGATATTTCCATGTTTATACAGATAGCTGGGCAGATATTTCAATGTTTATACAGATAGCGGTGTAAATATTTCCATCTAATACAAATGGCGGTGTAGATATGTCCATGATCGTACAGATGGCAATGTAGATATTTCCATGTTCATACAGATGGCGGTGTAGATATTTCGAAGTTTATAGAGTTAGCGATGTAGTTATTTCCATATTTATAGAGAAATCTGTGTAGATATTTCCATGTATATTCAGATAGCTGTGTAGATGTTTCCATGTTCATGCAGATTACGGTGTAGATATTTCCATGTTCATCCAGATGCCGGTGTACATATATCCATGTTCATACAAATGGCGGTGAAGATATTTCCATGTTCATACAGAGGGCGGTGTAGGCATTTCCATGTTCATACAAATGGCGGTGTAGATATTTCTATGTTCATAGAGATGGCGGTGTAGATATTTCCATGTTTATACAGATAGCAGTGTGGTTATTTCCATGTTTATAGGGATACCAGTCTGGATATTTCCATTGATATACAGATAGCTGTGTAGATATTTGCATGTTCATACAGATAGCGGTGTAGATATTTCCATGTTCATACAGATAGCGGTGTAGATATTTCCATGTTCATACAGATAGCGGTGTAGATATTTCCATGTTCATACAGATAGCGGTGTAGATATTTCCATGTTCATACAGTTAGCAGCTTAGATATTTCCATGTTCATACAGATGGCGGTGTAGATATTTCCATGTTCATACAGATGGCGGTGTAGTTATTTCCAGGTTCATACAGTTAGCGGTGTAGATATTTCCATGTTCATACAGAAAGCGGTGTAGATATTTCCATGTTCATACAGATAGCGGTGTAGATATTTCCACGTTAATACCAATAGCGGTGTAGACATTTCCATGTTCATATATTTAGCGGTGTAGATATTTCCATGTTCATACAGATGGCGAAGATATTTCCATGTTCATGCAGATAGCGGTGTAGATATTTCCATGTTCATACAGTTAGCGGTGTAGATATTTCCATGTTCATACAGATGGCGGTGTAGATATTTCCATGTTCATAGAGATGGCGGTGTAGATATCTCCATATTTATACAGATAGCATTGTAGTTATTTCCATGTTTATAGAGATAGCAGTGTAGATATTTCCATGTTCTTACAGTTAGCGGTGTAGATATTTCCATGTTCCTACAGATGGCGGTGTAGATATTTACATGTTCATACAGATGGCGGTGTAGATATTTCCATGTTTATAGATATAGCAGTGTAGATATTTCCATTGATATACAGATAGCTGTGTAGATATTTCCATCTTCAAACAGATAGCGGTGTAGATATTTCCATGTTCATTCAGATAACGGTGTAGATATTTCCATGTTCATACAGATAGCGGTGTAGGTATTTCCATGTTCATACAGTTAGGGGTTTAGATATTTCCATGTTCATACATATGGCGGTATAGATATTTCCATGTTTATACAGATAGCAGTGTAGATATTTCCATGTTTATAGAGATAGCAGTGTAGATATTTCCATTGATATGCAGATAGCTGTGTAGATATTTGCATGTTCATACACATAGCGGTGTAGATATTTCCATGTACATACAGATAGCGGTGTAGATATTTCCATGTTCGTACAGATGGCGGTGTAGGTATTTCCATGTTTATAGAGATGGCGGTGTAGATATTTTCATGTTTACACAGATGGCCGTGTAGATATTTCCATGTTTACACAGATAGCGGTGTGGATATTTCCATGTTTATGCAGATAGCGGTGTAGATATTTCCATGTTCATACAGATAGCGGTGCGGTTATTTCCATTTTTATACAGATAGTGGTGGAGATATTTCCATGTTTATACAGATAGCGGTGTAGATATTTCCATCTTATTACAGATTTCGGTGTAGATATATCCATGTTCGTACAGATGGCGGTGTAGATATTTCCATGTTCATACAGATGGCGGTGTAGATATTTCGAAGTTTATAGAGATAGCGCTGTAGTTATTTCCATATTTATAGGGAAATCTGTGTAGATATTTCCATGTATATGCAGATAGCTGTGTAGATCATTCCATGTTCATACAGATAGCGGTGTAGATATTTCCATGTTCATAGAGATAACGGTGTAGATATTTACATCTTCATACAGATAGTGGTACAGATATTTCCATGTTCATACAGTAAGCGGTGTAGATATTTCCATGTTGATCGAGATAGCGGTGTAGATAATTCCCATTTTATACAGATAGCAGTGTAGACATTTCCAAGTTCATACAGATAGCGGTGTAGATATTTCCACGTTTATATAGATGGCGGTGTAGATATTTCCATGTTCATACAGATGGCGGTGTAGATATTTCCATGTTTATAGAGATGGCAGTGTAGATATTTTCATGTTTACACAGATGGCGGTGTAGATATTTCCATGTATACACAGATAGCGGTGTAGACATTTCCATGTTTACACAGATAGCGGTGTGGATATTTCCATGTTTATCCAGATACCGGTGTAGATATTTCCATGTTTATACAGAAAGCGGTGCGGATATTTCCATGATAATACAGATAGTGGTGTAGATATTTCCATGTTTATACACATAGCGGTGTAGATATTTCCATCTTAATACAGATGGCGGTGTAGATATTTCCATGTTTATGCAGATAGTGGTATAGATATTTCCATTTTTATACAGATGGTTTTGTAGATATTTCCATGTTTATGCAGATGGCGGTATAGATATTTCCATGTTTATACAGATGGTGGTGTAGATTTTTCCATGTTCATAGAGATGGCGGTGTTGATATTTCGAAGTTTATAGAGATAGCGCTGTAGATATTTCTATAATTATATAGAAATCTGTGTAGATATTTCCATGTATATTCAGATAGCTGTTTAGATATTTCCATGTTCATGCAGATAGCGGTGTAGTTATTTCCATGTTCATCCAGATTCCGGTGTAGATACATCCATGTTCATACATATGGCGGTGAAGATATTTCCATGTTCATACAGATGGCTGTGTAGATATTTCCATGTTCATAGAGATGGCGGTGTAGATATTTCCATGTTGATACAGATAGTTGGGCAGATATTTCCATGTTTATACAGATAGCGGTGTAGATATTTTCATCTTAATACAGATTGCGGTGTAGATACGTCCATGATCGTACAGATGGCGGTGTAGATATTTCCATGTTCATACAGATGGCGGTGTAGATATTTCGAAGTTTATAGAGATAGTGATGTAGTTATATCCATATTTATAGAGAAATCTGTGTAGATATTTCCATGTATATTCAGATAGCTGTGTAGATGTTTCCATGTTCATGCAGATTACGCTGTAGATATTTCCATGTTCATCCAGATGCCGGTGTACATATATCCATGTTCATACAAATGGCGGTGAAGATATTTCCATGTTCATACAGATGGTGTTGTAGGTATTTCCATGTCCATACAAATGGCGGTTTAGGTATTTCCATGTTCATAGAGATGGCGGTGTAGATATTTCAAGGTTCATACAAATGGCGGTGTAGATATTTCCATGTTCATAGAGATGGCGGTGTAGATATTTCCATGTTTATACAGATAGCAGTGTAGTTATTTCCATGTTTATAGAGATACCAGTCTGGATATTTCCATTGATATACAGATAGCTGTGTAGATAGTTGCATGTTCATACAGATAGCGGTGTAGATATTTCCATGTTCATACAGATAGCGGTGTAGATATTTCCATGTTCATACAGATAGCGGTGTAGATATTTAAATGTTCATACAGTTAGCAGTGTAGATATTTGTATGTTCATACAGATGGCGGTGTACATATTTACATGTTGATACAGATGGCGGTGTAGATATTTCCATGTTCATACAGATAGCGGTGTAGATATTTCCATGTTCATACAGATAGCGGTGTAGATATTTCCATGTTCATACAGATAGCGGTGTAGGTATTTCCATGTTCATACAGTTAGCGGTTTAGATATTTCCATGTTCATACAGATGGCGGTGTAGATATTTACATGTTCATACAGATGGCGGTGTAGTTATTTCCATGTTCATACAGATAGCGGTGTAGATATTTTCTTGTTGATACAGATGGCGGTGTAGATATTTCCATGTTCATACAGATAGTGGTGTAGATATTTCCATGTTCATACAGATAGCGGTGTAGATATTTCCATGTTCATACAGATAGCGGTGTAGATATTTCCATGTTCATACCAATAGCGGTGTAGACATTTCCATGTTCATACATTTAGCGGTGTAGGTATTTCCATGTTCATACAGATGGCGGTGAAGATATTTACAAGTTCATACAGATGGCGGTGTAGATATTTCCATGTTTGTACGGATGGCAGTGTAGATATTTCCATGTTCATACAGGTGGCGGTGTAGATATTTCCATGTTTATACAGATAGCAGTGTAGTTATTTCCATGTTAATAGAGATAGCGGTGTAGATATTTCCACTGATATACAGATAACTGTGTAGATGTTTGCATGTTCATACAGATAGCGGTGTAGATATTTCCATGTTCGTACAGATAGCGGTGTAGCTATTTCCATGTTCATACAGATAGCGGTGTAGATATTTCTATGTTCCTACAGATAACGGTGTAGATATTTCCATGTTCATACAGACAGCGGTGTAGATATTTCCATGTTCATACAGTTAGCGGTGTAGATATTTTCATGTTCATACAGATGGCGGTGTAGATATTTACATGTTCATACAGATGGTGGTATAGATATTTCCATGTTCCTACAGATGGCGGTGTAGATATTTCCATGTTCATAGAGATGGCGGTGTAGATATTTCCATGTTTATGCAGATAGCGGTATAGATATTTCCATGTTTATACAGATGGTGGTGTAGATATTTCCATGTTTATAGAGATGGCGGTCTAGATATTTCCATGTTTACAGAGATAGTGGTGTAGTTATTTCCAAGTTTATAGAGACAGCGTTGTAGATATTTCCATGTTTATACAGATAGCGGTGAAGATATTTCCATGTTTACACAGATAGCGGTGTAGATATTTCCATGTTTATACAGATAGCAGTGTAGATATTTCCATGTTTATAGAGATAATGGTGTAGATAATTTCAATTTTATACAGAGAGCAGTGTAGATATTTCCAAGTTCATACAGATAGCGGTGTAGATATTTCCACGTTTATAGAGATGGCGGTGTAGATATTTCCATGTTCATACAGATGGCGGTGCAGATATTTCCATGTTTATAGGAATGGCGGTGTAGATATTTTCAGGTTTAAACAGATGGCAGTGTAGATATTTCCATGTTTACACAGATAGCGGTGTAGATATTTCCCTGTTTACACAGATAGCGGTGTAGACATTTCCATGATTACACAGATAGCTGTGTGGATATTTCCATGTTTATGCAGATAGCAGTGTAGATATTTCCATGTTTATGCAGATAGCGGTGCGGTTATTTCCATATATATACAGATAGTTGGGCCGATATTTCCATGTTTATACACATAGCGGTGTAGATATTTCCATCTTAATACAGATGGCGGTGTAGATATGTCCATGTTTGTACAGATGGCAGTGTAGATATTTCCATGTTCATACAGATGGCGGTGTAGATATTTCAAAGTTTATAGAGATAGCGCTGTAGTTATTTCCATATTTATAGAGAAATCTGTGTAGATATTTCCATGTATATTCAGATAGCTGTGTAGATATTTCCATGTTCATGCAGATAGCGGTGTAGATATTTCCATGTTCATCCATATGCCGGTGTACATATATGCATGTTCATACAGATGGCGGTGAAGATATTTCCATGTTCATACAGATGGTGGTGTAGTTATTTCCATGTTCATAGAGATGGCGGTGTAGATATTTCCAGGTTCATACAAATGGCGGTGTAGATATTTCCATGTTCATAGAGATGGCGGTGTTGATATTTCCATATTTGTAGAGATAGCAGTGTAGTTTTTCCATGTTTATAGAGATAGTAGTGTAGATATATCCATTGATATACAGATATCTCTGTAGATATTTGCATGTTCATAGAGATAGCGGTGTAGATATTTCCATGTTCATACTGATAGTTGTGTAGATATTTCCATGTTCATACAGATAGCGGTGTAGATATTTCCATGTTCGTACAGATAGCGGTGTAGATATTTCCATGTTCATAGAGATAGCGGTGTAGATATTTCCATGTTCATACAGTTAGCAGCTTAGATATTTCCATGTTCATACAGATGGCGGGGTAGATATTTCCATGTTCATACAGATGGCGGGGTAGATATTTCCATGTTCATACAGATGGTGGTGAAGATATTTCCATGTTCATACAGATGGCGGGGTAGATATTTCCATGTTCATTCAGATAACGGTGTAGATATTTCCATGTTCATACAGATAGCGGTGTAGGTATTTCCATGTTCATACAGTTAGGGGTTTAGATATTTCCATGTTCAAACATATTTCGGTGTAGATATTTCCATGTTTATACAGATAGCAGTGTAGATATTTCCATGTTTATAGAGATAGCAGTGTAGATATTTCCATTGATATGCAGATAGCTGTGTAGATATTTGCATGTTCATACACATAGCGGTGTAGATATTTCCATGTACATACAGATAGTGGTGTAGATATTTCCATGTTCGTACAGATGGCGGTGTAGGTATTTCCATGTTTATAGAGATGGCGGTGTAGATATTTTCATGTATACACAGATGGCCGTGTAGATATTTCCATGTTTACACAGATAGCGGTGTGGATATTTCCATGTTTATGCAGATAGCGGTGTAGATATTTCCATGTTCATAGAGATAACGGTGTAGATATTTACATCTTCATACAGATAGTGGTACAGATATTTCCATGTTCATACAGTAAGCGGTGTAGATATTTCCATGTTGATAGAGATAGCGGTGTAGATAATTCCCATTTTATACAGATAGCAGTGTAGACATTTCCAAGTTCATACAGATAGCGGTGTAGATATTTCCACGTTTATAGAGATGGCGGTGTAGATATTTCCATGTTCATACAGATGGCGGTGTAGATATTTCCATGTTTATAGAGATGGCAGTGTAGATATTTTCATGTTTACACAGATGGCGGTGTAGATATTTCCATGTATACACAGATAGCGGTGTAGACATTTCCATGTTTACACAGATAGCGGTGTGGATATTTCCATGTTTATCCAGATACCGGTGTAGATATTTCCATGTTTATACAGAAAGCGGTGCGGATATTTCCATGTTAATACAGATAGTGGTGTAGATATTTCCATGTTTATACACATAGCGGTGTAGATATTTCCATCTTAATACAGATGGCGGTGTAGATATTTCCAAGTTTATGCAGATAGTGGTATAGATATTTCCATTTTTATACAGATGGTTTTGTAGATATTTCCATGTTTATGCAGATGGCGGTATAGATATTTCCATGTTTATACAGATGGTGGTGTAGATTTTTCCATGTTCATAGAGATGGCGGTGTTGATATTTCGAAGTTTATAGAGATAGCGCTGTAGTTATTTCTATAATTATATAGAAATCTGTGTAGATATTTCCATGTATATTCAGATAGCTGTTTAGATATTTCCATGTTCATGCAGATAGCGGTGTAGTTATTTCCATGTTCATCCAGATTCCGGTGTAGATACATCCATGTTTATACAGATGGCGGTGAAGATATTTCCATGTTCATACAGATGGCTGTGTAGATATTTCCATGTTCATAGAGATGGCGGTGTAGATATTTCCATGTTGATACAGATAGTTGGGCAGATATTTCCATGTTTATACAGACAGCGGTGTAGATATTTTCATCTTAATACAGATTGCGGTGTAGATACGTCCATGATCGTACAGATGGCGGTGTAGATATTTCCATGTTCATACAGATGGCGGTGTAGATATTTCGAAGTTTATAGAGATAGTGATGTAGTTATTTCCATATTTATAGAGAAATCTGTGTAGATATTTCCATGTATATTCAGATAGCTGTGTAGATGTTTCCATGTTCATGCAGATTACGCTGTAGATATTTCCATGTTCATCCAGATGCCGGTGTACATATATCCATGTTCATACAAATGGCGGTGAAGATATTTCCATGTTCATACAGATGGCGGTGTAGGTATTTCCATGTTCATACAAATGGCGGTTTAGGTATTTCCATGTTCATAGAGATGGCGGTGAAGATATTTCCAGGTTCATACAAATGGCGGTGTAGATATTTCCATGTTCATAGAGATGGCGGTGTAGATATTTCCATGTTTATACAGATAGCAGTGTAGTTATTTCCATGTTTATAGAGATACCAGTCTGGATATTTCCATTGATATACAGATAACTGTGTAGATATTTGCATGTTCATACAGATAGCGGTGTAGATATTTCCATGTTCATACAGATAGCGGTGTGGATATTTCCATGTTCATACAGATAGCGGTGTAGATATTTAAATGTTCATACAGTTAGCAGTGTAGATATTTGTATGTTCATACAGATGGCGGTGTACATATTTACATGTTGATACAGATGGCGGTGTAGATATTTCCATGTTCATACAGATAGCGGTGTAGATATTTACATGTTCATACAGATGGCGGTGTAGTTATTTCCATGTTCATACAGATAGCGGTGTAGATATTTTCTTGTTGATACAGATGGCGGTGTAGATATTTCCATGTTCATAAAGATAGTGGTGTAGATATTTCCATGTTCATACAGATAGCGGTGTAGTTATTTCCATGTTCATATAGATAGCGGTGTAGATATTTCCATGTTCATACCAATAGCGGTGTAGACATTTCCATGTTCATACATTTAGCGGTGTAGGTATTTCCATGTTCATACAGATGGCGGTGAAGATATTTACATGTTCATACAGATGGCGCTGTAGATATTTCCATGTTTGTACGGATGGCAGTGTAGATATTTCCATGTTCATACAGATGGTGGTGTAGATATTTCCATGTTTATACAGATAGCAGTGTAGTTATTTCCATGTTAATAGAGATAGCGGTGTAGATATTTCCACTGATATACAGATAACTGTGTAGATGTTTGCATGTTCATACAGATAGCGGTGTAGATATTTCCATGTTCGTACAGATAGCGGTGTAGCTATTTCCATGTTCATACAGATAGCGGTGTAGATATTTCTATGTTCATACAGATAACGGTGTAGATATTTCCATGTTCATACAGACAGCGGTGTAGATATTTCCATGTTCATACAGTTAGCGGTGTAGATATTTCCATGTTCATACAGATGGCGGTGTAGATATTTACATGTTCATACAGATGGCGGTATAGATATTTCCATGTTCTTACAGATGGCGGTGTAGATATTTCCATGTTCATAGAGATGGCGGTGTAGATATTTCCAGGTTCATACAAATGGCGGTGTAGATATTTCCATGTTCATAGAGATGGCGGTGTTGATATTTCCATATTTGTAGAGATAGCAGTGTAGTTTTTTCCATGTTTATAGAGATAGTAGTGTAGATATTTCCATTGATATACAGATAGCTCTGTAGATATTTGCATGTTCATAGAGGTAGCGGTGTAGATATTTCCAAGTTCATACTGATAGTTGTGTAGATATTTCCATGTTCATACAGATAGCGGTGTAGATATTTAAATGTTCATACAGATAGCGGTGTAGATATTTCCATGTTCATACAGATAGCGGTGTAGATATTTCCATGTTCATACAGTTAGCAGCTTAGATAGTTCAATGTTCATACAGATGGCGGTGTAAATATTTCCATGTTCATACAGATGGCGGTGTAGTTATTTCCAGGTTCATACAGTTAGCGGTGTAGATATTTCCATGTTCATACAGATAGCGGTGTAGATATTTCCATGTTCATACAGATAGCGGTGTAGATATTTCCATGTTCATACCAATAGCGGTGTAGACATTTCCATGTTCATTTATTTAGTGGTGTAGATATTTCCATGTTCATACAGATGGCGAAGATATTTCCATGTTCATACAGATAGCGGTGTAGATATTTCCATGTTCATTCAGATGGCGGTGTAGATATTTCCATGTTCATAGAGATGGCGGTGTAGATATCTCCATATTTATACAGATAGCATTGTAGTTATTTCCATGTTTATAGAGATAGCAGTGTAGATATTTCCATTGATATACAGACAGCTGTGTAGATATTTGCATGGTCATACAGATAGCGGTGTAGATATTTCCATGTTCGTACAGATAGCGGTGTAGATATTTCCATGTTCATAGAGATAGCGGTGTAGATATTTCCATGTTCATACAGATAACGGTGTAGATATTTCCATGTTCATGCAGATAGCGGTGTAGATATTTCCATGTTCATACAATGAGCGGTGTAGATATTTCCATGTTCATACAGATGGCGGTGTAGATATTTCCATGTTCATACAGATGGCGGTATAGATATTTCCATATTCGTACAGATGGCGTTGTAGATATTTCCATGTTCTTAGAGATGGCGGTGTAGATATCTCCATGTTTATGCAGATAGCGGTATAGATATTTCCATGTTTATACAGATGGTGGTGTAGATATTTCCATGTTCATACAAATGGCGGTGTAGATATTTCCATGTTCATTGAGATGGCGGTGTAGATATTTCCATGTTCATACAAATGGCGGTGTAGATATTTCCATGTTCATAGAGATGGCAGTGTAGATATTTCCATATTTATACAGATAGCAGTGTAGTTATTTCCATGTTTATAGGGATAGCAGTGTAGATATTTTCATTGATATACAGATAGCTGTGTAGATATTTGCATGTTCATACAGATAGCAGTGTAGATATTTCCATGTTTATAGAGATAGTGTTGTAGATAATTTCAATTTCATACAGAGAGCAGTGTAGATATTTCCAAGTTCATACAGATAGCAGTGTAGATATTTCCACGTTTACAGAGATGGCGGTGTAGATATTTCCATGTTCATACAGAGGACGGTGTAGATATTTCCATGTTTATAGGGATGGCGGTGTAGATATTTTCATGTTTACACAGATGGCAGTGTAGATATTTCCATGTTTACACAGATAGCGGTGTAGACATTTCCATGTTTACACAGATAGCAGTGTGGATATTTCCATGTTTATGCAGATAGCGGTGTAGATATTTCCATGTTCATACAGTTAGCGGTGTAGATATTTCCATGTTCATACAGATGGCGGTGTAGATATTTCCATGTTCATAGAGATGGCGGTGTAGATATCTCCATATTTATACAGATAGCATTGTAGTTATTTCCATGTTTATAGAGATAGCAGTGTAGATATTTCCATTGATATACAGACAGCTGTGTAGATATTTGCATGGTCATACAGATAGCGGTGTAGATATTTCCATGTTCGTACAGAGAGCTGTTTAGATATTTGCATGTTCATACAGATAGCGGTGTAGATATTTCCATGTTCATACAGTTAGCGGTGTAGATATTTCCATGTTCATACAGATGGCGGTGTAGATATTTACATGTTCATACAGATGGCGGTGTAGATATTTCCATGTTTATAGAGATAGCAGTGTAGATATTTCCATTGATATACAGATAGCTGTGTAGATATTTCCATCTTCAAACAGATAGCGGTGTAGATATTTCCATGTTCATTCAGATAACGGTGTAGATATTTCCATGTTCATACAGATAGCGGTGTAGGTATTTCCATGTTCATACAGTTAGGGGTTTAGATATTTCCATGTTCAAACATATGGCGGTGTAGATATTTCCATGTTTATACAGATAGCTGTGTAGATATTTCCATGTTTATAGAGATAGCAGTGTAGATATTTCCATTGATATGCAGATAGCTGTGTAGATATTTGCATGTTCATACACATAGCGGTGTAGATATTTCCATGTACATACAGATAGCGGTGTAGATATTTCCATGTTCGTACAGATGGCGGTGTAGGTATTTCCATTTTTATAGAGATGGCGGTGTAGATATTTTCATGTTTACACAGATGGCCGTGTAGATATTTCCATGTTTACACAGATAGCGGTGTGGATATTACCATGTTTATGCAGATAGCGGTGTAGATATTTCCATGTTCATACAGATAGCGGTGCGGTTATTTCCATGTTTATACAGATAGTGGTGGAGATATTTCCATGTTTCTACAGATAGCGGTGTAGATATTTCTATCTTATTACAGATGGCGGTGTAGATATGTCCATGTTCGTACAGATGGCGGTGTAGATATTTCCATGTTCATACAGATGGCGGTGTAGATATTTCGAAGTTTATAGAGATAGCGCTGTAGTTATTTCCATATTTATAGAGAAATCTGTGTAGATATTTCCATGTATATGCAGATAGCTGTGTAGATCTTTCCATGTTCATACAGATAGCGGTGTAGATATTTCCATGTTCATAGAGATAACGGTGTAGATATTTACATCTTCATACAGATAGTGGTACAGATATTTCCATGTTCATACAGTAAGCGGTGTAGATATTTCCATGTTGATAGAGATAGCGGTGTAGATAATTCCCATTTTATACAGATAGCAGTGTAGACATTTCCAAGTTCATACAGATAGCGGTGTAGATATTTCCACGTTTATAGAGATGGCGGTGTAGATATTTCCATGTTCATACAGATGGCGGTGTAGATATTTCCATGTTTATAGAGATGGCAGTGTAGATATTTTCATGTTTACACAGATGGCGGTGTAGATATTTCCATGTATACACAGATAGCGGTGTAGACATTTTCATGTTTACACAGATAGCGGTGTGGATATTTCCATGTTTATCCAGATACCGGTGTAGATATTTCCATGTTTATACAGAAAGCGGTGCGGATATTTCCATGTTAATACAGATAGTGGTGTAGATATTTCCATGTTTATACACATAGCGGTGTAGATATTTCCCTCTAAATACAGATGGCGGTGTAGATATTTCCATGTTTATGCAGTTAGTGGTATAGATATTTCCATTTTTATACAGATGGTTTTGTAGATATTTCCATGATTATGCAGATGGCGGTATAGATATTTCCATGTTTATACAGATGGTGGTGTATATTTTTCCATGTTCATAGAGATGGCGGTGTTGATATTTCGAAGTTTATAGAGATAGCGCTGTAGTTATTTCTATAATTATATAGAAATCTGTGTAGATATTTCCATGTATATTCAGATAGCTGTTTAGATATTTCCATGTTCATGCAGATAGCGGTGTAGTTATTTCCATGTTCATCCAGATTCCGGTGTAGATACATCCATGTTCATACAGATGGCGGTGAAGATATTTCCATGTTCATGCAAATGGCTGTGTAGATATTTCCATGTTCATAGAGATGGCGGTGTAGATATTTCCATGTTGATACAGATAGTTGGGCAGATATTTCCATGTTTATACAGATAGCGGTGTAGATATTTTCATCTTAATACAGATTGCGGTGTAGATACGTCCATGATCGTACAGATGGCGGTGTAGATATTTCCATGTTCATACAGATGGCGGTGTAATTATTTCGAAGTTTATAGAGATAGTGATGTAGTTATTTCCATATTTATAGAGAAATCTGTGTAGATATTTCCATGTATATTCAGATAGCTGTGTAGATGTTTCCATGTTCATGCAGATTACGCTGTAGATATTTCCATGTTCATCCAGATGCCGGTGTACATATATCCACGTTCATACAAATGGCGGTGAAGATATTTCCATGTTCATACAGATGGTGTTGTAGGTATTTCCATGTTCATACAAATGGCGGTTTAGGTATTTCCATGTTCATAGAGATGGCGGTGTAGATATTTCCAGGTTCATACAAATGGCGGTGTAGATATTTCCATGTTCATAGAGATGGCGGTGTAGATATTTCCATGTTTATACAGATAGCAGTGTAGTTATTTACATGTTTATAGAGATACCAGTCTGGATATTTCCATTGATATACAGATAGCTGTGTAGATATTTGCATGTTCATACAGATAGCGGTGTAGATATTTCCATGTTCATACAGATAGCGGTGTAGATATTTCCATGTTCATACAGATAGCGGTGTAGATATTTAAATGTTCATACAGTTAGCAGTGTAGATATTTGTATGTTCATACAGATGGCGGTGTACATATTTACATGTTGATACAGATGGCGGTGTAGATATTTCCATGTTCATACAGATAGCGGTGTAGATATTTCCATGTTCATACAGATAGCGGTGTAGATATTTCCATGTTCATACAGATAGCGGTGTAGGTATTTCCATGTTCATACAGTTAGCGGTTTAGATATTTCCATGTTCATACAGATGGCGGTGTAGATATTTACATGTTCATACAGATGGCGGTGTAGTTATTTCCATGTTCATACAGATAGCGGTGTAGATATTTTCTTGTTGATACAGATGGCGGTGTAGATATTTCCATGTTCATACAGATAGTGGTGTAGATATTTCCATGTTCATACAGATAGCGGTGTAGATATTTCCATGTTCATACAGATAGCGGTGTAGATATTTCCATGTTCATACCAATAACGGTGTAGACATTTCCATGTTCATACATTTAGCGGTGTAGGTATTTCCATGTTCATACAGATGGCGGTGAAGATATCTACATGTTCATACAGATGGCGGTGTAGATATTTCCATGTTTGTACGGATGGCAGTGTAGATATTTCCATGTTCATACAGGTGGTGGTGTAGATATTTCCATGTTTATACAGATAGCAGTGTAGTTATTTCCATGTTAATAGAGATAGCGGTGTAGATATTTCCATTGATATACAGATAACTGTGTAGATGTTTGCATGTTCATACAGATAGCGGTGTAGATATTTCCATGTTCGTACAGATAGCGGTGTAGCTATTTCCATGTTCATACAGATAGCGGTGTAGATATTTCTATGTTCATACAGATAACGGTGTAGATATTTCCATGTTCATACAGACAGCGGTGTGGATATTTCCATGTTCATACAGTTAGCGGTGTAGATATTTCCATGTTCATACAGATGGCGGTGTAGATATTTACATGTTCATACAGATGGCGGTATAGATATTTCCATGTTCTTACAGATGGCGGTGTAGATATTTCCATGTTCATAGAGATGGCGGTGTAGATATTTCCATGTTTATGCAGATAGCGGTATAGATATTTCTATGTTTATACAGATGGTGGTGTAGATATTTCCATGTTTATAGAGATGGCGGTCTAGATATTTCCATGTTTACAGAGATAGTGGTGTAGTTATTTCCAAGTTTATAGAGACAGCGTTGTAGATATTTCCATGTTTATACAGATAGCGGTGAAGATATTTCCATGTTTACACAGATAGCGGTGTAGATATTTCCATGTTTATACAGATAGCAGTGTAGATATTTCCATGTTTATAGAGATAATGGTGTAGATAATTTCAATTTTATACAGAGAGCAGTGTAGATATTTCCAAGTTCATACAGATAGCGGTGTAGATATTTCCACGTTTATAGAGATGGCGGTGTAGATATTTCCATGTTCATTCAGATGGCGGTGCAGATATTTCCATGTTTATAGGGATGGCGGTGTAGATATTTTCAGGTTTAAACAGATGGCAGTGTAGATATTTCCATGTTTACACAGATAGCGGTGTAGATATTTCCCTGTTTACACAGATAGCGGTGTAGACATTTCCATGATTACACAGATAGCGGTGTGGATATTTCCATGTTTATGCAGATAGCAGTGTAGATATTTCCATGTTTATACAGATAGCGGTGCGGTTATTTCCATATTTATACAGATAGTTGGGCCGATATTTCCATGTTTATACAGATAGCGGTGTAGATATTTCCATCTTAATACAGATGGCGGTGTAGATATGTCCATGTTTGTACAGATGGCAGTGTAGATATTTCCATGTTCATACAGATGGCGGTGTAGATATTTCAAAGTTTATAGAGATAGCGCTGTAGTTATTTCCATATTTATAGAGAAATCTGTGTTGATGTTTCCATGTATATTCAGATAGCTGTGTAGATATTTCCATGTTCATGCAGATAGCGGGGTAGATATTTCCATGTCCATCCATATGCCGGTGTACATATATGCATGTTCATACAGATGGCGGTGAAGATATTTCCATGTTCATACAGATGGTGGTGTAGGTATTTCCATGTTCATAGAGATGGCGGTGTAGATATTTCCAGGTTCATACAAATGGCGGTGTAGATATTTCCATGTTCATAGAGATGGCGGTGTTGATATTTCCATATTTGTAGAGATAGCAGTGTAGTTTTTTCCATGTTTATAGAGATAGTAGTGTAGTTATTTCCATTGATATACAGATAGCTCTGTAGATATTTGCATGTTCATAGAGATAGCGGTGTAGATATTTCCATGTTCATACTTATAGTTGTGTAGATATTTCCATGTTCATACAGATAGCGGTGTAGATATTTAAATGTTCATACAGATAGCGGTGTAGATATTTCCATGTTCATACAGATAGCGGTGTAGATATTTCCATGTTCATACAGTTAGCGGCTTAGATATTTCCATGTTCATACAGATGGCGGTGTAGATATTTCCATGTTCATACAGATGGCGTTGTAGTTATTTCCAGGTTCATACAGTTAGCGGTGTAGATATTTCCATGTTCATACAGATAGCGGTGTAGATATTTCCATGTTCATACAGATAGCGGTGTAGATATTTCCATGTTCATACCAATAGCGGTGTAGACATTTCCATGTTCATATATTTAGCGGTGTAGATATTTCCATGTTCATACAGATGGCGAAGATATTTCCATGTTCATACAGATAGCGGTGTAGATATTTCCATGTTCATACAGTTAGCGGTGTAGATATTTCCATGTTCATTCAGATGGCGGTGTAGATATTTCCATGTTCATAGAGATGGCGGTGTAGATATCTCCATATTTATACAGATAGCATTGTAGTTATTTCCATGTTTATAGAGATAGCAGTGTAGATATTTCCATTGATATACAGACAGCTGTGTAGATATTTGCATGGTCATACAGATAGCGGTGTAGATATTTCCATGTTCGTACAGATAGCGGTGTAGATATTTCCATGTTCATAGAGATAGCGGTGTAGATATTTCCATGTTCATACAGATAACGGTGTAGATATTTCCATGTTCATGCAGATAGCGGTGTAGATATTTCCATGTTCATACAATGAGCGGTGTAGATATTTCCATGTTCATACAGATGGTGGTGTAGATATTTACATGTTCATACAGATGGCGGTGTAGATATTTCCATGTTCGTACAGATAGCGGTGTAGATATTTCCATGTTCATAGAGATAGCGGTGTAGATATTTCCATGTTCATACAGATAACGGTGTAGATATTTCCATGTTCATGCAGATAGCGGTGTAGATATTTCCATGTTCATACAATGAGCGATGTAGATATTTCCATGTTCATACAGATGGTGGTGTAGATATTTACATGTTCACACAGACGGCGGTGTAGATATTTCCATGTTCATACAGATGGCGGTGTAGATATTTCCATATTCATGCAGATAGTGGTGAAGATATTTACATTTTCAAACAGATGGCGGTTTAGATATTTCTATGTTCATGCAGATGGCGGTGTAGATATTTCCATGTTCATACAAATGGCGGTGTAGATATTTCCATGTTTATAGAGATAGCCGTGTAGATATTTCCTTATTTATAGAGAAAGCTGTGTAGTTATTTCCGTGTATAGGCAGTTAGCTGTGTAGATATTTTCATGTTCATACAGATGGCGGTGTAGATTTTTCCATGTTCATACAGATAGCAGTGTAGATATTTCCATGTTCATACAGATAGCAGTGTAGATATTTCCATGTTCTTACAGGTAGCGGTCTAGATATATCCATGTTCATACGGATGGTGGTGTAGATATTTCGATGTTCATACAGATGGCGGTGTAGATATTTCCATGTTCATGCATATGGCGGTGAAGATATATCCATGTTCATACAGATGGCGGTGTAGATATTTCTATGTTCATACAAATGGCGGTTTAGATATTTCCATGTTCATAGTGATGGCGGTGTAGTTATTTCCATGCTTATAGAGATGGCGGTGTAGTTATTTCCATGTTTATAGACACAGCAATGGAGATATTTCCATTTACATGCAGATAGCTGTGTAGATATTTCCATGTTCATACAGATAGCCGTGTAGATATTTCCATTTTCATACAGATAGCGGTGTAGAAATTTCCATGTTCATACAGATAGCGGTGTAGATATTTCCATGTTCATACAGATGGCGGTGTAGATATTTACATGTTCATACAGATGGCGGTGTAGGTATTTCCATGTTCATACAGATAGCGGTGTACATATTTCCATGTTCATACAGATAGTGGTGTAGATAATTCCATGTTCATACAGTTAGCTGTGTTGATATTTCCATGTTCATACAGATGGCGGTGTAGTTATTTACATGTTCATACAGATGGCGGTGTAGATATTTCCATGTTCATATAGATAGCGGTGTAGATATTTCCATGTTCATACAGATAGCGGTGTAGATATTTCCATGTTCATACAGATGGCGGTGTAGATATTTCCATGTTCATACCAATACCGGTGTAGACATTTCCATGTTCATACATTTAGTGGTGTAGATATTTCCATGTTCATACAGATGGCAGTGAAGATATTTCCATGTTCATACAGATGGCGGTGTAGATATTTCCATGTTTGTACGGATGGCTGTGTAGATATTTCCATGTTCATACAGGTGGCGGTGTAGATATTTCCATGTTTATACAGATAGCAGTGTAGTTATTTCCATGTTAATAGAGATAGCTGTGTGGATATTTCCATTGATATACAGATAGCTGTGTAGATATTTGCATGTTCATACAGATAGCGGTGTAGATATTTCCATGTTCGTACAGATAGCAGTGTAGATATTTCCATGTTCATACAGATAGCGGTGTAGATATTTCCATGTTCATACAGATAACGGTGTAGATATTTCCATGTTCATACAGACAGCGGTGTAGATACTTCCATGTTCATACCGATGGCGGTGTAGATATTTACATGTTCATTCAGATGGCGGTATAGATATTTCCATGTTCGTACAGATGGCGGTGTAGATATTTCCATGTTCATACAGATAGCGGTAGAGATATTTCCATGTTTATACAGATGGTGGTGTAGATATTTCCATGTATATAGAGATGGCGGTCTAGATATTTCCATGTTTACAGAGATAGTGGTGTAGTTATTTCCAAGTTTATAGAGACAGCGTTGTAGATATTTCCATGTTTATACAGATAGCAGTGAAGATATTTCCATGTTTATACAGATAGCGGTGTAGATATTTCCATGTTTATACAGATAGCAGTGTAGATATTTCCATGTTTATAGAGATAGTGGTGTAGATAATTTCAATTTTATACAGAGAGCAGTGTAGATATTTCCAAGTTCATACAGATAGCAGTGTAGATATTTCCACGTTTATAGAGATGGTGGTGTAGATATTTCCATGTTCATACAGAAGACGGTGTAGATATTTCCATGTTTATAGGGATGGTGGTGTAGATATTTTCATGTTTACACAGATGGCGGTGTAGATATTTCCATGTTTACACGGATAGCGGTGTAGACTTTTCCATGTTTACACAGATAGCGGTGTGGATATTTCCATGTTTATGCAGATAGCAGTGTAGATATTTCCATGTTTATACAGATAGCGGTGCGGATATTTCCATGTTTATTCTGATAGCGGTGCGGATATTTCCATGTTTATACAGATAGTTGGGCAGATATTTCCATGTTTATACAGATAGCGGTGTAGATATTTCCATCTTAATACAGATGGCGGTGTAGATATGTCCATGTTTGTACAGATGGCGGTGTAGATATTTCCATGTTCATACAGATGGCGGTGTAGATATTTCGAAGTTTATAGAGATAGCGTTGTAGTTATTTCCATAATTATATAGAAATCTCTGTAGATATTTCCATGTATATTCAGATAGCTGTGTAGATATTTCCATCTTCATGAAGATAACGGTGTAGATATTTCCATGTTCATCCAGATGCCGGTTTACATATATCAATGTTCATACAGATGGTGGTGCAGATATTTCCATGTTCATACAAATGGCAGTGTAGATATTTCCATGTTCATAGAGATGGTGGTGTAGATATTTCCATGTTTATACAAATGGTGGTGTAGATATTTCCATGTTCATAGAGATAGTGGTGTAGATATTTCCATATTTATGGAGATAGCAGTGTAGTTATTTCCATGTTTATAGAGATAGCAGTGTTGATATTTCCATTGATATACAGATAGCTGTGTAGATATTTGCACGTTCATAGAGATAGCGGTGTAGATATTTCCATGTTCATACAGATAGCGGTGTAGATATTTCCATGTTCATACAGATACCGGTGTATATATTTCCAAGTTCATACAGATAGCGGTGTAGATATTTCCATGTTCATACAGATAGCGGTGTAGATATTTCCATGTTCATACAGATACCGGTGTAGATAATTCCATGTTCATACAGTTAGCGGTGTTGATATTTCCATGTTCATACAGATGGCGGTGTAGATATTTACATGTTCATACAGATGGCGGTGTAGATATTTCCATGTTCATACAGATAGCGGTGTAGATATTTCCATGTTCATACAGATAGCGGTGCAGATAATACCATGTTCATACAGTTAGCTCTGTAGATATTTCCATGTTCATACAGATGGCGGTGTAGGTATTTGTATGTTCATACAGATGGCGGTGTAGATATTTCCATGTTCATACAGATAGCGGTGTAGATATTTCCATGTTCATACAGATAGCGGTGTAGATATATCCATGTTCATACAGATAGCGGTGTAGATATTTCCATGTTCATACCAATAGCGTTGTAGACATTTCCATGTTCACACATTTAGCGGTGTAGATATTTCCATGTTCATACAAATGGCGGTGTAGATATTTCCATGTTCATACAGGAGGCGGTGTAGATATTTCCATGTTTATACTGGTAGCAGTGTATTTATTTCCATGTTAATAGAGATAGCTGTGTGGATATTTCCATTGATATACAGATAGCTGTGTAGATATTTGCATGTTCATACAGATAGCGGTGTAGATATTTCCGTGTTCGTACAGATAGCGGTGTAGATATTTCCATGTTCATAAAGTTAGCGGTGTAGATATTTCCATGTTCATACAGATGGCGGTGTAGATATTTCCATGTCCATACAGATGGCGGTATAGATATTTCCATGTTCGTACAGATAGCGGTGTAGATATTTCCATGTTCATACAGTTAGCTCTGTAGATATTTCCATGTCCATACAGTTGGCGGTATAGATATTTCCATGTTCGTACAGATAGCGGTGTAGATATTTCCATGTTCATACAGATAGCGGTATAGATATTTCCATGTTTTTACAGATGGTGGTGTGGATATTTCCATGTATATAGAGATGGCGGTCTAGATATTTCCATGTTTACAGAGATAGTGGTGTAGTTATTTCCAAGTTTATAGAGACAGCGTTGTAGATATTTCCATGTTTATACAGATAGCAGTGAAGATATTTCCATGTTTATACAGATAGCAGTGTAGACATTTCCATGTTTATGCAGATAGCAGTGAAGATATTTCCATGTTTATAGAGATAGTGGTGTAGATAATTTCAATTTTATACAAAGTGCAGTGTAGATATTTCCAAGTTCATACAGATAGTGGTGTAGATATTTCCAGGTTCATACAAATGGTGGTGTAGATATTTACATGTTCATACAAATGGCGGTATAGTTATTTCCATGTTCGTACAGATGGCGGTGTGGATATTTCCATGTTCATACCAATAGCGGTGTAGATATTTCCATGTTCATACAGTTAGCGGTGTAGATATTTCCATGTTCATACAGAAGGCGGTGTAGATATTTACATGTTCATACGGATGGCGGTGTAGATATTTCCATGTTCGTACGGATGGCAGTGTAGATATTTCCATGTTCATACAGGGGGTAGTGTAGATATTTCCATGTTTATACAGATAGCAGTGTAGTTATTTCCATGTTTATAGAGACAGCTGTGTAGATATTTCCATTGATATACAGATAGCTGTGTAGATATTTGCATGTTCATACAGATAGCTGTGTAGATATTTGCATGTTCATACAGATATCGGTGTAGATATTTCCATGTTCGTACAGATAGCGGTGTAGATATTTCCATGTTCGTACAGATAGCGGTGTAGATATTTCCATGTTCATACAGATAACGGTGTAGATATTTCCGTGTTCATACAGATAGCGGTGTAGATATTTCCATGTTCATACAGTTAGCGGTTTAGATATTTCCATGTTCATACAGATGGCGGTGTAGATATTTACATGTTCATACAGACGGCGTTATAGATATTTCCATGTTCGTAGAGATGGCGGTGTAGATATTTCTATGTTCATACAGATGGCGGTGTAGATATTTTCATGTTTATGCAGATAGCGGTATAGATATTTCCATGTTTATACAGATAGCGGTGTAGTTATTTCCATGTTTATACAGATAGCGGTGAAGATATTTCCACTTTGACACAGATAGCGGTGTGGATTTTCCATGTTTATACAGATAGCGGTGTAGATATTTCCATGTTAATACAGATAGCGGTGCAGATATTTCCATGTTTATACAGATAAGCCGTGCAGATATTTCCAAGTTTATACAGATAGCGGTGTAGATATTTCCATGTTTATAAAGATAGCGGTGTAGGTATTTCCATCTTAATAAAGATGGTGGTGTAGATATTTCCATGTTCCTACAGATGGCGGTGTAGATATTTCCATCTTCATACAGATGGCGGTGTAGGAATTTCGAAGTTTATACAGTTAGCGGTGTAGATATTTCCATGTTTATAGAGAAAGCTGTGTAGATATTTCCATGTATATGCAGATAGCTGTTTAGATATTTCCATGTTCATGCAGATAGCGGTGTAGATATTTACATGTTCATCCAGATGCCAGTGTAGATATATCCATGTTCGTACAGATGGCGGGGAAGATATTTCCCTGTTCATACAGAAGGCGGGGAATATATTTCCATGTTCATAGAGATGGCGGTGTAGATATTTCCATGTTCATACAAATGGCGGTGTACATATTTCCATGTTCATAGAGATGGCGTTGTGGATATTTCCATGTTTATACAGATAGCAGTGTAGTTATTTCCATGTTTATAGAGATAGCAGTGTAGATATTTCCACTGATATACAGATAGCGGTGTAGATATTTGCATGTTCACACAGATAGCGGTGTAGATATTTCCATGTTCATACAGATCTCCGTGTAGATATTTCCATGTTCTTACAGATGGCCGTGTAGATATTTCCATGTTCATAGACATGTCGTTGTAGATATTTCCATGTTTATACAGATAGCAGTGTAGTTATTTCCATGTTTATAGGGATAGCAGTGTAGATATTTCCATTGATATACAGGTAGCGGTATAGATATTTGCATGTTCATACGGATGGCGGTGTAGATATTTCCATGTTTATACAGAGGGCGGTTTACATATTTCCATGTTTACACAGATAGCGGTGTAGACATTTCCATGTTGATACACATAGCGGTGTAGATATTTCCAAGTTTATAGAGATATGGATGAGGATATTTCCATGTTTATAGAGAAAGCGTTGTAGATATTTCCATGTTTATATAGATAGCGGTATAGATATTTCCATGTTTATACAGATCGCGGTGTAGATATTTCCATGTTTATAGTGATGGCAGTGTAGATATTTCCATGTTCATACAAATGGCAGTGTAGATATTTCCATGTTTTTAGAGATAGCGGTGTAGTTATTTCCTTTTGTATAGAGAAATCTGTGTAGATATTTCCCTGTATATGTAGCTAGCTGTGTAGATATTTCCATGTTCACACAGATAGCGGTGTAGATATTTCCATGTTCATACACATAGCGGTGTAGGTATTTCCATGTTCATACAGATAGTGGTGTAGATATTTCCATGTTCATACAGGTAGCGGTGTAGCTATTTCCATGTTCATCGTGATGGCGGTGAAGGTATTTCCATGTTCATACAGATGGCGGTTAAGATATTTCCATGTTCATACAGATGGCGGTGTAGATATTTCCATGTTCGTACACATGGCGGTGTAGATATTTCCATGTTTATAGAGATGGCGGTGTAGAAATTTCCCATTTCATACGGATGGCATTGTAGATATTTCCATGTTCATACAGATGGCGGTGTAGATGTTTCCATGTTTATACAGATAGTGGTGTAGATATTTCCATGTTTATACAGATAGCGGTGTAGATATTTCCATCTTAATACGGATGGCGTTGTAGATATTTCCATGTTCCTACAGGTGGCAGTGTATATATTTCCATGTTCATACAGATAGCGGTGTAGATATTTCCATGTTTATAGAGATAGCGGTGTAGATATTTCCTTGTTTATAGAGAAAGGTGTGTAGATATTTCCGTGTACATGCAGTTAGCTGTGTAGATATTTCCATGTTCATTCAGATAGCGCTGTAGATATTTCCATGTTCATACAGATATCAGTGTAGATATTTCCATGTTCATACAGATAGCGATGTAGATATTTCCATGTTCTTACAGGTAGCGGTGTAGATATTTCCAAGTTCATACGGATGGCGGTGTAGATATTTCCATGTTCATACAGATGGCAGTGTAGATATTTCCATGTTCATGCAGATGGCGGTGAAGATACATTCATGTTCATACTGATGGCGGTGTAGATAATTCTATGTTCGTACAAATGGCGGTTTAGATATTTCCATGTTCATTGAGATGGCGGTGTATTTATTTCCATGTTTATAGAGATAGCGGTGTAGTTATTTCCATGTTTACAGAGATAGCGGTGTAGAAATTTCCATGTTCCTACAGATAGAGGTGTACATATTTCCATGATCATACAGATAGCGGTGTAGATATATCCATGTTCATACAGATAGCAGTGTAGATATTTCCTTGTTCATCGTGATGGCGGTGAAGATATTTCCATGTTCATACAGATGGCGGTTAAGATATTTCCATGTTCATACAGATGGCGGTGTAGATATTGCCATGTTCGTACACATGGCGGTGTAGATATTTCCATGTTTATAGAGATGGCGGTGTAGATATTTCCCTTTTCATACGGATGGCATTGTAGATATTTCAATGTTCATGCAGATGGCGGTGTAGATATTTCCATGTTTATACAGATAGCGGTGTAGATATTTCCATGTTTATACAGATAGCGGTGTAGATATTTCCATCTTAATACAGATAGCGGTGCAGTTATTTCCATGTTCATACAGTTAGCGGTGTAGATATTTCCATGTTCATACAGATATCGGTGTAGATATTTCCATGTTCATACAGATGGCATTGTAGATATTTCCATGTTTATAAAGATGGCCGTGTAGATATTTCCATGTTTATACGGAGGACGGTTTAGATATTTCCATGTTTACACAGATAGCCGTGTAGATATTTCCATGTTCATAAATATAGCGGTGTACATATTTCCATGTGCATGCAGATAGCCGTGTAGATATTTCCATGTTCATACAGATGGCGGTGAAGATATTTACATGTTCATACAGAGGGCAGTGTAGATATTTCTATGTTCATAGAGATGGCGGTGTAGATATTTCCATGTTCATAGAGATGGCGGTGTAGATATTTCTGTGTTCATACGGATGGCAGTGTAGATATTTCCATGTTCATACAGATGGCGGTGTAGATATTTCCATCTTTATAAATATGGCGGTGTAGATATTTCCATGTTTATACTGAGGGCGGTTTAGATATTTCCGTGTTTGCAGAGATAGCGGTGTAGATATTTCCATGTTTATAGAGATAGCGATGAGGATATTTCCATGTTTATAGAGAAAGCGTTGTAGATATTTCCATGTTTATATAGATAGCGGTATAGATATTTCCATGTTTATACAAAGCGCGGTGTAGATATTTCCATGTTTATAGTGATGTCAATGTAGATATTTCCATGTTCATACAAACGGCAGTGTAGATATTTCCATGTTTATAGAGATAGCGGTGTAGTTATTTCCTTGTGTATAGAGAAAGCTGTGTAGATATTTCCCTGTATATGTAGTTAGCTGTGTAGATATTTCCATGTTCACACACATAGCGGTGTAGATATTTCCATGTTCATACAGATAGCAGTGTAGATATTTCCATGTTCATACAGGTAGCGGTGTAGCTATTTCCATGTTCATCCAGAAGGAGGTGTAGATATTTCCATGTTCATGCAGATGATGGTGTAGATATTTCTATGTTCATGCAGATGGCGGTGAAGTTATCTCCATGTTCATACAGATGGCGGTGTAGATATTTCCATGTTCATAAAAATGACGGTGTAGATAT
This sequence comes from Gorilla gorilla gorilla, assembly GCF_029281585.2. Lineage (NCBI taxonomy): Eukaryota > Metazoa > Chordata > Mammalia > Primates > Hominidae > Gorilla > Gorilla gorilla. Next base: position 4,740,011 of record NC_073227.2, on the reverse strand, counting down.
TTCCACGTTCATAGAGATGGCGGTGTTGTTATTTCCATGTTTATAGAGATCGTGTTGTAGTTATTTCCACGTTTACTGAGATATCGGTGTAGATATTTCCATTTATATACATATAGCTGAGTAGATATTTCCATGTTCATACAGATAGCGGTGTAGATATTTCCATCTTCATACAGATAGTGGTGTAGAAATTACCATGTTCCAACAGATAGAGGTGTACCTATTTCCATGTTCATACAGATAGCGGTGTAGATATTTCCATGTTCATACAGATAGCGGTGTAGATATTTCCATGTTCATCGTGATGGCGGTGAAGATATTTCCATGTTCATACAGATGGTGGTTAAGATATTTCTATGTTCATACAGGTGGCGGTGTAGATATTTCCATGTTCGTACACAAGGCGGTGTAGATATTTCCATGTTTATAGAGATGGCGGTGTAGATATTTCCCTTTTCATACGGATGGCATTGTAGATATTTCCATGTTCATACAGATGGCGGTGTAGATATTTCCATGTTTATACAGATAGCGGTGTAGATATTTCCATGTTTATACAGATAGCGCTGTAGATATTTCCATCTTAATACAGATGGCGTTGTAGATATTTCCATGTTCCTACAGGTGGCAGTGTAGATATTTCCATGTTCATACATATGGCGGTGTAGATATTTCCATGTTTATAGAGATAGCAGTGTAGATATTTCCTTGTTTATAGAGAAAGCTGTGTAGATATTTCCGAATATATGCAGTTAGCTGTGTAGATATTTCCATGTTCATACAGATAGCAGTGTAGATATTTCCATGTGCATACAGATAGCGGTGTAGATATTTCCATGTTCTTACAGGTAGCGGTGTAGATATTTCCATGTTCATACGGATGGCGGTGTGGATATTTGCATGTTCATACAGACGGCGGTGTAGATAATTCTATGTTCATACAAATGGCGGCTTAGATATTTCCATGTTCATAGAGATGGCGGTGTAGTTATTTCCATGTTTATAGAGATAGCGGTGCAGTTATTTCCATGTTTTCAGAGATAGCGGTGTAGAAATTTCCATGTTCCAACAGATAGAGGTGTACATATTTGCATGTTCATACAGATAGCGGTGTAGATATTTCAACGTTCATACATATAGCGGTGTAGATATTTCCATGTTCATTGTGATGGCGGTGAAGATATTTCCATGTTCATACGGATGGCGGTGAAGATATTTCCATGTTCATAGAGATGGTGGTGTAGATATTTCCATGTTCGTACACATGGCGGTGTAGATATTTCCATGTTTACAGAGATGGCGGTGTAGATATTTCCCTTTTCATACGGATGGCATTGTAGATATTTCCATGTTCATACAGAAGGCCGTGTAGATATTTCCATGTTTATACAGATAGCAGTGTAGTTATTTCCATGATTATACAGATAGCGGTGTAGATATTTCCATCTTAATACAGATAGCGTTGCAGTTATTTCCATGTTCATACAGTTAGCGGTTTAGATATTTCCATGTTCATACAGATGGCGGTGTAGTTATTTCCATGTTCATGCAGATAGTGGTGAAGATATTTACATGATCAAACAGATGGCTTTGTAGATATTTCTATGTTCATGCAGATGGCGGTGTAGATATTACCATGCTCATAGACATGGCAGTGTAGATATTTCCATGTTGATACGGATATCAGTGTAGATATTTCCATGTTCATACAGAGAGCAGTGTAGATATTTCCATGTTCATACAGGTAGCGGTGTAGGTATTTCCATGTTCTTACAGGTAGCGGTGTAGATATTTCCATGTTCATACGGATGGCGTTGTAGATATTTGCATGTTCATACAGATGGTGGTGTAGATATTTCCAAGTTCATGCAGATGGCGGTGAAGATAATTCCATGTTCATACAGATGGCGGTGTAGATAATTCTATGTTCATACAAATGGCGGCTTAGATATTTCCATGTTCATAGAGATGGCGGTGTAGTTATTTCCATGTTCATAGAGATGGCGGTGTAGTTATTTCCATGTTTATAGAGATAGCGGTGTAGTTATTTCCATGTTTACAGAGATAGCGGTGTAGAAATTTCCATGTTCCAACAGATAGAGGTGTCCATATTTCCATGTTCATACAGATAGCGGTGTAGATATTTCAATGTTCATACATATAGCGGTGTAGATATTTCAATGTTCATACATATAGCGGTGTAGATATTTCCATGTTCATCCTGACGGCGGTGAAGATATTTCCATGTTCATACAGATGGCGGTGAAGATATTTCCATGTTCATACAGATGGCGGTGTAGATATTTCCATGTTCATACACATGGTGGTGTAGATATTTCCAAGTTTATAGAGACGGCGGTGTAGATAATTCCCTTTTCATACGGATGGCATTGAAGATATTTCCATGATCATACAGATGGCAGTGTAGGTATTTCCATGTTTATACGGATAGCGGTGTAGATATTTCCATGATTATATAGATAGCGGTGTGGATATTTCCATCTTAATACAGATAGCGGTGCAGTTATTTCCATGTTCATACAGTTAGCAGTGTAGATATTTCCATGTTCATACAGATGGCGGTGTAGTTATTTCCATGTTAATGCAGATAGTGGTGAAGATATTTACATGTTCAAACAGATGGCTCTGTAGATATTTCTATGTTCATGCACATGGCGGTGTAGATATTTTCGTCTTCATACGGATGGCAGTGTAGATATTTCCATGTTCATACAGATGGTGGTGTAGATATTTCCATCTTTATAAAGATGGCGGTGTAGATATTTCCATGTTCATACAGGGAGCCGTTTAGATATTTCCATGTTTACACAGATAGCGGTGTAGATATTTCCATGTTGATACACATAGCGGTGTAGATATTTCCAAGTTTATAGAGATAGCGATGAGGATATTTCCATGTTTATAGAGAAAGCGTTGTAGATATTTCCATGTTTATACAGATACCGGTCTATATATTTCCATGTTTATACAGATTGCGGTGTAGATATTTCCATGTTTATAGTGATGGCAATGTAGATATTTCCTTGTTCATACAAATGGCAGTGTAGATATTTCCATGTTTATAGAGATATCGGTGTAGTTATTTCCTTGTGTACAGAGAAATCTGTGTAGATATTTCTCTGTATATGTAGTTAGCTGTGTAGATATTTCCATGTTCACACAGATAGCGGTGTAGATATTTCCATGTTCATGCAGATGGCGGTGTAGATATTTCTATGTTCATGCAGATGGCGGTGAAGATATTTCCATGTTCATACAGATGGCGGTGTAGATATTTCCATGTTCATACAAATGGCGGTGTAGATATTTCCGTGTTCATAGAGGTGGCGGTGTAGTTATTTCCATGTTTATAGAGATAGCGGTGTAGTGATTTCCACGTTTACAGAGATAGCGGTGTAGATATTTCCATTTATATACGTATAGCTGTGTAGATATTTCCATGTTCATACAGATAGCGGTGTAGATATTTCCATGTTCATACAGATAGTGGTGTAGAAATTACCATGTTCCAACAGATAGAGGTGTACATATTTCCATGTTCATACAGATAGCGGTGTAGATATTTCCATGTTCATACAGATAGCGGTGTAGATAATTCCATGTTCATCGTGATGGCGGTGAAGATATTTCCATGTTCATACAGATGGCAGTTAAGATATTTCCAGGTTCATACTGATGGCGGTGTAGATGTTTCCATGTTCGTACAGATGGCGGTGTAGATATTTCCATGTTCATAGAGATGGCAGTGTAGATATTTCCATGTTTATGCAGATAGCGGTGTAGATATTTCCTTGTTCGTACACATGGTGGTGTAGATATTTCCATGTTTATAGAGATGGCGGTGTAGATATTTCCCTTTTCATACGGATGGCGTTGTAGGTATTTCCATGTTCATACAGATGGCGGTGTAGATATTTCCATGTTAATACAGATAGCGGTGTAGATATTTCCATGTTTATACAGATAGCACTGTAGATATTTCCATCTTAATACAGATGGCGTTGTAGATATTTCCATGTTCCTACAGGTGGCAGTGTAGATATTTCCATTTTCATACAAATGGCGGTGTAGATATTTCAATGTTTATAGAGATAGCGGTGTAGATATTTCCTAGTTTATAGAGAATGCTGTGTAGATATTTCCGTGTATATGCAGTTAGTTGTGTAGATATTTCCATGTTCATACAGATAGCAGTGTAGATATTTCCATGTTCATACAGATAGCAGTGTAGATATTTCCATGTTCATACAGATAGCTATGTAGATATTTCCATGTTCTTACAAGTAGCGGTAGAGATATTTCCATGTTCATACATATGGCGGTGTAGATATTTCCATATTCGTGCAGATGGCGGTGAAGATACTTCCATGTTCATACAGATGGCGGTGTAGATAATTCCATGTTCATACAAATGGCTGTTTAGATATTTCCATGTTCATAGAGATGGTGGTGTAGTTATTTCCATGTCTATAGAGATAGCGGTTTAGTTATTTCCATGTTTACAGAGATAGCGGTGTAGAAATTTCCATGTTCCAACAGATAGAGGTGTACATATTTCCATGTTCATACAGATAGCGGTGTAGATATTTCCATGTTCATACAGATAGCGGTGTAGATATTTACATGTTCATCGTGTTGGCGGTGAAGATATTTCCATGTTCATACAGATGGCGGTTAAGATATTTCCATGTTCATACAGATGGCGGTGTAGGTATTTCCATGTTCGTACAGATGGCGGTGTAGATATTTCCATGTTTATAGAGATGGCGGTGTAGATATTTCCCTTTTCATACGGATGGCATTGTACATATTTCCATGTTCATACAGATGGCGGTGTAGATATTTCCATGTTTATACAGATAGCGGTGTAGATATTTCCATGTTCATACAGATGGCGGTGTAGATATTTCCATATTCATGCAGATAGTGGTGAAGATATTTACATGTTCAAACAGATGGCGGTGTAGATATTTCTATGTTCATGCAGATGGCGGTGTAGATATTTCCATGTTCATACAAATGGCGGTGTAGATATTTCCATGTTTATAGAGATAGCGGTGTAGATATTTCCTTATTTGTAGAGAAAGCTGTGTAGATATTTCCGTGTATAGGCAGTTAGCTGTGTAGATATTTTCATGTTCATACAGATAGCGGTGTAGATTTTTCCATGTTCATACAGATAGCAGTGTAGATATTTCCATGTTCATACAGATAGCGGTGTAGATATTTCCATGTTCTTACAGGTAGCGGTGTAGATATATCCATGTTCATACGGATTGTGGTGTAGATATTTCCATGTTCATACAGATGGCAGTGTAGATATTTCTATGTTCATGCAGATTGCGGTGTAGATATTTCCATGTTCATACAAATGGCGGTGTAGATATTTCCGTGTTCATAGAGGTGGCGGTGTAGTTATTTCCATGTTTATAGAGATAGCGGTGTAGTTATTTCCACGTTTACAGAGATAGCGGTGTAGATATTTCCATTTATATACATATAGCTGTGTAGATATTTCCATGTTCATACAGATAGCGGTGTAGATATTTCCATGTTCATACAGATAGTGGTGTAGAAATTACCATGTTCCAACAGATAGAGGTGTACTTATTTCCATGTTCATACAGATAGCGGTGTAGATATTTCCATGTTCATACAGATAGCGGTGTAGATATTTCCATGTTCATCGTGATGGCGGTGAAGCTATTTCCATGTTCATACAGATGGCAGTTAAGATATTTCCAGGTTCATACTGATGGCGGTTTAGATATTTCCATGTTCGTACAGATGGCGGTGTAGATATTTCCATGTTCATAGAGATGGCAGTGTAGATATTTCCATGTTTATGCAGATAGCGGTGTAGATATTTCCATGTTCGTACACATGGTGGTGTAGATATTTCCATGTTTGTAGAGATGGCGGTGTAGATATTTCCCTTTTCATACGGATGGCGTTGTAGGTATTTCCATGTTCATACAGATGGCGGTGTAGATATTTCCATGTTAATACAGATAGCGGTGTTGATATTTCCATGTTTATACAGATAGCACTGTAGATATTTCCATCTTAATACAGATGGCGTTGTAGATATTTCCATGTTCCTACAGGTGGCAGTGTAGATATTTCCATGTTCATACAAATGGCGGTGTAGATATTTCAATGTTTATAGAGATAGCGGTGTAGATATTTCCTAGTTTATAGAGAATGCTGTGTAGATATTTCCGTGTATATGCAGTTAGCTGTGTAGATATTTCCATGTTCATACAGATAGCAGTGTAGATATTTCCATGTTCATACAGATAGCAGTGTAGATATTTCCATGTTCATACAGATAGCGATGTAGATATTTCCATGTTCTTACAAGTAGCGGTGTAGATATTTCCATGTTCATACAGATGGCGGTGAAGATACTTCCATGTTCATACAGATGGCGGTGTAGATAATTCTATGTTCATACAAATGGCTTTTTAGATATTTCCATGTTCATAGAGATGGTGGTGTAGTTATTTCCATTTTTATAGAGATAGCGGTGTAGTTATTTCCATGTTTACAGACATAGCGGTGTAGAAATTTCCATGTTCCAACAGATAGAGGTGTACATATTTCCATGTTCATACAGATAGCGGTGTAGATATTTCCATGTTCATACAGATAGTGGTGTAGATATTTACATGTTCATCGTGTTGGCGGTGAAGATATTTCCATGTTCATACAGATGGCGGTTAAGATATTTCCATGTTCATACAGATGGCGGTGTAGATATTTCGATGTTCATAAAGATGGAGGTGTAGATATTTCCATGTTTATAGAGATGACGGTGTAGATATTTCCCTTTTCATACGGATGGCATTGTACATATTTCCATGTTCACACAGATGGCGGTGTAGATATTTCCATGTTTATACAGATAGCGGTGTAGATATTTCCATGTTCATACAGATGGCGGTGTAGATATTTCCATATTCATGCAGATAGTGGTGAAGATATTTACATGTTCAAACAGATGGCGGTTTAGATATTTCTATGTTCATGCAGATGGCGGTGTAGATATTTCCATGTTCATACAAATGGCGGTGTAGATATTTCCATGTTTATAGAGATAGCCGTGTAGATATTTCCTTATTTATAGAGAAAGCTGTGTAGTTGTTTCCGTGTATAGGCAGTTAGCTGTGTAGATATTTTCATGTTCATACAGATGGCGGTGTAGATTTTTCCATGTTCATACAGATAGCAGTGTAGATATTTCCATGTTCATACAGATAGCAGTGTAGATATTTCCATGTTCTTACAGGTAGCGGTCTAGATATATCCATGTTCATACGGATGGTGGTGTAGATATTTCGATGTTCATACAGATGGCGGTGTAGATATTTCCATGTTCACGCAGATGGCGGTGAAGATATATCCATGTTCATACAGATGGCGGTGTAGATATTTCTATGTTCATACAAATGGCGGTTTAGATATTTCCATGTTCATAGTGATGGCGGTGTAGTTATTTCCATGCTTATAGAGATGGCGGTGTAGTTTTTTCCATGTTTATAGACACAGCAATTGAGATATTTCCATTTACATGCAGATAGCTGTGTAGATATTTCCATGTTCATACAGATAGCCGTGTAGATATTTCCATTTTCATACAGATAGCGGTGTAGAAATTTCCATGTTCATACAGATAGCGGTGTACATATTTCCATGTTCATACAGATACCGTTGTAGATATTTCCATGTTCATACAGATAGCGGTGTAGATATTTCCATGTTCATCCAGATGGTGGTGAAGATATTTCCATGTTCATACAGATGGCGGTGAAGGTATATCCATGTTCATACAGATGGCGGTGTAGATATTTCCATGTTCGCACACATGGCGGTGTAGATATTTCCATGTTCATACAGATGGCGGTGTAGATATTTCCATTTTCAAACGGAGGGAGGTGTAGATATTTCCATGTTCCTTCAGATGTGTTTGTAGATATTTCCATGTTTATAGAGATGGCGGTGTAGATATTATCGTGTTTATACAGGCGCTGATTTAGATATTTCTATGTTTACAGAGATAGCAGTGTAGATATTTCCATGTTGATACACATAGCGGTGTAGAGATTTCCAAGTTTTTAGAGATAGCGGTGTAGATATTTCCAAGTTTACAGAGATAGCAGTGTAGATATTTCCATGTTTATAGAGATGGCGGTGTAGATATTTCCATGTTTATACTGATAGCGGTATAGATATTTCCATGTTTATACAGATGGCGGTGTAGATATTTCCATGTTTATTGAGATGGCCGCCTAGATATTTCCATGTTTTCAGAGATAGTGTTGTAGATATTTCCGAGATTATAGTGATACAGGTGTAGATATCTCCATGTTTATACAGGTAGCGGTGAAGATATTTCCATATTTATACAGATAGCGGTGTAGATATTTACATGTTTATGGAGATGGCAGTCTAGATACTTTCTTGTTTTACAGATAGCGGGGTACATATTTCCATTTTTATAGAGATAGCGGTGTAGATATTTCCAATTTTATACAGATAGCAGTGTAGATATTTCCATGTTCATACAGTTAGCGGTGTAGATATTTCCACGTTTATAGAGATGGCGGTGTAGATAATTCCATGTTCATACAGATGGCGTTGTAGATATTTCCATATTTAGAGAGAGGGAGGTGAAGATATTTCCATGTTTATGCAGATTGCACTGTAGATATTTCCATGTTTACACAGATGGCGGTGTGGATATCTCCATGTTTATACAGAGAGCGGTGTAGATATTTCCATGTTTATACAGATAGCGGTGTAGATATTTCCATCTTAATATAGATGGCTTTGTAGATATGTCCATGTTTGTACAGATGGCGGTGTAGATATTTCCATGTTCATACGGATGGCGGTGTAGATATTTCGAAGTTTATAGAGATAGCGCTGTAGTTATTTCCATATTTATAGAGAAATCTCTGAAGATATTTCCATGTATATGCAGATAGCTGTGTAGATATTTCCATGTCCATGCAGATAGCGGTGTAGATATTTCCATGTTCATCCAGATGCCGGTGTAGATATATCCATGTTCATACAGATGGCGGTGAAAATATTTCCATGTTCATACAGATGGTGGTGTAGATATTTCCATGTTCATACAAATGGCGGTGTAGATATTTCCATGTTCATAGAGATGGCGTTGTAGATATTTCCGTGTTCATACAAATGGCGGTGTAGATATTTCCATGTTCATAGAGATGGGGGTGTAGATATTTCCATGTTTATACAGATAGCAATGTAGTTATTTCCATGTTTATAGAGATAGCGGTGTAGATATTTCCATTGATATACAGATAGCTCTGTAGATATTTGCATCTTCATACAGATAGCGGTGTAGATATTTCCATGTTCAAACAGATAGCGGTGTAGATATTTCCATGTTCATACAGATAGCAGTGTAGATATTTCCATGTTCATACAGAGAGAGGTGTAGATATTTCCATGTTCATTCAGATAGCGGTGTAGATATTTCCATGTTCATACAGTTAGCGGTGTAGATATTTCCAAGTTCATACAGATGGCTGTGTAGATATTTTCATGTTCGTACAGATGGCAGTGTAGATATTTCCATGTTCGTACGAATGGCAGTGTAGTTATTTCCATGTTCATACAGGTGGAGGTGTAGATATTTCCATGTTTATACAGATAGCAGTTTAGTTATTTCCATGTTTATAGAGATAGCTGTGTAGATATTTCCTTTGATATACAGATAGCTGTGTAGATATTTGCATGTTCATACAGATAGCGGTGTAGGTATTTCCATGTTCGTACAGATAGCGGTGTAGATATTTCCATGTTCATACAGTTAGCGGTGTAGATATTTCCATGATCATACAGATGGCGGTGTAGATATTTACATGTTCATACAGATGGCGGTGTAGATATTTCCATGTTCATACAAATGGCGGTGTAGATATTTCCATGTTCATAGAGATGGCGGTGTAGGTATTTCCATGTTTATGCAGATAGCGGTATAGATATTTCCATGTTTATACAGATGGTGGTGTAGATATTTCCATGTTTATAGAGATGGCGGTCAAGATATTTCCATGTTTATAGAGATAGTGGTGTAGTTATTTCCAAGTATATGGAGACAGCGTTGTAGATATTTCCATGTTTATACAGATAGTGGTGAAGATATTTCCATGTTTATACAGATAGTGGTGTAGATATTTCCATGTTTATACAGATAACAGTGTAGATATTTCCATGTTTATAGAGATAGTGGTGTAGATAATTTCAATTTTATACAGATAGCAGTGTAGATATTTCCAAGTTCATACAGATAGCGGTGTAGATATTTCCACGTTTATAGAGATGGCGGTGTAGATATTTTCATGTTCATACAGATGGCGGTGTAGATATTTCCATGTTTATAGAGATGTCGGTGTAGATATTTCCATGTTTACACAGATGGCGGTGTAGATATTTCCCTGTTTACACAGATAGCGGTGTAGACATTTCCATGTTTACACAGATAGCGGTGTGGATATTTCCAGGTTTATGCAGATAGCGGTGTAGATATTTCCATGTTTGTACAGAGAGTGGTGTAGATATTTCCATCTTAATATAGATGGCTTTGTAGATATTTCCATGTTCATACAGATAGCAGTGTAGATATTTCCATGTTCACACAGATAGAAGTGTAGATATTTCCATGTTCTTACAGTTAGCGGTGTAGACATTTCCATGTTCATACAGATGGCGGTGTAGATATTTACATGTTCATACAGAAGGCGGTGTAGATATTTCCATGTTCGTACGGATGGCAGTGCAGATATTTCAATGTTCGTACAGGTGGCGGTGTAGATATTTCCATGTTTATACAGATAGCAGGGTAGATATTTCCATGTTTATAGAGATAGCAATGTAGATATTTCCATTGATATACAGATAGCTGTGTAGATATTTGCATGTTTATACAGATAGCGGTGTAGATATTTCCATGTTCGTACAGATAGCGGTGTAGATATTTCCATGTTCATACAGATATCGGTGTAGATATTTCCATGTTCATACAGATAACGGTGTAGATATTTCCATGTTCATAGAGATAGCGGTGTAGATATTTCCATGTTCATACAGTTAGCGGTGTAGATATTTCCATGTTCATACAGATGTCGGTGTAGATATTTACATATTCATACAGATGGCGGTGTAGGTATTTCCATGTTCGTACAGATGGCGGTGTAGATATTTCCATATTCATGGAGATGGCGGTGTAGATATTTCCATGTTTATGCAGATAGCGGTATAGATATTTCCATGTTTATACAGATGGTGGTGTAGATATTTCCATGTTTATGGGGATGGCGGTGTAGATATTTTCATGTTTACACATATGGCGGTGTAGATATTTCTATGTTTACACAGATAGCGGTGTAGACTTTTCCATGTTTACACAGATAGCGGTGTGGATATTTCCATGTTTATGCAGATAGCAGTGTAGATATTTCCATGTTTATACAAATAGCGGTGCGGATACTTCCATGTTTATACAGATAGTTGGACTGATATTTCCATGTTTATACAGATAGCGGTGTTGATATTTCCATCTTAATACAGATGGCGGTGTAGATATTTCGAAGTTTACAGAGATTGTGCTGTAGTTATTTCCATATTTATAGAGAAATCTGTGTAGATATTTCCATGTATATTCAGATAGCTGTTTAGATATTTCCATGTTCGTGCAGATAGCGGTGTAGATGTTTCCATGTTCATCCAGATGCCGGTGTACATATATCCATGTTCATACTGATGGCGGTGAAGGTATTTCCATGTTCATACAGATGGCGGTGTAGATATTTACATGTTCATACAGATGGCGGTGTAGATATTTCCATGTTCGTACAGATGGCGGTGTAGATATTTCCATGTTCATAGAGATGGCGGTGTAGATGTTTCCATGTTTATGCAGATAGTCGTACAGATATTTTCATGTTTATACAGATGGTAGTGTAGATATTTCCATGTTTATAGAGATGGCGGTCTAGATATTTCCATGTTTATACAGATAGCGGTGATGATATTTCCATGTTTATACAGATAGCGGTGTAGATATTTCCATGTTTATAGAGACAGCAGTGTAGCTATTTACATGATTATAGAGATAGTGGTGTAGATAATTTCAATTTTATACCGAGAGCAGTGTAGATATTTCCAAGTTCATACAGATAGCGACGTAGTTATTTCCACGTTTATAGAGATGGCGGTGTAGATATGTCCATGTTCATGCAGATGGCGGTGTAGATATTTCCATGTTCATACAAATGGCGGTGTAGATATTTCCATGTTCATAGAGATGGCGGTGTAGATATTTCCATGTTCATACAAATGGCGGTGTAGATATTTCCATGTTTATACAGATAGCAGTGTAGTTATTTCAATGTTTATAGAGATAGAAGTGTAGATATTTCCATTGATATACACATAGCTGTGTAGATATTTGCATGTTCATACTGATAGTGGTGTTGATATTTCCATCTTTGTACAGATAGCGGTGTAGATATTTCCATGTTCATACAGATAGCGGTGTAGATATTTCCATGTTCATACAAATATCGGTGTAGATATTTCCATGTTCATACAGATAGCGGTGTAGATATTTCCATGGTCATACAGTTAGCGGTTTAGATATTTCCATGTTCATAGAGATGGCCGTGCAGATATTTCAATGTTCATTCAGATGGCGGTGTAGATATTTCCAACTTCGTACAGATGGCGGTGTAGATATTTCCATGTTCATATAGATGGCGGTGTAGATATTTCCATGTTTACGCAGATAGCGGTATAGATATTTCCATGTTTACAGAGATAGTGGTGTAGTTATTTCCAAGTTTATAGAGAAGCGTTGTAGATATTTCCATGTTTATGCAGATAGCAGTGAAGATATTTCCATGTTTATACAGATAGCGGTGTAGATATTTCCATGTTTATACAGATAGCTGTGTAGATATTTCCATCTTAATACAGATGGCGGTGTAGATATTTCCATGTTCGTACAGATGGCGGTGTAGATATTTCCATGTTCATACAGATGGCGGTGTAGTTATTTCGAAGTTTATAGATATAGCGCTGTAGTTATTTCCATATTTATAGAGAAATCTCTGAAGATATTTCCATGTATATGCAGATAGCTGTGTGGACTTTTCCATGTTCATGCAGATAGCGGTGCAGATATTTCCATGTTCATCCAGATGCCGGTGTAGATATATCCATGTTCATACAGATGGCGGTGAAGATATTTAAATGTTCATACAGATGGCGGTGTAGAAATTTCCATGTTCATACACATAGCGGTGTAGATATTTCCATGTTCATAGAGATGGCGGTGTAGGTAATTCCATGTTCATACAAATGGGTTTGTAGATATTTCCATGTTCATAGAGATGGCGTTGTAGATATTTCATTGTTTGTACAGAGAGCAGTGTAGTTATTTCCATGTTTATAGAGATAGCAGTGTAGATATTTCCATTGATATACAGATAGCTCTGTAGATATTTGCATGTTCATACAGATAGCGGTGTAGATATATCCATGCTCATACAGATAGCGGTGTAGATATTTCCATGTTCATACAGATGGCGGTGTAGATATTTACATGTTCATGCAGACGGCGGTGTAGATATTTCCATGTTCGTACAGATGGCGGTGTAGATATTTCCATGTTCATAGAGATGGCGGTGTAGATATTTCCATGTTTATGCAGATAGCGGTATAGATATTTCCATGTTTATACAGATGGTGGTGTAGACATTTCCATGTTTATAGAGATGGCGGTCAAGATATTTCCATGTTTATAGAGATAGTGGTGTAGTTATTTCCAAGTTTATAGAGACAGCGTTGTAGATATTTCCATGTTCATACAGATAGCGGTGTAGATATTTCCATGTTCATACAGTTAGCGGTGTAGATACTTCCATGTTCATACAGATGGCGGTGTAGATATTTCCATGTTTATAGAGATAGTGGTGTAGATAATTTCAATTTTATACAGATAGCAGTGTAGATACTTCCAAGTTCATACAGATAGCAGTGTAGATATTTCCACGTTTATAGAGATGGCGGTGTAGATATTTCCATGTTCATACAGATGGCGGTGTAGATATTTCCATGTTTATGGGGATGGCGGTGTAGATATTTTCATGTTTACACAGATGGCGGTGTAGATATTTCCATGTTTACACAGATGGCGGTGTAGACATTTCCATGTTTACACAGATAGCGGTGTGGATATTTCCATGTTTATGTAGATAGCGGTGTAGATATTTCCATGTTTATACAGATAGCGGTGCGGATATTTCCATGTTTATGCAGATAGTTGGGCAGATATTTCCATGTTTATACAGATAGCGGTGCGGATATTTCCATGTTTATACAGATAGTTGGGCAGATATTTCCATGTTTATACAGACAGCGGTGTAGATATTTCCATCTTAATAAAGATGGCGGTGTAGATATGTCCATGTTCGTACAGATGGCGGTGTAGATATTTCCATGTTCATACAGATGGTTGTGTAGATATTTCGAAGTTTATAGAGATAGCGCTGTAGTTATTTCCATATTTATAGAGAAATCTGTGTAGATATTTCCATGTATATGCAGATAACAGTGTAGATATTTCCATGTTCATGCAGATAGCGGTGTAGATATTTCCATGTTCATCCAGATGCCGGTGTAGATATATCCATGTTCATACAGATGGCGGTGAAGGCATTTCCATGTTCATACAGAGGGCGGTGTAGATATTTCCATGTTCATACAAATGGCAGTGTAGATATTTCCATGTTCATAGAGATGGCGGTGTAGATATTTCCATGTTCATACAAATGGCGGTGTAGATATTTCCATGTTCATAAAGATGGCGGTGTAGATATTTCCATGTTTATACAGATAGCTGTATAGTTATTTCCATGTTTATAGAGATAGCAGTGAAGATATATCCATTGATATTCAGATAGCTGTGTAGTTACGTGTATGTTCATACAGATAGCGGTGTAGATATTTCCATGTTCGTACAGATAGCGGTGTAGATATTTCCATGTTCATACAGATCGCGGTGTAGATATTTCCATGCTCATACAGATAACGGTGTAGATATTTCCATGTTCATAGAGATAGCTGTGTAGATATTTACATGTTCATACAGATAACGGTGTAGATATTTCCATGGTCATACAGATGGTGGTGTAGATATTTACATGTTCATACAGATGGCGGTGTAGATATTTCCAACTTCGTACAGATGGCGGTGTTGATATTTCCATGTTCATATAGATGGCGGTGTAGATATTTCCATGTTTATGCAGATAGCGGTATAGATATTTCCATGTTTATACTGACGGTGCTGAAGATATTTCCATGTTTATAGATATGGTGATCTAGATATTTCCATGTTTATAGAGATAGTGGTGTAGTTATTTCCAAGTTTATAGAGAAGCGTTGTAGATATTTCCATGTTTATGCAGATAGCGGTGAAGATATTTCCATGTTTATACAGATAGCGGTGTAGATATTTCCATGTTTATACAGATAGCAGTGTAGATATTTCCATGTTTATAGAGATAGTGGTGTAGATAATTTCAATTTCATACCGATAGCAGTGTAGATATTTCCAAGTTCATACAGATAGCGGTGTAGATATTTCCATGTTTATAGAGATGGCGGTGTAGATATTTCCATGTTCATACTGATGGCGGTGTAGATATTTCCATGTTTATAGAGATGGCGGTGTAGATATTTTCATGTTTACACAGATGGCGTTGTAGATGTTTCCATGTTTACACAGATAGCGGTGTAGACATTTCCATGTTTACACAGATAGCGGTGTGGATATTTCCATGTTTATGCAGATAGCGGTGTAGATATTTCCATCTTTGTACAGATAGCGGTGTAGATATTTCCATGTTCATACAGATAACGGTGTAGATATTTCCATGTTCAACAGATAGCGTTGTAGATATTTCCATGTTCACACAGATAGCGGTGTAGATATTTCCAAGTTCATACAGTTAGCGGTGTAGATATTTCCATGTTCATGCAGATAGCGGTGTAGATATTTCCATGCTCATCCAGATGCCGGTGTAGATATTTCCATGTTCACACAGATGGCGGTGTAGATATTTACATGTTCATACAGATGGCGGTGTAGATATTTCCATGTTCGTACGGATGGCAGTGTAGATATTTCCATGTTTTACAGATAGCGGTGTAGATATTTCCATGTTCATACAGATAGCGGGGTAGATATTTCCATGTTCATACAGTTAGCGGTGTAGATATTTCCATGTTCATACAGATGGCGGTGTAGATATTTACATGTTCATACAGATGGCGGTGTAGATATTTCCATGTTTTTACGGATGGCTGTGTAGATATTTCCATGTTCATACAGGTGGCGGCGTAGATATTTCCATGTTCACACAGATAGCAGTGTATGTATTTCCATGTTTATAGAGATGGCAGTGTAGATATTTCCATTGATATACAGATAGCTGTGTAGATATTTATATATTCATACAGATGGCGGTGTAGGTATTTCCATATTCGTACAGGTGGCGTTGTAGTTATTTCCATGTTCATACAGATAGCGGTGTAGATATTTCTATGTTCATACAGATAACGGTGTAGATATTTCCATGTTTATACAGATAGCGGTGTAGATATTTCCATGTTCATACAGTTAGCAGTGTAGATATTTCCATGTTCATACAGATGGCGGTGTAGATATTTACATGTTCATACAGATGGCGGTGTAGATATTTCCATGTTCATAGAGATGCCGGTGTAGATATTTCCGTGTTTATGCAGATAGCGGTGTAGATATTTCCATGTTTTTACAGATGGTGGTGTAGATATTTCCATGTTTATAGAGATGGCGATCTAGATATTTCCATGTTTATAGAGATAGTGGTGAAGTTATTTCCAAGTTTATAGAGACAGCATTGTAGATATTTCCATGTTTATACAGATAGCGGTGAAGATATTTCCATGTTTATACAGATAGAGGTGTAGAAATTTCCATGTTTATACAGATAGCAGTGTAGATATTTCCATGTTTATAGAGATAGTGGTGTAGATAATTTCAATTTTATACAGATAGCAGTGTAGATATTTCCAAGTTCATACAGATAGCGGTGTAGATATTTCCACGTTTATAGAGATGGCGGTGTAGATATATCCATGTTCATACAGATGGCAGTGTAGATATTTCCATGTTTTTAGAGATGGCGGTGTAGATATTTTCACGTTTACACAGATAGCGGTGCAGACATTTCCATGTTTTCACAGATAGCGGTGTGGATATTTCCATGTGTATGCAGATAGCGGTGTAGATATTTCCATGTTTATACAGATAGCGGTGAGGATATTTCCATGTTTATACTGATATTTGGGCAGATATTTCCATGTTTAAACAGAGAGCGGTGTAGATATTTCCATCTTAATACAGATGGCGGTGTAGATATGTCCATGTTCGTACAGATGGCGGTGTAGATATTTCCATGTTCATACAGATGGCGGTGTAGATATTTCGAAGTTTATAGAGATAACGCTGTAGTTATTTCCATATTTATAGAGAAATCTCTGTAGATATTTCCATGTATATGCAGATAGCTATGTAGATATTTCCATGATCATGCAGATAGCGGTGTAGATATTTCCATGTTCATCCAGATGCCGGTGTAGATATATCCATGTTCATACAGATGGCGGTGAAGATATTTCCATGTTCATACAGATGGCGGTGTAGATATTTCCATGTTCATACACATGGCGGTGTAGATATTTCCATGTTCATAGAGATGGCGGTGTAGATATTTCCGTGTTCATAGAAATGGCGGTGTAGATATTTCCATGTTCATAGAGATGGCGGTGTAGATATTTCATTGTTTGTACAGATAGCAGTGTAGTTATTTCCATGTTTATAGAGACAGCAGTGTAGATATTTCCATTGATATACAGATAGCTCTGTAGATATTTGCATCTTCATACAGATAGCGGTGTAGATATTTCCATGCTCATACAGATAGCGGTGTAGATATTTCCATGCTCATACAGATAGCGGTGTAGATATTTTCATGTTCATACAGTTAGCAGTGTAGATATTTCCATGTTCATACAAATGGCGGTGTAGATATTTACATGTTCATACAGATGGCGGTGTAGATATTTCATGTTCGCACAGATGGCAGTGTAGATATTTCCATGTTCATACAGGTGGCGGTGTAGATATTTCCATGTTTATACATATAGCAGTGTAGTTATTTCCATGTTTATAGATTTAGCAGTGTAGCTATTTCCATTTATATACAGATAGCTGTGTAGATATTTGCATGTTCATACAGATGGCGGTGTAGATATTTCGAAGTTTATAGAGATAGCGCTGTAGTTATTTCCATATTTATAGAGAAATCTGTGTAGATATTTCCATGTATATGCAGATAGGTGTGTAGATATTTCCATGTTCATGCAGATAGCGGTGTAGATATTTCCATGTTCATCCAGATGCCGGTGTAGATATATCCATGTTCATACAGATGGCGGTGTAGATATTTCTATGTTCGTACAGATGGCGGTGTAGATACTTCAATGTTCATAGAGATGGCGGTGTAGATATTTCCATGTTCATAGAGATGGCGGTGTATATATTTCCATGTTTATGCCGATAGCGGTATAGATATTTCCATGTTTATACAGATGGTGTTGTAGATATTTCCATGTTTATAGAGATAGCGGTCTAGATATTTCCATGTTTATAGAGATAGTGGTGTAGTTATTTCCAAGTTTATAGAGACAGCGTTGTAGATATTTACATGTTTATAAAGAGAGCGGTGAAGATATTTCCATGTTTATACAGATAGCGGTGTAGATATTTCCATGTTTATACAGACAGCAGTGCAGATATTTCCATCTTTATAGAGATAGTGGTGTAGATAATTTCAATTTTATAAAGATAGCAGTGTAGATATTTCCAAGTTCATACAGATAGCGGTGTAGATATTTCCACGTTTATAGAGATGGCGGTGTAGATATTTCCATGTTCATACAGATGGCGGTGTAGACATTCCCATGTTTTTACAGATAGCTGTTTAGTTGTTTCCATGTTTATAGAGATAGCAGTGTAGATATTTCCATTGATATACAGATAGCTGTGTAGATATTTGCATGTTCATACAGACAGCGGTGCAGATATTTCCATGTTCATACAGATAGCGGTGTAGATATTTCCATGTTCATACAGATAACGGTGTAGATATTTCCATGTTAATACAGATAGCGGTGTAGATATTTCCATGTTCACACAGATAGCGGTGTAGTTATTTCCATGCTCATACAGTTAGCGGTGTAGATATTTCCATGTTTTGCAGATAGCGGTGTAGATATTTCCATGTTCATCCAGATGCCGGTGTAGATATATCCATGTTCATACAGATGGCGGTGAAGATATTTCCAAGTTCATACAGATGGCATTGTAGATATTTCCATGTTCATACAAATGGCGGTGTAGATATTTCCATGTTCATACAGATGGCGTTGTAGATATTTCCGTGTTCATACAAATGGCAGTTTAGATATTCCCATGTTCATAGAGATGGAGGTGTACATATTTCCATGTTTATGCAGATAGCGGTATAGGTATTTCCATGTTTATACAGATGGTGGTGTAGATATTTCCATGTTTATAGAGATGGCGGTCTAGATATTTCCATGTTTATAGAGATAGTGGTGTAGTTATTTCCAAGTTTATAGAGACAGCGTTGTAGATATTTCCATGTTTATAAAGATAGCGGTGAAGATATTTGCATGTTTATACAGACAGCAGTGTAGATATTTCCATGTTTATAGAGATAGTGGTGTAGATAATTTCAATTTTATACAGATAGCAGTGTAGATATTTCCAAGTTCATACAGATAGCGGTGTAGATATTTCCACCTTTATAGAGATGGCGGTGTAGATATTTCCATGTTCATACAGATGGCGGTGTAGGTATTTCCATGTTCGTACAGGTGGCGGTGTAGATATTTCCATGTTTATACAGATAGAAGTGTGGTTATTTCCATGTTTATGGAGATAGCAATGTAGATATTTCCACTGGCATACATATAGCTGTGTAGATATTTGCATGCTCATACTGATAGCAGTGTAGATATTTCCATGTTCGTACAGATAGCGGTGTAGGTATTTCCATGTTCATGCAGATAGCGGTGTAGATATTTCCATGTTCATACTGATAGTGGTGTAGATATTTGCATGTTCATACAGTTTGCGGGGTAGATATTTCCATGTTCATACAGATGGCGGTGTAGATATTTCCATGTTCATACAGATGGCGGTGTAGATATTTACATGTTCATACAGATGGCGGTGTAGATATTTCCATGTTCGTACGGATGGCAGTGTAGATATTTCCATGTTCATACAGGTGGCGGTGTAGATATTCCCATGTTTTTACAGGTGGCTGTGTAGTTATTTCCATGTTTATAGAGATAGCAGTGTAGATATTTCCATTGATATACAGATAGCTCTGTAGAAATTTGCATGTTCATACAGATAGCGGTTTAGTTATTTCCATGTTCATACAGATGGCGGTGTAGATATTTCCATGTTCATACACATAGCGCTGTAGATATTTCCATGTTCATACAGATAACGGTGTAGATATTTCCATGTTCATACAGATAGCGGTGTAGATATTTCCATGTTCTCTCAGATAGCGGTGTAGATATTTCCATGTTCATACAGTTAGCGGTGTAGGTATTTCCATGTTCATGCAGATAGCGGTGTAGATATTTCCATGTTCATCCAGATGCCGGTGTAGATATATCCATGTTCATACAGATGGCGGTGAAGATATTTCCATGTTCATACAGATGGCGGAGTAGATATTTCCATGTTCATACACATGGCGGTGTAGATATTTCCATGTTCATAGAGATGGCGGTGTAGATATTTCCATGTTCATACAAATGGCGGTGTAGATATTTCCATGTTCATAGAGATGGCGGTGTAGATATTTCCATGTTTGTACAGATAGCAGTGTAGTTATTTCCATGTTTATAGAGATAGCAGTGTAGATAATTCCATGTTTATTCAGATAGCGGTGTAGATATTTCCATGTTCATACAGATAGCGGTGCAGATATTTCCATGTTCATACAGATAGCTGTGTAGATATTTCCATGTTCATGCAGATAGCGGTGTAGTTATTTCCATGTTCATACAGTTAGCGGTGTAGATATTTCCATGTTCATACAGATGGCGGTGTAGATATTTCCATGTTCATACAGATGGCGGTGTAGATATTTACATGTTCATACAGATGGCGGTGTAGATATTTCCATGTTCGTACGGATGGGAGTGTAGATATTTCCATGTTCCTACAGGTGGCGGTGTAGATATTTCCATGATCATACAGATAGCTGTGTAGTTATTTCCATGTTTATAGAGATAGCAGTGTAGATATTTCCATTGATATACAGATAGCTGTGTAGATATTTCCATGTTCATGCAGATAGCGGTGTAGATATTTCCATGTTCATCCAGATGCCGGTGTAGTTATATCCATGTTCATACAGATGGCGGTGTAGATATTTCCATGTTCACACAAATGGCGGTGTAGATATTTCTATGTTCATACAGATGGCGGTGTAGTTATTTCCGTGTTCATACAAATGGCGGTGTAGATATTTCCATGTTCATAGAGATGGCGGTGTAGATATTTCCATGTTTATACAGATAGCAATGTAGATATTTCCATGTTTATAGAGATAGCGGTGTAGATATTTCCATTGATATACAGATAGCTGTGTAGATATTTGCATGTTCATACAGATAACGTTGTAGATATTTCCATGTTCATACAGATAGCGGTGTAGATATTTCCATGTTCATACAGATAGCAGTGTAGATATTTCCATGTTTTACAGATAGCGGTGTAGATATTTCCATGTTCATACAGATAGGGGGGTAGATATTTCCATGTTTATAGAGATGGCGGTCTAGATATTTCCATGTTTATAGAGATAGTGGTGTAGTTATTTCCAAGTTTATAGAGACAGCATTGTAGATATTTCCATGTTTATACAGATAGCGGTGAAGGTATTTCCATGTTTATACAGATAGCGGTGTAGATATTTCCATGTTCATCGTGATGGCGGTGAAGATATTTCCATGTTCATACAGATGGCAGTTAAGATATTTCCAGGTTCATACTGATGGCGGCGTAGATGTTTCCATGTTCGTACAGATGGCGGTGTAGATATTTCCATGTTCATAGAGATGGCAGTGTAGATATTTCCATGTTTATGCAGATAGCGGTGTAGATATTTCCTTGTTCGTACACATGGTGGTGTAGATATTTCCATGTTTATAGAGATGGCGGTGTAGATATTTCCCTTTTCATACGGATGGCGTTGTAGGTATTTCCATGTTCATACAGATGGCGGTGTAGATATTTCCATGTTAATACAGATAGCGGTGTAGATATTTCCATGTTTATACAGATAGCACTGTAGATATTTCCATCTTAATACAGATGGCGTTGTAGATATTTCCATGTTCCTACAGGTGGCAGTGTAGATATTTCCATGTTCATACAAATGGCGGTGTAGATATTTCAATGTTTATAGAGATAGCGGTGTAGATATTTCCTAGTTTATGGAGAAAGCTGTGTAGATATTTCCGTGTATATGCAGTTAGCTGTGTAGATATTTCCATGTTCATACAGATAAGCAGTGTAGATATTTCCATGTTCATACAGATAGCAGTGTAGATATTTCCATGTTCATACAGATAGCGATGTAGATATTTCCATGTTCTTACAAGTAGCGGTGCAGATATTTCCATGTTCATACAGATGGAGGTGTAGATATTTCCATATTCATGCAGATGGCGGTGAAGATACTTCCATGTTCATACAGATGGTGGTGTAGATAATTCTATGTTCATACAAATGGCTGTTTAGATATTTCCATGTTCATAGAGATGGTGGTGTAGTTATTTCCATGTTTATAGAGATAGCGGTGTAGTTATTTCCATGTTTACAGAGATAGCGGTGTAGAAATTTCCATGTTCCAACAGATAGAGGTGTACATATTTCCATGTTCATACAGATAGCGGTGTAGATATTTCCATGTTCATACAGATAGCGGTGTAGATATTTACATGTTCATCGTGGTGGCGGTGAAAATATTTCCATGTTCATACAGATGGCGGTTGAGATATTACCATGTTCATACAGATGGCGGTGTAGATATTTCCATGTTCGTACAGATGGCGGTGTAGATATTTCCATGTTTATAGAGATGGCGGTGTAGATATTTCCCTTTTCATACGGATGGCATTGTACATATTTCCATGTTCATACAGATGGCGGTGTAGATATTTCCATGTTTATACAGATAGCGGTGTAGATATTTCCATGTTCATACAGATGGCGGTGTAGATATTTCCATATTCATGCAGATAGTGGTGAAGATATTTACATGTTCAAACAGATGGCGGTGTAGATATTTCTATGTTCATGCACATGGCGGTGTAGATATTTCCATGTTTATAGAGATAGCGGTGTAGATATTTCCTTATTTATAGAGAAAGCTGTGTAGATATTTCCGTTTATAGGCAGTTAGCTGTGTAGATATTTTCATGTTCATACAGATATCGGTGTAGATTTTTCCATGTTCATACAGATAGCCGTGTAGATATTTCCATTTTCATACAGATAGCGGTGTAGAAATTTCCATGTTCATACAGATAGCGGTGTACATATTTCCATGTTCATACAGATACCGTTGTAGATATTTCCATGTTCATACAGATAGCGGTGTAGATATTTCCATGTTCATCCAGATGGTGGTGAAGATATTTCCATGTTCATACAGATGGCGGTGAAGGTATATCCATGTTCATACAGATGGCGGTGTAGTTATTTCCATGTTCGCACACATGGCGGTGTAGATATTTCCATGTTCATAGAGATGGCGGTGTAGATATTTCCATTTTCAAACGGAGGGAGGTGTAGATATTTCCATGTTCCTTCAGATGTGGGTGTAGATATTTCCATGTTTATAGAGATGGCGGTGTAGATATTTTCGTGTTTATACAGGCGCTGATTTAGATATTTCTATGTTTACAGAGATAGCAGTGTAGATATTTCCATGTTGATACGCATAGCGGTGTAGAGATTTCCAAGTTTTTAGAGATAGCGGTGTAGATATTTCCAAGTTTACAGAGATAGCAGTGTAGATATTTCCATGTTTATAGAGATGGCGGTGTAGGTATTTCCATGTTTATACTGATAGCGGTATAGATATTTCCATGTTTATACAGATGGCGGTGTAGATATTTCCATGTTTATTGAGATGGCCGCCTAGATATTTCCATGTTTTCAGAGATAGTGTTGTAGATATTTCCGAGATTATAGTGATACAGGTGTAGATATCTCCATGTTTATACAGGTAACGGTGAAGATATTTCCATATTTATACAGATAGCGGTGTAGATATTTACATGTTTATGGAGATGGCAGTCTAGATACTTTCTTGTTTTACAGATAGCGGGGTACATATTTCCATGTTTATAGAGATAGCGGTGTAGATATTTCCAATTTTATACAGATAGCAGTGTAGATATTTCCATGTTCATACAGATAGCGGTGTAGATATTTCCACGTTTATAGAGATGGCGGTGTAGATAATTCCATCTTCATACAGATGGCGTTGTAGATATTTCCATATTTAGAGAGGGAGGTGAAGATATTTCCATGTTTATGCAGATTGCACTGTAGATATTTCCATGTTTACACAGATGGCGGTGTGGATATCTCCATGTTTATACAGAGAGCGGTGTAGATATTTCCATGTTTATACAGATAGCGGTGTAGATATTTCCATCTTAATATAGATGGCTTTGTAGATATGTCCATGTTTGTACAGATGGCGGTGTAGATATTTCCATGTTCATACGGATGGCGGTGTAGATATTTCGAAGTTTATAGAGATAGCGCTGTAGTTATTTCCATATTTATAGAGAAATCTCTGAAGATATTTCCATGTATATGCAGATAGCTGTGTAGATATTTCCATGTCCATGCAGATAGCGGTGTAGATATTTCCATGTTCATCCAGATGCCGGTGTAGATATATCCATGTTCATACAGATGGCGGTGAAGATATTTCCATGTTCATACAGATGGCGGTGTAGATATTTCCATGTTCATACAAATGGCGGTGTAGATATTTCCATGTTCATAGAGATGGCGTTGTAGATATTTCCGTGTTCATACAAATGGCGGTGTAGATATTTCCATGTTCATAGAGATGGGGGTGTAGATATTTCCATGTTTATACAGATAGCAATGTAGTTATTTCCATGTTTATAGAGATAGCGGTGTAGATATTTCCATTGATATACAGAAAGCTCTGTAGATATTTGCATCTTCATACAGATAGCGGTGTAGATATTTCCATGTTCAAACAGATAGCGGTGTAGATATTTCCATGTTCATACAGATAGCAGTGTAGATATTTCCATGTTCATACAGAGAGTGGTGTAGATATTTCCATGTTCAATCAGATAGCGGTGTAGATATTTCCATGTTCATACAGTTAGCGGTGTAGATATTTCCAAGTTCATACAGATGGCTGTGTAGATATTTTCATGTTCGTACAGATGGCAGTGTAGATATTTCCATGTTCGTACGAATGGCAGTGTAGGTATTTCCATGTTCATACAGGTGGCGGTGTAGATATTTCCATGTTTATACAGATAGCAGTTTAGTTATTTCCATGTTTATAGAGATAGCTGTGTAGATATTTCCATTAATATACAGATAGCTGTGTAGATATTTGCATGTTCATACAGATAGCGGTGTAGGTATTTCCATGTTCGTACAGATAGCGGTGTAGATATTTCCATGTTCATACAGATAGCGGTGTAGATATTTCCATGTTCATACAGATAGCGGTGTAGATATTTCCATGTTCATACAGATAGCGGTGTAGATATTTCCATGTTCATACAGTTAGCGGTGTAGATATTTCCATGATCATACAGATGGCGGTGTAGATATTTACATGTTCATACAGATGGCGTTGTAGATATTTCCATGTTCATACAAATGGCGGTGTATATATTTCCATGTTCATAGAGATGGCGGTGTAGGTATTTCCATGTTTATGCAGATAGCGGTATAGATATTTCCATGTTTATACAGATGGTGGTGTAGATATTTCCATGTTTATAGAGATGGCGGTCAAGATATTTCCATGTTTATAGAGATAGTGGTGTAGTTATTTCCAAGTATATAGAGACAGCGTTGTAGATATTTCCATGTTTATACAGATAGTGGTGAAGATATTTCCATGTTTATACAGATAGTGGTGTAGATATTTCCATGTTTATACAGATAACAGTGAAGATATTTCCATGTTTATAGAGATAGTGGTGTAGATAATTTCAATTTTATACAGATAGCAGTGTAGATATTTCCAAGTTCATACAGATAGCGGTGTAGATATTTCCACGTTTATAGAGATGGCGGTGTAGATATTTCCATGTTCATACAGATGGCGGTGTAGATATTTCCCTGTTTACACAGATAGCGGTGTAGACATTTCCATGTTTACACAGATAGCGGTGTGGATATTTCCAGGTTTATGCAGATAGCGGTGTAGATATTTCCATGTTTATACAGAGAGTGGTGTAGATATTTCCATCTTAATATAGATGGCTTTGTAGATATTTCCATGTTCATACCGATAGCAGTGTAGATATTTCCATGTTCACACAGATAGAAGTGTAGATACTTCCATGTTCGTACAGTTAGCGGTGTAGATATTTCCATGTTCATACAGATGGCGGTGTAGATATTTACATGTTCATACAGAAGGCGGTGTAGATATTTCCATTTTCGTACGGATGGCAGTGCAGATATTTCAATGTTCGTACAGGTGGCGGTGTAGATATTTCCATGTTTATACAGATAGCAGTGTAGATATTTCCATGTTTATAGAGATAGCAATGTAGATATTTCCACTGATATACAGATAGCTGTGTAGATATTTGCATGTTCATACAGATAGCGGTGTAGATATTTCCATGTTCGTACAGATAGCGGTGTAGATATTTCCATGTTCATGCAGATAGCGGGGTAGATATTTCCATGTTCATCCAGATGCCGGTGTAAATATATCCACGTTCATACAGATGGCGGTGAAGATATTTCCATGTTCATACAGATAACGGTGTAGATATTTCCATGTTCATAGAGATAGCGGTGTAGATATTTCCATGTTCATACAGTTAGCGGTGTAGATATTTCCATGTTCTTACATTTAGCGGTGTAGATATTTCCATGTTCATACAGATGTCGGTGTAGATATTTACATATTCATACAGATGGCGGTGTAGGTATTTCCATGTTCGTACAGATGGCGGTGTAGATATTTCCATATTCATGGAGATGGCGGTGTAGATATTTCCATGTTTATGCAGATAGCGGTATAGATATTTCCATGTTTATACAGATGGTGGTGTAGATATTTCCATGTTTATGGGGATGGCGGTGTAGATATTTTCATGTTTACACAGATGGCGGTGTAGATATTTCTATGTTTACACAGATAGCGGTGTAGACTTTTCCATGTTTACACAGATAGCGGTGTGGATATTTCCATGTTTACGCAGATAGCAGTGTAGATATTTCCATGTTTATACAGATAGTTGGACTGATATTTCCATGTTTATACAGATAGCGGTGTTGATATTTCCATCTTAATACAGATGGCGGTGTAGATATTTCGAAGTTTACAGAGATTGTGCTGTAGTTATTTCCATATTTATAGAGAAATCTGTGTAGATATTTCCATGTATATTCAGATAGCTGTTTAGATATTTCCATGTTCGTGCAGATAGCGGTGTAGATGTTTCCATGTTCATCCAGATGCCGGTGTACAAATATCCATGTTCATACTGATGGCGGTGAAGGTATTTCCATGTTCATACAGATGGCGGTGTAGTTATTTACATGTTCATACAGATGGCGGTGTAGATATTTCCATGTTCGTACAGATGGCGGTGTAGATATTTCCATGTTCATAGAGATGGCGGTGTAGATGTTTCCATGTTTATGCAGATAGCCGTACAGATATTGCCATGTTTATACAGATTGTAGTGTAGATATTTCCATGTTTATAGAGATGACGGTCTAGATATTTCCATGTTTATACAGATAGCGGTGATGATATTTCCATGTTTATACAGATAGCGGTGTAGATATTTCCATGTTTATAGAGATAGCAGTGTAGCTATTTACATGATTATAGAGATAGTGGTGTAGATAATTTCAATTTTATACCGAGAGCAGTGTTGATATTTCCAAGTTCATACAGATAGCGACGTAGTTATTTCCACGTTTATAGAGATGGCGGTGTAGATATGTCCATGTTCATGCAGATGGCGGTGTAGATATTTCCATGTTCATACAAATGGCGGTGTAGATATTTCCATGTTCATAGAGATGGCGGTGTAGATATTTCCATGTTCATACAAATGGCGGTTTAGATATTTCCATGTTCATAGAGATGGCGGTGTATATATTTCCATGTTTATACAGATAGCAGTGTAGTTATTTCAATGTTTATAGAGATAGAAGTGTAGATATTTCCATTGATATACACATAGCTGTGTAGATATTTGCATGTTCATACTGATAGTGGTGTTGATATTTCCATCTTTGTACAGATAGCGGTGTAGATATTTCCATGTTCATACAGATAGCGGTGTAGATATTTCCATGTTCATACAAATATCGGTGTAGATATTTCCATGTTCATACAGATAGCGGTGTAGATATTTCCATGGTCATACAGTTAGCGGTTTAGATATTTCCATGTTCATAGAGATGGCCGTGTAGATATTTCAATGTTCATTCAGATGGCGGTGTAGATATTTCCATGTTCGTACAGATGGCGGTGTAGATATTTCCATGTTCTTAGAGATGGCAGTTTAGATATTTCCATGTTTATGCAGATAGCGGTATGGATATTTCCATGTTTATACAGATGGTGGTGTAGATATTTCCATGTTTATAGAGATGGCGGTCTAGATATTTCCATGTTTATAGAGATTGCGGTGTAGTTATTTCCAAGTTTATAGAGACAGCGTTGTAGATATTTCCATGTTTATACAGATAGCGGTGAAGTTATTTCCATGTTTATACAGATAGCGGTGTAGATGTTTTCATGTTTCTACAGATAACAGTGTAGATATTTCCATGTTTATAGAGATAGTGGTGTAGATAATTTCAATTTTATACAGGTAGCAGTGTAGATATATCCAAGTTCATACAGATAGTGGTGTAGATATTTCCCCGTTTATAGAGATGGCGGTGTAGACATTTCCAAGTTCACACAGATGGCGGTGTAGATATTTCCATGTTTATAGAGATGGCGGTGTAGATATTTCCATGTTTACACAGATGGCGGTGTAGATATTTCCAGGTTTACACAGACAGAGTTGTAGACATTTCCATGTTTACACAGATAGCGGTATGGATATTTCCATGTTTATGCAGATAGCGGTGTAGATATTTCCATGTTTATACAGATAGCGGTGCGGATATTTCCATGTTTATACAGATAGTTGGGCAGATATTTCCATGTTTATACAGATAGCGGTGTAGATATTTCCATCTTAATACAGATGGCGGTGTAGATATGTTCTTGTTCGTACAGATGGCGGTGTAGTTATTTCCATGTTCATACAGATGTCGGTGTAGATATTTCAAAGTTTATAGAGATAGCGCTGTAGTTATTTCCATATTTATAGAGAAATATGTGTAGATATTTCCATGTATATGCAGATAGCTGCGTAGATATTTCCATGTAAATGCAGATAGCCGTGTAGATATTTACATGTTCATCCAGATGCCGGTGTAGATATATCCATGCTCATACAGAAGGCGGTGAAGATATTTCCATGTTCATACAGATGGCGGTGTAGATATTTCCATGTTCATTCAAATGGCAGTGTAGATATTTCCATGTTCATAGAGATGGCGGTGTAGATATTTCCATGTTCATACATATGGCGGTGTAGATATTTCCATGTTTACACAGATAGTGGTGTGGATATTTCCATGTTTATGCAGATAGCCGTGTAGATATTTCCATGTTTATACAGATAGAGGTGCGGATATTTCCATGTTTATTCAGATAGCGGTGCGGATATTTCCATGTTTATACAGATAGTTGGGCAGATATTTCCATGTTTATACAGATAGCGGTGTAGATATTTCCATCTTAATACAGATGGCGGTGTAGATATGTCCATGTTCGTACAGATGGCCGTGTAGGTATTTCCATGTTCATAGAGATGGTGGTGTAGATATTTCCGTGTTCATACAGATGGCGGTGTAGATATTTCCATGATCATACAGATGGCGGTGTAGATATTTCCATGTTCGTACAGATGGCGGTGTAGATATTTCCATGTTGATAGAGATGGCAGTGTAGGTATTTCCATGTTTATGCAGATAGCGGTATAGATATTTCCATGTTTATACAGATGGTGGTGTAGATATTTCCATGTTTATAGAGATGGCGGTGTAGTTATTTCCAAGTTTATAGAGACAGCGTTGTAGATATTTCCATGTTCATACAGATAGCGGTGTAGATATTTCCATGTTCATACAGTTAGCGGTGTAGATATATCCATGTTCATACAGATGGCGGTGTAGATATTTACATGTTCATGCAGATGGCGGTGTAGATATTTCCATGTTCGTACAGATGGCGGTGTAGATATTTCCATGTTCATAGAGATGGCGCTGTAGTTATTTCCATGTTTATGCAGATAGCGGTATAGATATTTCCATGTTTATACAGATTGTGGTGTAGACATTTCCATGTTTATAGAGATGGCGGTCAAGATATTTCCATGTTTATAGAGATAGTGGTGTAGTTATTTCCAAGTTTATAGAGACAGCATTGTAGATATTTCCATGTTTATACAGATAGCGGTGAAGTTATTTCCATGTTTATACAGATAGTGGTGTAGATATTTCCATGTTTATACAGATAGCAGTGTAGATATTTCCATGTTTATAGAGATAGTGTTGAAGATAATTACAATTTTATACAGATAGCAGTGTAGATACTTCCAAGTACATACAGATAGCAGTGTAGATATTTCCACGTTTATAGAGATGGCGGTGTAGATATTTACATGTTCATACAGATGGCGGTGTAGATATTTCCATGTTTATAGAGATGGCGGTGTAGATATTTTCATGTTTACACAGATGGCGGAGTAGATATTTCCATGTTTACACAGATAGCGGTGTAGACATTTCCATGTTTACACAGATAGCGGTGTGGATATTTCCATGTTTATGCAGATAGCGGTGTAGATATTTCCATGTTTATACAGATAGCGGTGCGGATATTTCCATGTTTATGCAGATAGTTGGGCAGATATTTCCATGTTTATACAGAAAGCGGTGTAGATATTTCCATCTTAATACAGATGGCGGTGTAGATATGTCCATGTTTGTACAGATGGCGGTGTAGATATTTCCATGTTCATACAGATGGCGGTGTAGATATTTCGAAGTTTATAGAGATAGCGCTGTAGTTATTTCCATATTTATAGAGAAATCTGTGGAGATATTTCCATGTATATTCAGATAGCTGTGTAGATAGATCCAGGTTCATGCAGATAGCGGTGTAGATATTTCCATGTTCATCCAGATGCCGGTGTACATATATCCATGTTCATACAGATGGCGGTGAAGATATTTCTATGTTCATACAGATGGTCGTGTAGTTATTTCCATGTTCATACAAATGGCGGTGTAGATATTTCCATGTTCATAGAGATGGCGGTGTAGATATTTCCATGTTCATAAAAATATCGGTGTAGATATTTCCATGTTCATAGAGATGGTGGTGTTGATGTTTCCATATTTATAGTGATAGCAGTGTAGTTATTTCCATGTTTATAGAGATAGTAGTGTAGATATTTCCATTGATATACAGATAGCTGTGTAGATATTTGCATGTTCATAAAGATACCAGTGAAGATATTTCCATGTTCATACAGATAGTTGTGTAGATATTTCCATGTTCATACAGATAGCGGTGTAGATATTTCCATGTTCCTACAGATAGCGGTGTAGATATTTCCATGCTCATACAGATAGCGGTGTAGATATTTCCATCTTCATACAGTTAGCGGTTTAGATATTTCCATGTTCATACAGATGGCGGTGTAGATATTTACATGTTCATACAGATGGCGGTGTAGTTATTTCCATGTTCATACAGATAGCGGTGTAGATATTTCCATGTTCATACAGTTAGCGGTGTAGATATTTCCATGTTCATACAGATAGCGGTGTAGATATTTCCAAGTTCATACCAACAGCGGTGTAGACATTTCCATGTTGATGTATTTAGCGGTGTAGATATTTCCATGTTCATACAGATGGCGAAGATATTTCCATGTTCATACAGATAGCGGTGTAGATATTTCCATGTTCATACAGTTAGCGGTGTAGATATTTCCATGTTCATACAGATGGCGGTGTAGATATTTCCATGTTCATAGAGATGGCGTTGTAGATATTTCCATATTTATACAGATAGCAGTGTAGTTATTTCCATGTTTATAGAGATAGCAGTGTAGATATTTCCATTGATATACAGATAGCTGTGTAGATATTTGCATGGTCATACAGATAGCGCTGTAGATATTTCCATGTTCGTACAGATAGCGGTGTAGATATTTCCATGTTCATACAGATAGCATTGTAGATATTTCCATGTTCATACAGATAACGGTGTAGATATTTCCATGTTCATACAGATGGCGGTGTAGATATTTTCATGTTCATACAGATGGCGGTATAGATATTTCCATGTTCATACAGATGGCGTTGTAGATATTTCCATGTTCATTGAGATGGTGGTATAAATATTTCCATGTTTATACAGATAGCGGTATAGATATTTCCATGTTTATACAGATGGTGGTGTAGATATTTCCATGTTTATGGAGATGGCGGTGTAGATATTTCCATGTTCATGGAGATGGCGGTGTAAATATTTCCATGTTTATAGGGATGGCGGAGTAGATATTTTCATGTTTACACAGATGGCGGTGTAGATATTTCCATGTTTACACAGATAGCGGTGTAGACATTTCCATGTTTACACAGATAGCGGTGTGGATATTTCCATGTTTATGCAGATAGCGGTGTAGATATTTCCATGTTTATACAGATAGCGGTGCGGATATTTCCATGTTTATACAGATAGTTGGGCAGATATTTCCATGTTTATACAGATAGCGGTGTAGATATTTCCATCTTAATACAGATGGCGGTGTAGATATGTCCATGTTTGTACAGATGGCGGTGTAGATATTTCCATGTTCATACAGATGGCGGTGTAGATATTTCGAAGTTTATTGAGATAGCACTGTAGTTATTTCCATATTTATAGAGAAATCTGTGTAGATATTTCCATGTATATTCAGATAGCGGTGTAGATAATTCCATGTTCATACAGAGAGCAGTGTAGATATTTCCAAGTTCATACAGATAGCGGTGTAGATATTTCCACGTTTATAGAGATGGCGGTGTAGATATTTCCATGTTCATACAGAGGACGGTGTAGGTATTTCCATGTTTATAGGGATGGCGGTGTAGATATTTTCATGTTTACACAGATGGCGGTGTAGATATTTCCATGTTTACACAGATAGCGGTGTAGACATTTCCATTTTTACACAGATAGCGGTGTGGATATTTCCATGTTTATGCAGATAGCAGTGTAGATATTTCCATGTATATACAGATAGCGGTGCGGATATTTCCATGTTTATTCAGATACCGGTGCGGATATTTCCATGTTTATACAGATAGTTGGGCAGATATTTCCATGTTTATACAGATAGCGGTGTAGATATTTCCATCTTAATACAGATGGCGGTGTAGATATGTCCATGATCGTACAGATGGCGGTGTAGATATTTCCATGTTCATACAGAAGGCGGTGTAGATATGTCGAAGTTTATAGAGATAGCGATGTAGTTATTTCCATATTTATAGAGAAATCTGTGTAGATATTTCCATATATATTCAGATAGCAGTGTAGATATTTCCATGTTCATCCAGATGCCGTTGTACATATATCCATGTTCATACAAATGGCGGTGAAGATATTTCCAAGTTCATACAAATGGCGGTGTAGGTATTTCCATGTTCATACAAATGGCGGTGTAGATATTTCCATATTCATAGAGATGGCGGTGTAGATATTTCCAGGTTCATACAAATTGCGGTGTAGATATTTCCATGTTCATAGAGATGGCGGTGTAGATATTTCCATGTTTATACAGATAGCAGTGTAGTTATTTCCATGTTTATAGAGATACCAGTGTAGATATTTCCATTTATATACAGATAGCTGTGTGGATATTTGCATGTTCATACAGATAGCGGTGAAGATATTTCCATGTTCATACAGATAGTGGTGTAGATATTTCCATGTTCATGCAGATATCGGTGTAGATATTTCCATGTTGATACAGATAGCGGTGTAGATATTTCCATGTTCATACAGATAGCGGTGTAGATATTTAAATGTTCATAGAGTTAGCGGTGTAGATATTTCCATGTTCATATAGATGGCGGTGTAGATATTTACATGTTGATACAGATGGCCGTGTAGATATTTCCATGTTCATACAGATAGCGGTGTAGATATTTCCATGTTCATACAGATAGCGGTGTAGATATTTCCATGTTCATACAGATAGCTGTGTAGATATTTCCATGTTCATACCAATAGCGGTGCAGACATTTCCATGTTCATACATTTAGCGGTGTAGATATTTCCAAGTTCATACAGATGGCGGTGAAGAGATTTCCATGTTTATAGGGATGGCGGTGTAGATATTTTCATGTTTACACAGATGGCGGTGTAGATATTTCCCTGTTTACACAGATAACCGTGTAGATATTTACATGTTTATAGAGATAGTGGTGTAGATAATTTCAATTTTATTCAGATAGCAGTGTAGATATTTGCAAATTCATATAGATAGTGGTGTAGATATTTCCACGTTTATAGAGATGGCGGTGTAGATATATCCATGTTCATCCACATGGCGGTGTAGATATTTCCATGTTCATACAGGTGGCGGTGAAGATATTTCCATTTTCATACAGATGGCGGTGTAGATATTTCCATGTTCACACAAATGGCGGTGTAGATATTTCCATGTTCATAGAGATGGCTGTGTAGATATTTCCATGTTCATACCAATGGCAGTGCAGATATTTCCATGCTCATATAGATGGCGATGTAGATATTTCCATGTTTATACAGATAGCAGTGTAGTTATTTCCATGTTTATAGAGATAGCAGTGTAGATATTTCCATTGATATACAGATAGCTGTGTAGATATTTGCATGTTCATACAGATAGCGGTGTAGATATTTCCATGTTCATACAGATAGCGGTGTAGATATTTCCATGTTCATACAGATAGCGGTGTAGGTATTTCCATGTTCATACAGATAGCGTTGTAGATATTTCCATGTTCATACAGATAGCGGTGTAGATATTTCCATGTTCATACAGATAGCGGTGTAGGTATTTCCATGTTCATACAGTTAGCTTTGTAGATATTTCCATGTTTATAGAGATGGCGGTGTAGATATTTCCATGTTTACACAGATGGCGTTGTAGGCATTTCCATGTTTACACAGATAGCGGTGTGGATATTTCCATGTTTATGCAGATAGCGGTGTAGATATTTCCATGTTTATACAGATAGCGGTGCGGATATTTCCATGTTTATACAGACAGTTGGGCAGATATTTCCATGTTCATACAGATGGCGGTGTAGAAATTTCCATGTTCATACAGATGGCGGTGTAAATATTTCGAAGTTTATAGAGATAGCGCTATAGTTATTTCCATATTTATAGAGAAATCTGTGTAGTTATTTCCATGTATATGCAGATAGCTGTGTAGATATTTCCATGTTCATGCAGATATCGGTGTAGATATTTCCATGTTCATCCAGATGCCGGTGTAGATATTTCCATGCTCATACAGATGGCGGTGAAGATATTTCCATGTTCATACATATGACGGTGCAGATATTTCCATGTTCATACAAATGGCGGTGTAGATATTTCCATGTTCATAGAGATGGTGGTGTAGATATTTCCATGTTCATACAAATGGTGGTGTAGATATTTCCATGTTCATAGAGATGGCGGTGTAGATATTTCCATGTTTACAGAGATAGTGGTGTAGTTATTTCCAAGTTTATAGAGACAAAGTTGTAGATATTTCCATGTTTATACAGATAGCGGTGAAGATATTTCCATGTTTATACAGATAGCGGTGTAGGTATTTCCATGTTTATACAGATAGCAGTGTAGATATTTCCATGTTTATAGAGATACTGGTGTAGATAATTTCAATTTTATACAGAGAGCAGTGTAGATATTTCCTAGTTCATTCAGATAGCGGTGTAGATATTTCCACGTTTATAGAGATGGCGGTGTAGATATTTCCATGTTCATACAGATGGCGGTGTAGATATTTCCATGTTTATGGGGATGGCGGTGTAGATATTTTCATGTTTACACAGAGGGCGGTGTAGATATTTCCATGTTTACACAGATAGTGGAGTGGATATTTCCATGTTTATGCAGATAGCAGTGCAGATATTTCCATGTTTATACAGATAGTTGGGCAGATATTTCCATGTTCATACAGATAGCGGTGTAGATATTTCCATGTTCATACAGTTAGCGGTGTAGATATTTCCATGTTCATACAGAAGGTGGTGTAGATATTTCCATGTTCATTCAGATGGCAGTGTAGATATTTCCATGTTCGCACAGATGGCGGTGTAGATATTTCCATGTTCGCACAGATGGCGGTGTAGATATTTCCATGTTCATAGAGATGGCGGTGTAGATATTTCCATGTTTATGCAGATAGCGGTACAGATATTTCCATGTTTATACAGATGGTGGTGTAGGTATTTCCATGTCTATAGAGATGGCGCTCAAGATATTTCCGTGTTTATAGAGATAGTGGTGTAGTTCTTTCCCAGTTTATAGAGACAGCGTTGTAGATATTTCCATGTTTATACAGATAGCGGTGAAGATATTTCCATGTTTATACAGATAGCGGTGTAGATATTTCATTGTTTATACAGATATCAGTGTAGATTTTCCATGTTTATAGAGGTAAAAGTGTAGATAATTTCAATTTTATACATATAGCAGTGTAGATATTTCCAAGTGCATACAGATAGCGGTGTAGATATTTCCATGTTTTTAGGGATGGCGGTGAAGATATTTTCATGTTTACACAGATGGCGGTGTAGATATTTCCATGTTTACAAAGATAGCGGTGTAGACATTTCCATGTTTACACAAATAGCGGTGTGGATATTTCCATGTTTATGCAGATAGCGGTGTAGATATTTCCATGTTTATACAGATAGCGGTGCGGATATTTCCATGTTTATACAGATGGGCAGATATTTCCACGTTTATACAGATAGCGGTGTAGATATTTCCATCTTAATACAGATGGTGGTGTACATATGTCCATGTTCGTACAGATGGCAGTGTAGATATTTCCATGTTCACATAGATGGCGGTGTAGATATTTTGAAGTTTATAGAGATAGCGCTGTAGTTATTTCCATATTTATAGAGAAATCTGTGTAGATATTTCCATGTATATGCAGATAGCTGTGTAGATATTTCCATGTTCATGCAGATAGCGGTGTAGATATTTCCATGTTCATCCAGATGCCGGTGTAGATATATCCATGTTCATACAGATGGCGGTGAAGATATATCCATGTTCATACAGATGGCGGTGTAGGTATTTCCATGTTCATACAAATGGCGGTGTAGATATTTCCATATTCATAGAGATGGCGGTGTAGATATTTCCAGGTTCATACAAATTGCGGTGTAGATATTTCCATGTTCATAGAGATGGCGGTGTAGATATTTCCATGTTTATACAGATAGCAGTGTAGTTATTTCCATGTTTATAGAGATACCAGTGTAGATATTTCCATTTATATACAGATAGCTGTGTGGATATTTGCATGTTCATACAGATAGCGGTGAAGATATTTCCATGTTCATACAGATAGTGGTGTAGATATTTCCATGTTCATGCAGATATCGGTGTAGATATTTCCATGTTGATACAGATAGCGGTGTAGATATTTCCATGTTCATACAGATAGCGGTGTAGATATTTAAATGTTCATAGAGTTAGCGGTGTAGATATTTCCATGTTCATATAGATGGCGGTGTAGATATTTACATGTTGATACAGATGGCCGTGTAGATATTTCCATGTTCATACAGATAGCGGTGTAGATATTTCCATGTTCATACAGATAGCGGTGTAGATATTTCCATGTTCATACAGATAGCTGTGTAGATATTTCCATGTTCATACCAATAGCGGTGCAGACATTTCCATGTTCATACATTTAGCGGTGTAGATATTTCCAAGTTCATACAGATGGCGGTGAAGAGATTTCCATGTTTATAGGGATGGCGGTGTAGATATTTTCATGTTTACACAGATGGCGGTGTAGATATTTCCCTGTTTACACAGATAACCGTGTAGATATTTACATGTTTATAGAGATAGTGGTGTAGATAATTTCAATTTTATTCAGATAGCAGTGTAGATATTTGCAAATTCATATAGATAGTGGTGTAGATATTTCCACGTTTATAGAGATGGCGGTGTAGATATATCCATGTTCATCCACATGGCGGTGTAGATATTTCCATGTTCATACAGGTGGCGGTGAAGATATTTCCATTTTGATACAGATGGCGGTGTAGATATTTCCATGTTCACACAAATGGCGGTGTAGATATTTCCATGTTCATAGAGATGGCTGTGTAGATATTTCCATGTTCATACCAATGGCAGTGCAGATATTTCCATGCTCATATAGATGGCGATGTAGATATTTCCATGTTTATACAGATAGCAGTGTAGTTATTTCCATGTTTATAGAGATAGCAGTGTAGATATTTCCATTGATATACAGATAGCTGTGTAGATATTTGCATGTTCATACAGATAGCGGTGTAGATATTTCCATGTTCATACAGATAGCGGTGTAGATATTTCCATGTTCATACAGATAGCGGTGTAGGTATTTCCATGTTCATACAGATAGCGTTGTAGATATTTCCATGTTCATACAGATAGCGGTGTAGATATTTCCATGTTCATACAGATAGCGGTGTAGGTATTTCCATGTTCATACAGTTAGCTTTGTAGATATTTCCATGTTTATAGAGATGGCGGTGTAGATATTTCCATGTTTACACAGATGGCGTTGTAGGCATTTCCATGTTTACACAGATAGCGGTGTGGATATTTCCATGTTTATGCAGATAGCGGTGTAGATATTTCCATGTTTATACAGATAGCGGTGCGGATATTTCCATGTTTATACAGACAGTTGGGCAGATATTTCCATGTTCATACAGATGGCGGTGTAGAAATTTCCATGTTCATACAGATGGCGGTGTAAATATTTCGAAGGTTTATAGAGATAGCGCTATAGTTATTTCCATATTTATAGAGAAATCTGTGTAGTTATTTCCATGTATATGCAGATAGCTGTGTAGATATTTCCATGTTCATGCAGATATCGGTGTAGATATTTCCATGTTCATCCAGATGCCGGTGTAGATATTTCCATGCTCATACAGATGG
Organism: Gorilla gorilla gorilla; assembly: GCF_029281585.2. Lineage (NCBI taxonomy): Eukaryota > Metazoa > Chordata > Mammalia > Primates > Hominidae > Gorilla > Gorilla gorilla. The sequence continues at coordinate 4,700,136 of NC_073227.2, read as the reverse complement.
CGGTGAAGATATTTCCATGTTCATACATATGACGGTGCAGATATTTCCATGTTCATACAAATGGCGGTGTAGATATTTCCATGTTCATAGAGATGGTGGTGTAGATATTTCCATGTTCATACAAATGGTGGTGTAGATATTTCCATGTTCATAGAGATGGCGGTGTAGATATTTCCATGTTTACAGAGATAGTGGTGTAGTTATTTCCAAGTTTATAGAGACAAAGTTGTAGATATTTCCATGTTTATACAGATAGCGGTGAAGATATTTCCATGTTTATACAGATAGCGGTGTAGGTATTTCCATGTTTATACAGATAGCAGTGTAGATATTTCCATGTTTATAGAGATACTGGTGTAGATAATTTCAATTTTATACAGAGAGCAGTGTAGATATTTCCTAGTTCATTCAGATAGCGGTGTAGATATTTCCACGTTTATAGAGATGGCGGTGTAGATATTTCCATGTTCATACAGATGGCGGTGTAGATATTTCCATGTTTATGGGGATGGCGGTGTAGATATTTTCATGTTTACACAGAGGGCGGTGTAGATATTTCCATGTTTACACAGATAGTGGAGTGGATATTTCCATGTTTATGCAGATAGCAGTGCAGATATTTCCATGTTTATACAGATAGTTGGGCAGATATTTCCATGTTCATACAGATAGCGGTGTAGATATTTCCATGTTCATACAGTTAGCGGTGTAGATATTTCCATGTTCATACAGAAGGTGGTGTAGATATTTCCATGTTCATTCAGATGGCAGTGTAGATATTTCCATGTTCGCACAGATGGCGGTGTAGATATTTCCATGTTCGCACAGATGGCGGTGTAGATATTTCCATGTTCATAGAGATGGCGGTGTAGATATTTCCATGTTTATGCAGATAGCGGTACAGATATTTCCATGTTTATACAGATGGTGGTGTAGGTATTTCCATGTCTATAGAGATGGCGCTCAAGATATTTCCGTGTTTATAGAGATAGTGGTGTAGTTCTTTCCCAGTTTATAGAGACAGCGTTGTAGATATTTCCATGTTTATACAGATAGCGGTGAAGATATTTCCATGTTTATACAGATAGCGGTGTAGATATTTCCATCTTAATACAGATGGTGGTGTACATATGTCCATGTTCGTACAGATGGCGGTGTAGATATTTCCATGTTCGTACAAATGGCGGTGTAGATATTTCCATGTTCATAGAGATGGCGGTGTAGATATTTCCATGTTCATACAGATAGCGGTGTAGATATTTCCATGTTCATACAGTTAGCGGTGTAGATATTTCCATGTTCTTACAGATGGCGGTGTAGATATTTCCATGTTCATACAAATGGCGTTGTAGATATTTCCATGTTCATAGAGATGGCGGTTTTGATGTTTCCATATTTATAGAGATAGCAGTGTAGTTACTTCCATGTTTATAGAGATAGTAGTGTAGATATTTCCATTGATATACAGATAGCTGTGTAGATATTTGCGTGTTCATACAGATAGCGGTGTAGATATTTCCATGTTCATACAGATAGCGGTGTAGATATTTCCATGTTCATACAGATAGCGATGTAGATATTTCCATGTTCATACAGATAGCAGTGTAGATGTTTCCATGTTCATGCAGATAGCGGTGTAGATATTTCTATGTTCATACCAAGAGCAGTGTAGATATTTCCATGTCCATACAGTTAGCGGTGTAGAAATTTCCATGCTCATACAGATGGCGGTGTAGATATTTACGTGTTCATACAGATGGCAGTGTAGATATTTCCCTGTTCATACAGATTGGGGTGTAGATATTTCCATGTTCATAGAGATGGCGGTGTACATATTTCCATGTTTATTCAGATAGCGGTATAGATAATTCCATGTTTATACAGATGGTGGTGTATATATTTCCATGTTTATTGAGACGGCAGTCTAGATATTTCTATGTTTATAGAGATAGAGGTGTAGTTATTTCCAAGTTTATAGAGACAGCGTTGTAGATATTTCCATGTTTATACAGATAGCGGTGAAGATATTTGCATGTTTATACAGATAGCGGTGTAGATATTTCCATGTTTATACAGATAACAGTGTACATATTTCCATGTTTATAGAGATAGCGGTGTAGATAATTTCAATTTTATACAGATAGCAGTGTAGATATTTCCAAGTTCATACAGATAGCGGTGTAGATATTTCCACGTTTATAGAAATGGCGGTGTAGATATTTCCATGTTCATACAGATGGCGGTGTAGATATTTCCATGTTTATAGAGATGGAGGTGTAGATATTTTCATGTTTACACAGATGGCGGTGTAGATATTTCCATGTTTACACAGGTAGCGGTGTAGACATTTCCATGTTTACACAGATAGCGGTGTGGATATTTCCATGTTTATGCAGATAGCGGTGTAGATATTTCCATGTTTATACAGATAGCGGTGTAGATATTTCCATGTTTATACAGATGGGCAGATATTTCCATGTTTATACAGATAGCGGTGTAGATATTTCCATCTTAATACAGATGGCGGTGTACATATGTCCATGTTCGTACAGATGGCAGTGTAGATATTTCGATGTTCATATAGATGGCGGTGTAGATATTTCGAAGTTTATAGAGATAGCGCTGTAGTTATTTCCATATTTATAGAGAAATCTGTGTAGATATTTCCATGTATATGAAGATAGCTGTGTAGATATTTCCATGTTCATGCAGATAGCGGTGTAGATATTTCCATGTTCATCCAGATGCCGGTGTAGATATATCCATGTTCATACAGATGGCGGTGAAGATATATCCATGTTCATACAGATGGAGGTGTAGATATTTCCATGTTCGCACAAATGGCGGTGTAGATATTTCCATGTTCATAGAGATGGCGGTGTAGATATTTCCATGTTCATACAAATGGCGGTGTAGGTATTTCCATGTTCATAGAGATGGCGGTGTAGATATTTCCATGTTTATACAGATAGCAGTGTAGTTATTTCCATGTTTATAGAGATAGTGGTGTAGATAATTTCAATTTCATGCAGATAGCTGTGTAGATATTTGCATGTTAATACAGATAGCGGTGTAGATATTTCCATGTTCATACTGATAGCGATGTAGATATTTCCATGTTCATACAGATAGCAGTGTAGATGTTTCCATGTTCATGCAGATAGCGATGTAGATATTTCTATGTTCATACCAATAACAATGTAAATATTTCCATGTCCATACAGATAGCGGTGTAGATATTTCCATGTTCATACAGATGGCGGTGTAGATATTTACATGTTCATACAGATGGCGGTGGAGATATTTCCATGTTTGTACGGATGGCAGTGTAGATATTTCCATGTTCGTTCAGATAGTGGTGTAGATATTTCCATGTTCATACAGATAACGGTGTAGATATTTCCATGTTCATACAGATAGCGGTGTAGATATTTCCATGTTCATACAGTTAGCGGTGTAGATATTTCCATGTTCATACAGATGGCGGTGTAGACATTTCCATGTTCATACAGATGGCGGTGTAGATATTTCCATGTTCGTACAGATGGCGTGGTAGATATTTCCATGTTTATGCAGATAGCGGTATAGATATTTCCATGTTCCTACAGATGGCGGTGTAGATATTTCCATGTTCATACAGATGGCGGTGTAGATATTTCCATGTTCATACAGATGGCGGTGTAGATATTTCCATCTTCGTACGGATGGCAGTGTAGGTATTTCCATGTTCATACAGGTGGCGGTGTAGATATTTCCATGTTTATACAGATAGCAGTGTAGTTATATCCATGTTTATAGAGATAGCAGTGTAGATATTTCCATTGATATACAGATAGCTGTGTAGATATTCGAGTGTTCATACAGATAGCGGTGTAGATATTTCCATGTTCATACAGATAGCGGTGTAGATATTTCCATGTTCATACAGATAACGGTGTAGATATTTCCATGTTCATACAGATAGCGGTGTAGATATTTCCATGTTCATACAGATAGCGGTGTAGATATTTCCATGTTCATAAAGATAGCGGAGTAGATATTTCCATGTTCATACAGATAGCGGTGTAGATATTTCCAGCTTCATACAGATAGTGTAGATATTTCCATGTTCATACAGATAGCGGTTTAGATATTTCCATGTTCGTACAGATAGCGGTGTAAATAATTCCACCTTTATAGAGATGGCGGTGTAAATATTTCTATGTGCATACAGATGGCGGTGTAGATATTTACATGTTTATAGAGATGTCAGTCTAGATATTTTCTGGTTTATACAGATAGCGGTGTAGATATTTCCAAGTTTATAGAGATAGCGTTGTAGATATTTCCATGTTTATACAGATAGCGGTGTAGATATTTCCATGTTCATAGAGATGGCCGTGTAGATATTTCCATGTTTATGCAGATAGCAGTATAGATATTTCCATGTTTATTCAGATGGTGGTGTAGATATTTCCATGTTTATAGAGATGGAGGTCTAGATATTTCCATGTTTACAGAGATAGTGGCGTAGTTATTTCCAAGTTTATAGAGACAGCGTTGTAAATATTTCCATGTTTATACAGATAGCTGTGAAGATATTTCCTTGTTTATACAGAGAGCGGTGTAGATATTTCCATGTTTATACCGATAGCAGTGTAGATATTTCCATGTTTATAGAGATAGTGGTGTAGATATTTACATGTTCATAGAGATGGCGATATAGATATTTCCATGTTCGTACAGATGGCGGTGTAGATATTTCCATGTTCATAGAGATGGCGGTGTAGATATTTCCATGTTTCTGCAGATAGCGGTATAGATATTTCCATGTTTATACAGATGGTGGTGTGGATATTTCCTTGTTTATAGAGATGGCAGTCTAGATATTTCCATGTTTATAGTGATAGTGGTGTAGTTATTTCCAAGTTTATAGAGACAGCGTTGTAGATATTTCCATGTTTATACAGAGATTGGTGAAGATATTTCCATGTTTATACAGATAGCGGTGTAGATATTTCCATATTTATACAGATAGCGGTGAAGATATTTCCATGTTTATACAGATAGTGGTGTAGATATTTACATGTTCATACAGACGGTGGTGTAGATATTTCAAAGTTTATAGAGATAGCGATGTAGTTATTTCCATATTTATAGAGAAATCTGTGTAGATATTTCCATGTATATTCAGATAGCTGCGTAGATATTTAAATGTTCATGCAGATTACGCTGTAGATATTTCCATGTTCATTCAGATGCCGGTGTACATATATCCATGTTCATACAAATGGCGGTGAAGATATTTCCATGTTCATACAGATGGCGGTGTAGGTATTTCCATGTTCATACAAATGGCGGTGTAGATATTTCCATGTTCATAGAGATGGCGGTGTAGATATTTCCAAGTTCATACAAATGGCGGTGTAGATAATTCCATGTTCATAGAGATGGCGGTGTAGATATTTCCATGTTCATACAGAGGGTGGTGTAGATATTTCCATGTTTATAGGGATGGCGGTGTAGATATTTTCATGTTTACACAGATGGCGGTGTTGATATTTCCCTGTTTACACAGATAGCGGTGTAGACATTTCCATGTTTACACAGATAGCGGTGTGGATATTTCCATGTTTATGCAGATAGCAGTGTACATATTTCCATGTTCATACAGATGGCGGTGTAGATATTTACATGTTCATACAGATGGCGGTGTAGGTATTTCCATGTTCATACAGATAGCGGTGTAGATATTTCCATGTTCATACAGATAGCAGTGTAGATATATCCATGTTCATACAGATAGCGGTGTAGATATTTCCATATTCATACCAATAGCGGTGTAGACATTTCCATGTTCATACATTTAGCGGTGTAGATATTTCCATGTTCATACAGATGGCCGTGTAGTTATTTCCATGTTTATACAGACGGCAGTGTAGATATTTCCATGTTTGTACGGATGGCAGTGTAGATATTTCCATGTTCATACAGGAGGCGGTGTAGATATTTCCATGTTTATACTGATAGCAGTGTATTTATTTCCATGTTAATAGAGATAGCTGTGTGGATATTTCCATTGATATACAGATAGCTGTGTAGATATTTGCATGTTCATACAGATAGCGGTGTAGATATCTCCATGTTCGTACAGATAGCGGTGTAGATATTTCCATGTTCATACAGTTAGCGGTGTAGATATTTCCATGTTCATACAGATGGCGGTATAGATATTTCCATGTCCATACAGACGGCGGTATAGATATCTCCATGTTCGTACAGGTAGCGGTGTAGATATTTCCATGTTCATACAGTTAGCGGTGTAGATATTTCCATGTTCATACAGATGGCGGTGTAGATATTTCCATGTCCATACAGATGGCGGTATAGATATTTCCATGTTCGTAAAGATAGCGGTGTAGATATTTCCATGTTCATACAGATAGCGGTATAGATATTTCCATGTTTATACACATGGAGGTGTGGATATTTCCATGTATATAGAGATGGCGGTCTAGATATTTCCATGTTTACAGAGATACTGGTGCAGTTATTTCCAAGTTTATAGAGACAGCGTTGTAGATATTTCCATGTTTATACAGATAGCAGTGAAGATATTTCCATGTTTATACAGATAGCGGTGTAGACATTTCCATGTTTATGCAGATAGCAGTGAAGATATTTCCATGTTTATAGAGATAGTGGTGTAGATAATTTCAATTTTATACAAAGTGCAGTGTAGATATTTCCAAGTTCATACAGATAGTGGTGTAGATATTTCCAGGTTCATACAAATGGCGGTGTAGATATTTACATGTTCATACAAATGGCGGTATAGTTATTTCCATGTTCATACAGATGTCGGTGTGGATATTTCCATGTTCATACCAATAGCGGTGTAGATATTTCCATGTTCATACAGTTAGCGGAGTAGATATTTCCATGTTCATACAGAATGCGGTGTAGATATTTACATGTTCATACAGATGGCGGTGTAGATATTTCCATGTTCGTACGGATGGGAGTGTAGATATTTCCATGTTCACACAGGTGGCGGTGTAGATATTTCCATGTTCATACAGATAGCGGTGTAGATATTTCCATGTTCATACAGATAGCGGTGTATATAATTCCATGTTCATACAGTTAGCTGTGTAGATATTTCCATGTTCATACAGATGACGGTGTAGATATTTACATGTTCATACAGATGGCGGTGTAGATATTTCCATGTTCATACAGATAGCGGTGTAGATATTTCCATGTTCATACAGATAGCGGTGTAGATATTTCCATGTTCGTACAGATAGCGGTGTAGATATTTCCATGTTCATACAGATAGCGGTGTAGATATTTCCATGTTCATACAGATGGCGGTGTAGATATTTCCATGTTTGTACGGATGGCAGTGTAGATATTTCCATGTTCATACAGGTGGCGGTGTAGATATTTCCATGTTTATACAGATAGCAGAGTAGTTATTTCCATGTTAATAGAGATAGCTGTGTGGATATTTCCATTGAAATACAGATAGCTGTGTAGATATTTGCATGTTCAAACAGATAGCGGTGTAGATATTTCCATGTTCGTACAGATAGCGGTGAAGATATTTCCATGTTTATACAGATAGCGGCGTAGATATTTCCATGTTTATACAGATAGCAGTGTAGATATTTCCATGTTTATAGAGATAGTGGTGTAGATAATTTCAATTTTATACAGAGAGCAGTGTAGATATTTCCAAGTTCATACAGATAGTGGTGTCGATATTTCCAGGTTCATACAAAGGGCGGTGTAGATATTTCCATGTTCTTCCAGATAGCGGTGTAGTTATTTCCATGTTCATTCAGATAGCGGTGTTGATATTTCCATGTTCATACAGATAACGGTGTAGATATTTCCATGTTCATACTGATGGCGGTGTAGATATTTCCATGTTTATAGGGATGGCGGTGTAGATATTTTCATGTTTACACAGATGGCGGTGTAGATATTTCCATGTTTACACAGATAGCGGTGTAGACATTTCCATGTTTACACAGATAGCGGTGTGGATATTTCCATGTTTATGCAGATAGCAGTGTAGATATTTCCATGTTTATACAGATAGCGGTGCGGATATTTCCATGTTTATACAGATAGTTGGGCAGATATTTCCATGTTTATACAGATAGCGGTGTAGATATTTCCATCTTAATACAGATGGCGGTGTAGATATGTCCATGTTTGTACAGATGGCAGTGTAGATATTTCCATGTTCATACAGATGGCGGTGTAGATATTTCGAAGTTTATAGAGATAGCGCTGTAGTTATTTCCATATTTATAGAGAAATCTATTTAGATATTTCCACTTATATTCAGATAGCTGTGTAGGTATTTCCATGTTCAGGCAGATAGCGGTGTAGATATTTCCATGTTCATCCAGATGCCGGTGTACATATATCCATGTTCATACAGATGGTGGTGAAGATATTTCCATGTTCATACAGATGGTGGTGTAGATATTTCCATGTTCATACAAATGGCGGTGTAGATATTTCCATGTTCATAGACATGGCGGTGCAGATATTTCCATGTTCATACAAATCGCGGTGCAGATATTTCCATCTTCATAGAGATGGCGGTGTAGATATTTCCGTATTTATACAGATAGCGGTGTAGTTATTTCCATGTTTATAGAGATAGCAGTGTAGATATTTCCATTGATATACAGATAGCTCTGTAGATATTTGCATGGTCATACAGATAGCGGTGTAGATATTTCCATGTTCATATAGATAGCGGTGTAGATATTTCCATGTTTTTACAGATAGCAGTGTAGATATTTCCATGTTCATACAGATAGCGGTGTAGATATTTCCATGTTCATACAGGTGGCGGTGTAGCTATTTCCATGTTTATACTGATAGCAGTGTAGTTATTTCCATGTTTATAAAGACAGCTGTGTAGATATTTCCATTGATATACAGATAGCGGTGTAGATATTTCCATGTTCATACAGATAACGGTGTAGATATTTCCATGTTCATACAGATAGCGGTGTAGATATTTCCATGTTCATACAGTTAGCGGTGTAGATATTTCCACGTTCGTACAGATGGCGGTGTAGATATTTCCATGTTCATAGTGATGGCGGTGTAAATACTTCCATGTTTATGCCGATAACGGTATAGATATTTCCATGTTTATACAGATGGTGGTGTAGATATTTCCATGTTTATAGAGATGGCGGTCTAGATATTTCCATGTTTACAGAGATAGTGGTGTAGTTATTTCCAAGTTTATAGAGACAGCGTTGTAGATATTTCCATGTTTATAGAGATAGCTGTAAAGATATTTCCATGTTTATACAGATAGCGGTGTAGATATTTCCACGTTTATACAGATAGCAGTGTAGATATTTCCATGTTTATAGAGATAGTGGTGTAGATAATTTCAATTTCATACAGAGAGCAGTGTAGATATTTCCAAGTTCATACAGATAGCGGTGTAGATATTTCCCCGTTTAAAGAGATGGCTGTGTAGATATTTCCATGTTCATACAGAGGACGGTGTAGATATTTCCATGTTTATAGGGATGGCGGTGTAGATATTTTCATGTTTACACAGATGGCGGCGTAGATATTTCCATGTTTACGCAGATAGCGGTGTAGACATTTCCATGTTTACACAGATAGCGGTGTGGATATTTCCATGTTTATGCAGATAGCAGTGTAGATATTTCCATGTTTATACACATAGCGGTGAGGATATTTCCATGTTTATTCAGATAGCGGAGCGGATATTTCCATGTTTATACAGATAGTTGGGCAGATATTTCCATGTTTATGCAGATAGCGGTGTAGATATTTCCATCTTAATACAGATGGCGGTGTAGATATGTCCATGTTCATACAGATGGCGGTGTAGATATTTCCATGTTCATACAGATGTCGGTGTAGATATTTCGAAGTTTATAGAGACAGCGCTGTAGTTATTTCCATATTTATGGAGAAATCTGTGTAGATATTTCCATGTATATTCAGATAGCTGTGTAGATATTTCCATGTTCATGCAGATAGCAGTGTAGATATTTCCATGTTCATCCAGATGCTAGTGTACATATATCCATGTTCATACAGATGGCGGTGAAGATATTTCCATGTTCATACAGATGGTGGTGTAGATATTTCCATGTTTATAGGGATGGCGGTGTAGATATTTTCATGTTTACACAGATGGCGGTGTAGATATTTCCATGTTTACACAGATAGCGGTGTGGATATTTCCATCTTTATGCAGATAGCAGTGTAGATATTTCCATGTTTATACAGATAGCGGTGCGGATATTTCCATGTTTATTCAGATAGCGGAGCGGATATTTCCATGTTTATACAGATAGTTGGGCAGATATTTCCATGTTTATGCAGATAGCGGTGTAGATATTTCCATCTTAATACAGATGGCGGTGTAGATATGTCCATGTTCATACAGATGGAGGTGTAGATATTTCCATGTTCATAGAGATGGCGGTGTACATATTTCCATGTTCATGCAGATAGCGGTATAGATATTTCCATGTTTATTCAGATGGTGGTGTAGATATTTCCATGTTTATAGAGATGGAGGTCTAGATATTTCCATGTTTACAGAGATAGTGGTGTAGTTATTTCCAAGTTTACAGAGACAGCGTTGTAAATATTTCCATGTTTATACAGATAGCTGTGATGATATTTCCTTGTTTGTACAGAGAGCGGTGTAGATATTTCCATGTTTATAGAGATAGTGGTGTAGATAATTTCAATTTTATACAGAGAGCAGTGCAGATATTTCCAAGTTCATACAGATAGCGGTGTAGATATTTCCACGTTTATAGAGATGGCGGTGTAGATATTTCCATGTTCATACAGATGGCGGTGTAGATATTTCCATGTTTATAGGGATGGCGGTGTAGATATTTTCATGTTTACACAGATGGCGGTGTAGATATTTCCATGTTTACACAGATAGCGGTGTAGACATTTCCATGTTTAAACAGATAGCGGTGTGGATATTTCCATGTTTATGCAGATAGCTGTGTAGATATTTGCATGTTCATACAGATAGCGGTGTAGATATTTCCATGTTCATACAGATAGCGGTGTAGATATTTCCATATTCATACAGATGGCTGTGTAGATATTTCCATGTTCATACAGATAGCGGTGTAGATATTTCCATGTTTATACAGATAGCAGTGAAGATATTTCCATGTTTATACAGATAGCGGTGTAGACATTTCCATGTTTATGCCGATAGCAGTGAAGATATTTCCATGTTTATAGAGATAGTGGTGTAGATAATTTCAATTTATACAAAGTGCAGTGTAGATATTTCCAAGTTCATACAGATAGTGGTGTAGATATTTCCAGGTTCATACAAATGGCGGTGTAGATATTTACATGTTCATACAAATGGCGGTATAGTTATTTCCATGTTCGTACAGATGGCGGTGTGGATATTTCCATGTTCATACCGATAGCGGTGTAGATATTTCCATGTTCATACAGATAGCGGTGAAGATATTTCCATGTTCATACAGAAGGCGGTGTAGATATTTACATGTTCATACAGATGGCGGTGTAGATATTTCCATGTTCGTACGGATGGCAGAGTAGATATTTCCATGTTCATACAGGTGGCGGTGTAGATATTTCCATGTTTATACAGATAACAGTGTAGTTATTTCCATGTTTATAGAGACAGCTGTGTAGATATTTCCATTGATATACCGATAGCTATGTAGATATTTGCATGTTCATACAGATATCGGTGTAGATATTTCCATGTTCGTACAGATAGCGGTGTAGATATTTCCATGTTCGTACAGATAGCGGTGTAGTAGATATTTCCATGTTCATACAGATGCTAGTGTACGTATATCCATGTTCATACAGATGGCGGTGAAGATATTTCCATGTTCATACAGATGGTGGTGTAGATATTTCCATGTTTATAGGGATGGCGGTGTAGATATTTTCATGTTTACACAGATGGCGGTGTAGATATTTCCATGTTTACACAGATAGCGGTGTGGGTATTTCCATGTTTATGCAGATAGCAGTGTAGATATTTCCATGTTTATACAGATAGCGGTGCGGATATTTCCATGTTTATTCAGATAGCGGAGCGGATATTTCCATGTTTATACAGATAGTTGGGCAGATATTTCCATGTTTATGCAGATAGCGGTGTAGATATTTCCATCTTAATACACATGCGGGGTAGATATGTCCATGTTCATACAGATGGCGGTGTAGATATTTCCATGTTCATAGAGATGGCGGTGTAGATATTTCCATGTTCATGCAGATAGCGGTATAGATATTTCCATGTTTATTCAGATGGTGGTGTAGATATTTCAATGTTTATAGAGATGGAGGTCTAGATATTTCCATGTTTACAGAGATAGTGGTGTAGTTATTTCCAAGTTTATAGAGACAGCGTTGTAAATATTTCCATGTTTATACAGATAGCTGTGATGATATTTCCTTGTTTATACGGAGAGCGGTGTAGATATTTCCATGTTTATAGAGATAGTGGTGTAGATAATTTCAATTTTATACAGAGAGCAGTGCAGATATTTCCAAGTTCATACAGATAGCGGTGTAGATATTTCCACGTTTATAGAGATGGCGGTGTAGATATTTCCATGTTCATACAGATGGCGGTGTAGATATTTCCATGTTTATCGGGATGGCGGTGTAGATATTTTCATGTTTACACAGATGGCGGTGTAGATATTTCCATGTTTACACAGATAGCGGTGTAGACATTTCCATGTTTACACAGATAGCGGTGTGGATATTTCCATGTTTATGCAGATAGCTGTGTAGATATTTGCATGTTCATACAGATACCGGTTTAGATATTTCCATGTTCATACAGATAGCGGTGTAGATATTTCCATATTCATACAGATAGCGGTGTAGATATTTCCATGTTCATACAGATAGCGGTGTAGATATTTCCATGTTCATACAGATAGCGGTGTAGATATTTCCATGTTCATACAGTTAGCGGTGTAGATATTTCCATGTTCATACAGATAGCGTTGTAGATATTTACATGTTCATACAGATGGCGGTGTAGATATTTCCATGTTCATAGAGATAGCGGTGTAGAGATTTCCATGTTCATAGAGATAGCGGTTTAGATATTTCCATGTTGATACAGGTAGCGGTGTAGAGATTTCCATGTTCATACAGATAGCGGTGTAGATATTTCCATGTTCATACAGATAGCGGTATAGATATTTCCATGTTTATACAGATGGTGGTGTGGATATTTCCATGTATATAGAGATGGGAGTCTAGATATTTCCATGTTTACAGAGATAGTGGTGTAGTTATTTCCAAGTTTATAGAGACAGCGTTGTAGATATTTCCATGTTTATACAGATAGCAGTGAAGATATTTCCATGTTTATACAGATAGCGGTGTAGACATTTCCATGTTTATGCCGATAGCAGTGAAGATATTTCCATGTTTATAGAGATAGTGGTGTAGATAATTTCAATTTATACAAAGTGCAGTGTAGATATTTCCAAGTTCATACAGATAGTGGTGTAGATATTTCCAGGTTCATACAAATGGCGGTGTAGATATTTACATGTTCATACAAATGGCGGTATAGTTATTTCCATGTTCGTACAGATGGCGGTGTGGATATTTCTATGTTCATACCAATAGCGGTGTAGATATTTCCATGTTCATACAGATAGCGGTGTAGATATTTCCATGTTCATACAGAAGGCGGTGTAGATATTTACATGTTCATACAGATGGCGGTGTAGATATTTCCATGTTCGTACGGATGGCAGTGTAGATATTTCCATGTTCATACAGGTGGCGGTGTAGATATTTCCATGTTGATACAGGTAGCGGTGTAGAGATTTCCATGTTAATACAGATAGCGGTGTAGTTATTTCCATTGATATACAGATAGCTATGTAGATATTTGCATGTTCATACAGATATCGGTGTAGATATTTCCATGTTCGTACAGATAGCGGTGTAGATATTTCCATGTTCGTACAGATAGCGGTGTAGTAGATATTTCCATGTTCATACAGATAACGGTGTAGATATTTCCGTGTTCATACAGATAGCGGTGTAGATATTTCCATGTTCATACAGTTAGCGGTGTAGATATTTCCATGTTCATACAGATGGCGGTGTAGATATTTACATGTTCATACAAATGGCGATATAGATATTTCCATGTTCGTACAGATGGCGGTGTAGATATTTCCATGTTCATAGAGATGGCGGTGTAGATATTTCCATGTTTATGCAGATAGCGGTATAGTTATTTCCATGTTTATACAGATGGTGGTGTAGATATTTCCATGTTTATAGAGATGGCGGTCTAGATATTTCCATGTTTACAGAGATAGTGGTGTACTTATTTCCAAGTTTATAGAGACAGCGTTATAGATATTTCCATGTTTATACAGATAGCGGTATAGATATTTCCATGTTTATACAGATGGTGGTGTGGATATTTCCATGTATATAGAGATGGCGGTCTAGATATTTCCATGTTTACAGAGATAGTGGTGTAGTTATTTCCAAGTTTATAGAGACAGCGTTGTAGATATTTCCATGTTTATACAGATAGCGGTGAAGATATTCCCATGTTTATACAGATAGCGGTGTAGATATTTCCATGTTCATACAGGTGGCGGTGTAGATATTTCCATGTTTATACAGATAGCAGTGTAGTTATTACCATGTTTATAGAGATAGCAGTGTAGATATTTCCATTGATATACAGATAGCTGTGTAGATATTTGCGTGTTCATAGAGATAGCGGTGTAGATATTTTCATGTTCATACAGATAGCGGTGTAGATATTTCCATGTTCATACTGTTAGCGGTGTAGATATTTCCATGTTCATACAGATAGCGGTTTAGATATTTCCATGTTCATACAGTGAGCGGTATAGATATTTCCATGTTCATACAGATGGCGGTGTAGATATTTACATGTTCATACAGATGGCGGTGCAGATATTTCCATGTTCATACAGATAGCGGAGTAGATATTTCCATGTTCATACAGATAGCGGTGTAGATATTTCCATGTTCATACAGATAGAGGCGTAGATATTTCCATGTTCATACCAATAGCGGTGTAGACATTTCCATGTTCATATATTTAGCGGTGTAGATATTTCCATGTTCATACAGATGGCGGTGAAGATATTTCCATGTTCATACAGATGGCGGTGTAGATATTTCCATGTTCATACAGATGGCGGTGTAGATATTTACATGTTCATACAGATGGCGGTGTAGATATTTCTATGTTTATGCAGATAGCGGTATAGATATTTCCATGTTTATACAGATGGTGGTGTAGATATTTCCATGTATATAGAGATGGCGGTCTAGATATTTCCATGTTTACAGAGATAGTGGTGTAGTTATTTCCAAGATTATAGTGACAGCGTTGCAGATATTTCCATGTTTATACAGATAGCGGTGAAGATATTTCCATGTTTATACAGATAGCGGTGAAGATATTTCCATGTTAATAGAGATAGCAGTGTAGATAGGTCCATTTTTATAGAGATAGTGGTGTAGATAATTTCAATTCTATACAGAGAGCAGTGTAGATATTTCCAAGTTCATACAGATAGCGGTGTAGATATTTCCACGTTTATAGAGATGGCGGTGTAGATATTTCCATGTTCATACTGATGGCGGTGTAGATATTTCCATGTTTATAGGGATGGCGGTGTAGATATTTTCATGTTTACACAGATGGCGGTGTAGATATTTCCATGTTTACACAGATAGCGGTGTAGACATTTCCATGTTTACACAGATAGCGGTGTGGATATTTCCATGTTTATGCAGATAGCAGTGTAGATATTTCCATGTTTATACAGATAGCGGTGCGGATATTTCCATGTTTATACAGATAGTTGGGCAGATATTTCCATGTTTATACAGATAGCGGTGTAGATATTTCCATCTTAATACAGATGGCGGTGTAGATATGTCCAAGTTTGTACAGATGGCAGTGTAGATATATCCATGTTCATACAGATGGCGGTGTAGATATTTCGAAGTTTATAGAGATAGCGCTGTAGTTATTTCCATATTTATGGAGAAATCTATGTAGATATTTCCACGTATATTCAGATAGCTGTGTAGATATTTCCATGTTCAGGCAGATAGCGGTGTAGATATTTCCATGTTCATCCAGATGCCGGTGTACATATATCCATGTTCATACAGATGGTGGTGTAGATATTTCCATGTTCATAGAGATGGCGGTGCAGATATTCCCATGTTCATACAAATCGCGGTGCAGATATTTCCATCTTCATAGAGATGGCGGTGTAGATATTTCCGTATTTATACAGATAGCGGTGTAGTTATTTCCATGTTTATAGAGATAGCAGTGTAGATATTTCCATTGATATACAGATAGCTGTGTAGATATTTGCATGGTCATACAGGTAGCGGTGTAGATATTTCCATGTTCATATAGATAGCGGTGTAGATATTTCCATGTTTTTACAGATAGCAGTGTAGATATTTCCATGTTCATACAGATAGCGGTGTAGATATTTCCATGTTCATACAGGTGGCGGTGTAGCTATTTCCATGTTTATACAGATAGTAGTGTAGTTATTTCCATGTTTATAAAGACAGCTGTGTAGATATTTCCATTGATATACAGATAGCTGTGTAGATATTTGCGTGTTCATACAGATAGCAGTGTAGATATTTCCATGTTTGTACAGATAGCGGTGTAGATATTTCCATGTTTATACAGATAGCGTTGAAGATATTTCCATGTTTATACAGATAGCGGTGTAGATATTTCCATGTTTATACAGATAGCAGTGTAGATATTTCCATGTTTATAGAGATAATGGTGTAGATAATTTCAATTTTATACAGAGAGCAGTGTAGATATTTCCAAGTTCATACAGATAGCGGTGTAGATATTTCCACGTTTATAGAGATGGCGGTGTAGATATTTCCATGTTCATACAGAGGGCGGTGTAGATATTTCCATGTTTATAGGGATGGCGGTGTAGATATTTTCATGTTTACTCAGATGGCGGTGTAGATATTTCCCTGTTTACACAGATAGCGGTGTAGACATTTCCATGTTTACACAGATAGCGGTGTGGATATTTCCATGTTTATGCAGATAGCAGTGTAGATATTTCCATGTTTATGCAGATAGTTGGGCAAATATTTCCATGTTTATACAGATAGCGGTGTAGATATTTCCATCTTAATACAGATGGCGGTGTAGATATGTCCATGTTTGTACAGATGGCGGTGTAGATATTTCCAAGTTCATACAGATGGCGGTGTAGATATTTTGAAGTTTATAGAGATAGCGCTTTAGTTATTTCCATATTTTTAGAGAAATCTGTTTAGATATTTCCATGTATATTCAGATAGCTGTGTAGATATTTCCATGTTCATGCAGATAGCGGTGTAGATATTTCCATGTTCATCCAGATGCCTGTGTACATATATCCATGTTCATACAGATGGCGGTGAAGATATTTCCATGTTCATACAGATGGTGGTGTAGATATTTCCATGTTCATACCAGTAGCGGTGTAGATATTTCCGTGTTCATACAGTTAGCGGTGTAGATATTTCCATGTTCATAGAGATGGCGGTGTAGATATTTCCATGTGTATAGAGATGGCGGTCTAGATATTTCCAAGTTTATAGAGATAGAGGTGTAGTTATTTCCAAGTTTATAGAGACAGCGTTGTAGATATTTCCATGTTTATACAGATAGCGGTGTAGATATTTCCATGTTTATACAGATAGCGGTGTAGATATTTCCATGTTTATACAGATAACCGTGTAGATATTTCCATGTTTATAGAGATAGTGGTGTAGATAATTTCAATTTTATTCAGATAGCAGTGTAGATATTTGCAAGTTCATATAGATCGTGGTGTAGATATTTCCACGTTTATAGAGATGGCGGTGTAGATATATCCATGTTCATCCACATGGCAGTGTAGATATTTCCATGTTCATACAGGTGGTGGTGAAAATATTTCCATTTTCATACAGATGGCAGTGTAGATATTTCCATGTTCATACAAATGGCGGTGTAGATATTTCCATGTTCATAGAGATGGCGGTGTAGATATTTCCATGTTCATACCAATGGCGGTGTAGATATTTCCATGTTCATATAGATGGCGGTGTAGATATTTCCATGTTTATACAGATAGCAGTGTAGTTATTTCCATGTTTATAGAGATAGAAGTGTAGATATTTCAATTGATATACAGATAGCTGTGTAGATATTTGCATGTTCATACAGATAGCGGTGTAGATATTTCCATGTTCATACAGATGGCGGTGTAGATATTTACATGTTCATACAGATGGCAGTATAGATATTTGCATGTTCGCACAGATGGCGGTGTAGATATTTGCATGTTCATAGATATGGCGGTGTAGATATTTCCATGTTTATGCACATAGCGGTATAGATATTTCCATGTTTATACAGATGGTGGTGTAGATATTTCCATGTTTATAGAGATGGTGGTCTAGATATTTCCATGTTTACAGAGATAGTGGTGTAGTTATTTCCAAGTTTATAGAGACAGCGTTGTATATATTTTCATGTTTACACAGATAGCGGTGAAGATTTTTCCATGTTTATAGAGATAGCAGTGTAGATATTTCCATTGATATACAGATAGCTGTGTAGATATTTGCATGTTCATACAGATAGCGGTGTAGATATTTCCATGTTCATACAGATAGCGGTGTAGATATTTCCATGTTCATACAGATAGCGGTGTAGATATTTCCATGTTCATACACATGGCGGTGTAGCTATTTCCATGTTCATACAGATGGCGGTGTAGATATTTCCATGTTCATACGGATGGCAGTGTAGATATTTCCATGTTCATATAGGTGGCGGTGTAGTTATTTCCATGTTTATACAGATAGCAGTGTAGTTATTTCCATGTTTATAGAGACAGCTGTGTATATATTTCCATTGATATACAGATAGCGGTGTAGATATTTGCATGTTCATACAGATAGCGGTGTAGATATTTCCATGTTCATACAGATAGCGGTTTAGATATTTCCATGTTCATACAGATAGCGGTGTAGATATTTCCATGTTCATACTGATAACGGTGTAGATATTTCCATGTTAATACAGATAGCAGTGTAGATATTTCCATGTTCATACAGTTCGCGGTGTAGATATTTCGATGTTCATACAGATGGCGGTGTAGATATTTACATGTTCGTACAGATGGCGGTATAGATATTTCCATGTTCGTACAGATGGCGGTGTAGATATTTGTATGTTCATAGAGATGGCGGTGTAGATATTTCCATGTTTATGCACATAGTGGTATAGATGTTTCCATGTTTATACAGATGGTGGTTTAGATATTTCCATGTTTATAGAGATGGCGGTCTAGATATTTCCATGTTTACAGAGATAGTGGTGTAGTTATTTCTAAGTTTATAGAGACAGCATTGTAGATATTTCCATGTTTATACAGATAGCGGTGAAGATATTTCCATGTTTATACAGATAGCGGTGTAGATATTTCCTTGTTTATACAGATAGTAGTGTAGATATTTCCATGATTATAGAGATAGTGTTGTAGATAATATCAATTTCATACAGAGAGCAGTGTAGATATTTCCAAGTTCATACAGATAGCGGTGTAGATATTTCCATGTTTATAGAGATGGCGGTGTAGTTATTTCCATGTTCATGCAGAGGACGGTGTAGATATTTCCATGTTTATAGGGATGGCGGTGTAGATATTTTCATGTTTACACAGATGACGGTGTAGATATTTCCATGTTTACACAGATTGCAGTGTAGACATTTCCATGTTTACACAGATAGCGGTGTGGATATTTCCATGTTTATGCAGATAGCAGTGTATATATTTCCATGTTTATACAGATAGCGGTGAGGATATTTCCATGTTTATTCAGATAGCGGTGCGGATATTTCCATGTTTATACAGATAGTTGGGCAGATATTTCCATGTTTATACAGATAGCGGTGTAGATATTTCCATCTTAATACAGATGGCTGTGTAGATATGTCCATGCTTGTACAGATGGCGGTGTAGATATTTCCATGTTCATACAGACGGCGGTGTAGATATTTCGAAGTTTATAGAGATAGCGATGTAGTTATTTCCATATTTATAGAGAAATCTGTGTAGATATTTCCATGTATATTCAGATAGCTGCGTAGATATTTCCATGTTCATGCAGATAACGGTGTAGATATTTCCATGTTCACCCTGATGCCGGTGTACATATATACATGTTCATACAAATGGCGGTGAAGATATTTCCATGTTCATACATATGGCGGTGTAGGTATTTCCATGTTCATACAAATGGCGGTGTAGATATTTCCATGTTCATAGAGATGGCGGTTTAGATATTTCCAGGTTCATACAAATGGCGGTGTAGATATTTCCATGTTCATAGAGATGGCGGTGTAGATATTTCCATGTTTATACAGATAGAAGTGTAGTTATTTCCATGTTTATAGAGATACCAGCCTGGATATTTCCAGGTTCATACAAATGGCGGTGTAGATATTTCCATGTTCATAGAGATGGCGGTGTAGACATTTCCATGTTTATACAGATAGAAGTGTAGTTATTTCCATGTTTATAGAGATACCAGTCTGGATATTTCCATTGATATACAGATAGCTGTGTAGATATTTGCATGTTCATACAGAGAGCGGTGTAGGTATTTCCATGTTCATACAGATAGCGGTGTAGATATTTCCATGTTCATACAGATAGCGGTGTAGATATTTCCATGTTAATACAGATAGCGGTGTAGATATTTCCATTTTCATACAGATAGTGGTGTAGATATTTAAATGTTCATACAGTTAGCGGTGTAGGTATTTCCATGTTCATATAGATGGCGGTGTAGATATTTACATGTTGATACAGATGGCGGTGTAGATATTTCCATGTTCATACAGATAGCGGTGTAGATATTTCCATGTTCATACAGATAGCGGTGTAGATATTTCCATATTCATACCAATAGCGGTGTAGACATTTCCGTGTTCATACATTTAGCGGTGTAGATATTTCCATGTTCATACAGATGGCGGTGAAGATATTTACATGTTCATACAGATGGCGGTGTAGATATTTCCATGTTTGTACGGATGGCAGTGTAGATATTTCCATGTTCATACAGGTGGCGGTGTAGATATTTCCATGTTTATACAGATAGCAGTGTAGTTATTTCCATGTTAATAGAGATAGCGGTGTAGATATTTCCATTGATATACAGACAGCTGTGTAGATATTTGCATGTTCATGCAGATAGCGGTGTAGATATTTCCATGTTCGTACAGATAGCGGTGTAGCCATTTCCACGTTCATACAGATAGCGGTGTAGATATTTCTATGTTCCTACAGATAACGGTGTAGATATTTCCATGTTCATACATACTGCGGTGTAGATATTTCCATGCTCATACAGTTAGCGGTGTAGATATTTCCATGTTCATACAGATGGCGGTGTAGATATTTACATGTTCATACAGATGGCGGTATAGATATTTCAATGTTCATACAGATGGCGGTGTACATATTTCCATGTTCATAGAGATGGCGGTGTAGATATTTCCATGTTTATGCAGATAGCGGTATAGATATTTCCATGTTTATACAGATGGTGGTGTAGATATTTCCATGTTTATAGAGATGGCGGTCTAGATATTTCCATGTTTACAGAGATAGTGGTGTAGTTATTTCCAAGTTTATAGAGACAGCGTTGTAGGTATTTCCATGTTTATACAGATAGCGGTGAAGATATTTCCATGTTTATACAGATAGCGGTGTAGATATTTCCATGTTTCTACAGATAGCAGTGTAGATATTTCCATGTTTATAGAGATAATGGTGTAGATAATTTCAATTTTATACAGAGAGCAGTGTAGATATTTCCAAGTTCATACAGATAGCGGTGTAGATATTTCCACGTTTATAGAGATGGCGGTGTAGATATTTCCATGTTCATACAGAGGGCGGTGTTGATATTTCCATGTTTATAGGGATGGCGGTGTAGATATTTTCATGTTTACACAGATGGCGGTGTGGATATTTCCCTGTTTACACAGATAGCGGTGTAGACATTTCCATGTTTACACAGATAGCGGTGTGGATATTTCCATGTTTATGCAGATAGCAGTGTAGATATTTCCATGTTTATACAGATAGTTGGGCAGATATTTCCATGTTTATACAGATAGCAGTGTAGATATTTCCATCTTAATACAGATGGCTGTGTAGATATGTCCATGTTTGTACAGATGGTGGTGTAGATATTTCCATGTTAATACAGATGGCGGTGTAGATATTTTGAAGTTTATAGAGATAGCGCTTTAGTTATTTCCATATTTTTAGAGAAATCTGTGTAGATATTTCCATGCATATTCAGATAGCTGTGTAGATATTTCCATGTTCATGCAGATAGCGGTGTAGATATTTCCATGTTCATCCAGATGCCTGTGTACATATATCCATGTTCATACAGATGGCGGTGAAGATATTTCTATGTTCATACAGATGGTGGTGTAGATATTTCCATGTTCATAGAGATGGCGGCGTAGATATTTCCATGTTTATGCAGATAGCGGTATAGATATTTCCATGTTTATACAGATGGTGGTGTAGATATTTCCATGTTTATACAGATGGCGGTCTGGATATTTCCATATTTATAGAGATAGTGGTGTAGTTATTTCAAAGATTATAGAGACAGCATTGTAGATATTTCCATGTTTATACAGATAGCGGTGAAGTTATTTCCATGTTTATACAGACAGCGGTGTAGATATTTCCATGTTTATACAGATAGCGGGGTAGATATTTCCATGTTTATAGACACAGTGGGGTAGATAATTCCAATTTTATACAGATAGCAGTGTAGATATTTCCAAGTTCATACAGATAGCATTGTAGATATTTCCACGTTTATAGAGATGGCGGTGTAGATATTTCCATGTTCATACAGATGGCGGTGTAGTTATTTCCATGTTTATAGAGATGGTGGTGTAGATATTTTCATGCTTACACAGACGGCATTGTAGATATTTCCATGTTTACACAGATAGCGGTGTAGGCATTTCTATGTTTACGCAGATAGCGGTGTGGATATTTCCATGTTTATGCAGATAGCGGTGTAGATATTTCCATGTTTATACAGATATCGGTGCGGTTATTTCCATGTTTATACAGATAGTCATGCAGATATTTCCATGTTTATACAGATATCGGTGTAGATATTTCCTTCTTAAAACAGATGGAGGTGTAGATATGTCCATGATCGTACAGATGGAGGTGTAGATATTTCCATGTTCATACAGATGGCGGTGTAGATATTTCGAAATTTATAGAGATAGCGCTGTAGTTATTTCCATATTTATAGAGAAATCTGTGTAGATATTTCCATGTATATGCTGATAGCTGCGTAGATATTTCCATGTTCATGCAGATAGCGGTGTAGATATTTCGATGTTCATCCAGATGCCGGTGTACATATATCCATGTTCATACAGATAGCGGTGTAGATATTTCCATGTTCAAACAGATAGCGGTGTAGATATTTCCATGTTCATACAGATAGCGGTGTAGGTATTTCCATGTTCATACAGATAGCGGTGTAGATATTTCCATGTTCATACAGTTAGCGGTGTAGATATTTCCATGTTCATACAGAGGGCGGTGTAGATATTTATATGTTCATACAGATGGCGGTGTAGATATTTCCATGTTCATACAGACAGCGGTGTAGAGATTTCCATGTTCATACAGATAGCGGTGTAGATATTTCCATGTTCATACAGATAGCGGTCTAGATATTTCCAGGTTCATTCCAATAGCGGTGTAGACATTTCCATGTTCATACAGTGAGCGGTGTAGATATTTCCATGTTCATACAGATGGCGGTGTAGATATTTACATGTTCATACTGATGGTGGTGTAGATATTTCCATGTTTATAGAGATGACGGTCTAGATATTTCCATGTTTACAGAGATAGTGGCGTAGTTATTTCCAAGTTTATAGAGACAGCGTTGTAGATGTTTCCATGTTTATACAGATAGCGGTGAAGATATTTCCATGTTTATACAGATAGCGGTGTAGATATTTCCATGTTAAAGCAGATAGCAGTGTAGATATTTCCATGTTTATAGAGATAGTGGTGTAGATAATTTCAATTTTATACAGAGAGCAGTGTAGATATTTCCACGTTCATACAGATAGCGGTGTAGATATTTCCACGTTTATAGAGATGGCGGTGCAGATATTTCCATGTTCATACAGAGGACGGTGTAGATATTTCCATGTTTATTGGGATGGCGGTGTAGATATTTTCATGTTTACACAGATGGCGGTGTAGATATTTCCATGTTTACACAGATAGCGGTGTAGACATTTCCATGTTTACACAGATAGCGGTGTGGATATTTCCATGTTTATGCAGATAGCAGTGTAGATATTTCCATGTTTATACAGATAGCGGTGCAGATATTTCCATGTTTATTCAGATAGCGGTGCGGATATTTCCATGTTTATACACATAGTTGGGCAGATATTTCCATGTTTATACAGATAGCGGTGTAGATATTTCCATCTTAATACAGATGGCGGTGTAGATATGTCCATGTTTGTACAGATGGTGGTGTAGATATTTCCATGTTCATACAGACGGCGGTGTAGATATTTCGAAGTTTATAGAGATAGCGATGTAGTTATTTCCATATTTATAGAGAAATCTTTGTAGATATTTCCATGTATATTCAGATAGCTGCGTAGATATTTCCATGTTCATGCAGATTACGGTGTAGATATTTCCATGTTCATCCAGATGCCGGTGTACATATATCCATGTTCATACAAATGGCGGTGAAGATATTTCCATGTTCATACAGATGGCGGTGTAGGTATTTCCATGTTCATACAAATGGCGGTGTAGATATTTCCATGTTCATAGAGATGCCGATTTAGATATTTCCAGGTTCATACAAATGGCGGTGTAGATATTTCCATGTTCATAGAGATGGCGGTGTAGATATTTCCATGTTTATACAGATAGAAGTGTAGTTATGTCCATCTTTATAGAGATACCAGTCTGGATATTTCCATTGATATACAGATAGCTGTGTAGATATTTGCAAGTTCATACAGATAGCGGTGTAGATATTTCCATGTTCATACAGATAGTGGTGTAGGTATTTCCATGTTCATACAGATAGCGGTGTAGATATTTCCATGTTAATACAGATAGCGGTGTAGATATTTCCATGTTCATACAGATAGCGGTGTAGATATTTAAATGTTTTTACAGTTAGCGGTGTAGATATTTCCATGTTCATATAGATGGCGGTGTAGATATTTACATGTTGATACAGATGGCCATGTAGATATTTCCATGTTCATACAGATAGCGGTGTAGATATTTCCATGTTCATACAGATAGCGGTGTAGATATTTCTTGTTCATACCAATAGCGGTGTAGACATTTCCATGTTGATACATTTAGCGGTGTAGATATTTCCATGTTCATACAGATGGCGGTGAAGATATTTACATGTTCATACAGACGGCGGTGTAGATATTTCCATGTTTATACAGATAGCAGTGTAGTTATTTCCATGTTAATAGAGATAGCGGTGTAGATATTTCCATTGATATACAGATAGCTGTGTAGATATTTGGATGTTCATACAGATATTGGTGTAGTTATTTGCATGTTCATACAGATAGCGGTGTAGATATTTCCATGTTCATACAGATAGCGGTGTAGATATTTCCATGTTCATACAGTTAGCGGTGAAGATATTTCCATGTTCATACACATGGCGGCGTAGTTATTTACATGTTCATACAGATGGCGGTGTAGATATTTCCATGTTCGTACGGATGGCAGTGTAGATATTTCCATGCTCATACAGGTGGCGGTGTAGATATTTCCATGTTTATACAGATAGCAGTGTAGTTATTTCCATGTTTATAGAGACAGCTGTGTATATATTTCCATTGATATAGATAGCGGTGTAGATATTTGCATGTTCATACAGATAGCGGTGTAGATATTTCCATGTTCATACAGATAGCGGTTTAGATATTTCCATGTTCATACAGATAGCGGTGTAGATATTTCCATCTTCATACAGATAACGGTGTAGATATTTCCATGTTCATACAGATAGCAGTGTAGATATTTCCATGTTCATACAGTTAGCAGTGTAGATATTTCCATGTTCATACAGATGGCGGTGTAGATATTTACATATTCATACAGATGGCGGTATAGATATTTCCATATTCGTACAGATGGCGGTGTAGATATTTGCATGTTCATAGAGATGGCGGTGTAGATATTTCCATGTTTATGCACATAGCGGTATAGATATTTCCATGTTTATACAGATGGTGGTGTAGATATTTCCATGTTTATAGAGATGGCGGTCTAGATATTTCCATGTTTACAGAGATAGTGGTGTAGTTATTTCCAAGTTTATAGAGACAGCATTGTAGATATTTCCATGTTTATACAGATAGCGGTGAAGATATTTCCATGTTTATACAGATAGCGGTGTAGATATTGCCATGTTCATACAGACAGTGGTGTAGATATTCCCATGTTCATACAGTTAGCGGTGTAGATATTCCCATGTTCATACAGATGGCGGTGTAGATATTTCCATGTTCATACAGATGGCGGTGTAGATATTTCCATGTTCATACAGATAGCGGTGTAGATATTTCCATGTTCATACAGATAGCGGTGTAGATATTTCCATGTTAATACAGATAGCGATGTAGATATTTCCATGTTCTTACCGATAGCTGTGTAGATATTTCCATGTTCATACAGTTAGCGGTGTAGATATTTCCATGTTCATCCAGATGCCGGTGTAGTTATATCCATGCTCATACAGATGGTGGTGAAGATATTTCCATGTTCATACAGATGGCGGTGTAGATATTTCCATGTTCATACAAATGGCGGTGTAGATATTTCCATTTTCATGGAGATGGCGGTGTAGATATTTCCATGTTCATACAAATGGCGGTGTAGATATTTCCATGTTCATAGAGATGGCGGTGTAGATATTTCCATGTTTACAGAGATAGTGGTGTAGTTATTTCCAAGTTTATAGAGAAAACGTTGTAGATATTTCCATGTTTATACTGATAGCGGTGAAGATATTTCCATGTTTATACAGATAGCGGTGTAGATATTTCCATGTTTATACAGATAGAAGTGTAGATGTTTCCAAGTTCATACAGATAGCGGTGTAGATATTTCCACGTTTATAGAGATGGCGGTGTAGATATTTCCATGTTCATACAGATGGCGGTGTAGATATTTCCATGTTTATGGGGATGGCGGTGTAGATATTTTCATGTTTACACAGATGGCGGTGTAGATATTTCCATGTTTACACAGATAGCGGTGTAGACATTTCCATGTTTACACAGATAGCGGAGTGGATATTTCCATGTTTATGCAGATAGCAGTGCAGATATTTCCATGTTTATACAGATAGTTGGGCAGATATTTCCATGTTTATACAGATAGCGGTGTAGATATTTCCATCTTAATATAGATGGCAGTGTAGATATGTCCATGTTCGTACAGATGGCGTTGTAGTTATTTCCATGTTCATACAGATGGCGGTGTAGATATTTCGAAGTTTATAGAGATAGCGTTGTAGTTATTTCCATATTTATAGAGAAATCTGTGTAGATATTTCCATGTTTATGCAGATAGCTGTGTAGATATTTCCATGTTCATGCAGATAACGGTGTAGATACTTCCATGTTCATCCAGATGCCGGTGTAGATATATCCATGTTCATACAGATGGCGGTGAGGTTATTTCCATGTTCATACAGATGGCAGTGTAGATATTTCCATGTTCATACAGGTGGCGGTGTAGATATTTCCATGTTTATACAGATAGCAGTGTAGATATTTCCATGTTTATAGAGATAGCAGAGTAGATATTTCCATTGATATACAGATAGCTGTGTAGATATTTGCATGTTCATACAGATAGTGGTGTAGATATTTCCATGTTCGTACAGATAGCGGTGTTTATATTTCCATGTTCATACATATAGCGGTGTAGATATTTCCATGTTCATACAGATAACGGTGTAGATATTTCCATGTTCATACAGATAGCGGTGTAGATATTTCCATGATCATACAGTTAGCGGTGTAGATATTTCCATGTTCATCCAGATGCCGGTGTAGATATATCCATGCTCATACAGATGGTGGTGAAGATATTTGCATGTTCATACAGATGGCGGTGTAGATATTTCCATGTTCATACAAATGGCGGTGTGGATATCTCCATGTTCATGGAGATGGCGGTGTAGATATTTCCATGTTCATACAAATGGCGGTGTAGATATTTCCATGTTCATAGAGATGGCGGTGTAGATATTTCCATGTTTACAGAGATAGTGCTGTAGTTATTTCCAAGTTTATAGAGACAACGTTGTAGATATTTCCATGTTTATACTGATAGCGGTGAAGATATTTCCATGTTTATACAGATACCGGTGTAGATATTTCCATGTTTATACAGATAGCAGTGTAGATATTTCCACGTTTATAGAGATAGTGGTGTAGATAATTTCAATTTTATACAGAGAGCAGTGTAGATGTTTCCAAGTTCATACAGATAGCGGTGTAGATATTTCCACGTTTATAGAGATGGCGGTGTAGATATTTCCATGTTCATACAGATGGTGGTGTAGATATTTCCATGTTTATGGGGATGGCGGTGTAGATATTTTCATGTTTACACAGATGGCGGTTTAGATATTTCCATGTTTACACAGATAGCGGTGTAGACATTTCCATGTTTACACAGATAGCGGAGTGGATATTTCCATGTTTATGCAGATAGCAGTGCAGATATTTCCATGTTTATACAGATAGTTGGGCAGATATTTCCATGTTTATACAGATAGCGGTGTAGATATTTCCATCTTAATACAGATGGCGGTGTAGATATGTCCATGTTCGTACAGATTGCGTTGTAGATATTTCCATGTTCATACAGATGGCGGTGTAGATATTTCGAAGTTTATAGAGATAGCGCTGTAGTTATTTCCATATTTATAGAGAAATCTGTGTAGATATTTCCATGTTTATGCAGATAGCTGTGTAGATATTTCCATGTTCATGCAGATAACGGTGTAGATACTTCCATGTTCATCCAGATGCCGGTGTAGATATATCCATGTTCATACAGATGGCGGTGAAGTTATTTCCATGTTCATACAGAGGGCAGTGTAGATAATTCCATGTTCATACAAATGGCGGTGTAGATATTTCCATGTTCATAGAGATGGCGGTGTAGATATTTCCATGTTCATAGAGATGGCGGTGTAGATATTTCCATGTTTATACAGATAGCAGTGTAGTTATTTCCATGTTTATAGAGATAGTGGTGTAGATAATTTCAATTTTATACAGATAGCTGTGTAGATATTTGCATGTTCATGCAGATATCGGTGTAGATATTTCCATGTTCATACAGATAGCGGTGTAGATATTTCCATGTTCATACAGATAGCAGTGTAGATATTTCCATGTTCATGCAGATAGAGTTGTAGATATTTCCATGTTCATACCAATAGCGGTGTAGACATTTCCATGTTGATACATTTAGCGGTGTAGATATTTCCATGTTCTTACAGATGGCGGTGAAAATATTTACATGTTCATACAGAGGGCAGTGTATATATTTCCATGTTTGTACGGATGGCAGTGTAGATATTTCCATGTTCATACAGGTGGCGGTGTAGATATTTCCATGTTTATACAGATAGCTGTGTAGTTATTTCCATGTTTATAGAGACAGCTGTGTATATGTTTCCATTGATATACAGATAGCGGTGTAGATATTTGCATGTTCATACAGATAGCGGTTTAGATATTTCCATGTTCATACAGATAGCGGTGTAGATATTTCCATGTTCATACAGATAATGGTGTAGATATTTCCATGTTCATACAGATAGCGGTGTAGATATTTCCATGTTCATACAGTTAGCCGTGTAGATATTTCCATGTTCATACAGATGGCGGTGTAGATATTTACATGTTCATACAGATGGCGGTATAGATATTTCCATGTTCGTACAGATGGCGGTGTAGATACTTGCATGTTCATAGAGATGGCGGTGTAGATATTTCCATGTTTATGCACATAGCGGTATAGATATTTCCATGTTTATACAGATGGTGGTGTAGATATTTCCATGTTTATAGAGATGGCGGTCTAGATATTTCCATGTTTACAGAGATAGTGGTGTAGTTATTTCCAAGTTTATAGAGACAGCATTGTAGATATTTCCATGTTTATACAGATAGCGGTGAAGATATTTCCATGTTTATACAGATAGCGGTGTAGATATTTCCATGTTTATACAGATAGCAGTGTAGATATTTCCATGTTTATAGAGATAGTGTTGTTGATAATTTCAATTTCATACAGAGAGCAGTGTAGATATTTCCAAGTTCATACAGATAGCGGTGTAGATATTTCCATGTTTATAGAGATGGCGGTGTAGATATTTCCATGTTCATACAGAGGACGGTGTAGATATTTCCATGTTTATAGGGATGGCGGTGTAGATATTTTCAAGTTTACACTGATGGCGGTGTAGATATTTCCATGTTTACACAGATAGCGGTGTAGACATTTCCATGTTTACACAGATAGCGGTGTGGATATTTCCATGTTTATGCATATAGCGGTGTATATATTTCCATGATAATACAGATAGCTGTGCAGATATTTCCATGTTTATTCAGATAGCGGTGCGGATATTTCCATGTTTATACAGATAGTTGGGCAGATATTTCCATGTTTATACAGATAGCGGTGTAGATATTTCCATCTTAATACAGATGGCGGTGTAGATATGTCCATGTTTGTACAGATGGTGGTGTAGATATTTCCATGTTCATACAGACGGCGGTGTAGATATTTCGAAGTTTATAGAGATAGCGATGTAGTTATTTCAATATTTATAGAGAAATCTGTGTAGATATTTCCATGTAAATTCAGATAGCTGCGTAGATATTTCCATGTTCATGCAGATTACGGTGTAGATATTTCCATGTTCATCCAGATGCCGGTGTACATATATCCATGTTCATACAAATGGCGGTGAAGATATTTCCATGTTCATACAAATGGCGGTGTAGATATTTCCATGTTCGTAGAGATGGCGGTGTAGATATTTCCAGGTTCCTACAAATGGCGGTGTAGATATTTCCATGTTCATAGAGATGGCGGTGTAGATATTTCCACGTTTATGCAGATAGCGGTATAGATATTTCCATGTTTATACAGATGGTGGTGTAGATATTTCCATGTTCATACAGGTGGCGGTGTAGATATTTCCATGTTTATACAGATAGCAGTGTAGTTATTTCCATGTTAATCGAGATAGCTGTGTAGATATTTCCATTGATATACAGATAGCTGTGTAGATATTTGGATGTTCATACAGATATTGGTGTAGATATTTGCATGTTCATACAGATAGCGGTGTAGATATTTCCATGTTCATACAGATAGCGGTGTAGATATTTCCATGTTCATACAGTTAGCGGTGAAGATATTTCCATGTTCATACACATGGCGGTGTAGTTATTTACATGTTCATACAGATGGCGGTGTAGATATTTCCATGTTCGTACGGATGGCAGTGTAGATATTTCCATGTTCATACAGGTGGCGGTGTAGATATTTCCATGTTTATACAGATAGCAGTGTAGTTATTTCCATGTTTATAGAGACAGCTGTGTATATGTTTCCATTGATATACAGATAGCGGTGTAGATATTTGCATGTTCATACAGATAGCGGTGTAGATATTTCCATGTTCATACAGATAGCGGTTTAGATATTTCCATGTTCATACAGATAGCGGTGTAGATATTTCCATGTTCATACAGATAACGGTGTAGATATTTCCATGTTCATACAGATAGAGGTGTAGATATTTCCATGTTCATACAGTTAGCAGTGTAGATATTTCCATGTTCATACAGATGGCGGTGTAGATATTTACATGTTCATACAGATGGCGGTATAGATATTTCCATGTTCGTACAGATGGCGGTGTATATATTTGCATGTTCATAGAGATGGCGGTGTAGATATTTCCATGTTTATAGAGATGGCGGTCTAGATATTTCCATGTTTACAGAGATAGTGGTGTAGTTATTTCCAAGTTTATAGAGACAGCATTGTAGATATTTCCATGTTTATACAGATAGCGGTGAAGATATTTCCATGTTTATACAGATAGCGGTGTAGATATTTCCATGTTCATTCAGATAGCGGTGTAGATATTTCCATATTCATACCAATAGCTCTGTAGATATTTCCATGTCCATACAGTTAGCGTTGTAGATATTTCCATGTTCATTCAGATGGCGGTGTTGATATTTCCATGTTCGTACAGATGGCAGTGTAGATATTTCTAAGTTCATACAGGTAGCGGTGTAGATATTTCCATGTTTATACAGATAGCAGTGTAGTTATTTCCATGTTTATAGAGATAGCAGTGTAGATATTTCCATTGATATACAGATAGCTGTGTAGATATTTGCATTTTCATACAGATAGCTGTGTAGTTATTTGCATTTTCATACAGATAGCGGTGTAGATATTTCCATGTTCGTACAGATAGCGGTGTAGATATTTCCATGTTCATACAGATAGCGGTGTAGATATTTCCATGATCATACAGTTAGCGGTGAAGATATTTCCATTTTCATACAGATGGCGGTGTAGACATTTACATGTTCATACAGATGGCGGTGTAGATATTTCCATGTTCGTACAGATATCGGTGTAGATATTTCCATGTTCTTAGAGATGGCGGTGTAGATATTTCCATGTTCATACAAATGGCGGTGTAGAT
Source organism: Gorilla gorilla gorilla (assembly GCF_029281585.2). NCBI lineage: Eukaryota > Metazoa > Chordata > Mammalia > Primates > Hominidae > Gorilla > Gorilla gorilla. The sequence goes on along the minus strand of NC_073227.2, from coordinate 4,667,109 downwards.
ATTTCCATGTTCTTAGAGATGGTGGTGGAGATATTTCCAGGTTTATACAGATAGCAGTGTAGTAATTTCCATGTTTATAGAGATAGCAGTGTAGATATTTCCATTGATATACAGATAGCTGTGTAGATACTTGCATGTTCATTCAGATAGCGGTGTAGATATTTCCATGTTTTGCATGTTCATTCAGATAGCGGTGTAGATATTTCCATGTTCATACAGATAGCGGGGTAGATATTTCCATGTTCATACAGATAGTGGTGTAGATATTTCCATGTTCATACAGTTAGCGGTGTAGATATTTCCATGTTCATACAATTAGCGGTGTAGATAATTCCATGTTCATACAGATGGCGGTGTAGATATTTACATGTTCATACAGATGGCGGTGTAGATATTTCCATGTTCGTACGAATGGCAGTGTAGATATTTCCATGTTCGTACAGATGGCGGTGTAGATATTTCCATGTTTATACAGATAGCAGTGTAGATATTTCCATATTTATAGAGATAGCAATGTAGATATTTCCATTGATATACAGATAGCTGTGTAGATATTTGCATGTTCATACAGATAGCGGTGTAGTTATTTCCATGTTCGAACAGATAGCGGTATAGATATTTCCATGTTCATACAGATAGCGGTGTAGATATTTCCATGTTCATACAGATGACGGTGTAGATATTTCCATGTTCATACAGATAGCGGTGTAGATATTTCCATGTTCATACAGTTGGCGGTGTAGATATTTCCATGTTCATACAGATGGCGGTGTAGATATTTCCATGTTCATACAGATGGCGTTGTAGATATTTCCATGTTCGTACAGAAGGCGGTGTAGATGTATCCATGTTCATAGAGATGGCGGTGTAGATATTTCCATGTTTATGCAGATAGCGGTATAGATATTTCCATGTTTATACAGATGGTGGTGTAGATATTTCCATGTTTATGGGGATGGCGGTGTAGATATTGTCATGTTTACACAGATGGCGGTGTAGATATTTCCATGTTTACACAGATAGCGGTGTAGACATTTCCATGTTTACACAGATTGCGGTGTGGATATTTCCATGTTTATGCAGATAGCAGTGTAGATATTTCCATGTTTATACAGATAGCGGAGCGGATATTTCCATGTTTATACAGATAGTTGGGCAGATATTTCCATGTTTATATGGATAGTGGTGTAGATATTTCCATCTTAATACAGATGGCGGTGTAATTATGTCCATATTTGCACAGATGGCGGTGTAGATATTTCCATGTTTATAAAGATGGCGGTGTAGATATTTTCATGTTTACACAGATGACGGTGCATATATTTCCATTTTTACACAGATAGCGGTGTAGACATTTCCATGTTTAAACTGATAGCTTTGTGGATATTTCCATGGTTATGCAGATAGCGGTGTAGATATTTCCATGTTTATACACATTGGCAGATATTTCCATGTTTATACAGATAGCGGAGTAGATATTTCCATCTTAATACAGATGGCGGTGTAGATATGTCTATGTTCGAACAGATGGCGCTGTAGATATTTCCATGTTCATACAGATGGCGGTGTAGATATTTCGAAGATTATAGAGATAGCGCTGTAGTTATTTCCATATTTATAGAGAAATATGTGTAGATATTTCCATGTATATGCAGAGAGCTGTGTAGATATTTCCATGTTCATGCAGATAGCGGAGTAGATATTTCCATGTTCATCCAGATGCCGGTGTACATATATCCATGTTCATACAAATGGCGGTGAAGATATTTCCATGTTCATACATATGGCGGTGTAGGTATTTCCATGTTCATACAAATGGCGGTGTAGATATTTCCATGTTCATAGAGATGCCGGTTTAGATATGTCCAGGTTCATACAAATGGCGGTGTAGATATTTCCATGTTCATAGAGATGGCGGTGTAGATATTTCCATGTTTATACAGATAGAAGTGTAGTTATGTCCATCTTTATAGAGATACCAGTCTGGATATTTCCATTGATATACAGATAGCTGTGTAGATATTTGCATGTTCATACAGATAGCGGTGTAGGTATTTCCATGTTCATACAGATAGCGGTGTAGATATTTCCATGTTCATACAGATTGCGGTGTAGATATTTCCATGTTAATACAGATAGCGGTGTAGATATTTCCATTTTCATACAGATAGTGGTGTAGATATTTAAATGTTCATACAGTTAGCGGTGTAGATACTTCCATGTTCATATACATGGCGGTGTAGATATTTACATGTTGATACAGATGGCGGTGTAGATATTTCCATGTTCATACAGATAGCGGTGTAGGTATTTCCATGTTTATACAGATAGCGGTGTAGATATTTCCATTGATATACAGATAGCTGTGTAGATATTTGCATGTTCATGCAGATAGCGGTGTAGATATTTCCATTGATATACAGATAGCTGTGTAGATATTTGCACGTTCATAGAGATAGCGGTGTAGATATTTGCATGTTCATAGAGATAGCGGTGTATATATTTCCATGTTCATACAGATAGCGGTGTAGATATTTCCATGTTCATACAGATAGCGGTGTAGATATTGCCATGTTCATACAGACAGTGGTGTAGATATTCCCATGTTCATACAGTTAGCGGTGTAGATATTCCCATGTTCATAAAGATGGCGGTGTAGATATTTCCATGTTCATACAGATGGCGGTGTAGATATTTCCATGTTCATACAGATAGCGGTGTAGATATTTCCATGTTCATACAGATAGCGGTGTAGATATTTCCATGTTAATACAGATAGCGATGTAGATATTTCCATGTTCTTACCGATAGCTGTGTAGATATTTCCATGTTCATACAGTTAGCGGTGTAGATATTTCCATGTTCATCCAGATGCCGGTGTAGTTATATCCATGCTCATACAGATGGTGGTGAAGATATTTCCATGTTCATTCAGATGGCGGTGTAGATATTTCCATGTTCATACAAATGGCGGTGTAGATATTTCCATTTTCATGGAGATGGCGGTGTAGATATTTCCATGTTCATACAAATGGCGGTGTAGATATTTCCATGTTCATAGAGATGGCGGTGTAGATATTTCCATGTTTACATAGATAGTGGTGTAGTTATTTCCAAGTTTATAGAGAAAACGTTGTAGATATTTCCATGTTTATACTGATAGCGGTGAAGATATTTCCATGTTTATACAGATAGCGGTGTAGATATTTCCATGTTTATACAGATAGAAGTGTAGATGTTTCCAAGTTCATACAGATAGCGGTGTAGATATTTCCACGTTTATAGAGATGGCGGTGTAGATATTTCCATGTTCATACAGATGGCGGTGTAGATATTTCCAAGTTTATGGGGATGGCGGTGTAGATATTTTCATGTTTACACAGATGGCGGTGTAGATATTTCCATGTTTACACAGATAGCGGTGTAGACATTTCCATGTTTACACAGATAGCGGAGTGGATATTTCCATGTTTATGCAGATAGCAGTGCAGATATTTCCATGTTTATACAGATAGTTGGGCAGATATTTCCAAGTTTATACAGATAGCGGTGTAGATATTTCCATCTTAATATAGATGGCAGTGTAGATATGTCCATGTTCGTACAGATGGCGTTGTAGATATTTCCATGTTCATACAGATGGCGGTGTAGATATTTCGAAGTTTATAGAGATAGCGTTGTAGTTATTTCCATATTTATAGAGAAATCTGTGTAGATATTTCCATGTTTATGCAGATAGCTGTGTAGATATTTCCATGTTCATGCAGATAACGGTGTAGATACTTCCATGTTCATCCAGATGCCGGTGTAGATATATCCATGTTCATACAGATGGCGGTGAGGTTATTTCCATGTTCATACAGATGGCAGTGTAGATATTTCCATGTTCATACAGGTGGCGGTGTAGATATTTCCATGTTTATACAGATAGCAGTGTAGATATTTCCATGTTTATAGAGATAGCAGAGTAGATATTTCCATTGATATACAGATAGCTGTGTAGATATTTGCATGTTCATACAGATAGTGGTGTAGATATTTGCATGTTCGTACAGATAGCGGTGTTTATATTTCCATGTTCATACATATAGCGGTGTAGATATTTCCATGTTCATACAGATAACGGTGTAGATATTTCCATGTTCATACAGATAGCGGTGTAGATATTTCCACGATCATACAGTTAGCGGTGTAGATATTTCCATGTTCATCCAGATGCCGGTGTAGATATATCCATGCTCATACAGATGGTGGTGAAGATATTTGCATGTTCATACAGATGGCGGTGTAGATATTTCCATGTTCATACAAATGGCGGTGTGGATATCTCCATGTTCATGGAGATGGCGGTGTAGATATTTCCATGTTCATACAAATGGTGGTGTAGATATTTCCATGTTCATAGAGATGGCGGTGTAGATATTTCCATGTTTACAGAGATAGTGGTGTAGTTATTTCCAAGTTTATAGAGACAACGTTGTAGATATTTCCATGTTTATACTGATAGCGGTGAAGATATTTCCATGTTTATACAGATAGCGGTGTAGATATTTCCATGTTTATACAGATAGCAGTGTAGATATTTCCACGTTTATAGAGATAGTGGTGTAGATAATTTCAATTTTATACAGAGAGCAGTGTAGATGTTTCCAAGTTCATACAGATAGCGGTGTAGATATTTCCACGTTTATAGAGATGGCGGTGTAGATATTTCCATGTTCATACAGATGGTGGTGTAGATATTTCCATGTTTATGGGGATGGCGGTGTAGATATTTTCATGTTTACACAGATGGCGGTTTAGATATTTCCATGTTTACACAGATAGCGGTGTAGACATTTCCATGTTTACACAGATAGCGGAGTGGATATTTCCATGTTTATGCAGATAGCAGTGCAGATATTTCCATGTTTATACAGATAGTTGGGCAGATATTTCCATGTTTATACAGATAGCGGTGTAGATATTTCCATCTTAATACAGATGGCGGTGTAGATATGTCCATGTTCGTACAGATGGCGTTGTAGATATTTCCATGTTCATACAGATGGCGGTGTAGATATTTCGAAGTTTATAGAGATAGCGCTGTAGTTATTTCCATATTTATAGAGAAATCTGTGTAGATATTTCCATGTTTATGCAGATAGCTGTGTAGATATTTCCATGTTCATGCAGATAACGGTGTAGATACTTCCATGTTCATCCAGATGCCGGTGTAGATATATCCATGTTCATACAGATGGCGGTGAAGTTATTTCCATGTTCATACAGAGGGCAGTGTAGATAATTCCATGTTCATACAAATGGCGGTGTAGATATTTCCATGTTCATAGAGATGGCGGTGTAGATATTTCCATGTTCATAGAGATGGCGGTGTAGATATTTCCATGTTTATACAGATAGCAGTGTAGTTATTTCCATGTTTATAGAGATAGTGGTGTAGATAATTTCAATTTTATACAGATAGCTGTGTAGATATTTGCATGTTCATGCAGATATCGGTGTAGATATTTCCATGTTCATACAGATAGCGGTGTAGATATTTCCATGTTCATACAGATAGCGGTGTAGATATTTCCATGTTCATGCAGATAGAGTTGTAGATATTTCCATGTTCATACCAATAGCGGTGTAGACATTTCCATGTTGATACATTTAGCGGTGTAGATATTTCCATGTTCTTACAGATGGCGGTGAAGATATTTACATGTTCATACAGAGGGCAGTGTATATATTTCCATGTTTGTACGGATGGCAGTGTAGATATTTCCATGTTCATACAGGTGGCGGTGTAGATATTTCCATGTTTACACAGATAGCTGTGTAGTTATTTCCATGTTTATAGAGACAGCTGTGTATATGTTTCCATTGATATACAGATAGCGGTGTAGATATTTGCATGTTCATACAGATAGCGGTGTAGATATTTGCATGTTCATACAGATAGCGGTTTAGATATTTCCATGTTCATACAGATAGCGGTGTAGATATTTCCATGTTCATACAGATAATGGTGTAGATATTTCCATGTTAATACAGATAGCGGTGTAGATATTTCCATGTTCATACAGTTAGCAGTGTAGATATTTCCATGTTCATACAGATGGCAGTGTAGATATTTACATGTTCATACAGATGGCGGTATATATATTTCCATGTTCGTACAGATGGCGGTGTAGATACTTGCATGTTCATAGAGATGGCGGTGTAGATATTTCCATGTTTATGCACATAGCGGTATAGATATTTCCATGTTTATACAGATGGTGGTGTAGATATTTCCATGTTTATAGAGATGGCGGTCTAGATATTTCCATGTTTACAGAGATAGTGGTGTAGTTATTTCCAAGTTTATAGAGACAGCATTGTAGATATTTCTATGTTTATACAGATAGCGGTGAAGATATTTCCATGTTTATACAGATAGCGGTGTAGATATTTCCATGTTTATACAGATAGCAGTGTAGATATTTCCATGTTTATAGAGATAGTGTTGTAGATAATTTCAATTTCATACAGAGAGCAGTGTAGATATTTCCAAGTTCATACAGATAGCGGTGTAGATATTTCCATGTTTATAGAGATGGCGGTGTAGATATTTCCATGTTCATACAGAGGACGGTGTAGATATTTCCATGTTTATAGGGATGGCGGTGTAGATATTTTCAAGTTTACACTGATGGCGGGGTAGATATTTCCATGTTTACACAGATAGCGGTGTAGACATTTCCATGTTTACACAGATAGCGGTGTGGATATTTCCATGTTTATGCATATAGCGGTGTATATATTTCCATGATAATACAGATAGCTGTGCAGATATTTCCATGTTTATTCAGATAGCGGTGCGGATATTTCCATGTTTATACAGATAGTTGGGCAGATATTTCCATGTTTATACAGATAGCGGTGTAGATATTTCCATCTTAATACAGATGGCGGTGTAGATATGTCCATGTTTGTACAGATGGTGGTGTAGATATTTCCATGTTCATACAGACGGCGGTGTAGATATTTCGAAGTTTATACAGATAGCGATGTAGTTATTTCCATATTTATAGAGAAATCTGTGTAGATATTTCCATGTAAATTCAGATAGCTGCGTAGATATTTCCATGTTCATGCAGATTACGGTGTAGATATTTCCATGTTCATCCAGATGCCGGTGTACATATATCCATGTTCATACAAATGGCGGTGAAGATATTTCCATGTTCATACAGATGGCGGTGTAGATATTTCCAGGTTCCTACAAATGGCGGTGTAGATATTTCCATGTTCATAGAGATGGCGGTGTAGATATTTCCACGTTTATGCAGATAGCGGTATAGATATTTCCATGTTTATACAGATGGTGGTGTAGATATTTCCATGTTCATACAGGTGGCGGTGTAGATATTTCCATGTTTATACAGATAGCAGTGTAGTTATTTCCATGTTAATCGAGATAGCTGTGTAGATATTTCCATTGATATACAGATAGCTGTGTAGATATTTGGATGTTCATACAGATATTGGTGTAGATATTTGCATGTTCATACAGATAGCGGTGTAGATATTTCCATGTTCATACAGATAGCGGTGTAGATATTTCCATGTTCATACAGTTAGCGGTGAAGATATTTCCATGTTCATACACATGGCGGTGTAGTTATTTACATGTTCATACAGATGGCGGTGTAGATATTTCCATGTTCGTACGGATGGCAGTGTAGATATTTCCATGTTCATACAGGTGGCGGTGTAGATATTTCCATGTTTATACAGATAGCAGTGTAGTTATTTCCATGTTTATAGAGACAGCTGTGTATATGTTTCCATTGATATACAGATAGCGGTGTAGATATTTGCATGTTCATACAGATAGCGGTGTAGATATTTCCATGTTCATACAGATAGCGGTTTAGATATTTCCATGTTCATACAGATAGCGGTGTAGATATTTCCATGTTCATACAGATAACTGTGTAGATATTTCCATGTTCATACAGATAGCGGTGTAGATATTTCCATGTTCATACAGTTAGCAGTGTAGATATTTCCATGTTCATACAGATGGCGGTGTAGATATTTACATGTTCATACAGATGGCGGTATAGATATTTCCATGTTCGTACAGATGGCGGTGTATATATTTGCAGGTTCATAGAGATGGCGGTGTAGATATTTCCATGTTTATGCACATAGCGGTATAGATATTTTCATGTTTATACAGATGGTGGTGTAGATATTTCCATGTTTATAGAGATGGCGGTCTAGATATTTCCATGTTTACAGAGATAGTGGTGTAGTTATTTCCAAGTTTATAGAGACAGCATTGTAGATATTTCCATGTTTATACAGATAGCGGTGAAGATATTTCCATGTTTATACAGATAGCGGTGTAGATATTTCCATGTTTATACAGATAGCAGTGTAGATATTTCCATGTTTATAGAGATAGTGTTGTAGATAATTTCAATTTCATACAGAGAGCAGTGTAGATATTTCCAAGTTCATACAGATAGCGGTGTAGATATTTCCATGTTTATAGAGATGGCGGTGTAGATATTTCCATGTTCATACAGAGGACGGTGTAGATATTTCCATGTTTATAGGGATGGCGGTGTAGATATTTTCATGTTTACACAGATGGCGGTGTAGATATTTCCATGTTTACACAGATAGCGGTGTAGACATTTCCATGTTTACACAGATAGCGGTGTGGATATTTCCATGTTTATGCAGATAGCGGTGTATATATTTCCATGATAATACAGATAGCGGTGCGGATATTTCCATGTTTATTCAGATAGCGGTGCGGATATTTCCATGTTTATACAGATAGTTGGGTAGATATTTCCATGTTTATACAGATAGCGGTGTAGATATTTCCATCTTAATACAGATGGCGGTGTAGATATGTTCATGTTTGTACAGGTGGCGGTGTAGATATTTCGAGTTTTATAGAGATAGCGATGTAGTTATTTCCATATTTATAGAGAAATCTGTGTAGATATTTCCATGTAAATTCAGATAGCTGCGTAGATATTTCCATGTTCATGCAGATTACGGTGTAGATATTTCCATGTTCATCCAGATGCCGGTGTACATATATCCATGTTCATACAAATGGCGGTGAAGATATTTCCATGTTCATACAGATGGCGGTGTAGGTATTTCCATGTTCATACAAATGGCGGTGTAGATATTTCCATGTTCATACAGATAGCGGTGTAGATATTTCCATGTTCATACAGATAATGGTGTAGATATTTCCATGTTAATACAGATAGCGGTGTAGATATTTCCATGTTCATACAGTTAGCAGTGTAGATATTTCCATGTTCATACAGATGGCGGTGTAGATATTTACATGTTCATACAGATGGCGGTATATATATTTCCATGTTCGTACAGATGGCGGTGTAGATACTTGCATGTTCATAGAGATGGCGGTGTAGATATTTCCATGTTTATGCACATAGCGGTATAGATATTTCCATGTTTATACAGATGGTGGTGTAGATATTTCCATGTTTATAGAGATGGCGGTCTAGATATTTCCATGTTTACAGAGATAGTGGTGTAGTTATTTCCAAGTTTATAGAGACAGCATTGTAGATATTTCTATGTTTATACAGATAGCGGTGAAGATATTTCCATGTTTATACAGATAGCGGTGTAGATATTTCCATGTTTATACAGATAGCAGTGTAGATATTTCCATGTTTATAGAGATAGTGTTGTAGATAATTTCAATTTCATACAGAGAGCAGTGTAGATATTTCCAAGTTCATACAGATAGCGGTGTAGATATTTCCATGTTTATAGAGATGGCGGTGTAGATATTTCCATGTTCATACAGAGGACGGTGTAGATATTTCCATGTTTATAGGGATGGCGGTGTAGATATTTTCAAGTTTACACTGATGGCGGGGTAGATATTTCCATGTTTACACAGATAGCGGTGTAGACATTTCCATGTTTACACAGATAGCGGTGTGGATATTTCCATGTTTATGCATATAGCGGTGTATATATTTCCATGATAATACAGATAGCTGTGCAGATATTTCCATGTTTATTCAGATAGCGGTGCGGATATTTCCATGTTTATACAGATAGTTGGGCAGATATTTCCATGTTTATACAGATAGCGGTGTAGATATTTCCATCTTAATACAGATGGCGGTGTAGATATGTCCATGTTTGTACAGATGGTGGTGTAGATATTTCCATGTTCATACAGACGGCGGTGTAGATATTTCGAAGTTTATACAGATAGCGATGTAGTTATTTCCATATTTATAGAGAAATCTGTGTAGATATTTCCATGTAAATTCAGATAGCTGCGTAGATATTTCCATGTTCATGCAGATTACGGTGTAGATATTTCCATGTTCATCCAGATGCCGGTGTACATATATCCATGTTCATACAAATGGCGGTGAAGATATTTCCATGTTCATACAGATGGCGGTGTAGATATTTCCAGGTTCCTACAAATGGCGGTGTAGATATTTCCATGTTCATAGAGATGGCGGTGTAGATATTTCCACGTTTATGCAGATAGCGGTATAGATATTTCCATGTTTATACAGATGGTGGTGTAGATATTTCCATGTTCATACAGGTGGCGGTGTAGATATTTCCATGTTTATACAGATAGCAGTGTAGTTATTTCCATGTTAATCGAGATAGCTGTGTAGATATTTCCATTGATATACAGATAGCTGTGTAGATATTTGGATGTTCATACAGATATTGGTGTAGATATTTGCATGTTCATACAGATAGCGGTGTAGATATTTCCATGTTCATACAGATAGCGGTGTAGATATTTCCATGTTCATACAGTTAGCGGTGAAGATATTTCCATGTTCATACACATGGCGGTGTAGTTATTTACATGTTCATACAGATGGCGGTGTAGATATTTCCATGTTCGTACGGATGGCAGTGTAGATATTTCCATGTTCATACAGGTGGCGGTGTAGATATTTCCATGTTTATACAGATAGCAGTGTAGTTATTTCCATGTTTATAGAGACAGCTGTGTATATGTTTCCATTGATATACAGATAGCGGTGTAGATATTTGCATGTTCATACAGATAGCGGTGTAGATATTTCCATGTTCATACAGATAGCGGTTTAGATATTTCCATGTTCATACAGATAGCGGTGTAGATATTTCCATGTTCATACAGATAACTGTGTAGATATTTCCATGTTCATACAGATAGCGGTGTAGATATTTCCATGTTCATACAGTTAGCAGTGTAGATATTTCCATGTTCATACAGATGGCGGTGTAGATATTTACATGTTCATACAGATGGCGGTATAGATATTTCCATGTTCGTACAGATGGCGGTGTATATATTTGCAGGTTCATAGAGATGGCGGTGTAGATATTTCCATGTTTATGCACATAGCGGTATAGATATTTTCATGTTTATACAGATGGTGGTGTAGATATTTCCATGTTTATAGAGATGGCGGTCTAGATATTTCCATGTTTACAGAGATAGTGGTGTAGTTATTTCCAAGTTTATAGAGACAGCATTGTAGATATTTCCATGTTTATACAGATAGCGGTGAAGATATTTCCATGTTTATACAGATAGCGGTGTAGATATTTCCATGTTTATACAGATAGCAGTGTAGATATTTCCATGTTTATAGAGATAGTGTTGTAGATAATTTCAATTTCATACAGAGAGCAGTGTAGATATTTCCAAGTTCATACAGATAGCGGTGTAGATATTTCCATGTTTATAGAGATGGCGGTGTAGATATTTCCATGTTCATACAGAGGACGGTGTAGATATTTCCATGTTTATAGGGATGGCGGTGTAGATATTTTCATGTTTACACAGATGGCGGTGTAGATATTTCCATGTTTACACAGATAGCGGTGTAGACATTTCCATGTTTACACAGATAGCGGTGTGGATATTTCCATGTTTATGCAGATAGCGGTGTATATATTTCCATGATAATACAGATAGCGGTGCGGATATTTCCATGTTTATTCAGATAGCGGTGCGGATATTTCCATGTTTATACAGATAGTTGGGTAGATATTTCCATGTTTATACAGATAGCGGTGTAGATATTTCCATCTTAATACAGATGGCGGTGTAGATATGTTCATGTTTGTACAGGTGGCGGTGTAGATATTTCGAGTTTTATAGAGATAGCGATGTAGTTATTTCCATATTTATAGAGAAATCTGTGTAGATATTTCCATGTAAATTCAGATAGCTGCGTAGATATTTCCATGTTCATGCAGATTACGGTGTAGATATTTCCATGTTCATCCAGATGCCGGTGTACATATATCCATGTTCATACAAATGGCGGTGAAGATATTTCCATGTTCATACAGATGGCGGTGTAGGTATTTCCATGTTCATACAAATGGCGGTGTAGATATTTCCATGTTCATAGAGATGGCGGTGTAGATATTTCCAGGTTCATACAAATGGCGGTGTAGATATTTCCATGTTCATAGAGATGGCGGTGTAGATATTTCCACGTTTATGCAGATAGCGGTATAGATATTTCCATGTTTATACAGATGGTGGTGTAGATATTTCCATGTTTATAGAGATGGCGGTCTAGATATTTCCATGTTTATACATATAGCGGTGAAGATATTTCCATGTTTATACAGATAGCGGTGTAGATATTTCCATGTTTATACAGATAGCAGTGTAGATATTTCCATGTTTATAGAGATAGTGGTGTAGATAATTTCAATTTTATACCGAGAGCAGTGTAGATATTTCCAAGTTCATACAGATAGCGATGTAGATATTTCCACGTTTATAGAGATGGCGGTGTAGATATTTCCATGTTCATACAGATGGCGGTGTTGTTATTTACATGTTCATACACATGGCGGTGTAGATATTTCCATGTTCATAGAGATGGCGGTGTAGATATTTCCATGTTCGTATGGATGGCAGTGTAGACATTTCCATGTTCATACAGGTGTCGGTGTAGATATTTCCATGTTTAAACCGATAGCAGTGTAGTTATTTCCATGTTTATAAACATAGCATTGTAGATATCTCCATTGATATACAGATAGCTGTGTAGATATTTGCATGTTCATACAGATAGCGGTGTAGTTATTTCCATGTTCGTACAGAAAGCGGTGTAGATATTTCCATGTTCATACAGATAGCGGTGTAGATATTTCCATGTTCATAGAGATATCGCTGTAGATATTTCCATGTTCATGCAGATAGCGGTGTAGATATTTCCATGTTCATACAGTTAGCGGTGTAGATATTTCCATGTTCATACAGATGGCGGTGTAGATATTTCCATGTTCATACAAATGGCGTTGTAGATATTTCCATGTTCATAGAGATGGCGGTGTAGGTATTTCCATGTTTATACAGATAGCAGTGTAGTTATTTCCATGTTTATAGAGATAGTGGTGTAGATAATTTCAATTTCATACAGATAGCTGTGTAGATATTTGCATGTTCATACAGATAGCGGTGTAGATATTTCCATGTTCATACAGATAGCGATGTAGAGATTTCCATGTTCATACAGTTAGCGGTGTAGATGTTTCCATGTTCATTCAGATGGCGGTGTAGATATTTCTATGTTCATACCAATAGCGCTGTAGATATTTCCATGTTCATACAGATAGCGGTGTAGATATTTCCATGTTCATACAGATAGAGGTGTAGATATTTCCATGTTCATACAGATAACGGTGTAGATATTTCCATGTTCATACAGATAACGGTGTAGATATTTCCATGTTCATACAGACAGCGGTGTAGATATTTCCATGTTCATACAGTTAGCGGTGTAGATATTTCCATGCTCATACAGATGGTGATGTAGATATTTATGTGTTCATACAGATGGCAGTGTAGATATTTCCATGTTCGTACAGATGGCAGTGTAGATATTTCCATGTTCATAGAGATGGCTGTGTACATATTTCCATGTTTTTGCAGATAGCGGTATAGATATTTCCATGTTTATACAGATGGTGGTGTAGATATTTCCATGTTTATTGAGATGGCGGTCTAGATATTTCCATGTTGATAGAGATAGAGATGTAGTTATTTCCAAGTTTATAGAGACAGCGTTGTAGATATTTCCAAGTTTATACAGATAGCGGTGAAGATATTTCCATGTTTATACAGATAGCGGTGTAGATATTTCCATGTTTATACAGATAACAGTGTAGATATTTCCATGTTTATAGAGATAGTCGTGTAGATAATTTCAATTTTATACAGATAGCAGTGTAGATATTTCCATGTTCATTCAGATAGCGGTGTAGATATTTCCATATTCATACCAATAGCTCTTTAGATATTTCCATGTCCATACAGTTAGCGTTGTAGATATTTCCATGTTCATTCAGATGGCGGTGTTGATATTTCCATGTTCGTACAGATGGCAGTGTAGATATTTCTAAGTTCATACAGGTAGCGGTGTAGATATTTCCATGTTTATACAGATAGCAGTGTAGTTATTTCCATGTTTATAGAGATAGCAGTGTAGATATTTCCTTTGATATACAGATAGCTGTGTAGATATTTGCATTTTCATACAGATAGCTGTGTAGTTATTTGCATTTTCATACAGATAGCGGTGTAGATATTTCCATGTTCGTACAGATAGCGGTGTAGATATTTCCATGTTCATACAGATAGCGGTGTAGATATTTCCATGATCATACAGTTAGCGGTGAAGATATTTCCATTTTCATACAGATGGCGGTGTAGACATTTACATGTTCATACAGATGGCGGTGTAGATATTTCCATGTTCGTACAGATATCGGTGTAGATATTTCCATGTTCATAGAGATGGTGGTGTAGATATTTCCATGTTTATGCAGATAGCGATGTAGATATTTCCATGTTTATGGAGATGGCAGTGTAGATATTTCCATGTTCTTAGAGATGGCGGTGTAGATATTTCCATGTTCATACAAATGGCGGTGTAGATATTTCCATGTTCTTAGAGATGGTGGTGGAGATATTTCCAGGTTTATACAGATAGCAGTGTAGTAATTTCCATGTTTATAGAGATAGCAGTGTAGATATTTCCATTGATATACAGATAGCTGTGTAGATACTTGCATGTTCATTCAGATAGCGGTGTAGATATTTCCATGTTTTGCATGTTCATTCAGATAGCGGTGTAGATATTTCCATGTTCATACAGATAGCGGGGTAGATATTTCCATGTTCATACAGATAGTGGTGTAGATATTTCCATGTTCATACAGTTAGCGGTGTAGATATTTCCATGTTCATACAATTAGCGGTGTAGATATTTCCATGTTCATACAGATGGCGGTGTAGATATTTACATGTTCATACAGATGGCGGTGTAGATATTTCCATGTTCGTACGAATGGCAGTGTAGATATTTCCATGTTCGTACAGATGGCGGTGTAGATATTTCCATGTTTATACAGATAGCAGTGTAGATATTTCCATATTTATAGAGATAGCAATGTAGATATTTCCATTGATATACAGATAGCTGTGTAGATATTTGCATGTTCATACAGATAGCGGTGTAGTTATTTCCATGTTCGAACAGATAGCGGTGTAGATATTTCCATGTTCATACAGATAGCGGTGTAGATATTTCCATGTTCATAGAGATGACGGTGTAGATATTTCCATGTTCATACAGATAGCGGTGTAGATATTTCCATGTTCATACATTTGGCGTTGTAGATATTTCCATGTTCATACAGATGGCGGTGTAGATATTTCCATGTTCATACAGATGGCGTTGTAGATATTTCCATGTTCGTACAGAAGGCGGTGTAGATGTATCCATGTTCATAGAGATGGCGGTGTAGATATTTCCATGTTTATGCAGATAGCGGTATAGATATTTCCATGTTTATACAGATGGTGGTGTAGATATTTCCATGTTTATGGGGATGGCGGTGTAGATATTGTCATGTTTACACAGATGGCGGTGTAGATATTTCCATGTTTACACAGATAGCGGTGTAGACATTTCCATGTTTACACAGATTGCGGTGTGGATATTTCCATGTTTATGCAGATAGCAGTGTAGATATTTCCATGTTTATACAGATAGCGGAGCGGATATTTCCATGTTTATACAGATAGTTGGGCAGATATTTCCATGTTTATATGGATAGTGGTGTAGATATTTCCATCTTAATACAGATGGCGGTGTAGATATGTCCATATTTGCACAGATGGCGGTGTAGATATTTCCATGTTTATAAAGATGGCGGTGTAGATATTTTCATGTTTACACAGATGACGGTGCATATATTTCCATTTTTACACAGATAGCGGTGTAGACATTTCCATGTTTAAACTGATAGCTTTGTGGATATTTCCATGGTTATGCAGATAGCGTTGTAGATATTTCCATGTTTATACACATTGGCAGATATTTCCATGTTTATACAGATAGCGGAGTAGATATTTCCATCTTAATACAGATGGCGGTGTAGATATGTCTATGTTCGAACAGATGGCGCTGTAGATATTTCCATGTTCATACAGATGGCGGTGTAGATATTTCGAAGTTTATAGAGATAGCGCTGTAGTTATTTCCATATTTATAGAGAAATATGTGTAGATATTTCCATGTATATGCAGAGAGCTGTGTAGATATTTCCATGTTCATGCAGATAGCGGAGTAGATATTTCTATGTTCATCCAGATGCCGGTGTAGGTATATCCATGTTCATAAAGATGGCGGTGAATATATTTCCATGTTCATACAGATGGCGGTGTAGATATTTCCAGGTTCATACAAATGGCGGTGTAGATATTTCCATGTTCATAGAGATGGCGGTGTAGATATTTCCATGTTCATACAAATGGCGGGGTAGATATTTCCATGTTCATAGAGATGGCGGTGTAGATATTTGCATGTTTATACAGATAGCAGTGTGGTTATTTCCATGTTTATAGAGATAGTAGTGTAGATATTTCCATTGATATACAGATAGCTGTGTAGATAATTGCATGTTCATACAGATAGCGGTGTAGATATTTCCATGTTCATACAGATAGCGGTGTAGATATTTCCATGTTCATACAGATAGCGGTGTAGATATTTCCATGTTCATGCAGATAGCGGTGTAGATATTTCCATGTTCATACCAATAGCGGTGCAGATAATTCCATATCCATACAGTTAGCGTTGTAGATATTTCCATGTTCATACAGATGGCGGTGTAGATATTTCCATGTTCATACAGATGGCGGTGTAGATATTTCCATGTTCATACGGATGGCAGTGTAGTTATTTCCATGATCATACAGGTGGCGGTGTACATATTTCCATGTTTCTACAGACAGCAGTGTAGTTATTTCCATGTTTATAGAGATAGCAGTGTAGATATTTCCATTGATATACAGATATCTGTGTAGATATTTGCATGTTCATACAGATAGCGGTGTAGATATTTCCATGTTCATACAGATAGCGGTGTAGATATTTCCATGTTCATTCAGATAGCGTTGTAGATATTTCCATGTTCATACAGATAGCGGTGTAGATATTTCCATGTTCATACAGTTGGCGGTGTAGATATTTCCATGTTCATACAGATGGCGGTGTAGATATTTCCATGTTCATACAGATGGCGTTGTAGATATTTCCATGTTCGTACAGAAGGCGGTGTAGATGTATCCATGTTCATAGAGATGGCGGTGTAGATATTTCCATGTTTATGCAGATAGCGGTATAGATATTTCCATGTTTATACAGATGGTGGTGTAGATATTTCCATGTTTATGGGGATGGCGGTGTAGATATTGTCATGTTTACACAGATGGCGGTGTAGATATTTCCATGTTTACACAGATAGCGGTGTAGACATTTCCATGTTTACACAGATTGCGGTGTGGATATTTCCATGTTTATGCAGATAGCAGTGTAGATATTTCCATGTTTATACAGATAGCGGAGCGGATATTTCCATGTTTATACAGATAGTTGGGCAGATATTTCCATGTTTATATGGATAGTGGTGTAGATATTTCCATCTTAATACAGATGGCGGTGTAGATATGTCCATATTTGCACAGATGGCGGTGTAGATATTTCCATGTTTATAAAGATGGCGGTGTAGATATTTTCATGTTTACACAGATGACGGTGCATATATTTCCATTTTTACACAGATAGCGGTGTAGACATTTCCATGTTTAAACTGATAGCTTTGTGGATATTTCCATGGTTATGCAGATAGCGGTGTAGATATTTCCATGTTTATACACATTGGCAGATATTTCCATGTTTATACAGATAGCGGAGTAGATATTTCCATCTTAATACAGATGGCGGTGTAGATATGTCTATGTTCGAACAGATGGCGCTGTAGATATTTCCATGTTCATACAGATGGCGGTGTAGATATTTCGAAGTTTATAGAGATAGCGCTGTAGTTATTTCCATATTTATAGAGAAATATGTGTAGATATTTCCATGTATATGCAGAGAGCTGTGTAGATATTTCCATGTTCATGCAGATAGCGGAGTAGATATTTCTATGTTCATCCAGATGCCGGTGTAGGTATATCCATGTTCATACAGATGGGGGTGAATATATTTCCATGTTCATACAGATGGCGGTGTAGATATTTCCATGTTCATACAGATAGCGGTGTAGATATTTCCATGTTCATACAGTTAGGGGTGTAGATATTTCCATGTTCATACAAATGGCGGTGTAGATATTTCCATGTTTATACAGATAGCAGTGTAGATATTTCCATGTTCGTACAGAAGGCGGTGTAGATGTATCCATGTTCATAGAGATGGCGGTGTAGATATTTCCATGTTTATGCAGATAGCGGTATAGATATTTCCATGTTTATACAGATGGTGGTGTAGATATTTCCATGTTTATGGGGATGGCGGTGTAGATATTGTCATGTTTACACAGATGGCGGTGTAGATATTTCCATGTTTACACAGATAGCGGTGTAGACATTTCCATGTTTACACAGATTGCGGTGTGGATATTTCCATGTTTATGCAGATAGCAGTGTAGATATTTCCATGTTTATACAGATAGCGGAGCGGATATTTCCATGTTTATACAGATAGTTGGGCAGATATTTCCATGTTTATATGGATAGTGGTGTAGATATTTCCATCTTAATACAGATGGCGGTGTAGATATGTCCATATTTGCACAGATGGCGGTGTAGATATTTCCATGTTTATAAAGATGGCGGTGTAGATATTTTCATGTTTACACAGATGACGGTGCATATATTTCCATTTTTACACAGATAGCGGTGTAGACATTTCCATGTTTAAACTGATAGCTTTGTGGATATTTCCATGGTTATGCAGATAGCGGTGTAGATATTTCCATGTTTATACACATTGGCAGATATTTCCATGTTTATACAGATAGCGGAGTAGATATTTCCATCTTAATACAGATGGCGGTGTAGATATGTCTATGTTCGAACAGATGGCGCTGTAGATATTTCCATGTTCATACAGATGGCGGTGTAGATATTTCGAAGTTTATAGAGATAGCGCTGTAGTTATTTCCATATTTATAGAGAAATATGTGTAGATATTTCCATGTATATGCAGAGAGCTGTGTAGATATTTCCATGTTCATGCAGATAGCGGAGTAGATATTTCTATGTTCATCCAGATGCCGGTGTAGGTATATCCATGTTCATACAGATGGCGGTGAATATATTTCCATGTTCATACAGATGGCGGTGTAGATATTTCCAGGTTCATACAAATGGCGGTGTAGATATTTCCATGTTCATAGAGATGGCGGTGTAGATATTTCCATGTTCATACAAATGGCGGGGTAGATATTTCCATGTTCATAGAGATGGCGGTGTAGATATTTGCATGTTTATACAGATAGCAGTGTGGTTATTTCCAGGTTTATAGAGATAGTAGTGTAGATATTTCCATTGATATACAGATAGCTGTGTAGATAATTGCATGTTCATACAGATAGCGGTGTAGATATTTCCATGTTCATACAGATAGCGGTGTAGATATTTCCATGTTCATACAGATAGAGGTGTAGATATTTCCATGTTCATGCAGATAGCGGTGTAGATATTTCCATGTTCGTACCAATAGCGGTGCAGATAATTCCATATCCATACAGTTAGCGTTGTAGATATTTCCATGTTCATACAGATGGCGGTGTAGATATTTACATGTTCATACAGATGGTGGTGTACATATTTCCATGTTCGTACAGATGGCGGTGTAGATATTTCCATGTTCATAGAGATGGCGGTCTAGATATTTCCATGTTTATGCAGATAGCGGTATAGTTATTTCCATGTTTATACAGATGGTGGTGTAGATATTTCCATGTTTATAGAGATGGCAGTCTAGATATTCCCATGTTTATACAGATAGCATTGAAGATATTTCCATGTTTATACAGATAGCGGTGTAGGTATTTCCATGTTTATACAGATAGAAGTGTAGATATTTCCATGTTTATAGAGATAGTGGTGTAGATAATTTCAATTTTATACAGATAGCAGTGTAGATATTTCCAAGTTCATACAGATAGCGGTGTAGATATTTCCACGTTTATTGAGATGGCGGTGCAGATATTTCCATGTTCATACAGATGGCGGTGTAGATATTTCCATGTTTATAGAGATGGCGGTGTAGATATTTCCATGTATACACAGATGGCGGTGTAGATATTTCCCTGTTTACACAGGTGGCGGTGTAGACATTTCCATGTTTACACAGATAGCGGTATGGATATTTCCATGTTTATGCAGATAGCGGTGTAGATATTTCCATGTTTATACAGATAGCGGTGCGGATATTTCCATGTTTATACAGATAGTTGGGCAGATATTTCCATATTTATACAGATAGCGGTGTAGATATTTCCATCTTAATACAGATGGCGGTGTAGATATGTCCATGTTCGTACAGATGGCGTTGTACATATTTCCATGTTCATACAGATGGCGGTGTAGATATTTCAAAGATTATAGAGATAGCGCTGTAGTTATTTCCATATTTATAGAGAAATCTGTGTAGTTATTTCCATGTATATGCAGATAGCTCTGTAGATATTTCCATGTTCATGCAGATAGCGGTGTAGATATTTCCATGTTCATCCAGATGCCGGTGTAGATATGTCCATGCTCATACAGATGGCGGTGAAGATATTTCCACGTTCATACAGATGGCGGTGTGGATATTTCCGTGTTCATACAAATGGCGGTGTAGATATTTGCATGTTCATAGAGATGGCGGTGTAGATATTTCCTTGTTCATACAAATGGCGGTGTAGATATTTCCATGTTCATAGAGATGGCGGTGTAGATATTTCCAAGTTTATACAGATAGCAGTGTAGTTATTTCTATGTTTATAGAGATAGTAGTGTAGATATTTCCATTGATATACAGATAGCTGTGTAGATATTTGCATGTTCATACAGATAGCGGTGTAGATATTTCCATGTTCATACAGATAGCGGTGTAGATATTTCCATGTTCATACAGATGGCGGTGTAGATATTTACATGTTCATGCAGATGGCGTTGTAGATATTTCCATGTTCGTACAGATGGCTGTGTAGATATTTCCATGTTCATAGAGATGGCGGTGTAGATATTTCCATGTTTATGCAGATAGCGATATAGGTATTTCCATGTTTATACAGATGGTGGTGTAGATATTTCCATGTTTATAGAGATGGCGTTCTAGATATTTCCATGTTTATAGAGATAGTGGTGTAGTTATTTCCAAGTTTATACAGACAGCGTTGTAGATGTTTCCATGTTTATACAGATAGCGGTGAAGATATTTCCATGTTTATACAGACAGCTGTGTAGATATTTCCATGTTTATACAGACAGAAGTGTAGATATTTCCAAGTTTATAGAGATAGTGGTGTAGATAATTTCAATTTATTCAGATAGCAGTGTAGATATTTCCAAGTTCATACAGAGAGCAGTGTAGATATTTCCACGTTTATAGAGATGGCGGTGTAGATATTTCCATCTTCATACAGATGGCGGTGTAGATATTTCCATGTTTATAGAGATGGCGGTGTAGATATTTTCATGTTTACACAGATGGCGGTGTAGATTTTTCCATGTTTACACAGATAGCGGTGTAGACATTTCCATGTTTACACAGATAGCGGTGTGGATATTTCCATGTTTATGCAGATAGCGGTGTAGATATTCCCATGTTTATACAGATAGCGGTGCGGATATTTCCATGTTTATTCAGATAGCGGTGTAGATATCTCCATCTTTATACAGATAGCGGTGCCGGTATTTCCATATTTATACAGATAGTGGTGCAGATATTTCCATGTTTATAAAGATAGCGGTGTAGATATTTCCATCTTAATACAGATGGTGGTGTAGATATGTCCAGGATCGTACAGATGTCGGTGTAGATATTTCCATGTTCATACAGACGGCAGTGTAGATATTTCGAAGTTTATAGAGATAGCGCTGTAGTTATTTCCATATTTATAGAGAAATCTGTGTAGATATTTCCATGTATATGCAGATAGCTGTGTAGATATTTCCATGTTCATGCAGATAGCGGTATAGATATTTCCATGTTCTTCCAGATGCCGGTGTAGATATTTGCATGTTCATACAGATAGCGGTGTAGATGTTTCCATGTTCATACAGATAGCGGTGTAGATAATTCCATGTTCATACAGATAGCGGTGTAGATATTTCCATGTTCGTACAGATAGCGGTGTAGGTATTTCCATGTTCTTACAGTTAGCGGTGTACATATTTCCATGTTCTTACAGATGGCGGTGTAGATATTTCCATGTTCATACAGATGGCAGTGTAGATATTTCCATGTTCATACAGGTGGCGGTGTAGATATTTCCATATTTATACAGATAGCAGTGTAGTTATTTCCAAGTTTATAGAGATAACAGTGTAGATATTTCCATTGATATACAGATAGCTGAGTAGATATTTGCATGTTCATACAGATAGCGGTGTAGATACTTCCATGTTCATACAGATAGCGGTGTAGATATTTCCATGTTCATACAGATGGCGGTGTAGATATTTACATGTTCATACAGATGGCGGTGTAGATATTTCCATGTTCATAGAGATGGCGGTGTAGTTATTTCCACGTTTATGCAGATAGCGGTATAGATATTTCCATGTTTATACAGATGGTGGTGTAGATATTTCCATGTTTATAGATATGGTGGTCTAGATATTTCCATGTTTATACAGATAGCGGTGAAGATATTTCCATGTTTATACAGATAGCAGTGTAGATATTTCCATGTTTATAGAGATAGTGGTGTAGATAATTTCAATTTTATACCGAGAGCAGTGTAGATATTTCCAAGTTCATACATATAGCGATGTAGATATTTACACGTTTATAGAGATGGCAGTGTAGATATTTCCATGTTCATACAGATGCTGGTGTAGATATTTCCATGTTCATACAAATGGCGGTGTAGATATTTCCATGTTCATAGAGATGGCGGTGTAGATATTTCTATGTTCGTATGGATGGCAGTGTAGACATTACCATGTTCATACAGGTGGCGGTGTAGATATTTCTATGTTAAAACCGATAGCAGTGTTGTTATTTCCATGTTTATAGACATAGCATTGTAGATATCTCCATTGATATACAGATAGCTGTGTAGATACTTGCATTTTCATACAGATAGCGGTGTAGATATTTCCATGTTCGTACAGATAGCGGTGTAGATATTTCCATGTTCATACAGATAGCGGTGTAGATATTTCCATGTTCATAGAGATAACGGTGTAGATATTTCCATGTTCATACAGATAGCGGTGTAGATATTTCCATGTTCATACAGTTAGCGGTGTAGATATTTCCATGTTCATACAGATGGCGTTGTAGATATTTCCATGTTCATAGAGATGGCGGTGTAGATATTTCCATGTTTATACAGATAGCAGTGAAGTTATTTCCATGTTTATAGAGATAGTGGTGTAGATAATTTCAATTTCATATAGATGACGGTGTAGATATTTACATGTTCATACAGATAGCGGTGTAGATATTTCCATGTTCATACAGATAGCGATGTAGATATTTCCATGTTCATAGAGTTAGCGGTGTAGATGTTTCCATGTTCATTCAGATAACGGTGTAGATATTTCTATGTTCATACCAATAGCGGTGTAGATATTTCCATGTTCATACATATAGCGGTGTAGATATTTCCATGTTCATACAGATAGAGGTGTAGATATTTCCATGTTCATACAGATAACGGTGTAGATATTTCCATGTTCATACAGATAACGGTGTAGATATTTCCATGTTCATACAGACAGCGGTGTAGGTATTTCCATGTTCATATAGTTAGCGGTGTAGATATTTCCATGCTCATACAGATGGCGGTGTAGATATTTATGTGTTCATACAGATGGCAGTGTAGATATTTCCATGTTCGTACAGATGGCAGTGTAGATATTTCCATGTTCGTACAGATGGCGGTGTAGATATTTCCATGTTCATAGAGATGGCTGTGTACATATTTCCATGTTTATGCAGATAGCGGTATAGATATTTCCATGTTTATACAGATGGTGGTGTAGATATTTCCATGTTTATTGAGATGGTGGTCTAGATATTTCCATGTTGATAGAGATAGAGATGTAGTTATTTCCAAGTTTATAGAGACAGCGTTGTAGATATTTCCAAGTTTATACAGATAGCGGTGAAGATATTTCCATGTTTATACAGATAGCGGTGTAGATATTTCCTTGTTTATACAGATAACAGTGTAGATATTTCCATGTTTATAGAGATAGTGGTGTAGATAATTTCAATTTTATACAGATAGCAGTGTAGATATTTCCATGTTCATGCAGATAGCGGTGTAGATATTTAGATATTCCTACCAATAGCTGTGTAGATATTTCCATGTCCATACAGATAGCGTTGTAGATATTTCCATGTTCATACAGATGGCGGTGTAGATATTTACATGTTCATTCAGATGGCGGTGTTGATATTTCCATATTCATACGGATGGCAGTGTAGATATTTCCATGTTCATACAGATAGCAGTGTAGTTATTTCCATGTTTATAGAGATAGCAGTGTAGATATTTCCATTGATATACAGATAGCTGTGTAGATATTTGCATTTTCTTACAGATAGCGGTGTAGTTATTTGCATTTTCATACAGATAGCGGTGTAGATATTTCCATGTTCGTACAGATGGCGGTGTAGATATTTCCATGTTTATAGAGATGGCGGTGTAGATATTTCCATGTTCTTGGAGATGGCGGTGTAGATATTTCCATGTTCATACAAATGGCGGTGTAGATATTTCCATGTTCAAAGAGATGGTGGTGGAGATATTTCCATGTTTTTACAGATAGTAGTGTTGTAATTTCCATGTTTATAGAGATAGCAGTGTAGATATTTCCATTGATATACAGATAGCTCTGTAGATATTTGCATGTTCATACAGATAGCGGTGTAGATATTTCCATGTTCATACAGATAGCGGGGTAGATATTTCCATGTTCATACAGATAGTGGTGTAGATATTTCCATGTTCATAAAGTTAGCGGTGTAGATATTTCCATGTTCATACAATTAGCGGTGTAGATATTTCCATGTTCATACAGATGGCGGTGTAGATATTTACATGTTCATACAGATGGCGGTGTAGATATTTCCATGTTCGTACGGATGGCAGTGTAGATATTTCCATGTTCGTACAGGTGGCGGTGTAGATATTTCCATGTTTATACAGATAGCAGTGTAGATATTTCCATATTTATAGAGATAGCAATGTAGATATTTCCAGTGATATACAGATAGCTGTGTAGATATTTGCATGTTCATACAGATAGCGGTGTAGTTATTTCCATGTTCGAACTGATAGCGGTGTAGATATTTCCATATTCATACAGATAGCGGTGTAGATATTTCCATGTTCATACAGATGACGGTGTAGATATTTCCATGTTCATACAGATAGCGGTGTAGATATTTCCATGTTCATACAGTTTGCGGTGTAGATATTTCCATGTTCATACAGATGGCGGTGTAGATATTTACATGTTAATACAGATGGCTTTGTAGATATTTCCATGTTCGTACAGATGGCGGTGTAGGTGTGTCCATGTTCATAGAGATGGCGGTGTAGATATTTCCATGTTTATGCAGATAGCGGTATAGATATTTCCATGGTTATACAGATGGTGGTGTAGATATTTCCATGTTTATGGGGATGGCGGTGTAGATATTGTCATGTTTACACAGATGGCGGTGTAGATATTTCCATGTTTACACAGATAGCGGTGTAGACATTTCCATGTTTACACAGATAGCGGTGTGGATATTTCCATGTTTATGCAGATAGCAGTGTAGATATTTCCATGTTTATACAGATAGCGGTGCAGATATTTCCATGTTTATACAGATAGTTGGGCAGATATTTCCATGTTTATACAGATAGCGGTGTAGATATTTCCATTTTAATACAGATGGCGGTGTAAATATGTCCATATTTGTACAGATGGCGGTGTAGATATTTCCATGTTTATAAAGATGGCGGTGTAGATATTTTCATGTTTACACAGATGGCGGTGCATATATTTCCATGTTTACACAGATAGCGGTGTAGACATTTCCATGTTTAAACTGATAGCTTTGTGGATATTTCCATGGTTATGCAGATAGCGGTGTAGATATTTCCATGTTTATTCACATTGGCAGATATTTCCATGTTTATACAGATAGCGGAGTAGATATTTCCATCTTAATACAGATGGCGGTGTAGATATATCCATGTTCGTACAGATGGCTGTGTAGATATTTCCATGTTCATAGAGATGGCGGTGTAGATATTTCCATGTTTATGCAGATAGCGATATAGGTATTTCCATGTTTATACAGATGGTGGTGTAGATATTTCAATGTTTATAGAGATGGCGTTTTAGATATTTCCATGTTTATAGAGATAGTGGTGTAGTTATTTCCAAGTTTATAGAGACAGCGTTGTAGATGTTTCCATGTTTATACAGATAGCGGTGAAGATATTTCCATGTTTATACAGATAGCGGTGTAGATATTTCCATGTTTATACAGACAGAAGTGTAGATATTTCCAAGTTTATAGAGATAGTGGTGTAGATAATTTCAATTTATTCAGATAGCAGTGTAGATATTTCCAAGTTCATACAGAGAGCAGTGTAGATATTTCCACGTTTATAGAGATGGCGGTGTAGATATTTCCATCTTCATACAGATGGCGGTGTAGATATTTTCATGTTTACACAGATGGCGGTGTAGATATTTCCATGTTTACACAGATAGCGGTGCGGATATTTCCATGTTTATGCAGATAGTGGTGTAGATATCTCCATCTTTATACAGATAGCGGTGCGGGTATTTCCATGTTTATACAGATAGTGGTGCAGATATTTCCATGTTTATAAAGATATCGGTGTAGATATTTAAATCTTAATACAGATGGCGGTGTAGATATGTCGAGGATCGTACAGATGGCGGTGTAGATATTTCCATGTTCATACAGACGGAGGTGTAGATATTTCGAAGTTTATAGAGATAGCGCTGTAGTTATTTCCATATTTATAGAGAAATCTGTGTAGATATTTCCATGTATATGCAGATAGCTGTGTAGATATTTCCATGTTCATGCAGATAGCGGTATAGATAATTCCATGTTCATCCAGATGCCGCTGTAGATATTTGCATGTTCATACAGATAGCGGTGTAGATATTTCCATGTTCATACAGATAGCGGTGTAGATATTTCCATGTTCATACAGATGGCAGTGTAGATATTTCCATGTTCATACAGATAGCGGTGTAGATATTTCCCTGTTCGTACAGATAGCGGTGTAGGTATTTCCATGTTCTTACAGTTAGCGGTGTACATATTTCCATGTTCTTACAGATGGCGGTGTAGATATATCCATGTTCATACAGATGGCAGTGTAGATATTTCCATGTTCATACAGGTGGCGGTGTAGATATTTCCATGTTTATACTGATAGCAGTGTAGTTATTTCCAAGTTTATAGAGATAGCAGTGTAGATATTTCCAAGTTTATACAGATAGCAGTGCAGATATTTCCATGTTTATTCAGATAGTGGTGCGGATATTTCCATGTTTATACAGACTGTTGGGCAGATATTTCCATGTTTACAGATAGCATTGTAGATATTTCCATCTTAATACAGATGGCGGTGTAGATATGTCCAAGTTCGTACAGATGGCGTTGTACATATTTCCATGTTCATACAGATGGCGGTGTAGATATTTTGAAGTTTATAGAGATAGCGCTGTAGTTATTTCCATATTTTTTTAGAAATCTGTGTAGGTATTTCCATGTATATGCAGATAGCTGTGTAGATAGATCCATGTTCATGCAGATAGCGGTGTAGATAATTCCATGTTCATCCAGGTGCCGGTGTAGATATGTCCACGCTCATACAGATGGCGGTGAAGATATTTCCATGTTCATACAGATGGCGGTGTAGATATTTCCGTGTTCATACAAATGGCGGTGTAGATATTTGCATGTTCATAGAGATGGCGGTGTAGATATTTCCATGTTCATACAAATGGCGGTGTAGATATTTCCATGTTCATAGAGATGGCGGTGTAGATATTTCCATGTTTATGCAGATAGCAGTGTAGTTATTTCTATGTTTATAGAGATAGTTGTGTAGATATTTCCATTGATATACAGACAGCTGTGTAGATATTTGCATGTTCATACAGATAGCGGTGTAGATATTTTCATGTTCATACAGATAGCGGTGTAGATATTTCCATGTTCATACAGATAGCGGTGTAGATATTTCCATGTTCATACAGATAGCGGTGTAGATATTTCCATGTTCATACAATTAGCAGTGTAGATGTTTCCATGTTCATACAGATGGCGGTGTAGATATTTACATGTTCATACAGATGGCGGTGTAGATATTTCCATGTTCGTGCGGATGGCAGTGTAGATATTTCCATGTTCATACAGGCGGCGGTGTAGATATTTCCATGTTTATATAGATAGCAGTGTAGTTATTTCCATGTTTATAGAGATAGCAGTGTAGATATTTCCATTGACATACAGATAGCTGTGTAGATATTTGCATGTTCATAGAGATAGCGGTGTAGATATTTCCATGTTCATACAGATAGCGGTGTAGATATTTCCATGTTCATACAGATAACGGTGTAGATATTTCCATGTTCATACAGATACTGGTGTAGATATTTCCATGTTCATACAGTTAGTGGTGTAGATATTTCCATGTTCATACAGATGGCGGTGTAGATATTTACATGTTCATGCAGATGGCGTTGTAGATATTTCCATGTTCGTACAGATGGCTGTGTAGATATTTCCATGTTCATAGAGATGGCTGTGTAGATATTTCCATGTTTATGCAGATAGCGATATAGGTATTTCCATGTTTATACAGATGGTGGTGTAGATATTTCCATGTTCATACAAATGGCGGTGTAGATATTTCCATGTTCATAGAGATGGCGGTGTAGATATTTCCATGTTTATGCAGATAGCAGTGTAGTTATTTCTATGTTTATAGAGATAGTAGTGTAGATATTTCCATTGATATACAGACAGCTGTGTAGATATTTGCATGTTCATACAGATAGCGGTGTAGATATTTTCATGTTCATACAGATAGCGGTGTAGATATTTCCATGTTCATACAGATAACGGTGTAGATATTTCCATGTTCATACAGATAGCGGTGTAGATATTTCCATGTTCATACAATTAGCAGTGTAGATGTTTCCATGTTCATACAGATGGCGGTGTAGATATTTACATGTTCATACAGATGGCGGTGTAGATATTTCCATGTTCGTGCGGATGGCAGTGTAGATATTTCCATGTTCATACAGGCGGCGGTGTAGATATTTCCATGTTGATATAGATAGCAGTGTAGTTATTTCCATGTTTATAGAGATAGCAGTGTAGATATTTCCATTGACATACAGATAGCTGTGTAGATATTTGCATGTTCATAGAGATAGCGGTGTAGATATTTCCATGTTCATACAGATAGCGGTGTAGATATTTCCATGTTCATACAGATAACGGTGTAGATATTTCCATGTTCATACAGATACTGGTGTAGATATTTCCATGTTCATACAGTTAGTGGTGTAGATATTTCCATGTTCATACAGATGGCGGTGTAGATATTTACATGTTCATGCAGATGGCGTTGTAGATATTTCCATGTTCGTACAGATGGCTGTGTAGATATTTCCATGTTCATAGAGATGGCTGTGTAGATATTTCCATGTTTATGCAGATAGCGATATAGGTATTTCCATGTTTATACAGATGGTGGTGTAGATATTTCCATGTTTATAGAGATGGCGTTCTAGATATTTCCATGTTCATACAGATAGCGGGGAAGATATTTCCATGTTCATACAGTTAGCGGTGTAGATATTTCCATGTTCATACAGATGGCGGTGTAGATATTTACATGTTCATAGAAATGTCGGTGTAGATATTTCCATGTTCATGGAGATGGCGGTGTACATATTTCCATGTTTACAGAGATAATGGTGTAGTTATTTCCAAGTTTATAGAGACAACGTTGTAGCTATTTCCATGTTTATACAGATAGCAGTGTAGATATTTCCACGTTTATAGAGATAGTGGTGTAGATAATTTCAATTTTATACAGAGAGCAGTGTAGATGTTTCCAAGTTCGTACAGATAGCGGTGTAGATATTTCCACGTTTATAGAGATGGCGGTGTAGATATTTCCATGTTCATACAGATGGCGGTGTAGATATTTCCATGTTTATGGGGATGGCGGTGTAGATATTTTCATGTTTACACAGATGGCGGTGTAGATATTTCCATGTTTACACAGATAGCGGTGTAGACATTTCCATGTTTACACAGATAGCGGAGTGGATATTTCCATGTTTATGCAGATAGCAGTGCAGATATTTCCATGTTTATACAGATAGTTGGGCAGATATTTCCATGTTTATACAGATAGCGGTGTAGATATTTCCATCTTAATACAGATGGCGGTGTAGATATGTCCATGTTCATACAGATGGCGTTGTAGATATTTCCATGTTCATACAGATGGCGGTGTAGATATTTCGAAGTTTATAGAGATAGCGCTGTAGTTATTTCCATATTTATAGAGAAATCTGTGTGGATATTTTCATGTTTATGCAGATAGCTGTGTAGATATTTCCATGTTCATGCAGATAACGGTGTAGATACTTCCATGTTCATCCAGATGCCGGTGTAGATATATCCATGTTCATACAGATGGCGGTGAAGTTATTTCCATGTTCATACAGATGGCAGTGTAGATATTTCCATGTTCATACAAATGGCGGTGTAGATATTTCCGTGTTCATAGAGATGGCGGTGTAGATATTTCCATGTTCATAGAGATGGCGGTGTAGATATTTCCATGTTTATACAGATAGCAGTGTAGTTATTTCCATGTTTATAGAGATAGTGGTGAAGATATTTTCAATTTTATACAGATAGCTGTGTAGATATTTGCATGTTCATACAGATATCGGTGTAGATATTTCCATGTTCATACAGATAGCGGTGTAGATATTTCCATGTTCATACAGATAGCGGTGTAGATATTTCCATGTTCATGCAGATAGCGGTGTAGATATTTCCATGTTCATACCAATCGCGGTGTAGATATTTCCATGTCCATACATTTAGCGTTGTAGATATTTCCATGTTCATACAGATGGCGGTGTAGATATTTCCATGTTTGTACGGATGGCAGTTTACATATTTCCATGTTCATACAGGTGGCGGTGTAGATATTTCCATGTTCATACAGATAGCGGTGTAGATATTTCCATGATCATACAGTTAGCGGTGTAGATATTTCCATGTTCATACAGATGGCGGTGTAGATATTTACATGTTCATTCAGATGGCGCTGTAGATATTTCCATGTTCGTACAGATGGCGGTGTAGATATTTCCATGTTCATAGAGATGGCAGTGTAGATATTTCCACGTTTATGCAGATAGCGGTATAGATATTTCCATGTTTATACAGATGGTGGTGTAGATATTTCCATGTTTATAGAGATGGCGGTCTAGATATTTCCATTTTTATACAGATAGCGGTGAAGATATTTCCATGTTTATACAGATAGCGGTGTATATATTTCCATGTTTTTACAGATAGCAGTGTAGATATTTCCATGTTTATAGAGATAGTGGTGTAGATAATTTCAATTTTATACCGAGAGCAGTGTAGATATTTCCAAGTTCATACAGATAGCGATGTAGATATTTCCACGTTTATAGAGATGGCGGTGTAGATATTTCCATGTTCATACAGATGGCGTTTTAGATATTTCCATGTTCATACAAATGGCGGTGTAGATATTTCCATGTTCATAGAGATGGCGGTGTAGATATTTCCATGTTCGTATGGATGGCAGTGTAGACATTTCCATGTTCATACAGGTGGCGGTGTAGATATTTCCATGTTTAAACCGATAGCAGTGTAGTTATTTCCATGTTTATAGACATAGCATTGTAGATATCTCCATTGATATACAGATAGCTGTGTAGATATTTGCATGTTCATACAGATAGCGGTGTTGATATTTCCATGTTCGTACAGATAGCGGTGTAGATATTTCCATGTTCATACAGATGGCGGTGTAGATATTTCCATGTTCATAAAAATGGCGTTGTAGATATTTCCATGTTCATAGAGATGGCGGTGTAGATATTTCCATGTTTATACAGATAGCAGTGTAGTTATTTCCATGTTTATAGAGATAGTGGTGTAGTTAATTTCAATTTCATACAGATAGAAGTGTAGATATTTGCATGTTCATACAGATAGCGGTGTAGGTATTTCCATGTTCATACAGATAGCGATGTAGATATTTCCATGTTCTTACAGTTAGCGGTGTAGATGTTTCCATGTTCATTCAGATAGCGGTGTAGATATTTCTATGTTCATACCAATAGCGGTGTAGATATTTCCATGTTCATACAGATAGCGGTGTAGATATTTCTATGTTCATACAGATAGAGGTGTAGATATTTCCATGTTCATACAGATAACGGTGTAGATATTTCCATGTTCATACAGATAACGGTGTAGATATTTCCATGTTCATACAGACAGCAGTGTAGATATTTCCATGTTCATACAGTTAGCGGTGTAGATATTTCCGTGCTCATACAGATGGCGGTGTAGATATTTATGTGTTCATACAGATGGCAGTGTAGATATTTCCATGTTTGTACAGATGGCAGTGTAGATATTTCCATGTTCATAGAGATGGCTGTGTACATATTTCCACGTTTATGCAGATAGCGGTAAAGATATTTAAATGTTTATACAGATGGTGGTGTAGATATTTCCATGTTTATAGAGATGGCGGTCTAGATATTTCCATGTTTACAGAGATAGTGGTGTAGTTATTTCCAAGTTTATAGAGACAGCGTTGTAGATATTTCCATGTTTATACAGATAGCTGTGTAGATATTTGCATGTTCATACAGATAGCGGTGTAAATATTTCCATGTTCGTACAGATAGCGGTGTTGATATTTCCATGTTCATACAGATAGCGGTGTAGATATTTCCATGTTCATGCAGATAACGGTGTAGATATTTCCATGTTCATACAGATAGCGGTGTAGATATTTCCATGATCATACAGTTAGCGGTGTAGATATTTCCATGTTCATACAGATGGCGGTGTAGATATTTACATGTTCATTCAGATGGCGCTGTAGATATTTCCATGTTCGTACATATGGCGGTGTAGATATTTCCATGTTCATAGAGATGGCGGTGTAGATATTTCCACGTTTATGCAGATAGCGGTATAGATATTTCCATGTTTATACAGATGGTGGTGTAGATATTTCCATGTTTATAGAGATGGCGGTCTAGATATTTCCATGTTTATACAGATAGCGGTGAAGATATTTCCATGTTTATACAGATAGCGGTGTATATATTTCCATGTTTTTACAGATAGCAGTGTAGATATTTC
Source organism: Gorilla gorilla gorilla (assembly GCF_029281585.2). Taxonomy (NCBI): domain Eukaryota; kingdom Metazoa; phylum Chordata; class Mammalia; order Primates; family Hominidae; genus Gorilla; species Gorilla gorilla. The sequence continues at coordinate 4,633,030 of NC_073227.2, read as the reverse complement.
CATGTTTATAGAGATAGTGGTGTAGATAATTTCAATTTTATACCGAGAGCAGTGTAGATATTTCCAAGTTCATACAGATAGCGATGTAGATATTTCCACGTTTATAGAGATGGCGGTGTAGATATTTCCATGTTCATACAGATGGCGGTTTAGATATTTCCATGTTCATACAAATGGCGGTGTAGATATTTCCATGTTCATAGAGATGGCGGTGTAGATATTTCCATGTTCGTATGGATGGCAGTGTAGACATTTCCATGTTCATACAGGTGGCGGTGTAGATATTTCCATGTTTAAACCGATAGCAGTGTAGTTATTTCCATGTTTATAGACATAGCATTGTAGATATCTCCATTGATATACAGATAGCTGTGTAGATATTTGCATGTTCATACAGATAGCGGTGTTGATATTTCCATGTTCGTACAGATAGCGGTGTAGATATTTCCATGTTCATACAGATAGCGGTGTAGATATTTCCATGTTCATAGAGATAACGGTGTAGATATTTCCATGTTCATACAGATAGCGGTGTAGATATTTCCATGTTCATACAGTTAGCGGTGTAGATATTTCCATGTTCATACAGATGGCGGTGTAGATATTTCCATGTTCATACAAATGGCGTTGTAGATATTTCCATGTTCATAGAGATGGCGGTGTAGATATTTCCATGTTTATACAGATAGCAGTGTAGTTATTTCCATGTTTATAGAGATAGTGGTGTAGTTAATTTCAATTTCATACAGATAGAAGTGTAGATATTTGCATGTTCATACAGATAGCGGTGTAGATATTTCCATGTTCATGCAGATAGCGGTATAGATAATTCCATGTTCATCCAGATGCCGCTGTAGATATTTGCATGTTCATACAGATAGCGGTGTAGATATTTCCATGTTCATACAGATGGCAGTGTAGATATTTCCATGTTCATACAGATAGCGGTGTAGATATTTCCCTGTTCGTACAGATAGCGGTGTAGGTATTTCCATGTTCTTACAGTTAGCGGTGTACATATTTCCATGTTCTTACAGATGGCGGTGTAGATATTTCCATGTTCATACAGATGGCAGTGTAGATATTTCCATGTTCATACAGGTGGCGGTGTAGATATTTCCATGTTTATACTGATAGCAGTGTAGTTATTTCCAAGTTTATAGAGATAGCAGTGTAGATATTTCCAAGTTTATACAGATAGCGGTGCAGATATTTCCATGTTTATTCAGATAGTGGTGCGGATATTTCCATGTTTATAAAGATTGTTGGGCAGATATTTCCATGTTTATACAGATAGCATTGTAGATATTTCCATCTTAATACAGATGGCGGTGTAGATATGTCCATGTTCGTACAGATGGCGTTGTACATATTTCCATGTTCATACAGATGGCGGTGTAGATATTTTGAAGTTTATAGAGATAGCGCTGTAGTTATTTCCATATTTTTTTAGAAATCTGTGTAGATATTTCCATGTATATGCAGATAGCTGTGTAGATAGATCCATGTTCATGCAGATAGCGGAGTAGATATTTCTATGTTCATCCAGATGCCGGTGTAGATATATCCATGTTCATACAGATGGCGGTGAATATATTTCCATGTTCATACAGATGGCGGTGTAGATATTTCCAGGTTCATACAAATGGCGGTGTAGATATTTCCATGTTCATAGAGATGGCGGTGTAGATATTTCCATGTTCATACAAATGGCGGGGTAGATATTTCCATGTTCATAGAGATGGCGGTGTAGATATTTGCATGTTTATGCAGATAGCAGTGTGGTTATTTCCATGTTTATAGAGATAGTAGTGTAGATATTTCCATTGATATACAGATAGCTGTGTAGATATTTGCATGTTCATACAGATAGCGGTGTAGATATTTCCATGTTCATACAGAGGGCAGTGTAGATATTTCCATGTTCATACAAATGGCGGTGTAGATATTTCCATGTTCATAGAGATGGCGGTGTAGATATTTCCATGTTCATAGAGATGGCGGTGTAGATATTTCCATGTTTATACCGATAGCAGTGTAGTTATTTCCATGTTTATAGAGATAGCGGTGTAGATATTTTCAATTTTATACAGATAGCTGTGTAGATATTTGCATGTTCATACAGATATCGGTGTAGATATTTCCATGTTCATACAGATAGCGATATAGATATTTCCATGTTCATACAGATAGCGGTGTAGATATTTCCATGTTCATGCAGATAGCGGTGTAGATATTTTCATGTTCATACCAATAGCGGTGTAGATATTTCCATGTCAATACATTTAGCGTTGTAGATATTTCCATGTTCATACAGATGGCGGTGTAGATATTTCCATGTTTGTACGGATGGCAGTGTAGATATTTCCATGTTCATACAGGTGGCGGTGTAGATATTTCCATGTTTATACAGATAGCAGTGTAGATATTTCCATGTTTATAGAGATAGCTGTGTAGATATTTCCATTGATATACAGATAGCTGTGTAGATATTTGCATGTTCATACAGATAGCGGTGTAAATATTTCCATGTTCGTACAGATAGCGGTGTTGATATTTCCATGTTCATACAGATAGCGGTGTAGATATTTCCATGTTCATGCAGATAACGGTGTAGATATTTCCATGTTCACACAGATAGCGGTGTAGATATTTCCATGATCATACAGTTAGCGGTGTAGATATTTCCATGTTCATACAGATGGCGGTGTAGATATTTACATGTTCATTCAGATGGCGATGTAGATATTTCCATGTTCGTACAGATGGCGGTGTAGATATTTCCATGTTCATAGAGATGGCGGTGTAGATATTTCCACGTTTATGCAGATAGCTGTATAGATATTTCCATGTTTATACTGATAGCAGTGTAGTTATTTCCAAGTTTATAGAGATAGCAGTGTAGATATTTCCAAGTTTATACAGATAGCGGTGCAGATATTTCCATGTTTATTCAGATAGTGGTGCGGATATTTCCATGTTTATAAAGATTGTTGGGCAGATATTTCCATGTTTATACAGATAGCATTGTAGATATTTCCATCTTAATACAGATGGCGGTGTAGATATGTCCATGTTCGTACAGATGGCGTTGTACATATTTCCATGTTCATACAGATGGCGGTGTAGATATTTTGAAGTTTATAGAGATAGCGCTGTAGTTATTTCCATATTTTTTTAGAAATCTGTGTAGATATTTCCATGTATATGCAGATAGCTGTGTAGATAGATCCATGTTCATGCAGATAGCGGTGTAGATATTTCCATGTTCATCCAGGTGCCGGTGTAGATATGTCCATGCTCATACAGATGGCCGTGAAGATATTTCCATGTTCATACAGATGGCGGTGTAGATATTTCCGAGTTCATACAAATGGCGGTGTAGATATTTGCATGTTCATAGAGATGGCGGTGTAGATATTTCCATGTTCATACAAATGGCGGTGTAGATATTTCCATGTTCATAGAGATGGCGGTGTAGATATTTCCATGTTTATGCAGATAGCAGTGTAGTTATTTCTATGTTTATAGAGATAGTAGTGTAGATATTTCCATTGATATACAGACAGCTGTGTAGATATTTGCATGTTCATACAGATAGCGGTGTAGATATTTTCATGTTCATACAGATAGCGGTGTAGATATTTCCATGTTCATACAGATAGCGGTGTAGATATTTCCATGTTCATACAGATAGCGGTGTAGATATTTCCATGTTCATACAATTAGCAGTGTAGATGTTTCCATGTTCATACAGATGGCGGTGTAGATATTTACATGTTCATACAGATGGCGGTGTAGATATTTCCATGTTCGTGCGGATGGCAGTGTAGATATTTCCATGTTCATACAGGCGGCGGTGTAGATATTTCCATGTTTATATAGATAGCAGTGTAGTTATTTCCATGTTTATAGAGATAGCAGTGTAGATATTTCCATTGACATACAGATAGCTGTGTAGATATTTGCATGTTCATAGAGATAGCGGTGTAGATATTTCCATGTTCGTACAGATAGCGGTGTAGATATTTCCATGTTCATACAGATAGCGGTGTAGATATTTCCATGTTCATACAGATAGCGGTGTAGATATTTCCATGTTCATACAGATAGCGGTGTAGATATTTCCATGTTCATACAGATAGCGGTGTAGATATTTCCATGTTCATACAATTAGCAGTGTAGATGTTTCCATGTTCATACAGATGGCGGTGTAGATATTTACATGTTCATACAGATGGCGGTGTAGATATTTCCATGTTCGTGCGGATGGAAGTGTAGATATTTCCATGTTCATACAGGCGGCGGTGTAGATATTTCCATGTTTATATAGATAGCAGTGTAGTTATTTCCATGTTTATAGAGATAGCAGTGTAGATATTTCCATTGACATACATATAGCTGTGTAGATATTTGCATGTTCATAGAGATAGCGGTGTAGATATTTCCATGTTCGTACAGATAGCGGTGTAGATATTTCCATGTTCATACAGATAGCGGTGTAGATATTTCCATGTTCATACAGATAACGGTGTAGATATTTCCATGTTCATACAGATACCGGTGTAGATATTTCCATGTTCATACAGTCAGTGGTGTAGATATTTCCATGTTCATACAGATGGCGGTGTAGATATTTACATGTTCATGCAGATGGCGTTGTAGATGTTTCCATGTTCGTACAGATGGCTGTGTAGATATTTCCATGTTCATAGAGATGGCTGTGTAGATATTTCCATGTTTATGCAGATAGCGATATAGGTATTTCCATGTTTATACAGATGGTGGTGTAGATATTTCCATGTTTATAGAGATGGCGTTCTAGATATTTCCATGTTCATACAGATAGCGGGGTAGATATTTCCATGTTCATACAGTTAGCGGTGTAGATATTTCCATGTTCATACAGATGGCGGTGTAGATATTTACATGTTCATAGAAATGTCGGTGTAGATATTTCCATGTTCATGGAGATGGCGGTGTACATATTTCCATGTTTACAGAGATAGTGGTGTAGTTATTTCCAAGTTTATAGAGACAACCTTGTAGATATTTCCATGTTTATACAGATAGCAGTGTAGATATTTACACGTTTATAGAGATAGTGGTGTAGATAATTTCAATTTTATACAGAGAGCAGTGTAGATGTTTCCAAGTTCGTACAGATAGCGGTGTAGATATTTCCACGTTTATAGAGATGGCGGTGTAGATATTTCCATGTTCATACAGATGGCGGTGTAGATATTTCCATGTTCATACAGTTAGCGGTGTAGATATTTCCATGTTCATACAGATGGCGGTGTAGATATTTCCATGTTCATACAAATGGCGTTGTAGATATTTCCATGTTCATAGAAATGGCGGTGTAGATATTTCCATGTTTATACAGATAGCAGTGTAGTTATTTCCATGTTTATAGAGATAGTGGTGTAGTTAATTTCAATTTCATACAGATAGAAGTGTAGATATTTGCATGTTCATACAGATAGCGGTGTAGATATTTCCATGTTCATACAGATAGCGATGTAGATATTTCCATGTTCTTACAGTTAGCGGTGTAGATGTTTCCATGTTCATTCAGATAGCGGTGTAGATATTTCTATGTTCATACCAATAGCGGTGTAGATATTTCCATGTTCATACAGATAGCGGTGTAGATATTTCCATGTTCATACAGATAGAGGTGTAGATATTTCCATGTTCATACAGATAACGGTGTAGATATTTCCATGTTCATACAGATAACGGTGTAGATATTTCCATGTTCATACAGACAGCAGTGTAGATATTTCCATGTTCATACAGTTAGCGGTGTAGATATTTCCGTGCTCATACAGATGGCGGTGTAGATATTTATGTGTTCATACAGATGGCAGTGTAGATATTTCCATGTTTGTACAGATGGCAGTGTAGATATTTCCATGTTCATAGAGATGGCTGTGTACATATTTCCACGTTTATGCAGATAGCGGTAAAGATATTTAAATGTTTATACAGATGGTGGTGTAGATATTTCCATGTTTATGGTGATGGCGGTGTAGATATTGTCATGTTTACACAGATGGCGGTGTAGATATTTCCATGTTTACACAGATAGCGGTGTAGACATTTCCATGTTTACACAGATAGCGGTGTGGATATTTCCATGTTTATGCAGATAGCAGTGTAGATATTTCCATGTTTATACAGATAGCGGTGCGGATATTTCCATGTTTATACAGATAGTTGGGCAGATATTTCCATGTTTATACGGATAGCGGTGTAGATATTTCCATCTTAATACAGATGGCGGTGTAGATATGTCCATATTTGTACAGATGGCGGTGTAGATATTTCCATGTTTATAAAGATGGCGGTGTAGATATTTTCATGTTTACACAGATGGCGGTGCATATATTTCCATGTTTACACAGATAGCGGTGTAGACATTTCCATGTTTAAACTGAAAGCTTTGTGGATATTTCCATGGTTATGCAGATAGCGGTGTAGATATTTCCATGTTTATACACATTGGCAGATATTTCCATGTTTATACAGATAGCGGAGTAGATATTTCCATCTTAATACAGATGGCGGTGTAGATATGTCCATGTTCGTACAGATGGCGGTGTAGATATTTCCATGTTCATACAGATGGCGGTGTAGATATTTCGAAGTTTATGGAGATAGCGCTGTAGTTATTTCCATATTTATAGAGAAATATGTGTAGATATTTCCATGTATATGCAGAGAGCTGTGTAGATATTTCCATGTTCATGCAGATAGCGGAGTAGATATTTCTATGTTCATCCAGATGCCGGTGTAGATATATACATGTTCATACAGATGGCGGTGAATATATTTCCATGTTCATACAGATGGCGTTGTAGATATTTCCAGGTCCATACAAATGGCGGTGTAGATATTTCCATGTTCATAGAGATGGCGGTGTAGATATTTCCATGTTCATACAAATGGCGGGGTAGATATTTCCATGTTCATAGAGATGGCGGTGTAGATATTTGCATGTTTATACAGATAGCAGTGTGGTTATTTCCATGTTTATAGAGATAGTAGTGTAGATATTTCCATTGATATACAGATAGCTGTGTAGATATTTGCATGTTCATACAGATAGCGGTGTAGATATTTCCATGTTCATACAGAGGGCGGTGTAGATATTTCCATGTTCATACAGATAGCGGTGTAGATATTTCCATGTTCATGCAGATAGCGGTGTAGATATTTCCATGTTCATACCAATAGCGGTGAAGATAATTTCATGTCCATACAGTTAGCGTTGTAGATATTTCCATGTTCATACAGATGGCGGTGTAGATATTTCCACGTTCATACAGATGGCGGTGTAGATATTTCCATGTTCATACGGATGGCAGTGTAGTTATTTCCATGATCATACAGGTGGTGGTGTCCATATTTCCATGTTTCTACAGATAGCAGTGAAGTTATTTCCATGTTTATAGAGATAGCAGTGTAGATATTTCCATTGATATACAGATATCTGTGTAGATATTTGCATGTTCATACAGATAGCGGTGTAGATATTTCCATGTTCATACAGATAGCGGTGTAGATATTTCCATGTTCATTCAGATAGCGGTGTAGATCTTTCCATGTTCATACAGATAACGGTGTAGATATTTCCATGTTCATACAGATAGCGGTGTAGATATTTCCATGTTCATACAGTTAGCGGCGTAGATATTTCCATGTTCATACAGATGGCGGTGTAGATATTTACATGTTCATACAGATGGTGGTGTACATATTTCCATGTTCGTACAGATGGCGGTGTAGATATTTCCATGTTCATAGAGATGGCGGTGTAGATATTTCCATGTTTATGCAGATAGCGGTATAGTTATTTCCATGTTTATACAGATGGTGGTGTAGATATTTCCATGTTTATAGAGATGGCGGTCTAGATATTCCCATGTTTATACAGATAGCATTGAAGATATTTCCATGTTTATACAGATAGCATTGTAGGTATTTCCATGTTTATACAGATAGAAGTGTAGATATTTCCATGTTTATAGAGATAGAGGTGTAGATAATTTCAATTTTATACAGATAGCAGTGTAGATATTTCCAAGTTCATACAGATAGTGGTGTAGATATTTCCACGTTTATAGAGATGGCGGTGCAGATATTTCCATGTTCATACAGATGGCGGTGTAGATATTTCCATGTTTATAGAGATGGCGGTGTAGATATTTCCATGTTTACACAGATGGCGGTGAAGATATTTCCCTGTTTACACAGATAGCGGTGTAGACATTTCCATGTTTACACAGATAGCGGTATGGATATTTCCATGTTTATGCAGATAGCGGTGTAGATAATTCCATGTTCATACAATTAGCAGTGTAGATATTTCCATGTTCATACAGATGGCGGTGTAGATATTTCCATGTTTATAGAGATGGCGGTGTAGATATTTTCATGTTTACACAGATGGCGGTGTAGATATTTCCATGTTTACACAGATTGCGGTGTAGACATTTCCATGTCTACAAAGATAGCGGTGTGGATATTTCCATGTTTATGCAGATAGCGGTGTAAATAATTCCATGTTTATACAGATAGCGGTGCGGATATTTCCATGTTTATACAGATAGTGGTGCAGATATTTTTATGTTTATAGAGATAGCGGTGTAGATATTTCCATCTTATTACAGATGGTGGTGTAGGTATGTCCATGTTCCTACGGATGGCGGTGTAGATATTTCCATATTCATACAGATGGCGGTTTAGATATTTCGAAGTTTATAGAGATAGCGCTGTAGTTATTTCCATGTTTATAGAGAAATCTGTGTAGATATATCCATGTATATGCAGATAGTAGTGTAGATATTTTCACGTTCATGCAGATAGCGGTGTAGATATTTCCATGTTCATCCAGATGCCGGTGTAGATATATCCATGTTCATACAGTTGGCGGTGAAGATATTTCCATGTTCATACAGATGCCGGTGTAGATATTTCCATGTTCATACAAATGGCGGTGTAGATATTTCCATGTTCATAGAGATGGCAGTGTAGATATTTCCGTGTTCATTCAAATGGCAGTGTAGTTATTTCCATGTTCATAGAGATGGCGGTGTTGGTATTTCCATGTTTATACAGATAGCAATGTAGTTATTTCCATGTTTATAGAGATAGCAGTGTAGATATTTCCATTGATATACCGATATTTGTGTAGATATTTTCATGTTCATACACATAGCGGTGTAGATATTTCCATGTTCATACAGATAGCGGTGTAGATATTTCCATGTTCGTACAGATGTCGATGTAGATATTTTCAAGTTTACACAGATGGCGGTGTAGATATTTCCATGTTTACACAGATAGCGGTGTAGACATTTCCATGTTTACACAGATAGCGGTGTGGATATTTCCATGTTTATGCAGATAGCGGTGTAGATATTTCCATGTTCATTCAGATAGCGGTGCGGATATTTCCATGTTTATACACATAGTGGTGCAGATATTTCCATGTTTCTACAGATAGCGGTGTAGATATTTCCATCTTAATACAGACGGCGGTGTAGATATGTCCATATTCGTACAGATGGCGCTGCAGATATTTCCATGTTCATACAGTTAGCGGTGTAGATATTTCCATGTTCATACAGAGGGCGGTGTAGATATTTACATGTTCTTACAGATGGCAGTGTAGGTATTTCCATGTTCCTATGGATGGCAGTGTAGATCTTTCCATGTTCATACAGGTGGCGGTGTAGATATTTCCATGTTTATACAGATAGCAGTGTAGGAATTTCCATGTTTATAGAGATAGCAGTGTAGATATTTCCATTGATATACAGATAGCTGTGTAGATATTTGCATGTTCTTACAGATAGCGGTGTAGATATTTCCATGTTCATACAGATAGCGGTGTAGATATTTCCATGTTCATACAGATAGCGGTGTAGATATTTCCATGTTCATACAGATAGCGGTGTAGATATTTCCATGTTCATACTGTTAGCGTTGTAGATATTTCCATGTTCATACAGTCAGCGGTGTAGGTATTTCCATATTCATACAGATGGCTTTGTAGATATTTACATATTCATACAGATGGTGGTGTAGATATTTCCATGTTCGTACGGGTGGCAGTGTAGGTATTTCCATGTTCATACAGGTGGCGGTGTAGATATTTCCATGTTTATACAGATAGCAGTTTAGTTATTTCCATGTTTATAGAGATAGCAGTGCAGACATTTCCATTGATAAACAGATAGCTGTGTAGATATTTTCATGTTCATACAGATAGCGGTATACATATTTCCATGTTCATACAGATAGCGGGGTAGATATTTCCATGTTCATACAGATGGCGGTGTAGATATTTATATGTTCATACAGATTGCGGTGTAGATATTTCCATGTTCGTACAGATGGCTGTGTAGATATTTCCATGTTCATAGAGATGGCGGTGTAGATATTTCTATGTTTATGCAGATAGCGGTGTAGATATTTCCGTGTTTGTAGAGAGAGCGGTGTTGTTATTTCCACATTTATACAGATAACGGTGTAGATATTTCCATGTTTATATGGATAGCGGTGTAGATATTTCCATGTATATACAGATAGCGGTTTAGATACTTCCATGTTTATGCAGATGGCAGTGTAGATATTTCCATGTTTATAGAGATGGCGGTGTAGATATCTCCGTGTTGATACAGATAGCGGTGTAGATATTTCCATGTTTTTAGTGATAGCGGTGTAGATATTTCCATGTTTATACAGATAGCGGTGTAGATACTTCCATGTTTATGCAGATTGCAGTGTAGATATTTCCATGTTTATAGAGATGGCGGTGTAGATATTTCCGTGTTGATACAGATGGTGGTGTAGATATTTGCATGTTCCTAGATATGGCGGTGTAGATACTTCCATGTTCATACAGACGGCGGTGTAGATATTTCCATGTTCATACGGATGGCAGTGTAGATATTTCCACATTTATAGAGATGGTGGTGTAGATATTTCCATCTTTATACAGATGGCGGTGTTGATATTTCAACCTTTATAGAGATAGCGGTGTAGATATTTCCATGTTCCTTCACATGGCGGTTTAGATATTTCCATGTTTATAGAGATGGCGGTATAGATTTTTCCATGTTTATACAGATGGCGGTGTAGATATTTCCATTTTTATAGAGATGGCGGTGTTGATATTTCCATGTTTGTACAGGTAGCGGTGAAGACATTTCCATATTTATACAGGTAGCGGTGCAGATATGTGAATTCATTAAACCTCTTCTTCTTTATAAATTACCCAGTCTTGGGTATGTCTTTATCAGCAACATGAAAATTGACCTATACACTCACTGTCCATGAATGATTCTCTGTTAGCCCATTTGCATTGTTATAAAGAAATACCTGAGGCTGGGTGGTTTATAAAGAAATGAGGTTTATTTGGCTCCTTGTTCTGAAGGCTGTACGTGTAGCATAGTACTGGCACCTGCTTCCAGGGAGGGCCTCAGGAACCTTCCAAGCATGGTGGAAGGTGAAGGGAAACCAGCATATCACATGGTGAGAGAGGAAGCAAGAGAGACAGGGAGGAGGTGTCAGTCTCTTTTAAACAACCAGATATCGCATGAACTCACAGGGTAAGAACTCATTCATTACCAAGAGGACAGCACCAAGCCATTCAGGAGGCATCTGTCTCCAACATTGGGGATCACATTTTAACGTGAGATTTGAAGGGGACAAACATCCAAACTATGTCAGATAGCAAAGCTGACAATGCTTAGGATCTTTAGCTGTTCCAGGTCCTGGGAAAAGGGAGAGAGTTAGCTTCCCTCGTTTATGCTGTGCTACTGCATATTATATTAGTAATTATTGTTCTCTAAAGGTTCTTAAAAGCAAATAAACAAATGCAAGGCAAAACATATGATATGCAAGGCAAAACATACGAAATGCAAGGCAAATGCATTAAAAACTTTTGAGTGTTAATGTATAGATTTTATTTTATCTTTTTAATTTCTTTTGCTTAACCAAATAGATTATGTAGTTTTGATTAACTGGCCATGAAATAGCTCTGCCTACATAGAATTTCCCATGAATAATTATTTGTGGAGACTTTTGTGTGTGACCCAAATCCTCCCTCAAAACTGAAGTTTGCCCAGCTATTGGGAGTGTTGGCAAATCATGCCTCTCAGCTGATTCTCTCTAGAATTTATTCTCAGGAGATCTAATTAATAACTTGTCAAGCTGATGTCCATCCTTGGGGACAACTCGTATCTGAAGAATGGCCAGTGAAAGGTATTAAAACTCCATACTCCTGCCTCAATTTAGGGCAACTCTGAAGGGTCACCCCAGCTTCTCAGCTCCCCCTTGAGATTAGCTGAGGTATTGTTGCGACTGCATCACATCTCAACTCCCTTTATCCAATTCAGCTTTTTCGCCACAGTTGTTGGTTCCTAGGATTTTACCCAGTTAAATGTTCTCTACACAAATCTCTATCTCAAATCTGCTTTACAGGGAATGTGACCTCAGACTGGTTTTCATTAGGTTCTGGACATAACTCTCATTAGTCATTGATATGATTCGGCTGTGTCTCTGCCCGAATCTCACCTTGATTGTAATTATCCCCGCATGTCAAGGATGGAGTCAGGTGGAGATAATTGAATCATAGGGGCGGGTTCCCCCTACTGTTCTCCTGGTAGCGAATAAGTCTCACCAGATCTGATGCTTTTAAAATGGGAGTTTCCCTACACAAGCTTTCTTCTCTGCTACCATTTAAGATGTGCCTTTGCTTCTTTTTTGCCTTCTGCCGTGACTGTGAGGCCTCCCCAGCCATGTGGAATTGTGAGTTCATTAAACCTCTTTCCTTTATAAATTACCCGGTCTTGGGTAGGACTTTATTAGCAGCATGAGAACAAACTAGTACAGTCTGTTCTATAAGCCCAAGTCGGATCACAGAGTCCCGCTTTCTGTTTCTTTTTTTTTCTAGCCCATATTTCTACTAAAACTTGACTCATAAAGACTCAAAACAAAATAATTAAGCATGGCTAATATTTATTTAATATTTTATACGTGTCAGGTACTGTATTTTGTAACTTATCTTTTAATAATCTTTCCAAATCTCTAAAAGGAGAATTCTGCTTTTTTATAGAGAAAATAAGGATGGCTCTGAAAATGTTAGTAGTAGGGGAAGCAGGGTGAGGGACATAGGTGGCACTTTGTGTTATTTGTGCATTTTACCATCAGTCTAAAATCAGGTCAAAATAAAAAAAAATGAGAAGTAGAAGCAGGTTGTTAAGATTTTCAGTGTGACTCTAGAATTTTTTTGTTTGTTGTTTGTTTTGGAGTGTAGTGGTAAGATCTCTGCTCACTGCAACCTCCACTTCCCAGGCTCAAGCAATTCTCCTGCCTCAGTCTCCCAAGTAGCTGGGATTATAGGTGCCTGCCACCACACCCAGCTAATTTTTGTATTTTTTTTTTAGTAGAGATGGGGTTTCAGCATGTTGGCCAGGCCAGTCTCCAACTCCTGACTTCAAGTCATCCGCCCGCCTCAGCCTCCCGAAGTGCTGGGATTATAGGCATGAGCCACCACTCCTGGCCCAAAGTTCATATTTTAACTACTAACCTAAATTATTTTAAAAACAAAAGTCTCCTTGGACTCAAACCAGGTCAGAGTGACATGATCATGTGCCTGTTTTTTGCAGGGTGAAGTGAGATTATTATCTAGGAATTAGCTGAAATGTCTTGTTGTGGGCATAATTATTTCATATAAATTCTCAGCTTCATATTAGCACTTAGATTATAATTATCTAAAGAATAGAGAACAATTTCATATAATTTTCAGTGTATCAGGTGAATCAACAGTATACATACAAGCATGCAGATGAATTTCAGTGAATATAGTGGTGACAATGCTCAACAGAATAAGTGTCCCCCACCCCAACCCTGCATCTTGCTCTTTCACTGTCCTAAAGACAGAACAAAATGGTTCAGGCATCCAGCTTGTCCCCTCCACACTTCACACTTTTACTTAATAGCAGCTTATCTTTAACACTTTGTCATCTTTAAGATGTTGCTAATTCTTTCTGGTAGATCCCAGGACTGAGGATGAGGAAGAATGATTTTATTTAAATAAGGTTGCTTAATTAAAAAACAATTTTTTTAGTTTTAAAATATTTTCATTATTTTATAAAATTTTTGTGGGTACATAGGAGGTTTATATATTTGTGGGGTACATGAGATGTTTTAATACAGGCATGCAGTGTGAAATAATCACATCATGAGGAATGGGCTTTCCATCCCCTCAAGCATTTATCCTCTGAGTTAAAAACTATTCAATTGGCTGGGCGCGGTGGCTCACGCCTGTAGTCCCAGCTCTTTGGGAGGCCGAGGTGGGCGGATCGCCTGAGGTCAGGAGTTTGAGACCAGCCTGGCCAACATGATGAAACCCCATCTCTACTAAAAATACAAAAATTAGCCAGGTGTGGTGGCGAGTGCCTGTCATCCCAGCTACTCGGGAGGCTGAGACAGGAGAATCATTTGAACCTGGGAGGTGGAGGTTACAGTGAGCCGAGATCATGCCATTGTACTCCAGCCTGAGTGACAAGAGTGAAACTCCATGTCAAAAACAAACAAAAATCAGTTACATTCTTTAAGTTATTAAAATTAAACATTGTAAATGATATTTTTTCCCAAAGCTTTTCCAAAGAAAAAAAAAAGTAGAAACAAAGACACTTTCTACTGATTTCCAGCATGGTGACTCTGTATTTCTAGCATGTGTTAAGGTGAAAAATTGATTTTATGTTTAATACAAAACATAGCATAATGTAATGAAAAGCAAGATTGTAATGATAAAGGAAAATAACACTAGTGCTAATTTTTTTCAATTTGAAGCATTGGATTAAAATGAATTAGGTTATATTCCAACATGTTTATATTGAATTTCTTTTTTCTCCAATTGGTTTCTTTTTATTAATGGGGGAGTGTTGCATTTGTATAAGGTTTCCCTATTATATTCAATTGTTTTGAGATGCTTTTAATATGAAGTTTTTATGTTTTCTTTTTGATGTATACATGTTATGCTTTTATGCTGAATTTGATAATTGGTGCTGTATGTGCAAAGCAAATGTAATTTCCCAGCTTTTATTTTTTAAAGCCCTGGGAAGCAACATAATAAAGTAGAAATAGTATCAAGACAGGAGTTAGAATACCTGGATTCTAAAATTTAAATTAAATTAGGATCTAGTGACATTATAGGTGTTCCTTGATCTTCTGATGACCTGATTCCTCAAAAGAAAAATAAAATAATCTATAAATTGTTTCTAATTCTAAAACTCTATCAATCCTATTTTTAAAATTGTAATTAGTTGAACTCTGTAAGGTCACAAAAATCCCTATTAAGAAACTAAAATAAAATTTTATCATATCTTAAAAATACTCTGATCTTTTTTATATGCTGACATGAATTCTAATTATTTTTGAGCCCCTAAAAAATATTTAAGATCACAGTTTATGTTTTATTATTGACTTTCAGATAATTAACATTTTACTGATAGATATGAACAAATCTACTCTAACAGAGATAGTCATTAGTTTATTTCTCTCTTTTCAGTATCAATAAAAAGTATCGATTTACCAATAACAATGAATTAATTGCCTGAAATAAATGAAACGTAAGCAGCAAAAGTGAACCTTTGAGTATAACTCTTCTTGTAAACATTGACTTAGTTCAAAGGGAGCTTATCTTTAAAAAAAAAGCGCTAATTCATGTCTATTGGTATAGATATAATCTTTTGTTCCTTGAAAATAGATCCTACTATACTCCAGACACTATGCCACTTGGTGCAGATATTAACACAAATAGCAGGTGATCATTGTCCTCATGGAGTTTATTTTAAAGAGAACAAAGTGAGACAAAGGCACACAAGCAAAGAACTACAATACAAAGGGGATGGCATCTGACTCAGCATGGAGGTGTCACGGAAGGTGTTGTTTTGCTTAGGTTTTGAAGTGTGGGTAGGAGATGGCCCATGTTGAGAGTGGGAACTGGGAATTAAAAAGATGAGGAGGTCTCTGCAAATCTACATGGATGGGAAGTAGCATGCTGATGTGGGAAACAACTAAAAAGTTCCAGAATGCATGGTTTATAAAGCGTGAGTCAGAGAGGGCTAGACCAGTAGCCAGATCAAGGATATCTCACATGTTATAGTCATGAATTAGTGCATTGACCTGCAGGCCATGGGAGTCACTGAAGGTTTCAGTCAGGTAAGTGAGCTGATCAGAACAGTCCTTTAGATAGGCCGCTCTTTTGGCTGTAAGGGGGACACGTTTGAAGTAGGGCTATAGCTAAAAATATACAGACACTTCCTCTTTTCTACAGCCCTGCTGGCATCTGTTGTATTTTGACTTTTTAATAATAGCCATTCCAACCGGTATGAAATGGTATCTCATTGTGTTTTGATTTGCAATTTTCTGATGATTAGTGATTCTAACCTTTTTTTTTTGTATTTGTTGGCCATTTGTATGTGCTCTTTTGAGATGAGTTTGTTCATGTCCTTTGCCCATTTTTTAATTGGGTTATTTGTTTTTCTAATTGATTTAAGTTCCCTGTAGATTCTGGATACTAAAAAACAAACAAAAACCAGAAGTAAATAAATTCTCAGGACACACACACCCACACCCACACCCACAGAGAGAGAGAGAGAGAGAGAGAGCGCTTAGGTAAGAGGCCACCAACCACCAGGGTCTAAACTGGGAACACTTTCTAGTACAGAATGAATGGAAAAGATTCATGAAATATCTAGAAAGTAACGTTAATGAGATTTACATGTATGGAGTGAATGAGGAGAAACAGGGATCATTCAGGATTCTGGTAGGGATAACAGGGGGAGCCATTAGTTGAAATTTTGAAGTGGGAGAAGGAGAGGGAGTTTTAGGGAGAAAGATGAGTTTTTTTTAGGTATTTCAAACCCTTGAAGCTTCTATGGGACATCGAAGTGGAAATAACAGTCTGTGGGTTGGGACAATAAAGAAAGAAATTGGTTGAAGACTAGAGGAAGAGTATAGAGCAAAGAAATATTTAAGATAATAAACATAGAGAGATAGCTGAAAATGTGGGACTGGATTACAAAGGAAGAGTGATTTAGTTATGAAGCCCAAGGGCTGACAGGAATGGGTGACTACTCGAGGAGTTCATATGCATCTGTTATTGTATGAATAAAAAAAATTATCTTTTCCTTCCTAAAGATATCTTCAACCTGTTTTTGGATACATATGGGCACTGCTTTTCATTCTCTTAGCCCCATTTCTTATTTTAGCCTCTGCTGTAGCAATCAGTTCTGCACAGGCTTTGACCCAGGCTTTGACTAGTTGGTGCAGGTGTGATATGACACTTACCTGGAATGGCCCACAGTTTGTGGCTGCTCTCACTTAAGCAGGTGGGATGCTCATGTAGGTGTAACCTAGAAGCTTGGTAGAGTTTATGCCCATGGGGCAACCTGTGACCACTCAAAAATAAAGCCCTTTCCTCCTCCCAGATTGAGGAGTCTTGCATTATGTAATAAAACTCCTTAGAAGGCCTATTAGGTTCCAATACAGCATTAGGCAACTTGATAAGGTATCCCATCATCAGCCTTCCTTTCTTCCCTCATTCCTCTGCCTCTCACTCTTTCTTCCTAAGTTAACTTCTTAGATAAAATGCCAACTTTCTATATTTTGTTTCACATCAGGGAAAATAATTGTATATCCCATTTCAAAAGCATATAAAAAGGTTACTGTATAGAAAATTTGTCTTTAATAGATTAAGCTGTAATTTTCCAAATACTTTAAAATTTTATTTCAGAAACGTTTTTCCTTTTTATAAGCTTCATCTAAAAGCAGAGTTCACCTAAGAATATACCTAAGAGCATATTACATAGAATATATTTTATATTTCAGTAGTTTAGCTAGGATTCTTTCAAAATTGAGAGGATCTACAAATATTTCTAACACATTAGTTTTCAGTCTTAAGGCTGAGTCAAGAACAAAGCTCCTAAACTTTGTGTTGGTGATTGAGAACATTTTAAAATTGTTATTTAATTCATTAATTTATTTTTAAAAAATTTTCACATTGTAATTATATAGATTTATAGGATACAATTTGATGTTTCAATGAATATGTATGTTGTCTAATGATCCAATAAGGATAGTTAGTGTATTAATTACCTCATGCATTCATCATGTCTTTTTAATAAGAAATTTCAAAATCCTTTCTTCTAGATACTTTGTAATATACAATACTTTACTTTTAACTATAGTCACCCTGCTTTGCAAAGAACACTTTAACTTATTCTTCCTATATAATTGTGATTTCATAACTGTTAACCAATCTATCTCCATTTTGCCCTCCCCACTTCTTCCTCACTGTTTGGTAACCACTATTCTACTCTACTTCTCTATTAACTTTTTTTTTTTAAGATTTCACATATGAGAGAGATCATGCGGTATTTGCTTTCCGTGTCTGGCTTATTTCACTTAACATTGTATCCTGCAGGGTCATCCATGTTGTTGCAACTGGCAGAATTTCATTCTTTTTTTATGGCTGAATAGTAGTTCATTGTGTGTGTGTCCATATACATATATATATATATAATTAATTTTATGTATATTATAATTACACATAAAATTATATATAATTATAATTATAATTATATGTAATTATACATATAATAATATATATTATATGTAATATATAATATACATAATATACGTTATGTATATTATACATAATATACGTTATGTATATTATATATGTATATATGTATTATATATGTATGTATATATATTATACGTTATATATTATATATAATATACATAATATGTTATTATATATACATAATATGTTATATATATGTTATTATATATAATATACATAATATATATTATATATAATATACATAATATATATTATATATAATATACATAATATATATTGTATATATATAATTCACTTGTTTCTTTTTAGACACATAGATTGATTCCATATCTGATTATTAGAAATAGTGCTACAGTAAACATAAGAGTGCAGATATTTTTCAAACACAATGATTTCATTTCCTATGGATGTATACCCAGTAGTGGGATTGCTGGGTTATGTGATCGAATGATTGTTGTTTTGTTTTTTTTTTATTTTTTAGCGAATTTCCATAAAGTTTTGCTTAATGGTTGTACTAGTTTACAACCCCATCAACAGTGTGTAAGTGTTCCCTTTTCTCCACTTCCTTGCCAACTCTTGTTATCTTTTACCTTTTTGGTAATAGCCATTCTAATGGGTGAACTGGTATCTCATTGTGGTTTTGATTTGCATTTCCCTGATGGTTAGTGATGTTGAACATGATTTTATTATATATTCGTCTTGACCATTTCTATATTTTCTCTTGTGGCATGTCTTTTAGTTTATTTTGTCCTTTTTTTTTTTTTTTTTTTTGAGAAGGAGTCTTGCTCTGTTGCCCAAGCTGGAGTACAGTGGTGCAATCGGGGCTCACGGCAACCTCCATCTCCCTGGTTCAAGCAATTCCCCTGCCTCGGCCTGCTGAGTAGCTGGGGTTACAGGCACACACCATCATGTTTGGCTAAATTTTTGTATTTTTAGTAGAGAAATGATTTCACCATATTGGTCAGGCTGGTCTCAAACTCCTGACCTCAGTCAATCCACCTGCCTCAGCCTCCCAGTTTTGCCCATTTTTAAATAAGTTATTTATGTTTTTGCTGTTGAGTTGTTTAAGTTTCTTATATAATCTGGGCATTAACTCCTTAGCAGATGTATAGTTTGCAAATATTGTATCCCATTCTGTAAGTTGTTTTTTCACTCTGTTAAGTTTCCTTTGCTGTGCAGAAGCATTTTAGTTTGATGAAACCCCATTTATCTATTTTTGCTTTTTTTTGCCTGTGCTTTTGACGTCTCATTTAAAAAATCCTTGTACAACCCAAAGTTATAGAGAATTTCCCACATGTTATCTTCTAGTAGTTTTTCATAGTTTTCAATCTTACCTTTAGGTCTTTAATCGCATTTGAGTTGATTTTTGTATAAGGTAAAAGATAGGGGTCTGATTTCATTATCCCACATATAGATATCCAATCTTCTCAGTACCATTTAATGAAGACACTGTCTTTACCCCTGTGTGTGCTCTTGACTCCTTTTTTGAAAATCAGTTGACTTTAGGTATGAGAATTTATTTCTGAGCTGTATATTCTCTTCCATTGGTCTATGTGTTTGCTTTATGGCAGTGCCATGCTGTTTTGCTTACTATGGCTTTGTAGTATATTTTGAAGTCAGGTAGTGTGGTGCCTCCAGCTTTGTTATTTTTGCACAGGATTGCTTTGGTTATTTGGGGTCTTTTCTGGTTTCATACAAATTTTAGGGTATTTTTTTCTATTTCTGTGAAGAATTTCATTGTTATTTTGATAGGGATTGCATTGAATCTGTAGGACATTTTGTTAGTATGGTCATTTCAATAGTATCAATTCTTCCATTCCATGAGTATATAGTGTCCATTTTTTGTGTATTGTAAATTTTTCCATCAGTGTGTTATAGTTTTCATTGAAGAGATCTTTCACGACCTTGATTAAATTTATCTGCAGATTTCTTGGTAGCTATTGTAAATGGAATTCCTTTCTTGATGACTTTTTCAGATAGTTCACTATTAGTGTATAGAAACACCACTGCATTTTCTGTGTTGATTTTGTATACTACAACTTTACTGAATTTATTTATGATTTCTAGTAGTTTTTGGTCAAGTCTTTAGGGTTCTCACTCTATATAAGTATATATAGAAAGAACCCTAAAGAGAGAGAGATCATATATATCTATATGATCATATATATAGATGTATACATATGTATGTGAGATCACATTTTCTACAAACAGAAACAATCTGACTTCCTTCTTTCCAGTTTGGATCCCTCTTATTTATTTCTTTTGTCTAATTGCTCTGGCTCTGACCTCCAGTACTATGCTAAATAGAAGTGGTAGAAGTTGACATCCTTGTCTTCCTCCATATCATAGAGGAAAAGCATTTAACTATTCACCATAAATAAGATGTTAGCTGTGGGTTTGTCACATATGGCCTTTACTGCGTTGAGGTACACTCCTATACCTACTTTCTTGACAGTTTTTATCATAAACGAATGTTGACTTTTGTCAAGTGTTCTTTTTGCATCTGTTGAAATGATCACATGGTTTTTGTTTTTCTTTCTATTGTGGTGGTGTATCATATTTACTGATTTGTGCATGTTAAGCCATCCTTTCATCCCTGGGATGAATCCCACTTGATTATAGTGAATACTCTTTTTAGTGTGCTGTCGAAGTCAGTTCACTTGTATCTTGTTGAGAATTTTTGTATCTATGTTCTTCAGGAATATTGGCCTGTTATTTTCATTTTGTGCATGTCTTTGTCTGGTTTTAGAATCAGGATATTGCGAGCCTCATAAGATGAGTATGGAAGTATTCCTTCCTCATTACTTTTGTGGAAAAGTTTGTGGAGAATTGGTAGTTATTCTTTAACTGTTTGGTAGAATTCAGCAGTGAAGACATCAGGTCCTGGGTGTTGGTTGTTGTTGTTGTTTTGATGGAAGATGTTTTATTATTGATTCAATTTCCAAACTCATTATTGATGTGTTCAGATGTTATATTTCCTCACAATTTAATCTGGGTAGTTGTATGTGTGCAGAAATTTATTCATTTTATTCTACATTATCAAATTTGTTGGCATATAGTTATGAGTAATGTCTTACAATCCCTTATATTTCTGTGGTGTATCAGTTGTAATGTCTCCTTTTTCATCTTTTATTTATTTGAATTTTCTCTCCTTTTGTCTTAGTTTAGCTAAAGGTTTGTCAGTTTTACCTTTACACTTTGTCTTATTTATCTTTTGAAATATTTTTTAGTGTCTGTTTCCTTTATATCTGCTGTGAGCTTTATTATTTCCTTCCTTCTACCAATTTTGGGTTTAGTTTGTTTTTGATGTTCTAGTTACTTGAAGTGTATAATTTTGCTTTGTGATTTGAAAATCTGTCTTCATTTTTGGTGTAGGCTTTTATTGCTATAAATTTCCCTCTTAGAACTGCTTTTGCTACGTTCCATAGGTTTGGGTATGTTGGATTTTAATTCTTACTTGTCTCAGCGACTTTTGAAATTTTCCTATTAATGTCTTAATGAGACCTATTGATTTCTTGGGTGCATGCTATTTAATTTCCATGTCTTCATAAAATTTCCAAGGGCTTTCCTGTTGTTGATTTCTGGCTTTATATCACTGTAATCAGAAAAGATACTTCATATGATATCTGTCTTCTTAAGTTTGTTAAGACTTATTATGTGTCATAATGTATGATTGGTCCTAGAGAATGTTTGGTGTACAGTTGAGAATAATTTGTATTCTGCAGCTGTTGGATGATGTATTAGTCTGTTTTCATACTGCTGATAAAGACATACCCGAGACTGGGTAATTTACAGAGAAAAAGAGGTTTAGTGGACTCATAGTTCCACGTGGCTGGGGAGGTCTCCCAATCATGATGGAAGGCGAAAGGCACATCTTACATGGTAGCAAACAAAATAGAATTGAGAACCAAGTGAAAGGGTTCCCCCTTATAAAACCATCAGATCTTGTTAGACGTATTCACTACCACAAGAACAGTATGGGGGAAACCGCCCCCATGATTCAATTATCTCCCACTGGTTCCCTCCCACAACATGTATGAATTATGGGAGCTATAATCAAGATGAGATTTCGGTGGGGATATACAGCCAAACCATATCAGGTGAGATCTTCTTTACCTGCTAGGTCCATTTGGTCTATGGTATAGTTTGAGTCTGTCATTTTTTGGTTGATTTTCTCTTCATATAATCTGTCCATTTTTAAAGTGGAGTGTTGAAATTTCCTACTAATATTGTATTGCAGTCTATCTCTACCTTTAAATCTAATATTTGCTTTACATATCTGGTTGTTCTGGTGTTGGGTACATATATAGTAACACCTAAGTAACATATATGTTACGTCCTCTTATTGAATTGGACCTTTTATCATTTCTTTATACAGTGACATTCTTTTTTTATATAGTTCTTTTATTTAAAGCCTTTTAAAATATGACATGACTGTGGCTACTCCTGCTTGCTTTTCATTTGTTTGCATAAAATATATTTTTCCATCTCTTCACTTTCAGTCTATTTGTCTTTAATAGTGAGGTAAGTATCATGTAGGCAGCACATAGGTGGCTTTTGCTATCTGAATCCATTCATCCACTTTATATCTTTTAAGTAGAGTTTAATCCACTTCTATTCAAGTTTATTATTGATAAATTAGGACTTCCTTCTACCATTTCATTACTTGTTTTTTAGATTACTTGTTCACTTCTTCCTTTCTTATTGTTCATCTCTCTAGTTTGGTGGTTTTCTGTGGTGCTAAGCTTTGTTTCTTTTCCCTTTTTTGGTGTGTGTGTGTGTATCTGCTGTAATTTATTTCTTTCTGGTAAGTGAAACTAACATACAGAGTCCTGTATTTGTAACAGACTATTTTACACTGATAACAACTTAACATCTGTCACATAAAAATACTCTTGACTTCTCCCCCTCACACGCACAATTTATACTTTTGTTACCTTACATTGCATCTTTATGAATGGTAGACTCAATGGAACATAGGATCTATGTCACAACTAAATCAACTATTTAATGGCAGCATTAAAGCAGCCCAAAGAATTTGAAAAACTGGTGTGGGTGTATTTAACTTTTTAAAAACTATGTTTCATAATGTTTTCATTAAAAAGTCTTTATCAGTTTGCTAATGCCTAATTTTTACAACCAGCCACCATAGATTTTACAGGATAAATATATTATTTCAGTGGTAATTGAAGCAGAATTTTTGTTGCTCTTCTTACCCTTAGAGATTGTGTATTATCCTCAGACGTAATTCTTTGATTTTTTTTCTTTTCATGTTGTTACACATAGTTACCAACAATCAACGTGAGAATAACCTTTGAATATTTTCAAGCATTAAGATTTGTTTATACAGCTGCACAATTAGACAACCAACACTCTTGGGTCTTTACCTCTCAGCATTCCCCTGATTATTAACTTAAAGGTATGATGGGAAAAGTATCAATTTTTCTTGGTCACCTAGATTTAGAAATATGTAATAACTATAAGCTTGGGTCTGCTTCTTCAGAAGCCTAGGAAGTGGAGTGATGGTTCTCTGAAGAGGCTGGAAACAAAGTATGTGTTTCCAGAAGGCTTAATAGAATATGTTGAGACATAGGCCATTAACACAAAAGTGAAAGAAATGCAAAAAATGTATGAAAGTAAGGATTTGAGAAGGGAAATTTTATTTTTAAGTCTAAGATTCCTATGAATTATATGAAAGTAAATGTCCTATCCCTAAAATTAGCCAAAGGAAGCACTTCACTTATCAATGTGATGTGACTTTTCATACTCTTATCTAAAGATATCCTAAACTAAGATCCAGTTTTCTGAGAAAAGACCTTTTACTCATGCTTTAAAGCATGTTAGATGATTCCTACCACATCACATCATGTTGTTTACATGTATGATTTAAACTGCATTTATTCTTCAACTCACTGGTTCCTTAGGCTTCTTATCTTTCCTTGCACGCTTAGATAATTTTATGTAAAATTGATTTTTAGAAGTTTAGTTGCTGGGCGTAATGGCTGTCACCTGTAAACCCAGTAGTTTGGGAATTCAAGGCAGGTGGATTGCTTGAGTCTTGGAGTTTGAGGCCTGCGTGGGAAAGATGACAAACCCCATTTGTACAAAAATAAAAATATTAGCTGGATATGGTGGCACATGCCTGTGGTCCCAGCTACCCCAAGTCTGAGGTGGGTGGATGGCTTGAGTCCGAGAGGCAGAGGTGTGAGCCAAGATCATGCCCTGCTCTTCACCCTGGGCAACGAAGCCAGACACTGTTTCAAAAAAAAAAAATCTAGTGAGATTAGATTTCTATTCCTATGTGATTAAAAATTAGGAGAACTTCAAGGCTAATGAATATTAAAAAATGGCCATTGCTACTTGCATGTTCTATGAAGCCAGCATACACAGCAACGTGCTACCTAAAAACCAAGCTATTTAATATGTAGCTTAGATTTCAGATTTGATTGTCTTTGAGGTTTCATTATTGCAGAGATCAATTTCCAGACCAAATATAGACTAATTATGTACTTGGTCTTTTTTCATATGAAACTTCCCAGCCTCGGGTATAAATTAAGAGCAAATACGGATGTTTATACCGATAGCGGTGTAGATATTTCAATGTTTATACAGTTAGCCGTGTAGATATTTCCATGTCTATACAGATAGCGGTGTGGACATTTCCATGTTTATACAGATAGTGGTGTAGATATTTCCATGTTTATAGAGATAGCGGTATAGATATTTCCATTTTTATACAGATAGCGGTGCAGATATTTCCATGTATATTCAGATAGCGGTGTAGATATTTCCATGTTTATACAGATGGCAGTGTAGATATTTCCATGTTTATAGAGATGGCGGAGTAGATATTTCCATGTTCCTACAGAGGGCGGTGTAGGTATTTCCATGTTCATACAGATGGCGGTGAAGATATTTGCATGTTCATACAGATGTATGTGTACATATTTCCATGATAATACAGATGGTGGTGTAGATATTTCCATGTTCATACAGATTTCGCGGTAGATATTTCCAAGTTCATACAGATGGCGGTGTAGATATTTCCATGTTCATACAGATGGCGGTGTAGATATTTCAATGTTTATAGAGATTGCGGTGAAGATATTTCCATGTTTATACAGATGGCCGTGTAGATATTCCCATTTTTATTCAGATGGCAGTGTAAATATTTCCATTTTATACAGATAGCGGTGTAGACATTTCCATGTTCATACAGATTGCGGTGAAGATATTTCCATCTTTATAGAGATAGCGGTGTAGATATTTCCATGTTCATACAGATAGCGGTTTAGATATTTCCATGTTTATAGAGATGGCGGTGTAGATATTTCCAAGTTTATACAGATGGCGGAGTAGATATTTCCATGTTTATAGAGATGGTGGTGTAGATATTTCCATGTTTATACAGATGGCGGTGCAGATATTTCCCTGTTTATAGAGATAACGGTGTAGATATTTCCATGTTTATGAACATAGCGGTGTAAATATTTCCATGTTTATAGAGACAGCGGTGTAGACATTTCCATGTTAATAGAGATAGCATTCTAGATATTTCCATGTTTCTACAGATAGCAGTGTAGATATTTCAATGTTCATACAGATAGTAGTGCAGATATCTCCATGTTTATAGAGATAGCGGTGTAGACACTTAGCTGTTTTACAGATAGCAGTGTTGATATTTCCAAGTTCATACAGATAGCGGTGTAGATATTTCCATGTTTATACAGATAGCGGTGTAGATATTTCCATGTTTATACAGATAGCGGTGTACATATTTCCATGTTTATACAGATAGCCGTGTAGATATTTCCATGTTTATACAGATAGCGTTGTAGATATTTCCATGCTTATACACTTAGCGGTGTAGATATTTCCATGTTTATACAGATAGAGGTGTAGATATTTCCATGTTTATGCAGATAGCGGTATAGGTATTTCCATCTTTACAGTGACGGCGCTGTGGATATTTCCATGTTCAAACAGATGGCGGTGTAGAAATTTCCATGTTTACACAGATAGCGGTGTAGACATTTCCATGTTTACACAGATACCGTTGTAGGTATTTCCATGTTTATAGAGATAGCGTTGTAGATATTTCCATGTTTATACAGATAGCTGTGAAGATATTTCCACGCTTATAAAGATAGCGGTGTAGATATTTCCATGTTCATACAGACAGCGGTTTAGATATTTTCATGTTTATACAGATAGCGGTGTAGATATTTCCATGTTTTTACAGATAACCTTGTAGATATTTCCATGTTTATAGAGATGGCAGTGTAGATATTTCCATGTTTATACAGATGGCGGTGTACGTATTTCCATGTTTATGGAGATGGCGGTCTAGATATTTTCATGTTTATGAAGATAGCGGTGTAGGTATTTCCATGTTTAGAGAGATAGAGGAGTTGATATTTCCATGTTCATTCAGATAGCGCTGTAGATATTTCCATGTTCATACAGATAGCGGTGTAGATATTTCCACGTTCATACAGATAGCGTTGAAGATACTTCCATGTTCATTCAGATGGCGGAGTAGTTATTTCCATGTTTATAGAGATAGCGTTGTTGATGCCTCCATGTTTATACAGATGGCGCTGTAGATATTTTCATGTTCATGCAGATAGCGGTGTAGGTGTTTCCATGTTTAAAGAGATGGTGGTGTAGATATTTTCTTGTTTATAGAGATAGCGGTGAAGATATTTCCATGTTCATAGAGATCGCGGTGTAGATATTTCCATGTTTATACAGATAGCAGTGTAGGTATTTCCATGTTCATACAGATAGCGGTGTAGATATTTGCATCTTTATGCAGGTGGCAGTGTAGATATTTAAATGTTCATACAGATGGCGGTGTAGATATTTCCATGATTATAGAGAGGGCGGTGTTGATGTTTCCATGTTTATACAGATGGCGGTGTAGATATTTCCATGTTTATACAGATGGCGGTGTAGATATTTCCATGTTTATAGAGATGGCGGTGTAGATATTTCCATGTTTATACAGATGGCCGTTTAGATATTTCCATGTTCATACAGATGACGGTGTAGATATTTCCATGTTTACACAGATGGCAGTGTAGATATTTCCATGTATACACAGATAGCGTTGTAGATAATTCTATGTTTATAGAGATAGCGGTGTAGATATTTCCATGTTTATACAGATGGCGGCGTACATATTTCCATCTTTATAGAGATGGTGTTGTAGATATTTCCATGTTCATAGAGAGGGCGGTATAGATATTTCCATGTTTGTGAAGATGGCGGTGTAGATATTTCCGTGTTTATAGAGATGGCGGTTTAGATATTTTCATGTTTATAGAGATAGCCGTGTAGATACTTCCATGTTCATACAGATGGCGCTGTAGATATTTTCATGTTCATACAGATAGCTGTGTAGATATTTCCATGTTTATAGAGATGGCGGTGTAGATATTTCCTTGTTTATACAGATAGCGGTGTAGATATTTCCATGTTTACAGAGGTAGCGGTGTAGATATTTCCATGTTTATGCAGATAGCGGTGTAGATATTTAAATGTTTATACATATAGCGGTGTAGATATTACCATGTCCATACTGATTGTTGGGTAAATATTTATTTCCATCTTTATACAGATGGTGGTGTAGATATTTCCATATTCACACAGATGGCTGTGGAGATATTTAAATGTTTATAGAGATGGCAGTGTAGATATTTCCATGTTTCTACAGATGGCGGTGTAGATATTTCCATGTTTATAGAGATAGCGGTGTAGATATCTAGATGTTTATACATACAGCGGTGTAGATTTTTCCATGTTCTTTCAGTAGGGGTGTAGATATTTCTTTGTATATACAGATAGCGGTGTGGATATTTCCATGTTTTTACAGATGGCAGTGTAGATATTTCCATGTTTATAGAGATGGCGGTGTAGCTATTTCCTTGTTTATACAGAAAGCGGTGTGGATATTTGCATGTTTATACAGATAGCGGTGTAGATATTTCCAAGTTCATACAGATAGCGGTGTAGATATTTCCATGTTCATCCAGATGGCGGTGTAGATATTTCCATGGTCATACAGATGGCGGTGTAGATATTTCCATGTTTACAGAGAAAGCGGTGTAGATATTTTCATCTTGATACACATAGCGGTGCAGATATTTCCAAGTTCATAGAGATAGCGGTGTAGATATTTCCATGTTTATACAGATGGCCATGTAGATATTTCCATGTTCATACAGATGTCGGTGTAGCTATTTCCATGTTTACACAGATGGCAGTGTAGATATTTCCATGTATACACAGATAGCGTTGTAGATATTTCTATGTTTATAGAGATAGCGGTGTAGATATTTCCATGTTTATACAGATGGCGGCGTGCATATTTCCATCTTTATAGAGATGGCGTTGGAGATATTTCCATGTTCATACAGAGGGGCGTATTGATATTTCCGTGTTTATAAAGATGGCAGTGTAGATATTTCCGTTTTTAGAGAGATGGCGGTTTAGATATTTTCATGTTTATAGAGATAGCCGTGTAGATACTTCCATGTTTATACAGATGGCGCTGTAGATATTTTCATGTTCATACAGATAGCGGTGTAGATATTTCCATGTTTATACAGATGGTGGTGTAGATATTTCCATGTTTATAGAAATGGCGGTCTAGATATTTCCATGTTTATAGAGATAGTGGTGTAGATATTTCCCAGTTGATAGAGATATCGGTGTAGGTATTTCCATGTTTATACAGATAGCGGTGTAGATATTTCCATGTTTATACAGATAGCGGTGTAGATATTTCCATTTTTATGCAGATAGCAGTGTAGATATTTCCATGTACATACAGAGAGCGGTGTAGATATTTCCACATTTATAGAGATGGCGGTGTAGATATTTCCATGTTCATACAGATGGCGATGTAGATATTTCCATGTTTATAGAGATGGCGGTGTAGATATTTCATGTTTATACTGATGGCGGTGTAGATATTTCCATGTTTATAGAGATGGCGGTGTAGATATTTCCATGTTTACACAGATAGCGGTGTAGATATTTCCATGTTTACACAGATAGCGCTGTAGGCATTTCCATGTTTACACAGATAGCGTTGTAGTTATTCGCATGTTTATAGAGATAGTGGTGTAGTTATTTCCATGTTTATACAGATAGCGGTGAAGAGATTTCCATGTTGACACAGATAGCGGTGTGGATATTTATGTGTTTATACAGATAGCGGTGTAGATATTTCCATGTTTATACTGATAGCGGTGCAGATATTTCCGTGTTTATACAGATAGCGGTGCAGATATTTCCAAGTTTATACAGATAGCGGTGTAGATATTTCCATGTTTATACAGATAGCGCTGTAGATATTTCCATGTTTATAGAGATAGCGGTGTAGATATTTCCATGTTTATACAGATAGCGGTGTAGATATTTCCATATTTATACAGATAGTGGTGTAGATATTTACATGTTTATAGAGATGGCGGTCTATATATTTACTCGTTTACACAGATAGCGTTGTAGATATTTCCATGTTTATAGAGATAGCAGTGTAGATATTTCCAATTTTATACAGATAGCAATGTAGATATTTCCATGTTCATGCAGATAGCGGTGTAGATATTTCCACGTTTATAGAGATGGCGGTGTAGATATTTTCGTGTTTATACAGAGAGCGGTGCAGATATTTCCATGTTATTACAGATGGCGCTGTAGATATTTCCATGTTCCTACAGATGGTGGTGTAGATATTTCGAAGTTTATAGCGATAGCAGTGTAGTTATTTCCATGTTTATAGGGAAAGCTGTGAAGATATTTAAATGTATATGCAGATTGCTCTGCAGATATTTCCATGTTAATTCAGATAGCGGTGTAGATATTTCCATGTTCACCCAGATGCCGGTGTAGATATATGCATGTTCATACAGATGGCGGTGAAGATATTTCCATGTTCATACAGATTGCGGTGTAGTTACTTCCATGTTCATACATATCACGGTGTAGATATTTCCATGTTCATAGAGATGGAGGTGTAGATATTTCTATGTTCATACAAGTGGCGGTGTAGTGATTTCCATGTTCATAGAGATGGTAGTGTAGATATTTCCATGTTTATACAGATAGAAGTGTAGATATTTTATGTTTACGCAGATAGCGGTGTAGATATTTCCATGTTTATACTGATTGCGGTGTAGATATTTCCATGTTTATAGAGATAGCGGTGTAGACATTTCCATGCTGATACAGATGGTGGTGTAGATATTTCCATGTTTATAGAGATGGCGGTCCAGATATTTCCACGTTTATAGAGATAGTGGTGTTGTTATTTCCAACTTTATAGAGATAGCAGTGTAGCTATTTCCATTTTTATACAGATAGAGGTGTAGGTATTTCCATGTTTATACAGATAGCGGTGTAGATATTTCCATGTTTATACAGATAGCTGTGCCGATATTTCCATGTTTATACAGATAGCAGTGTAGATATTTTATGTTTACGCAGATAGCGGTGTAGATATTTCCATGTTTATACTGATTGTGGTGTAGATATTTCCATGTATATAGAGATAGGGGTGTAGAAATTTCCATGTTAATCCAGATTGAGGTGTACATGCTTCCATGTTCATACAGATGGCGCTGAAGATAATTCCGTGTTCATACAGATGGCAGTGTGGATGTTTCCATGTTCATACAAATGGCGTTGTAGTTATTTCCATGTTCATAGAGATGTCAGTGTAGATATTTCCATATTTATAGAGATAGCGGTGTAGTTATTTCCATGTTCATAGTGATAGCAGTGTAGATATTTCCATGTATATACAGATAGCTGTGTAGATATTTCCATGTTCATTCAGATGGCGGTGTAGGTATTTCCATGCTTATAGAGATGGCGGTGTAGATATTTTCATGTTTACACAGATAGCGGTGTAGACATTTCCATGTTTACACAGATAGCGGTGTGGATATTTCCATGTTTATGCAGATAGCAGTGTAGATATTTCCATGTTCATCCAGATGCCGGTGTAGATATTTGCATGTTCATACAGATAGCGGTGTAGATATTTCCATGTTCATACAGATGGCGATGTAGATATTTCCATGTTCATACAGAGAGCGCTGTACATATTTCCATGTTGATACAGAGAGCGGTGTAGATATTTCCATGTTCATACAGATAGCGGTGTAGTTATTTCCCTGTTCTTACAGTTAGCGGTGTACATATTTCCATGTTCTTACAGATGGCGGTGTAGATATTACCATGTTCATACAGATAGCGGGGTAGGTATTTCCATGTTCTTACAGTTAGCGGTGTACATATTTCCATGTTCTTACAGATGGCGGTGTAGATATTTCCATGTTCGTACAGATGGCAGTGTAGATATTTCCATGTTCATACAGGTGGCGGTGTAGATATTTCCATGTTTACACAGATAGCAGTGTAGTTATTTCCAAGTTTATAGAGATAGCAGTGTAGATATTTCCATTGATATACAGATAGCTGAGTAGATATTTGCATGTTCGTACAGATAGCGGTGTAGATACTTCCATGTTCATACAGATAGCGGTGTAGATATTTCCATGTTTACACAGATAGCGGTGTAGATATTTCCATGTTTATACAGATAGCAGTGTAGATATTTCCATGTTTATAGAGATAGTGGTGTAGATAATTTCAATTTAATACAGAGAGCAGTGTAGATATTTCCAAGATCATACAGATAGCGGTGTAGATATTTCCACGTTTATAGAGATGGCGGTGCAGATATTTCCATGTTCATACAGAGGACGGTGTAGATATTTCCATGTTTATTGGGATGGCGGTGTAGATATTTTCATGTTTACACAGATGGCGGTGTAGAGATTTCCATGTTTACACAGATAGCGGTGTAGACATTTCCATGTTTACAGAGATAGCGGTGTGGATATTTCCATGTTTATGCAGATAGCAGTGTAGATATTTCCATGTTTATATAGATAGCGGTGCGGATATTTCCATGTTTATTCAGATAGCGGTGCGGATATTTCCATGTTTACAGATAGCGGTGTAGATATTTCCATCTTAAAACAGATGGCGGTGAAGATATGTCCATGTTTGTACAGATGGCGGTGTAGATATTTCCATGTTCATACAGATGGCGGTGTAGATATTTCGAAGTTTATAGAGATAGCGGTGTAGTTATTTCCATATTTATAGAGAAATCTGTGTAGATATTTCCATGTATTTTCAGATAGCTGTGTAGATAGATCCATGTTCATGCAGATAGCGGTGTAGATATTTCCATGTTCATCCAGATGTCGGTGTACATATATCCATGTTCATATAGATGGCGGTGAAGATATTTCCATGTTCTTAAAGATGGTGGTGTAGATATTTCCATGTTCATACTAATGGCGGTGTAGATATTTCCATGTTCATAGAGATGGCGCTGCAGATATTACCATGTTCATACAAATGGCGGTGTAGATATTTCCATGTTCATAGAGATGGCGGTGTTGATATTTCCATATTTATAGAGATAGGAGTGTAGTTATTTCCATGTTTATAGAGATAGTAGTGTAGAAATTTCCATTTATATACAGATAGCGGTGTAGATATTTCCATGTTCATACAGATAGCGGTGTAGATATTTCCATGTTCATACAGATAGCGGTGTAGATATTTCCATGTTCATACAGATAGCGGTGTACATATTTCCATGTTCATTCAGTTAGCGGTTTAGATATTTCCATGTTCATACAGATGGCGGTGTAGATATTTACATGTTCATACAGATTTCGGTGTAGTTATTTCCATGTTCATACAGATAGCGGTGTAGATATTTCCATGTTCATACAGATAGCGGTGTAGATATTTCCATGTTCATACCAATAGCGGTGTAGACATTTCCATGTTCATATATATAGCGGTGTAGATATTTCCATGTTCATACAGATGGCGGTGTAGATATTTCCATGTTCATAGAGATGGCGGTGTAGATATTTCCATATTTATACAGATAGCAGTGTAGTTATTTCCATGTTTATAGAGATAGCAGTTTAGATATTGCCATTGATATACAGATAGCTGTGTAGATATTTGCATGGTCATCCAGATATGGGTGTAGATATTTCCATGTTCGTACAGATAGCGGTGTAGATATTTCCATGTTCATACAGTTAGCGGTGAAGTTATTTCCATGTTCATACAGATGGTGGTGTAGATATTTCCATGTTCATACAAATGGCGGTGTAGATATTTCCATGTTCATAGAGATGGCGGTGTAGATATATCCATGTTCATACAAATGGCGGTGTAGATATTTATATGTTCATACAGATGGCGGTGCAGATATTTCCATGTTCATACAGATAACAGTGTAGATATTTCCATGTTCATACTGATAGCGGTGTAGATATTTCCATGTTCATACTGATAGCGGTGTAGATATTTCCATGTTCATACCGATAGCAGTGTAGATATTTCCATGTTCATACAGTTAGCGGTGGAGATATTTCCATGTTCATACAGATGGCGGTGTAGATATTTACATGTTCATACAGATGGCGGTGTAGATATTTCCATGTTCGTACGGATGGCAGTGTAAATATTTCCATGTTCATACAGGTGGCGGTGTAGATATTTCCATGTTTATACAAATAGCAGTGTAGTTATTTCCATGTTTATAGAGACAGCTGTGTAGATATATATATTGATATACAGATAGCTGTGTAGATATTTGCATGTTCATACAGATAGCGGTGTAGATATTTGCATCTTTATGCAGGTGGCAGTGTAGATATTTAAATGTTCATACAGATGGCGGTGTAGATATTTCCATGATTATAGAGAGGGCGGTGTTGATGTTTCCATGTTTATACAGATGGCGGTGTAGATATTTCCATGTTTATACAGATGGCGGTGTAGATATTTCCATGTTTATAGAGATGGCGGTGTAGATATTTCCATGTTTATACAGATGGCCGTTTAGATATTTCCATGTTCATACAGATGACGGTGTAGATATTTCCATGTTTACACAGATGGCAGTGTAGATATTTCCATGTATACACAGATAGCGTTGTAGATAATTCTATGTTTATAGAGATAGCGGTGTAGATATTTCCATGTTTATACAGATGGCGGCGTACATATTTCCATCTTTATAGAGATGGTGTTGTAGATATTTCCATGTTCATAGAGAGGGCGGTATAGATATTTCCATGTTTGTGAAGATGGCGGTGTAGATATTTCCGTGTTTATAGAGATGGCGGTTTAGATATTTTCATGTTTATAGAGATAGCCGTGTAGATACTTCCATGTTCATACAGATGGCGCTGTAGATATTTTCATGTTCATACAGATAGCTGTGTAGATATTTCCATGTTTATAGAGATGGCGGTGTAGATATTTCCTTGTTTATACAGATAGCGGTGTAGATATTTCCATGTTTACAGAGGTAGCGGTGTAGATATTTCCATGTTTATGCAGATAGCGGTGTAGATATTTAAATGTTTATACATATAGCGGTGTAGATATTACCATGTCCATACTGATTGTTGGGTAAATATTTATTTCCATCTTTATACAGATGGTGGTGTAGATATTTCCATATTCACACAGATGGCTGTGGAGATATTTAAATGTTTATAGAGATGGCAGTGTAGATATTTCCATGTTTCTACAGATGGCGGTGTAGATATTTCCATGTTTATAGAGATAGCGGTGTAGATATCTAGATGTTTATACATACAGCGGTGTAGATTTTTCCATGTTCTTTCAGTAGGGGTGTAGATATTTCTTTGTATATACAGATAGCGGTGTGGATATTTCCATGTTTTTACAGATGGCAGTGTAGATATTTCCATGTTTATAGAGATGGCGGTGTAGCTATTTCCTTGTTTATACAGAAAGCGGTGTGGATATTTGCATGTTTATACAGATAGCGGTGTAGATATTTCCAAGTTCATACAGATAGCGGTGTAGATATTTCCATGTTCATCCAGATGGCGGTGTAGATATTTCCATGGTCATACAGATGGCGGTGTAGATATTTCCATGTTTACAGAGAAAGCGGTGTAGATATTTTCATCTTGATACACATAGCGGTGCAGATATTTCCAAGTTCATAGAGATAGCGGTGTAGATATTTCCATGTTTATACAGATGGCCATGTAGATATTTCCATGTTCATACAGATGTCGGTGTAGCTATTTCCATGTTTACACAGATGGCAGTGTAGATATTTCCATGTATACACAGATAGCGTTGTAGATATTTCTATGTTTATAGAGATAGCGGTGTAGATATTTCCATGTTTATACAGATGGCGGCGTGCATATTTCCATCTTTATAGAGATGGCGTTGGAGATATTTCCATGTTCATACAGAGGGGCGTATTGATATTTCCGTGTTTATAAAGATGGCAGTGTAGATATTTCCGTTTTTAGAGAGATGGCGGTTTAGATATTTTCATGTTTATAGAGATAGCCGTGTAGATACTTCCATGTTTATACAGATGGCGCTGTAGATATTTTCATGTTCATACAGATAGCGGTGTAGATATTTCCATGTTTATACAGATGGTGGTGTAGATATTTCCATGTTTATAGAAATGGCGGTCTAGATATTTCCATGTTTATAGAGATAGTGGTGTAGATATTTCCCAGTTGATAGAGATATCGGTGTAGGTATTTCCATGTTTATACAGATAGCGGTGTAGATATTTCCATGTTTATACAGATAGCGGTGTAGATATTTCCATTTTTATGCAGATAGCAGTGTAGATATTTCCATGTACATACAGAGAGCGGTGTAGATATTTCCACATTTATAGAGATGGCGGTGTAGATATTTCCATGTTCATACAGATGGCGATGTAGATATTTCCATGTTTATAGAGATGGCGGTGTAGATATTTCATGTTTATACTGATGGCGGTGTAGATATTTCCATGTTTATAGAGATGGCGGTGTAGATATTTCCATGTTTACACAGATAGCGGTGTAGATATTTCCATGTTTACACAGATAGCGCTGTAGGCATTTCCATGTTTACACAGATAGCGTTGTAGTTATTCGCATGTTTATAGAGATAGTGGTGTAGTTATTTCCATGTTTATACAGATAGCGGTGAAGAGATTTCCATGTTGACACAGATAGCGGTGTGGATATTTATGTGTTTATACAGATAGCGGTGTAGATATTTCCATGTTTATACTGATAGCGGTGCAGATATTTCCGTGTTTATACAGATAGCGGTGCAGATATTTCCAAGTTTATACAGATAGCGGTGTAGATATTTCCATGTTTATACAGATAGCGCTGTAGATATTTCCATGTTTATAGAGATAGCGGTGTAGATATTTCCATGTTTATACAGATAGCGGTGTAGATATTTCCATATTTATACAGATAGTGGTGTAGATATTTACATGTTTATAGAGATGGCGGTCTATATATTTACTCGTTTACACAGATAGCGTTGTAGATATTTCCATGTTTATAGAGATAGCAGTGTAGATATTTCCAATTTTATACAGATAGCAATGTAGATATTTCCATGTTCATGCAGATAGCGGTGTAGATATTTCCACGTTTATAGAGATGGCGGTGTAGATATTTTCGTGTTTATACAGAGAGCGGTGCAGATATTTCCATGTTATTACAGATGGCGCTGTAGATATTTCCATGTTCCTACAGATGGTGGTGTAGATATTTCGAAGTTTATAGCGATAGCAGTGTAGTTATTTCCATGTTTATAGGGAAAGCTGTGAAGATATTTAAATGTATATGCAGATTGCTCTGCAGATATTTCCATGTTAATTCAGATAGCGGTGTAGATATTTCCATGTTCACCCAGATGCCGGTGTAGATATATGCATGTTCATACAGATGGCGGTGAAGATATTTCCATGTTCATACAGATTGCGGTGTAGTTACTTCCATGTTCATACATATCACGGTGTAGATATTTCCATGTTCATAGAGATGGAGGTGTAGATATTTCTATGTTCATACAAGTGGCGGTGTAGTGATTTCCATGTTCATAGAGATGGTAGTGTAGATATTTCCATGTTTATACAGATAGAAGTGTAGATATTTTATGTTTACGCAGATAGCGGTGTAGATATTTCCATGTTTATACTGATTGCGGTGTAGATATTTCCATGTTTATAGAGATAGCGGTGTAGACATTTCCATGCTGATACAGATGGTGGTGTAGATATTTCCATGTTTATAGAGATGGCGGTCCAGATATTTCCACGTTTATAGAGATAGTGGTGTTGTTATTTCCAACTTTATAGAGATAGCAGTGTAGCTATTTCCATTTTTATACAGATAGAGGTGTAGGTATTTCCATGTTTATACAGATAGCGGTGTAGATATTTCCATGTTTATACAGATAGCTGTGCCGATATTTCCATGTTTATACAGATAGCAGTGTAGATATTTTATGTTTACGCAGATAGCGGTGTAGATATTTCCATGTTTATACTGATTGTGGTGTAGATATTTCCATGTTTATAGAGATAGGGGTGTAGAAATTTCCATGTTAATCCAGATTGAGGTGTACATGCTTCCATGTTCATACAGATGGCGCTGAAGATAATTCCGTGTTCATACAGATGGCAGTGTGGATGTTTCCATGTTCATACAAATGGCGTTGTAGTTATTTCCATGTTCATAGAGATGTCAGTGTAGATATTTCCATATTTATAGAGATAGCGGTGTAGTTATTTCCATGTTCATAGTGATAGCAGTGTAGATATTTCCATGTATATACAGATAGCTGTGTAGATATTTCCATGTTCATTCAGATGGCGGTGTAGGTATTTCCATGCTTATAGAGATGGCGGTGTAGATATTTTCATGTTTACACAGATAGCGGTGTAGACATTTCCATGTTTACACAGATAGCGGTGTGGATATTTCCATGTTTATGCAGATAGCAGTGTAGATATTTCCATGTTCATCCAGATGCCGGTGTAGATATTTGCATGTTCATACAGATAGCGGTGTAGATATTTCCATGTTCATACAGATGGCGATGTAGATATTTCCATGTTCATACAGAGAGCGCTGTACATATTTCCATGTTGATACAGAGAGCGGTGTAGATATTTCCATGTTCATACAGATAGCGGTGTAGTTATTTCCCTGTTCTTACAGTTAGCGGTGTACATATTTCCATGTTCTTACAGATGGCGGTGTAGATATTACCATGTTCATACAGATAGCGGGGTAGGTATTTCCATGTTCTTACAGTTAGCGGTGTACATATTTCCATGTTCTTACAGATGGCGGTGTAGATATTTCCATGTTCGTACAGATGGCAGTGTAGATATTTCCATGTTCATACAGGTGGCGGTGTAGATATTTCCATGTTTACACAGATAGCAGTGTAGTTATTTCCAAGTTTATAGAGATAGCAGTGTAGATATTTCCATTGATATACAGATAGCTGAGTAGATATTTGCATGTTCGTACAGATAGCGGTGTAGATACTTCCATGTTCATACAGATAGCGGTGTAGATATTTCCATGTTTACACAGATAGCGGTGTAGATATTTCCATGTTTATACAGATAGCAGTGTAGATATTTCCATGTTTATAGAGATAGTGGTGTAGATAATTTCAATTTAATACAGAGAGCAGTGTAGATATTTCCAAGATCATACAGATAGCGGTGTAGATATTTCCACGTTTATAGAGATGGCGGTGCAGATATTTCCATGTTCATACAGAGGACGGTGTAGATATTTCCATGTTTCTTGGGATGGCGGTGTAGATATTTTCATGTTTACACAGATGGCGGTGTAGAGATTTCCATGTTTACACAGATAGCGGTGTAGACATTTCCATGTTTACAGAGATAGCGGTGTGGATATTTCCATGTTTATGCAGATAGCAGTGTAGATATTTCCATGTTTATATAGATAGCGGTGCGGATATTTCCATGTTTATTCAGATAGCGGTGCGGATATTTCCATGTTTACAGATAGCGGTGTAGATATTTCCATCTTAAAACAGATGGCGGTGAAGATATGTCCATGTTTGTACAGATGGCGGTGTAGATATTTCCATGTTCATACAGATGGCGGTGTAGATATTTCGAAGTTTATAGAGATAGCGGTGTAGTTATTTCCATATTTATAGAGAAATCTGTGTAGATATTTCCATGTATTTTCAGATAGCTGTGTAGATAGATCCATGTTCATGCAGATAGCGGTGTAGATATTTCCATGTTCATCCAGATGTCGGTGTACATATATCCATGTTCATATAGATGGCGGTGAAGATATTTCCATGTTCTTAAAGATGGTGGTGTAGATATTTCCATGTTCATACTAATGGCGGTGTAGATATTTCCATGTTCATAGAGATGGCGCTGCAGATATTACCATGTTCATACAAATGGCGGTGTAGATATTTCCATGTTCATAGAGATGGCGGTGTTGATATTTCCATATTTATAGAGATAGGAGTGTAGTTATTTCCATGTTTATAGAGATAGTAGTGTAGAAATTTCCATTTATATACAGATAGCGGTGTAGATATTTCCATGTTCATACAGATAGCGGTGTAGATATTTCCATGTTCATACAGATAGCGGTGTAGATATTTCCATGTTCATACAGATAGCGGTGTACATATTTCCATGTTCATTCAGTTAGCGGTTTAGATATTTCCATGTTCATACAGATGGCGGTGTAGATATTTACATGTTCATACAGATTTCGGTGTAGTTATTTCCATGTTCATACAGATAGCGGTGTAGATATTTCCATGTTCATACAGATAGCGGTGTAGATATTTCCATGTTCATACCAATAGCGGTGTAGACATTTCCATGTTCATATATATAGCGGTGTAGATATTTCCATGTTCATACAGATGGCGGTGTAGATATTTCCATGTTCATAGAGATGGCGGTGTAGATATTTCCATATTTATACAGATAGCAGTGTAGTTATTTCCATGTTTATAGAGATAGCAGTTTAGATATTGCCATTGATATACAGATAGCTGTGTAGATATTTGCATGGTCATCCAGATATGGGTGTAGATATTTCCATGTTCGTACAGATAGCGGTGTAGATATTTCCATGTTCATACAGTTAGCGGTGAAGTTATTTCCATGTTCATACAGATGGTGGTGTAGATATTTCCATGTTCATACAAATGGCGGTGTAGATATTTCCATGTTCATAGAGATGGCGGTGTAGATATATCCATGTTCATACAAATGGCGGTGTAGATATTTATATGTTCATACAGATGGCGGTGCAGATATTTCCATGTTCATACAGATAACAGTGTAGATATTTCCATGTTCATACTGATAGCGGTGTAGATATTTCCATGTTCATACTGATAGCGGTGTAGATATTTCCATGTTCATACCGATAGCAGTGTAGATATTTCCATGTTCATACAGTTAGCGGTGGAGATATTTCCATGTTCATACAGATGGCGGTGTAGATATTTACATGTTCATACAGATGGCGGTGTAGATATTTCCATGTTCGTACGGATGGCAGTGTAAATATTTCCATGTTCATACAGGTGGCGGTGTAGATATTTCCATGTTTATACAAATAGCAGTGTAGTTATTTCCATGTTTATAGAGACAGCTGTGTAGATATATATATTGATATACAGATAGCTGTGTAGATATTTGCATGTTCATACAGATAGCGGTGTAGATATTTCCATGTTCATACAGATAGCGGTGTAGATATTTCCATGTTCATACAGATAGCGGTGTAGATATTTCCATGTTCATACAGATAACGGTGTAGATATCTCCAAGTTCATACAGATAGCAGTGTAGATATTTCCATGTTCATACAGTTAGCGGTGTAGATATTTCCTTGATCATACAGATGGCGGTGTCGATATTTACATGTTCATACAGATGTCAGTATAGATATTTGCATGTTCGCACAGATGTCGGTGTAGATATTTGCATGTTCATAGAGATGGCGGTGTAGATATTTCCATGTTTATGCACATAGCGGTATAGATATTTCCATGTTTATTCAGTTGGTGGTGTAGATATTTCCATGTTTATAGAGATGGTGGTCTAGATATTTCCATGTTTACAGAGATAGTGGTGTAGTTATTTCCAAGTTTATAGAGACAGTGTTGTAGATATTTCCATGTTTACAGAGATAGTGGTGTAGTTATTTCCAAGTTTATACAGACAGTGTTGTAGATATTTCCATGTTCATACAGATAGCGGAGCAGATATTTCCATGTTCATATAGATAGCGGTGTAGATATTTCCATGTTCATACCAACAGCGGTGTAGACATTTCCATGTTCATGTATTTAGCGGTGTAGATATTTCCATGTTCATACAGATGGCAGTGTAGATATTTCCATGTTCATAGAGATGGTGCTGCAGATATTTCAATATTTATACAGATAGCAGTGTAGTTATTTCCATGTTTATAGAGATAGTAGTGTAGAAATTTCCATTTATATACAGATAGCTGTGTAGATATTTGCATGTTCATAGAGATAGCGGTGTAGATATTTCCATGTTCATACAGATAGCGGTGTAGATATTTCCATGTTCATACAGATAGCGGTGTAGATATTTCCATGTTCATACAGATAGCGGTGTAGATATTTCCATGTTTATAGAGATGGCGGTGTAGATATTTCCATATTCATAAAGATGGCGGTGTAAATATTTCCATGTTCGTACGGATGGCAGTGTAGATATTTCCATGTTCATACAGGTGGCGGTGTATATATTTCCATGTTTATACAGATAGCTGTGTAGATATTTGCATGTTCATACAGATAGCGGTGTAGATATTTCCATGTTCATACAGATAGCGGTGTAGATATTTCCATGTTCATACAGATAGCGGTGTACATATTTCCATGTTCATTCAGTTAGCGGTTTAGATATTTCCATGTTCATACAGATGGCGGTGTAGATATTTACATGTTCATACAGATTTCGGTGTAGTTATTTCCATGTTCATACAGATAGCGGTGTAGATATTTCCATGTTCATATATATAGCGGTGTAGATATTTCCATGTTCATACAGATGGCGGTGTAGATATTTCCATGTTCATAGAGATGGCGGTGTAGATATTTCCATATTTATACAGATAGCAGTGTTGTTATTTCCATGTTTATAGAGATAGAAGTTTAGATATTGCCATTGATATACAGATAGCTGTGTAGATATTTGCATGGTCATCCAGATAGGGGTGTAGATATTTCCATGTTCGTACAGATAGCGGTGTAGATATTTCCATGTTCATAAAGATAGCGGTGTAGATATTTCCATGTTCATACAGATAACGGTGTAGATATTTCCATGTTCGTACAGATAGCGGTGTAGATATTTCCATGTTCATACAGTTAGCGGTGTAGATATTTCCATGTTCATACAGATGGCGGTGTAGATATTTACGTGTTCATACAGATGGCGGTATTTATATTTCCAAGTTCGTCCAGATGGCGTTGTAGATATTTCCATGTTCATAGAGAATGCGGTGTAGATATTTCCATGTTTATGCAGATAGCGGTATAGATATTTCCATGTTTATACAGACGGTGGTGTAGATATTTCCATGTTTATAGAGATGGCGGTGTAGATATTTCCATATTCATAAAGATGGCGGTGTAAATATTTCCATGTTCGTACGGATGGCAGTGTAGATATTTCCATGTTCATACAGGTGGCGGTGTATATATTTCCATGTTTATACAGATAGCTGTGTAGATATTTGCATGTTCATACAGATAGCGGTGTATATATTTCCATGTTCATACAGATAACGGTGGAGATATTTTCATGTTCATACAGATAGCGGTGTAGATATTTCCATGTTCATACAGTTAGGGATGTAGATATTTCCATGTACATACAAATGGCGGTGTAGATATTTCCATGTTTATAAAGATAGCAGTGTA
Source organism: Gorilla gorilla gorilla (assembly GCF_029281585.2). Classification (NCBI taxonomy): domain Eukaryota; kingdom Metazoa; phylum Chordata; class Mammalia; order Primates; family Hominidae; genus Gorilla; species Gorilla gorilla. The sequence continues at coordinate 4,589,433 of NC_073227.2, read as the reverse complement.
GATATTTCCATGTTCGTACAGACGGCGTTGTAGATATTTCCATGTTCATATAGATGGCGGTGTAGATATTTCCATGTTTATGCAGATAGCGGTATAGATATTTCCATGTTTATACAGATGGTGGTGTAGATATTTCCATGTTTATACAGATGGCGGTGTGGATATTTCCATGTTTATAGAGTTAGTGGTGTAGTTATTTCAAAGCTTATAGAGACAGCATTGTAGATATTTCCATGTTTATACAGATAGCGGTGAAGTTATTTCCATGTTTATACAGACAGCGGTGTAGATATTTCCATGTTTATACAGATAGCGGGGTAGATATTTCCATGTTTATAGAAACAGTGGGGTAGATAATTCCAATTTTATACAGATAGCAGTGTAGATATTTCCAAGTTCATACAGATAGCGGTGTAGATATTTCCACGTTTATAGAGATGGCGGTGTAGATATTTCCATGTTCATACAGATGGCGGTGTAGATATTTCCATGTTTATAGAGATGGTGGAGTAGATATTTTCATGCTTACACAGACGGCATTGTAGATATTTCCATGTTTACACAGATAGCGGTGTAGGCATTTCTATGTTTACACAGATAGCGGTGTGGATATTTCCATGTTTATGCAGATAGCGGTGTAGATATTTCCATGTTTATACAGATAGCGGTGCGGTTATTTCCATGTTTATACAGATAGTCGTGCAGATATTTCCATGTTTATACAGATATCGGTGTAGATATTTCCTTCCTAAAACAGATGGAGGTGTAGATATGTCCATGTTCGTATAGATGGCGGTGTAGATATTTCCATGTTCATACAGATGGCGGTGTAGATATTTCGAAGTTTATAGAGATAGCGCTGTAGTTATTTCCATATTTATAGAGAAATCTGTGTAGATATTTCCATGTATATGCTGATAGCTGTGTAGATATTTCCATGTTCATACAGATAGCGGTGTAGATATTTCGATGTTCATCCAGATGCCGGTGTACATATATCCATGTTCATACAGATAGCGGTGTAGATATTTCCATGTTCATACAGATAGCGGTGTAGATATTTCCATGTTCATACAGATGGCGAAGAAATTTCCAGGTTCATACAGATAGCGGTGTAGATATTTCCATGTTCATACAGATGGCGGTGTAGATATTTCCATGTTCATAGAGATGGCGGTGTAGATATTTCCGAGTTCATACAAATGGCGGTGTAGATACTTCCATGATCATAGAGATGGCACTGTAGATATTTCCATGTTTATACAGATAGCAGTGTAGTTATTTCCATGTTTATAGAGATAGCAGTGTAGATATTTCCATTGATATACAGATAGCTGTGTAGATATTTGCATGGTCATACAGATAGCGGTGTAGATATTTCCATGTTCGTACAGATAGCGGTGTAGATATTTCCATGTTCATACAGATAGCATTGTAGATATTTCCATGTTCATACAGATAGCGGTGTAGATATTTCCATGTTCATACAGATAGCGGTGTAGATGTTTCCATGTTAATACATTTAGCGGTGTAGATATTTCGAAGTTTATAGAGATCGCGCTGTAGTTATTTCCATATTTATAGAGAAATCTGTGTAGATATTTCCGTGTATATTCAGATAGCTGTGTAGATATTTCCATGTTCATGCAGATAGCGGTGTAGATATTTCCATGTTCATCCAGATGCCGGTGTACATATATCCATGTTCATACAGATGGCGGTGAAGGTATTTCCATGTTCATACAGATGGTGGTGTAGATATTTCCATGTTCATACAAATGGCGGTGTAGATATTTCCATGTTCATAGAGATGGCAGTGTAGATATATCCATGTTCATACAAATGGCGGTGTAGATATTTATATGTTCATACAGATGGCGGTGCAGATATTTCCATGTTCATACAGATAGCAGTGTAGATATTTCCATGTTCTTACAGATAGCGGTGTAGATATTTCCATGTTCATACTGATAGCGGTGTAGATATTTCCATGTTCATACCGATAGCGGTGTAGATATTTCCATGTTCATACAGTTAGCGGTGGAGATATTTCCATGTTCATACAGATGGCGGTGTAGATATTTACATGTTCATACAGATGGCGGTGTAGATATTTCCATGTTCGTATGGATGGCAGTGTAAATATTTCCATGTTCATACAGGTGGCGGTGTAGATATTTCCATGTTTATACAAATAGCAGTGTAGTTATTTCCATGTTTATAGAGACAGCTGTGTAGATATATCCATTGATATACAGATAGCTGTGTAGATATTTGCATGTTCATACAGATAGCTTTGTAGATATTTCCATGTTCATACAGATAGCGGTGTAGATATTTCCATGTTCATACAGATAGCGGTGTAGATATTTCCATGTTCATACAGATAACGGTGTAGATATCTCCAAGTTCATACAGATAGCAGTGTAGATATTTCCATGTTCATACAGTTAGCGGTGTAGATATTTCCATGATCATACAGATGGCGGTGTCGATATTTACATGTTCATACAGATGTCAGTATAGATATTTGCATGTTCGCACAGATGTCGGTGTAGATATTTGCATGTTCATAGAGATGGCGGTGTAGATATTTCCATGTTTATGCACATAGCGGTATAGATATTTCCATGTTTATTCAGATGGTGGTGTAGATATTTCCATGTTTATAGAGACGGTGGTCTAGATATTTCCATGTTTACAGAGATAGTGGTGTAGTTATTTCCAAGTTTATAGAGACAGTGTTGTAGATATTTCCATGTTTACAGAGATAGTGGTGTAGTTATTTCCAAGTTTATAGAGACAGTGTTGTAGATATTTCCATGTTCATACAGATAGCGGTGTAGATATTTCCATGTTCATACCAATAGCGGTGTAGACATTTCCATGTTCATGTATTTAGCGGTGTAGATATTTCCATGTTCGTACGGATGGCGAAGATATTTCCATGTTCATAAACATAGCGGTGTAGATATTTCCATGTTCATACAGTTAGCGGTGTAGATATTTCCATGTTCATACAGATGGCGGTGTAGATATTTCCATGTTCATAGAGATGGCGCTGCAGATATTTCAATATTTATACAGATAGCAGTGTAGTTATTTCCATGTTTATAGAGATAGCAGTGTAGATATTTCCATTGATATACAGATAGCTGTGTAGATATTTGCATGGTCATACAGATAGCGGTGTAGATATTTCCATGTTCGTACAGATAGCGGTGTAGATATTTCCATGTTCATACAGATAGCATTGTAGATATTTCCATGTTCATACAGATAACGGTGTAGATATTTCCATGTTCATACAGATAGAGGTGTAGATATTTCCATGTTCATACAGTTAGCGGTGTAGATATTTCCATGTTCATACAGATGGCGGTGTAGGTATTTCCATGTTCATACAAATGGCGGTGTAGATATTTCCATGTTCATAGAGATGGCGGTGTAGATATTTCCAGGTTCATACAAATGGCGGTGTAGATATTTCCATGTTCATAGAGATGGCGGTGTAGATATTTCCATGTTTATACAGATAGCAGTGTAGTTATTTCCATGTTTATAGAGATACCCGTCTGGATATTTCCATTGATATACAGATAGCTGTGTAGATTTTTGCATGTTCATACAGATAGAGGTGTAGATATTTCAATGTTCATACAGATAGCGGTGTAGATATTTCCATGTTCATACAGATAGCGGTGTAGATATTTCCATGTTAATACAGATAGCGGTGTAGATATTTCCATGTTCATACAGATGGCGGTGTAGGTATTTAAATGTTCATACAGTTAGCGGTGTAGATATTTCCATGTTCATATAGATGGTGGTGTAGATATTTACATGTTGATACAGATGGCCATGTAGATATTTCCATGTTCATACAGATAGCGGTGCAGATATTTCCATGTTCATACAGATAGCGGTGTAGATATTTCCATGTTCATACAGATAGCGGTGTAGATATTTCCATTGATATACAGATAGCTGTGAAGATATTTGCATGTTCATGCAGATAGCAGTGTAGATATTTCCATGTTCGTACAGATAGCGGTGTAGCTATTTCCACGTTCATACAGATAGCGGTGTAGATATTTGTATGTTCATACAGATAACGGTGTAGATATTGCCATGTTCATACAGACTGCGGTGTAGATATTTCCATGTTCATATAGTTAGCGGTGTAGATATTTCCATCTTAATACAGATGGCGGTGTAGATATGTCCATGTTTTACAGATGGCGGTGTAGATATTTCCATGTTCATACAGATGGCGGTGTAGATATTTTGAAGTTTATAGAGATAGCGCTTTAGTTATTTCCATATTTTTAGAGAAATCTGTGTAGATATTTCCATGTAAATTCAGATAGCTGTGTAGATATTTCCATGTTCATGCAGATAGCGGTGTAGATATTTCCATGTTCATCCAGATGCCTGTGTACATATATCCATGTTCATACAGATGGCGGTGAAGATATTTCCATGTTCATACAGATGGTGGTGTAGATATTTCCATGTTCATACCAATAGCGGTGTAGATATTTCCATGTTCTTACAGTTAGCGGTGTAGATATTTCCATGTTCATACAGATGGCGGTGTAGATATTTACATGTTCATACAGATGGCGGTGTAGATATTTCTATGTTCATACAGAAAGCGGTGTAGATATTTCCATGTTCATACAGATGGCGGAGTAGATATTTCCATGTTCATACAGATAGCGGTGTAGATATTTCCATGTTCATACCAATAGCGGTGTAGACATTTCCATGTTCATACATTTAGCGGTGTAGATATTTCCAAGTTCATACAGATGGCGGTGAAGATATTTACATGTTCATACAGATGGCGGTGTAGATATTTCCATGTTTGAACGGATGGCAGTGTAGATATTTCCATGTTCATACAGGTGGCGTTGTAGATATTCCCATGTTTATACAGATAGCAGTGTAGTTATTTCCATGTTAATAGAGATAGCTGTGTAGATATTTCCATTGATATACAGATAGCTGTGTAGATATTTGCTTGTTCATACAGATAGCGGTGTAGATATTTCCATGTTCGTACAGATAGCGGTGTAGATATTTCCATGTTCATCCAGATGCCTGTGTACATATATCCATGTTCATACAGATGGCGGTGAAGATATTTCCATGTTCATACAGATGGTGGTGTAGATATTTCCATGTTCATACCAATAGCGGTGTTGATATTTCCATGTTCTTACAGTTAGCGGTGTAGATATTTCCATGTTCATACAGATGGTGGTGTAGATATTTACATGTTCATACAGATGGCGGTGTAGATATTTCCATGTTCTTACAGTTAGCGGTGTAGATATTTCCATGTTCATACAGATGGCGGTGTAGATATTTCCATGTTCATACCAATAGCGGTGTAGATTTTTCCATGTTCTTACAGTTAGCGGTGTAGATATTTCCATGTTCATACAGATGGCGGTGTAGATATTTACATGTTCATACAGATGGCGGTGTAGATATTTCTATGTTCATACAGAAAGCGGTGTAGATATTTCCATGTTCATACAGATGGCGGAGTAGATACTTCCATGTTCATACAGATAGCGGTGTAGATATTTCCATGTTCATACCAATAGCGGTGTAGACATTTCCATGTTCATACATTTAGCGGTGTAGATATTTCCAAGTTCATACAGATGGCGGTGAAGATATTTACATGTTCATACAGATGGCGGTGTAGATATTTCCATGTTTGAACGGATGGCAGTGTAGATATTTCCATGTTCATACAGGTGGCGGTGTAGATATTCCCATGTTTATACAGATAGCAGTGTAGTTATTTCCATGTTAATCGAGATAGCTGTGTAGATATTTCCATTGATATACAGATAGCTGTGTAGATATTTGCTTGTTCATACAGATAGCGGTGTAGATATTTCCATGTTCGTACAGATAGCGGTGTAGATATTTCAATGTTCATACACTTAGCGGTGTAGATATTTCCATGTTCATACAGATGGCGGTGTAGATATTTACATGTTCATACAGATGGCGGTGTAGATATTTCCATGTTCGTACGGATGGCAGTGTAGATATTTCCATGTTCATACTGGTGGCGGTGTACATATTTCCATGTTTATACAGATAGCAGTGTAGTTATTTCCATGTTTATTGAGATAGCAGTGTAGATATTTCCATTGATATACAGATAGCTGTGTAGATATTTGCATGTTCATACACATAGCGGTGTAGATATTTCCATGTTCGTACAGATAGCATTGTAGATATTTCCATGTTCATGCAGATAGCGGTGTAGATATTTCCATGTTCATACAGATAACGGTGTAGATATTTCCATGTTCCTACAGATAGCGGTGTAGATATTTCCATGTTCATACAGTTAGCGGTGTAGATATTTCCATGTTCATACAGATGGCGGTGTAGATATTTACATGTTCATAGAGATGGCTGTATAGATATTTCCATGTTCGTACAGATGGCGGTGTAGATATTTCCATGTTCATAGATATGGCGGTGTAGTTATTTCCATGTTTATGCAGATAGCGGTATAGATATTTGCATGTTTATACAGATGGTGGTGTAGATATTTCCATGTTTATAGAGATGGTGGTATAGATATTTCCATGTTTACAGAGATAGTGTTGTAGTTATTTCCAAGTTTATAGAGACAGCGTTGTAGATATTTCCATGTTTATACAGATAGCGGTGAAGATATTTCCATGTTTATACACATAGCGGTGTAGATATTTCCATGTTTATACAGATAGCAGTCTAGATATTTCCATGTTTATAGAGATAGTGGTGTAGATAATTTCAATTTTGTACAGAGAGCAGTGTAGATATTTCCAAGTTTATACAGATAGCGGTGTAGATATTTCCACGTTTATAGAGATGGCGGTGTAGATATTTCCATGTTCATACAGAGGACGGTGTGGATATTTCCATGTTTATAGGGATGGCGTTGTAGATATTTTCATGTTTACACAGATGGCGGTGTAGATATTTCCATGTTTACACAGATAGCGGTGGAGACATTTCCATGTTTACACAGATAGCGGTGTGGATATTTCCATGTTTATGCAGATAGCAGTGTAGATATTTCCATGTTTATACAGATAGTTGGGCAGATATTTCCATATTTATACTGATAGTGGTGTAGATATTTCCATCTTAATACAGATGGCGGTGTAGATATGTTCTTGTTCGTACAGATGGCGGTGTAGATATTTTCATGTTCATACAGATGGCGGTTTAGATATTTCAAAGTTTTTAGAGATAGCGCTGTAGTTATTTCCATATTTATAGAGAAATCTCTGTAGATATTTCCATGTATATTCAGATAGCTGTGTAGATATTTCCATGTTCATGCAGATAGCGGTGTAGATATTTCCATGTTCATCCAGATGCCGGTGTACATATATCCATGTTCATACAGATGGCAGTGAAGATATTTCCATGTTCATAGAGATGGCGGTGTAGGTATTTCCATGTTCATACAAATGGCGTTGTATATATTTCCATGTTCATAGAGATGGCGGTGTAGATATTTCCAGGTTCATACAAATGGCGGTGTAGATATTTCCATGTTTATAGAGATGGCGGTGTAGATATTTCCATGTTTATATAGATAGCAGTGTAGTTATTTCCAGGTTTATAGAGATACCAGTGTGGATATTTCCATTGATATACAGATAGCTGTGTAGATATTTGCAAGTTCATACAGATAGCGGTGTAGATATTTCCATGTTCATACAGATAGCGGTGTAGATATTTCCATGTTCATACAGATAGCGTTGTAGATATTTCCATGTTCATACAGATACCGGTGTAGATATTTCCATGTTCATACAGATAGCGGTGTAGATATTTCCATGTTTATGCAGATAGCGGTATAGTTATTTGCATGTTTATACAGATGGTGGTGTAGATATTTCCATGTTTATAGAGATGACGGTCTAGATATTTCCATGTTTACAGAGATAGTGGCGTAGTTATTTCCAAGTTTATAGAGACAGCGTTGTAGATGTTTCCATGTTTATACAGATAGCGGTGAAGATATTTCCATGTTTATACAGATAGCAGTGTAGATATTTCCATGTTTATAGAGATAGTGGTGTAGATAATTTCAATTTTATACAGAGAGCAGTGTAGATATTTCCACGTTCATACAGATAGCGGTGTAGATATTTCCACGTTTATAGAGATGGCGGTGCAGATATTTCCATGTTCATGCAGAGGACGGTGTAGATATTTCCATGTTTATTGGGATGGCGGTGTAGATATTTTCATGTTTACACAGATGGCGGTGTAGATATTTCCATGTTTACACAGATAGCGGTGTAGACATTTCCATGTTTACACAGATAGCGGTGTGGATATTTCCATGTTTATGCAGATAGCAGTGTAGATATTTCCATGTTTATACAGATAGCGGTGCGGATATTTCCATGTTTATACAGATAGTTGGGCAGATATTTCCATGTTTATACAGATAGCAGTGTAGATATTTCCATCTTAATACAGATGGCGGTGTAGATATGTCCATGTTTGTACAGATGGCGGTGTAGATATTTCCATGTTCATACAGATGGCGGTGTAGATATTTCAAAGTTTATAGAGATCGCGCTGTAGTTATTTCCATATTTATAGAGAAATCTGTGTAGATATTTCCGTGTATATTCAGATAGCTGAGTAGATATTTCCATGTTCATGCAGATAGCAGTGTAGATATTTCCATGTTCATCCAGATGCCGGTGAACATATATCCATGTTCATACAGATGGCGGTGAAGGTATTTCCATGTTCATACAGATGGTGGTGTAGATATCTCCATGTTCGTACAGATGGCGGTGTAGATATTTCCATGTTCATTGAGATGGCGGTGTAGATATTTCCATGTTCATACAAATGGCGGTGTAGATATTTATGTGTTCATACAGATGGCGGTGCAGATATTTCCATGTTCATACAGATAGCAGTGCAGATATTTCCCTGTTCATACAGATAGCGGTGTAGATATTTCCATGTTCATACCGATAGCGGTGTAGATATTTCCATGTTCATACCGATAGCGGTGTAGATATTTCCATGTTCATACAGTTAGCGGTGTAGATATTTCCATGTTCATACAGATGGCGGTGTAGATATTTCCATGTTCGTACGGATGGCAGTGTAGATATTTCCATGTTCATACAGGTGGCGGTGTAGATATTTCCATGTTTATACAAGTAGCAGTGTAGTTATTTCCATGTGTATAGAGACAGCTGTGTAGATATTTCCATTGATATACAGATAGCTGTGTAGATATTTGCATGTTCATACAGATAGCGGTGTAGATATTTCCATGTTCATACAGATAGCGGTGTTGATATTTCCATGTTCATACAGATAGCGGTGTAGATATTTCCATGTTCATACAGATAACGGTGTAGATATTTCCATGTTCATACAGATAGCAGTGTAGATATTTCCATGTTCATACAGTTAGCGGTGTAGATATTTCCATGTTCAAACAGATGGCGGTGTAGATATTTACATGTTCATACAGATGGCAGTATAGATATTTGCATGTTCGCACAGATGGCGGTGTAGATATTTGCATGTTCATAGAGATGGCGGTGTAGATATTTCCATGTTTATGCACATAGCGGTATAGATATTTCCATGTTTATACAGATGGTGGTGTAGATATTTCCATGTTTATAGAGATGGTGGTCTAGATATTTCCATGTTTACAGAGATAGTGGTGTAGTTATTTCCAAGTTTATAGAGACAGCGTTGTAGATATTTCCATGTTTACACAGATAGCGGTGAAGATATTTCCATGTTTATGCAGATAGCGGTGTAGATATCTCCATGTTTATACAGATAGCAGTGTAGATATTTCCATGTTTATAGAGATAGTGTTGTAGATAATTTCAATTTCATACAGAGAGCAGTGTAGATATTTCCAAGTTCATACAGATAGCGGTGTAGATATTTCCAAGTTTATAGAGATGGCGGTGTAGATATTTCCATGTTCATACAGAGGGCGGTGTAGATATTTCCATGTTTAATGGGATGGCGGTGTAGATATTTTCATGTTTACACAGACGGCGGTGTAGATATTTCCATGTTTACACAGATAGCGGTGTAGACATTTCCATGTTTACACAGATAGCGGTGTGGATATTTCCATGTTTATGCAGATAGCAGTGTATATATTTCCATGTTTATACAGATAGCGGTGCGGATATTTCCATGTTTATTCAGATACCGGTGCGGATATTTCCATGTTTATACAGATAGTTTGGCAGATATTTCCATGTTTATACAGATAGCGGTGTAGATATTTCCATCTTAATACAGATGGCGGTGTAGATATGTCCATGATCGTACAGATGGCGGTGTAGATATTTCCATGTTCATACAGAAGGCGGTGTAGATATTTCGAAGTTTATAGAGATAGCGCTGTAGTTATTTCCATATTTATAGAGAAATCTGTGTAGATATTTCCATGTATATTCAGACAGATGTGTAGATATTTCAATTTTCATGCAGATTAGGGTGTAGATATTTCCATGTTCATCCAGATGCCGGTGTACATATATCCATGTTCATACAAATGGCGGTGAACATATTTCCATGTTCATACAGATGGCGGTGTAGGTATTTCCATGTTCATACAAATGGCGGTGTAGATATTTCCATGTTCATAGAGATGGCGGTGTAGATATTTCCAGGTTCATACAAATGGCGGTGTAGATATTTCCATGTTCATGCAGATTACGGTGTAGATATTTCCATGTTCATCCAGATGCCGGTGTACATATATCCATGTTCATACAAATGGCGGTGAAGATATTTCCATGTTCATACAGATGGCGGTGTAGCTATTTCCATGTTCATACAAATGGCGGTGTAGACATTTCCATGTTCATACATTTAGCGGTGTAGATATTTCCATGTTCATACAGATGGCAGTGAAGATATTTACATGTTCATACAGATGGCGGTGTAGATATTTCCATGTTTGTACGGATGGCAGTGTAGATATTTCCATCTTCATACAGGTGGCGGTGTAGATATTTCCATGTTTATACAGATAGCAGTGTAGTTATTTCCATGTTAATAGAGATAGCGGTGTAGATATTTCCATTGATATACAGATAGCTGTGTAGATATTTGCATGTTCATGCAGATAGCGGTGTAGATATTTCCATGTTCCTACAGATAGCGGTGTAGCTATTTCCACGTTCATACAGATCGCGGTGTAGATATTTCTATGTTCATACAGATAACGGTGTAGATATTTCCATGTTCATACAGACTGCGGTGGAGATATTTCCATGTTCATACAGTTAGCGGTGTAGATATTTCCATGTTCATACAGATGGCAGTGTAGATATGTACATGTTCATACAGATGGCGGTATAGATATTTGCATGTTCATAGAGATGGCGGTGTAGATATTTCCATGTTTATGCAGATATCGGTATAGATATTTCCATGTTTATACAGATGGTGGTGTAGATATTTCCATGTTTATAGAGATGGCGGTCTAGATATTTCCATGTTTACAGAGATAGCGTTGTAGTTATTTCCAAGTTTATAGAGACAGCGTTGTAGATATTTCCATGTTTATACAGATAGCGGTGAAGATATTTCCATGTTTATACAGATAGCGGTGTAGATATTTCCATGTTTATACAGATAGCAGTGTAGATATTTCCATGTTTATAGAGATAATGGTGTAGATAATTTCAATTTTATACAGAGAGCAGTGTAGATATTTCCAAGTTCATACAGATAGCGGTGTAGATATTTCCACGTTTATAGAGATGGCGGTGTAGATATTTCCATGTTCATACAGAGGGCGGTGTAGATATTTCCATGTTTATAGGGATGGCGGTGTAGATATTTTCATGTTTACACAGATGGCGGTGAAGATATTTCCCTGTTTACACAGATAGCGGTGTGGATATTTCCATGTTTATGCAGATAGCAGTGTAGATATTTCCATGTTTATACAGATATTTGGGCAAATATTTCCATGTTTATACAGATAGCGGTGTAGATATTTCCATCTTAATACAGATGGCGGTGTAGATATGTCCATGTTTGTACAGATGGCGGTATAGATATTTCCATGTTTATACAGATGGCGGTGTAGATATTTTGAAGTTTATAGAGATAGCACTTTAGTTATTTCCATATTTTTAGAGAAATCTGTGTAGATATTTCCATGTATATTCAGATAGCTGTGTAGATATTTCCATGTTCATGCAGATAGCGGTGTAGATATTTCCATGTTCATCCAGATGCCTGTGTACATATATCCATGTTCATACAGATGGCGGTGAAGATATTTCCATGTTCATACAGATAGCGGTGTAGATATTTCCATGTTCTTACAGTTAGCGGTGTAGATATTTCCATGTTCATACAGATGGCGGTGTAGATATTTACATGTTCATACAGATGGCGGTGTAGATATTTCTATGTTCATACGGAAAGCGGTGTAGATATTTCCATGTTCATACAGATGGCGGAGTAGATATTTCCATGTTCATACAGATAGCAGTGTAGATATTTCCATGTTCATACCAATAGCGGTGTAGACATTTCCATGTTCATACATTTAGCGGTGTAGATATTTCCAAGTTCATACAGATGGCGGTGAAGATATTTACAGGTTCATACAGATGGCGGTGTAGATATTTCCATGTTTGAACGGATGGCAGTATAGATATTTCCATGTTCATACAGGTGGCGGTGTAGATATTCCCATGTTTATACAGATAGCAGTGTAGTTATTTCCATGTTAATAGAGATAGCTGTGTAGATATTTCCATTGATATACAGATAGCTGTGTAGATATTTGCTTGTTCATACAGATAGCGGTGTAGATATTTCCATGTTCATACCAATAGTGTTGTAGACATTTCCATGTTCATACATTTAGCGGTGTAGATATTTCCATGTTCATACAGATGGCGGTGAAGATATTTACATGTTCATACAGATGGCGGTGTAGATATTTCCATGTTCATACAGATAGCGGTGTAGATATTTCCATGTTCATACCAATAGTGGTGTAGACATTTCCATGTTCATATATTTAGCGGTGTAGATATTTCCATGTTCATACAGATGGCGGTGAAGATATTTACATGTACATACAGATGGCGGTGTAGATATTTCCATGTTTGTACGGATGGCAGTGTAGATATTTCCATGTTCATACAGGTGGCGGTGTAGATATTTCCAAGTTTATACAGATAGCAGTTTAGTTATTTCCATGTTAATAGAGATAGCGGTGTAGATATTTCCATTGATATACAGATAGCTGTGTAGATATTTGCATGTTCATGCAGATAGCGGTGTAGATATTTCCATGTTCGTACAGATAGCGGTGTAGCTATTTACACGTTCATACAGATAGCGGTGTAGATATTTCTATGTTCATACAGATAACGGTGTAGATATTTCCATGTTCATACAGACTGCGGTGTAGATATTTCCATGTTCATACAGTTAGCGGTGTAGATATTTCCATGTTCATACAGATGGCAGTGTAGATATTTACATGTTCATACAGATGGCTGTATAGATATTTGCATGTTCATAGAGATGGCGGTGTAGATATTTCCATGTTTATGCAGATATCGGTATAGATATTTCCATGTTTATACAGATGGTGGTGTAGATATTTCCATGTTTATAGAGATGGCGGTCTAGATATTTCCATGTTTACAGAGATAGCGTTGTAGTTATTTCCAAGTTTATAGAGACAGCGTTGTAGATATTTCCATGTTTATACAGATAGCGGTGAAGATATTTCCATGTTTATACAGATAGCGGTGTAGATATTTCCATGTTTATACAGATAGCAGTGTAGATATTTCCATGTTTATAGAGATAATGGTGTAGATAATTTCAATTTTATACAGAGAGCAGTGTAGATATTTCCAAGTTCATACAGATAGCGGTGTAGATATTTCCACGTTTATAGAGATGGCGGTGTAGATATTTCCATGTTCATACAGAGGGCGGTGTAGATATTTCCATGTTTATAGGGATGGCGGTGTAGATATTTTCATGTTTACACAGATGGCGGTGAAGATATTTCCCTGTTTACACAGATAGCGGTGTGGATATTTCCATGTTTATGCAGATAGCAGTGTAGATATTTCCATGTTTATACAGATAGTTGGGCAAATATTTCCATGTTTATACAGATAGCGGTGTAGATATTTCCATCTTAATACAGATGGCGGTGTAGATATGTCCATGTTTGTACAGATGGCGGTGTAGATATTTCCATGTTCATACAGATGGTGGTGTAGATATTTTGAAGTTTATAGAGATAGCACTTTAGTTATTTCCATATTTTTAGACAAATCTGTGTAGATATTTCCATGTATATTCAGATAGCTGTGTAGATATTTCCATGTTCATGCAGATAGCGGTGTAGATATTTCCATGTTCATCCAGATGCCTGTGTACATATATCCATGTTCATACAGATGGCGGTGAAGATATTTCCATGTTCATACAGATGGTGGTGTAGATATTTCCATGTTCATACCAATAGCGGTGTAGATATTTCCATGTTCTTACAGTTAGCGGTGTAGATATTTCCATGTTCATACAGATGATGGTGTAGATATTTACATGTTCATACAGATGGCGGTGTAGATATTTCTATGTTCATACAGAAAGCGGTGTAGATATTTCCATGTTCATACAGATGGCGGAGTAGATATTTCCTTGTTCATACAGATAGCGGTGTAGATATTTCCATGTTCATACCAATAGCGGTGTAGACATTTCCATGTTCATACATTTAGCGGTGTAGATATTTCCAAGTTCATACAGATGGCGGTGAAGATATTTACATGTTCATACAGATGGCGGTGTAGATATTTCCATGTTTGAACGGATGGCAGTGTAGATATTTCCATGTTCATACAGGTGGCGGTGTAGATATTCCCATGTTTATACAGATAGCAGTGTAGTTATTTCCATGTTAATAGAGATAGCTGTGTAGATATTTCCATTGATATACAGATAGCTGTGTAGATATTTGCTTGTTCATACAGATAGCGGTGTAGATATTTCCATGTTCGTACAGATAACAGTGTAGATATTTCAATGTTCATACACTTAGCGGTGTAGATATTTCCATGTTCATACAGATAACGGTGTAGATATTTCCATGTTCCTACAGATAGCGGTGTAGATATTTCCATGTTCATACAGTTAGCGGTGTAGATATTTCCATGTCCATACAGATGGCGGTGTAGATATTTACATGTTCATAGAAATGGTGGTATAGATATTTCCATGTTCGTACAGATGGCGGTGTAGATATTTCCATGTTCATAGATATGGCGGTGTAGTTATTTCCATGTTTATGCAGATAGCGGTATAGATATTTGCATGTTTATACAGGTGGTGGTGTAGATATTTCCATGTTTATAGAGATGGTGGTCTAGATATTTCCATGTTTACAGAGATAGTGTTGTAGTTATTTCCAAGTTTATAGAGACAGCGTTGTAGATATTTCCATGTTTATACAGATAGCGGAGAAGATATTTCCATGTTTATACAGAAAGCAGTGTAGATATTTCCATGTTTATACAGATAGCAGTGTAGATATTTCCATGTTTATAGAGATAGTGGTGTAGATAATTTCAATTTTGTACAGAGAGCAGTGTAGATATTTCCAAGTTCATACACATAGTGGTGTAGATATTTCCACGTTTATAGAGATTGCGGTGTAGATATTTCCATGTTCATACAGAGGACGGTGTAGATATTTCCATGTTTATAGGGATGGCGGTGTAGATATTTTCATGTTTACACAGATGGCGGTGTAGTTATTTCCATGTTTACACAGATAGCGGTGGAGACATTTCCATGTTTACACAGATAGCGGTGTGGATATTTCCATGTTTATGCAGATAGCAGTGTAGATTTTTCCATGTTTATACAGATAGTTGGGCAGATATTTCCATGTTTATACAGATAGCGGTGTGGATATTTCCATCTTAATACAGATGGCGGTGTAGATATGTTCTTGTTCGTACAGATGGCGGTGTAGATATGTTCATGTTCATACAGATGGCGGTTTAGATATTTCAAAGTTTATAGAGATAGCGCTGTAGTTATTTCCATATTTATAGAGAAATCTCTGTAGATATTTCCATGTATATTCAGATAGCTGTGTAGATATTTCCATGTTCATGCAGATAGCGGTGTAGATATTTCCATGTTCATCCAGATGCCGGTGTACATATATCCATGTTCATACAGATGGCGGTGAAGATATTTCCATGTTCATAGAGATGGCGGTGTAGGTATTTCCATGTTCATACAAATGGCGTTGTATATATTTCTATGTTCATAGAGATGGCAGTGTAGATATTTCCAGGTTCATACAAATGGCGGTGTAGATATTTCCATGTTCATAGAGATGGCGGTGTAGATATTTCCACGTTTATACAGATAGCAGTGTAGTTATTTCCAGGTTTATAGAGATACCAGTGTGGATATTTCCATTGATATACAGATAGCTGTGTAGATATTTGCAAGTTCATACAGATAGCGGTGTAGATATTTCCATGTTCATACAGATAGCGGTGTAGATATTTCCATGTTCATACTGATAGCGTTGTAGATATTTCCATGTTCATACAGATAGCGGTGTAGATATTTCCATGTTCATACAGATAGCGGTGTAGATATTTCCATGTTCATACAGATGGCGGTGTAGATATTTACATGTTCATATAGATGGCAGTATAGATATTTGCATGTTCGCACAGATGGCGGTGTAGATATTTGCATGTTCATAGAGATGGCGGTGTAGATATTTCCATGTTTATGCACATAGCGGTATAGATATTTCCATGTTTATACAGATGGTGGTGTAGATATTGCCATGTTTATAGAGATGGTGGTCTAGATATTTCCATGTTTACAGAGATAGTGGTGTAGTTATTTCCAAGTTTATAGAGACAGCGTTGTAGATATTTCCATGTTTACACAGATAGCGGTGAAGATATTTCCATGTTTATACAGATAGCGGTGTAGATATCTCCATGTTTATACAGATAGCAGTGTAGATATTTCCATGTTTATAGAGATAGTGTTGTAGATAATTTCAATTTCATACAGAGAGCAGTGTAGATATTTCCAAGTTCATACAGATAGCGGTGTAGATATTTCCACGTTTATAGAGATGGCGGTGTAGATATTTCCATGTTCATACAGAGGACGGTGTAGATATTTCCATGTTTAATGGGATGGCGGTGTAGATATTTTCATGTTTACACAGATGGCGGTGTAGATATTTCCATGTTTACACAGATAGCGGTGTACACATTTCCATGTTTACACAGATAGCGGTGTGGATATTTCCATGTTTATGCAGAGAGCAGTGTATATATTTCCATGCTTATACAGATAGCGGTGCGGATATTTCCATGTTTATTCAGATACCGGTGCGGATATTTCCATGTTTATGCAGATAGTTGGGCAGATATTTCCATGTTTATACAGATAGCGGTGTAGATATTTCCATCTTAATACAGATGGCGGTGTAGATATGTCCATGATCGTACAGATGGCGGTGTAGATATTTCCATGTTCATACAGAAGGCGGTGTAGAGATTTCGAAGTTTATAGAGATAGCGCTGTAGTTATTTCCATATTTATAGAGAAATCTGTGTAGATATTTCCATGTATATTCAGATAGCTGTGTAGATATTTCCATTTTCATGCAGATTACGGTGTAGATATTTCCATGTTCATCCAGATGCCGGTGTACATATATCCATGTTCATACAAATGGCGGTGAAGATATTTCCATGTTCACACAGATGGCGGTGTAGGTATTTCCATGTTCATACAAATGGCGGTGTAGATATTTCCATGTTCATAGAGATGGCGGTGTAGATATTTCCAGGTTCATACAAATGGCGGGGTAGATATTTCCATGTTCATAGAGATGGCGGTGTAGATATTTCCATGTTTATACAGATAGCAGTGAAGTTATTTCCATGTTTATAGAGATACCAGTCTGGATATTTCCATTGATATACAGATAGCTGTGTAGATATTTGCATGTTCATACAGATAGCGGTGTAGATATTTCAATGTTCATACAGATAGTGGTGTAGATATTTCCATGTTCATACAGATAGCGGTGTAGATATTTCCATGTTAATACAGATAGCGGTGTAGATATTTCCATGTTCATACAGATGGCGGTGTAGGTATTTAAATGTTCATACAGTTAGCGGTGTAGATATTTCCATGTTCATATAGATGGCGGTGTAGATATTTACATGTTGATACAGATGGCCATGTAGATATTTCCATGTTCATACAGATAGCGGTGCAGATATTTCCATGTTCATACAGATAGCGGTGTAGATATTTCCATGTTCATACAGATAGCGGTGTAGATATTTCCATGTTTATAGAGATGGCGGTGTAGATATTTCCATGTTCATACAGAGGACGGTGTAGATATTTCCATGTTTATAGGGATGGCGGTGTAGATATTTTCATGTTTACACAGATGGCGGTGTAGATATTTCCATGCATACACAGATAGAGGTGTAGACATTTCCATGTTTACACAGATAGCGGTGTGGAAATTTCCATGTTTATGCAGATAGCAGTGTATATATTTCCTTGTTTATACAGATAGCGGTGCGGATATTTCGTTTGTTCAGATAGTTGGGCAGATATTTCCATGTTTATACACATAGCGGTGTAGATATTTCCATCTTAATACAGATGGCGGTGTAGATATGTCCATGTTTGTACAGATGGTGGTGTAGATATTTCCATGTTCACACAGACGGCGGTGTAGATATTTCGAAGTTTATAGAGATAGTGATGTAGTTATTTCCATATTTATAGAGAAATCTGTGTAGATATTTCCATGTATATTCAGATAGCTGCGAATATATTTCCATGTTCATGCAGATTACCGTGTAGATATTTCCATGTTCATCCAGATGCCGGTGTACATATATCCATGTTCATACAAATGGCGGTGAAGATATTTCCATGTTCATACAGATGGCGGTGTAGCTATTTCCATGTTCATACAAATGGCGGTGTAGATATTTCCATGTTCATAGAGATGGCGGTGTAGATATTTCCAGGTTCATACAAATGGCGGTGTAGATATTTCCATGTTCATAGAGATGGCGGTGTAGATATTTCCATGTTTATACAGATAGAAGTGTAGTTATTTCCATGTTTATAGAGATACCACTCTGGATATTTCCATAGATATACAGATAGCTGTGTAGATATTTGCATGTTCATACAAATAGCGGTGTAGGTATTTCCATGTTCATACAGATAGCGGTGTAGATATTTCCATGTTCATACAGATAGCAGTGTAGATATTTCCATGTTAATACAGATAGCGGTGTAGATATTTCCATTTTCATACAGATAGTGGTGTAGATATTTAAATGTTCATACAGTTAGCGGTGCAGGTATTTCCATGTTCATATAGATGGCGGTGTAGATATTTCCACGTTTATAGAGATGGCGGTGTTGATATTTCCATGTTCATACAGAGGGCGGTGTAGATATTTCCATGTTTATAGGGATGGCGGTGTAGATATTTTCATGTTTACACAGATGGCGGTGTAGATATTTCCCTGTTTACACAGATAGCGGTGTGGATATTTCCATGTTTATGCAGATAGCAGTGTAGATATTTCCATGTTTATACAGATAGTTGGGCAAATATTTCCATGTTTATACAGATAGCGGTGTAGATATTTCCATCTTAATACAGATGGCGGTGTAGATATGTCCATGTTTGTACAGATGGCGGTGTAGATATTTCCATGTTCATACAGATGGCGGTGTAGATATTTACATGTTCATACAGATGGCGGTGTAGATATATCCATGTTCATACAGAAAGCGGTGTAGATATTTCCATGTTCATACAGATGGCGGAGTAGATATTTCCATGTTCATACAGATGGCGGTGTAGATATTTACATGTTCATACAGATGGCGGTGTAGATATTTCTATGTTCATACAGAAAGCGGTGTAGATATTTCCATGTTCATACAGATGGCGGAGTAGATATTTCCATGTTCATACAGATAGCGGTGTAGATATTTCCATGTTCATACCAATAGCGGTGTAGACATTTCCATGTTCATACATTTAGCGGTGTAGATATTTCCAAGTTCATACAGATGGCAGTGAAGATATTTACATGTTCATACAGATGGCGGTGTAGATATTTCCATGTTTGAACGGATGGCAGTGTAGATATTTCCATGTTCATACAGGTGGCGGTGTAGATATTCCCATGTTTATACAGATAGCAGAGTAGTTATTTCCATGTTAATAGAGATAGCTGTGTAGATATTTCCATTGAAATACAGATAGCTGTGTAGATATTTGCTTGTTCATACAGATAGCGGTGTAGATATTTCCATGTTCGTACAGATAGCAGTGTAGATATTTCAATGTTCATACACTTAGCGGTGTAGATATTTCCATGTTCATACAGATGGCGGTGTAGATACTTACATGTTCATACAGATGGCGGTGTAGATATTTCCATGTTCGTACGGATGGCAGTGTAGATATTTCCATGTTCATACAGGTGGCGGTGTAGATATTTCCATGTTTATACAGATAGCAGTGTAATTATTTCCATGTTTATAGAGATAGCAGTGTAGATATTTCCATTGATATACAGATAGCTGTGTAGATATTTGCATGTTCATACAGATAGCGGTGTAGATATTTCCATGTTTGTACAGATAGCGGTGTAGATATTTCCATGTTCCTACAGATAGCGGTGTAGATATTTCCATGTTCATACAGTTAGCGGTGTAGATATTTCCATGTCCATACAGATGGCGGTGTAGATATTTACATGTTCATAGAGATGGCGGTATAGATATTTCCATGTTCGTACAGATGGCGGTGTAGATATTTCCATGTTCATAGATATGGCGGTGTAGTTATTTCCATGTTTATGCAGATAGCGGTATAGATATTTGCATGTTTATACAGATGGTGGTGTAGATATTTCCATGTTTATAGAGATGGTGGTCTAGATATTTCCATCTTTACAGAGATAGTGTTGTAGTTATTTCCAAGTTTATAGAGACAGCGTTGTAGATATTTCCATGTTTATACAGATAGCGGTGAAGATATTTCCATGTTTATACAGAAAGCAGTGTAGATATTTCCATGTTTATACAGATAGCAGTGTAGATATTTCCATGTTTATAGAGATAGTGGTGTAGATAATTTCAATTTTGTACAGAGAGCAGTGTAGATATTTCCAAGTTCATACACATAGTGGTGTAGATATTTCCACGTTTATAGAGATGGCGGTGTAGATATTTCCATGTTCATACAGAGGACGGTGTAGATATTTCCATGTTTATAGGGATGGCGGTGTAGATATTTTCATGTTTACACAGATGGCGGTGTAGTTATTTCCATGTTTACACAGATAGCGGTGGAGACATTTCCATGTTTACACAGATAGCGGTGTGGATATTTCCATGTTTATGCAGATAGCAGTGTAGATTTTTCCATGTTTATACAGATAGTTGGGCAGATATTTCCATGTTTATACAGATAGCGGTGTGGATATTTCCATCTTAATACAGATGGCGGTGTAGATATGTTCTTGTTCGTACAGATGGCGGTGTAGATATGTTCATGTTCATACAGATGGCGGTTTAGATATTTCAAAGTTTATAGAGATAGCGCTGTAGTTATTTCCATATTTATAGAGAAATCTCTGTAGGTATTTCCATGTATATTCAGATAGCTGTGTAGATATTTCCATGTTCATGCAGTTAGCGGTGTAGATATTTCCATGTTCATCCAGATGCCAGTGTACATATATCCATGTTAATACAGATGGCGGTGAAGATATTTCCATGTTCATTGAGATGGCGGTGTAGGTATTTCCATGTTCATACAAATGGCGTTGTATATATTTCTATGTTCATAGAGATGGCGGTGTAGATATTTCCAGGTTCATACAAATGGCGGTGTAGATATTTCCATGTTCATAGAGATGGCGGTGTAGATATTTCCACGTTTATACAGATAGCAGTGTAGTTATTTCCAGGTTTATAGAGATACCAGTGTGGATATTTCCATTGATATACAGATAGCTGTGTAGATATTTGCAAGTTCATACAGATAGCGGTGTAGATATTTCCATGTTCATACAGATAGCGGTGTAGATATTTCCATGTTCATACAGATAGCGGTGTAGATATTTCCATGTTCATACTGATAGCGTTGTAGATATTTCCATGTTCATACAGATAGCGGTGTAGATATTTACATGTTCATACAGTTAGCGGTGTAGATTTTTCCATGTTCATACAGATGGCGCTGTAGATATTTATATGTTCATACAGATGGCGGTGTAGATATTTCCATGTTCATACAGATAGCGGTGTAGATATTTCCATGTTCATACAGATGGCGGAGTAGATATTTCCATGTTCATACAGATAGCGGTGCAGATATTTCCATATTCATACCAATAGCGGTGTAGACATTTCCATGTTCATACATTTAGCGGTGTAGATATTTCCAAGTTCATACAGATGGCGGTGAAGATATTTACATGTTCATACAGATGGCGGTGTAGATATTTCCATGTTTGAACGGATGGCAGTGTAGATATTTCCATGTTCATAGAGATGGCGGTGTAGATATTTCCATGTTTATGCAGATAGCGGTATAGATATTTCCATGTTTATACAGACGGTGGTGTAGATATTTCCATGTTTATAGAGATGGCGGTGTAGATATTTCCATGTTCATAAAGATGGCGTTGTAAATATTTCCATGTTCGTACGGATGGCAGTGTAGATATTTCCATGTTCATACAGGTGGCGGTGTATATATTTCCACGTTTATACAGATAGCTGTGTAGATATTTCCATGTTCATACAGATAGCGGTGTATATATTTCCATGTTCATACAGATAACGGTGTAGATATTTTCATGTTCATACAGATAGCGGTGTAGATATTTCCATGTTCATTCAGTTAGGGGTGTAGATATTTCCATGTACATACAAATGGCGGTGTAGATATTTCCATGTTTATGCAGATAGCTGTGTAGATATTTCCATGTTTATAGAGATATCAATGTAGATATTTCCTTTGATATACAGAGAGCTGTGTAGATATTTGCATGTTCATACACATAGCGGTGTAGATATTTACATGTTCATTCAGATGTCGGTGTAGATATTTCCATGTTCATACAGATGGCGTTGTAGATATTTCCATGTTCATAGAGATGGCGGTGTAGATATTTCCATGTTTATGCAGATAGCGGTATAGATATTTCCATGTTTATACAGATGGTGGTGTAGATATTTCCATGTTTATACAGATGGCGGTCTGGATATTTGCATGTTTATAGAGTTAGTGGTGTAGTTATTTCAAAGCTTATAGAGACAGCATTGTAGATATTTCCATGTTTATACAGATAGCGGTGAAGTTATTTCCATGTTTATACAGACAGCGGTGTAGATATTTCCATGTTTATACGGATAGCGGGGTAGATATTTCCATGTTTATAGACACAGTGGGGTAGATAATTCCAATTTTATACAGATAGCAGTTTAGATATTTCCAAGTTCATACAGATAGCAGTGTAGATATTTCCACGTTTATAGAGATGACGGTGTAGATATTTCCATGTTCATACAGATGGCTGTGTAGATATTTCCATGTTTATAGAGATGGTGGTGTAGATATTTTCATACTTACACAGACGGCATTGTAGATATATCCATGTTTACACAGATAGGGGTGTAGGCATTTCTATGTTTACACAGATAGCGGTGTGGATATTTCCATGTTTATGCAGATAGCGGTGTAGATATTTCCATGTTTATACAGATAGCGGTGCGGTTATTTCCATGTTTATACAGATTGTCGTGCAGATATTTCCATGATTATACAGATATCGGTGTAGATATTTCCATCTTAAAACAGATGGAGGTGTAGATATGTCCATGTTCATACAGATGGCGGTGTAGATATTTCCATGTTCATACAGATGGCGGTGTAGATATTTCGAAGTTTATAGAGATAGCGCTGTAGTTATTTCCATATTTATAGAGAAATCTGTGTAGATATTTCCATGTATATGCTGATAGCTGTGTAGATATTTCATGTTCATGCAGATAGCGGGGTAGATATTTCGATGTTCATCCAGATGCCTGTGTACATATATCCATGTTCATACAGATAGCGGTGTAGATATTTCGATGTTCATCCAGATGCCGGTGTACATATATCCATGTTCATACAGATAGCGGTGTAGATATTTCGATGTTCATCCAGATGCCGGTGTACATATATCCATGTTCATACAGTTAGCGGTGTAGATATTTCTATGTTCACACAGATGGCGGTGTAGATATTTACATGTTTATACAGATGGCGGTATAGATATTTCCATGTTCGTACAGATGGCGGTGTAGATATTTCCATGTTTATACAGATAGCAGTGTAGTTATTTCCATGTTTATAGAGATAGCAGTGTAGATATTTCCATTGACATACAGATAGCTGTATAGATATTTGCATGGTCATACAGATAGCGGTGTAGATATTTCCATGTTCGTACAGATAGCGGTGTAGATATTTCCATGTTGATACAGATAGCGGTGTAGATATTTCCATGTTCATACAGATAAAGGTGTAGATATTTCCATGTTCATACAGATAGCGGTGTAGATATTTCCATGTTCATACAATTACCGGTGTAGATATTTCCATGTTCATACAGATGGCGGTGTAGATATTTACATGTTCATACAGATGGTGATGTAGATATTTCCATGTTTATAGAGACGACGGTCTAGATATTTCCATGTTTACAGAGATAGTGGCGTAGTTATTTCCAAGTTTATAGAGACAGCGTTGTAGATGTTTCCATGTTTATACAGATAGCGGTGAAGATATTTCCATGTTTATACAGATAGCGGTGTAGATATTTCCATGTTTATACAGATAGCAGTGTAGATATTTCCATGTTTATAGAGATAGTGGTGTAGATAATTTCAATTTTGTACAGAGAGCAGTGTAGATATTTCCACGTTCATACAGATAGCGGTGTAGATATTTCCACGTTTATAGAGATGGCGGTGCAGATATTTCCATGTTCATACAGAGGACGGTGTAGATATTTCCATGTTTATAGGGATGGCGGTGTAGATATTTTCATGTTTACACAGATGGCGGTGTAGATATTTCCTTGTTTACACAGATAGCGTTGAAGACATTTCCATGTTTACACAGATAGCGGTGTGGATATTTCCATGTTTATGCAGATAGCATTGTAGATATTTCCATGTTTATACAGATAGCTGTGCAGATATTTCCATGTTTATTCCGAAAGCGGGGCGGATATTTCCATGTTTATACAGATAGTTGGGCAGATATTTCAATGTTTATACAGATAGCGGTGTAGATATTTCCATCTTAATACAGATGGCGGTGTAGATATGTCCATGTTTGTACAGATGGCGGTGTAGATATTTCCATGTTCCTACAGATGGCGGTGTAGATATTTCGAAGTTTATAGAGATAGCGCTGTAGTTATTTCCATATTTATGGAGAAATCTGTGGAGATATTTCCATGTATATTCAGATAGCTGTGTAGATAGATCCAGGTTCATGCAGATAGCGGTGTAGATATTTCCATGTTCATCCAGAAGCCGGTGTACATATATCCATGTTCATACAGATGGCGGTGAAGATATTTCCATGTTCATGCAGATGGTCGTGTAGATATTTCCATGTTCATACAAATGGCGGTGTAGATATTTCCATGTTCATAGAGTTGGCGGTGTAGATATTTCCATGTTCATAAAAATGGCGGTGTAGATATTTCCATGTTCATAGAGATGGCGGTGTTGATGTTTCCATATTTATAGAGATAGCAGTGTAGTTACTTCCATGTTTATAGAGATAGTAGTGTAGGTATTTCCATTGATATACAGATAGCTGTGTAGATATTTGCATGTTCATAGAGATATCAGTGTAGATATTTCCATGTTCATACAGATAGCGGTGTAGATATTTCCATGTTCATACAGATAGCGGTGTAGATATTTCCATGTTCATACAGATAGCGGTGTAGATATTCCCATGTTCATACAGATAGCGGTGTAGATATTTCCATGTTCATACAGTTAGCGGTTTAGATATTTCCATGTTCATACAGATGGCGGTGTAGATATTTACATGTTCATACAGATGGCGGTGTAGTTATTTCCATGTTCATACAGATAGCGGTGTAGATATTTCCATGTTCATACAGATAGCGGTGTAGATATTTCCATGTTCATACAGATTGCGGTGTAGATATTTCCATGTTCATACCAATAGCGGTGTAGACATTTCTATGTTCATGTATTTAGCGGTGTAGATATTTCCATGTTCATACAGATGGCGAAGAAATTTCCATGTTCATACAGATAGCGGTGTAGATATTTCCATGTTCATACAGTTAGCGGTGCAGATATTTCCATGTTCATACAGATGGCGGTGTAGATATTTCCATGTTGATAGAGATGGCGGTGTAGATATTTCCATATTTATACAGATAGCAGTGTAGTTATTTCCATGTTTATAGAGATAGCAGTGTAGATATTTCCATTGATATACAGATAGCTGTGTAGATATTTGCATGGTCATACAGAAAGCGGTGTAGACACTTCCATGTTCGTACAGATAGCGGTGTAGGTATTTCCATGTTCATACAGATAGCATTGTAGATATTTCCATGTTCATACAGATAACGGTGTAGATATTTCCTTGTTCATACAGATAGCGGTGTAGATGTTTCCATGTTCATACAGTTAGCGGTGTAGATATTTCCATGTTCATACAGATGGCGGTGTAGATAATTTCATGTTCATACAGATGGCGGTATAGATATTTCCATGTTCGTACAGATGGCGTTGTAGATATTTCCATGTTCATAGAGATGGTAGTGTAGATATTTCCATGTTTAAGCAGATAGTGGTATAGATATTTCCATGTTTATACAGATGGTGGTGTAGATATTTCCATGTTTATGGAGATGGCGGTGTAGATATTTCCATGTTCATACAGATGGCGGTGTAAATATTTCCATGTTTATAGGGATGGCGGTGTAGATATTTTCATGTTTACACAGATGGCGGTGAAGATATTTCCATGTTTACACAGATAGCGTTGTAGACATTTCCATGTTTTCACAGATAGCGGTGTAGATATTTCCATGTTTATGAAGATAGCAGTGTAGATATTTCCATGTTTATACAGATAGCGGTGCGGATATTTCCATGTTTATACAGATAGTTGGGCAGATATTTCCATGTTTATACAGATAGCGGTGTAGATATTTCCATCTTAATACAGATGGCGGTGTAGATATGTCCATGTTTGTACAGATGGCGGTGTAGATATTTCCATGTTCATACAGATGGCGGTGTAGATATTTCGAAGTTTATAGAGATCGCGCTGTAGTTATTTCCACATTTATAGAGAAATCTGTGTAGATATTTCCGTGTATATTCAGATAGCTGTGTAGATATTTCCATGTTCATGCAGATAGCGGTGTAGATATTTCCATGTTCATCCAGATGCCGGTGTACATATATCCATGTTCATACAGATGGCGGTGAAGGTATTTCCATGTTCATACAGATGGTGGTGTAGATATTTCCATGTTCATACAAATGGCGGTGTAGATATTTCCATGTTCATACAGATGGCGGTGTAGATATTTCCATGTTCATACAAATGGCGGTGTAGATATTTATATGTTCATACAGATGGCGGTGCAGATATTTCCATGTTCATACAGATAGCAGTGCAGATATTTCCATGTTCATACAGATAGCGGTGTAGATATTTCCATGTTCATACAGATAGCGGTGTAGATATTTCCATGTTCATACCGATAGCGGTGTAGATATTTCCATGTTCATACAGTTGGCGGTGTACATATTTCCATGTTCATACAGATGGCGGTGTAGATATTTACATGTTCATACAGATGGCGGTGTAGATATTTCCATGTTCGTACGGATGGCAGTGTAGATATTTCCATGTTCATACAGGTGGCGGTGTAGATATTTCCATGTTTATACAAGTAGCAGTGTAGTTATTTCCATGTTTATAGAGACAGCTGTGTAGATATTTCCATTGATATACAGATAGCTGTGTAGATATTTGCATGTTCATACTGATAGCGGTGTAGATATTTCCATGTTCATACAGATAGCCGTGTAGATATTTCCATGTTCATACAGATAGCGGTGTAGATATTTCCATGTTCATACAGATAACGGTGTAGATATCTCCATGTTCATACAGATAGCAGTGTAGATATTTCCATGTTCATACAGTTAGCGGTGTAGATATTTCCATGTTCATACAGATGGCGGTGTAGATATTTACATGTGCATACAGATGGCAGTATAGATATTTGCATGTTCGCACAGATGGCGGTGTAGATATTTGCATGTTCATAGAGATGGCGGTGTAGATATTTCCATGTTTATGCACATAGCGGTATAGATATTTCCATGTTTATACAGATGGTGGTGTAGGTATTTCCATGTTTATAGAGATGGTGGTCTAGATATTTCCATGTTTACAGAGATAGTGGTGTAGTTATTTCCAAGTTTATAGAGACAGTGTTGTAGATATTTCCATGTTCATACAGATAGCGGTGTAGATATTTCGAAGTTTATAGAGATCGCGCTGTAGTTATTTCCATATTTATGGAGAAATCTGTGTAGATATTTCCGTGTACATTCAGATAGCTGTGTAGATATTTCCATGTTCATGCAGATAGCGGTGTAGATATTTCCATGTTCATCCAGATGCCGGTGTACATATATCCATGTTCATACAGATGGCGGTGAAGCTATTTCCATGTTCATACAGATGGTGGTGTAGATATTTCCATGTTCATACAAATGGCGGTGTAGATATTTCCATGTTCATACAGATGGCGGTGTAGATATTTCCATGTTCATACAAATGGCGGTGTAGATATTTATATGTTCATACAGATGGCGGTGCACATATTTCCATGTTCATACAGATAGCAGTGCAGATATTTCCATGTTCATACAGTTAGCGGTGTACATATTTCCATGTTCATACAGATGGCGGTGTAGATATTTACATGTTCATACAGATGGCGGTGTAGATATTTCCATGTTCGTACGGATTGCAGTGTAGATATTTCCATGTTCATACAGGTGGCGGTGTAGATATTTCCATGTTTATACAAGTAGCAGTGTAGTTATTTCCATGTTTATAGAGACAGCTGTGTAGATATTTCCATTGATATACAGATAGCTGTGTAGATATTTGCATGTTCATACAGATAGCGGTGTAGATATTTCCATATTCATACAGATAGCGGTGTAGATATTTCCATGTTCATACAGATAGCGGTGTAGATATTTCCATGTTCATACAGATAACGGTGTAGATATCTCCATGTTCATACAGATAGCAGTGTAGATATTTCCATGTTCATACAGTTAGCGGTGTAGATATTTACATGTTCATACAGATGGCAGTATAGATATTTGCATGTTCGCACAGATGGCGGTGTAGATATTTGCATGTTCATAGAGATGGCGGTGTAGATATTTCCATGTTTATGCACATAGCGGTATAGATATTTCCATGTTTATACAGATGGTGGTGTAGATATTTCCATGTTTATAGAGATGGTGGTCTAGTTATTTCCATGTTTACAGAGATAGTGGTGCAGTTATTTCCAAGTTTATAGAGACAGTGTTGTAGATATTTCCATGTTCATACAGATAGCGGTGTAGATATTTCCTTGTTCATTTAGATAGCGGTGTAGATATGTCCATGTTCATAACAATAGCGGTGTAGACATTTCCATGTTCATGTATTTAGCGGTGTAGATATTTCCATGTTCATACAGATGGCGAAGATATTTCCATGTTCATACACATACCGGTGTAGATATTTCCATGTTCATACAGTAAGCGGTGTAGATATTTCCATGTTAATACAGATGGCGGTGTAGATATTTACATGTTCATACAGATGGCAGTATAGATATTTCCATGTTTACAGAGATAGTGGTGTAGTTATTTCCAAGTTTATAGAGACAGTGTTGTAGATATTTCCATGTTTACACAGATAGCGGTGAAGATATTTCCATGTTTATACAGATAGCGGTGTAGATATCTCCATGTTTATACAGATAGCAGTGTAGATATTTCCATGTTTATAGAGATAGTGTTGTAGATAATTTCAATTTCATACAGAGGGCAGTGTAGGTATTTCCAAGTTAATACAGATTGCGGTGTAGATATTTCCACGTTTATAGAGATGGTGGTGTAGATATTTCCATGTTCATACAGAGGATGGTGTAGATATTTCCATGTTTAATGGGATGGCGGTGTAGATATTTCCATGTTTACACAGATAGCGGTGTAGACATTTCCATGTTTATACAGATAGCGGTGTGGATATTTCCATGTTTATGCAGATAGCAGTGTATATATTTCCATGTTTATACAGATAGCGGTGCGGATATTTCCATGTTTATTCAGATACCGGTGCGGATATTTCCATGTTTATACAGATAGTTGGGCAGATATTTCCATGTTTATACAGATAGCGGTGTAGATATTTCCATCTTAATACAGATGGCGGTGTAGATATGTCCATGTTTGTACAGATGGCGGTGTAGATATTTCCATGTTCATACAGAAGGCGGTGTAGATATTTCAAAGTTTATAGAGATAGCGCTGTAGTTATTTCCATATTTATAGAGAAATCTGTGTAGATATTTCCATGTATATTCAGATAGCTGTGTAGATATTTCCATTTTCATGCAGATTACGGTGTAGATATTTCCATGTTCATCTAGATGCCGGTGTACATATATCCATGTTCAAACAAATGGCGGTGAAGATATTTCCATGTTCATACAGATGGCGGTGCAGGTATTTCCATGTTCTTACAAATGGCGGTGTAGATATTTCCATGTTCATAGAGATGGCGGTGTAGATATTTCCAGGTTCATACAAATGGCGGTGTAGATATTTCCATGTTCATAGAGATGGCGGTGTAGAAATTTACATGTTCATACAGATGGCGGTGTAGATATTTCCATGTTCTTACGGATGGCAGTGTAGATATTTCCATGTTCATACAGGTGGCGGTGTAGATATTTCCATGTTTATACAAATAGCAGTGTAGTTATTTCCATGTTTATAGAGACAGCTGTGTAGATATTTCCATTGATATACAGATAGCTGTGTAGATATTTGCATGTTCATACAGATAGCAGTGTAGATATTTCCAAGTTCATACAGATTGCGGTGTAGATATTTCCACGTTTATAGATATGGTGGTGTAGATATTTCCATGTTCATACAGAGGACGGTGTAGATATTTCCATGTTTAATGGGATGGCGGTGTAGATATTTCCATGTTTACACAGATAGCGGTGTAGACGTTTCCATGTTTATACAGATAGCGGTGTGGATATTTCCATGTTTATGCAGATAGCAGTGTATATATTTCCATGTTTATACAGATAGCGGTGCGGATATTTCCATGTTTATTCAGATACCGGTGCGGATATTTCCATGTTTATACAGATAGTTGGGCAGATATTTCCATGTTTATACAGATAGCGGTGTAGATATTTCCATCTTAATACAGATGGCGGTGTAGATATGTCCATGTTTGTACAGATGGCGGTGTAGATATTTCCATGTTCATACAGAAGGCGGTGTAGATATTTCAAAGTTTATAGAGATAGCGCTGTAGTTATTTCCATATTTATAGAGAAATCAGTGTAGATATTTCCATGTATATTCAGATAGCTGTGTAGATATTTCCATTTTCATGCAGATTACGGTGTAGATATTTCCATGTTCATCTAGATGCCGGTGTACATATATCCATGTTCATACAAATGGCGGTGAAGATATTTCCATGTTCATACAGATGGCGGTGCAGGTATTTCCATGTTCTTACAAATGGCGGTGTAGATATTTCCATGTTCATAGAGATGGCGGTGTAGATATTTCCAGGTTCATACAAATGGCGGTGTAGATATTTACATGTGCATACAGATGGCGGTGTAGATATTTCCATGTTTATACAGATAGCAGTGTAGTTATTTCCATGTTTATAGAGATACCAGTCTGGATATTTCCATTGATATACAGATAGCTGTGTAGATATTTGCATGTTCATACAGATAGCGGTGTAGATATTTCAATGTTCATACAGATAGTGGTGTAGATATTTCCATGTTCATACAGATAGTGGTGTAGATATTTCCATGTTAATACAGATAGCGGTGTAGATATTTCCATGTTCATACAGATGGCGGTGTAGATATTTAAATGTTCGTACAGTTAGCGGTGTAGATATTTCCATGTTCATATAGATGGCGGTGTAGATATTTACATGTTGATACATATGGCCATGTAGATATTTCCATGTTCATACAGATAGCGGTGCAGATATTTCCATGTTCATACAGATAGCGGTGTAGATATTTCCATGTTCATACAGATAGCGGTGTAGTTATTTCCATGTTTATAGAGATGGCGGTGTAGATATTTCCATGTTCATACAGAGGACGGTGTAGATATTTCCATGTTTATAGGGATGGCGGTGTAGATATTTTCATGTTTACACAGATGGCGGTGTAGATATTTCCATGTTTACACAGATAGTGGTGTAGACATTTCCATGTTTACACAGATAGCGGTGTGGATATTTCCATGTTTATGCAGATAGCAGTGTATATATTTCCATGTTTATACAGATAGCGGTGCGGATATTTCCATGTTTATTCAGATAGTTGGGCAGATATTTCCATGTTAATACAGATAGTGGTGTAGATATTTCCATTTTCATACAGATAGTGGTGTAGATATTTAAATGTTCATACAGTTAGCGGTGTAGATATTTCCATGTTCATACAGATAGCGGTGTAGATATTTCCATGTTCATACCAATAGTGGTGTAGATATTTCCATGTTCATACATTTAGCGGTGTAGATATTTCCATGTTCATACAGATGGCGGTGAAGATATTTACATGTTCATACAGATGGCGGTGTAGATATTTCCATGTTTGTACGGATGGCAGTGTAGATATTTCCATGTTCATACACTTGGCGGTGTAGATATTTCCAAGTTTATACAGATAGCAGTGTAGTTATTTCCATGTTAATAGAGATAGCGGTGTAGATATTTCCATTGATATACAGATAGGTGTGTAGATATTTGCATGTTCATGCAGATAGCGGTGTAGATATTTCCATGTTCGTACAGATAGCGGTGTAGCTATTTCCAAGTTCATACAGATAGCGGTGTAGATATTTCTATGTTCATACAGATAACGGTGTAGATATTTCCATGTTCATACAGACTGCGGTGTAGATATTTCCATGTTCATACAGTTAGCGGTGTAGATATTTCCATGTTCATACAGATGGCAGTGTAGATATTTACATGTTCATACAGATGGCGGTATAGATATTTCCATGTTCATACAGATGGCGGTGTAGATATTTGCATGTTCATAGAGATGGCGGTGTAGATATTTCCATGTTTATGCAGATATCGGTATAGATATTTCCATGTTTATACAGATGGTGGTGTAGATATTTCCATGTTTATAGAGATGGCGGTCTAGATATTTCCATGTTTTCAGAGATAGTGGTGTAGTTATTTCCAAGTTTATAGAGACAGCGTTGTAGATATTTCCATGTTTATACAGATAGCGGTGAAGATATTTCCATGTTTATACAGATAGCGGTGTAGATATTTCCATGTTTATACAGATAGCAGTGTAGATATTTCCATGTTTATAGAGTTAGTGGTGTAGATAATTTCAATTTTATACCGAGAGCAGTGTAGATATTTCCAAGTTCATATAGATAGCGATGTAGATATTTCCATGTTTATAGAGATGGCAGTGTAGATATTTCCATGTTCTTAGAGATGGCGGTGTAGATATTTCCATGTTCATACAAATGGCGGGGTAGATATTTCCATGTTCATAGAGATGGCGGTGTAGATATTTGCATGTTTATACAGATAGCAGTGTGGTTATTTCCATGTTTATAGAGATAGTAGTGTAGATATTTCCATTGATATACAGATAGCTGTGTAGATATTTGCATGTTCATACAGATAGCGGTGTAGATATTTCCATGTTCATACAGAGGGCGGTGTAGATATTTCCATGTTCATACAGATAGCGGTGTAGATATTTCCATGTTCATGCAGATAGCGGTGTAGATATTTCCATGTTCATACCAATAGCGGTGCAGATAATTCCATGTCCATACAGTTAGCGTTGTAGATATTTCCATGTTCATACAGATGGCGGTGTAGATATTTCCATGTTCATACAGATGGCGGTGTAGATATTTCCATGTTCATACGGATGGCAGTGTAGTTATTTCCATGATCATACAGGTGGCGGTGTACATATTTCCATGTTTCTACAGATAGCAGTGTAGTTATTTCCATGTTTATAGAGATAGCAGTGTAGATATTTCCATTGATATACAGATATCTGTGTAGATATTTGCATGTTCATACAGATAGCGGTGTAGATATTTCCATGTTCATACAGATAGCGGTGTAGATATTTCCATATTCATTCAGATAGCGGTGTAGATATTTCCATGTTCATACAGATAACGGTGTAGATACTTCCATGTTCATACAGATAGCGGTGTAGATATTTCCATGTTCATACAGTTAGCGGCGTAGATATTTCCATGTTCATACAGATGGCGGTGTAGATATTTACATGTTCATACAGATGGTGGTGTACATATTTCCATGTTTGTACAGATGGCGGTGTAGATATTTCCATGTTCATAGAGATGGCGGTGTAGATATTTCCATGTTTATGCAGATAGCGGTATAGTTATTTCCATGTTTATACAGATGGTGGTGTAGATATTTCCATGTTTATAGAGATGGCAGTCTAGATATTCCCATGTTTATACAGATAGCATTGAAGATATTTCCATGTTTATACAGATAGCGGTGTAGGTATTTCCATGTTTATACAGATAGAAGTGTAGATATTTCCATGTTTATAGAGATAGTGGTGTAGATAATTTCAATTTTATACAGATAGCAGTGTAGATATTTCCAAGTTCATACAGATAGCGGTGTAGATATTTCCATGTTTATAGAGATGTCGGTGCAGATATTTCCATGTTCATACAGATGGTGGTGTAGATATTTCCATGTTTATAGAGATGGCGGTGTAGATATTTCCATGTTTACACAGATGGCGGTGTAGATATTTCCCTGTTTCAACAGATAGCGGTGTAGACATTTCCATGTTTACACAGATAGCGGTATGGATATTTCCATGTTTATGCAGAGAGCGGTGTAGTTATTTCCATGTTTATACAGATAGCGGTGTGGATATTTCCATGTTTATACAGATAGTTGGGCAGATATTTCCATGTTTATACAGATAGCGGTGTAGATATTTCCATCTTAATACAGATTGCGGTGTAGATATGTCCATGTTCGTACAGATGGCGTTGTACATATTTTCATGTTCATACAGATGGCGGTGTAGATATTTCAAAGATTATAGAGATAGCGCTGTAGTTATTTCCATATTTATAGAGAAATCTGAGTAGTTATTTCCATGTATATGCAGATAGCTCTGTAGATATTTCCATGTTCATGCAGATAGCGGTGTAGATATTTCCATGTTCATCCAGATGCCGGTGTAGATATGTCCATGCTCATACAGATGGCGGTGAAGATATTTCCATGTTCATACAGATGGCGGTGTGGATATTTCCGTGTTCATACAAATGGCGGTGTAGATATTTGCAAGTTCATAGAGATGGCGGTGTAGATATTTCCATGTTCATACAAATGGCGGTGTAGATATTTCCATGTTCATAGAGATGGAGGTGTAGATATTTCCATGTTTATACAGATAGCAGTGTAGTTATTTCTATGTTTATAGAGATAGTAGTGTAGATATTTCCATTGATATACAGATAGTTGTGTAGATATTTGCATGTTCATACAGATAGCGGTGTAGATATTTCCACGTTCATACAGATGGCGGTGTAGATATTTACATGTTCATGCAGATGGCGTTGTAGATATTTCCATGTTCGTACAGATGGCCGTGTAGATATTTCCATGTTCATAGAGATGGCGGTGTAGATATTTCCATGTTTATGCAGATAGCGATATAGGTATTTCCATGTTTATACAGATGGTGGTGTAGATATTTCCATGTTTATAGAGATGGCGTTCTAGATATTTCCATGTTTATAGAGATAGTGGTGTAGTTATTTCCAAGTTTATAGAGACAGCGTTGTAGATGTTTCCATGTTTATACAGATAGCGGTGAAGATATTTCCATGTTTATACAGATAGCGGTGTAGATATTTCCATGTTTATACAGACAGAAGTGTAGATATTTCCAAGTTTATAGAGATAGTGGTGTAGATAATTTCAATTTATTCAGTTAGCAGTGTAGATATTTCCAAGTTCATACAGAGAGCAGTGTAGATATTTCCACGTTTATAGAGATGGCGGTGTAGATATATCCATCTTCATACAGATTGCGGTGTAGACATTTCCATGTTTATAGAGATGGCGGTGTAGATATTTTCATGTTTACACAGATGGCGGTGTAGATTTTTCCATGTTTACACAGATAGCGGTGTAGACATTTCCATGTTTACACAGATAGCGGTGTGGATATTTCCATGTTTATGCAGATAGCGGTGTAGATATTCCCATGTTTATACAGATAGCGGTGCGGATATTTCCATGTTTATGCAGATAGCGGTGCAGATATCTCCATCTTTATACAGATAGCGGTGCCGGTATTTCCATGCTTATACAGATAGTGGTGCAGATATTTCCATGTTTATAAAGATAGCGGTGTAGATATTTCCATCTTAATACAGATGGCGGTGTAGATATGTCCAGGATCGTACAGATGGCGGTGTAGACATTTCCATGTTCATACAGACGGCAGTGTTGATATTTCGAAGTTTATAGAGATAGCGCTGTAGTTATTTCCATATTTATAGAGAAATCTGTGTAAATATTTCCATGTATATGCAGATAGCTGTGTAGATATTTCCATGTTCATGCAGATAGCGTTATAGATATTTCCATGTTCTTCCAGATGCCGATGTAGATATTTCCATGTTCATACAGATAGCGGTGTAGATGTTTCCATGTTCATACAGATAGCGGTGTAGATATTTCCATGTTCATACAGATAGCGGTGTAGATAATTCCATGTTCATACAGATAGCGGTGTAGATATTTCCATGTTCGTACAGATAGCGGTGTAGTTATTTCCATGTTCTTACAGTTAGCGGTGTACATATTTCCATGTTCTTACAGATGGCGGTATAGATATTTCCATGTTCATACAGATGGCAGTGTAGATATTTCCATGTTCATACAGTTGGCGGTGTAGATATTTCCATATTTATACAGATAGCAGTGTAGTTATTTCCAAGTTTATAGAGATAACAGTGTAGATATTTCCATTGATATACAGATAGCTGAGTAGATATTTGCATGTTCATACAGATAGCGGTGTAGATACTTCCATGTTCATACA
Source organism: Gorilla gorilla gorilla (assembly GCF_029281585.2). Taxonomy (NCBI): domain Eukaryota; kingdom Metazoa; phylum Chordata; class Mammalia; order Primates; family Hominidae; genus Gorilla; species Gorilla gorilla. The sequence goes on along the minus strand of NC_073227.2, from coordinate 4,551,703 downwards.
GATAGCGCTGTAGATATTTCCGTGTTTATACAGATAGTGGTGCGGATATTTCCATGTTTATACAGATAGTTGGGCAGATATTTCCATGTTTATACAGATAGCAGTGTAGATATTTCCATCTTAATACAGATGGCGGTGTAGATATGTCCATGTTCGTACAGATGGCGTTGTACATATTTCTATGTTCATACAGATGGCGGTGTAGATATTTTGAAGTTTATAGAGATAGCGCTGTAGATATTTTCTTATTTTTTTAGAAATCTGTGTAGATATTTCCATGTATATGCAGATAGCTCTGTAGATATTTCCATGTTCATGCAGATAGCGGTGTAGATATTTCCATGTTCATCCAGATGCCGGTGTAGATATGTCCATTCTCATACAGATGGCGGTGAAGATATTTCCATGTTCATACAGATGGCGGTGTAGATATTTCCGTGTTCATACAAACGGCGGTGTAGATATTTGCATGTTCATACAGATGGCGGTGTAGATATTTCCATGTTCATACAAATGGCGGTGTAGATATTTCCATGTTCATAGAGATGGCGGTGTAGATATTTCCATGTTTATACAGATAGCAGTGTAGATATTTCAATGTTTATACAGATAGTTGGGCATATATTTCCATGTTTATACAGATAGCGGTGTAGATATTTCCATCTTAATACTGATGGCGGTGTAGATATGTCCATGTTTGTACAGATGGCGGTGTAGATATTTCCATGTTCATACAGATGGCGGTTTAGATATTTTGAAGTTTATAGAGATAGCGCTGTAGTTATTTTCTTATTTTTTTAGAAATCTGTGTAGATATTTCCATGTATATTCAGATAGCTGTGTAGATATTTCCATGTTCATGCAGATGGCGGTGTAGATATTTCCATGTTCATATAAATGGGGGTGTAGATATTTCCATGTTCTTAGAGATGGCGGTGTAGGTATTTTCATATTTATAGAGATAGCAGTGTAGTTATTTCCATGTTTATAAAGATAGCAGTGTAGATATTTCCATTGATATACAGATAGCTGTGTAGATATTGGCATGTTCATAGAGATAGCGGTGTAGATATTTGCATGTTCATAGAGATAGCGGTGTATATATTTCCATGTTCATACAGATAGCGGTGTAGGTATTTCCATGTTCATACAGATAGCGGTGTAGATATTTCCATTTTCATACAGATAGCGGTGTAGATATTTCCATGTTCATACAGTTAGCGGTGTAGATATTCCCATGTTCATACAGATGGCGGTGTAGATATTTCCATGTTCATACAGATGGCGTTGTAGATATTTCCATGTTCATACAGATAGCGGTGTAGATATTTCCATGTTAATACAGATAGCGATGTAGATATTTCCATGTTCTTACCGATAGCGGTGTAGATATTTCCATGTTCATACAGTTAGCGGTGTAGATATCTCCATGTTCATCCAGATGCCGGTGTAGATATATCCCTGCTAATACAGATGGTGGTGAAGATATTTCCATGTTCATACAGATGGCGGTGTAGATATTTCCATGTTCATAGAGATGGCGGTGTAGATATTTCCATGTTTACAGAGATAGTGGTGTAGTTATTTCCAAGTTTATAGAGACAACGTTGTAGATATTTCCATGTTTATACAGATAGCGGTGAAGATATTTCCATGTTTATACAGATAGCGGTGTAGATATTTCCATGTTTATACAGATAGCAGTGTACATATTTCCACGTTTATAGAGATAGTGGTGTAGATAATTTCAATTTTATACAGAGAGCAGTGTAGATGTTTCCAAGTTCATACAGATAGCGGTGTAGATATTTCCACGTTTATAGAGATGGCAGTGTAGATATTTCCATGTTCATACAGATGGCGGTGAAGATATTTCCATGTTTATGGGGATGGCGGTGTAAATATTTTCATGTTTACACAAATGGCGGTGTAGATATTTCCATGTTTACACAGATAGAGGTGTAGACATTTCCATGTTTACACAGATAGCGGAGTGGATATTTCCATTTTTATGCAGAAAGCAGTGCAGATATTTCCATGTTTATACAGATAGTTGGGCAGATATTTCCATGTTTATACAGATAGCGGTGTAGATATTTCCACCTTAATACAGATGGCGGTGTAGATATGTCCATGTTCTTACAGATGGCGGTGTAGATATTTCCATGTTCATACAGATGGCGGTGTAGATATTTCGAAGTTTATAGAGATAGTGCTGTAGTTATTTCCATATTTATAGAGAAATCTGTGTAGATATTTCCATGTTTATGCAGATAGCAGTGTAGATATTTCCATGTTCATGCAGATAACGGTGTAGATACTTCCATGTTCATCCAGATGCCGGTGTAGATATATCCATGTTCATACAGATGGCGGTGAAGTTATTTCCATGTTCATACAGATGGCAGTGTAGATATTTCCATGTTCATACAAATGGCTGGTGTAGATATTTCCATGTTCATAGAGATGGCGGTGTAGATATTTCCATGTACATAGAGATGGCGGTGTAGATATTTCCATGTTTATACAGATAGCAGTGTAGTTATTTCCATGTTTATAGAGATAGTGGTGTAGATAATTTCAACTTTATACAGATAGCTGTCTAGATATTTGCATGTTCATACAGATATCGGTGTAGATATTTCCATGTTCCTACAGATAGCGGTGTAGATATTTCCATGTTCATACAGATAGCGGTGTAGATATTTCCATGTTCATGCAGATAGCGGTGTAGATATTTCCATGTTCATACCAATAGCGGTGTAGATATTTCCATGTCCATACATTTAGCGTTGCAGATATTTCCATGTTCATACAGATGGCGGGGTAGATATTTCCATGTTTGTACGGATGGCAGTGTAGATATTTCCATGTTCATACAGGTGGCAGTGTAGATATTTCCATGTTTATACTGATAGCAGTGTAGATATTTCCATGTTTATTGAGATAGCAGTGTAGATATTTCCATTGATATACAGATAGCTGTGTAGATATTTGCATGTTCATACAGATAGCGGTGTAGATATTTCCATGTTCATACAGATAGCGGGGTAGATATTTCCATGTTCATACAGATAGTGGTGTAGATATTTCCATGTTCATACAGTTAGCGGTGTAGATATTTCCATGTTCATACAATAAGCGGTGTAGATATTTCCATGTTCATACAGATGGCGGTGTAGATATTTCCATGTTCATACAGATGGCGGTGTAGATATTTCCATGTTCGTACGGATGGCAGTGTAGATATTTCCATGTTCGTACAGGTGGCGGTGTAGATATTTCCATGTTTATACAGATAGCAGTGTAGATATTTCCATATTTATAGAGATAGCAATGTAGATATTTCCATTGATATACAGATAGCTGTGTAGATATTTGCATGTTCATACAGATAGCGGTGTAGTTATTTCCATGTTCGAACAGTTTGCGGTGTAGATATTTCCATGTTCATACAGATGGCGGTGTAGATATTTACATGTTAATATAGATGGCTTTGTAGATATTTCCATGTTCGTACAGATGGCGGTGTAGATGTATCCATGTTCATAGAGATAGCGTTATAGATATTTCCATGTTTATACAGATGGTGGTGTAGATATTTCCATGTTTATGGGGATGGCGGTGTAGATATTGTCATGTTTACACAGATGGCGGTGTAGATATTTCCATGTTTACACAGATAGCGGTGTAGACATTTCCATGTTTACACAGATAGCAGTGTGGAAATTTCCATGTTTATGCAGATAGCAGTGTAGATATTTCCATGTTTATACAGATAGCGGTGCGGATATTTCCATGTTTATACAGATAGTTGGGCAGATATTTTCATGTTTATACAGATAGCGGTGTAGATATTTCCATTTTAATACAGATGGCGGTGTAGATATGTCCATATTTGTACAGATGGCGGTGTAGGTATTTCCATGTTTATAAAGATGGCGGTGTAGATATTTTCATGTTTACACAGATGGCGGTGCATATATTTCCATGTTTACACAGATAGCGGTGTAGACATTTCCATGTTTAAACTGTTAGCTTTGTGGATATTTCCATGGTTATGCAGATAGCGGTGTAGATATTTCCATATTTATACACATTGGCAGATATTTCCATGTTTATACAGATAGCAGAGTAGATATTTCCATCTTAATACAGATAGCGGTGCGGGTATTTCCATGTTTATACAGATAGTGGTGCAGATATTTCCATGTTTATAAAGATAGCGGTGTAGATATTTCCATGTTCATACAGATGGCGGTGTAGATATTTCCATGTTTATGCAGATAGTGATATAGGTATTTCCATGTTTATACAGATGGTGGTGTAGATATTTCCATGTTTATAGAGATGGCGTTCTATATATTTCCATGTTTATAGAGATAGTGGTGTAGTTATTTCCAAGTTTATAGAGACAGCGTTGTAGATGTTTCCATGTTTATACAGATAGCGGTGAAGATATTTCCATGTTTATACAGATAGCGGTGTAGATATTTCCATGGTTATACAGACAGAAGTGTAGATATTTCCAAGTTTATAGAGATAGTGGTGTAGATAATTTCAATTTTTTCAGATAGCAGTGTAGATATTTCCAAGTTCATACAGAGAGCAGTGTAGATATTTCCACGTTTATAGAGATGGCGGTGTAGATATTTCCATCTTCATACAGATGGCGGTGTAGATATTTCCATGTTTATAGAGATGGCGGTGTAGATATTTTCATGTTTACACAGATGGCGGTGTAGATATTTCCATGTTTACACAGATAGCGGTGTAGACATTTCCATGTTTACACAGATAGCGGTGTGGATATTTCCATGTTTATGCAGATAGCGGTGTAGATATTTCCATGTTTATACAGATAGCGGTGCGGATATTTCCATGTTTATGCAGATAGTGGTGTAGATATCTCCATCTTTATACAGATAGCGGTGCGGGTATTTCCATGTTTATACAGATAGTGGTGCAGATATTTCCATGTTTATAAAGATAGCGGTGTAGATATTTCCATCTTAATACAGATGGCGGTGTAGATATGTCCAGGATCGTACAGATGGCGGTGTAGATATTTCCATGTTCATACAGACGGCGGTGTAGATATTTCGAAGTTTATAGAGATAGCGCTGTAGATATTTCCATATTTATAGAGAAATCTGTGTAGATATTTCCATGTATATGCAGATAGCTGTGTCGATATTTCCATGTTCATGCAGATAGCGGTATAGATATTTCCATGTTCATCCAGATGCCGCTGTAGATATTTAAATGTTCATACAGATAGCGGTGTAGATATTTCCATGTTCATACAGATAGTGGTGTAGATATTTCCATGTTCATACAGATGGCGGTGTAGATATTTCCATGTTCATACAGATAGCGGTTTAGATATTTCCATGTTCGTACAGATAGCGGTGTAGGTATATCCATGTTCTTACAGTTAGCGGTGTACATATTTCCATATTCTTACAGATGGCGGTGTAGATATTTCCATGTTCATACAGATGGCAGTGTAGATATTTCCATGTTCATACATGTGGCGGTGTAGATATTTCCATGTTTAAACTGATAGCAGTGTAGTTATTTCCAAGTTTATAGAGATAGCAGTGTAGATATTTCCATTGATGTACAGATAGCTGAGTAGATATTTGCATGTTCATACAGATAGCGGTGTAGATACTTCCGTGTTCATACAGATAGCGGTGTAGATATTTCCATGTTTATACAGATAGTGGTGCGGATATTTCCATGTTTATACAGATAGTTGGGCAGATATTTCCATGTTTATACAGATAGCAGTGTAGATATTTCCATCTTAATACAGATGGCGGTGTAGATATGTCCATGTTCGTACAGATGGCGTTGTACATATTTCCATGTTCATACAGATGGCGGTGTAGATATTTTGAAGTTTATAGAGATAGCGCTGTAGTTATTTCCATATTTTTTTAGAAATCTGTGTAGATATTTCCATGTATATGCAGATAGCTATGTAGATATTTCCATGTTCATGCAGATAGCGGTGTAGATATTTCCATGTTCATACAGATGGCGGTGTAGATATTTACATGTTCATACAGATGGCGGTGTAGGTATTTCCATGTTCATACAGATAGCGGTGTAGATATTTCCATGTTCATACAGAGAGCGGTGTAGATATTTCCATGTTCATACAGATAGCGGTGTAGATATTTCCATGTTCATACCGATAGCGGTGTAGATATTTCCATGTTCATACAGTTAGCGGTGTAGATATTTCCATGTTCATACAGATGGCGGTGTAGATATTTACATGTTCATACAGATTGCGGTGTAGATTTTTCCATGTTCGTACGGAGGGCAGTGTAGATATTTCCATGTTCATACAGGTGGCGGTGTAGATATTTCCCTGTTTATACAGATAGCAGTGTAGTTATTTCCATTTTTATAGAGATAGCAGTGTAGGTATTTCCATTGATATACAGATAGCTGTGTAGGTATTTGTATGTTCATACAGATAGCGGTGTATATATTTCCATGTTCGTACAGATAGCGGTGTAGATATTTCCATGTTCATATAGACAGTGGTGTAGATATTTCCATGTTGATACAGATAACGGTGTAGGTATTTCCATGTTCATACAGATAGTGGTGTAGATCTTTCCATGTTCATACAGTTTGCGGTGTAGATATTTCCATGTTCTTACAGATGGCGGTGTAGATATTTACATGTTCATACAGCTGGTGGTATAGATATTTCCATGTTCGTACAGATGGCGGTGTAGATATTTCCATGTTCTTAGAGATGGCGGTGTAGATACTTCCATGTTTATGCAGATAGCGGTATAGATATTTGCATGTTTATACAGATGGTGGTGTAGATATTTCCATGTTTATAGAGATGGTGGTCTAGATATTTCCATGTTTACAGAGATAGTCGTGTAGTTTTTTCCAAGTTTATAGAGACAGCGTTGTAGATATTTCCATGTTTATACAGATAGCGGTGAAGATATTTCCATGTTTATACAGATAGCGGTGTAGATATTTCCATGTTTATACAGATAGCAGTGTAGATATTTCCATGTTTATAGAGATAGTGGTGTAGATAATTTCAATTTTATACAGAGAGCAGTGTAGATATTTCCAAGTTCATACAGATAGCGGTGTAGATATTTCCACGTTTATAGAGATAGTGGTGTAGATATTTCCATGTTCATAAAGATAGTGGTGTAGATATTTCCATGCTCATACAGATAACGGTGTAGATATGTCTATGTTCATACAGATGGAGGTGTAGATATTTACATGTACATACAGATGGCGGTGTAGATATTTCCATGTTCGTACGGATGGCAGTGTAGCTATTTCCATGTTCATAAAGGTGGCGGTGTAGATATTTCCATGTTTATAGAGATAGCGGTGAAGATATTTCCATGTTTATACAGATAGCGGTGTAGATAATTCCATGTTTATACAGATAGCAGTGTAGATATTTCCATGTTTATAGAGATAGTGGTGTAGATAATTTCAATTTTATACAGAGAGCAGTGTAGATATTTCCAAGTTCATACAGATAGCGGTGTAGTTATTTCCACATTTATAGAGATGGCGGTGTAGATTCTTCCATGTTCATACAGATGGCGGTGTAGATATTTCCATGTTTATAGGGATGGCGGTGTAGATATTTTCATGTTTACACAGATGGCAGTGTAGATATTTCCATGTTTACACAGATAGCAGTGTAGACATTTCCATGTTTACACAGATTGCTGTGTGGATATTTCCATGTTTATGCAGATAGCAGTGTAGATATTTCCATGTTTATACAGATAGCGGTGCGGATATTTCCATGTTTATACAGATAGTAGGGCAGATATTTCCATGTTTATACAGATAGTGGTGTAGATATTTCCATCTTAATACAGATGGCGGTGTAGATATTTCCATGTTTGTACAGATGGTGGTGTAGATATTTCCATGTTCATACAGATGGCGGTATAGATATTTCGAAGTTTATAGAGATAGTGCTGTAGTTATTTCCATATTTATAGAGAAATCTGTGTAGATATTTCCATGTATGTTCAGATATCTGTGTAGATATTTCCATGTTCATGCAGATAGCGGTGTAGATATTTCCATGTTCATCCAGATGCCAGTGTACATATATCCATGTTCATACAGATGGCGGTGAAGATATTTCCATGTTCATACAGATGGTGGTGTAGATATTTCCATGTTCATACAAATGGCGGTGTAGATATTTCCATGTTCATAGAGATGGCGGTGTAGTTATTTCCATGTTCATACAAATGGCGGTGTAGATATTTCCATGTTCATAGAGATGGCGGTGTAGATATTTCCATATTTATACAGATAGCAGTGTAGTTATTTCCATGTTTATAGAGATAGCAGTGTAGATATTTCCATTGATATACAGATAGCTGTGTAGATATTTGCATGTTCATTCAGATAGCGGTGTAGATATTTCCATGCTCATACAGATAGCGGTGTAGATATTTCCATGTTCATACAGATAGCGGTGTAGATATTTCCATGTTCATACAGATAGCGGTGTAGATATTTCCATGTTCATACAGATAGCGGTGTAGATATTTCCATGTTCACACAGATGGCGGTGTAGATATTTACATGTTCATACACATGGCGGTGTAGATATTTCCATGTTCGTACGGATGGCAGTGTAGATATTTCCATGTTCGTACAGGTGGCGGTGTAGATATTTCCATGTTTATACAGATAGCAGTGTAGATATTTCCATATTTATAGAGATAGCAATGTAGATATTTCCATTGATATACAGATAGCTGTGTAGATATTTGCATGTTCATACAGATAGCGGTGTAGTTATTTCCATGTTCGAACAGTTTGCGGTGTAGATATTTCCATGTTCATACAGATGGCGGTGTAGATATTTACATGTTAATATAGATGGCTTTGTAGATATTTCCATGTTCGTACAGATGGCGGTGTAGATGTATCCATGTTCATAGAGATAGCGTTATAGATATTTCCATGTTTATACAGATGGTGGTGTAGATATTTCCATGTTTATGGGGATGGCGGTGTAGATATTGTCATGTTTACACAGATGGCGGTGTAGATATTTCCATGTTTACACAGATAGCGGTGTAGACATTTCCATGTTTACACAGATAGCGGTGTGGAAATTTCCATGTTTATGCAGATAGCAGTGTAGATATTTCCATGTTTATACAGATAGCGGTGCGGATATTTCCATGTTTTTACAGATAGTTGGGCAGATATTTTCATGTTTATACAGATAGCGGTGTAGATATTTCCATTTTAATACAGATGGCGGTGTAGATATGTCCATATTTGTACAGATGGCGGTGTAGGTATTTCCATGTTTATAAAGATGGCGGTGTAGATATTTTCATGTTTACACAGATGGCGGTGCATATATTTCCATGTTTACACAGATAGCGGTTTAGACATTTCCATGTTTAAACTGTTAGCTTTGTGGATATTTCCATGGTTATGCAGATAGCGGTGTAGATATTTCCATATTTATACACATTGGCAGATATTTCCATGTTTATACAGATAGCAGAGTAGATATTTCCATCTTAATACAGATAGCGGTGCGGGTATTTCCATGTTTATACAGATAGTGGTGCAGATATTTCCATGTTTATAAAGATAGCGGTGTAGATATTTCCATGTTCATACAGATGGCGGTGTAGATATTTCCATGTTTATGCAGATAGTGATATAGGTATTTCCATGTTTATACAGATGGTGGTGTAGATATTTCCATGTTTATAGAGATGGCGTTCTATATATTTCCATGTTTATAGAGATAGTGGTGTAGTTATTTCCAAGTTTATAGAGACAGCGTTGTAGATGTTTCCATGTTTATACAGATACCGGTGAAGATATTTCCATGTTTATACAAATAGCGGTGTAGATATTTCCATGGTTATACAGACAGAAGTGTAGATATTTCCAAGTTTATAGAGATAGTGGTGTAGATAATTTCAATTTTTTCAGATAGCAGTGTAGATATTTCCAAGTTCATACAGAGAGCAGTGTAGATATTTCCACGTTTATAGAGATGGCGGTGTAGATATTTCCATCTTCATACAGATGGCGGTGTAGATATTTCCATGTTTATAGAGATGGCGGTGTAGATATTTTCATGTTTACACAGACGGCGGTGTAGATATTTCCATGTTTACACAGATAGCGGTGTAGACATTTCCATGTTTACACAGATAGCGGTGTGGATATTTCCATGTTTATGCAGATAGCGGTGTAGATATTTCCATGTTTATACAGATAGCGGTGCGGATATTTCCATGTTTATGCAGATAGTGGTGTAGATATCTCCATCTTTATACAGATAGCGGTGCGGGTATTTCCATGTTTATACAGATAGTGGTGCAGATATTTCCATGTTTATAAAGATAGCGGTGTAGATATTTCCATCTTAATACAGATGGCGGTGTAGATATGTCCAGGATCGTACAGATGGCGGTGTAGATATTTCCATGTTCATACAGACGGCGGTGTAGATATTTCGAAGTTTATAGAGATAGCGCTGTAGATATTTCCATATTTATAGAGAAATCTGTGTAGATATTTCCATGAATATGCAGATAGCTGTGTCGATATTTCCATGTTCATGCAGATAGCGGTATAGATATTTCCATGTTCATCCAGATGCCGCTGTAGATATTTAAATGTTCATACAGATAGCGGTGTAGATATTTCCATGTTCATACAGATAGTGGTGTAGATATTTCCATGTTCATACAGATGGCGGTGTAGATATTTCCATGTTCATACAGATAGCGGTTTAGATATTTCCATGTTCGTACAGATAGCGGTGTAGGTATATCCATGTTCTTACAGTTAGCGGTGTACATATTTCCATATTCTTACAGATGGCGGTGTAGATATTTCCATGTTCATACAGATGGCAGTGTAGATATTTCCATGTTCATACATGTGGCGGTGTAGATATTTCCATGTTTAAACTGATAGCAGTGTAGTTATTTCCAAGTTTATAGAGATAGCAGTGTAGATATTTCCATTGATGTACAGATAGCTGAGTAGATATTTGCATGTTCATACAGATAGCGGTGTAGATACTTCCGTGTTCATACAGATAGCGGTGTAGATATTTCCATGTTTATACAGATAGTGGTGCGGATATTTCCATGTTTATACAGATAGTTGGGCAGATATTTCCATGTTTATACAGATAGCAGTGTAGATATTTCCATCTTAATACAGATGGCGGTGTAGATATGTCCATGTTCGTACAGATGGCGTTGTACATATTTCCATGTTCATACAGATGGCGGTGTAGATATTTTGAAGTTTATAGAGATAGCGCTGTAGTTATTTCCATATTTTTTTAGAAATCTGTGTAGATATTTCCATGTATATGCAGATAGCTATGTAGATATTTCCATGTTCATGCAGATAGCGGTGTAGATATTTCCATGTTCATACAGATGGCGGTGTAGATATTTACATGTTCATACAGATGGCGGTGTAGGTATTTCCATGTTCATACAGATAGCGGTGTAGATATTTCCATGTTCATACAGATAGCGGTGTAGATATTTCCATGTTCATACAGATAGCGGTGTAGATATTTCCATGTTCATACCGATAGCGGTGTAGATATTTCCATGTTCATACAGTTAGCGGTGTAGATATTTCCATGTTCATACAGATGGCGGTGTAGATATTTACATGTTCATACAGATTGCGGTGTAGATTTTTCCATGTTCGTACGGAGGGCAGTGTAGATATTTCCATGTTCATACAGGTGGCGGTGTAGATATTTCCCTGTTTATACAGATAGCAGTGTAGTTATTTCCATTTTTATAGAGATAGCAGTGTAGGTATTTCCATTGATATACAGATAGCTGTGTAGGTATTTGTATGTTCATACAGATAGCGGTGTATATATTTCCATGTTCGTACAGATAGCGGTGTAGATATTTCCATGTTCATATAGACAGTGGTGTAGATATTTCCATGTTGATACAGATAACGGTGTAGGTATTTCCATGTTCATACAGATAGTGGTGTAGATCTTTCCATGTTCATACAGTTTGCGGTGTAGATATTTCCATGTTCTTACAGATGGCGGTGTAGATATTTCCATGTTCTTAGAGATGGCGGTGTAGATACTTCCATGTTTATGCAGATAGCGGTATAGATATTTGCATGTTTATACAGATGGTGGTGTAGATATTTCCATGTTTATAGAGATGGTGGTCTAGATATTTCCATGTTTACAGAGATAGTCGTGTAGTTTTTTCCAAGTTTATAGAGACAGCGTTGTAGATATTTCCATGTTTATACAGATAGCGGTGAAGATATTTCCATGTTTATACAGATAGCGGTGTAGATATTTCCATGTTTATACAGATAGCAGTGTAGATATTTCCATTTTTATAGAGATAGTGGTGTAGATAATTTCAATTTTATACAGAGAGCAGTGTAGATATTTCCAAGTTCATACAGATAGCGGTGTAGATATTTCCACGTTTATAGAGATAGTGGTGTAGATATTTCCATGTTCATAAAGATAGTGGTGTAGATATTTCCATGTTCATACAGATAACGGTGTAGATATGTCCATGTTCATACAGATGGAGGTGTAGATATTTACATGTACATACAGATGGCGGTGTAGATATTTCCATGTTCGTACGGATGGCAGTGTAGCTATTTCCATGTTCATAAAGGTGGCGGTGTAGATATTTCCATGTTTATAGAGATAGCGGTGAAGATATTTCCATGTTTATACAGATAGCGGTGTAGATAATTCCATGTTTATACAGATAGCAGTGTAGATATTTCCATGTTTATAGAGATAGTGGTGTAGATAATTTCAATTTTATACAGAGAGCAGTGTAGATATTTCCAAGTTCATACAGATAGCGGTGTAGTTATTTCCACATTTATAGAGATGGCGGTGTAGATTCTTCCATGTTCATACAGATGGCGGTGTAGATATTTCCATGTTTATAGGGATGGCGGTGTAGATATTTTCATGTTTACACAGATGGCAGTGTAGATATTTCCATGTTTACACAGATAGCAGTGTAGACATTTCCATGTTTACACAGATTGCTGTGTGGATATTTCCATGTTTATGCAGATAGCAGTGTAGATAATTCCATGTTTATACAGATAGCGGTGCGGATATTTCCATGTTTATACAGATAGTAGGGCAGATATTTCCATGTTTATACAGATAGTGGTGTAGATATTTCCATCTTAATACAGATGGCGGTGTAGATATTTCCATGTTTGTACAGATGGCGGTGTAGATATTTCCATGTTCATACAGATGGCGGTATAGATATTTCGAAGTTTATAGAGATAGCGGTGTAGTTATTTCCATATTTATAGAGAAATCTGTGTAGATATTTCCATGTATGTTCAGATATCTGTGTAGATATTTCCATGTTCATGCAGATAGCGGTGTAGATATTTCCATGTTCATCCAGATGCCAGTGTACATATATCCATGTTCATACAGATGGCGGTGAAGATATTTCCATGTTCATACAGATGGTGGTGTAGATATTTCCATGTTCATACAAATGGCGGTGTAGATATTTCCATGTTCATAGAGATGGCGGTGTAGTTATTTCCATGTTCATACAAATGGCGGTGTAGATATTTCCATGTTCATAGAGATGGCGGTGTAGATATTTCCATATTTATACAGATAGCAGTGTAGTTATTTCCATGTTTATAGAGATAGCAGTGTAGATATTTCCATTGATATACAGATAGCTGTGTAGATATTTGCATGTTCATTCAGATAGCGGTGTAGATATTTCCATGCTCATACAGATAGCGGTGTAGATATTTCCATGTTCATACAGATAGCGGTGTAGATATTTCCATGTTCATACAGATAGCGGTGTAGATATTTCCATGTTCATACAGATAGCGGTGTAGATATTTCCATGTTCACACAGATGGCGGTGTAGATATTTACATGTTCATACACATGGCGGTGTAGATATTTCCATGTTCGTACGGATGGCAGTGTAGATATTTCCATGTTCATAAAGGTGGCGGTGTAGATATTTCCATGTTTATACAGATAGCAGTGTAGTTATTTCCATGTTTATAGAGAGAGCTTTGTAGATATTTCCATTGGTATACATATGGCTGCGTAGATATTTGCATGTTCATACAGATAGCGGTGTAGATATTTCCATGTTCATACAGATAGCGGTGTAGATATTTCCATGTTCATACAGAGAGCGGTCTAGATATTTCCATGTTCATACAGATAACGGTGTAGATATTTCCATGTTCATACAGATAGTGGTGTAGATATTTCCATGTTCATACAGTTAGTAGTGTAGATATTTCCATGTTCATACAGATGGCGGTGTAGATATTTACATGTTCATACAGCTGGCGGTATAGATATTTTCATGTTCGTACAAATGGCGGTGTAGATATTTCCATGTTCATAGAGATGGCGGTGTAGATATTTCCATGTTTATACAGATAGCGGTGTAGTTATTTCCATGTTTATAGAGATAGCAGTGTAGAAATTTCCATTGATATAGAGATGGCGGTGTAGATATTTACATGTTCATTCAGATGGCAGTGTAGATATTTCCATGTTCATACAGATAGCAGTGTAGATATTTCCATGTTCATACAGATAGCGGTGTAGATATTTCCATGTTCATACAGATAGCGGTGTAGATATTTCCATGTTCATACAGATGGCGGTGTAGATATTTACATGTTCATACACATGGCGGTGTAGATATTTCCATGTTCGTACGGATGGCAGTGTAGATATTTCCATGTTCATAAAGGTGGCGGTGTAGATATTTCCATGTTTATACAGATAGCAGTGTAGTTATTCCCATGTTTATAGAGATAGCTGTGTAGATATTTCCATTGGTATACAGATAGCTGCGTAGATATTTGCATGTTCATACAGATAGCTTTGTAGATATTTCCATGTTCATACAGATAGCGGTGTAGATATTTCCATGTTCATACAGAGAGCGGTCTAGATATTTCCATGTTCATACAGATAACGGTGTAGATATTTCCATGTTCATACAGATAGTGGTGTAGATATTTCCATGTTCATACAGTTAGTAGTGTAGGTATTTCCATGTTCATACAGATGGCGGTGTAGATATTTACATGTTCATACAGCTGGCGGTATAGATATTTTCATGTTCGTACAAATGGCGGTGTAGATATTTCCATGTTCATAGAGATGGCGGTGTAGATATTTCCATGTTTATACAGATAGCGGTGTAGTTATTTCCATGTTTATAGAGATAGCAGTGTAGAAATTTCCATTGATATAGAGATGGCGGTGTAGATATTTACATGTTCATTCAGATGGCAGTGTAGATATTTCCATGTTCATACAGATAGCGGTGTAGATATTTCCATGTTCATACAGATAGCGGTGTAGATATTTCCATGTTTATACCAATTGCGGTGTAGATATTTCCATGTTCATACAGTTAGCGGTGTTGATATTTCTATGTTCATACAGATGGCGGTGTAGATATTTACATGTTCATACAGATGGCAGTGTAGATATTTCCATGTTTATACAGATAGCAGTGTAGTTATTTCCATGTTTATAGAGATGGCTGTGTAGATATTTCCATTGATATACAGATAGCTGTGTAGATATTTGCATGTTCATACAGATAGCGGTGTAGATATTTCCATGTTCGTACAGATAGCGGTGTAGATATTTACATGTTCATACAGATAGCGGTCTAGATATTTCCATGTTCATACAGATAACGGTGTAGATATTTCCATGTTCATACAGATAGTGGTGTAGATATTTCCATGTTCATACAGATGGCGGTGTAGATATTTACATGTTCATACAGCTGGCGGTATAGATATTTTCATGTTCGTACAGATGGCGGTGTAGGTATTTCCATGTTCATAGAGATGGCGGTGTAGATATTTCCATGTTTATACAGATAGCAGTGTAGTTATTTCCATGTTTATAGATATAGCAGTGTAGATATTTCCATTGATATACAGATAGCTGTTTAGATATTTGCATGTTCATACAGATAGCGCTCTAGATATTTCCATGTTCATACAGATAGCGGTTTAGATATTTCCATGTTCATACAGATAGCGGTGTAGATATTTCCATGTTCAGACAGATAGCGGTGTAGATATTTCCATGTACATTCAGATAGCGGTGTAGATATTTCCATGTTCATACAGTTAGCGGTGTAAATATTTCCATGTTCATTAGATGGCGGTGTAGATATTTACATGTTCATACAGATTGCGGTGTAGATATTTCCATCTTCAATCAGAGGGCGGTGTAGATATTTCCATGTTCATACAGATAGTGGTGTAGATATTTCCATGTTCATAGAGATAGCGGTGTAGATATTTCCATGTTCATACAGATGGCGGTGTAGATATTTCCATGTTCATACAAATGGCGGTGTAGATATTTCCATGTTCATAGAGATGTCGGTGTAGATATTTCCATGTTTATACAGTTAGCAGTGTAGTTATTTCCATGTTTATAGAGATAGCAGTGTAGATATTTCCATTGATATACAGATAGCTGTTTAGATATTTGCATGTTCATACAGTTAGCCGTCTAGATATTTCCATGTTCATACAGATAGCGGTGTAGACATTTCCATGTTCATACAGATAGCGGTGTAGATATTTCCATGTTCATACAGATAGCGGTGTAGATATTGCCATGTTCATACAGATGACGGTGTAGATATTTACATGTTCATACAGATGGCGGTGTAGATATTTCCATGTTCATACAGATAGCGGTGTAGACATTTCCATGTTTACACAGATAGCGGTGTGGATATTTCCATGTTTTTGCAGACAGATGTGTAGTTATTTCCATGTTTATACAGATAGCGGGGCGGATATTTCCATGTTTATACAGATAGTTGGGCAGATATTTCCATGTTTATACAGATAGCGGTGTAGATATTTCCATCTTAATACAGATGGCGGTGTAGATATGTGCATGTTTGCACAGATGGCGGTGTAGATATTTCCATGTTCATACAGATGGCGGTGTAGATATTTCGAAGTTTATAGAGATAGCGCTGTAGTTATTTCCATATTTATAGTGAAATCTGTGTAGTTATTTCCATGTATATTCAGATAGCTGGGTAGATATTTCCATGTTCAAGCAGATAGCGGTGTAGATATTTCCATGTTATTCCAGATGCCGGTGAACATATATCCATGTTCATACAGATGGCGGTGAAGATATTTCCATGTTCATACAGATGGTGGTGTAGATATTTCCATGTTCATACAAATGGCGCTGTAGATATTTCCATGTTCATAGAGATGGCGGTGTAGATATTTCCATGTTCATACAAATGGCGGTGTAGATATTTCCATGTTCATAGAGATGGCGGTGTAGTTATTTCCATGTTCATACAAATGGCGGTGTAGATATTTCCATGTTCATAGAGATGGCGGTGTAGATATTTCCATATTTATACAGATAGCAGTGTAGTTATTTCCATGTTTATAGAGATAGCAGTGTAGATATTTCCATTGATATACAGATAGCTGTGTAGATATTTGCATGTTCATTCAGATAGCGGTGTAGATATTTCCATGCTCATACAGATAGCGGTGTAGATATTTCCATGTTCATACAGATAGCGGTGTAGATATTTCCATGTTCATACAGATAGCGGTGTAGATATTTCCATGTTCATACAGATAGCGGTGTAGATATTTCCATGTTCACACAGATGGCGGTGTAGATATTTACATGTTCATACACATGGCGGTGTAGATATTTCCATGTTCGTACGGATGGCAGTGTAGATATTTCCATGTTCATAAAGGTGGCGGTGTAGATATTTCCATGTTTATACAGATAGCAGTGTAGTTATTTCCATGTTTATAGAGAGAGCTTTGTAGATATTTCCATTGGTATACATATAGCTGCGTAGATATTTGCATGTTCATACAGATAGCGGTGTAGATATTTCCATGTTCATACAGATAGCGGTGTTGATATTTCCATGTTCATACAGAGAGCGGTCTAGATATTTCCATGTTCATACAGATAACGGTGTAGATATTTCCATGTTCATACAGATAGTGGTGTAGATATTTCCATGTTCATACAGTTAGTAGTGTAGATATTTCCATGTTCATACAGATGGCGGTGTAGATATTTACATGTTCATACAGCTGGCGGTATAGATATTTTCATGTTCGTACAAATGGCGGTGTAGATATTTCCATGTTCATAGAGATGGCGGTGTAGATATTTCCATGTTTATACAGATAGCGGTGTAGTTATTTCCATGTTTATAGAGATAGCAGTGTAGAAATTTCCATTGATATAGAGATGGCGGTGTAGATATTTACATGTTCATACAGATAGCGGTGTAGATATTTCCATGTTCATACAGATAGCGGTGTAGATATTTCCATGTTTATACCAATTGCGGTGTAGATATTTCCATGTTCATACAGTTAGCGGTGTTGATATTTCTATGTTCATACAGATGGCGGTGTATATATTTACATGTTCATACAGATGGCAGTGTAGATATTTCCATGTTTATACAGATAGCAGTGTAGTTATTTCCATGTTTATAGAGATGGCTGTGTAGATATTTCCATTGATATACAGATAGCTGTGTAGATATTTGCATGTTCATACAGATAGCGGTGTAGATATTTCCATGTTCGTACAGATAGCGGTGTAGATATTTACATGTTCATACAGATAGCGGTCTAGATATTTCCATGTTCATACAGATAACGGTGTAGATATTTCCATGTTCATACAGATAGTGGTGTAGATATTTCCATGTTCATACAGATGGCGGTGTAGATATTTACATGTTCATACAGCTGGCGGTATAGATATTTTCATGTTCGTACAGATGGCGGTGTAGGTATTTCCATGTTCATAGAGATGGCGGTGTAGATATTTCCATGTTTATACAGATAGCAGTGTAGTTATTTCCATGTTTATAGATATAGCAGTGTAGATATTTCCATTGATATACAGATAGCTGTTTAGATATTTGCATGTTCATACAGATAGCGCTCTAGATATTTCCATGTTCATACAGATAGCGGTTTAGATATTTCCATGTTCATACAGATAGCGGTGTAGATATTTCCATGTTCAGACAGATAGCGGTGTAGATATTTCCATGTACATTCAGATAGCGGTGTAGATATTTCCATGTTCATACAGTTAGCGGTGTAAATATTTCCATGTTCATTAGATGGCGGTGTAGATATTTACATGTTCATACAGATGGCGGTGTAGATATTTCCATGTTCAATCAGAGGGCGGTGTAGATATTTCCATGTTTATACAGATAGCGGTGTAGATATTTCCATGTTCCTAGAGATAGCAGTGTAGATATTTCCGTGTTTATACCAATAGCGGTGCAGATATTTCCATGTTCATACAGATGGCGGTGTAGATATTTCGAAGTTTATAGAGATAGCGCTGTAGATATTTCCATACTCATAGAGAAATCTGGGTAGATATTTCCATGTATATACAGATAGCTGTGTAGATATTTCCATGTTCATGCAGATAGCGGTGTAGATATTTCCATATTCATCCAGATGCCGGTGTACATATATCCATGTTCATACACATGGCGATGAAGATATTTCCATGTTCATACAGATGGCGGTGTAGATATTTCCATGTTCATAGAAATGGCGGTGTAGATATTTCCCTGTTCATAGAGATGGCGGTGTAGATATTTCCATGTTCATACAAATAGCGGTGTAGATATTTCCACGTTCATACAAATAGCGGTGTAGATATTTCCATGTTTATACAGATAGCAGTGTAGTTATTTCCATGTTTATAGAGATAGCAGTGTAGATATTTCCATTGATATACAGATAGCTGTTTAGATATTTGCATGTTCATACAGATAGCGGTCTAGATATTTCCATGTTCATACAGATAGCGGTGTAGATATTTCCATGTTCATACAGATAGTGGTGTAGATATTTCCATGTTCATAGAGATAGCGGTGTAGATATTTCCATGTTCATACAGATGGCGGTGTAGATATTTCCATGTTCATACAAATGGCGGTGTAGATATTTCCATGTTCATAGAGATGTCGGTGTAGATATTTCCATGTTTATACAGTTAGCAGTGTAGTTATTTCCATGTTTATAGAGATAGCAGTGTAGATATTTCCATTGATATACAGATAGCTGTTTAGATATTTGCATGTTCATACAGTTAGCCGTCTAGATATTTCCATGTTCATACAGATAGCGGTGTAGACATTTCCATGTTCATACAGATAGCGGTGTAGATATTTCCATGTTCATACAGATAGCGGTGTAGATATTGCCATGTTCATACAGATGACGGTGTAGATATTTACATGTTCATACAGATGGCGGTGTAGATATTTCCATGTTCATACAGATAGCGGTGTAGACATTTCCATGTTTACACAGATAGCGGTGTGGATATTTCCATGTTTTTGCAGACAGATGTGTAGTTATTTCCATGTTTATACAGATAGCGGGGCGGATATTTCCATGTTTATACAGATAGTTGGGCAGATATTTCCATGTTTATACAGATAGCGGTGTAGATATTTCCATCTTAATACAGATGGCGGTGTAGATATGTGCATGTTTGCACAGATGGCGGTGTAGATATTTCCATGTTCATACAGATGGCGGTGTAGATATTTCGAAGTTTATAGAGATAGCGCTGTAGTTATTTCCATATTTATAGTGAAATCTGTGTAGTTATTTCCATGTATATTCACATAGCTGGGTAGATATTTCCATGTTCAAGCAGATAGCGGTGTAGATATTTCCATGTTATTCCAGATGCCGGTGCACATATATCCATGTTCATACAGATGGCGGTGAAGATATTTCCATGTTCATACAGATGGTGGTGTAGATATTTCCATGTTCATACAAATGGCGCTGTAGATATTTCCATGTTCATAGAGATGGCGGTGTAGATATTTCCATGTTCATACAAATGGCGGTGTAGATATTTCCATGTTCATAGAGATGGCGGTGTAGATATTTCCATGTTTATACAGATAGCAGTGGAGTTATTTCCATGTTTATAGAGATAGCAGTGTAGATATTTCCATTGATATACAGATAGCTGTTTAGATATTTGCATGTTCATACAGATAGCGCTCTAGATATTTCCATGTTCATACAGATAGCGGTGTAGATATTTACATGTTCATACAGATGGCGGTGTAGATATTTCCATGTTCATACAGAGGGCGGTGTAGATATTTCCATGTTCATACAGATAGCGGTGTAGATATTTCCATGTTCATACAGATAGCAGTGTAGATATTTTCATCTTTATACCAATAGCGGTGTAGATATTTCCATCTTCATACAGTTAGCGGTGTAGATATTTCCATGTTCATACAGATGGCGGTGTAGATATTTCGAAGTTTATAGAGATAGCTCTGTAGATATTTCCATACTTATAGAGAAATCTGTGTAGATATTTCCATGTATATTCAGATAGCTGTGTAGATATTTCCATGTTCATGCAGATAGCGGAGTAGTTATTTCCATATTCATCCAGATGCCGGTGTACATATATCCATGTTCATACAGATGGCGATGAAGGTATTTCCATGTTCATACCGATGGCGGTGTAGATATTTCCATGTTCATACAAATGGCGGTGTAGATATTTCCCTGTTCATACAAATGGCGGTGTAGATATTTCCCTGTTCATAGAGATAGCGGTGTAGATATTTCCATGTTCATACAAATAGCGGTGTAGATATTTCCATGTTCATAGAGATGGCGGTGTACATATTTCCATGTTTATGCAGATAGCGGTATAGATATTTAAATGTTTATACCGAAGGTGGTGTAGATATTTCAATGTTTATTGAGATGGCGGTCTAGATATTTCCATGTTTATAGAGATAGAGGTGTAGATATATCCAAGTTTATAGAGACAGCGTTGTAGATATTTCCATGTTTATACAGATAGCGGTGAAGATATTTCCATGTTTATACAGATAGCGGTGTAGATATTTCCATGTTTATACAGATAACATTGTAGATATTTCCATGTTTATAGAGATAGTGGTGAAGATATTTTCAATTTTATACAGATAGCAGTGTAGATATTTCCAAGTTCATACAGATAGCGGTGTAGATATTTCCATGTTCATACAGATAGCGGTGTAGATATTTCCATGTTCATACCAATAGCGGTGTAGACATTTCCGTGTTCATACAGTTAGCGGTGTAGATATTTCCATGTTTATAGAGATGGCGGTGTAGATATTTTCATGTTTACACAGATGGCGGTGTAGATATTTCCATGTTTAGACAGATAGCGTTGTAGACATATCCATGTTTACACAGATAGCGGTGTGGATATTTCCATGTTTATGCAGATAGCGGTGTAGATATTTCCATGTTTATAAAGATAGCGGTGAGGATATTTCCATGTTTATACAGATAGTTGGGCAGATATTTCCATGTTTATACAGATAGCGGTGTAGATATTTCCATCTTAATACAGATGGCGGTGTAGGTATGTCCTTGTTCGTACAGATGGCGGTGTAGATATTTCCATGTTCATACAGATGGCGGTGTAGATATTTCAAAGTTTATGGAGACAGCGCTGTAGTTATTTCCATATTTATAGAGAAATCTGTGTAGATGTTTCCATGCATATGCAGACAGCTGTGTAGATATATCCATGTTCATGCAGATAGCGGTGTAGATATTTCCATGTTCATCCAGATGCCGGTGTAGATATATCCATGTTCATACAGATGGCGGTGAAGATATTTCCATGTTCAAACAGATGGCGGTGTAGATATTTCTATGTTCATACAAATGGCGGTGTAAATATTTCCAAGTTCATAGAGATGGCGGTGTAGATGTTTCCATGTTCATACAAATGGCGGTGTAGATATTTCCATGTTCATAGAGATGGCGTTGTAGATATTTCCATGTTTATACAGATAGCAGTGTAGTTATTTCCATGTTTATAGAGATAGCGTTGTAGATAATTTCAATTTTATGCAGACAGCTGGGTAGATATTTCCATGTTCATACAGATAGCGGTGTAGATATTTCCATCTTCATACAAATAGCGGGGTAGATATTTCTATGTTCATACAGATAGCGGTGTAGAGATTTCCATGTTCATACAGATAGTGGTGTAGATATTTCCATGTTCATACCAATAGCGGTGTGGATACTTCCATGTCCATACAGTTAGCGGTGTAGATATTTCCATGTTCATACAGATGGCGGTGTAGATATTTACATGTTCATACAGATGGCGGTGTAGATATTTCCATGTTCATACGGATGGCATTGTAGATATTTCCATGTTCATACAGGTGCCGGTGTAGATATTTACATGTTTATACAGATAACAGTGTACTTATTTCCATGTTTATAGAGATTGCAGTGTAGATATTTCCATTGATATACAGATAGCTTTGTAGATATTTGCATGTTCATACAGATAGCGGTGTAGATATTTCCATGTTCATACAGATAGCGGTGTAGATATTTCCATGTTCATACAGATTGCGGTGTAGATATTTCGATGTTCATACAGATAACGTTGTAGATATTTCCAAGTTCATACAGATGGCGGTGTAGATATTTCCATGTTCATACAAATGGCGGTGTAGATATTTCCATCTTCATAGTGATGGCGGTGTAGATATTTCCGTGTTCATACAAATGGCGGTGTAGATATTTCCATGTTCATAGAGATGGGGGTGTAGATATTTCCATGTTTATACAGATAGCAATGTAGTTATTTCCATGTTTATACAGATAGCGGTGTAGATATTTCCATGTTCATACAGATAGCGGTGTAGATATTTCCATGTTCACACAGATAGCGGTGTAGATATTTCCATGTTCATACAATTAGCGGTGTAGATATTTCCATGTTCATATAGATGGCGGTGTAGATATTTACATGTTCATACAGATGGCAGTGTAGATATTTCCATCTTCGTACGAATGGCAGTGTAGATATTTCCATGTTCATACAGGTGGCGTTGTAGATATTTCCATGTTTATACAGATAGCAGTGTAGTTATTTCCATTTTTACAGAGATAGCAGAGTAGATATTACTATTGATATACAGATAGCTGTGTAGATATTTGCATGTTCCTACAGATAGCGGTGTAGATATTTCCATGTTCGTACAGATAGCTGTGTAGATATTTCCATGTCCATACAGATATCGGTGTAGATATTTCCATGTTCATACAGTTAGTGGTGTAGATATTTCCATGTTCATACAGATGGCGGTGTAGATATTTACATGTTCATACAGATGGCGGTGTAGCTATTTCCATGTTCGTACAGATGTTGGTGTAGATATTTCCATGTTTATGCAGATAGCGGTGCAGATATTTCCATGTTTATACAGATAACAGTGTAGATATTTCCATGTTTAAAGAGATAGTGCTGTAGATAATTTCAATTTTATACAGATAGCAGTGTAGATATTTCCAAGTTCATACAGAGAGTAGTGTAGATATTTCCACGTTTATAGAGATGGCGGTGTAGATATTTCCATGTTGATACGGATGGCGGTGTAGATATTTCTATGTCTATAGAGATGGCGGTGTAGATATTTTCATGTATACACAGATGGCGGTGAAGATATTTCCATGTTTACAGACATAGCGGTGTAGACATTTCCATGTTTACACAAATAGCGGTGTGGATATTTCCATGTTTATGCAGATAGCGGTGTAGATATTTCCATGTTTATACAGATAGCGGTGCGGATATTTCCATGTTTATACAGATAGTTGGGCAGATATTTCCATCTTTATTCAGATAGCGGTGTAGTTATTTCCATCTTAATACAGATGGCTTTGTTGATATGTCCATGTTTGTACAGATGGCGGTGTAGATATGTCCATGTTTGTACAGATGGCGGTGTAGATATTTCCATGTTCATACAGATGGCGGTGTAGATATTTCGAAGTTTATGGAGATAGCGCTGTAGTTATTTCCATATTTATAGAGAAATCTGTGTAGATATTTCCATGTATATTCAGATAGCTGTGTAGATATTTCCATGTTCATGCAGATAGCGGTGTAGATATTTCCATGTTCATCCAGATGCCGGTGCACATATATCCATGTTTATACAGATGGCGGGGAAGTTATTTCCATGTTCATACAGATGGCGGTGTAGATATTTCCATGTTCATACAAATGGCGGTGTAGATGTTTACATGTTCATAGAGATGGCGGTGTAGATATTTCCATGTTTATACAGATAGCAGTGTAGTTATTTCCATGTTTATAGAGATAGCAGTGTAGATATTTCCATTGATATACAGATAGCTGTTTAGATATTTGCAAGTTCATACAGTTAGACGTCTAGATATTTCCAAGTTCATACAGATAGCGGTGTAGATATTTCCATGTTCATACAGATAGCGGTGTAGATATTTCCATGTTCATACAGATGACGGTGTAGATATTTACATGTTCATACAGATGGCGGTGTAGATATTTGCATGTTCATACAGATAGCGGTGTAGACATTTCCATGTTTACACAGTTAGCGGTGTGGATATTTCCATGTTTTTGCAGACAGAAGTGTAGATATTTCCATGTTTATACAGATAGCGGTGTGGATATTTCCATGTTTATACAGATAGTTGGGCAGATATTTCCATGTTTTTACAGATAGCGGTGTTGATATTTCCATCTTAATACAGATAGCGGTGTAGATATGTCCATGTTTGTACAGATGGCGTTGTAGATATTTCCATGTTCATACAGATGGCGGTGTAGATATTTCGAAGTTTATAGAGATAGCGCTGTAGTTATTTTCATATTTATAGAGAAATCTGTTTAGATATTTCCATGTATATTCAGATAGCTGTGCAGATATTTCCATGTTCATGCAGATAGCGGTGTAGATATTTCCATGTTAATCCAGATGCCGGTGCACATATATCCATGTTCATACAGATGGCGATGAAGATATTTCCATGTTCATACAGATTGTGGTGTAGATATTTCCATGTTCATACAAATGGCGATGTAGATATTTCCATGTTCATAGAGATGGCGGTGTAGATATTTCCATGTTCAGTCAGTTAGCGGTGTAGATATTTACATGTTCATACAGATGGCGGTGTAGATATTTCCATGTTCATACAGATAGCGGTGTAGACATTTCCATGTTTACACAGATAGCGGTGTGGATATTTCCATGTTTTTGCAGACAGAAGTGTAGATATTTCCTTGTTTATACAGATAGCGGTGCGGATATTTCCATGTTTATACAGATAGTTGGGCAGATATTTCCATGTTTATACAGATAGCGGTTTTGATATTTCCATCTTAATACAGATGGCGATGTAGATATGTCCATGTTTGTACAGATGGCGGTGTAGATATTTCCATGTTCATACAGATAGCGGTGTAGATATTTCCATGTTCATACAGTTAGCGGTGTAGATATTTCCATGTTCATACAGATAGCAGTGTAGATATTTCCATGTTTATAGAGATAGTGGTGTAGATAATTTCAATTTTATACAGAGAGCAGTGTAGATAATTCCAAGTTCATAAAGATAGCGGTGTAGATATTTCCTCGTTTATAGAGATGGCGGTGTAGATATTTCCATGTTCATACAGATGGCGGTGTAGATATTTCGAAGTTTGTAGAGATAGCGCTGTAGATATTTCCTTATTTATAGAGAAATCTGTGTAGATATTTCCATGTTCATCCAGATGACGGTGCACATATATCCATGTTCATACAGACGGCGGTCAAGATATTTCCATGTTCATACAGATTGTGGTGTAGATATTTCCATGTTCATACAAATGGCGATGTAGATATTTCCATGTTCATAGAGATGGCGGTGTAGATATTTCCATGTTCATACAAATGGCAGTGTAGATATTTCCATGTTCATAGAGATGGCGGTGTAGATATTTCCATGTTTATACAGATAGCAGTGTAGTTATTTCCATGTTTACAGAGATAGCAGTGTAGATATTTCCGTTGATATACAGATAGCTGTTTAGATATTTGCATGTTCATACAGATAGCCGTCTAGATATTTCCATGTTCATACAGATAGCTGTGTAGATATTTCCATGTTCATACAGATAGCGGTGTAGATATTTCCATGTTCATACAGATAGCGGTGTACATATTTCCATGTTCATACAGATGGCGGTGTAGATATTTCCATGTTCATACAAATGGCGGTGTAGATATTTCCATGTTCATAGAGATGGCGGTGTAGATATTTCCATGTTTATACAGATAGCAGTGTAGTTAATTCCATGTTTATAGAGATAGCAGTGTAGATATTTCCATTGATATACAGATAGCTGTTTAGATATTTGCATGTTCATACAGTTAGCCGTCTAGATATTTCCATGTTCATACAGATAGCGGTGTAGATATTTCCATGTTCATACAGATAGCGGTGTAGATATTTCCATGTTCATACAGATAGTGGTGTAGATATTACCATGTTCATACAGTTAGCCGTCTAGATATTTCCATGTTCATACAGATAGCGGTGTAGATATTTCCATGTTCATACAGATAGCGGTGTAGATATTTCCATGTACATACAGATAGTGGTGTAGATATTTCCATGTTCATACAGATAGCGGTGTAGATATTTCCATGTTCATACAGTTAGCGGTGTAGATATTTCCATGTTCATACAGATGGCGGTGTAGATATTTCCATGTTCATACAGATAGCGGTGTAGACATTTCCATGTTTACACAGATAGCGGTGGGGATATTTCCATGTTTTTGCAGACAGAAGTGTAGATATTTCCATGTGTATACAGATAGCGGTGCGGATATTTCCATGTTTATACAGATAGTTGGGCAGATATTTCCATGTTTGTACAGATAGCGGTGTTGATATTTCCATCTTAATACAGATGGCGGTGTAGATATGTCCATGTTTGTACAGATGGCGGTGTAGATATTTCCATGTTCATACAGATGGCAGTGTAGATATTCCGAAGTTTAGAGAGATAGCGCTGTAGTTATTTACATATTTATAGAGAAATCTGGGTAGATATTTCCATGTATATTCAGATAGCTGTGTAGATATTTCCATGTTCATGCAGATAGCGGTGTAGATATTTCCATGTTCATCCAGATGCCGGTGCACATATATCCATGTTCATACAGATGGCGGTGAAGATATTTCCATGTTGATACAGATGGTGGTGTAGATATTTCCATGTTCATACAAATGGCGACGTAGATATTTCCATGTTCATAGAGATGGCGGTGTAGATATTTCCATGTTCATACAAATGGCGGTGTGGATATTTCCATGTTCATAGAGATG
The DNA here is from genome assembly GCF_029281585.2 of Gorilla gorilla gorilla. Classification (NCBI taxonomy): domain Eukaryota; kingdom Metazoa; phylum Chordata; class Mammalia; order Primates; family Hominidae; genus Gorilla; species Gorilla gorilla. The sequence goes on along the minus strand of NC_073227.2, from coordinate 4,523,294 downwards.
GCGGTGTAGATATTTCCATGTTTATACAGATAGCAGTGTAGTTATTTCCATGTTTATAGAGATAGCAGTGTAGATATTTCCATTGATATACAGATAGCTGTTTTGATATTTCCATGTTCATACAGATAGCGCTCTAGATATTTCCATGTTCATACAGATAGCGGTGTAGATATTTCCATGTTCATACAAATAGCGGTGTAGATATTTCCATGTTCAGACAGATAGCGGTGTAGATATTTCCATGTACATTCAGATAGCGGTGTAGATATTTCCATGCTCATACAGTTAGCGGTGTAGATATTTCCATGTTCATTAGATGGCGGTGTAGATATTTACATGTTCACACAGATGGCGGTGTAGATATTTCCATGTTCATACAGAGGGCGGTGTAGATATTTCCATGTTCATACAGATAGCGGTGTAGATATTTCCATGTTCATACAGATAGCGGTGTAGATATTTCCAAGTTCATACAGATAGCGGTGTAGATATTTCCATGTTCATACAGATAGCGGTGTAGATATTTCCATGTTCATACATTTAGCGGTGTAGATATTTCCATGTTCATACAGATGGCGGTGTAGATATTTACATGTTCATACAGATGGCGGTGTAGATATTTACATGTTCATACAGATGGCGGTGTAGATATTTCCATGTTCATACAGATGGCGGTGTAGATATATCCATGTTCATAGAGATGGCGGTGTGGATATTTCCATGTTTATGCAGATAGCGATATAGATATTTCCATGTTTATACAGATGGTGGTTTAGTTATTTCCAAGTTTATGGGGATGGCGGTGTAGATATTTTCATGTTTACACAGATGGCGGTGCATATATTTCCATGTTTACACAGAGAGCGTTGTGGATATTTCCATGTTTATGCAGATAGCGGTGTAGATATTTCCATGTTTATACAGATTGCGGTGCGGAGATTTCCATGTTTATACAGATAGGCAGATATTTCCATGTTTATACAGATATCGGTGTAGATATTTCCATCTTAATACAGATGGCGGTGTAGATATGTCCATGTTCGTACAGATGGCGGTGTAGATATTTCCATGTTCATACAGATGGCGGTGTAGATATTTTGAAGTTTATAGAGATAGCGCTGTAGTTATTTCCGTATTTATAGAGAAATATGTGTAGATATTTTCATGTATGTGCAGATAGCTGTGTAGATATTTCCATGTTCATGCAGATAGCGGTGTAGATATTTCCATGTTCATCCAGATGCCGGTGTAGATATATCCAAGTTCGTACAGATGGCGGTGAAGATATTTCAATGTTCATACAGATGGCGGTGTAGTTATTTCCAGGTTCATACAAATGGCGGTGTAGATATTTCCATGTTCATAGAGATGGTGGTGTAGATATTTCCATGTTCATACAAATGGCGGTGTAGTTATTTGCATGTTGATAGACATGGCGGTTTAGATATTTCCATGTTTATACAGATAGCAGTGTAGCTAATTCCATGTTTATAGAGATGGTGGTGTAGATAATTTCAATATTATACAGATAGCTGTGTGGATATTTGCGTGTTCCTACAGATAGCGGTGTAGATATTTCCATGTTCGTACAGATAGCTGTGTAGATATTTCCATGTTCATACAGATAGCGGTGTAGATATTTCCATGTTCATACAGTTAGTGGTGTAGATATTTCCATGTTCATACAGATGGCGGTGTAGGTATTTACATGTTCATACAGATGGCGGTGTAGATATTTCCATGTTCGTACAGATGGTGGTGTAGATATTTCCACGTTCATAGAGATGGCGGTGTAGATATTTCCATGTTTATGCAGATAGCGGTGTAGATATTTCCATGTTTATACAGATAACAGTGTAGATATTTCCATGTTTACAGAGATAGTGCTGTAGATAATTTCAATTTTATACAGATAGCAGTGTAGATATTTCCAAGTTCATACAGACAGTAGTGTAGATATTTCCACCTTTATAGAGATGGCGGTGTAGATATTTCCATGTTGATACAGATGGCGGTGTAGATATTTCTATGTCTATAGAGATGGCGGTGTAGATATTTTCATGTATACACAGATGGCGGTGTAGATATTTCCATGTTTACAGACATAGCGGTGTAGACATTTGCATGTTTACACAAATAGCGGTGTGGATATTTCCATGTTTATGCAGATAGCGGTGCGGATATTTCCATGTTTATAAAGATAGTTGGGCAGATATTTCCATCTTTATACAGATAGCGGTGTAGATATTTCCATCTTAATACAGATGGCTTTGTTGATATGTCCATGTTTGAACAGATGGCAGTGTAGATATTTCCATGTTCATACAGATTGCGGTGTAGATATTACGAAGTTTACAGAGATAGCGCTGTAGATATTTCGAACTTTACAGAGATAGCGCTGTAGTTATTTCCATATTTATAGAGAAATCTGTGTAGATATTTCCATGTATATGCAGATAGCAATGTAGATATTTCCATGTTCATGCAGATAGCGGTGTAGATATTTCCATGTTCATCTAGATGCCGGTGTAGATATATCCATGTTCATACAGATGGCGGTGAAGATATTTCCATGTTCATACAGGTGGCGGTGTAGATATTTCCATGTTCATACAAATGGCGTTGTAGGTATTTCCATGTTCATAGAGATGGCGGTGTAGATATTTCCGAGTTCATACAAATGGCGGTGTAGATACTTCCATGATCATAGAGATGGCACTGTAGATATTTCCATGTTTATACAGATAGCAGTGTAGTTATTTCCATGTTTATAGATATAGCAGTGTAGATATTTCCATTGATATACAGATAGCTGTGTAGATATTTGCATGTTCATACAGATAGCGGTGTAGATATTTCCATGTTCATACAGATAGCGGTCTGGATATTTCCATGTTCATACAGATAGCGGTGTAGGTATTTCCATGTTCATACAGATAGCGGTGTAGGTATTTCCATGTTCATACAGATAACGGTGTAGATATTTCCATGTTCATACCAATAGCGGTGTGGATATTTCCATGTTCATACAGATGGCGGTGTAGATATTTACATGTTCATACAGATGGCGGTGTAGATATTTCCATGTTCGTACGGATGGCAGTGTAGATATTTCCATGTTCGTACAGGTGGCGGTGTAGATATTTCCATGTTTATACAGATAGCAGTGTAGATATTTCTATGTTTATAGAGATAGCAATGTAGATATTTCCATTGATATACAGATAGCTGTGTAGATATTTGCATGTTCATACAGATAGCGGTGTAGATATTTCCATGTTCGTGCAGATATCGGTGTAGATATTTCCATGTTCATACAGATAGCAGTGTAGATATTTCCATGTTCATACAGATGACGGTGTAGATATTTCCATGTTCATACAGATGGCGGTGTAGATATTTCCATGTTCAGTCAGTTAGCGGTGTAGATATTTCCATGTTCATACAGATGGCGGTGTAGATATTTACATGTTCATACAGATGGCGGTGTAGATATTTCCATGTTCATACAGATGGCGGTGTAGATATATCCATGTTCATAGAGATGGCGGTGTGGATATTTCCATGTTTATGCAGATAGCGATATAGATATTTCCATGTTTATACAGATGGTGGTGTAGTTATTTCCAAGTTTATGGGGATGGCGGTGTAGATATTTTCATGTTTACACAGATGGCAGTGCATATATTTCCATGTTTACACAGAGAGCGTTGTGGATATTTCCATGTTTATGCAGATAGCGGTGTAGATATTTCCATGTTTATACAGATTGCGGTGCGGATATTTCCATGTTTATACAGATAGGCAGATATTTCCATGTTTATACAGATAGCGGTGTAGATATTTCCATCTTAATACAGATGGCGGTGTAGATATGTCCGTGTTCGTACAGATGGCGGTGTAGATATTTCCATGTTCATACAGATGGCGGTGTAGATATTTCGAAGTTTATAGAGATAGCGCTGTAGTTATTTCCATATTTATAGAGAAATATGTGTAGATATTTTCATGTATGTGCAGATAGCTGTGTAGATATTTCCATGTTCATGCAGATAGCGGTGTAGATATTTCCATGTTCATCCAGATGCCGGTGTAGATATATCCAAGTTCGTACAGATGGCGGTGAAGATATTTCAATGTTCATACAGATGGCGGTGTAGATATTTCCAGGTTCATACAAATGGCGGTGTAGATATTTCCATGTTCATAGAGATGGCGGTGTAGATATTTCCATGTTCATACAAATGGCGGTGTAGTTATTTCCATGTTGATAGACATGGCGGTGTAGATATTTCCATGTTTATACAGATAGCAGTGTAGCTATTTCCATGTTTATAGAGATGGTGGTGTAGATAATTTCAATATTATACAGATAGCTGTGTGGATATTTGCATGTTCATACAGATAGCGGTGTAGATATTTCCATGTTCATACAGATAGCGTTGTAGATATTTCCATATTCATACAGAGAGCGGTGTAGATATTTCCATGTTCATGCAGAATGCGGTGCAGATATTTCCATGTTCATACCAATAGCGGTGTAGATATTTCCGTGTCCATACAGTTAGCGTTGTAGATATTTCCGAGTTCATACAGATGGCGGTGTAGATATTTACATGTTCATACAGATGGCGGTGTAGATATTTCCATGTTCATACGGATGGCAGTGTAGTTATTTCCATGTTCATACTGGTGGCGGCGTAGATATTTCCATGTTTATACAGATAGCAATGTAGTTATTTCCATGTTTATAGAGATAGCAGTGCAGATATTTCCATTGATATACAGATAGCTGTGTAGATATTTGCATGTTCATACAGATAGCGGTGTAGATATTTCCATGTTCGTACAGATAGCGGTTTAGATATTTCCATGTTCATACAGATAGCGGTGTAGATATTTCCAGGTTCATACAGATAACGGTGTAGATATTTCCATGTTCATACAGATAGCGGTGTAGATATTTCCTTGTTCATAGAGTTAGCGGTGTAGATATTTCCATGTTCATACAGATGGCGGTGTAGATATTTACATGTTCACACAGATGGCGGTGTAGATATTTCCATGTTCGTACAGATGGCGGTGTAGATATTTTCATCTTCATAGAGATGGCGGTGTAGATATTTCCATGTTTATGCAGAGAGCGGTATAGATATTTCCATGTTTATACAGATGGTGGTGTAGACATTTCCATGTTTATAGAGAAGGCGGTCTAGATATTTCCATGTTTATAGAGATAGTGGTGTAGTTATTTCCAAGTTTATAGAGACAGCATTGTATATATTTCCATGTTTATACAGATAGCGGTGAAGATATTTCCATGTTCATACAGATAGCATTGTAGATATTTCCATGTTCATACCGATAGCAGTGTAGATATTTCCATGTTCATAGAGATAGTGGTGTAGATAATTTCAATTTTATACAGAGAGCAGTGTAGATATTTCCAAGTTCATAAAGATAGCGGTGTAGATATTTCCACGTTTATAGAGATGGCGGTGTAGATATTTCCATGTTCATACAGATGGCGGTGTAGATATTTCCATGTTTATGGGGATGGCGGTGTAGATATTTTCATGTTTTCACAGATGGCGGTGTAGATATTTCTATGTTTACACAGATAGCGGTGTAGACATTTCCATGTTTACACAGAGAGCGGTGTGGATATTTCCATGTTTTTGCAGATAGAAGTGTAGATATTTCCATGTTTATACAGATAGCGGTGCGGATATTTCCATGTTTATGCAGATAGTTGGGCATATATTTCCATGTTTGTACAGATAGCGGTGTAGATATTTCCATCTTAATACAGATGGCGGTGTAGATATGTCCATGTTTGTACAGATGGCGGTGTAGATATTTCCATGTTCATACAGATGGCGGTGTAGATATTTCGAAGTTTATAGAGATAGCGCTGTAGTTATTTCCATATTTATAGAGAAATCTGTGTAGATATTTCCATGTATATTCCGATAACTGTGTAGATATTTCCATGTTCATGCAGATAGCGGTGTAGATATTTCCATGTTCATCCAGATGCCGGTGCACATATATCCTTGTTCATACAGATGGCGGTGAAGATATTTCCATGTTCATACATATGGTGGTGTAGATATTTCCATGTTCATACAAATGGCGCTGTAGATATTTCCATGTTCATACAGATGGCGGTGTAGATATTTCCATGTTTATACAGATAGCAATGTAGTTATTTCCATGTTTATACAGATAGCGGTGTAGATATTTCCATGTTCATACAGATAGCGGTGTAGATATTTCCATGTTCACACAGATAGCGGTGTAGATATTTCCATGTTCATACAATTAGCGGTGTAGATATTTCCATGTTCATATAGATGGCGGTGTAGATATTTACATGTTCATACAGATGGCAGTGTAGATATTTCCATCTTCGTACGAATGGCAGTGTAGATATTTCCATGTTCATACAGGTGGCGTTGTAGATATTTCCATGTTTATACAGATAGCAGTGTAGTTATTTCCATTTTTACAGAGATAGCAGAGTAGATATTACTATTGATATACAGATAGCTGTGTAGATATTTGCATGTTCCTACAGATAGCGGTGTAGATATTTCCATGTTCGTACAGATAGCTGTGTAGATATTTCCATGTCCATACAGATATCGGTGTAGATATTTCCATGTTCATACAGTTAGTGGTGTAGATATTTCCATGTTCATACAGATGGCGGTGTAGATATTTACATGTTCATACAGATGGCGGTGTAGCTATTTCCATGTTCGTACAGATGGTGGTGTAGATATTTCCATGTTTATGCAGATAGCGGTGTAGATATTTCCATGTTTATACAGATAACAGTGTAGATATTTCCATGTTTAAAGAGATAGTGCTGTAGATAATTTCAATTTTATACAGATAGCAGTGTAGATATTTCCAAGTTCATACAGAGAGTAGTGTAGATATTTCCACGTTTATAGAGATGGCGGTGTAGATATTTCCATGTTGATACGGATGGCGGTGTAGATATTTCTATGTCTATAGAGATGGCGGTGTAGATATTTTCATGTATACACAGACGGCGGTGAAGATATTTCCATGTTTACAGACATAGCGGTGTAGACATTTCCATGTTTACACAAATAGCGGTGTGGATATTTCCATGTTTATGCAGATAGCGGTGTAGATATTTCCATGTTTATACAGATAGCGGTGCGGATATTTCCATGTTTATACAGATAGTTGGGCAGATATTTCCATCTTTATTCAGATAGCGGTGTAGTTATTTCCATCTTAATACAGATGGCTTTGTTGATATGTCCATGTTTGTACAGATGGCGGTGTAGATATGTCCATGTTTGTACAGATGGCGGTGTAGATATTTCCAAGTTCATACAGATGGCGGTGTAGATATTTCGAAGTTTATGGAGATAGCGCTGTAGCTATTTCCATATTTATAGAGAAATCTGTGTAGATATTTCCATGTATATTCAGATAGCTGTGTAGATATTTCCATGTTCATGCAGATAGCGGTGTAGATATTTCCATGTTCATCCAGATGCCGGTGCACATATATCCATGTTTATACAGATGGCGGGGAAGTTATTTCCATGTTCATACAGATGGCGGTGTAGATATTTCCATGTTCATACAAATGGCGGTGTAGATGTTTACATGTTCATAGAGATGGCGGTGTAGATATTTCCATGTTTATAGAGATAGCAGTGTAGTTATTTCCATGTTTATAGAGATAGCAGTGTAGATATTTCCATTGATATACAGATAGCTGTTTAGATATTTGCAAGTTCATACAGTTAGACGTCTAGATATTTCCAAGTTCATACAGATAGCGGTGTAGATATTTCCATGTTCATACAGATAGCGGTGTAGATATTTCCATGTTCATACAGATGACGGTGTAGATATTTACATGTTCATACAGATGGCGGTGTAGATATTTGCATGTTCATACAGATAGCGGTGTAGACATTTCCATGTTTACACAGTTAGCGGTGTGGATATTTCCATGTTTTTGCAGACAGAAGTGTAGATATTTCCATGTTTATACAGATAGCGGTGTGGATATTTCCATGTTTATACAGATAGTTGGGCAGATATTTCCATGTTTTTACAGATAGCGGTGTTGATATTTCCATCTTAATACAGATAGCGGTGTAGATATGTCCATGTTTGTACAGATGGCGTTGTAGATATTTCCATGTTCATACAGATGGCGGTGTAGATATTTCGAAGTTTATAGAGATAGCGCTGTAGTTATTTTCATATTTATAGAGAAATCTGTTTAGATATTTCCATATATATTCAGATAGCTGTGCAGATATTTCCATGTTCATGCAGATAGCGGTGTAGATATTTCCATGTTAATCCAGATGCCGGTGCACATATATCCATGTTCATACAGATGGCGATGAAGATATTTCCATGTCCATACAGATGGTGGTGTAGATATTTCCATGTTCATACAAACGGCGATGTAGATATTTCCATGTTCATAGAGATGGCGGTGTAGATATTTCCATGTTCATACAAATGGCGGTGTAGATATTTCCATGTTCATAGAGATGGCGGTGTAGATATTTCCATGTTTATACAGATAGCAGTGTAGTTATTTCCATGTTTATAGAGATAGCAGTGTAGATATTTCCATTGATATACAGATAGCTGTTTAGATATTTGCATGTTCATACAGATAGCGGTCTAGATATTTCCATGTTCATACAGATAGCGGTGTAGATATTTCCATGTTCATACAGATAGCGGTGTAGATATTTCCATGTTCATACAGATAGCGGTGTAGATATTTCCATGTTCATACAGATGGCGGTGTAGATAATTCCATGTTCATACAAATGGCGGTGTAGATATTTCCATGTTCATAGAGATGTCGGTGTAGATATTTCCATGTTTATACAGATAGCAGTGTAGTTATTTCCATGTTTATAGAGATAGCAGTGTAGATATTTCCATTGATATACAGATAGCTGTTTAGATATTTGCATGTTCATACAGTTAGCCGTCTAGATATTTCCATGTTCATAGAGATAGCGGTGTACACATTTCCATGTTCATACAGATAGCGGTGTAGATATTTCCATGTTCATACAGATAGCGGTGTAGATATTGCCATGTTCATAGAGATGACGGTGTAGATATTTACATGTTCATACAGATGGCGGTGTAGATATTTCCATGTTCATACAGATAGCGGTGTAGACATTTCCATGTTTACACAGATAGCGGTGTGGATATTTCCATGTTTTGGAGACAGAAGTGTAGATATTTCCATCTTTATACAGATAGCGGTGTGGATATTTCCATGTTTATACAGATAGTTGGGCAGATATTTCCATGTTTATACAGATAGCGGTGTTGATATTTCCATCTTAATACAGATGGCGGTGTAGATATGTCCATGTTTGTACAGATGGCGGTGTAGATATTTCCATGTTCATTCAGATAGCGGTGTAGATATTTCCATGTTCATACAGTTAGCGGTGTAGGTATTTCCATGTTCATACAGATAGCAGTGTAGATATTTCCATGTTTATAGAGATAGTGGTGTAGATAATTTCAATTTTATACAGAGAGCAGTGTAGATAATTCCAAGTTCATAAAGATAGCGGTGTAGATATTTCCTCGTTTATAGAGATGGCGGTGTAGATATTTCCATGTTCATACAGATGGCGGTGTAGATATTTCGAAGTTTGTAGAGATAGCACTGTAGATATTTCCTTATTTATAGAGAAATCTGTGTAGATATTTCCATGTATATTCAGATAGCTGTGTAGATATTTCCATGTTCATGCAGATAGCGGTGTAGATATTTCCATGTTCATCCAGATGTCGGTGCACATATATCCATGTTCATACAGATGGCGGTGAAGATATTTCCATGTTCATACAGATTGTGGTGTAGATATTTCCATGTTAATACAAATGGCGATGTAGATATTTCCATGTTCATAGAGATGGCGGTGTAGATATTTCCATATTCATGCAGATAGCGGTGTAGATATTTCCATGTTCATCCAGATGCCGGTGCACATATATCCATGTTTATACAGACGGCGGGGAAGTTATTTCCATGTTCATACAGATGGCGGTGTAGATATTTCCATGTTCATACAAATGGCGGTGTAGATGTTTACATGTTCATAGAGATGGCGGTGTAGATATTTCCATGTTTATACAGATAGCAGTGTAGTTATTTCCATGTTTATAGAGATAGCAGTGTAGATATTTCCATTGATATACAGATAGCTGTTTAGATATTTGCAAGTTCATACAGTTAGACGTCTAGATATTTCCATGTTCATACAGATAGCGGTGTAGATATTTCCATGTTCATACAGATAGCGGTGTAGATATTTCCATGTTCATACAGATGACGGTGTAGATATTTACATGTTCATACAGATGGCGGTGTAGATATTTGTATGTTCATACAGATAGCGGTGTAGACATTTCCATGTTTACACAGATAGCGGTGTGGATATTTCCATGTTTTTGCAGACAGAAGTGTAGATATTTCCATGTTTATACAGATAGCGGTGCGGATATTTCCATGTTTATACAGATAGTTGGGCAGATATTTCCATGTTTTTACAGATAGCGGTGTTGATATTTCCATCTTAATACAGATAGCGGTGTAGATATGTCCATGTTTGTACAGATGGCGTTGTAGATATTTCCATGTTCATACAGATGGCGGTGTAGATATTTCGAAGTTTATAGAGATAGCGCTGTAGTTATTTTCATATTTATAGAGAAATCTGTTTAGATATTTCCATGTATATTCAGATAGCTGTGTAGATATTTCCATGTTCATGCAGATAGCGCTGTAGATATTTCCATGTTAATCCAGATGCCGGTGCACATATATCCATGTTCATACAGATGGCGATGAAGATATTTCCATGTCCATACAGATGGTGGTGTAGATATTTCCATGTTCATACAAATGGCGATGTAGATATTTCCATGTTCATAGAGATGGCGGTGTAGATATTTCCATGTTCATACAAATGGCGGGGTAGATATTTCCATGTTCATAGAGATGGCGGTGTAGATATTTCCATGTTTATACAGATAGCAGTGTAGTTATTTCCATGTTTATAGAGATAGCAGTGTAGATATTTCCATTGATATACAGATAGCTGTTTAGATATTTGCTTGTTCATACAGATAGCCGTCTAGATATTTCCATGTTCATACAGATAGCGGTGTAGATATTTCCATGTTCATACAGATAGCGGTGTAGATATTTACATGTTCATACAGATAGCGGTGTAGATATTTCCATGTTCATACAGATGGCGGTGTAGATATTTCCATGTTCATACAAATGGCGGTGTAGATATTTCCATGTTCACAGAGATGTCGGTGTAGATATTTCCATGTTTATACAGATAGCAGTGTAGTTATTTCCATGTTTATAGAGATAGCAGTGTAGATATTTCCATTGATATACAGATAGCTGTTTAGATATTTGCATGTTCATACAGTTAGCCGTCTAGATATTTCCATGTTCATACAGATAGCGGTGTAGACATTTCCATGTTCATACAGATAGCGGTGTAGATATTTCCATGTTCATACAGATAGCGGTGTAGATATTGCCATGTTCATAGAGATGACGGTGTAGATATTTACATGTTCATACAGATGGCGGTGTAGATATTTCCATGTTCATACAGATAGCGGTGTAGACATTTCCATGTTTACACAGATAGCGGTGTGGATATTTCCATGTTTTTGCAGACAGAAGTGTAGATATTTCCTTGTTTATACAGATAGCGGTGCGGATATTTCCATGTTTATACAGATAGTTGGGCAGATATTTCCATGTTTATACAGATAGCGGTTTTGATATTTCCATCTTAATACAGATGGCGATGTAGATATGTCCATGTTTGTACAGATGGCGGTGTAGATATTTCCATGTTCATACAGATAGCGGTGTAGATATTTCCATGTTCATACAGTTAGCGGTGTAGATATTTCCATGTTCATACAGATAGCAGTGTAGATATTTCCATGTTTATAGAGATAGTGGTGTAGATAATTTCAATTTTATACAGAGAGCAGTGTAGATAATTCCAAGTTCATAAAGATAGCGGTGTAGATATTTCCTCGTTTATAGAGATGGCGGTGTAGATATTTCCATGTTCATACAGATGGCGGTGTAGATATTTCGAAGTTTGTAGAGATAGCGCTGTAGATATTTCCTTATTTATAGAGAAATCTGTGTAGATATTTCCATGTTCATCCAGATGACGGTGCACATATATCCATGTTCATACAGATGGCGGTCAAGATATTTCCATGTTCATACAGATTGTGGTGTAGATATTTCCATGTTCATACAAATGGCGATGTAGATATTTCCATGTTCATAGAGATGGCGGTGTAGATATTTCCATGTTCATACAAATGGCGGTGTAGATATTTCCATGTTCATAGAGATGGCGGTGTAGATATTTCCATGTTTATACAGATAGCAGTGTAGTTATTTCCATGTTTACAGAGATAGCAGTGTAGATATTTCCGTTGATATACAGATAGCTGTTTAGATATTTGCATGTTCATACAGATAGCCGTCTAGATATTTCCATGTTCATACAGATAGCTGTGTAGATATTTCCATGTTCATACAGATAGCGGTGTAGATATTTCCATGTTCATACAGATAGCGGTGTACATATTTCCATGTTCATACAGATGGCGGTGTAGATATTTCCATGTTCATACAAATGGCGGTGTAGATATTTCCATGTTCATAGAGATGGCGGTGTAGATATTTCCATGTTTATACAGATAGCAGTGTAGTTAATTCCATATTTATAGAGATAGCAGTGTAGATATTTCCATTGATATACAGATAGCTGTTTAGATATTTGCATGTTCATACAGTTAGCCGTCTAGATATTTCCATGTTCATACAGATAGCGGTGTAGATATTTCCATGTTCATACAGATAGCGGTGTAGATATTTCCATGTTCATACAGATAGTGGTGTAGATATTACCATGTTCATACAGTTAGCCGTCTAGATATTTCCATGTTCATACAGATAGCGGTGTAGATATTTCCATGTTCATACAGATAGCGGTGTAGATATTTCCATGTACATACAGATAGCGGTGTAGATATTTCCATGTTCATACAGATGGCGGTGTAGATATTTCCATGTTCATACAGATGGCGGTGTAGATATTTCCATGTTCATACAGATGGCGGTGTAGATATTTCCATGTTCATACAGATAGCGGTGTAGACATTTCCATGTTTACACAGATAGCGGTGGGGATATTTCCATGTTTTTGCAGACAGAAGTGTAGATATTTCCATGTTTATACAGATAGCGGTGCGGATATTTCCATGTTTATACAGATAGTTGGGCAGATATTTCCATGTTTGTACAGATAGCGGTGTTGATATTTCCATCTTAATACAGATGGCGGTGTAGATATGTCCATGTTTGTACAGATGGTGGTGTAGATATTTCCATGTTCATACAGATAACGGTGTAGATATTTCCATGTTCATACAGATAGCGGTGTAGATATTTCCATGTTCGTAGAGTTAGCGGTGTAGATATTTCCATGTTCATACAGATGGCGGTGTAGATATTTACATGTTCACACAGATGGCGGTGTAGATATTTCCATGTTCGTACAGATGGCGGTGTAGATATTTCCATCTTCATAGAGATGGCGGTGTAGATATTTCCATGTTTATGCAGAGAGCGGTATAGATATTTCCATGTTTATACAGATGGTGGTGTAGACATTTCCATGTTTATAGAGAAGGCGGTCTAGATATTTCCATGTTTATAGAGATAGTGGTGCAGTTATTTCCAAGTTTATAGAGACAGCATTGTATATATTTCCATGTTTATACAGATAGCGGTGAAGATATTTCCATGTTCATACAGATAGCAGTGTAGATATTTCCATGTTCATACCGATAGCAGTGTAGATATTTCCATGTTCATAGAGATAGTGGTGTAGATAATTTCAATTTTATACAGAGAGCAGTGTAGATATTTCCAAGTTCATAAAGATAGCGGTGTAGATATTTCCACGTTTATAGAGATGGCGGTGTAGATATTTCCATGTTCATACAGATGGCGGTGTAGATATTTCCATGTTTATGGGGATGGCGGTGTAGATATTTTCATGTTTTCACAGATGGCGGTGTAGATATTTCTATGTTTACACAGATAGCGGTGTAGACATTTCCATGTTTACACAGAGAGCGGTGTGGATATTTCCATGTTTTTGCAGATAGAAGTGTAGATATTTCCATGTTTATACAGATAGCGGTGCGGATATTTCCATGTTTATACAGATAGTTGGGCATATATTTCCATGTTTGTACAGATAGCGGTGTAGATATTTCCATCTTAATACAGATGGCGGTGTAGATATGTCCATGTTTGTACAGATGGCGGTGTAGATATTTCCATGTTCATACAGATGGCGGTGTAGATATTTCGAAGTTTATAGAGATAGCGCTGTAGTTATTTCCATATTTATAGAGAAATCTGTGTAGATATTTCCATGTATATTCCGATAACTGTGTAGATATTTCCATGTTCATGCAGATAGCGGTGTAGATATTTCCATGTTCATCCAGATGCCGGTGCACATATATCCTTGTTCATACAGATGGCGGTGAAGATATTTCCATGTTCATACAGATGGTGGTGTAGATATTTCCATGTTCATACAAATGGCGATGTAGATATTTCCATGTTCATACAGATGGCGGTGTAGATATTTCCATGTTTATACAGATAGCAATGTAGTTATTTCCATGTTTATACAGATAGCGGTGTAGATATTTCCATGTTCATACAGATAGCGGTGTAGATATTTCCATGTTCACACAGATAGCGGTGTAGATATTTCCATGTTCATACAATTAGCGGTGTAGATATTTCCATGTTCATATAGATGGCGGTGTAGATATTTACATGTTCATACAGATGGCAGTGTAGATATTTCCATCTTCGTACGAATGGCAGTGTAGATATTTCCATGTTCATACAGGTGGCGTTGTAGATATTTCCATGTTTATACAGATAGCAGTGTAGTTATTTCCATTTTTACAGAGATAGCAGAGTAGATATTACTATTGATATACAGATAGCTGTGTAGATATTTGCATGTTCCTACAGATAGCGGTGTAGATATTTCCATGTTCGTACAGATAGCTGTGTAGATATTTCCATGTCCATACAGATATCGGTGTAGATATTTCCATGTTCATACAGTTAGTGGTGTAGATATTTCCATGTTCATACAGATGGCGGTGTAGATATTTACATGTTCATACAGATGGCGGTGTAGCTATTTCCATGTTCGTACAGATGGTGGTGTAGATATTTCCATGTTTATGCAGATAGCGGTGTAGATATTTCCATGTTTATACAGATAACAGTGTAGATATTTCCATGTTTAAAGAGATAGTGCTGTAGATAATTTCAATTTTATACAGATAGCAGTGTAGATATTTCCAAGTTCATACAGAGAGTAGTGTAGATATTTCCACGTTTATAGAGATGGCGGTGTAGATATTTCCATGTTGATACGGATGGCGGTGTAGATATTTCTATGTCTATAGAGATGGCGGTGTAGATATTTTCATGTATACACAGACGGCGGTGAAGATATTTCCATGTTTACAGACATAGCGTTGTAGACATTTCCATGTTTACACAAATAGCGGTGTGGATATTTCCATGTTTATGCAGATAGCGGTGTAGATATTTCCATGTTTATACAGATAGCGGTGCGGATATTTCCATGTTTATACAGATAGTTGGGCAGATATTTCCATCTTTATTCAGATAGCGGTGTAGTTATTTCCATCTTAATACAGATGGCTTTGTTGATATGTCCATGTTTGTACAGATGGCGGTGTAGATATGTCCATGTTTGTACAGATGGCGGTGTAGATATTTCCAAGTTCATACAGATGGCGGTGTAGATATTTCGAAGTTTATGGAGATAGCGCTGTAGTTATTTCCATATTTATAGAGAAATCTGTGTAGATATTTCCATGTATATTCAGATAGCTGTGTAGATATTTCCATGTTCATGCAGATAGCGGTGTAGATATTTCCATGTTCATCCAGATGCCGGTGCACATATATCCATGTTTATACAGATGGCGGGGAAGTTATTTCCATGTTCATACAGATGGCGGTGTAGATATTTCCATGTTCATACAAATGGCGGTGTAGATGTTTACATGTTCATAGAGATGGCGGTGTAGATATTTCCATGTTTATACAGATAGCAGTGTAGTTATTTCCATGTTTATAGAGATAGCAGTGTAGATATTTCCATTGATATACAGATAGCTGTTTAGATATTTGCAAGTTCATACAGTTAGACGTCTAGATATTTCCAAGTTCATACAGATAGCGGTGTAGATATTTCCATGTTCATACAGATAGCGGTGTAGATATTTCCATGTTCATACAGATGACGGTGTAGATATTTACATGTTCATACAGATGGCGGTGTAGATATTTGCATGTTCATACAGATAGCGGTGTAGACATTTCCATGTTTACACAGTTAGCGGTGTGGATATTTCCATGTTTTTGCAGACAGAAGTGTAGATATTTCCATGTTTATACAGATAGCGGTGTGGATATTTCCATGTTTATACAGATAGTTGGGCAGATATTTCCATGTTTTTACAGATAGCGGTGTTGATATTTCCATCTTAATACAGATAGCGGTGTAGATATGTCCATGTTTGTACAGATGGCGTTGTAGATATTTCCATGTTCATACAGATGGCGGTGTAGATATTTCGAAGTTTATAGAGATAGCGCTGTAGTTATTTTCATATTTATAGAGAAATCTGTTTAGATATTTCCATATATATTCAGATAGCTGTGCAGATATTTCCATGTTCATGCAGATAGCGGTGTAGATATTTCCATGTTAATCCAGATGCCGGTGCACATATATCCATGTTCATACAGATGGCGATGAAGATATTTCCATGTCCATACAGATGGTGGTGTAGATATTTCCATGTTCATACAAATGGCGATGTAGATATTTCCATGTTCATAGAGATGGCGGTGTAGATATTTCCATGTTCATACAAATGGCGGTGTAGATATTTCCCTGTTCATAGAGATGGCGGTGTAGATATTTCCATGTTTATACAGATAGCAGTGTAGTTATTTCCATGTTTATAGAGATAGCAGTGTAGATATTTCCATTGATATACAGATAGCTGTTTAGATATTTGCATGTTCATACAGATAGCGGTCTAGATATTTCCATGTTCATACAGATAGCGGTGTAGATATTTCCATGTTCATACAGATAGCGGTGTAGATATTTCCATGTTCATACAGATAGCGGTGTAGATATTTCCATGTTCATACAGATGGCGGTGTAGATAATTCCATGTTCATACAAATGGCGGTGTAGATATTTCCATGTTCATAGAGATGTCGGTGTAGATATTTCCATGTTTATACAGATAGCAGTGTAGTTATTTCCATGTTTATAGAGATAGCAGTGTAGATATTTCCATTGATATACAGATAGCTGTTTAGATATTTGCATGTTCATACAGTTAGCCGTCTAGATATTTCCATGTTCATAGAGATAGCGGTGTAGACATTTCCATGTTCATACAGATAGCGGTGTAGATATTTCCATGTTCATACAGATAGCGGTGTAGATATTGCCATGTTCATAGAGATGACGGTGTAGATATTTACATGTTCATACAGATGGCGGTGTAGATATTTCCATGTTCATACAGATAGCGGTGTAGACTTTTCCATGTTTACACAGATAGCGGTGTGGATATTTCCATGTTTTTGCAGACAGAAGTGTAGATATTTCCATCTTTATACAGATAGCGGTGTGGATATTTCCATGTTTATACAGATAGTTGGGCAGATATTTCCATGTTTATACAGATAGCGGTGTTGATATTTCCATCTTAATACAGATGGCGGTGTAGATATGTCCATGTTTGTACAGATGGCGGTGTAGATATTTCCATGTTCATTCAGATAGCGGTGTAGATATTTCCATGTTCATACAGTTAGCGGTGTAGGTATTTCCATGTTCATACAGATAGCAGTGTAGATATTTCCATGTTTATAGAGATAGTGGTGTAGATAATTTCAATTTTATACAGAGAGCAGTGTAGATAATTCCAAGTTCATAAAGATAGCGGTGTAGATATTTCCTCGTTTATAGAGATGGCGGTGTAGATATTTCCATGTTCATACAGATGGCGGTGTAGATATTTCGAAGTTTGTAGAGATAGCACTGTAGATATTTCCTTATTTATAGAGAAATCTGTGTAGATATTTCCATGTATATTCAGATAGCTGTGTAGATATTTCCATGTTCATGCAGATAGCGGTGTAGATATTTCCATGTTCATCCAGATGTCGGTGCACATATATCCATGTTCATACAGATGGCGGTGAAGATATTTCCATGTTCATACAGATTGTGGTGTAGATATTTCCATGTTAATACAAATGGCGATGTAGATATTTCCATGTTCATAGAGATGGCGGTGTAGATATTTCCATGTTCATGCAGATAGCGGTGTAGATATTTCCATGTTCATCCAGATGCCGGTGCACATATATCCATGTTTATACAGACGGCGGGGAAGTTATTTCCATGTTCATACAGATGGCGGTGTAGATATTTCCATGTTCATACAAATGGCGGTGTAGATGTTTACATGTTCATAGAGATGGCGGTGTAGATATTTCCATGTTTATACAGATAGCAGTGTAGTTATTTCCATGTTTATAGAGATAGCAGTGTAGATATTTCCATTGATATACAGATAGCTGTTTAGATATTTGCAAGTTCATACAGTTAGACGTCTAGATATTTCCATGTTCATACAGATAGCGGTGTAGATATTTCCATGTTCATACAGATAGCGGTGTAGATATTTCCATGTTCATACAGATGACGGTGTAGATATTTACATGTTCATACAGATGGCGGTGTAGATATTTGTATGTTCATACAGATAGCGGTGTAGACATTTCCATGTTTACACAGATAGCGGTGTGGATATTTCCATGTTTTTGCAGACAGAAGTGTAGATATTTCCATGTTTATACAGATAGCGGTGCGGATATTTCCATGTTTATACAGATAGTTGGGCAGATATTTCCATGTTTTTACAGATAGCGGTGTTGATATTTCCATCTTAATACAGATAGCGGTGTAGATATGTCCATGTTTGTACAGATGGCGTTGTAGATATTTCCATGTTCATACAGATGGCGGTGTAGATATTTCGAAGTTTATAGAGATAGCGCTGTAGTTATTTTCATATTTATAGAGAAATCTGTTTAGATATTTCCATGTATATTCAGATAGCTGTGTAGATATTTCCATGTTCATGCAGATAGCGCTGTAGATATTTCCATGTTAATCCAGATGCCGGTGCACATATATCCATGTTCATACAGATGGCGGTGAAGGTATTTCCATGTTCATACAGATGGTGGTGTAGATATTTCCATGTTCATACAAATGGCGATGTAGATATTTCCATGTTCATAGAGATGGCGGTGTAGATATTTCCATGTTCATACAAATGGCGGGGTAGATATTTCCATGTTCATAGAGATGGCGGTGTAGATATTTCCATGTTTATACAGATAGCAGTGTAGTTATTTCCATGTTTATAGAGATAGCAGTGTAGATATTTCCATTGATATACAGATAGCTGTTTAGATATTTGCTTGTTCATACAGATAGCCGTCTAGATATTTCCATGTTCATACAGATAGCGGTGTAGATATTTCCATGTTCATACAGATAGCGGTGTAGATATTTACATGTTCATACAGATAGCGGTGTAGATATTTCCATGTTCATACAGATGGCGGTGTAGATATTTCCATGTTCATACAAATGGCGGTGTAGATATTTCCATGTTCACAGAGATGTCGGTGTAGATATTTCCATGTTTATACAGATAGCAGTGTAGTTATTTCCATGTTTATAGAGATAGCAGTGTAGATATTTCCATTGATATACAGATAGCTGTTTAGATATTTGCATGTTCATACAGTTAGCCGTCTAGATATTTCCATGTTCATACAGATAGCGGTGTAGACATTTCCATGTTCATACAGATAGCGGTGTAGATATTTCCATGTTCATACAGATAGCGGTGTAGATATTGCCATGTTCATAGAGATGACGGTGTAGATATTTACATGTTCATACAGATGGCGGTGTAGATATTTCCATGTTCATACAGATAGCGGTGTAGACATTTCCATGTTTACACAGATAGCGGTGTGGATATTTCCATGTTTTTGCAGACAGAAGTGTAGATATTTCCTTGTTTATACAGATAGCGGTGCGGATATTTCCATGTTTATACAGATAGTTGGGCAGATATTTCCATGTTTATACAGATAGCGGTTTTGATATTTCCATCTTAATACAGATGGCGATGTAGATATGTCCATGTTTGTACAGATGGCGGTGTAGATATTTCCATGTTCATACAGATAGCGGTGTAGATATTTCCATGTTCATACAGTTAGCGGTGTAGATATTTCCATGTTCATACAGATAGCAGTGTAGATATTTCCATGTTTATAGAGATAGTGGTGTAGATAATTTCAATTTTATACAGAGAGCAGTGTAGATAATTCCAAGTTCATAAAGATAGCGGTGTAGATATTTCCTCGTTTATAGAGATGGCGGTGTAGATATTTCCATGTTCATACAGATGGCGGTGTAGATATTTCGAAGTTTGTAGAGATAGCGCTGTAGATATTTCCTTATTTATAGAGAAATCTGTGTAGATATTTCCATGTTCATCCAGATGACGGTGCACATATATCCATGTTCATACAGATGGCGGTCAAGATATTTCCATGTTCATACAGATTGTGGTGTAGATATTTCCATGTTCATACAAATGGCGATGTAGATATTTCCATGTTCATAGAGATGGCGGTGTAGATATTTCCATGTTCATACAAATGGCGGTGTAGATACTTCCATGTTCATAGAGATGGCGGTGTAGATATTTCCATGTTTATACAGATAGCAGTGTAGTTATTTCCATGTTTACAGAGATAGCAGTGTAGATATTTCCGTTGATATACAGATAGCTGTTTAGATATTTGCATGTTCATACAGATAGCCGTCTAGATATTTCCATGTTCATACAGATAGCTGTGTAGATATTTCCATGTTCATACAGATAGCGGTGTAGATATTTCCATGTTCATACAGATAGCGGTGTACATATTTCCATGTTCATACAGATGGCGGTGTAGATATTTCCATGTTCATACAAATGGCGGTGTAGATATTTCCATGTTCATAGAGATGGCGGTGTAGATATTTCCATGTTTATACAGATAGCAGTGTAGTTAATTCCATATTTATAGAGATAGCAGTGTAGATATTTCCATTGATATACAGATAGCTGTTTAGATATTTGCATGTTCATACAGTTAGCCGTCTAGATATTTCCATGTTCATACAGATAGCGGTGTAGATATTTCCATGTTCATACAGATAGCGGTGTAGATATTTCCATGTTCATACAGATAGTGGTGTAGATATTACCATGTTCATACAGTTAGCCGTCTAGATATTTCCATGTTCATACAGATAGCGGTGTAGATATTTCCATGTTCATACAGATAGCGGTGTAGATATTTCCATGTACATACAGATAGCAGTGTAGATATTTCCATGTTCATACAGATGGCGGTGTAGATATTTCCATGTTCATACAGATGGCGGTGTAGATATTTCCATGTTCATACAGATGGCGGTGTAGATATTTCCATGTTCATACAGATAGCGGTGTAGACATTTCCATGTTTACACAGATAGCGGTGGGGATATTTCCATGTTTTTGCAGACAGAAGTGTAGATATTTCCATGTTTATACAGATAGCGGTGCGGATATTTCCATGTTTATACAGATAGTTGGGCAGATATTTCCATGTTTGTACAGATAGCGGTGTTGATATTTCCATCTTAATACAGATGGCGGTGTAGATATGTCCATGTTTGTACAGATGGCGGTGTAGATATTTCCATGTTCATACAGATGGCAGTGTAGATATTCCGAAGTTTAGAGAGATAGCGCTGTAGTTATTTCCATATTTATAGAGAAATCTGGGTAGATATTTCCATGTATATTCAGATAGCTGTGTAGATATTTCCATGTTCATGCAGATAGCGGTGTAGATATTTCCATGTTCATCCAGATGCCGGTGCACATATATCCATGTTCATACAGATGGCGGTGAAGATATTTCCATGTTGATACAGATGGTGGTGTAGATATTTCCATGTTCATACAAATGGCGATGTAGATATTTCCATGTTCATAGAGATGGCGGTGTAGATATTTCCATGTTCATACAAATGGCGGTGTGGATATTTCCATGTTCATAGAGATGGCGGTGTAGATATTTCCATGTTTATACAGATAGCAGTGTTGTTATTTCCATGTTTATAGAGATAGCAGTGTAGATATTTCCATTGATATACAGATAGCTGTTTTGATATTTCCATGTTCATACAGATAGCGCTCTAGATATTTCCATGTTCATACAGATAGCGGTGTAGATATTTCCATGTTCATACAAATAGCGGTGTAGATATTTCCATGTTCAGACAGATAGCGGTGTAGATATTTCCATGTACATTCAGATAGCGGTGTAGATATTTCCATGCTCATACAGTTAGCGGTGTAGATATTTCCATGTTCATTAGATGGCGGTGTAGATATTTACATGTTCACACAGATGGCGGTGTAGATATTTCCATGTTCATACAGAGGGCGGTGTAGATATTTCCATGTTCATACAGATAGCGGTGTAGATATTTCCATGTTCATAGAGATAGCAGTGTAGATATTTCCATGTTTATACCAATAGCGGTGTAGATATTTCCATGTTCATACAGATGGCGGTGTAGATATTTCAAAGTTTATAGAGATAGCGCTGTAGATATTTCCATACTCATAGAGAAATCTGTGTAGATATTTCCATGTATATTCAGATAGCTGTGTAGATATTTCCATGTTCATGCAGATAGCGGGGTAGATATTTCCATGTTGATACAGATGGTGGTGTAGATAATTCCATATTCATCCAGATGCCGGTGTACATATATCCATGTTCATACAGATGGCGATGAAGATATTTCCATGTTCATACAGATGGCGGTGTAGATATTTCCATGTTCATACAAATGGCGGTGTAGATATTTCCCTGTTCATAGAGATGGCGGTGTAGATATTTCCATGTTCATACAAATAGCGGTGTAGATATTTCCATGTTCATAGAGATGGCGGTGTAGATATTTCCATGTTTATACAGATAGCAGTGTAGTTATTTCCATGTTTATAGAGATAGCAGTGTAGATATTTCCATTGATATACAGATAGCTGTGTAGATATTTGAATGTTCATACAGATAGCGGTGTGAATATTTCCATGTTCATACAGATAGCGGTGTAGATATTTCCATGTTCATACAGATAGCGGTGTAGATATTTCCATGTTCATACAGATAGCGGTGTAGAAATTTCCACGTTCATACAGATAGCGGTGTAGATATTTCCATGTTCATAAAGTTAGCGGTGTAGATATTTCAATGTTCATACAGATGGCGGTGTAGATATTTACATGTTCATACACATGGCGGTGTAGATATTTCCATGTTCGTACGGATGGCAGTGTAGATATTTCCATGTTCATACAGGTGGCGGTGTAGATATTTCCATGTTTATACAGATAGCGGTGAAGGTATTTCCATGTTTATACAGATAGCGGTGTAGATATTTCCATGTTTATACAGATAGCAGTGTAGATATTTCCATGTTTATAGAGATAGTGGTGTAGATAATTTCAATTTTATACAGAGAGCAGTGTAGATATTTCCAAGTTCATAAAGATAGCGGTGTAGATATTTCCTCGTTTATAGAGATGGCGGTGTAGATATTTCCATGTTCATACAAATGGCGGTGTAGATGTTTCCATGTTCATAGAGATGGCGGTGTAGATATTTCCATGTTTATACAGATAGCAGTGAAGTTATTTCCATGTTTATAGAGATAGCAGTGTAGATATTTCCATTGATATACAGATAGCTGTTTAGATATTTGCATGTTCATACAGATAGCGGTCTAGATATTTCCATGTTCATTCAGATAGCGGTGTAGATATTTCCATGTTCATACAGTTAGCGGTGTAGATATTTCCATGTTCATACAGATGCCGGTGTAGATATTTACATGTTCATACAGATGGTGGTGTAGATATTTCCATGTTCATACAGATGGCGGTGTAGATATTTCCATGTTCATAGAGATGGCGGTGTAGATATTTCCATGTTTATGCAGATAGAGGTATAGATATTTCCATGTTTATACAGATGGTGGTGTAGATATTTCCATGTTTATAGAGATGGCGGTCTAGATATTTCCATGTTTATACAGATAGCGGTGAAGATATTTCCATGTTTATACAGATAGCGCTGTATATATTTCCATGTTTATACAGATAGCATTGTAGATATTTTCATGTTTATAGAGATAGTGGTGTAGATAATTTCAATTTTATACCGAGAGGAGTGTGGATATTTCCAAGTTCATACAGATACCGAAGTAGATACTTCCACGTTTATAGAGATGGCGGTGTAGATATTTCCATGTTCATACTGATGGTGTTGTAGATATTTCCATGTTCATATAAATGGCGGTGTAGATATTTCCATGTTTATAGAGATGGCGGTGTAGATATTTCCATGTTCACAGGGATGGCGGTGTAGATATTTCCTTGTTCACAGAGATGGCGGTGTAGATATTTCCCTGTTTATACAGATAGCAGTGTAGTTATTTCCATGTTTATAGAGATAGCAGTGTAGATATTTCCATTGATATACACATAGCTGTGTAGATATTTGCATGTTCATACAGATAGCGGTGTAGATATTTCCATCTTCGAACAGATAGCGGTGTAGATATTTCCATGTTCATACAGATAGCGGTGTAGATATTTCCATGTTCATACAGATAGCGGTGTAGATATTTCCATGTTCATACAGATAACGGTGTAGATATTTCCATGTTCATACTGATAGCCGTGTAGATGTTTCCATGGTCATACAGTTAGCGGTGTAGATATTTCCATGTTCATACGGAAGGCGGTGTAGATATTTACATGTTCATAAAGATGGCGGTGTAGATATTTCCATGTTCATACAGATGGCGGTGTAGATATTTCCAAGTTCATACAGATAGCGGTGTAGATATTTCCACGTTTATAGAGATGGCGGTGTAGATATTTCCATGTTCATACAGATGGCGGTGTAGATATTTCCATGTTTATAGAGATGGCGGTGTAGATGTTTTCATGTTTACACAGATGGCGGTGAAGATATTTCCATGTTTACACAGGTAGCTGTGTAGACATTTCCATGTTTACACAGATAGCAGTGTGGATATTTCCATGTTTATGCAGATAGCGGTGTAGATATTTCCATGTTTATACAGATAGCGGTGTAGATATTTTCATGTCTATACAGATAGCGGTGTGGATGTTTCCATGTTTATAGAGATTGTGGTGTAGATATTTCCATGTTTATAGAGATAGCGGTGTAGATATTTCCATGTTTCTACAGATAGCGTGGTAGATATTTCCATGTTTATAGAGACAGCGGTGTAGATATTTCTATATTTATAGAGATAGCGGTGTAGTTATTTCCATGTTTATACAGATAGCGGTGTAGATATTTCCATGTTTATACAGGTAGCAGTGTAGATATTTCCATGTTTGTACAGGTAGCGGTGAAGATATTTCCATATTTATACAGGTAGCGGTGCAGATATGTGAATTCATTAAACCTCTTTTTCTTTATAAATTACCCAGTCTTGGGTATGTCTTTATCAGCAGCATGAAAATTGACTAATACACTCACTGTCCATGAATGATACTCTGTTAGCCCATTTGCATTGTTATAAAGAAATACCTGAGGCTGGGTAATTTATAAAGAAATGAGGTTTATTTGGCTCCTTGTTCTGAAGGCTGTACATGAAGCATAGTACTGGCACCTGCTTCCAGGGAGGGCCTCAGGAACCTTCCAATCATGGTGGAAGGTGAAGGGAAACCAGCATATCACATGGTGAGAGAGGAAGCAAGAGAGACAGGGAGGAGGTGTCAGTCTCTTTTAAACAACCAGATATCGCATGAACTCACAGGGTAAGAACTCATTCATTACCAAGAGGACAGCACCAAGCCATTCAGGAGGCATCTATCTCCAACATTGGGGATCACATTTTAACGTGAGATTTGAAGGGGACAAACATCCAAACTATGTCAGATACCAAAGCTGACAATGCTTAGGATCTTTAGCTGTTCCAGGTTCTGGGAAAAGGGAGAGAGTTAGCTTCCCTCGTCTATGCTGTGCTACTCCATATTATATTGGTAATTATTGTTCTCTAAAGGTTCTTAAAAGCAAATAAACAAATGCAAGGCAAAACATTTGAAATGGAAGGCAAAACACAAGAAATGCAAGGCAAATGCATTAAAAACTTTTGAGTGTTAATATATAGATTTTATTTTATCTTCTTAATTTCTTTTGCTTAACCAAATAGATTATGTAGTTTTGATTAACTGGCCATGAAATAGCTCTGCCTACATAGAATTTCCCATGAATAATTGGTTGTGGAGACTTTTGTGTGTGACCCAAATCCTCCCTCAAAACTGAAGTTTGCCCAGCTATTGGGAGTGTTGGCAATTCATGCCTCTCAGCTGATTCTCTCCAGAATTTATTCTCAGGAGATCTAATTAATAACTTGTCAAGCTGATGTCCATCCTTGGGGACAACTCGTATCTGAAGAATGGCCAGTGAAAGGTATTAAAACTCCATACTCCTGCCTCAATTTAGGGCAACTCTGAAGGGTCACCCCAGCTTCTCAGCTCCCCCTTGAGATTAGCTGAGGTATTTGTTGTGACTGCCTCACATCTCAACTCCCTTTATCCAATTCAGCTTTTTTGCCACAGTTGTTGGTTCCTAGGATTTTACCCAGTTAAATGTTCTCTACACAAATCTCTATCTCAAATCTGCTTTACAGGGAATGTGGCCTCAGACAGGTTTTCATTAGGTTCTGGACATAACTCTCATTAGTCATTGATATGATTCGGCTGTGTCTCCGGCCGAATCTCACCTTGATTGTAATTATCCCCGCATGTCAAGGATGGAGTCAGGTGGAGATAATTGAATCATAGGGGCGGGTTCCCCCTACTGTTCTCCTGGTAGCGAATAAGTCTCACGAGATCTGATGCTTTTAAAATGGGAGTTTTCCTACACAAGCTTTCTTCTCTGCTACCATTTAAGATGTGCCTTTGCTTCTTTTTTGCCTTCTGCCGTGACTGTGAGGCCTCCCCAGCCATGTGGAATTGTGAGTTCATTAAACCTCTTTCCTTTATAAATTACCCGGTCTTGGGTAGGACTTTATTAGCAGCATGAGAACAAACTAGTACAGTCTGTTCTATAAGCCCAAGTCGGATCACAGAGTCCCGCTTTCTGTTTTTTTTTCTAGCCCATATTTCTACTAAAACTTGACTCATATAGACTTAAAACAAAATAATTAAGCATGGCTAATATTTATTTAATATTTTATACGTGTCAGGTACTGTATTTTGTAACTTATCTTTTAATAATCTTTCCAAATCTCTAAAAGAAGAATTCTGCTCTTTTATAGAGAAAATAAGGATGGCTCAATCTTTTGATTTTTATTACAAGCTTTATTTTGTATAACATATAATAAACTAAAAATATTGAAAGTTTAGAAACCATCAGCACACAATCGAGGTGATGGAAATATACTTCACCTCCAGTTTCCTGATGCCTCTTTATAATACATTTCTCTGGCCCCTCATTCCTGGCCCTTAAAAACCACCAAACTGCTTTCTGTCACTGGACAGTAATTTATACAGTCAAAAAATGTATATAAATACAATTTTACACTATGCACTTTTTTGTCTGACATTTTATGTTTTTTTCTCTGCATGTTTTACCTCTAGAGTCTGCCTTGTTTCACTTAGTATAATTATTTTGAGATTCATTCATGTTATAGTATGTATCCATAATTAATTCGGATAAAGCAAGTTAATTCATTAATGTATTGATTGATATTTAGACTGTTTCTAGTTTGGGCTATTATGAATACATGTGCTATGAACATTTGTGTTGATATCATTATATGAACACCTACTTTTATCTCTCTTGGGTAAATACCCAGGAGTGCAATGGCTGAGTCTTACGGCAGAAGTATGTTTAACTTTTTAAGGGACTCTTGAACTGTTTTTCAAAGGTTACACTTTTTTGTATTCCCATCAGCAGTGTATGAGAGTTTCAGCTTCTCCACATCCAAGCCAGTGCTTGGCTATTATCAGTCATGCTAATCTTAGCTATTTAAAAATAGATAGTGGCGTCTCATTTTGGTTTTAATTTGCATTGCCCTAAGCATTAATTATGTTGAGCATATGTGCTTATTTACCAAACAAATGTCTACTTTGAAATGTCTGTTCCAGTCTTTCACCCAAGTTTTAAATGGGGTTGTTTGTTTTTCATTATTAAATTTTGAGCTTTTAAAATATATTTTTGATGCAAGCCTTTTATCAGATATATGAGTTGCAAATATTTTCTCCCAGCCTGCAGCTTGTCTTTTCAGTCTCTTAATAGATTCTTTTGAAGAGCAGATTCTTTTTTTTAAATTTGATGAGTTCTTCTTATCAATATATTATTATATAAATCATGCTGTGGGGTCATATCAAAGAAAGCTTTGCCTGACTCAAAGTCCCAAATGTTTTCACATCTTCCCTCTCCTCTCCTTTGGGAACTGAGATTACACGTAAATTCAGTTACTTGAAATGTACTGTCTACTATTGCTCTGTTCATGTTTTTTAAAAATTTATTTTCTCTCTATATTTTATTTTGAGAGGTGTCTATCTTTTCTTCTTTAATGACTAATGTGCTATCAGCCTACCATGTAGCTGGGACTACAGCCGCATGCTACTATGTCCCGCTAATTTTTGTATTTTTAGTAGAGATGGGATTTCACCATATTGGTCAGGCTGGTCCTGAACTCCTGACTTCGTGATCCACCTGCCTCGGCCTCGCAAAATGCTGAGATTACAGGCGTGAGCCACTGCGCCCAGCCTCCTTTAGTGTATCTTGCATGTCTCTATTTTAGAACATATAGAATACTGTTTCAATAAGCATTTTAATGTTCTTAACTGATAACTCTGGCACCTTGATTTACTCTGGATCAGTTCTGACTCAGTGATTTTTCTCCTTATTATGAGCCACGTTCTTCTGTCTTTTGTTGTTACTGTTGCGTCTCTGCTAAACTGTGTCTGGATGTCAGATACGGTGACTTTTATCTTATTGAGTGCTGGAAGTATATATAAATATTCTTGATCTTTGTATTGGTATGTATTTAAGTTTAGTTGGAAAGAGTTTGACTCTTTTTGGTCTTGCTTTAAAAATTCATTAGGTGGGATCAGACCAGTTCTCATTTTAGAGCTAATCACTCCCAACTAGTGAGGCAAGATCCTTCTGGGTATCCCTGGGAATCTTGAGGTGTTTCTGGGTTGGCTGATAAAATAAGCACTATTACTGGACCTTGGTGAGCATGTGTACTGTTACTTTTCATCTTATCTGTGTGTTGTTTCCCCAACCGTAGGTACTTTTCTCTAGGCCTGTCCTAACAATTACTTAGCTATGTACTTTAGGGGGACCCTTTGCAGAGCTCTGGAGTTCTCTTTCTGTGCAGCCCCTTCTTCTCGGAAACCTTGTCCTGAGAGCTCATGTCAACATGGTTTCTGTGGACTCTCAGCTCTGTCCCCTCAGCTCAGGGAGAACAATGGGCTCCTCTTGGGCTCTTCTCCTGGAGTAGTGGGCTGGAAAACTTTCTCCAGGCATAAATTAGGGCAGTTGATAGGCTCACCTTGTTTGAGACTGACTTTACAGGGTCTTGCAAACTTTCGTGGCATACATTTTGGCCATTTTTTTGGTTTTCCTGAAGCTTATACTGACTGCTCCATATGGCTTTGGGGATTAGCTACTCATTCCTTTGTGCCCTTTTGTAGATACACATTTATCATGGAGTCTTTTTTTTTTTTTTTTTGAGACAGAGTCTCACTCTGTCACCAGGCTGGAGTGCAGTGGTGTGATCTCAGCTCACTGCAACCTTTACCTTCCAGGTTCAATTGATTCTCTTGCCTCAGCCTCCCAAGTAACTAAAGCCATGCACCACCGTGCCCAGCTAATTTTTGTATTTTTAGTAGAGACGGGGTTTCACTATGTTGGCCAGGATGGTCTCGATCTCTTGACCTCGTGATCTGCCCACGTTGGCCTCCCAAAGTGCTGGGATTACAGGCATGAGCCACCACTCCCAATCAGTCATGCAGTCTTTATACTTTCTTGTTTACTTGCCTGTGAGCTCACTGAATGCAGGGAATATTTCCTTGTTGCTCTAGCACCTACACCAGTACCTGGTATCCAGAAGCTGTATGCTAAATGTTTGTTGAGTGGCTGTTTGACTGAATGATTGTACTCCTAATTAGTAGATAGAAAGCCATGAACTTCCCAGTTCATCATTCTTTGTGCTCAATTCTGGTTTCTTTATTGTGTTCAAAAGAGTTCCTTAGTGACATAAAACTATGGAGCTAGTATGTCAGCTCATTTAAGCAATGATTGGTTTATGTATATAAGAGGCTTCAATAATTATATATTTTTATTTCAGTTTCAATAAATGATCAATTGATTAATTTTCTCTGTTTTGGCTTATTGTTCACATTTAATATCAAAAGTGCTTTACTTAAAATTATTCATGCCAATTATGACAGTTAGGTGAATATTACTTTGATTTAC
This sequence comes from Gorilla gorilla gorilla, assembly GCF_029281585.2. Lineage (NCBI taxonomy): Eukaryota > Metazoa > Chordata > Mammalia > Primates > Hominidae > Gorilla > Gorilla gorilla. Next base: position 4,492,321 of record NC_073227.2, on the reverse strand, counting down.
ATTCCAGTAGTAGTTTTGGTTGAACCCTGAATATGCTAAGACGTCACTTTTCTTTTTTCTTATGAACAGGCTACTGTGTTTACATATATTATTAAAATCTTCTTTGAAAATACGAAGAGTGTTACATTTCTTATATTTAGGTCTCTGTGCTTCAGAATTCCTGTGATACTTGCACTTAAGTCCTTCTGAGCAGTTGATGTTAATATTTATGTGGTTAATTTCATGAAACATGGTGGTTTTCATTTCTATCATTAATTTATACAGGAGATAGACTGTTTTCCAGGTGTAAGCTCAGTCATATAATTAGAAAATTTATAAGTAGAAGGGAGTTATTTGGTCTAACCCATTTATTCTACAGATAGAGAAATTAGAGTCCAGAAACTCTGTCTTCTTTAAAGCCTTACAGGTATTTAAGAAAAAAGAATAGACTTGAGGTTTCTGTGTTCTGAACCCAGTGATCTTGACACTGTAATGATCTTCATCCATATTATTCACAGAAGTAAATATAATCACATATTAAATAAGAAACACAAATACTAAGGAGATATTATACTGAAAAATGAAATAATATTATCTTAATTATTTTGATCAGATTCAATATATAGCAGCTTGAAGGCTAATAATTCCAATGATTCTCTGAATAAACCATTTTTCTAATAAGATTACAGGTTTTAGTAATCTAATTATCTTGACTGATGCAAATGTTACCCCGCCAGTCTGAAAAATGTGTTTATTTATATGTCATAAAGAATAATTTATTCCAAAAAGGCTAATTTTCAAAATATATGTATCTTCTGAAACTGTATCTATTTTTTTCCCACGTTTTCTAAATATAGTTTAGAGGGCGTTTGTAGATTTTCATGGTGCTGAAAAATTAAGGTATAATGGTCTCATGAAGGAGAATAATGTCATTTAGACATTGTAATTTTGGAGGATCACAATACTTTTTGGAATGTGGTTGTTGCAGCACTGGTCACTTATACTAATTATATAATAACATACTATACTAATGCAATAATATACCATATGAAATTATTAAATGGTAAATTTGTCTTAAATCCTCTAGAATACTGCAAAGAAATAGTTTATATAAGAAAGAGTACCATAGCATATGTGAACACAATGTTTCCTATTTTTTTCTTCTTTTTTATTTTTTTGAAGACAAGTTCTCACTCTGTTGCCCAGACTGGAGTTCAGTGCCATGTTCATAGTTCACTGCAACCTCAAACTCCCAAGCTCAAGTGATCCTCTTGATTCAGCCTCTGAAGTAGCTGTGCCTATAGGTGTGCACCACCACACTGGCTAATTTTTAAAATTTTTTATAGATATGTTGCCCAAGCTCGTCTCAAATTCTTGAGCTCAAGAGATCTTCTCACCTTGGCCTCCCAGAGTGTTGGGATTACAGGCATGAGCCACCATACTCAGCCAATATTTCTTTTCTAAAAGACATTTTCTAACATACTTCTCATTTTAACTAACATAATATTCAAAGTGTAGATCTGAGAAAGAGATAGTGCCTGCAGATCTGGGATCCTACATGCTAATATTATGGGATGCATTCAGATTTGATCAGCAGATATTCCATTTATTCTAGAACACCACCAGCAGAAGAATGTAATTACGTCTATCACTAAAACTTTGTGTCAATACAGACTACTGTATTTGTTATCATAGATGGTCCTTGGATGGCAGCCTTAAGCAATTTTAAACCTAGACAGGTGATGTACTTTTTCTTCTTGGATAATTTTCATTGTTTTATCTAATTTGGTTGTAACTAATGTGTTTAATATGGCTTGCTTGTTTTTTAAAAAGTTGTTCAGTATCCTTAGAACTCAGTGCTGATTTCTTTTTCTAGCAGGCCTTTTATATAGGACATCTCACTTTCTCCTGGCTCTCTACTACTAGCATGAGGTCTCTGAAAAAATCAAGACAGCCAAATAATTTGTTATAGAATAGCCTATGTAGAGGGACAGGGGAGGAGTCATATTCCAAGAGGGAAAGACCTTTGAGCCAGGCTCAATTTGTAGAGGCTGTTGAATGAAAATGAGAGAGAGAGAATGCACACTTTATTGCACTATTAAAGCAAAATTCTGACAATAACTTCTAAAAATGATTCCACTCTTATACACTGAGAATATGACAGACCTTCCAAAAGTATAATTTCTTACATGAACGTCCAGGTATATAAGGAAAAATAACTATTTCATACCAATATCTTCAGCCGCCTTTATTGTTGGTTCACCACATAGATTTTTATCAGAATCGCAGAACATTAATTTTTTAAATTAGCTACCATTACAACTAGCTTGAGAAGAACTTTCTTTTTAATAATTCGACCCAGATGCATTCTAGATACTCCAGTGTTACGAATCGATGGCTTCATGAGGAGCCGCTGTTGACTCATGCTATCTCTGGACACACTGACAGGAAATGTTTTCTTACACCTGTTTTCCTCCTGCTTTTCCTTGGTAGGACTTAGTTCCTTGGCATAGTTCAGTATCAATGGCAGTCATAGAGAAGTGTTACAAAAACCCAGCTTATTCCAACTTGTGAATTATTTGGCACCCAGGAACCAGGTCTTACAATCTTCAACCCACTTTTTCCTAACATGGCCCCTTTTCTGAAATGTTTATTTATATATGATGTAGGCCTGGGGAAAGGACATGGACTTTCAAAGAAAATATTCTGCAATAGATCTCTCAACTCCAGAGAACCTTCTGACTAAATCTGAAAGAATTCCACTGTGCTCTGATAACATCCTTTAATAATGAAGGAAAAGATATTTTTCCCCCAGGAGGATTTTGTAGTGAAAGAGATGGCATAATTTTTTTTAAATGTTGTTTATAATCTAATTTGTTTTTTCATTTGTGGGGTGTGTCTTAAATCCTAAATGGTACATCCTTTTTAAAATACTACTAGTAATAAAATGTTTCTGAAGTTATGTTGTAAATATCATTGGACTATGTTTAATAATGTTAAGTTGATCCCACTTCCCCTGAAATTATATACATAAATGCTGAAAGTATAAATTTACATATACAACTTCATGGAACATTTTTCTTCCAAGTGTGCATTTGCTAGAATTTGCATTGAAAGGTTTTGGAAGGAGCCTGTTGGTATGAATCCTGTGTGAGCAACACTCAGATTTGTTGCATACTGAACAGCATGCTAAATCTCACTTCACAATCTTAGATTTCTCATCTACCATCTTGAGCTGAATTTAAAATATAACTGCAGTTTATTATGTCACCTGTTCGTCAAACACTGATGCAAAGCTTAGTTTTCAGTGTGAAGAACCCATGACTAGAGAAGGGAAGAAGAAAGGGTCAAGCAGACCTCATTAAAGAGTGTATGGGCAAGAAAACACATCAGATGTCTTGATAGGTTTTTTAAAGTCCTGTTAGACTTGTCATGATTTCCAAAACACTAAATGCCATCTAGTATTTTGGACCCTCCAAAATTACAGTAGAATATTATTATGGGTCATCTTAATTGGAAATATACAGGAAAATCCTGATGATTAATGTAGACTAGTGATAGCTCTCACACATTTATATAACCTATGTTGAAAAGAAAGAAGAAAGGCAGGAAGGAAAGAAGGAAAAAGAGCGGAGAGAGAGGAACAAGAAAACACGTGGATTTGTGGAAATGAAAATTTTTAAATTACTAATTTGCAAGAATGGGTAAGAAAAATACCGAGTATGAACATAAGTGCTTTCAATTCCGTTTGTCTCTTAATCCTTCTCAGTCCGTGGCCAGTTTTGAAACTTGGTGTAACTTCCTTCCTTTATTCCTCCCTCCCTTGCTCCCTCCATCCCTTCTTGCCAGCCTCCTTCCCTTCCTCTCTCCTTGAGTTTCCTTCTTCTTTCTTGTTCCCTCCCTCCCTCCCTCTCTCTTTTTTTCCCTTAGTTTCCCCGGAAGCACATATACCAGCCATTTGAATGCTTTCTGCTCATAGATACTGCCAAGCCCCCTCACCCAGACTGCTGACTAGATTTGGTAGAATGGAATGAGAAACATAGACTTTGTGTCTGTGGCGGCCACCTCTGATGTTGCAGATTTTTGCCGTGATTATGCACTCCAGCCGAGGGACGCTAGAGAGGTTGAAATTTCAACTGTGGGATTTGACATTTTGGAATTTGCAGTAATGTACTGGATATGCTAACAGCAGCCTGGCTAGCCGCCACTTCACAAGGAAGTATTTAAATATACACGTGTAATATGAAGAAAATTGCATTAGATCATAAGGGATGAATTATTTTGTAAATGACTATACCATCAAATACCATACCTGATATCAATCATCTTCATCAGACAGTATCTGTGTATGTAAGTAGATAAACAAAAAAGCAGGAGTTTATTTCTCTCTAATGTATCCTCGACTCTCTAGCGGTGACCTCTGAAATGTCTCTTCTGATCCAGACTTGTTTGAATCATGTGCAACATTTTAGATTTGTCTTTTCTCTGCAAGTTTTTTTTTGTTAAGTACCATAACATATTGAACCAAATAGTTTTGCTTGTTTTCTATTGATGACACATGATTTTGGCTTTTATCTTCAGTGGAAAATCAATGTGTCACATGGCGTTCACTAAGAAAAAGGTATGGGGCCTCTTTGTAATTCTTTGTCAGATGGTTGCTTTATCTTGATTTATGCCTTCAAACTTTTTCCCATTCAGCAGAAAATATTGTGTCGCTATCTGTGAGAGCAAAGCGATCTATACCAATTTATGCTCTAAGTGTAGCCTCCTTCCAGAACTGCTTATGGAACATATCAACTCACTATAGATTAGGGACATAATGGATTCTTCTTTCTTAAAAGTGGCAGATTGACAATTTTAGTTCATATACAAGCTTTTATATTAACATTAAAACAATATTTCTATGTAAAGTAAAATATTGTAGTTGATTATTATTCGAGGGCCTCCCAGAATTTCAAGGTCTGAAAATAAATTCAATGTTCCTGGTGGTAACAAAATTGCTCCTACTTCCTTGTATCAGGACTGCCATTTGGAACTGCTGGGGAAGCTCTTTTCAGAAATTATTTTCAAAACAGCATTGTTGCCTTTTGCCAAACTGAAATCTGGTTGTAAACTTTTGAAAACTAGTTCCTTGGAATGGAATTCAAGTTGTCTTCTAAGCAATTTTTTTTAACTCAAACATACATTCTATCTTGCTTTATTATGTCACTATTTGTGTACGAAACATATTTCTATTTTTACCATTTTCAATTTATTTACATTTACATTTACATTTGTGTGTATATATATACACACATACATACACTTTAAGTTCTGGGATACATATGCAGAACTTGCAGTTTTGTGAAATAGGTATACATGTGCTGTCGTGGTTTGCTGCACCCATCAACCCGTCATCTACATTAAGTATTTCTCCTAATGCTATCCCTCCTCTTTCCTTCCTACCCACTGACAGGCCCCAGTGTGTGATGTTCCCCTCCCTGTGTCTATGTGTTCTCTTTGTTCAACTCCCACTTATGAGTGAGAACATGTGGTGTTTGGTTTTCTGTTCTTGTGATAGTTTGCTGAGAATGATGGTTTTCAGCTTCATCCATGTCTCTGCAAAAGACATTAATCCATCCTTTTTTATAGCTGCATAGTATTCCATGGTGTATATGTGCCACATATTCTTTATCCAGTCTATCATTGATGGGCATTTGGGTTGGTTCCTAGTCTTTGCTATTGTGAATAGTGCTGCAATAAACATATGTGTGAATGTGTCTTTATAGTAGAATGATTTATAATCCTTTGGATGTGTACCTAGTAATGACACTGTTAGGTCAAATGGTATTTCTAGTTCTGGATCCTTGAGGAATTGCTACACTGTCTTCCACAATGGTTGAACTAATTTACACTCCCACCAACAGTGTAAAAGCATTCCTATTTCTCCACATCCTCTCTAGCACCTGTTGTTTCCTGACTTTTTAATGATTGCCATTCTAACTGGCGCGAGATGGTATCTCATTGGACCAGGGGTGATGAGCTTTTTTTTTTTTTCTTCGAGACAGCCTCACTCTGTCACCCAGGGTGGAGTGCAGTGGCACAATTTCGGCTCACTGCAACCTCCACCTAATGGGTTCAAGCAATTCTCCTGCCTTAGCCTCTTGAGTAGCTGGGATTACAGATATATACCACCACGCCTGGCTAAAGTTTTTTTGTGTGTGTTTTTGGTAGAGACAGAGTTTCACCGTAGTGGCCAGGCAAGTCTCAAACTCCCGACCTTGTGATCCACTCGCCTTGGCCTCCCAAAGTGATGGGATTACAGGCGTGAGCCACCACGCCCAGCCTATGATGAGCTTTTTTTCATGTGTTTATTGGCCGCATAAATGTCTTCTTTTGAGAAGTGTCTGTTCATATCCTTTTCCCACTTTTTGATGGGGTTGTTTTTTTCTTGTAAATTTGTTTAAGTTCCTTGTAGATTCTGGATATTAGCCCTTTGTTAGATGGATAGATTGCAAAAATTTTCTCCCACTCTGTAGGTTGTGTGTTCACTCCGATGATAGTGTCTTTTGCTGTGCAGAAGCTATCTTTAGTTTAATTAGATCCCGTTTCTCAATTTTGGCTTTTGTTGCCACTGCTTTTGGTGTTTTAGTCATGAAGTCTTTGCCTATGCCTATGTTCTGAATGGTATTGGCTAGGTTTTCTTCTAGAGTTTTTATGGTTTTAGATCTTATGTTTAAGTCTTTAATCCATCTTGAGTTAATTATTTTATAAGGTGTAAGGAAGGGGTCCAGTTTCAGCTTTCTTCATATGGCTAGCCAGTTTTCCCATCACCATTGATTAAATAGTCAATCTTTCCCCATTGTTTGTTTCCGTCAGGTGTGTCAGAGATATGTTGTATATTTCATGGTACAATGCCTTCTGTCAATGGGGAAAAATAACAAGCATATATGGGATGAATGAAGTCTGCTATGGTTAAGGTTGAGAATATTTACTGATCCTTGAGTTCAGTCTCCAGGAATGTTGGAAATAGAGAATGGAGATAATGGAGATAAAGAAAAGTTCTGAAAATGACACTTCCCATAGTGTCAAAATTGTGATCTATTGGAGAATTCTGTGATACATCAAAATCTCTGTTTATACTGATGTTTGTTATTGTGTATGAGCATATCTTTATCAGGTGTAGGCTATTTCTATACTTTCATGTCTTTAAATCAATGTTTCTATTCACATATGTATATGTGCAAATAGAAGCATGTTAATATTATATATATATTTTTTCTGTCATTACCATGATTGCTATGATTATCATTAGCATGTATTATTAGTGTGACCGAAGTATCATCAGTATCAGTTTCTTTCTAACTGCAGTGCTCCTGTAATGCTTCATTTCTACAGAGCCAACCTACACCCACCGTTTCCCTGACTATAACTTTACCTAAAGTATAAGCCCTTATAAAGCCATGAAAGCCTACCAAGAATTGTCAAAGAAGCTAGGCAGCAGCCAGGCTGTGCCTTAGGAAAAGACTTTACTTTTTATTATCATGTGCAGTACTTAACTACTCGTTTTGACCTCTAAGATTTTGCTCTCCTATATTTCTATCCCCTGGCTTTCTGATATTTCATGTGATTATATTTGAAATTTTAACCTTGCTTTTCTTTTTGGAATCTCTGATATCTCTGCTGCCACAGGTAATGACAGGTTCCTCTCTAACTGTTGGTGTTATCCCTGGTCAGATTATTACTGATGACAGAAGTAGATGTTTTACGTGGATTCTCTCGATATCAGAAACAAATACAGATATCACAACTCAAAAATGACAGACTGATAACCATTATGAACTTAGATGCAACATTCTTAATACAATATTAGCAAAGTGAGTCTAGGAATATTTAAAAATGATCATGTGTTTTAACCAAGTGGGGCTTATCTCAAGTTGGTTTCAACAACTGAAAATCTACCATGCTGACAGAAAAAAGAAAAATCACGTGACACTCTCAATAGATGCAAAAAAGGAATTTACAAAATGTAACACATTTTTTAAATTAAAAACTCCCAGCAAACTGAGGATAGAAAAGTACATTTTCAAACTGATTATGTGTTTACAGAAAATCTATAGCAAACATCTTACTTAAAATGGTGAAAGCCTTAATACTTTCTACATAAGATTATGAAAAATGCAATGATGTCCTCTCTCCCTAGTTCTTTAAAGTATTGCATTCAATATTAAATAAGTGGAAATATATACCAAGTTCATTGATAAATATTTAATACTTATGAGATGATAATTCTCCTGAAATTGATCTCTAGATTCAGTGGAATTCCCATGAAACCTTATAGGTCCTTTTGGATAAATTACAAAACTGATTCTAAAACAGGGAGAAAGAAAGAAGGGAAGGAAGGAGGAATGGACAGAAAGAAGAAAGAAATAAAGAGAAAAGAAAAGAAAATAAGAAATAAGTGACACCCAAGTTGGGAAGAAAGAAAAATACTATTCTCACATGATGGAAACATATACACAGAAAATCCTTAGGCATCTGCAGAAGTGTGCTAGAGGTATGAAGTGAATTTAACAAAGTTGTAGGATGAAAGATCAATAAATAAAATCAATTGTGTTTCTATACACAATCAACACCAATTAGAAAATAAAATTATGTAAGCAATTTAACTTATAATAGCCTCAAAAATAATAAAATAATTCAGAATAAATTTAATAAAAGGTATGCTGATCCAAAATTTCTAAATCACTAATACAAGAGATTGAATAGGTAGAAATATGTATCAAGTTCATTGGTAAATATACATGTCATACTTATTAGATGATAATTCTTCTGAAACTGATCTCCAGATTTGGCACAATCCCAATCAAACCTATAGGCCTTTTTGGAGAAATTACAAAGCTGATTCTAATTTTTTTTTTTTAAATATGGAAGTCCTAGAATAGCCAGAGCATGTTTTAGAAAGAAGAATAAAGTTGGAAAACTTTCCAAATTTCAAGACATATTGTAAAGCTACACTAACCAGTACAGTAAACTTACTGGCATGAAGAAGACATATATATCAGTGAAACAGAATAAATAATTTAGAAATATATCCAGCCTTACATGGCCAAAGTTGCCAAAGTAATTCAATAAGGAAATCAATGTCTTTATAAAGATGGTACTAATAAAATTGGATATTAAATGGAGAATATGAACTTCAGAATTACCTCACACCATATCCTCAAGTTAACTCAACATGTATTTTATACATAATGTAAATATAAAAAGTATAAAGCTTACTGAATAGGAAAAATTTTTAATAATCTTACTATAGCTAAAAATTTTTTAGATAAGAAAAGGATGGATGAAAATGGAAAAAAATAGTAAGTTGGACTTCATGAAATTAAGACTTTTGCAATTTAAAACATAGCATCAAAAAATGAAAAGGCAAACCACAGATTGGGACAGAATAATTTTAAATATGTCTGATAAAGAACTTTCATCTAGAATGTACACATAACTAAAAAACTAAATAACAAAACACAAATAACTCATTTAACATAATATTTTGACCTAAATGGACCAAATATTTGTACAGATATTTTAATTTAAAAAGAGATGATGTCCAATACACAAATGAAAAGATACTTAACATTACCCGTCATCAGGGAAATGCAAGTTAAAACCACATTGAGGTACCACTGTACACCCACTGGAGTGGCTGACACGAGCAGAACTGACCATACCACATGATGTGAAGAATTGCTATTCACACCTGGCTAGTGGGACTTCAAAATGGTACAGACATTTTGGAAAGCAGTTTGGCAGTTTCTTTTAATGTTAAACTTAGTACTGATCATATAACCAAATAATTCCACTGCGACTCAAAATAAATAAAAACATATCCGTACCAAGCCTCATCCTTGAAGTTCATAGCAGATGTGTCCATCAACTTGTAAATGGATAAACCAGTTGTAGATGGAGTACCACTCAACAATAAAAAGGAGCAAACTGATACAACAGCAATATAAATGAATATCAAAAGCATTATGCTCAGTGAAAGAAGCTAGACATGAAAGACACCAATGTATCATTCCACTAATAGGATACTCTAGAAAATGCAAACTGTAGAAACAGAAGCAGATTACTGGTTGCCTGTGTTCAGGAATGGAGAAAAGATCAAATGCAAAACAGCAAAAGAAAACATTTTGTGATGATGCAGATTTTCTGTATCTTGATCATGATTGTGGTCAAATGATGATATTCATCTGCCATAACCCATTAAATTGCACATTGAAAAGGGTGAATTTTACTGTGTGTACATTATACTTAAATGGAGCTGTAAATATGTTTGGAGCTTATCTGTGAACATTAGTTGCAGAGCAGGAGTTATTTTTATAGAGTGGAAATCTGCTAAGTGCCAACTTGAGAAGGGTTGAGAAAAATTAGAACCTTCTTCCAACACATTTCAGTTAGAACACTCTTAGGATGTCGTTACAGCTGTGCTCTATATTGGAGTCTCTGATGAAATCACATGTCTAACAATCTCAGCATGCCTTTAATCAACAGAATATACACGTGTTTTCTTTTTTTACTATAAAGGATATACCAAACAACTTTTTCAAGACTTTACTTCAAAAAGGCACGTAGTTTTGCAACATTTTTGGTAAGTCTTTAATTATTTCAAAATGAAAAATTGAAAATAAAATGCAATTATTTACTCAGGCCCCCCACAAAAAAGGCCTGTACGGGGAATGCATGTGGTGTGTGTGTGTGTGTGTGTGTGTGTGTGGGTGTGTGTAAGTGTGTGATTTGAAGAATTGAAAAAAATTTAGTGGGGTTTTGTAGCATCACTTTGATAGCATCCTGTAATTTTGAATTGTGTTAGAAATAAAAATAAAGTGAATACACTGATAAAAGAATTTGAAAAGAATTTGCATTATTGCCTAAATTATGTGTGGTTTCCACAGTGGCATGAATCGAGCATCTTTAACCTACATAACAATATATCAGAATGTATTAGGTAAAAAATAAGTAAACTAGTATAACAAAGTTAAATATTTCTAAAGGAAAATTATAGCTTTATTTTTTTTCCTGAACTGTTTTGAGGAGATATTTACACCAAAAGATATTATCATTGATCAATGAAACTTTTTCAGAATTTGCTTGTGTCCCACCAATATTTGATTACATAGTGCTTCTGTGAGTTCCATTTCATTAATTTAGCATTGACAGGAGAGAAGGCAATGGCTCTGCAGCCTCTCTTGATGTGGCATGATCCTGGTTCCGCTGGCTGATATCTATTAGAACCATGGCCTTAATCATGCCTTTCATGCTTCTAACTTGATTTGCATTTGTTGTGTAATCCAAATTTATTCTCTCGTTTAGTCGCTTCCACCCATAGAAAAGCAGGTCTTTTTCATTTCTCCTTCACCATTGCCCCCATTTTTTCTTTTTGTCCTCCCATGATGAAAAACAAGACAGAAACAAACTATAACAACAACAGACACCTTTTGTCTGTGGTCACCAATGCATTGTAGCACTAAATTTTGTTCAAAATCTCTAGATCTGACCTCTATATCTGCTGTTCCCAGAGTTTTTCAATGTATTCTCTAGACTGCTGTGACCCATTGACAGAACGTCTAGCTATATTTAATTGAAAGTTATTACTGTCTGATATGGCTTGGCTGTGTCTGCACCGAAATCTCATCTTGCACTGTAGCTCCCATAATTCACATGTTGTGGGAGGGACCCAGTGAGAGGTAAGTGGATCATGGGGGCAGTTTTCCCCACACTGTTCTAGTGGTAGTGAATAAGTCTCATGAGATCTGATGGTTTTATAAGGGGAAACCCCTTTCGCCTTTCACTTGGTTCTCATTTGCTAAATCATGCCTCTCAGCTGATTCTCTCTAGAATTTATTCTCAGGAGATCTAATTAATAACTTGTCAAGCTGATGTCCATCCTTGGGGACAACTCGTATCTGAAGAATGGCCAGTGAAAGGTATTAAAACTCCATACTCCTGCCTCAATTTAGGGCAACTCTGAAGGGTCACCCCAGCTTCTCAGCTCCCCCTTGAGATTAGCTGAGGTATTTGTTGTGACTGCCTCACATCTCAACTCCCTTTATCCAATTCAGTTTTTTCGCCACAGTTGTTGGTTCCTAGGATTTTACCCAGTTAAATGTTCTCTACACAAATCTCTATCTCAAATCTGCTTTACAGGGAATGTGGCCTCAGACAGGTTTTCATTAGGTTCTGGACATAACTCTCATTAGTCATTGATATGATTGGGCTGTGTCTCCGGCCGAATCTCACCTTGATTGTAATTATCCCCGCATGTCAAGGATGGAGTCAGGTGGAGATAATTGAATCATAGGGGCGGGTTCCCCCTACTGTTCTCCTGGTAGCGAATAAGTCTCACCAGATCTGATGCTTTCAAAATGGGAGTTTCCCTACACAAGCTTTCTTCTCTGCTACCATTTAAGATGTGCCTTTGCTTCTTTTTTGCCTTCTGCCGTGACTGTGAGGCCTCCCCAGCCATGTGGAATTGTGAGTTCATTAAACCTCTTTCCTTTATAAATTACCCGGTCTTGGGTAGGACTTTATTAGCAGCATGAGAACAAACTAGTACAGTCTGTTCTATAAGCCCAAGTTGGATCACAGAGTCCCGCTTTCTGTTTTTTTTTTTCTAGCCCATATTTCTACTAAAACTTGACTCATATAGACTTAAAACAAAATAATTAAGCATGGCTAATATTTATTTAATATTTTATACGTGTCAGGTACTGTATTTTGTAACTTATCTTTTAATAATCTTTCCAAATCTCTAAAAGGAGAATTCTGCTCTTTTATAGAGAAAATAAGGATGGCTCTGAAAATGTTAGTATTAGGGGAAGTAGGGTGAGGGACATAGGGGGCACTTTGTGTTATTTGTGCATTTTACTATCAATCTAAAATCAGGTCAAAATAAAAATTTAAAAAATGAGTAGTAGAAGCAGGTTGTTAAGATTTTCAGTGTGACTCTAGAATTTTTTTGTTTGTTGTTTGTTTTGGAGTGTAGTGGTATTATCTCTGCTCACTGCAACCTCCACTTCCCAGGCTCAAGCAATTCTCCCCCTCAGTCTCCCAAGTAGCTCGGATTATAGGTGCCCCCCCCCACACCCAGCTAATTTTTGTATTTTTTTTTTTTAGTAGAGATGGGGTTTCAGCATGTTGGCCAGGCCAGTCTCCAACTCCTGACTTCAAGTCATCCGCACGCCTCAGCCTCCCGAAGTGCTGGGATTATAGGCATGAGCCACCACTCCTGGCCCAAAGTTCATATTTTAACTACTAACCTAAATTATTTTAAAAACAAAAGCCTCCTTGGACTCAAACCAGGTCAGAGTGACATGATCATGTGCCTGTTTTGTGCAGGGTGAAGTGAGATTATTATCTAGGAAATAGCTGAAATGTCTTGTTGTGGGCATAAATATTTCATATAAATTCTAAGCTTCATATTAGCACTTAGATTATAATTATCTAAAGAATAGAGAACAATTTCATATAATTTTCAGTGTATCAGGCGAATCAAAAGTATACATACAAGCATGCAGATGAATTTCAGTGAATATAGTGGTGACAATGCTCAACAGAATATGTGTCCCCCACCCCATCCCTGCTTCTTGCTCTTTCACTGTCCTAAAGATAGAACAAAATGGTTCAGGCATCCAGCTTGTCCCCCCCACACTTCACACTTTTACTTAATAGCAGCTTATCTTTAACACTTTGTCATCTTTAAGATGTTGCTAATTCTTTCTGGTAGATCCCAGGACTGAGGATGAGGAAGAATGATTTTATTTAAATAAAGTTGCTTAATTAAAAAACAATTTTTTTTTTAGTTTTAAAATATTTTCATTATTTTATAAAATTTTTGTGGGTACATAGGAGGTTTATATATTTGTGGGGTACATGAGATGTTTTGATACAGGCATGCAGTGTGAAATAATCACATCATGAGGAATGGGCTTTCCATCCCCTCAAGCATTTATCCTCTGAGTTAAAAACTATTCAATTGGCTGGGCGCGGTGGCTCACGCCTGTAGTCCCAGCTCTTTGGGAGGCCAAGGGGGGCGGATCGCCTGAGGTCAGGAGTTTGAGACCAGCCTGGCCAACATGATGAAACCCCATCTCTACTAAAAATACAGAAATTAGCCAGGTGTGGTGGCGAGTGCCTGTCATCCCAGCTACTCGGGAGGCTGAGACAGAAAAATCATTTGAACCTGGGAGGTGGAGGTTACAGTGAGCCGAGATCATGCCATTGTACTCCAGCCTGAGTGACAAGAGTGAAACTCCATGTCAAAAACAAACAAAAATCAATTACATTCTTTAAGTTATTAAAATTAAACATTGTAAATGATTTTTTTCCCAAAGCTTTTTCAGAGAAAAAAAAAAGTAGAAACAAAGACACTTTCTACTGATTTCCAACATGGTGACTGTATTTCTAGCATGTGTTAAGGTGAAAAATTGATTTTATGTTTAATACAAAACATAGCATAATGTAATGAAAAGCAAGATTGTAATGATGAAGGAAAATAACATTAGTGCTAATTTTTTTCAATTTGAAGCATTGGATTAAAATGAATTAGGTTATATTCCAACATGTTTATATTGAATTTCTTTTTTCTCCAATTGGTTTCTTTTTATTAATGGGGGAGTGTTGCATTTGTATAAGGTTTCCCTATTATATTCAATTGTTTTGATATGCTTTTAATATGAAGTTTTTATGTTTTCTTTTTGATGTATACATGTTATGCTTTTATGCTGAATTTGATAATTGGTGCTGTATATGCAAAGCAAATGTAATTTCCCAGCTTTTATTTTTTAAAGCCCTGGGAAGCAACATAATGAAGTAGAAATTGTATCAAGACAGGAGTTAGAATACCTGGATTCTAAAATTTAAATTAAATTAGGATCTAGTGACATTATAGGTGTTCCTTGATCTTCTGATGACCTGGTTCCTCAAAAGAAAAATAAAATAATCTTTAAATTGTTTCTAATTCTAAAACTCTATCAATCCTATTTTTAAAATTATAATTAGTTGAACTCTATAAGGTCACAAAAATCCCTAAGAAACTAAAATAAAATTTTATCCTATCTTAAAAATACTCTGATCTTTTTTTATATGCTGACATGAATTCTAATTATTTTTGAGCCCCTAAAAAACATTTAAGATCACAGTTTATGTTTTATTATTGACTTTCAGATAATTAACATTTTACTGATAGATATGAACAAATCTACTCTAACAGAGATAGTCATTAGTTTATTTCTCTCTTTACCAATAACAATGAATTAATTGCCTGAAATAAATGAAACGTAAGCAGCAAAAGTGAACCTTTGAGTATAACTCTTCTTGTAAACATTGACTTAGTTCAAAGGGAGCTTATCTTTAAAAAAAAGCGCTAATTCATGTCTATTGGTATAGATATAATCTTTTGTTCCTTGAAAATAGATCCTACTATACTCCAGACACTATGCCACTTGGTGCAGATATTAACACAAATAGCAGGTGATCATTGTCCTCATGGAGTTTATTTTAAAGAGAACAAAGTGAGACAAAGGCACACAAGCAAAGAACTACAATACAAAGGGGATGGCATCTGACTCAGCATGGAGGTGTCACGGAAGGTGTTGTTTTGCTTAGGTTTTGAAGTGTGGGTAGGAGATGGCCCATGTTGAGAGTGGGAACTGGGAATTAAAAAGATGAGGAGGTCTCTGCAAATCTACATGGATGGGAAGTAGCATGCTGATGTGGGAAACAACTAAAAAGTTCCAGAATGCATGGTTTATAAAGCGTGAGTCAGAGAGGGCTAGACCAGTAGCCAGATCAAGGATATCTCACATGTTATAGTCATGAATTAGTGCATTGACCTGCAGGCCATGGGAGTCACTGAAGGTTTCAGTCAGGTAAGTGAGCTGATCAGAACAGTCCTTTAGATAGGCCGCTCTTTTGGCTGTAAGGGGGACACGTTTGAAGTAGGGCTATAGCTAAAAATATACAGACACTTCCTCTTGTCTACAGCCCTGCTGGCATCTGTTGTATTTTGACTTTTTAATAATAGCCATTCCAACCGGTATGAAATGGTATCTCATTGTGTTTTGATTTGCATTTTTCTGATGATTAGTGATTCTAAGCATTTTTTTTCGTGTATTTGTTGGCCATTTGTATATGTTCTTTTGAGAAGTGTTTGTTCATGTCCTTTGCCCATTTTTTAATTGGGTTATTTTTTTTTCTAATTGATTTAAGTTCCCTGTAGATTCTGGATACTAAAAAACAAACAAAAACCAGAAGTAAATAAATTCTCAGGACACACACACCCAGACCCACACCCACAGAGAGAGAGAGAGAGAGAGCGCCTCGGTAACAGGCCAACAACCACCAGGGTCTAAACTGGGAACACTTTCTAGTACAGAATGAATGGAAAGGATTCATGAAATATCTAGAAAGTAACGTTAATGAGATTTACATGTATGGAGTGAATGAGGAGAAACGGATCATTCAGGATTCTGGTGGGAATAACAGGGGGAGCCATTAGTTGAAATTTTGAAGTGGGAGAAGGAGAGGGAGTTTTAGGGAGAAAGATGAGTTTTTTTTAGGTATTTCAAACCCTTGAAGCTTCTATGGGACATCGAAGTGGAAATAACAGTCTGTGGGTTGGGACAATAAAGAAAGAAATTGGTTGAAGACTAGGGGAAGAGTATAGAGCAAAGAAATATTTAAGATAATAAACATAGAGAGATAGCTGAAAATGTGGGACTGGATTACAAAGGAAGAATGATTTAGTTATGAAGCCCAAGGGCTGACAGGAATGGGTGACTACTCGAGGAGTTCATATGCATCTGTTATTGTATGAATAAAAAAAATTATCTGTTCCTTCCTAAAGATATCTTCAACCTGTTTTTGGATACATATGGGCACTGCTTTTCATTCTCTTAGCCCCATTTCTTATTTTAGCCTCTGCTGTAGCAATCAGTTCTGCACAGGCTTTGACCCAGGCTTTGACTAGTTGGTGCAGGTGTGATATGACACTTACCTGGAATGGCCCACAGTTTGTGGCTGCTCTCACTTAAGCAGGTGGGATGCTCATGTAGGTGTAACCTAGAAGCTTGGTAGAGTTTATGCCCATGGGGCAACCTGTGACCACTCAAAAATAAAGCCCTTTCCTCCTCCCAGATTGAGGAGTCTTGCATTATGTAATAAAACTCCTTAGAAGGCCTATTAGGTTCCAATACAGCATTAGGCAACTTGATAAGGTATCCCATCATCAGCCTTCCTTTCTTCCCTCATTCCACTGCCTCTCACTCTTTCTTCCTAAGTTAACTTCTTAGATAAAATGCCAACTTTCTATATTTTGTTTCACATCAGGGAAAATAATTGTATATCCCATTTCAAAAGCATATAAAAAGGTTACTGTATAGAAAATTTGTCTTTAATAGATTAAGCTGTAATTTTCCAAATACTTTAAAATTTTATTTCAGAAACGTTTTTCCATTTTATAAGCTTCATCTAAAAGCAGAGTTCACCTAAGAATATACCTAAGAGCATATTACATAGAATATATTTTATATTTCAGTAGTTTAGCTAGGATTCTTTCAAAATTGAGAGGATCTACAAATATTTCTAACACATTAGTTTTCAGTCTTAAGGCTGAGTCAAGAACAAAGCTCCTAAACTTTGTGTTGGTGATTGAGAACATTTTAAAATTGTTATTTAATTCATTAATTTATTTTTAAAAAATTTTCACATTGTAATCATATAGATTTATAGGATACAATTTGATGTTTCAATGAATATGTATGTTGTCTAATGATCCAATAAGGATACTTAGTGTATTAATTACCTCATGCATTCATCATTTCTTTTTAATAAGAAATTTCAAAATCCTTTCTTCTAGATACTTTGTAATATACAATACTTTACTTTTAACTATAGTCACACTGCTTTGCAAAGAACACTTCAACTTATTCTTCCTATATAATTGTGATTTCATAACTGTTAACCAATCTATCTCCATTTTGCCCTCCCCACTTCTTCCTCACTGTTTGGTAACCACTATTCTACTCTACTTCTCTATTAACTTTTTTTTTTTAAGATTTCACATATGAGAGAGATCATGCGGTATTTGCTTTCCGTGTCTGGCTTATTTCACTTAACATTGTATCCTGCAGGGTCATCCATGTTGTTGCAACTGGCAGAATTTCATTCTTTTTTTATGGCTGAATAGTAGTTCATTGTGTGTGTGTCCATATACATATATATATATATAATTAATTTTATGTATATTATAATTACACATAAAATTATATATAATTATAGTTATAATTATACGTAATTATACATATAATAATATATATTATACATAATATATAATATACATAATATACGTTATGTATATTATACATAATATACGTTATGTATATTATATATGTATATATGTATTATATATGTATGTATATATATTATACGTTATATATTATATATACTATACATAATATGTTATGTATATTATATACATAATATATATTATGTATATAATATACATAACATATTATGTATAGTATACATAATATATATTATATATAATATACATAATATATATTATATATGATATACATAATATATTATATCATATATATTATATAATATACATAGTATATATTATATATATAATATATATTATGTATAATATATATATTATATATAATATACATAATATATATTATATATAATATACATAATATATATTATATATAATATACATAATATATAATATATAATATACATAATATATATTATATATAATATACATAATATATATTATATATAATATACATAATATATATTATATATAATATACATAATATATATTATATATAATATATATAATATATAATATACATAATATATATTATATATAATATACATAATATATATTATATATAATATACATAATATATATTATATATAATATACATAATATATATTATATATAATATACATAATATATATTATATATAATATACATAATATATATCGTATATATATAATTCACTTGTTTGTTTTTAGACACATAGATTGATTCCATATCTGATTATTAGAAATAGTGCTACAGTAAACATAAGAGTGCAGATATTTTTCAAACACAATGATTTCATTTCCTATGGATGTATACCCAGTAGTGGGATTGCTGGGTTATGTGATCGAATGATTGTTGCTTTGTTTTTTTTTTATTTTTTAGCGAATTTCCATAAAGTTTTGCTTAATGGTTGTACTAGTTTACAACCCCATCAACAGTGTGTAAGTGTTCCCTTTTCTCCACTTCCTTGCCAACTCTTGTTATCTTTTACCTTTTTGGTAATAGCCATTCTAATGGGTGAACTGGTATCTCATTGTGGTTTTGATTTGCATTTCCCTGATGGTTAGGGATGTTGAACATGATTTTATTATATATTCGTCTTGACCATTTCTATATTTTCTCTTGTGGCATGTCTTTTAGTTTATTTTGTCCTTTTTTTTTTTTTTTTTTGAGAAGGAGTCTTGCTCTGTTGCCCAAGCTGGAGTACAGTGGTGCAATCGGGGCTCACGGCAACCTCCATCTCCCTGGTTCAAGCAATTCCCCTGCCTCAGCCTACTGAGTAGCTGGGGTTACAGGCACACGCCATCATGTTTGGCTAAATTTTTGTATTTTTAGTAGAGAAATGATTTCACCATATTGGTCAGGCTGGTCTCAAACTCCTGACCTCAGGCAATCCACCTGCCTCAGCCTCCCAGTTTTGCCCATTTTTAAATAAGTTATTTATGTTTTTGCTGTTGAGTTGTTTAAGTTTCTTATATAATCTGGGCATTAACTCCTTAGCAGATGTATAGTTTGCAAATATTGTATCCCATTCTGTAAGTTGTTTTTTCACTCTGTTAAGTTTCCTTTGCTGTGCAGAAGCATTTTAGTTTGATGAAACCCCATTTATCTATTTTTGCTTTTGTTGCCTGTGCTTTTGACGTCTCATTTAAAAAATCCTTGTACAACCCAAAGTTATAGAGAATTTCCCACATGTTATCTTCTAGTAGTTTTTCATAGTTTTCAATCTTACCTTTAGGTCTTTAATCGCATTTGAGTTGATTTTTGTATAAGGTAAAAGATAGGGGTCTGATTTCATTATCCCACATATAGATATCCAATCTTCTCAGTACCATTTAATGAAGACACTGTCTTTACCCCTGTGTGTGCTCTTGACTCCTTTTTTGAAAATCAGTTGACTTTAGGTATGAGAATTTATTTCTGAGCTGTATATTCTCTTCCATTGGTCTATGTGTTTGCTTTATGGCAGTGCCATGCTGTTTTGCTTACTATGGCTTTGTAGTATATTTTGAAGTCAGGTAGTGTGGTGCCTCCAGCTTTGTTATTTTTGCACAGGATTGCTTTGGTTATTTGGGGTCTTTTCTGGTTTCATACAAATTTTAGGGTATTTTTTTCTATTTCTGTGAAGAATTTCATTGTTATTTTGATAGGGATTGCATTGAATCTGTAGGACATTTTGTTAGTATGGTCATTTCAATAGTATCAATTCTTCCATTCCATGAGTATATAGTGTCCATTTTTTGTGTATTGTAAATTTTTCCATCAGTGTGTTATAGTTTTCATTGAAGAGATCTTTCACGACCTTGATTAAATTTATCTGCAGATTTCTTGGTAGCTATTGTAAATGGAATTCCTTTCTTGATGACTTTTTCAGATAGTTCACTATTAGTGTATAGAAACACCACTGCATTTTCTGTGTTGATTTTGTATACTACAACTTTACTGAATTTATTTATGATTTCTAGTAGTTTTTGGTCAAGTCTTTAGGGTTCTCACTCTATATAAGTATATATAGAAAGAACCCTAAAGAGAGAGAGATCATATATATCTATATGATCATATATATAGATGTATACATATGTATGTGAGATCACATTTTCTACAAACAGAAACAATCTGACTTCCTTCTTTCCAGTTTGGATCCCTCTTATTTATTTCTTTTGTCTAATTGCTCTGGCTCTGACCTCCAGTACTATGCTAAATAGAAGTGGTAGAAGTTGACATCCTTGTCTTCCTCCATATCATAGAGGAAAAGCATTTAACTATTCACCATAAATAAGATGTTAGCTGTGGGTTTGTCACATATGGCCTTTACTGCGTTGAGGTACACTCCTATACCTACCTTCTTGACAGTTTTTATCATAAACGAATGTTGACTTTTGTCAAGTGTTCTTTTTGCATCTGTTGAAATGATCACATGGTTTTTGTTTTTCTTTCTATTGTGGTGGTGTATCATATTTACTGATTTGTGCATGTTAAGCCATCCTTTCATCCCTGGGATGAATCCCACTTGATTATAGTGAATACTCTTTTTAGTGTGCTGTCGAAGTCAGTTCACTTGTATCTTGTTGAGAATTTTTGTATCTATGTTCTTCAGGAATATTGGCCTGTTATTTTCATTTTGTGCATGTCTTTGTCTGGTTTTAGAATCAGGATATTGCGAGCCTCATAAGATGAGTATGGAAGTATTCCTTCCTCATTACTTTCGTGGAAAAGTTTGTGGAGAATTGGTAGTTATTCTTTAACTGTTTGGTAGAATTCAGCAGCGAAGACATCAGGTCCTGGGTGTTGGTTGTTGTTGTTGTTTTGATGGAAGATGTTTTATTATTGATTCAATTTCCAAACTCATTATTGATGTGATCAGATGTTATATTTCCTCACAATTTAATCTGGGTAGTTGTATGTGTGCAGAAATTTATTCATTTTATTCTACATTATCAAATTTGTTGGCATATAGTTATGAGTAATGTCTTACAATCCCTTATATTTCTGTGGTGTATCAGTTGTAATGTCTCCTTTTTCATCTTTTATTTATTTGAATTTTCTCTCCTTTTGTCTTAGTTTAGCTAAAGGTTTATCAGTTTTACCTTTACACTTTGTCTTATTTATCTTTTGAAATATTTTTTAGTGTCTGTTTCCTTTATATCTGCTGTGAGCTTTATTATTTCCTTCCTTCTACCAATTTTGGGTTTAGTTTGTTTTTGATGTTCTAGTTACTTGAAGTGTATAATTTTGCTTTGTGATTTGAAAATCTGTCTTCATTTTTGGTGTAGGCTTTTATTGCTATAAATTTCCCTCTTAGAACTGCTTTTGCTACGTTCCATAGGTTTGGGTATGTTGGATTTTCATTCTTACTTGTCTCAGCGACTTTTGAAATTTTCCTATTAATGTCTTAATGAGACCTATTGATTTCTTGGGTGCATGCTATTTAATTTCCATGTCTTCATAAAATTTCCAAGGGCTTTCCTGTTGTTGATTTCTGGCTTTATATCACTGTAATCAGAAAAGATACTTCATATGATATCTGTCTTCTTAAGTTTGTTAAGACTTATTATGTGTCATAATGTATGATTGGTCCTAGAGAATGTTTGGTGTACAGTTGAGAATAATTTGTATTCTGCAGCTGTTGGATGATGTATTAGTCTGTTTTCATACTGCTGATAAAGACATACCCGAGACTGGGTAATTTACAGAGAAAAAGAGGTTTAGTGGACTCATAGTTCCACGTGGCTGGGGAGGTCTCCCAATCATGATGGAAGGCGAAAGGCACATCTTACATGGTAGCAAACAAAATAGAATTGAGAACCAAGTGAAAGGGTTCCCCCTTATAAAACCATCAGATCTTGTTAGACGTATTCACTACCACAAGAACAGTATGGGGGAAACCGCCCCCATGATTCAATTATCTCCCACTGGTTCCCTCCCACAACATGTATGAATTATGGGAGCTATAATCAAGATGAGATTTCGGTGGGGATATACAGCCAAACCATATCAGGTGAGATCTTCTTTACCTGCTAGGTCCATTTGGTCTATGGTATAGTTTGAGTCTGTCATTTTTTGGTTGATTTTCTCTTCATATAATCTGTCCATTTTTAAAGTGGAGTGTTGAAATTTCCTACTAATATTGTATTGCAGTCTATCTCTACCTTTAAATCTAATATTTGCTTTACATATCTGGTTGTTCTGGTGTTGGGTACATATATAGTTACACCTAAGTAACATATATGTTACGTCCTCTTATTGAATTGGACCTTTTATCATTTCTTTATACAGTGACATTCTTTTTTTATATAGTTCTTTTATTTAAAGCCTTTTAAAATATGACATGACTGTGGCTACTCTTGCTTGCTTTTCATTTGTTTGCATAAAATATATTTTTCCATCTCTTCACTTTCAGTCTATTTTGTCTTTAATAGTGAGGTAAGTATCATGTAGGCAGCACATAGGTGGCTTTTGCTGTCTGAATCCATTCATCCACTTTATATCTTTTAAGTAGAGTTTAATCCACTTCTATTCAAGTTTATTATTGATAAATTAGGACTTCCTTCTACCATTTCATTACTTGTTTTTTAGATTACTTGTTCACTTCTTCCTTTCTTATTGTTCATCTCTCTAGTTTGGTGGTTTTCTGTGGTGCTAAGCTTTGTTTCTTTTCCCTTTTTTGGTGTGTGTGTGTGTATCTGCTGTAATTTATTTCTTTCTGGTAAGTGAAACTAACATACAGAGTCCTGTATTTGTAACAGACTATTTTACACTGATAACAACTTAACATCTGTCACATAAAAATACTCTTGACTTCTCCCCCTCACACACACAATTTATACTTTTGTTACGTTACATTGCATCTTTATGAATGGTAGACTCAATGGAACATAGGATCTATGTCACAACTAAATCAATTATTTAATGGCAGCATTAAAGCAGCCCAAAGAATTTGAAAAACTGGTGTGGGTGTATTTAACTTTTTAAAAACTATGTTTCATAATGTTTTCATTAAAAAGTCTTTATCAGTTTGCTAATGCCTAATTTTTACAACCAGCCACCATAGATTTTACAGGATAAATATATTATTTCAGTGGTAATTGAAGCAGAATTTTTGTTGCTCTTCTTACCCTTAGAGATTGTGTATTATCCTCAGACGTAATTCTTTGATTTTTTTTCTTTTCATGTTGTTACACATAGTTACCAACAATCAACGTGAGAATAACCTTTGAATATTTTCAAGCATTAAGATTTGTTTATACAGCTGCACAATTAGACAACCAACACTCTTGGGTCTTTACCTCTCAGCATTCCCCTGATTATTAACTTAAAGTTATGATGGGAAAAGTATCAATTTTTCTTGGTCACCTAGATTTAGAAATATGTAATAAGTATAAGCTTGGGTCTGCTTCTTCAGAAGCCTAGGAAGTGGAGTGATGGTTCTCTGAAGAGGCTGGAAACAAAGTATGTGTTTCCAGAAGGCTTAATAGAATATGTTGAGACATAGGCCATTAACACAAAAGTGAAAGAAATGCAAAAAATGTATGAAAGTAAGGATTTGAGAAGGGAAATTTTATTTTTAAGTCTAAGATTCCTATGAATTATATGAAAGTAAATGTCCTATCCCTAAAATTAGCCAAAGGAAGCACTTCACTTATCAATGTGATGTGACTTTTCATACTCTTATCTAAAGATATCCTAAACTAAGATCCAGTTTTCTAAGAAAAGACCTTTTACTCATGCTTTAAAGCATGTTAGATGATTCCTACCACATCACATCATGTTGTTTACATGTATGATTTAAACTGCATTTATTCTTCAACTCACTGGTTCCTTAGGCTTCTTATCTTTCCTTGCACGCTTAGATAATTTTATGTAAAATTGATTTTTAGAAGTTTAGTTGCTGGGCGTAATGGCTGTCACCTGTAAACCCAGTAGTTTGGGAATTCAAGGCAGGTGGATTTCTTGAGTCTTGGAGTTTGAGGCCTGCCTGGGAAAGA
Organism: Gorilla gorilla gorilla; assembly: GCF_029281585.2. Classification (NCBI taxonomy): domain Eukaryota; kingdom Metazoa; phylum Chordata; class Mammalia; order Primates; family Hominidae; genus Gorilla; species Gorilla gorilla. The sequence continues at coordinate 4,467,502 of NC_073227.2, read as the reverse complement.
TGACAAACCCCATTTGTACAAAAATAAAAATATTAGCTGGATATGGTGGCACATGCCTGTGGTCCCAGCTACCCCAAGTCTGAGGTGGGTGGATGGCTTGAGTCCGAGAGGCAGAGGTGTGAGCCAAGATCATGCCCTGCTCTTCACCCTGGGCAACGAAGCCAGACACTGTTTCAAAAAAAAAAATCTAGTGAGATTAGATTTCTATTTCTATGTGATTAAAAATTAGGAGAACTTCAAGGCTAATGAATATTAAAAAATGGCCATTGCTACTTGCATGTTCTATGAAGCCAGCATACACAGCAACGTGCTACCTAAAAACCAAGCTACTTAATATGTAGCTTAGATTTCAGATTTGATTGTCTTTGAGGGTTCATTATTGCAGAGATCAATTGCCAGACCAAATATAGACTAATTATGTACTTGGTCTTTTTTCATATGAAACTTCACAGCCTCGGGTATAAATTAAGAGCAAATACGGATGTTTATAAAGATAGCGGTGTAGATATTTCAATGTTTATACAGTTAGCGGTGTAGATATTTCCATGTCCATACAGATAGCGGTGTGGACATTTCCATGTTTATACAGATAGTGGTGTATATTTTTCCATGTTTATAGAGATAGCGGTATAGATATTTCCATTTTTATACAGATAGCGGTGCAGATATTTCCATGTATATACAGATAGCGGTGTAGATATTTCCATGTTTATACAGATGGCAGTGTAGATATTTCCATGTTTATAGAGATGGCGGTGTAGATATTTCCATGTTCCTACAGAGGGCGGTGTAGGTATTTCCATGTTCATACAGATGGCGGTGAAGATATTTGCATGTTCATCCAGATGTATGTGTACATATTTCCATGATAATACAGATGGTGGTGTAGATATTTCCATGTTCATACAGATTTCGTGGTAGATATTTCCAAGTTCATACAGATGGCGGTGTAGATATTTCAATGTTTATAGAGATTGCGGTGAAGATATTTCCATTTTTATACAGATGGCCGTGTAGATATTCCCATTTTTATTCAGATGGCGGTGTAAATATTTCCATTTTATACAGATAGCGGTGTAGATATTTCCATGTTCACACAGATTGCGGTGAAGGTATTTCCATCTTTATAGAGATAGCGGTGTAGATATTTCCATGTTCATACAGATAGCGGTTTAGATATTTCCATGTTTATAGAGATGGCGGTGTAGATATTTCCAAGTTTATACAGATGGCGGAGTAGATATTTCCATGTTTATAGAGATGGTGGTGTAGATATTTCCATGTTTATACAGATGGCGGTGCAGATATTTCCATGTTTATAGAGATAACGGTGTAGATATTTCCATGTTTATGAACATAGCGGTGTAAATATTTCCATGTTTATAGAGACAGCGGTGTAGACATTTCCATGTTAATAGAGATAGCATTCTAGATATTTCCATGTTTCTACAGATAGCGGTGTAGATATTTCAATGTTCATACAGATAGTAGTGTAGATATCTCCATGTTTATAGAGATAGCGGTGTAGACACTTAGCTGTTTTACAGATAGCAGTGTTGATATTTCCAAGTTTATACAGATAGCGGTGTAGATATTTCCATGTTTATACAGATAGCGGTGTAGATATTTCCATGTTTATACAGATAGCGGTGTACATATTTCCATGTTTATACAGATAGCCGTGTAGATATTTCCATGTTTATACAGATAGCGTTGTAGATATTTCCATGCTTATACACTTAGCGGTGTAGATATTTCCATGTTTATACAGATAGCGGTGAAGATATTTCCATGTTTATGCAGATAGCGGTGTAGGTATTTCCATCTTTATAGTGACGGCGCTGTGGATATTTCCATGTTCAAACAGATGGCGGTGTAGAAATTTCCATGTTTACACAGATAGCGGTGTAGACATCTCCATGTTTACACAGATACCGTTGTAGGTATTTCCATGTTTATAGAGATAGCGGTGTAGATATTTCCATGTTTATACAGATAGCTGTGAAGATATTTCCACGCTTATAAAGATAGCGTTGTAGATATTTCCAAGTTCATACAGACAGCGGTTTAGATATTTTCATGTTTATACAGATAGCGGTGTAGATATTTCCATGTTTTTACAGATAGCCTTGTAGATATTTCCATGTTTATACAGATGGCGGTTTAGATATTTCCATGTTTATACAGATGGCGGTGTACGTATTTCCATGTTTATGGAGATGGCGGTCTAGATATTTTCATGTTTATGGAGATAGCGGTGTAGGTATTTCCATGTTTAGAGAGATAGCGGAGTTGATATTTCCATGTTCATTCAGATAGCGCTGTAGATATTTCCATGTTCATACAGATAGCGGTGTAGATATTTCCATGTTCATACAGATAGCGTTGAAGATACTTCCATGTTCATTCAGATGGCGGAGTAGATATTTCCATGTTTATAGACATAGCGTTGTTGATGCCTCCATGTTTATACAGATGGCGCTGTAGGTATTTTCATGTTCATGCAGATAGCGGTGTAGGTGTTTCCATGTTTATAGAGATGGCAGTGTAGATATTTCCATGTTCATACAGATGGCGGTGTAGATATTTCCATGTTCATACAGATGGCGCTGTAGATATTTCCAAGTTTATAGAGATAGCAGTGTACTTATTTCCATGTTTATGGATAAAGCTGTGTAGATATTTCCATGTATATGCAGATAGCTGTGTAGATATTTCCATGTTCATACAGAGAGCAGTGTAGATAATTCCACCTTTATAGAGATGGCAGTGTTGATATTTCTACGTTCATTCAGATGGCGGTGTAGATATTAATATGTTTATAGAGATGGCCGTGTGGATATTTCCATGTTTATACAGATGGCGGTGTAGATATTTCTATGTTTATAGATTAGGCGGTGTAGATATTTCCATGTTTATACAGAAAGCGGTGTAGATATTTCCATGTTTACACAGACAGCGGTGTAGACCTTTCCATGTTTACACAGATATCGTTGTAGATAGTTACATGTTTATAGAGATAGCAGTGTAGTTATTTCCATGTTTATACAGATAGCGCTGAAGGTATTTCCATGTTTACACAGATAGCAGTGTGGATATTTCCATGTTTATACAGATAGCAGTGTAGTTATTTCCATGTTTATAGAGATAGCAGTGTAGATATATCCATTGATATACAGATAGCTGTGTAGATATTTGCATGTTCATACTGATAGCGGTGTAGATATTTCCGTGTTCGTACAGATAGCGGTGTAGATATTTCCATGTTCATACAGATAGCGGTGTAGTTATTTCCATGTTCATACAGATAACGGTGTAGATATTTCCATGTTCATACAGATAGCGGTGTAGATACTTCCATGTTCATACAGTTAGCGGTGAAGATATTTCCATGTTCATACAGATGGCGGTGTAGATAATTACATGTTCATACAGATGGCGGTATAGATATTTCCATGTTCGTACAGATGGCGGTGTAGATATTTCCATGTTCATAGAGATGGCGGTGTAGGTATTTCCATGTTTATACAGATAGCGGTGTAGATATATCCATGTTTATACAGATAGCAGTATAGATATTTCCATGTTTATACAGATGACGGTGTACATATTTCTATGTTTTTAGAGATGGTGGTCTAGATATTTCCATGTTTACAGAGATAGCGTTGTAGTTATTTCCAAGTTTATAGAGATAGCGGTGTAGATATTTCCATGTTTATACGGATAGCGGTGTAGATATTTCCATGTTTATACAGATAGCGGTGTAGATATTTACATGTTTATAGAGATGGCGGTCTAGATATTTCCTTGTTTATACAGATAGCATTGCAGATATTTCCATGTTTACAGAGATAGCGGTGTAGATATTTCCAATTTTATAGAGATAGCGGTGTAGATGTTTCCAATTTTATACAGATAGAAGTGTAGATATTTCCATGTCCATACAGATAGCGGTGTAGATATTTCCACGTTTATAGAGATGGCGGTGTACATATTTCCGTGTTCATACAGAGGGCGTTGTAGACATTTCCATGTTTATAGAGATGGAGGTGTAGATATTTCCATGTTTATTCAGATGGTGGTGCAGATATTTCCATGTTTATAGAGATGGCGGTGTAGATATTTCCATGTTTATACAGACAGCGGTGTAGATATTTCCATGTTTACACAGATAGCGGTGTGGATATCTCCATGTTTATACAGATAGCGGTGTAGATATTTCCATGTTTATACAGATAGCGGTGTAGATATTCCATCTTAATACAGATTTCGGTGTAGATATTTCCATGTTCCTACAGAAGGCGGTGTAGATATTTCCATGTTCATACAGATGGCGCTGTCGATATTTCCAAGTTTATAGAGATAGCGGTGTAGTTATTTCCATGTTTATAGATAAAGCTGTGTAGATATTTCCATGTACATGCAGATAGCTGTGTAGATATTTCCATGTTCATACAGATAGCAGTGTAGATAATTCCACCTTTATAGAGATGGCGGTGTAGATATTTCTACATTCATTCAGATTGTGGTGTAGATATTAATATGTTTATAGAGATGGCGGTTTGGATATTTCCATGTTTACACAGATGGCGCTGTAGATATTTCTATGTTTATAGAGAAGTCGGTGTAGTTATTTCCATGTTTATACAGAAAGCGGTGTAGATATTTCCGTGTTTACACAGACAGCGGTGTAGGCCTTTCCATGTTTACACAGATATCGTTGTAGATATTTACATGTTTATAGAGATAGTGGTGTAATTATATCCATGTTTATACAGATAGCGCTGAAGATATTTCCATGTTTACACAGATAGCAGTGTGGATATTTCCATGTTTATACACATAGCGGTGTAGATATTTCCATCTTAATACAGATGGTGGTGTAGATATTTCCATGTTCCTAGAGATGGCGGTGTAGATATTTCCATGTTCATACAGATGGTGGTGTAGACATTTCCATGTTTAGTCATATAGCATTGTAGATATTTACATGTTTATATAGATAGCGGTGTAGTTATTTCCATGTTTATACAGATAGCGGTGAAGATATTTCCATGTTTACACAGATAGCGGTGTGGATATTTCCATCTTTATACAGATAGCGTTGTAGATATTTCCATGTTTATACTGATAGCGGTGCAGATATTTCCATGTTTATACAGATAGCGGTGAAGATATTTCCATGTTTATACAGGTAGCGATGTAGATATTTCCAAGTTTATAGAGATAGCGGTGTAAATATTTCCATGTTTATACAGATAGCGGTGTAGATATTTCCATCCTAATACAGATGGCGTTGTCGATATTTCCTTGTTCATACAGATGGCGGTGCAGATATTCCCATGTTCGTACAGATGGCGGTGTAGATATTTCCATGTTTATAGCGATGGCGGTGTAGATATTTCCATGTTTATTCAGATAGCGGTGTAGATATTTCCATATTTATACAGATAGCGGTGTGGATATTTCCATGTTTATAGAGATGGCGGTGTAGATATTTCTACGTTTATACAGGTGGCGGTGTAGATGCTTCCTTCTTTATATACATAACGGTGTAGATATCTCCATGTTCATACAGATGGCGGTTTAGATATTTCCATCTTTATAGAGATGGCGGTATAGGTATTTCCATGTTTATAGAGATGGCGGTGTAGATAATTTCATGTTCCTACAGATGGCGGTGTAGATATTTCCATGTTTATAGATATTGCGGTGTAGATATTTCCACGTTTATAGAGATAGTGGTGTAGTTATTTCCAAGTTTATAGAGATAGCGGTGTAGATATTTCCATGTTTATACAGATAGCGGTGTAGTTATTTCCATGTTTATTCACAGAGCAGTGTATATATTTACATGTTTGTAGAAATGGCGGTGTAGATATTTCGTTGTTCATACAGATAGCGGTGTAGATATTTCCATTCTTATAGACATAGCAGTGTAGATATTTCCATTTTTATACTAATAGCAGTGTGAATATTTCCAAGTTCATACAGACAGAGGTGTAGATATTTCCACCTTTATAGATATGGTGGTGTAGATATTTCCATGTTCATACGGTTGGCAGTGAAGATATTTCCATGTTTATACAGATGGCAGTGTAGATATTTCCATGTTTATACAGATGGCGGTGTAAGTATTTCCATGTTTACACAGATAGCGGTGTAGGTATTTCCATGTTTACACAGATAGCGGTGTAGACATTTCCATCTTTACACAGATAGCGTTGTAAATATTTACATGTTCATAGAGATAGCGGTGTAGTTATTTCCATGTTTATACAGAGAGCGGTGAAGATATTTCCATGTTTACACAGCTAGCAGTGCGGATATTTCCATGTTTATGCAAATAGCAGTGTAGTTATTTCCACGTTAATAGAGATTTCAGTGTAGATATTTCCATTGATATACAGATAGCTGTGTAGATATTTGTATGTTCATAGAGATAGCGGTGTAGATATTTCCATGTTTATTCAGATAGCGGTGTAGATATTTCCATGTTCATACAGTTAGCGGTGTAGATATTTCCATGTTCATACAAATGGCGGTGTAGATATTTCCATGTTCATAGAGATGGCGGTGTAGATCTTTCCATGTTTATACAGATAGCAGTGTAGTTATTTCCATGTTTATAGATATAGCAGTGAAGATATTTCCATTGATATACAGATAGCGGTGTAGATATTTGCATGTTCACACAGATAGCGGTGTAGATATTTCCATGTTTATACAGATAGCAGTGTAGTTATTTCCATGTTTATAGAGATAGCATTGTAGATATATCCATTGATATACAGGTAGCTGTGTAGATATTTGCATGTTCATACAGATAGCGGTGTAGATATTTCCATGTTCGTACAGATAGCGGTGTAGATATTTCCATGTTCATACAGATAGCGGTGTAGTTATTTCCATATTCATACAGATAACGGTGTAGATATTTCCATGTTCATACAGATAGCGGTGTAGATACTTCCATGTTCATACAGTTAGCGGTGAAGATATTTCCATGTTCACACAGATGGCGGTGTAGATAATTACATGTTCATACAGATGGCGGTATAGATATTTCCATGTTCGTACAGATGGCGGTGTAGACATTTCCATGTTCATAGAGATGGCGGTGTAGATATTTCCATGTTTATACAGATAGCAGTGGAGTTATTTCCATGTTTATAGAGATAGCAGTGTAGATATTTCCATTGATATACAGATAGCTGTGTAGATATTTGCATGTTCATACAGATAGAGGAGTACATATTTCCATGTTTATATGGATAGCGGTGTAGATATTTCCATGTTCATACAGATGGCGGTGTAGATATTTCCATGTTCTTACAGATAGTGGTGTAGATATTTCCATGTTCATACAGATAGCGGTGTAGATATTTCCATGTTCATACAGTTATCGGTGTAGATATTTCCATGTTCATACAGATGGCGGTGCAGATATTTACATGTTCATACAGATGGCGTTGTAGACATTTTCATGTTCATACAGATGGCGGTGTAGATATTTCCATGTTCATACAGATAGCGGTGTAGTTATTTCCATGTTCATACCAATAGCGGTGTAGATATTTCCATGTTCATACAGTTAGCGGTGTAGATATTTCCATGTTCATACAGATGGCGGTGTAGATATTTACATGTTCATACAGATGGCGGTGTAGATATTTCCATGTTCGTACGGATGGCAGTGTAGATATTTCCATGTTCATATAGGTGGCGGTGTAGATATTTCCATGTTTATACAGAAAGCAGTGTAGTTATTTCCATGTTTATAGAGATAGCAGTGTGGATATTTCCATTGATATACAGATAGCTGTGTAGGTATTTCCATGTTCATACAGATAGCGGTGTAGATATTTCCATGTTCGTACAGATAGCTGTGTAGATATTTCCATGTTTGTACAGATAGCGGTGTAGATATTTCCATGTTCATACAGATAACGGTGTAGATATTTCAATGTTCATACAGATAGCTGTGTAGATATTTCCATGTTCGTCCAGATAGCTGTGTAGATATTTATATATTCATACAGATAGCGGTGTAGATGTTTCCATGTTCATACAGATAACGGTGTAGATATTTCCATGTTCATACAGATAGCGGTGTAGATGTTTCCATATTCATACAGATAGCGGTGTAGATATTTCCATGTTCATACGGTTAGCGGTGTAGATATTTCCATGTTCATACAGATGGCGGTGAAGATATTTCCATGTTCATACAGATGGCGGTTTAGATATTTCCATGTTCGTACAGATGGCGCTGTAGATATTTCCATGTTCATAGAGATGGCGGTGTAGATATTTCCATGTTTATGCAGATAGCGGTATAGATATTTCCATGTCTATACAGATGGTGGTGTAGATATTTCCATGTTTATAGAGATGGCGGTCTAGATATTTCCATGTTTACAGAGATAGTGGTGTAGTTATTTCCAAGTTTATAGAGACAACGTTGTAGATATTTCCATGTTTATACTGACAGCGGTGAAGATATTTCCATGTTTATACAGATAGCGGTGTAGATATTTCCATGTTTATACAGATAGCAGTGTAGATATTTCCATGTTTATAGAGATAGTGGTGTAGATAATTTCAATTTATACCGAGAGCAGTGTAGATATTTCCAAGTTCATACAGATAGCGGTGTAGATATTTCCACGTTTATGAAGATGGCGGTGTAGATATTTCCATGCTCATGCAGATGGCGGTGTAGATATTTCCATGTTCATACAAATGGCGGTGTAGGTATTTCCATGTTCATAGAGATGGCGGTGTAGATTTTTCCATGTTCATACAAATGGCGGTGTAGATATTTCCATGTTCATAGAGATGGCGGTGTAGATATTTCCATGTTTATACAGATAGCAGTGTAGTTATTTCCATGTTTATAGAGATAGCAGTGTAGATATTTCCATTGATATACAGATAGCTCTGTAGATATTTGCATTTTCATACAGATAGCGGTGTAGATATTTCCATGTTTATACAGATAGCGGTGTAGATATTTCCATGTTCATACAGATAGCGGTGTAGATATTTCCATGTTCATACAGTTAGCGGTGTAGATATTTCCATGTTCTTACAGATGGCAGTGTAGATATTTACATGTTCATACAGATGGCGGTGTAGATATTTCCATGTTCATACAGATGGCGGTGTAGATATTTCCATGTTCATACAGATGGCGGTGTAGATATTTCCATGTTCATACAGATAGCAGTGTAGATATTTCCATGTTCTTACAGATGGCAGTGTAGATATTTACATGTTCATACAGATGGCGGTGTAGATATTTCCATGTTCATACAGATGGCAGTGTAGATATTTCCATGTTCATACAGATAGCGGTGTAGATATTTCCATGTTCATACAGATAGCGGTGCAGATGTTTCCATATTCATACTGATAGCGGTGTAGATATTTCCATGTTCATACGGTAAGCGGTGTAGATATTTCCATGTTCATACAGATGGCGGTGAAGATATTTACGTATTCATACAGATGGCGGTGTAGATATTTCCATGTTCGTAATGATGGCGGTGTAGATATTTCCATGTTCATAGAGATGGCGGTGTAGATATTTCCATGTTTATGCAGATAGCGGTATAGATATTTCCATGTCTATACAGATGGTGGTGTAGATATTTCCATGTTTATAGAGATGGCGGTCTAGATATTTCCATGTTTACAGAGATAGTGGTGTAGTTATTTCCAAGTTTATAGAGACAGCGTTGTAGATATTTCCATGTTTATACAGATAGCGGTGAAGATATTTCCATGTTTATACAGATAGCAGTGTAGTTATTTCCATGTTTATAGAGATAGCAGTGTAGATATTTCCATTGATATACAGATAGCTGTGTAGATATTTGCATGTTCATACAGATAGCGGTGTAGATATTTCCATGTTCATACAGATAGCGGTGTAGATATTTCCATGTTCATAGAGATAGCGGTGTAGATATTTCCATGTTCATACAGTTAGCGGTGTAGATATTTCCACGTTCTTACAGATGGCAGTGTAGATATTTACATGTTCTTACAGATGGCGGTGTAGATATTTCCACGTTCATACAGATGGCGGTGTAGATATTTCCATGTTCATACAGATGGCGGTGTAGATATTTCCATGTTCATACAGATAGCGGTGTAGATATTTCCATGTTCGTACAGTTAGCGGTGTAGATATTTCCATGTTCATACAGATCTCGGTGCAGATATTTACATGTTCATACAGATGGCGGTGTAGATATTTCAATGTTCGTACGGATGGCAGTGTAGATATTTCCATGTTCATACAGGTGGCGGTGTAGATATTTCCATGTTTATACAGATAGCAGTGTAGTTATTTCCATGTTTATAGAGATAGCATTGAAGATATATCCATTGATATACAGATAGCTGTGTAGATATTTGCATGTTCATACAGATAGCGGTGTAGATATTTCCATGTTCGTACAGATAGCGGTGTAGATATTTCCATGTTCATACAGATAGCGGTGTAGTTATTTCCATGCTCATACAGATAACGGTGTAGGTATTTCCATGTTCATACAGATAGCGGTGTAGATACTTCTATGTTCATACAGTTAGCGGTGAAGATATTTCCATGTTCATACAGATGGCGGTGTAGATATTTACATGTTCATACAGATGGCGGTATAGATATTTCCATGTTCGTACAGATGGCGGTGTAGATATTTCCATGTTCATAGAGATGGCGGTGTAGATATTTCCATGTTTATACAGATAGCAGTGGAGTTGTTTCCATGTTTATAGAGATAGCAGTGTAGATATTTCCATTGATATACAGATAGCTGTGTAGATATTTGCATGTTCATACAGATAGCGGAGTACATATTTCCATGTTTATACAGATAGCGGTGTTGATATTTCCATGTTCATATAGATAGCGGTGTAGTTATTTCCATGTTCATACAGTTAGCGGTGTAGATATTTCCATGTTCTTACAGATGGCAGTGTAGATATTTACATGTTCATACAGATGGCGGTGTAGATATTTCCATGTTCATACAGATGGCGGTGCAGATATTTACATGTTCATACAGATGGCGGTGTAGATATTTACATGTTCATACAGATGGCGGTGTAGATATTTCCATGTTCATACAGATGGCGGTGTAGATATTTCCATGTTCATACAGATAGCGGTTTAGTTATTTCCATGTTCATACCAATAGCGGTGTAGATATTTCCATGTTCATACAGTTAGCAGTGTAGATATTTCCATGTTCATACAGATGGCGGTGTAGATATTTACATGTTCATACAGATGGCGGTGTAGATATTTCCATGTTCGTACGGATGGCAGTGTAGATATTTCCATGTTCATATAGGTGGCGATGTAGATATTTCCATGTTTATACAGATAGCAGTATAGTTATTTCCATGTTTATAGAGATAGCAGTGTGGATATTTCCATTGATATACAGATAGCTGTGTAGGTATTTCCATGTTCATACAGATGGCGGTGTAGATATTTCCATGTTCGTACAGATAGCTGTGTAGATATTTCCATGTTCGTACAGATAGCTGTGTAGATATTTCCATGTTCGTACAGATAGCGGTGTAGATATTTCCATGTTCGTACAGATAGCGGTGTAGATATTTCCATGTTCATACAGATAGCGGTGTAGATATTTCCATGTTCATACAGATAGCGGTGTAGATATTTCCATGTTCATACAGATAGCGGTGTAGATATTTCCATGTTCATTCGGTTAGTGGTGTAGATATTTCCATGTTCATACAGATGGCGGTGTAGATATTTCCATGTTCGTACAGATGGCGGTGTAGATATTTCCATATTCATAGAGATGGCGGTGTAGATATTTCCATGTTTAAGCAGATAGCGGTATAGATATTTCCATGTTTATACAGATGGTGGTGCAGATATTTCCATGTTTATAGAGATGGTGGTCTAGATATTTCCATGTTTACAGAGATAGTGGTGTAGTTATTTCCAAGTTTTTAGAGTCAGCGTTGTAGATATTTCCATGTTTATACAGATAGTGGTGAAGATATTTCCATGTTTATACAGATAGCGGTGTAGATATTTCCATGTTTATACAGATAGCAGTGTAGACATTTCCATGTTTATAGAGATAGTGGTGTAGATAATTTCAATTTTTACCGAGAGCAGTGTAGATATTTCCAAGTTCATACAGATAGCGGTGTAGATATTTCCACGTTTATAGAGATGGCGGTGTAGATATTTCCGTGGTCACGCAGATGGCGGTGTAGATATTTCCATGTTCATACAAATGGCAGTGTAGGTATTTCCATGTTCATAGAGATGGCGGTGTAGATATTTCCATGTTCATACAAATGGCGGTGTAGATATTTCCATGTTCATAGAGATGGCGGTGTAGATATTTCCATGTTTATACAGATAGCAGTGTAGTTATTTCCATGTTTATAGAGATAGCAGTGTAGATATTTCCCTTGATATACAGATAGCTGTGTAGATATTTGCATGTTCATACGGATAGCGGTGTAGATATTTCCATGTTTATACAGATAGCGGTGTAGATATTTCCATGTTCATACAGTTAGCGGTGTAGATATTTCCATGTTCTTACAGATGGCAGTGTAGATATTTACATGTTCATACAGATGGCGGTGTAGATATTTCCATGTTCATAGAGATGGCGGTGTAGATATTTCCATGTTCATACAGATAGCGGTGTAGATATTTCCATGTTCATACAGATAGCGGTGTAGACATTTCCATGTTCATACAGTTAGCGGTGTAGATATTTCCATGTTCATAAAGATGGCGGTGCAGATATTTACATGTTCATACTGATGGCGGTGTAGATATTTCCATGTTCGTACGGATGGTAGTGTAGATATTTCCATGTTAATACAGGTGTCGGTGTAGATATTTCCATGTTTATACAGATAGCAGTGTAGTTATTTCCATGTTTATAGAGATAGCAGTGTAGATATTTCCATTGATATACAGATAGCTGTGTAGATATTTGCATGTTCATACAGATAGCGGTGTAGATATTTCCATGTTCGTACAGATAGCGGTGTAGATATTTCCATGTTCATACATATAGCGGTGTAGATATTTGCATGTTCATACAGATAACGGTGTAGATATTTCCATGTTCATACAGATAGCGGTGTAGATATTTCCATGTTCATACAGTTAGCGGTGAAGTTATTTCCATGTTCATACAGATGGCGGTGTAGATATTTACATGTTCATACAGATGGCGGTATAGATATTTCCATGTTCGTTCAGATGGCGGTGTAGATATTTCCATGTTCATAGAGATGGTGGTGTAGATATTTCCATGTTTATGCAGATAGCGGTATAGATATTTCCATGTTTATACAGATGGTGGTGTAGATATTTCCATGTTTATAGAGATGGCGGTCTAGATATTTCCATGTTTACAGAGATAGTGGTGTAGTTGTTTCCAAGTTTATAGAGACAGCGTTGTAGATATTTCCATGTTTATACAGATAGCGGTGAAGGTATTTCCATGTTTATACAGATAGCGTTGTAGATATTTCCATGTTTATACAGATAGCAGTGTAGATATTTCCATGTTTATAGAGATAGTGGTGTAGATAATTTCAATTTTATACAGAGAGCAGTGTAGATATTTCCAAGTTAATACAGATAGCGGTGTAGATATTTCCACGTTTACAGAGATGGCTGTGTAGATATTTCCATGTTCACACAGATGGCAGTGTAGATATTTCCACGTTTATAGGTATTGCGGTGTAGATATTTTCATGTTTACACAGATGGCGGTGTAGATATTTCCATGTTTACACATATAGCGGTGTAGACATTTACATGTTTACACAGATAGCGGTGTGGATATTTCCATGTTCATACAAATGTCGGTGTAGATATTTCCATGTTCATAGAGATGACGGTGTAGATATTCCCATGTTTATACAGGTAGCAGTGTTATTTATTACCATGTTTGTAGACATAGCAGTGTAGATATTTCCATTAATATACAGATAGCAGTGTAGATATTTGCATGTTCATAGAGATAGCGGTGTAGATATTTCCATGTTTATTCAGATAGCGGTGTAGATATTTCCATATTCATACAGATAGCGGTGTAGATATTTCCATGTTCATACAAATGGCGGTGTAGATATTTCCATGTTTATACAGATAGCAGTGTAGATGTTTCCATTTTTATAGAGATAGCAGTGTAGATATTTCCATTGATATACAGATAGCTGTGTAGATATTTGCATGTTCATACACATAGCGGTGTAGATATTTCCATGTTCATACAGATAGCGGTGTAGATATTTCCATGTTCGTACAGAGAGCGGTGTAGATATTTCCATGTTCATACAGATGGCGGTGTAGTTATTTCCATGTTCATACCAATAGCGGTGTAGATATTTCCATGTTCATACAGTTAGCGGTGTAGATATTTCCATGTTCATACAGATGGCGGTGTAGATATTTACATGTTCATACAGATGGCGGTGTAGATATTTCCATGTTCGTACGGATGGCAGTGTAGATATTTCCATGTTCATATCGGTGGCGGTGTAGATATTTCCATGTTTATACAGATAGCAGTGTAGTTATTTCCATGTTTATAGAGATAGCAGTGTGGATATTTCCATTGATATACAGATAGCTGTGTAGGTATTTCCATGTTCACACAGATAGCGGTGTAGATATTTCCATGTTCGTACAGATAGCTGTGTAGATATTTCCATGTTCATACAGATAGCGGTGTAGATATTTCCATGTTCATACAGATAACGGTGTAGATATTTCCATGTTCATACAGATAGCGGTGTAGATATTTCCATGTTCATACAGATAGCGGTGTAGATATTTCCATGTTCATACGGTTAGCGGTGTAGATATTTCCATGTTCATACAGATGGCGGTGTAGATATTTAAATGTTCATACAGATGGCGTTGTAGATATTTCCATGTTCGTACAGATGGCGGTGTAGATATTTCCATGTTTATAGAGATGGTGTTCTAGATATTTCCATGTTTACAGAGATAGTTGTGTAGTTATTTCCAAGTTTATAGAGACAGCGTTGTAGATATTTCCATGTTTATACAGATAGCGGTGAAGATATTTCCATGTTTATACAGATAGCTGTGTAGATATTTCCATGTTTATACAGATAGCAGTGTAGACATTTCCATCTTTATACAGATAGTGGTGTAGATAATTTCAATTTATACCGAGAGCAGTGTAGATATTTCCAAGTTCATACAGATAGCGGTGTAGATATTTCCACGTTTATAGAGATGGCGGTGTAGATATTTCCCTTGATATACAGATAGCTGTGCAGATATTTCCATGTTCATACAGATAGCGGTGTAGATATTTCCATGTTCATACAAATGGCAGTGTAGTTATTTCCATGTTCATAGAGATGGCGGTGTAGATATTTCCATGTTCATACAGATAGCGGTGTAGATATTTCCATGTTCATACAGTTAGCGGTGTAGATATTTCCATGTTCTTACAGATGGCAGTGTAGATATTTACATGTTCATACAGATGGCGGTGTAGATATTTCCACGTTCATACAGATGGCGGTGTAGATATTTCCATGTTCATACAGATAGCGGTGTAGATATTTCCATGTTCATACAGATAGCGGTGTAGACATTTCCATGTTCATACAGTTAGCGGTGTAGATATTTCCATGTTCATACAGATGGCGGTGCAGATATTTACATGTTCATACAGATGGCGGTGTAGATATTTCCATGTTCGTACGGATGGCAGTGTAGATATTTCCATGTTCATAGAGGTGGCGGTGTAGATATTTCCATGTTTATACAGATAGCAGTGTAGTTATTTCCATGTTTATAGAGATAGCAATGTAGATATATCCATTGATATACTGATAGCTGTGTAGATATTTGCATGTTCATACAGATAGCGGTGTAGATATTTCCATGTCCGTACAGATAGCGGTGTAGATATTTCCATGTTCGTACAGATAGCGGTGTAGATATTTGCATGTTCATACAGATAACGGAGTAGATATTTCAATGTTCATACAGATAGCGGTGCAGATATTTCCATGTTCATACAGTTAGCAGTGAAGTTATTTCCATGTTCATACAGATGGCCGTGTAGATATTTACATGTTCATACAGATGGCGGTATAGATATTTCCATGTTCGTACAGATGGCGGTGTAGATATTTCCATGTTCATAGAGATGGTGGTGTAGATATTTCCATGTTTATGCAGATAGCGGTATAGATATTTCCATGTTTATACAGATGGTGGTGTAGATATTTCCATGTTTATGGAGATGGCGGTCTAGATATTTCCATGTTTACAGAGATAGTGGTGTAGTTATTTCCAAGTTTATAGAGACAGCGTTGTAGATATTTCCATGTTTATACAGATAGCGGTGAAGATATTTCCATGTTTATACAGATAGCGTTGTAGATATTTCCATGTTTATACAGATAGCAGTGTAGATATTTCCATGTTTATAGAGATAGTGGTGTAGATAATTTCAATTTTATACAGAGAGCAGTGTAGATATTTCCAAGTTAATACAGATAGCGGTGTAGATATTTCCACGTTTACAGAGATGGCGGTGTAGATATTTCCATGTTCATACAGATGGCAGTGTAGTTATTTCCACGTTTATAGGTATTGCGGTGTAGATATTTTCATGTTTACACAGACGGCGGTGTAGATATTTCCATGTTTACACAGATAGCGGTGTAGACATTTCCATGTTTACACAGATAGTGGTGTGGATATTTCCATGTTCATACAAATGTCGGTGTAGATATTTCCATGTTCATAGAGATGATGGTGTAGATATTTCCATGTTTATACAGGTAGCAGTGTAGTTATTACCATGTTTGTAGACATAGCAGTGTAGATATTTCCATTAATATACAGATAGCAGTGTAGATATTTGCATGTTCATAGAGATAGCGGTGTAGATATTTCCATGTTTATTCAGATAGCGGTGTAGATATTTCCATATTCATACAGTTAGCGGTGTAGATATTTCCATGTTCATACAAATGGCGGTGTAGATATTTCCATGTTTATACAGATAGCAGTGTAGATGTTTCCATGTTTATAGAGATAGCAGTGTAGATATTTCCATTGATATACAGATAGCTGTGTAGATATTTGCATGTTCATACACATAGCGGTGTAGATATTTCCATGTTCATACAGATAGCGGTGTAGATATTTCCATGTTCGTACAGAGAGCGGTGTAGATATTTCCATGTTCATACAGATAGCGGTGTAGATATTTCCATTTTCCTACAGATGGCGGTGTAGATATTTCCATGTTCATACAGTTAGCGGTGTAGATATTTCCATGTTCGTACAGAGAGCGGTGTAGATATTTCCATGTTCATACAGATAGCGGTGTAGATATTTCCATGTTCATACAAATGGCGGTGTAGATAGATCCATGTTCATAGAGATGGCGGTGTAGATATTTCCATGTTCATACAAATGGCGGTGTAGATATTTCCATGTTCATAGAGATGGCGGTGTAGGTCTTTCCATGTTTATACAGATAGCAGTGTAGTTATTTCCATATTTATAGAGATAGCAGTGTAGATATTTCCATTGATATACAGAAAGCGGTGTAGATATTTCCATGTTCATACAGATAGCGGTGTAGATATTTCCATGTTCATACAGATGGTGGTGTAGATATTTACATGTTCATACAGATGGCGGTGTAGATATTTCCATGTTCATACAGATGTCGGTGTAGATATTTCCATGTTCATACAGATAGCGGTGTAGTTATTTCCAGATTCATACCAATAGCGGTGTAGATATTTCCATGTTCATACAGTTAGCGGTGTAGATATTTCCATGTTCATACAGATGGCGGTGTAGATATTTACATGTTCATACAGATGGCGGTGTAGATATTTCCATGTTCGTACGGATGGCAGTGTAGATATTTCCATGTTCATATAGGTGGCGGTGTAGACATTTCCATGTTTATACAGATAGCAGTGTAGTTATTTCCATGTTATAGAGATAGCAGTGTGGATATTTACATTGATATACAGATAGCTGTGTAGGTATTTGCATTTTCATACAGATAGCGGTGTAGATATTTCCATGTTCGTACAGATAGCTGTGTAGATACTTCCATGTTCATACAGATAGCGGTGTAGATATTTCCATGTTCATACAGATAACGGTGTAGATATATCCATGTTCATACAGATAGCGGTGTAGATATTTCCATGTTCACAGGGTTAGCGGTGTAGATATTTCCATGTTCATAGAGATAACGGTGTAGATATTTCCATGTTCATACAGATAGCGGTGTAGATATTTCCATGTTCATACAGTTAGCGGTGTAGATATTTCCATGTTCATACAGTTAGCGGTGTAGATAATTCCATGTTCTTACTGATGGCAGTGTAGATATCTACATGTTCATACAGATGGCGGTGTAGATATTTCCATGTTCATACAGATGGCGGTGTAGATATTTCCATGTTGATGCAGATGGCGGTGTAGATATTTCCATGTTCATACAAATGGCGGTGTTTATATTTCCACGATCATAGAGATGGCGATGTAGATATTTCCATGTTTATACAGATAGCAGTGTAGTTATTTCCATGTTTATAGAGATAGCAGTGTAGATATTTCCATTGATATACAGATAGCTGTGTAGATATTTGCATGTTCATACAGATAGCGGTGTAGATATTTCCATGTTCGTACAGATAGCGGTGTAGATATTTCCATGTTCATACATATAGCGGTGTAGATATTTGCATGTTCATACAGATAACGGTGTAGATATTTCCATGTTCATACAGATAGCGGTGTAGATATTTCCATGTTCATACAGTTAGCGGTGAAGTTATTTCCATGTTCATACAGATGGCGGTGTAGATATTTACATGTTCATACAGATGGCGGTATAGATATTTCCATGTTCGTTCAGATGGCGGTGTAGATATTTCCATGTTCATAGATATGGTGGTGTAGATATTTCCATGTTTATGCAGATAGCGGTATAGATATTTCCATGTTTATACAGATGGTGGTGTAGATATTTCCATGTTTATAGAGATGGCGGTCTAGATATTTCCATGTTTACAGAGATAGTGGTGTAGTTGTTTCCAAGTTTATAGAGACAGCGTTGTAGATATTTCCATGTTTATACAGATAGCGGTGAAGGTATTTCCATGTTTATACAGATAGCGTTGTAGATATTTCCATGTTTATACAGATAGCAGTGTAGATATTTCCATGTTTATAGAGATAGTGGTGTAGATAATTTCAATTTTATACAGAGAGCAGTGTAGATATTTCCAAGTTAATACAGATAGCGGTGTAGATATTTCCACGTTTACAGAGATGGCGGTGTAGATATTTCCATGTTCACACAGATGGCAGTGTAGATATTTCCACGTTTATAGGTATTGCGGTGTAGATATTTTCATGTTTACACAGATGGCGGTGTAGATATTTCCATGTTTACACATATAGTGGTGTAGACATTTACATGTTTACACAGATAGCGGTGTGGATATTTCCATGTTCATACAAATGTCGGTGTAGATATTTCCATGTTCATAGAGATGACGGTGTAGATATTCCCATGTTTATACAGGTAGCAGTGTTATTTATTACCATGTTTGTAGACATAGCAGTGTAGATATTTCCATTAATATACAGATAGCAGTGTAGATATTTGCATGTTCATAGAGATAGCGGTGTAGATATTTCCATGTTTATTCAGATAGCGGTGTAGATATTTCCATATTCATACAGATAGCGGTGTAGATATTTCCATGTTCATACAAATGGCGGTGTAGATATTTCCATGTTTATACAGATAGCAGTGTAGATGTTTCCATTTTTATAGAGATAGCAGTGTAGATATTTCCATTGATATACAGATAGCTGTGTAGATATTTGCATGTTCATACACATAGCGGTGTAGATATTTCCATGTTCATACAGATAGCGGTGTAGATATTTCCATGTTCGTACAGAGAGCGGTGTAGATATTTCCATGTTCATACAGATGGCGGTGTAGTTATTTCCATGTTCATACCAATAGCGGTGTAGATATTTCCATGTTCATACAGTTAGCGGTGTAGATATTTCCATGTTCATACAGATGGCGGTGTAGATATTTACATGTTCATACAGATGGCGGTGTAGATATTTCCATGTTCGTACGGATGGCAGTGTAGATATTTCCATGTTCATATCGGTGGCGGTGTAGATATTTCCATGTTTATACAGATAGCAGTGTAGTTATTTCCATGTTTATAGAGATAGCAGTGTGGATATTTCCATTGATATACAGATAGCTGTGTAGGTATTTCCATGTTCACACAGATAGCGGTGTAGATATTTCCATGTTCGTACAGATAGCTGTGTAGATATTTCCATGTTCATACAGATAGCGGTGTAGATATTTCCATGTTCATACAGATAACGGTGTAGATATTTCCATGTTCATACAGATAGCGGTGTAGATATTTCCATGTTCATACAGATAGCGGTGTAGATATTTCCATGTTCATACGGTTAGCGGTGTAGATATTTCCATGTTCATACAGATGGCGGTGTAGATATTTAAATGTTCATACAGATGGCGTTGTAGATATTTCCATGTTCGTACAGATGGCGGTGTAGATATTTCCATGTTTATAGAGATGGTGTTCTAGATATTTCCATGTTTACAGAGATAGTGGTGTAGTTATTTCCAAGTTTATAGAGACAGCGTTGTAGATATTTCCATGTTTATACAGATAGCGGTGAAGATATTTCCATGTTTATACAGATAGCTGTGTAGATATTTCCATGTTTATACAGATAGCAGTGTAGACATTTCCATGTTTATACAGATAGTGGTGTAGATAATTTCAATTTATACCGAGAGCAGTGTAGATATTTCCAAGTTCATACAGATAGCGGTGTAGATATTTCCACGTTTATAGAGATGGCGGTGTAGATATTTCCATGGTCATGCAGATGGCTGTGTAGATATTTCCATGTTCATACAAATGGCAGTGTAGTTATTTCCATGTTCATAGAGATGGCGGTGTAGATATTTCCATGTTCATACAAATGGCGGTGTAGATATTTCCATGTTCATAGAGATGGCGGTGTAGATATTTCCATGTTTATACAGATAGCAGTGTAGTTATTTCCATGTTTATAGAGACAGCAGTGTAGATATTTCCCTTGATATACAGATAGCGGTGTAGATATTTCCATGTTCATACAGATAGCGGTGTAGATATTTCCATGTTCATACAGTTAGCGGTGTAGATATTTCCATGTTCTTACAGATGGCAGTGTAGATATTTACATGTTCATACAGATGGCGGTGTAGATATTTCCACGTTCATACAGATGGCGGTGTAGATATTTCCATGTTCATACAGATAGCGGTGTAGATATTTCCATGTTCATACAGATAGCGGTGTAGACATTTCCATGTTCATACAGTTAGCGGTGTAGATATTTCCATGTTCATACAGATGGCGGTGCAGATATTTACATGTTCATACAGATGGCGGTGTAGATATTTCCATGTTCGTACGGATGGCAGTGTAGATATTTCCATGTTCATAGAGGTGGCGGTGTAGATATTTCCATGTTTATACAGATAGCAGTGTAGTTATTTCCATGTTTATAGAGATAGCATTGTAGATATATCCATTGATATACTGATAGCTGTGTAGATATTTGCATGTTCATACAGATAGCGGTGTAGATATTTCCATGTCCGTACAGATAGCGGTGTAGATATTTCCATGTTCGTACAGATAGCGGTGTAGATATTTGCATGTTCATACAGATAACGGAGTAGATATTTCAATGTTCATACAGATAGCGGTGCAGATATTTCCATGTTCATACAGTTAGCAGTGAAGTTATTTCCATGTTCATACAGATGGCGGTGTAGATATTTACATGTTCATACAGATGGAGGTATAGATATTTCCATATTCGTACAGATGGCGTTGTAGATATTTCCATGTTCTTAGAGATGGCGGTGTAGATATCTCCATGTTTATGCAGATAGCGGTATAGATATTTCCATGTTTATACAGATGGTGGTGTAGATATTTCCATGTTCATAGAAATGGCGGTGTAGATATTTCCATGTTCATTGAGATGGCGGTGTAGATATTTCCATGTTCATACAAATGGCGGTGTAGATATTTCCATGTTCATAGAGATGGCAGTGTAGATATTTCCATATTTATACAGATAGCAGTGTAGTTATTTCCATGTTTATAGGGATAGCAGTGTAGATATTTTCATTGATATACAGATAGCTGTGTAGATATTTGCATGTTCATACAGATAGCAGTGTAGATATTTCCATGTTTATAGAGATAGTGTTGTAGATAATTTCAATTTCATACAGAGAGCAGTGTAGATATTTCCAAGTTCATACAGATAGCAGTGTAGATATTTCCACGTTTACAGAGATGGCGGTGTAGATATTTCCATGTTCATACAGAGGACGGTGTAGATATTTCCATGTTTATAGGGATGGCGGTGTAGATATTTTCATGTTTACACAGATGGCGGTGTAGATATTTCCATGTTTACACAGATAGCGGTGTAGACATTTCCATGTTTACACAGATAGCAGTGTGTATATTTCCATGTTTATGCAGATAGCAGTGTAGATATTTCCATGTTTATACAGATAGCGGTACGGATATTTCAATGTTTATTCAGATAGCGGTGCGGATATTTCCATGTTTATACAGATAGCTGGGCAGATATTTCAATGTTTATACAGATAGCGGTGTAGATATTTCCATCTAATACAAATGGCGGTGTAGATATGTCCACGATCGTACAGATGGCGATGTAGATATTTCCATGTTCCTACAGATGGCGGTGTAGATATTTCGAAGTTTATAGAGATAGCGATGTAGTTATTTCCATATTTATAGAGAAATCTGTGTAGATATTTCCATGTATATTCAGATAGCTGTGTAGATGTTTCCATGTTCATGCAGATTACGGTGTAGATATTTCCATGTTCATCCAGATGCCGGTGTACATATATCCATGTTCATACAAATGGCGGTGAAGATATTTCCATGTTCATACAGAGGGCGGTGTAGGCATTTCCATGTTCATACAAATGGCGGTGTAGATATTTCCATGTTCATAGAGATGGCGGTGTAGATATTTCCAGGTTCATACAAATGGCGGTGTAGATATTTCTATGTTCATAGAGATGGCGGTGTAGATATTTCCATGTTTATACAGACAGCAGTGTGGTTATTTCCATGTTTATAGGGATACCAGTCTGGATATTTCCATTGATATACAGATAGCTGTGTAGATATTTGCATGCTCATACAGATAGCGGTGTAGATATTTCCATGTTCATACAGATAGCGGTGTAGATATTTCCATGTTCCTACAGATAGCGGTGTAGATATTTCCATGTTAATACAGATAGCGGTGTAGATATATCCATGTTCCTACAGACAGCGGTGTAGATATTTAAATGTTCATACAGTTAGCGGTGTAGATATTTGCATGTTCATACAGATGGCGGTGTAGATATTTACATGTTGATACAGATGGCGGTGTAGATATTTCCACGTTCATACAGATAACGGTGTAGATATTTCCATGATCATACAGATAGCGGTGTAGATATTTCCATGTTCATACAGATACCGGTGTAGATATTTCCATGTTCATACCAATAGCGGTGTAGACATTTCCATGTTCATACATTTAGCGGTGTAGATATTTCCATGTTCATACAGATGGCGGTGAAGATATTTACATGTTCGTACAGATGGCGGTGTTGATATTTCTATGTTTGTACGGATGGCAGTGTAGATATTTCCATGTTCATAGAGATGGCGGTGTTGATATTTCCATATTTGTACAGATAGCAGTGTAGTTTTTTCCATGTTTATAGAGATAGCAGTGTAGATATTTCCATTGATATACAGATAGCTCTGTAGATATTTGCATGTTCATAGAGATAGCGGTGTAGATATTTCCATGTTCATACAGATAGTGGTGTAGATATTTCCATGTTCATACAGATAGCGGTGTAGATATTTCCATGTTCATACAGATAGCGGTGTAGATATTTCCATGTTCATACAGATAGCGGTGTAGATATTTCCATGTTCATACAGATAGCGGTGTAGATATTTCCATGTTCATACAGTTAGCAGCTTAGATATTTCCATGTTCATACAGATGGCGGTGTAGATATTTCCATGTTCATACAGATGGCGGTGTAGTTATTTCCAGGTTCATAGAGATGGCAGTGTAGATATTTCCACGTTTATTGGTATTGCGGTGTAGATATTTTCATGTTTACACAGATGGCGGTGTAGATATTTCCATGTTTACACAGATAACGGTGTAGACATTTCCATGTTTACACAGATAGCGGTGTGGATATTTCCATGTTCATACAAATGTCGGTGTAGATATTTCCATGTTCATAGAGATGACGGTGTAGATATTTCCATGTTTATACAGGTAGCAGTGTAGTTATTACCATGTTTGTAGACATAGCAGTGTAGATATTTCCGTTAATATACAGATAGCAGTGTAGATATTTGCATGTTCATAGAGATAGCGGTGTAGATATTTCCATGTTTATTCAGATAGCGGTGTAGATATTTCCATATTCATACAGTTAGCGGTGTAGATATTTCCATGTTCATACAAATGGCGGTGTAGATATTTCCATGTTTATACAGATAGCAGTGTAGATGTTTCCATGTTTATAGAGATAGCAGTGTACATATTTCCATTGATATACAGATAGCTGTGTAGATATTTGCATGTTCATACACATAGCGGTGTAGATATTTCCATGTTCATACAGATAGCGGTGTAGGTATTTCCATGTTCGTACAGAGAGCGGTGTAGATATTTCCATGTTCATACAGATAGCGGTGTAGATATTTCCATGTTCCTACAGATGGCGGTGTAGATATTTCCATGTTCATACAGTTAGCGGTGTAGGTATTTCCATGTTCGTACAGAGAGCGGTGTAGATATTTCCATGTTCATACAGATAGCAGTGTAGATATTTCCATGTTCATACAAATGGCGGTGTAGATATATCCATCTTCATAGAGATAGCGGTGTAGATATTTCCATGTTCATACAAATGGCGGTGTAGATATTTCCATGTTCATAGAGATGGCGGTGTAGGTCTTTCCATGTTTATACAGATAGCAGTGTAGTTATTTCCATGTTTATAGAGATAGCAGTGTAGATATTTCCATTGATATACAGATAGCGGTGTAGATATTTCCATGTTCATACAGATAGCGGTGTAGATATTTCCACGTTCATACAGATGGTGGTGTAGATATTTACATGTTCATACAGATGGCGGTGTAGATATTTCCATGTTCATACAGATGTCGGTGTAGATATTTCCATGTTCATACAGATAGCGGTGTAGATATATCCAGATTCATACCAATAGCGGTGTAGATATTTCCATGTTCATACAGTTAGCGGTGTAGATATTTCCATGTTCATACAGATGGCGGTGTAGATATTTACATGTTCATACAGATGGCGGTGTAGATATTTCCATGTTCGTACGGATGGCAGTGTAGATATTTCCATGTTCATATAGGTGGCGGTGTAGACATTTCCATGTTTATACAGATAGCAGTGTAGTTATTTCCATGTTATAGAGATAGCAGTGTGGATATTTACACTGATATACAGATAGCTGTGTAGGTATTTGCATGTTCATACAGATAGCGGAGTAGATATTTCCATGTTTATACAGATAGCGGTGTAGATATTTCCATGTTCATACAGATAGCGGTGTAGATATTTCCATGTTCATACAGTTAGCGGTGTAGATATTTCCATCTTCTTACAGATGGCAGTGTAGATATTTCCATGTTCATGCAAATGGCGGTGTAGATATTTCCATGTTCATACAGATAGCGGTGTAGATATTTCCATGTTCATACAGATAGGGGTGTAGGTATTTCCATGATCATACAGTTAGCGGTGTAGATATTTCCATGTTCATTCAGATGGCGGTGCAGATATTTACATGTTCATACAGATGGCGGTGTAGATATTTCCATGTTTAAACAGATAGCAGTGTAGTTATTTCCATGTTTATAGAGATAGTGGTGTAGATAATTTCAATTTTATACAGAGAGCTGTGTGGATATTTCCAAGTTCATACAGATAGCGGTGTAGATATTTCCACGTTTATAGAGATGGCGGTGTAGATATTTCCATGTTCATACAGATGTCAGTGTAGATATTTCCACGTTTATAGGGATGGCGGTGTAGATATTTTCATGTTTACACAGATGGCAGTGTAGATATTTCCATGTTTACACAGATAGCGGTGTAGACATTTCCATGTTTACACAGATAGCGGTGTGGATATTTCCATGTTCATACAAATGTCGGTGAAGATATTTCCATGTTCATAGAGATGACGGTGTAGATATTTCCATGTTTATACAGATAGCAGTGTAGTTATTACCATATTTATAGAGATAGCAGTGTAGATATTTCCATTGATATACAGATAGCTGTGTAGATATTTGCATGTTCATACAGATAGCGGTGTAGGTATTTCCATGTTTATTCAGATCGCGGTGTAGATATTTCTATATTCATACAGTTAGCGGTGTAGATATTTCCATCTTCATATAAATGGCGGTGCAGATATTTCCATGTTTATACAGATAGCAGTGTAGATATTTCCATGTTTATAGAGATAGCAGTGTAGATATTTCCATTGATATACAGATAGCTGTGTAGATTTTGGCATGTTCATACACATAGCGGTGTAGATATTTCAATGTTCATACAGATAGCGGTGTAGATATTTCCATGTTCGTACAGAGAGCGGTGTAGGTATTTCCATGTTCATACAGATAGCGGTGTAGATATTTCCATATTCATACAGATGGCGGTGTAGATATTTCCATGTTCATTCAGTTATCGGTGTAGATATTTCCATGTTCATACAAATGGCGTTGTAGATATTTCCATGTTCATAGAGATGGCGGTGTAGATATTTCCATGTTCATACAAATGGCGGTGTAGTTATTTCCATGTTCATAGAGATGGCGGTGTAGATCTTTCCATGTTTATACAGATAGCAGTGTAGTTATTTCCATGTTTCTAGAGATAGCAGTGTGGATATTTCCATTGATATTCAGATAGCTGTGTAGGTATTTACATGTTCATACAGATAGCGGTGTAGACATTTCCATGTTCGTACAGATAGCGGTGTAGATATTTCCATGTTCGTACAGATAGCGGTGTAGATATTTCCATGTTCATACAGTTAGCGGTGAAGATATTTCCATGTTCATACAGATGGCGGTGTAGATATTTACATGTTCATACAGATGGCGGTATAGATATTTCCATGTTCATACAGATGGCGGTGTAGATATTTCCATGTTCATACAGATAGCGGTGTAGATACTTCCACGTTTATAGAGATGGCGGTGTAGATATTTCCATGTTCATACAGATGGCAGTGTAGATATTTCCACGTTTATAGGGATGGCGGTGTAGATATTTTCATGTTTACACAGATGGCGGTGTAGATATTTCCATGTTTACCCAGATAGCGGTGTAGACATTTCCATGTTTACACAGATAGCGGTGTGTATATTTCCGTGTTCATACAAATGTCGGTGAAGATATTTCCATGTTCATAGAGATGACGGTGTAGATATTTCCATGTTTATACAGATAGCAGTGTAGTTATTACCATGTTTATAGAGATAGCAGTGTAGATATTTCCATTGATATGCAGATAGCTGTGTAGATATTTGCATGTTCATACAGATAGCCGTGTAGGTATTTCCATGTTTATTCAGGTAGCGGTGTAGATATTTCCATATTCGTACAGTTAGCGGTGTTGATATTTCCATGTTCATACAAATGGCAGTGTAGATATTTCCATGTTCTTACAGATGGCAGTGTAGATATTTACATGTTCATACAGATGGCGGTGTAGATATTTCCATGTTCATACAGATGGCGGTGTAGGTATTTCCATGTTCATACGGATAGCGGTGTAGATATTTCCATGTTAATACAGATAGCGGTGTAGATATTTCCATATTCATACAGATAGCGGTGTAGATATTTCCATGTTAATACAGATGGCGGTGTAGTTATTTACATGTTCATACAGATGGCGGTGTAGATATTTCCATGTTCGTACGTATGGCAGTGTAGATATTTCCATGTTCATACAGGTGGCGGTGTGGATATTTCCATGTTTATACAGATTGCAGTATAGATATTTCCATGTTTACAGAGATAGCATTGTAGATATTTCCATTGATATACAGATAGCTGTGTAGATATTTGCATGTTCATACAGATAGCGGTGTAGATATTTCCATGTTCGTACAGATAGCTGTGTAGATATTTCCATGTTCATACAGATACCGGTGTAGATATTTCCATGTTCATACAGATAACGGTGTAGATATTTCTATGTTCACACAGATAGCGGTGTAGATATTTCCATGTTCATACAGTTAGCGGTGAAGTTATTTCCATGTTCATACAGATGGCGGTGTAGATATTTCCATGTTCATATAGATGGCGGTATAGATATTTCCATGTTCGTACAGATGGCGGTGTAGATATTTCCATGTTCATAGAGATGGCGGTGTAGATATTTCCATGTTTATGCAGATAGCGGTATAGATATTTCCACGTTTATACAGATGGTGGTGTAGATATTTCCATGCTCATACAGTTAGCAGTGTAGATATTTCCATGTTCTTACAGATGGCAGTGTAGATATTTACATGTTCGTACGGATGGCAGTGTAGATATTTCCATGTTCATACAGATGGTGGTGTAGATATTTGCATGTTCATACAGACAGTGGTGTAGATATTTCCATGTTCATACAGATAGCGGTGTAGATATTTCCATGTTCATACAGATAGTGGTGTAGCTATTTCCATGTTTATACAGATAGCAGTATAGTTATTTGCATGTTTACAGAGATAGCAAATGTAGATATTTCCATTGATATACAGATAGCTGTGTAGATATTTGCATGTTCATACAGATAGCGGTGTAGATATTTCCATGTTCATACAGATAGCGGTGTAGATATTTCCATGTTCATACAGATAGCGGTGTAGATATTTCCATGTTCATACAGATAGCGGTGTAGATATTTCCATGTTCATACAGATAGCGGTGTAGATATTTCCATGTTCATACAGTTAGCAGCTTAGATATTTCCATGTTCATACAGATGGCGGTGTAGATATTTCCATGTTCATACAGATGGCGGTGTAGATATTTCCAGGTTCATAGAGATGGCAGTGTAGATATTTCCACGTTTATAGGTATTGCGGTGTAGATATTTTCATGTTTACACAGATGGCGGTGTAGATATTTCCATGTTTACACAGATAACGGTGTAGACATTTCCATGTTTACACAGATAGCGGTGTGGATATTTCCATGTTCATACAAATGTCGGTGTAGATATTTCCATGTTCATAGAGATGACGGTGTAGATATTTCCATGTTTATACAGGTAGCAGTGTAGTTATTACCATGTTTGTAGACATAGCAGTGTAGATATTTCCGTTAATATACAGATAGCAGTGTAGATATTTGCATGTTCATAGAGATAGCGGTGTAGATATTTCCATGTTTATTCAGATAGCGGTGTAGATATTTCCATATTCATACAGTTAGCGGTGTAGATATTTCCATGTTCATACAAATGGCGGTGTAGATATTTCCATGTTTATACAGATAGCAGTGTAGATGTTTCCATGTTTATAGAGATAGCAGTGTACATATTTCCATTGATATACAGATAGCTGTGTAGATATTTGCATGTTCATACACATAGCGGTGTAGATATTTCCATGTTCATACAGATAGCGGTGTAGGTATTTCCATGTTCGTACAGAGAGCGGTGTAGATATTTCCATGTTCATACAGATAGCGGTGTAGATATTTCCATGTTCCTACAGATGGCGGTGTAGATATTTCCATGTTCATACAGTTAGCGGTGTAGGTATTTCCATGTTCGTACAGAGAGCGGTGTAGATATTTCCATGTTCATACAGATAGCGGTGTAGATATTTCCATGTTCATACAAATGGCGGTGTAGATATATCCATCTTCATAGAGATGGCGGTGTAGATATTTCCATGTTCATACAAATGGCGGTGTAGATATTTCCATGTTCATAGAGATGGCGGTGTAGGTCTTTCCATGTTTATACAGATAGCAGTGTAGTTATTTCCATGTTTATAGAGATAGCAGTGTAGATATTTCCATTGATATACAGACAGCGGTGTAGATATTTCCATGTTCATACAGATAGCGGTGTAGATATTTCCATGTTCATACAGATGGTGGTGTAGATATTTACATGTTCATACAGATGGCGGTGTAGATATTTCCATGTTCATACAGATGTCGGTGTAGATATTTCCATGTTCATACAGATAGCGGTGTAGATATATCCAGATTCATACCAATAGCGGTGTAGATATTTCCATGTTCATACAGTTAGCGGTGTAGATATTTCCATGTTCATACAGATGGCGGTGTAGATATTTACATGTTCATACAGATGGCGGTGTAGATATTTCCATGTTCGTACGGATGGCAGTGTAGATATTTCCATGTTCATATAGGTGGCGGTGTAGACATTTCCATGTTTATACAGATAGCAGTGTAGTTATTTCCATGTTATAGAGATAGCAGTGTGGATATTTACACTGATATACAGATAGCTGTGTAGGTATGTGCATGTTCATACAGATAGCGGAGTAGATATTTCCATGTTTATACAGATAGCGGTGTAGATATTTCCATGTTCATACAGATAGCGGTGTAGATATTTCCATGTTCATACAGTTAGCGGTGTAGGTATTTCCATCTTCTTACAGATGGCGGTGTAGATATTTCCATGTTCATGCAAATGGCGGTGTAGATATTTCCATGTTCATACAGATAGCGGTGTAGATATTTCCATGTTCATACAGATAGCGGTGTAGGTATTTCCATGATCATACAGTTAGCGGTGTAGATATTTCCATGTTCATTCAGATGGCGGTGCAGATATTTACATGTTCATACAGATGGCGGTGTAGATATTTCCATGTTTAAACAGATAGCAGTGTAGTTATTTCCATGTTTATAGAGATAGTGGTGTAGATAATTTCAATTTTATACAGAGAGCTGTGTGGATATTTCCAAGTTCATACAGATAGCGGTGTAGATATTTCCACGTTTATAGAGATGGCGGTGTAGATATTTCCATGTTCATACAGATGTCAGTGTAGATATTTCCACGTTTATAGGGATGGCGGTGTAGATATTTTCATGTTTACACAGATGGCAGTGTAGATATTTCCATGTTTACACAGATAGCGGTGTAGACATTTCCATGTTTACACAGATAGCGGTGTGGATATTTCCATGTTCATACAAATGTCGGTGAAGATATTTCCATGTTCATAGAGATGACGGTGTAGATATTTCCATGTTTATACAGATAGCAGTGTAGTTATTACCATATTTATAGAGATAGCAGTGTAGATATTTCCATTGATATACAGATAGCTGTGTAGATATTTGCATGTTCATACAGATAGCGGTGTAGGTATTTCCATGTTTATTCAGATCGCGGTGTAGATATTTCTATATTCATACAGTTAGCGGTGTAGATATTTCCATCTTCATATAAATGGCGGTGCAGATATTTCCATGTTTATACAGATAGCAGTGTAGATATTTCCATGTTTATAGAGATAGCAGTGTAGATATTTCCATTGATATACAGATAGCTGTGTAGATTTTGGCATGTTCATACACATAGCGGTGTAGATATTTCAATGTTCATACAGATAGCGGTGTAGATATTTCCATGTTCGTACAGAGAGCGGTGTAGGTATTTCCATGTTCATACAGATAGCGGTGTAGATATTTCCATGTTCATACAGATGGCGGTGTAGATATTTCCATGTTCATTCAGTTATCGGTGTAGATATTTCCATGTTCATACAAATGGCGTTGTAGATATTTCCATGTTCATAGAGATGGCGGTGTAGATATTTCCATGTTCATACAAATGGCGGTGTAGTTATTTCCATGTTCATAGAGATGGCGGTGTAGATCTTTCCATGTTTATACAGATAGCAGTGTAGTTATTTCCATGTTTCTAGAGATAGCAGTGTGGATATTTCCATTGATATTCAGATAGCTGTGTAGGTATTTACATGTTCATACAGATAGCGGTGTAGACATTTCCATGTTCGTACAGATAGCGGTGTAGATATTTCCATGTTCGTACAGATAGCGGTGTAGATATTTCCATGTTCGTACAGTTAGCGGTGAAGATATTTCCATGTTCATACAGATGGCGGTGTAGATATTTACATGTTCATACAGATGGCGGTATAGATATTTCCATGTTCATACAGATGGCGGTGTAGATATTTCCATGTTCATACAGATAGCGGTGTAGATACTTCCACGTTTATAGAGATGGCGGTGTAGATATTTCCATGTTCATACAGATGGCAGTGTAGATATTTCCACGTTTATAGGGATGGCGGTGTAGATATTTTCATGTTTACACAGATGGCGGTGTAGATATTTCCATGTTTACCCAGATAGCGGTGTAGACATTTCCATGTTTACACAGATAGCGGTGTGTATATTTCCGTGTTCATACAAATGTCGGTGAAGATATTTCCATGTTCATAGAGATGACGGTGTAGATATTTCCATGTTTATACAGATAGCAGTGTAGTTATTACCATGTTTATAGAGATAGCAGTGTAGATATTTCCATTGATATGCAGATAGCTGTGTAGATATTTGCATGTTCATACAGATAGCCGTGTAGTTATTTCCATGTTTATTCAGGTAGCGGTGTAGATATTTCCATATTCGTACAGTTAGCGTTGTTGATATTTCCATGTTCATACAAATGGCAGTGTAGATATTTCCATGTTCATACAAATGGCGGTGTAGATATTTCCATGTTTCTACAGATAGCAGTGTAGTTATTTCCATGTTTATAGAGATAGCAGTGTAGATATTTCCATTGATATACAGATAGCTGTGTAGCTATTTGCATGTTCATACAGATAGCGGTGTAGATATTTCCATGTTTATACAGATAGCGGTGTAGATATTTCCATGTTCATACAGATACCGGTGTAGATATTTCCATGTTCATACAGTTAGCAGTGTAGATATTTCCATGTTCTTACAGATGGCAGTGTAGATATTTACATGTTCATACAGATGGCGGTGTAGATATTTCCATGTTCATACAGATGGCGGTGTAGGTATTTCCATGTTCATACGGATAGCGGTGTAGATATTTCCATGTTAATACAGATAGCGGTGTAGATATTTCCATGTTCATACAGATAGCGGTGTAGATATTTCCATGTTAATACAGATGGCGGTGTAGTTATTTACATGTTCATACAGATGGCGGTGTAGATATTTCCATGTTCGTACGTATGGCAGTGTAGATATTTCCATGTTCATACAGGTGGCGGTGTGGATATTTCCATGTTTATACAGATTGCAGTATAGATATTTCCATGTTTACAGAGATAGCATTGTAGATATTTCCATTGATATACAGATAGCTGTGTAGATATTTGCATGTTCATACAGATAGCGGTGTAGATATTTCCATGTTCGTACAGATAGCTGTGTAGATATTTCCATGTTCATACAGATACCGGTGTAGATATTTCCATGTTCATACAGATAACGGTGTAGATATTTCTATGTTCACACAGATAGCGGTGTAGATATTTCCATGTTCATACAGTTAGCGGTGAAGTTATTTCCATGTTCATACAGATGGCGGTGTAGATATTTCCATGTTCATACAGATGGCGGTATAGATATTTCCATGTTCGTACAGATGGCGGTGTAGATATTTCCATGTTCATAGAGATGGCGGTGTAGATATTTCCAAGTTTATGCAGATAGCGGTATAGATATTTCCACGTTTATACAGATGGTGGTGTAGATATTTCCATGCTCATACAGTTAGCAGTGTAGATATTTCCATGTTCTTACAGATGGCAGTGTAGATATTTACATGTTCGTACGGATGGCAGTGTAGATATTTCCATGTTCATACAGGTGGCGGTGTAGATATTTCCATGTTTATACAGATAGCAGTATAGTTATTTCCATGTTTACAGAGATAGCAAATGTAGATATTTCCATTGATATACAGATAGCTGTGTAGATATTTGCATGTTCATACAGATAGCGGTGTAGATATTTCCATGTTTATGCAGATAGCGGTATAGATATTTCCACGTTTATACAGATAGCGGTGTAGATATTTCCATGTTAATACAGATGGCCGTGCAGATATTTACATGTTCATACAGATGGCGGTGTAGATATTTCCATGTTCGTACGGATGGCAGTGTAGATATTTCCATGTTCATACAGGTGGCGGTGTAGATATTTCCATGTTTATACAGATAGCAGTATAGTTATTTCCATGTTTACAGAGATAGCAAATGTAGATATTTCCATTGATATACAGATAGCTGTGTAGATATTTGCATGTTCATACAGATAGCGGTGTAGATATTTCCATGTTTGTACAGATAGCGGTGTAGATATTTCCATGTTCATACAGATACCGGTGTAGATATTTCCATGTTCATACAGATAACGGTGTAGATATTTCTATGTTCACACAGATAGCAGTGTAGATATTTCCATGTTCATACAGTTAGCGGTGAAGATATTTCCATGTTCATACAGATGGCGGTGTAGATATTTACATGTTCATACAGATGGCGGTATAGATATTTCCATGTTCGTACAGATGGCGGTGTAGATATTTCCATGTTCATAGAGATGCCGGTGTAGATATTTCCATGTTTATGCAGATAGCGGTATAGATATTTCCATGTTTATACAGATGGTGGTGAAGATATTTCCATGTTTATAGAGATGGCGGTCTAGATATTTCCATGTTCACAGAGATAGTGGTGTAGTTATTTCCAAGTTTATAGAGACAGCGTTGTAGATATTTCCATGTTTATACAGATAGCGGTGAAGATATTTCCATGTTTATACAGATAGCGGTGTAGATATTTCCATGTTCATACAGATAGCAGTGTAGATATTTCCATGTTTATAGAGATATTGGTGTAGATAATTTCAATTTTATACAGAGAGCAGTGTAGATATTTCCAAGTTCATACAGATAGCGGTGTAGATATTTCCACATTTATAGAGATGGCGGTGTAGATATTTCCATGTTCATACAGATGGCAGTCTAGATATTTCCACGTTTATAGGGATGGCGGTGTAGATATTTTCATGTTTACACAGATGACGGTGTAGATATTTCCATGTTAACACAGATAGCGGTGTAGACATTTCCATGTTTACACAGATAGCGGTGTGGATATTTCGATGTTCATACAAATGTAGGTGTAGATATTTCCATGTTCATAGAGATGACGGTGTAGATATTTCCATGTTTATAGAGTTAGCAGTGTAGTTATTACCATGTTTATAGAGATAGCTGTGTAGATATTTGCATGTTCATACAGATAGCGGTGTAGATATTTCCATGTTTATTCTGATAGCGGTGTAGATATTTCCATATTCATAGAGTTAGCGGTGTGGATATTTCCATGTTAATACAAATGGCGGTGTAGATATTTCCATGTTTATACAGATGGCAGTGTAGATATTTCCATGTTTATAGAGATAGCAGTGTAGATATTTCCACTTATATACAGATAGCTGTGTAGATATTTGCATGTTCATACACATAGCGGTGTAGATATTTCCATGTCCATACAGATTGCGGTGTAGATATTTCCATGTTCATACAGCTAGCGGTGTGGATATTTCCATGTTCATACAGATAGCGGTGTAGTTATTTCCCTGTTCATACAGTTAGCGGTGTAGATATTTCCATGTTCATACAGATGGCAGTGTAGATATTTACATGTTCATACAGAGGGCGGTGTAGATATTTCCTTGTTCGTACGGATGGCAGTGTAGATATTTCCATGTTCATACATGTGGCGGTGTAGATATTTCCATGTTTATACAGATAGCAGTGTAGTTATTCCCATGTTTATAGAGATAGCAGTGTAGATATTTTCATTGATATACAGATAGCTCTGTAGATATTTGCATGTTCATACAGTTAGTGGTGTAGATATTTCCATGTTCATACAGATGGCGGTGTAGATATTTACATGTTCGTACAGATGGCGTTGTAGATATTTCCATGTTCATGCAGATGGCAGTGTAGATATTTCCATGTTCATAGAGATGGCGGTGTAGATATTTCCATGTTTATGCAGATAGCGGTATAGATATTTCCATGTTTATACAGATGGTGGTGTAGGTATTTCCATGTTTATAGAGATGGCAGTCTAGATATTTCCATCTTTATAGAGACAGTGTTGTAGTTATTTCCAAGTTTATGGAGACAGCGTTGTAGATATTTCCATGTTTATACAGATTGCGGTGAAGATATTTCCATGTTTATACAGATAGCGGTGTAGATATTTCCATGTTTATACAGATAGCAGTGTAGATATTTCCATGTGTATAGATATAGTGGTGTAGATAATTTCAATTTTATACCGAGAGCAGTGTAGATATTTCCAAGTTCATACAGATAGCCGTGTAGATATTTCCACGTTTATAGAGATGGCGGTGTAGATATTTCCATGTTCATACTGATGGCGGTGTAGATATTTCCATGTTCATACAAATGGCGGTGTAGATATTTCCATGTTCATAGAGAAGGCGTTGTAGATATTTCCATATTTATACAGATAGCAGTGTAGTTATTTCCATGTTTATAGGGATAGCAGTGTAGATATATTCATTGATATACAGATAGCTGTGTAGATATTTGCATGTTCATAGAGATAGCAGTGTAGATATTTCCATGTTTATAGAGATAGTGTTGTAGATAATTTCAATTTCATACAGAGAGCAGTGTAGATATTTCCAAGTTCATACAGATAGCAGTGTAGATATTTCCACGTTTACAGAGATGGCGGTGTAGATATTTCCATGTTCATACAGAGGACGGTGTAGATATTTCCATGTTTATAGGGATGGCGGTGTAGATATTTTCATGTTTACACAGATGGCGGTGTAGATATTTCCATGTTTACACAGATAGCGGTGTAGACATTTCCATGTTTACACAGATAGCAGTGTGGATATTTCCATGTTTATGCAGATAGCAGTGTAGATATTTCCATGTTTATACAGATAGCGGTGCGGATATTGCAATGTTTATTCAGATAGCGGTGCGGATATTTCCATGTTTATACAGATAGCTGGGCAGATATTTCAATGTTTATACAGATAGCGGTGTAGATATTTCCATCTAATACAAATGGCGGTGTAGATATGTCCATGATCGTACAGATGGCGATGTAGATATTTCCATGTTCATACAGATGGCGGTGTAGATATTTCGAAGTTTATAGAGTTAGCGATGTAGTTATTTCCATATTTATAGAGAAATCTGTGTAGATATTTCCATGTATATTCAGATAGCTGTGTAGATGTTTCCATGTTCATGCAGATTACGGTGTAGATATTTCCATGTTCATCCAGATGCCGGTGTACATATATCCATGTTCATACAAATGGCGGTGAAGATATTTCCATGTTCATACAGAGGGCGGTGTAGGCATTTCCATGTTCATACAAATGGCGGTGTAGATATTTCCATGTTCATAGAGATGGCGGTGTAGATATTTCCAGGTTCATACAAATGGCGGTGTAGATATTTCTATGTTCATAGAGATGGCGGTGTAGATATTTCCATGTTTATACAGATAGCAGTGTGGTTATTTCCATGTTTATAGGGATACCAGTCTGGATATTTCCATTCATATACAGATAGCTGTGTAGATATTTGCATGTTCATACAGATAGCGGTGTAGATATTTCCATGTTCATACAGATAGCGGTGTAGATATTTCCATGTTCATACAGATAGCGGTGTAGATATTTCCATGTTAATACAGATAGCGGTGTAGAAATTTCCATGTTCCTACAGATAGCGGTGTAGATATTTAAATGTTCATACAGTTAGCGGTGTAGATATTTGCATGTTCATACAGATGGCGGTGTAGATATTTACATGTTGATACAGATGGCGGTGTAGATATTTCCACGTTGATACAGAGAGCGGTGTAGATATTTCCATGTTCATACAGATAGCGGTGTAGATATTTCCATGTTCATACAGATACCGGTGTAGATATTTCCATGTTCATACCAATAGCGGTGTAGACATTTCCATGTTCATACATTTAGCGGTGTAGATATTTCCATGTTCATACAGATGGCGGTGAAGATATTTACATGTTCATACAGATGGCGGTGTTGATATTTCTATCTTTGTACGGATGGCAGTGTAGATATTTCCTTGTTCATAGAGATGGCGGTGTTGATATTTCCATATTTGTAGAGATAGCAGTGTAGTTTTTTCCATGTTTATAGAGATAGTAGTGTAGATATTTCCATTGATATACACGTAGCTCTGTAGATATTTGCATGTTCATAGAGATAGGGGTGTAGATATTTCCATGTTCATACAGATAGTGGTGTAGATATTTCCATGTTCATACAGATAGCGGTGTAGATATTTCCATGTTCATACAGATAGCGGTGTAGATATTTCCATGTTCATACAGATAGCGGTGTAGATATTTCCATGTTCATACAGTTAGCAGCTTAGATATTTCCATGTTCATACAGATGGCGGTGTAGATATTTCCATGTTCATACAGATGGCGGTGTAGTTATTTCCAGGTTCATACAGTTAGCGGTGTAGATATTTCCATGTTCATACAGAAAGCGTTGTAGATATTTCCATGTTCATACAGATAGCGGTGTAGATATTTCCACGTTAATACCAATAGCGGTGTAGACATTTTCATGTTCATATATTTAGCGGTGTAGATATTTCCATGTTCATACAGATGGCGAAGATATTTCCATGTTCATGCAGATAGCGGTGTAGATATTTCCATGTTCATACAGTTAGCGGTGTAGATATTTCCATGTTCATACAGATGGCGGTGTAGATATTTCCATGTTCATAGAGATGGCGGTGTAGATATCTCCATATTTATACAGATAGCATTGTAGTTATTTCCATGTTTATAGAGATAGCAGTGTAGATATTTCCATTGATATACAGACAGCTGTGTAGATATTTGCATGGTCATACGGATAGCGGTGTAGATATTTCCATGTTCGTACAGATAGCTGTGTAGATATTTGCATGTTCATACAGATAGCGGTGTAGATATTTCCATGTTCTTACAGTTAGCGTTGTAGATATTTCCATGTTCATACAGATGGCGGTGTAGATATTTACATGTTCATACAGATGGCGGTGTAGATATTTCCATGTTTATAGAGATAGCAGTGTAGATATTTCCATTGATATACAGATAGCTGTGTAGATATTTCCATCTTCAAACAGATAGCGGTGTAGATATTTCCATGTTCATTCAGATAACGGTGTAGATAATTCCATGTTCATACAGATAGCGGTGTAGGTATTTCCATGTTCACACAGTTAGGGGTTTAGATATTTCCATGTTCAAACATATGGCGGTGTAGATATTTCCATGTTTATACAGATAGCAGTGTAGATATTTCCATGTTTATAGAGATAGCAGTGTAGATATTTCCATTGATATGCAGATAGCTGTGTAGATATTTGCATGTTCATACACATAGCGGTGTAGATATTTCCATGTACATACAGATAGCGGTGTAGATATTTCCATGTTCGTACAGATGGCGGTGTAGGTATTTCCATGTTTATAGAGATGGCGGTGTAGATATTTTCATGTTTACACAGATGGCCGTGTAGATATTTCCATGTTTACACAGATAGCGGTGTGGATATTTCCATGTTTATGCAGATAGCGGTGTAGATATTTCCATGTTCATACAGATAGCGGTGCGGTTATTTCCATGTTTATACAGATAGTGGTGGAGATATTTCCATGTTTATACAGATAGCGGTGTAGATATTTCTATCTTATTACAGATGGCGGTGTAGATTTGTCCATGTTCGTACAGATGGCGGTGTAGATATTTCCATGTTAATACAGATGGCGGTGTAGATATTTCGAAGTTTATAGAGATACCGCTGTAGTTATTTCCATATTTATAGAGAAATCTGTGTAGATATTTCCATGTATATGCAGATAGCTGTGTAGATCTTTCCATGTTCATACAGATAGCGGTGTAGATATTTCCATGTTCATAGAGATAACGGTGTAGATGTTTACATCTTCATACAGATAGTGGTACAGATATTTCCATGTTCATACAGTAAGCGGTGTAGATATTTCCATGTTGATAGAGATAGCGGTGTAGATAATTCCCATTTTATAGAGATAGCAGTGTAGACATTTCCAAGTTCATACAGATAGCGGTGTAGATATTTCCACGTTTATAGAGATGGCAGTGTAGATATTTCCATGTTCATACAGATGGCGGTGTAGATATTTCCATGTTTATAGAGATGGCAGTGTAGATATTTTCATGTTTACACAGATGGCGGTGTAGATATTTCCATGTATACACAGATAGCGGTGTAGACATTTCCATGTTTACACAGATAGCGGTGTGGATATTTCCATGTTTATCCAGATACCGGTGTAGATATTTCCATGTTTATACAGAAAGCGGTGCGGATATTTCCATGTTAATACAGATAGTGGTGTAGATATTTCCATGTTTATACACATAGCGGTGTAGATATTTCCGTATTAATACAGATGGCGGTGTAGATATTTCCAAGTTTATGCAGATAGTGGTATAGATATTTCCATTTTTATACAGATGGTTTTGTAGATATTTCCATGTTTATGCAGATGGCGGTATAGATATTTCCATGTTTATACAGATGGTGGTGTAGGTTTTTCCATGTTCATAGAGATGGCGGTGTTGATATTTCGAAGTTTATAGAGATAGCGCTGTAGTTATTTCTATAATTATATAGAAATCTGTGTAGATATTTCCATGTATATTCAGATAGCTGTTTAGATATTTCCATGTTCATGCAGATAGCGGTGTAGTTATTTCCATGTTCATCCAGATTCCGGTTTAGATACATCCATGTTCATACAGATGGCGGTGAAGATATTTCCATGTTCATACAGATGGCTGTGTAGATATTTCCATGTTCATAGAGATGGCGGTGTAGATATTTCCATGTTGATACAGATAGTTGGGCAGATATTTCCATGTTTATACAGATAGCGGTGTAGATATTTTCATCTTAATACAGATTGCGGTGTAGATACGTCCATGATCGTACAGATGGCGGTGTAGATATTTCCATGTTCATACAGATGGCGGTGTAGATATTTCGAAGTTTATAGAGATAGTGATGTAGTTATTTCCATATTTATAGAGAAATCTGTGTAGATATTTCCATGTATATTCAGATAGCTGTGTAGATGTTTCCATGTTCATGCAGATTACGCTGTAGATATTTCCATGTTCATCCAGATGCCAGTGTACATATATCCATGTTCATACAAATGGCGGTGAAGATATTTCCATGTTCATACAGATGGAGGTGTAGGTATTTCCATGTTCATACAAATGGCGGTTTAGGTATTTCCATGTTCATAGAGATGGCGGTGTAGATATTTCCAGGTTCATACAAATGGCGGTGTAGATATTTCCATGTTCATAGAGATGGCGGTGTAGATATTTCCATGTTTATACAGATAGCAGTGTAGTTATTTCCATGTTTATAGAGATACCAGTCTGGATATTTCCATTGATATACAGATAGCTGTGTAGATATTTGCATGTTCATACAGATAGCGGTGTAGATATTTCCATGTTCATACAGATAGCGGTGGAGATATTTCCATGTTCATACAGATAGCGGTGTAGATATTTAAATGTTCATACAGTTAGCAGTGTAGATATTTGTATGTTCATACAGATGGCGGTGTACATATTTACATGTTGATACAGATGGCGGTGTAGATATTTCCATGTTCATACAGATAGCGGTGTAGATATTTACATGTTCATACAGATGGCGGTGTAGTTATTTCCATGTTCATACAGATAGCGGTGTAGATATTTTCTTGTTGATACAGATGGCGGTGTAGATATTTCCATGTTCATACAGATAGTGGTGTAGATATTTCCATGTTCATACAGATAGCGGTGTAGATATTTCCATGTTCATACAGATAGCGGTGTAGATATTTCCATGTTCATACCAATAGCGGTGTAGACATTTCCATGTTCATACATTTAGCGGTGTAGGTATTTCCATGTTCATACAGATGGCGGTGAAGATATTTACATGTTCATACAGATGGCGCTGTAGATATTTCCATGTTTGTACGGATGGCAGTGTAGATATTTCCATGTTCATACAGGTGGTGGTGTAGATATTTCCATGTTTATACAGATAGCAGTGTAGTTATTTCCATGTTAATAGAGATAGCGGTGTAGATATTTCCATTGATATACAGATAACTGTGTAGATGTTTGCATGTTCATACAGATAGCGGTGTAGATATTTCCATGTTCGTACAGATAGCGGTGTAGCTATTTCCATGTTCATACAGATAGCGGTGTAGATATTTCTATGTTCATACAGATAACGGTGTAGATATTTCCATGTTCATACAGACAGCGGTGTAGATATTTCCATGTTCATACAGTTAGCGGTGTAGATATTTCCATGTTCATACAGATGGCGGTGTAGATATTTACATGTTCATACAGATGGCGGTATAGATATTTCCATGTTCTTACAGATGGCGGTGTAGATATTTCCATGTTCATACAAATGTAGGTGTAGATATTTCCATGTTCATAGAGATGACGGTGTAGGTATTTCCATGTTTATACAGTTAGCAGTGTAGTTATCACCATGTTTATAGAGATAGCAGTGTAGATATTTCCATGTTTATAGAGATAGTGGTGTAGACAATTTCAATTTATACCGAGAGCAGTGTAGATATTTCCAAGTTCATACAGATAGCGGTGTAGATATTTACATGTTCATACAGATGGCGGTGTAGACAATTCCATGTTCATACAGATGGCGGTGTAGATATTTCCATGTTCATACAGATGGCGGTGTAGATATTTACATGTTCATACAGATGGCGGTGTAGACATTTCCATGTTCATACAGATGGCGGTGTAGATATTTCCATGTTCATAGAGATAGCGGTGTAGTTATTTCCATGTTCATACCAATAGCGGTGTAGATATTTCCATGTTCATACAGTAAGCGGTTTAGATATTTCCATGTTCATACAGATGGCGGTGTAGGTATTTACATGTTCATACAGATGGCGGTGTAGATATTTCCATGTTCGTACGGATGGCAGTGTAGATATTTCCATGTTCATATAGGTGGCGGTGTAGATATTTCCATGTTTATACAGATAGCCGTGTAGTTATTTCCATGTTTACAGAGATAGCAGTGTGGATATTTCCATTGATATAGAGATAGCTGTGTAGGTATTTTCATGTTCATACAGATAGCGGTGTAGATATTTCCATATTCATACAGACAGCGGTGTACATATTTCCATGTTCATACAGATAGCGGTGTAGGTATTTCCATGTTCATACAGTTAGCGGTGTAGATATTTCCATGTTCATACAGATGGCGGTGTAGATATTTACATGTTCATACAGATGGCGGTGTAGATATTTCCATGTTCGTACAGATGGCGGTGTAGATATTTCCAGGTTCATAGAGATGGCAGTGTAGATATTTCCATGTTTATGTAGATAGCGGTATAGATATTTCCATGTTTATACAGATGGTGGTGCAGATATTTCCATGTTTATAGAGATGGCGGTCTAGATATTTCCATGTTTACAGAGATAGTGGTGTAGTTATTTCCAAGTTTATAGAGACAGCGTTGTAGATATTTCCATGTTTATACAGATATCGGTGAAGATATTTCCATGTTTGTACAGATAGCGGTGTAGATATTTCCATGTTTATACAGATAGCAGTGTAGATATTTCCATGTTTATAGAGATAGTGGTGTAGACAATTTCAATTTATACCGAGAGCAGTGTAGATATTTCCAAGTTCATACAGATAGCGGTGTAGATATTTCCACGTTTATAGAGATGGCGGTGTAGATACTTCCATGTTCATACAGATGGCGGTGTAGATATTTCCATGTTCATACAAATGGCGGTGTATGTATTTCCATGTTCATAGAGATGGCGGTGTAGATATCTCCATGTTCATACAATTGGCGGTGTAGATATTTCCATGTTTATACAGATAGCAGTGTAGTTATTTCCATGTTTATAGAGATAGCAGTGTAGATATTTCCACTGATATACAGATAGCTGTGTAGATATTTGCATGTTCATACAGATAGCGGTGTAGATATTTCCATGTTTATGCAGATAGCGGTGTAGATATTTCCATGTTCATACAGATAGCGGTGTAGATATTTCCATGCTCATACAGTTAGCAGTGTAGATATTTCCATGTTCTTACAGATGGCAGTGTAGATATTTACATGTTCATACAGATGGCGGTGTAGATATTTCCATGTTCATACAGATGGCGGTGTAGATATTTCCATGTTCATATGGATAGCGGTGTAGATATTTCCATGTTAATACAGATAGCGGTGTAGATATTTCCATGTTCATACAGATAGCGGTGTAGATATTTCCATGTTAATACAGATGGCCGTGCAGATCTTTACATGTTCATACAGATGGCGGTGTAGATATTTCCATGTTCGTACGGATGGCAGTGTAGATATTTCCATGTTCATACAGGTGGCAGTGTAGATATTTCCATGTTT
The DNA here is from genome assembly GCF_029281585.2 of Gorilla gorilla gorilla. Taxonomy (NCBI): domain Eukaryota; kingdom Metazoa; phylum Chordata; class Mammalia; order Primates; family Hominidae; genus Gorilla; species Gorilla gorilla. The sequence goes on along the minus strand of NC_073227.2, from coordinate 4,422,547 downwards.
ATACAGATAGCAGTATAGTTATTTCCATGTTTACAGAGATAGCAAATGTAGATATTTCCATTGATATACAGATAGCTGTGTAGATATTTGCATGTTCATACGGATAGCGGTGTAGATATTTCCATGTTCGTACAGATAGCGGTGTAGCTATTTCCATGTTCATACAGATAGCGGTGTAGATATTTCTATGTTCATACAGATAACGGTGTAGATATTTCCATGTTCATACAGACAGCGGTGTAGATATTTCCATGTTCATACAGTTAGCGGTGTAGATATTTCCATGTTCATACAGATGGCGGTGTAGATATTTACATGTTCATACAGATGGCGGTATAGATATTTCCATGTTCTTACAGATGGCGGTGTAGATATTTCCATGTTCATACAAATGTAGGTGTAGATATTTCCATGTTCATAGAGATGACGGTGTAGGTATTTCCATGTTTATACAGTTAGCAGTGTAGTTATCACCATGTTTATAGAGATAGCAGTGTAGATATTTCCATGTTTATAGAGATAGTGGTGTAGACAATTTCAATTTATACCGAGAGCAGTGTAGATATTTCCAAGTTCATACAGATAGCGGTGTAGATATTTACATGTTCATACAGATGGCGGTGTAGACAATTCCATGTTCATACAGATGGCGGTGTAGATATTTCCATGTTCATACAGATGGCGGTGTAGATATTTACATGTTCATACAGATGGCGGTGTAGACATTTCCATGTTCATACAGATGGCGGTGTAGATATTTCCATGTTCATAGAGATAGCGGTGTAGTTATTTCCATGTTCATACCAATAGCGGTGTAGATATTTCCATGTTCATACAGTAAGCGGTTTAGATATTTCCATGTTCATACAGATGGCGGTGTAGGTATTTACATGTTCATACAGATGGCGGTGTAGATATTTCCATGTTCGTACGGATGGCAGTGTAGATATTTCCATGTTCATATAGGTGGCGGTGTAGATATTTCCATGTTTATACAGATAGCCGTGTAGTTATTTCCATGTTTACAGAGATAGCAGTGTGGATATTTCCATTGATATAGAGATAGCTGTGTAGGTATTTGCATGTTCATACAGATAGCGGTGTAGATATTTCCATATTCATACAGACAGCGGTGTACATATTTCCATGTTCATACAGATAGCGGTGTAGATATTTCCATGTTCATACAGTTAGCGGTGTAGATATTTCCATGTTCATACAGATGGCGGTGTAGATATTTACATGTTCATACAGATGGCGGTGTAGATATTTCCATGTTCGTACAGATGGCGGTGTAGATATTTCCAGGTTCATAGAGATGGCAGTGTAGATATTTCCATGTTTATGTAGATAGCGGTATAGATATTTCCATGTTTATACAGATGGTGGTGCAGATATTTCCATGCTTATAGAGATGGCGGTCTAGATATTTCCATGTTTACAGAGATAGTGGTGTAGTTATTTCCAAGTTTATAGAGACAGCGTTGTAGATATTTCCATGTTTATACAGATATCGGTGAAGATATTTCCATGTTTGTACAGATAGCGGTGTAGATATTTCCATGTTTATACAGATAGCAGTGTAGATATTTCCATGTTTATAGAGATAGTGGTGTAGACAATTTCAATTTATACCGAGAGCAGTGTAGATATTTCCAAGTTCATACAGATAGCGGTGTAGATATTTCCACGTTTATAGAGATGGCGGTGTAGATACTTCCATGTTCATACAGATGGCGGTGTAGATATTTCCATGTTCATACAAATGGCGGTGTATGTATTTCCATGTTCATAGAGATGGCGGTGTAGATATTTCCATGTTCATACAATTGGCGGTGTAGATATTTCCATGTTTATACAGATAGCAGTGTAGTTATTTCCATGTTTATAGAGATAGCAGTGTAGATATTTCCACTGATATACAGATAGCTGTGTAGATATTTGCATGTTCATACAGATAGCGGTGTAGATATTTCCATGTTTATGCAGATAGCGGTGTAGATATTTCCATGTTCATACAGATAGCGGTGTAGATATTTCCATGCTCATACAGTTAGCAGTGTAGATATTTCCATGTTCTTACAGATGGCAGTGTAGATATTTACATGTTCATACAGATGGCGGTGTAGATATTTCCATGTTCATACAGATGGCGGTGTAGATATTTCCATGTTCATATGGATAGCGGTGTAGATATTTCCATGTTAATACAGATAGCGGTGTAGATATTTCCATGTTCATACAGATAGCGGTGTAGATATTTCCATGTTAATACAGATGGCCGTGCAGATCTTTACATGTTCATACAGATGGCGGTGTAGATATTTCCATGTTCGTACGGATGGCAGTGTAGATATTTCCATGTTCATACAGGTGGCAGTGTAGATATTTCCATGTTTATACAGATAGCAGTATAGTTATTTCCATGTTTACAGAGATAGCAAATGTAGATATTTCCATTGATATACAGATAGCTGTGTAGATATTTGCATGTTCATACGGATAGCGGTGTAGATATTTCCATGTTCGTACAGATAGCGGTGTAGATGTTTCCATGTTCATACAGATACCGGTGTAGATATTTCCATGTTCATACAGATAACGGTGTAGATATTTCTATGTTCACACAGATAGCGGTGTAGATATTTCCATGTTCATACAGTTAGCGGTGAAGATATTTCCATGTTCATACAGATGGCGGTGTAGATATTTACATGTTCATACAGATGGCGGTATAGATATTTCCATGTTCGTACAGATGGCGGTGTAGATATTTCCATGTTCATAGAGATGGCGGTGTAGATATTTCCATGTTTATGCAGATAGCGGTATAGATATTTCCATGTTTATACAGATGGTGGTGAAGATATTTCCATGTTTATAGAGATGGCGGTCTAGATATTTCCATGTTCACAGAGATAGTGGTGTAGTTATTTCCAAGTTTATAGAGACAGCGTTGTAGATATTTCCATGTTTATACAGATAGCGGTGAAGATATTTCCATGTTTATACAGATAGCGGTGTAGATATTTCCATGTTCATACAGATAGCAGTGTAGATATTTCCATGTTTATAGAGATATTGGTGTAGATAATTTCAATTTTATACAGAGAGCAGTGTAGATATTTCCAAGTTCATACAGATAGCGGTGTAGATATTTCCACATTTATAGAGATGGCGGTGTAGATATTTCCATGTTCATACAGATGGCAGTCTAGATATTTCCACGTTTATAGGGATGGCGGTGTAGATATTTTCATGTTTACACAGATGACGGTGTAGATATTTCCATGTTAACACAGATAGCGGTGTAGACATTTCCATGTTTACACAGATAGCGGTGTGGATATTTCGATGTTCATACAAATGTAGGTGTAGATATTTCCATGTTCATAGAGATGACGGTGTAGATATTTCCATGTTTATAGAGTTAGCAGTGTAGTTATTACCATGTTTATAGAGATAGCTGTGTAGATATTTGCATGTTCATACAGATAGCGGTGTAGATATTTCCATGTTTATTCTGATAGCGGTGTAGATATTTCCATATTCATAGAGTTAGCAGTGTGGATATTTCCATGTTAATACAAATGGTGGTGTAGATATTTCCATGTTTATACAGATGGCAGTGTAGATATTTCCATGTTTATAGAGATAGCAGTGTAGATATTTCCACTTATATACAGATAGCTGTGTAGATATTTGCATGTTCATACACATAGCGGTGTAGATATTTCCATGTCCATACAGATTGCGGTGTAGATATTTCCATGTTCATACAGCTAGCGGTGTGGATATTTCCATGTTCATACAGATAGCGGTGTAGTTATTTCCCTGTTCATACAGTTAGCGGTGTAGATATTTCCATGTTCATACAGATGGCAGTGTAGATATTTACATGTTCATACAGAGGGCGGTGTAGATATTTCCTTGTTCGTACGGATGGCAGTGTAGATATTTCCATGTTCATACATGTGGCGGTGTAGATATTTCCATGTTTATACAGATAGCAGTGTAGTTATTTCCATGTTTATAGAGATAGCAGTGTAGATATTTTCATTGATATACAGATAGCTGTGTAGATATTTGCATGTTCATACAGTTAGTGGTGTAGATATTTCCATGTTCATACAGATGGCGGTGTAGATATTTACATGTTCGTACAGATGGCGTTGTAGATATTTCCATGTTCATGCAGATGGCAGTGTAGATATTTCCATGTTCATAGAGATGGCGGTGTAGATATTTCCATGTTTATGCAGATAGTGGTATAGATATTTCCATGTTTATACAGATGGTGGTGTAGATATTTCCATGTTTATAGAGATGGCAGTCTAGATATTTCCATCTTTATAGAGACAGTGTTGTAGTTATTTCCAAGTTTATGGAGACAGCGTTGTAGATATTTCCATGTTTATACAGATTGCGGTGAAGATATTTCCATGTTTATACAGATAGCGGTGTAGATATTTTCATGTTTATACAGATAGCAGTGTAGTTATTTCCATGTTTATAGAGATAGCAGTGTAGATATTTTCATTGATATACAGATAGCTGTGTAGATATTTGCATGTTCATACAGATAGCGGTGTAGATATTTCCATGTTCATACAGTTAGCGGTGTAGATATTTCCATGTTCATACAGATGGCGGTGTAGATATTTACATGTTCATACAGATGGCGGTGTAGATATTTCCATGTTTATAGATATAGCAGTGTAGATATTTCCATTGATATACAGATAGCTGTGTAGATATTTCCATCTTCAAACAGATAGCGGTGTAGATATTTCCATGTTCATTCAGATAACGGTGTAGATATTTCCATGTTCATACAGATAGCGTTGTAGGTATTTCCATGTTCATACAGTTAGGGGTTTAGATATTTCCATGTTCATACATATGGCGGTATAGATATTTCCATGTTTACACAGATAGCAGTGTAGATATTTCCATGTTTATAGAGATAGCAGTGTAGATATTTCCATTGATATGCAGATAGCTGTGTAGATATTTGCATGTTCATACACATAGCGGTGTAGATATTTCCATGTACATACAGATAGCGGTGTAGATATTTCCATGTTCGTACAGATGGCGGTGTAGGTATTTCCATGTTTATAGAGATGGCGGTGTAGATATTTTCATGTTTACACAGATGGCCGTGTAGATATTTCCATGTTTACACAGATAGCGGTGTGGATATTTCCATGTTTATGCAGATAGCGGTGTAGATATTTCCATGTTCATACAGATAGCGGTGTAGATATTTCCATCTTATTACAGATGGTGGTGTAGATATATCCATGTTCGTACAGATGGCGGTGTAGATATTTCCATGTTCATACAGATGGCGGTGTAGATATTTCGAAGTTTATAGAGATAGCGCTGTAGTTATTTCCATATTTATAGAGAAATCTGTGTAGATATTTCCATGTATATGCAGATAGCTGTGTAGATCTTTCCATGTTCATACAGATAGCGGTGTAGATATTTCCATGTTCATAGAGATAACGGTGTAGATATTTACATCTTCATACAGATAGTGGTACAGATATTTCCATGTTCATACAGTTAGCGGTTTAGATATTTCCATGTTCATACAGATGGCGGTGTAGATATTTACATGTTCATACAGATGGCGGTGTAGTTATTTCCATGTTCATACAGATAGCGGTGTAGATATTTTCTTGTTGATACAGATGGCGGTGTAGATATTTCCATGTTCATACAGATAGTGGTGTAGATATTTCCATGTTCATACAGATAGCGGTGTAGATATTTCCATGTTCATACAGATAGCGGTGTAGATATTTCCATGTTCATACCAATAGCGGTGTAGACATTTCCATGTTCATACATTTAGCGGTGTAGGTATTTCCATGTTCATACAGATGGCGGTGAAGATATTTACAAGTTCATACAGATGGCGGTGTAGATATTTCCATGTTTGTACGGATGGCAGTGTAGATATTTCCATGTTCATACAGGTGGCGGTGTAGATATTTCCATGTTTATACAGATAGCAGTGTAGTTATTTCCATGTTAATAGAGATAGCGGTGTAGATATTTCCACTGATATACAGATAACTGTGTAGATGTTTGCATGTTCATACAGATAGCGGTGTAGATATTTCCATGTTCGTACAGATAGCGGTGTAGCTATTTCCATGTTCATACAGATAGCGGTGTAGATATTTCTATGTTCCTACAGATAACGGTGTAGATATTTCCATGTTCATACAGACAGCGGTGTAGATATTTCCATGTTCATACAGTTAGCGGTGTAGATATTTTCATGTTCATACAGATGGCGGTGTAGATATTTACATGTTCATACAGATGGTGGTATAGATATTTCCATGTTCCTACAGATGGCGGTGTAGATATTTCCATGTTCATAGAGATGGCGGTGTAGATATTTCCATGTTTATGCAGATAGCGGTATAGATATTTCCATGTTTATACAGATGGTGGTGTAGATATTTCCATGTTTATAGAGATGGCGGTCTAGATATTTCCATGTTTACAGAGATAGTGGTGTAGTTATTTCCAAGTTTATAGAGACAGCGTTGTAGATATTTCCATGTTTATACAGATAGCGGTGAAGATATTTCCATGTTTACACAGATAGCGGTGTAGATATTTCCATGTTTATACAGATAACCGTGTAGATATTTCCATGTTTATAGAGATAATGGTGTAGATAATTTCAATTTTATACAGAGAGCAGTGTAGATATTTCCAAGTTCATACAGATAGCGGTGTAGATATTTCCACGTTTATAGAGATGGCGGTGTAGATATTTCCATGTTCATACAGATGGCGGTGCAGATATTTCCATGTTTATAGGAATGGCGGTGTAGATATTTTCAGGTTTAAACAGATGGCAGTGTAGATATTTCCATGTTTACACAGATAGCGGTGTAGATATTTCCCTGTTTACACAGATAGCGGTGTAGACATTTCCATGATTACACAGATAGCTGTGTGGATATTTCCATGTTTATGCAGATAGCAGTGTAGATATTTCCATGTTTATGCAGATAGCGGTGCGGTTATTTCCATATTTATACAGATAGTTGGGCCGATATTTCCATGTTTATACAGATAGCGGTGTAGATATTTCCATCTTAATACAGATGGCGGTGTAGATATGTCCATGTTTGTACAGATGGCAGTGTAGATATTTCCATGTTCATACAGATGGCGGTGTAGATATTTCAAAGTTTATAGAGATAGCGCTGTAGTTATTTCCATATTTATAGAGAAATCTGTGTAGATATTTCCATGTATATTCAGATAGCTGTGTAGATATTTCCATGTTCATGCAGATAGCGGTGTAGATATTTCCATGTTCATCAATATGCCGGTGTACATATATACATGTTCATACAGATGGCGGTGAAGATATTTCCATGTTCATACAGATGGTGGTGTAGTTATTTCCATGTTCATAGAGATGGCGGTGTAGATATTTCCAGGTTCATACAAATGGCGGTGTAGATATTTCCATGTTCATAGAGATGGCGGTGTTGATATTTCCATATTTGTAGAGATAGCAGTATAGTTTTTCCATGTTTATAGAGATAGTAGTGTAGATATTTCCATTGATATACAGATATCTCTGTAGATATTTGCATGTTCATAGAGATAGCGGTGTAGATATTTCCATGTTCATACTGATAGTTGTGTAGATATTTCCATGTTCATACAGATAGCGGTGTAGATATTTCCATGTTCGTACAGATAGCGGTGTAGATATTTCCATGTTCATAGAGATAGCGGTGTAGATATTTCCATGTTCATACAGTTAGCAGCTTAGATATTTCCATGTTCATACAGATGGCGGTGTAGATATTTACATGTTCATACAGATGGCGGTGTAGTTATTTCCAGGTTCATACAGTTAGCGGTGTAGATATTTCCATGTTCATACAGATAGCGGTGTAGATATTTCCATGTTCATACAGATAGCGGTGTAGATATTTCCATGTTCATACAGATGGCGGTGTAGATATTTCCATGTTTATAGGGATGGCGGTGTAGATATTTTCATGTTTACACAGATGGCAGTGTAGATATTTCCATGTTTACACAGATAGCGGTGTAGACATTTCCATGTTTACACAGATAGCAGTGTGGATATTTCCATGTTTATGCAGATAGCAGTGTAGATATTTCCATGTTTATACAGATAGCGGTGCGGATATTTCAATGTTTATTCAGATAGCGGTGCGGATATTTCCATGTTTATACAGATAGCTGGGCAGATATTTCAATGTTTATACAGATAGCGGTGTAGATATTTCCATCTAATACAAATGGCGGTGTAGATATGTCCATGATCGTACAGATGGCGATGTAGATATTTCCATGTTCATACAGATGGCGGTGTAGATATTTCGAAGTTTATAGAGTTAGCGATGTAGTTATTTCCATATTTATAGAGAAATCTGTGTAGATATTTCCATGTATATTCAGATAGCTGTGTAGATGTTTCCATGTTCATGCAGATTACGGTGTAGATATTTCCATGTTCATCCAGATGCCGGTGTACATATATCCATGTTCATACAAATGGCGGTGAAGATATTTCCATGTTCATACAGAGGGCGGTGTAGGCATTTCCATGTTCATACAAATGGCGGTGTAGATATTTCCATGTTCATAGTGATGGCGGTGTAGATATTTCCAGGTTCATACAAATGGCGGTGTAGATATTTCTATGTTCATAGAGATGGCGGTGTAGATATTTCCATGTTTATACAGATAGCAGTGTGGTTATTTCCATGTTTATAGGGATACCAGTCTGGATATTTCCATTGATATACAGATAGCTGTGTAGATATTTGCATGTTCATACAGATAGCGGTGTAGATATTTCCATGTTAATACAGATAGCGGTGTAGAAATTTCCATGTTCCTACAGATAGCGGTGTAGATATTTAAATGTTCATTCAGTTAGCGGTGTAGATATTTGCATGTTCATACAGATGGCGGTGTAGATATTTACATGTTGATACAGATGGCGGTGTAGATGTTTCCACGTTCATACAGATAGCGGTGTAGATATTTCCATGTTCATACAGATAGCGGTGTAGATATTTCCATGTTCATACAGATTGTGGTGTAGATATTTCCATGTTCATACCAATAGCGGTGTAGACATTTCCATGTTCATAGAGATAACGGTGTAGATATTTCCATGTTCATACAGATGGCGGTGAAGATATTTACATGTTCATACAGATGGCGGTGTTGATATTTCTATCTTTGTACGGATGGCAGTTTAGATATTTCCATGTTCATAGAGATGGCGGTGTTGATATTTCCATATTTGTAGAGATAGCAGTGTAGTTTTTTCCATGTTTATAGAGATAGTAGTGTAGATATTTCCATTGATATACAGATAGCTCTGTAGATATTTGCATGTTCATAGAGATAGCGGTGTAGATATTTCCATGTTCATACAGATAGCGGTGTAGATATTTCCATCTTCATACAGATAGCGGTGTAGATATTTCCATGTTCATACAGATAGCGGTGTAGATATTTCCATGTTTATACAGAGAGCGGTGTAGATATTTCCATGTTCATACAGTTAGCAGCTTAGATATTTCCATGTTCATACAGATGGCGGTGTAGATATTTCCATGTTCATACAGATGGCGGTGTAGTTATTTCCAGGTTCATACAGTTAGCGGTGTAGATATTTCCATGTTCATACAGAAAGCGGTGTAGATATTTCCATGTTCATACAGATAGCGGTGTAGATATTTCCACGTTAATACCAATAGCGGTGTAGACATTTCCATGTTCATATATTTAGCGGTGTAGATATTTCCATGTTCATACAGATGGCGAAGATATTTCCATGTTCATGCAGATAGCGGTGTAGATATTTCCATGTTCATACAGTTAGCGGTGTAGATATTTCCATGTTCATACAGATGGCGGTGTAGATATTTCCATGTTCATAGAGATGGCGGTGTAGATATCTCCATATTTATACAGATAGCATTGTAGTTATTTCCATGTTTATAGAGATAGCAGTGTAGATATTTCCATGTTCTTACAGTTAGCGGTGTAGATATTTCCATGTTCATACAGATGGCGGTGTAGATATTTACATGTTCATACAGATGGCGGTGTAGATATTTCCATGTTTATAGAGATAGCAGTGTAGATATTTCCATTGATATACAGATAGCTGTGTAGATATTTCCATCTTCAAACAGATAGCGGTGTAGATATTTCCATGTTCATTCAGATAACGGTGTAGATATTTCCATGTTCATACAGATAGCGGTGTAGGTATTTCCATGTTCATACAGTTAGGGGTTTAGATATTTCCATGTTCAAACATATTTCGGTGTAGATATTTCCATGTTTATACAGATAGCAGTGTAGATATTTCCATGTTTATAGAGATAGCAGTGTAGATATTTCCATTGATATGCAGATAGCTGTGTAGATATTTGCATGTTCATACACATAGCGGTGTAGATATTTCCATGTACATACAGATAGCGGTGTAGATATTTCCATGTTCGTACAGATGGCGGTGTAGGTATTTCCATGTTTATAGAGATGGCGGTGTAGATATTTTCATGTGTACACAGATGGCCGTGTAGATATTTCCATGTTTACACAGATAGCGGTGTGGATATTTCCATGTTTATGCAGATAGCGGTGTAGATATTTCCATGTTCATACAGATAGCGGTGCGGTTATTTCCATGTTTGTACAGATAGTGGTGGAGATATTTCCATGTTTATACAGATAGCGGTGTAGATATTTCTATCTTATTACAGATGGCAGTGTAGATTTGTCCATGTTCGTACAGATGGCGGTGTAGATATTTCCATGTTCATACAGATGGCGGTGTAGATATTTCGAAGTTTATAGAGATAGCGCTGTAGTTATTTCCATATTTATAGAGAAATCTGTGTAGATATTTCCATGTATATGCAGATAGCTGTGTAGATCTTTCCATGTTCATACAGATAGCGGTGTAGATATTTCCATGTTCATAGAGATAACGGTGTAGATATTTACATCTTCATACAGATAGTGGTACAGATATTTCCATGTTCATACAGTAAGCGGTGTAGATATTTCCATGTTGATAGAGATAGCGGTGTAGATAATTCCCATTTTATACAGATAGCAGTGTAGACATTTCCAAGTTCATACAGATAGCGGTGTAGATATTTCCACGTTTATAGAGATGGCGGTGTAGATATTTCCATGTTCATACAGATGGCGGTGTAGATATTTCCATGTTTATAGAGATGGCAGTGTAGATATTTTCATGTTTACACAGATGGCGGTGTAGATATTTCCATGTATACACAGATAGCGGTGTAGACATTTCCATGTTTACACAGATAGCGGTGTGGATATTTCCATGTTTATCCAGATACCGGTGTAGATATTTCCATGTTTATACAGAAAGCGGTGCGGATATTTCCATGTTAATACAGATAGTGGTGTAGATATTTCCATGTTTATACACATAGCGGTGTAGATATTTCCATCTTAATACAGATGGCGGTGTAGATATTTCCAAGTTTATGCAGATAGTGGTATAGATATTTCCATTTTTATACAGATGGTTTTGTAGATATTTCCATGTTTATGCAGATGGCGGTATAGATATTTCCATGTTTATTCAGATGGTGGTGTAGATTTTTCCATGTTCATAGAGATGGCGGTGTTGATATTTCGAAGTTTATAGAGATAGCGCTGTAGTTATTTCTATAATTATATAGAAATCTGTGTAGATATTTCCATGTATATTCAGATAGCTGTTTAGATATTTCCATGTTCATGCAGATAGCGGTGTAGTTATTTCCATGTTCATCCAGATTCCGGTGTAGATACATCCATGTTCATACAGATGGCGGTGAAGATATTTCCATGTTCATACAGATGGCTGTGTAGATATTTCCATGTTCATAGAGATGGCGGTGTAGATATTTCCATGTTGATACAGATAGTTGGGCAGATATTTCCATGTTTATACAGATAGCGGTGTAGATATTTTCATCTTAATACAGATTGCGGTGTAGATACGTCCATGATCGTACAGATGGCGGTGTAGATATTTCCATGTTCATACAGATGGCGGTGTAGATATTTCGAAGTTTATAGAGATAGTGATGTAGTTATATCCATATTTATAGAGAAATCTGTGTAGATATTTCCATGTATATTCAGATAGCTGTGTAGATGTTTCCATATTCATGCAGATTACGCTGTAGATATTTCCATGTTCATCCAGATGCCGGTGTACATATATCCATGTTCATACAAATGGCGGTGAAGATATTTCCATGTTCATACAGATGGCGGTGTAGGTATTTCCATGTTCATACAAATGGCGGTTTAGGTATTTCCATGTTCATAGAGATGGCGGTGAAGATATTTCCAGGTTCATACAAATGGCGGTGTAGATATTTCCATGTTCATAGAGATGGCGGTGTAGATATTTCCATGTTTATACAGATAGCAGTGTAGTTATTTCCATGTTTATAGAGATACCAGTCTGGATATTTCCATTGATATACAGATAACTGTGTAGATATTTGCATGTTCATACAGATAGCGGTGTAGATATTTCCATGTTCATACAGATAGCGGTGTGGATATTTACATGTTCATACAGATAGCGGTGTAGATATTTAAATGTTCATACAGTTAGCAGTGTAGATATTTGTATGTTCATACAGATGGCGGTGTACATATTTACATGTTGATACAGATGGCGGTGTAGATATTTCCATGTTCATACAGATAGCGGTGTAGATATTTACATGTTCATACAGATGGCGGTGTAGTTATTTCCATGTTCATACAGATAGCGGTGTAGATATTTTCTTGTTGATACAGATGGCGGTGTAGATATTTCCATGTTCATACAGATAGTGGTGTAGATATTTCCATGTTCATACAGATAGCGGTGTAGTTATTTCCATGTTCATACAGATAGCGGTGTAGATATTTCCATGTTCATACCAATAGCGGTGTAGACATTTCCATGTTCATACATTTAGCGGTGTAGGTATTTCCATGTTCATACAGATGGCGGTGAAGATATTTACATGTTCATACAGATGGCGCTGTAGATATTTCCATGTTTGTACGGATGGCAGTGTAGATATTTCCATGTTCATACAGATGGTGGTGTAGATATTTCCATGTTTATACAGATAGCAGTGTAGTTATTTCCATGTTAATAGAGATAGCGGTGTAGATATTTCCACTGATATACAGATAACTGTGTAGATGTTTGCATGTTCATACAGATAGCGGTGTAGATATTTCCATGTTCGTACAGATAGCGGTGTAGCTATTTCCATGTTCATACAGATAGCGGTGTAGATATTTCTATGTTCATACAGATAACGGTGTAGATATTTCCATGTTCATACAGACAGCGGTGTAGATATTTCCATGTTCATACAGTTAGCGGTGTAGATATTTCCATGTTCATACAGATGGCGGTGTAGATATTTACATGTTCATACAGATGGCGGTATAGATATTTCCATGTTCTTACAGATGGCGGTGTAGATATTTCCATGTTCATAGAGATGGCGGTGTAGATATTTCCAGGTTCATACAAATGGCGGTGTAGATATTTCCATGTTCATAGAGATGGCGGTGTTGATATTTCCATATTTGTAGAGATAGCAGTGTAGTTTTTTCCATGTTTATAGAGATAGTAGTGTAGATATTTCCATTGATATACAGATAGCTCTGTAGATATTTGCATGTTCATAGAGGTAGCGGTGTAGATATTTCCATGTTCATACTGATAGTTGTGTAGATATTTCCATCTTCATACAGATAGCGGTGTAGATATTTCCATGTTCATACAGATAGCGGTGTAGATATTTCCATGTTCATACAGATAGCGGTGTAGATATTTCCATGTTCATACAGTTAGCAGCTTAGATATTTCAATGTTCATACAGATGGCGGTGTAAATATTTCCATGTTCATACAGATGGCGGTGTAGTTATTTCCAGGTTCATACAGTTAGCGGTGTAGATATTTCCATGTTCATTCAGATGGCGGTGTAGATATTTCCATGTTCATATATTTAGTGGTGTAGATATTTCCATGTTCATACAGATGGCGAAGATATTTCCATGTTCATACAGATAGAGGTGTAGATATTTCCATGTTCATACAGTTAGCGGTGTAGATATTTCCATGTTCATTCAGATGGCGGTGTATATATTTCCATGTTCATAGAGATGGCGGTGTAGATATCTCCATGTTCATACAGATGGCTGTGTAGATATTTACATGTTCATACAGATGGCGGTAGAGATATTTCCATATTCGTACAGATGGCGTTGTAGATATTTCCATGTTCTTAGAGATGGCGGTGTAGATATCTCCATGTTTATGCAGATAGCGGTATAGATATTTCCATGTTTATACAGATGGTGGTGTAGATATTTCCATGTTCATACAAATGGCGGTGTAGATATTTCCATGTTCATTGAGATGGCGGTGTAGATATTTCCATGTTCATACAAATGGCGGTGTAGATATTTCCATGTTCATAGAGATGGCAGTGTAGATATTTCCATATTTATACAGATAGCAGTGTAGTTATTTCCATGTTTATAGGGATAGCAGTGTAGATATTTTCATTGATATACAGATAGTTGTGTAGATATTTGCATGTTCATACAGATAGCAGTGTAGATATTTCCATGTTTATAGAGATAGTGTTGTAGATAATTTCAATTTCATACAGAGAGCAGTGTAGATATTTCCAAGTTCATACAGATAGCAGTGTAGATATTTCCACGTTTACAGAGATGGCGGTGTAGATATTTCCATGTTCATACAGAGGACGGTGTAGATATTTCCATGTTTATAGGGATGGCGGTGTAGATATTTTCATGTTTACACAGATGGCAGTGTAGATATTTCCATGTTTACACAGATAGCGGTGTAGACATTTCCATGTTTACACAGATAGCAGTGTGGATATTTCAATGTTTATGCAGATAGCGGTGTAGATATTTCCATGTTCATACAGTTAGCGGTGTAGATATTTCCATGTTCATACAGATGGCGGTGTAGATATTTCCATGTTCATAGAGATGGCGGTGTAGATATCTCCATATTTATACAGATAGCATTGTAGTTATTTCCATGTTTATAGAGATAGCAGTGAAGATATTTCCATTGATATACAGACAGCTGTGTAGATATTTGCATGGTCATACAGATAGCGGTGTAGATATTTCCATGTTCGTACAGAGAGCTGTTTAGATATTTGCATGTTCATACAGATAGCGGTGTAGATATTTCCATGTTCATACAGTTAGCGGTGTAGATATTTCCATGTTCATACAGATGGCGGTGTAGATATTTACATGTTCATACAGATGGCGGTGTAGATATTTCCATGTTTATAGAGATAGCAGTGTAGATATTTCCATTGATATACAGATAGCTGTGTAGATATTTCCATCTTCAAACAGATAGCGGTGTAGATATTTCCATGTTCATTCAGATAACGGTGTAGATATTTCCATGTTCATACAGATAGCGGTGTAGGTATTTCCATGTTCATACAGTTAGGGGTTTAGATATTTCCATGTTCAAACATATGGCGGTGTAGATATTTCCATGTTTATACAGATAGCTGTGTAGTTATTTCCATGTTTACAGAGATAGCAGTGTGGATATTTCCATTGATATAGAGATAGCTGTGTAGGTATTTGCATGTTCATACAGATAGCGGTGTAGATATTTCCATATTCATACAGACAGCGGTGTACATATTTCCATGTTCATACAGATAGCGGTGTAGATATTTCCATGTTCATACAGTTAGCGGTGTAGATATTTCCATGTTCATACAGATGGCGGTGTAGATATTTACATGTTCATACAGATGGCGGTGTAGATATTTCCATGTTCGTACAGATGGCGGTGTAGATATTTCCAGGTTCATAGAGATGGCAGTGTAGATATTTCCATGTTTATGTAGATAGCGGTATAGATATTTCCATGTCTATACAGATGGTGGTGTAGATATTTCCATGTTTATAGAGATGGCGGTCTAGATATTTCCATGTTTACAGAGATAGTGGTGTAGTTATTTCCAAGTTTATAGAGACAGCGTTGTAGATATTTCCATGTTTATACACATAGCGGTGAAGATATTTCCATGTTTATACAGATAGCGGTGTAGATATTTCCATGTTTATACAGATAGCAGTGTAGATATTTCCATGTTTATAGAGATAGTGGTGTAGACAATTTCAATTTATACCGAGAGCAGTGTAGATATTTCCAAGTTCATACAGATAGCGGTGTAGATATTTCCACGTTTATAGAGATGGCGGTGTAGATATTTCCATGTTCATGCAGATGGCGGTGTAGATATTTCCATGTTCATACAAATGGCGGTGTAGGTATTTCCATGTTCATAGAGATGGCGGTGTAGATATTTCCATGTTCATACAATTGGCGGTGTAGATATTTCCATGTTTATACAGATAGCAGTGTAGTTATTTCCATGTTTATAGAGATAGCAGTGTAGATATTTCCACTGATATACAGATAGCTGTGTAGATATTTGCATGTTCATACAGATAGCGGTGTAGATATTTCCATGTTTATGCAGATAGCGGTGTAGATATTTCCATGTTCATACAGATAGCGGTGTAGATATTTCCATGCTCATACAGTTAGCGGTGTAGATATTTCCATGTTCTTACAGATGGCAGTGTAGATATTTACATGTTCATACAGATGGCGGTGTAGATATTTCCATGTTCATACAGATGGCGGTGTAGATATTTCCATGTTCATATGGATAGCGGTGTAGATATTTCCATGTTGATACAGATAGCGGTGTAGATATTTCCATGTTCATACAGATAGCGGTGTAGATATTTCCATGTTAATACAGATGGCCGTGCAGATATTTACATGTTCATACAGATGGCGGTGTAGATATTTCCATGTTCGTACGGATGGCAGTGTAGATATTTCCATGTTCATACAGGTGGCGGTGTAGATATTTTCATGTTTATACAGATAGTAGTATAGTTATTTCCATGTTTACAGAGATAGCAAATGTAGATATTTCCATTGATATACAGATAGCTGTGTAGATATTTGCATGTTCATACAGATAGCGGTGTAGATATTTCCATGTTCGTACAGATAGCGGTGTAGATATTTCCATGTTCATACAGATACCGGTGTAGATATTTCCATGTTCATACAGATAACGGTGTAGATATTTCTATGTTCACACAGATAGCGGTGTAGATATTTCCATGTTCATACAGTTAGCGGTGAAGATATTTCCATGTTCATACAGATGGCGGTGTAGATATTTACATGTTCATACAGATGGCGGTGTAGATATTTCCATGTTCGTACAGATGGCGGTGTAGATATTTCCATGTTCATAGAGATGGCGGTGTAGATATTTCCATGTTTATGCAGATAGCGGTATAGATATTTCCATGTTTATACAGATGGTGGTGAAGATATTTCCATGTTTATAGAGATGGCGGTCTAGATATTTCCATGTTCACAGAGATAGTGGTGTAGTTATTTCCAAGTTTATAGAGACAGCATTGTAGATATTTCCATGTTTATACAGATAGCGGTGAAGATATTTCCATGTTTATACAGATAGCGGTGTAGATATTTCCATGTTCATACAGATAGCAGTGTAGATATTTCCATGTTTATAGAGATATTGGTGTAGATAATTTCAATTTTATACAGAGAGCAGTGTAGATATTTCCAAGTTCATACAGATAGCGGTGCAGATATTTCCACATTTATAGAGATGGCGGTGTAGATATTTCCATGTTCATACAGATGGCAGTGTAGATATTTCCACGTTTATAGGGATGGCGGTGTAGATATTTTCATGTTTACACAGATGACGGTGTAGATATTTCCATGTTAACACAGATAGCGGTGTAGACATTTCCATGTTTACACAGATAGCGGTGTGGATATTTCGATGTTCATACAAATGTAGGTGTAGATATTTCCATGTTCATAGAGATGACGGTGTAGATATTTCCATGTTTATAGAGTTAGCAGTGTAGTTATTACCATGTTTATAGAGATAGCTGTGTAGATATTTGCATGTTCATACAGATAGCGGTGTAGATATTTCCATGTTTATTCTGATAGCGGTGTAGATATTTCCATATTCATAGAGTTAGCGGTGTGGATATTTCCATGTTAATACAAATGGCGGTGTAGATATTTCCATGTTTATACAGATGGCAGTGTAGATATTTCCATGTTTATAGAGATAGCAGTGTAGATATTTCCACTTATATACAGATAGCTGTGTAGATATTTGCATGTTCATACACATAGCGGTGTAGATATTTCCATGTCCATACAGATTGCGGTGTAGATATTTCCATGTTCATACAGCTAGCGGTGTGGATATTTCCATGTTCATACAGATAGCGGTGTAATTATTTCCCTGTTCATACAGTTAGCGGTGTAGATATTTCCATGTTCATACAGATGGCAGTGTAGATATTTACATGTTCATACAGAGGGCGGTGTAGATATTTCCTTGTTCGTACGGATGGCAGTGTAGATATTTCCATGTTCATACATGTGGCGGTGTAGATATTTCCATGTTTATACAGATAGCAGTGTAGTTATTTCCATGTTTATAGAGATAGCAGTGTAGATATTTTCATTGATATACAGATAGCTGTGTAGATATTTGCATGTTCATACAGTTAGTGGTGTAGATATTTCCATGTTCATACAGATGGCGGTGTAGATATTTACATGTTCGTACAGATGGCGTTGTAGATATTTCCATGTTCATGCAGATGGCAGTGTAGATATTTCCATGTTCATAGAGATGGCGGTGTAGATATTTCCATGTTTATGCAGATAGCGGTATAGATATTTCCATGTTTATACAGATGGTGGTGTAGATATTTCCATGTTTATAGAGATGGCAGTCTAGATATTTCCATCTTTATAGAGACAGTGTTGTAGTTATTTCCAAGTTTATGGAGACAGCGTTGTAGATATTTCCATGTTTATACAGATTGCGGTGAAGATATTTCCATGTTTATACAGATAGCAGTGTAGATATTTCCATGTGTATAGATATAGTGGTGTAGATAATTTCAATTTTATACCGAGAGCAGTGTAGATATTTCCAAGTTCATACAGATAGCCGTGTAGATATTTCCACGTTTATAGAGATGGCGGTGTAGATATTTCCATGTTCATACTGATGGCGGTGTAGATATTTCCATGTTCATACAAATGGCGGTGTAGATATTTCCATGTTCATAGAGAAGGCGGTGTAGATATTTCCATGTTCAAACAAATGGCGGTGTAGATATTTCCATGTTCATAGAGATGGCGGTGTAGATATTTTCATGTTTATACAGATAGCAGTGTAGTTATTTCCATGTTTATAGAGATAGCAGTGTAGATATTTTCATTGATATACAGATAGCTGTGTAGATATTTGCATGCTCATACAGATAGCGGTGTAGATATTTCCATGTTCATACAGTTAGCGGTGTAGATATTTCCATGTTCATACAGATGGCGGTGTAGATATTTACATGTTCATACAGATGGCGGTGTAGATATTTCCATGTTTATAGATATAGCAGTGTAGATATTTCCATTGATATACAGATAGCTGTGTAGATATTTCCATCTTCAAACAGATAGCGGTGTAGATATTTCCATGTTCATTCAGATAACGGTGTAGATATTTCCATGTTCATACAGATAGCGTTGTAGGTATTTCCATGTTCATACAGTTAGGGGTTTAGATATTTCCATGTTCATACATATGGCGGTATAGATATTTCCATGTTTATACAGATAGCAGTGTAGATATTTCCATGTTTATAGAGATAGCAGTGTAGATATTTCCATTGATATGCAGATAGCTGTGTAGATATTTGCATGTTCATACACATAGCGGTGTAGATATTTCCATGTACATACAGATAGCGGTGTAGATATTTCCATGTTCGTACAGATGGCGGTGTAGGTATTTCCATGTTTATAGAGATGGCGGTGTAGATATTTTCATGTTTACACAGATGGCCGTGTAGATATTTCCATGTTTACACAGATAGCGGTGTGGATATTACCATGTTTATGCAGATAGCGGTGTAGATATTTCCATGTTCATACAGATAGCGGTGCGGTTATTTCCATGTTTATACAGATAGTGGTGGAGATATTTCCATGTTTCTACAGATAGCGGTGTAGATATTTCTATCTTATTACAGATGGCGGTGTAGATATGTCCATGTTCGTACAGATGGCGGTGTAGATATTTCCATGTTCATACAGATGGCGGTGTAGATATTTCGAAGTTTATAGAGATAGCGCTGTAGTTATTTCCATATTTATAGAGAAATCTGTGTAGATATTTCCATGTATATGCAGATAGCTGTGTAGATCTTTCCATGTTCATACAGATAGCGGTGTAGATATTTCCATGTTCATAGAGATAACGGTGTAGATATTTACATCTTCATACAGATAGTGGTACAGATATTTCCATGTTCATACAGTAAGCGGTGTAGATATTTCCATGTTGATAGAGATAGCGGTGTAGATAATTCCCATTTTATACAGATAGCAGTGTAGACATTTCCAAGTTCATACAGATAGCCGTGTAGATATTTCCACGTTTATAGAGATGGCGGTGTAGATATTTCCATGTTCATACAGATGGCGGTGTAGATATTTCCATGTTTATAGAGATGGCAGTGTAGATATTTTCATGTTTACACAGATGGCGGTGTAGATATTTCCATGTATACACAGATAGCGGTGTAGACATTTTCATGTTTACACAGATAGCGGTGTGGATATTTCCATGTTTATCCAGATACCGGTGTAGATATTTCCATGTTTATACAGAAAGCGGTGCGGATATTTCCATGTTAATACAGATTGTGGTGTAGATATTTCCATGTTTATACACATAGCGGTGTAGATATTTCCCTCTTAATACAGATGGCGGTGTAGATATTTCCATGTTTATGCAGTTAGTGGTATAGATATTTCCATTTTTATACTGATGGTTTTGTAGATATTTCCATGATTATGCAGATGGCGGTATAGATATTTCCATGTTTATACAGATGGTGGTGTATATTTTTCCATGTTCATAGAGATGGCGGTGTTGATATTTCGAAGTTTATAGAGATAGCGCTGTAGTTATTTCTATAATTATATAGAAATCTGGTTAGATATTTCCATGTATATTCAGATAGCTGTTTAGATATTTCCATGTTCATGCAGATAGCGGTGTAGTTATTTCCATGTTCATCCAGATTCCGGTGTAGATACATCCATGTTCATACAGATGGCGGTGAAGATATTTCCATGTTCATGCAAATGGCTGTGTAGATATTTCCATGTTCATAGAGATGGCGGTGTAGATATTTCCATGTTGATACAGATAGTTGGGCAGATATTTCCATGTTTATACAGATAGCGGTGTAGATATTTTCATCTTAATACAGATTGCGGTGTAGATACGTCCATGATCGTACAGATGGCGGTGTAGATATTTCCATGTTCATACAGATGGCGGTGTAATTATTTCGAAGTTTATAGAGATAGTGATGTAGTTATTTCCATATTTATAGAGAAATCTGTGTAGATATTTCCATGTATATTCAGATAGCTGTGTAGATGTTTCCATGTTCATGCAGATTACGCTGTAGATATTTCCATGTTCATCCAGATGCCGGTGTACATATATCCACGTTCATACAAATGGCGGTGAAGATATTTCCATGTTCATACAGATGGTGTTGTAGGTATTTCCATGTTCATACAAATGGCGGTTTAGGTATTTCCATGTTCATAGAGATGGCGGTGTAGATATTTCCAGGTTCATACAAATGGCGGTGTAGATATTTCCATGTTCATAGAGATGGCGGTGTAGATATTTCCATGTTTATACAGATAGCAGTGTAGTTATTTACATGTTTATAGAGATACCAGTCTGGATATTTCCATTGATATACAGATAGCTGTGTAGATATTTGCATGTTCATACAGATAGCGGTGTAGATATTTCCATGTTCATACAGATAGCGGTGTAGATATTTCCATGTTCATACAGATAGCGGTGTAGATATTTAAATGTTCATACAGTTAGCAGTGTAGATATTTGTATGTTCATACAGATGGCGGTGTACATATTTACATGTTGATACAGATGGCGGTGTAGATATTTCCATGTTCATACAGATAGCGGTGTAGATATTTCCATGTTCATACAGATAGCGGTGTAGATATTTCCATGTTCATACAGATAGCGGTGTAGGTATTTCCATGTTCATACAGTTAGCGGTTTAGATATTTCCATGTTCATACAGATGGCGGTGTAGATATTTACATGTTCATACAGATGGCGGTGTAGTTATTTCCATGTTCATACAGATAGCGGTGTAGATATTTTCTTGTTGATACAGATGGCGGTGTAGATATTTCCATGTTCATACAGATAGTGGTGTAGATATTTCCATGTTCATACAGATAGCGGTGTAGATATTTCCATGTTCATACAGATAGCGGTGTAGATATTTCCATGTTCATACCAATAACGGTGTAGACATTTCCATGTTCATACATTTAGCGGTGTAGGTATTTCCATGTTCATACAGATGGCGGTGAAGATATCTACATGTTCATACAGATGGCGGTGTAGATATTTCCATGTTTGTACGGATGGCAGTGTAGATATTTCCATGTTCATACAGGTGGTGGTGTAGATATTTCCATGTTTATACAGATAGCAGTGTAGTTATTTCCATGTTAATAGAGATAGCGGTGTAGATATTTCCATTGATATACAGATAACTGTGTAGATGTTTGCATGTTCATACAGATAGCGGTGTAGATATTTCCATGTTCGTACAGATAGCGGTGTAGCTATTTCCATGTTCATACAGATAGCGGTGTAGATATTTCTATGTTCATACAGATAACGGTGTAGATATTTCCATGTTCATACAGACAGCGGTGTGGATATTTCCATGTTCATACAGTTAGCGGTGTAGATATTTCCATGTTCATACAGATGGCGGTGTAGATATTTACATGTTCATACAGATGGCGGTATAGATATTTCCATGTTCTTACAGATGGCGGTGTAGATATTTCCATGTTCATAGAGATGGCGGTGTAGATATTTCCATGTTTATGCAGATAGCGGTATAGATATTTCTATGTTTATACAGATGGTGGTGTAGATATTTCCATGTTTATAGAGATGGCGGTCTAGATATTTCCATGTTTACAGAGATAGTGGTGTAGTTATTTCCAAGTTTATAGAGACAGCGTTGTAGATATTTCCATGTTTATACAGATAGCGGTGAAGATATTTCCATGTTTACACAGATAGCGGTGTAGATATTTCCATGTTTATACAGATAGCAGTGTAGATATTTCCATGTTTATAGAGATAATGGTGTAGATAATTTCAATTTTATACAGAGAGCAGTGTAGATATTTCCAAGTTCATACAGATAGCGGTGTAGATATTTCCACGTTTATAGAGATGGCGGTGTAGATATTTCCATGTTCATTCAGATGGCGGTGCAGATATTTCCATGTTTATAGGGATGGCGGTGTAGATATTTTCAGGTTTAAACAGATGGCAGTGTAGATATTTCCATGTTTACACAGATAGCGGTGTAGATATTTCCCTGTTTACACAGATAGCGGTGTAGACATTTCCATGATTACACAGATAGCGGTGTGGATATTTCCATGTTTATGCAGATAGCAGTGTAGATATTTCCATGTTTATACAGATAGCGGTGCGGTTATTTCCATATTTATACAGATATTTGGGCCGATATTTCCATGTTTATACAGATAGCGGTGTAGATATTTCCATCTTAATACAGATGGCGGTGTAGATATGTCCATGTTTGTACAGATGGCAGTGTAGATATTTCCATGTTCATACAGATGGCGGTGTAGATATTTCAAAGTTTATAGAGATAGCGCTGTAGTTATTTCCATATTTATAGAGAAATCTGTGTTGATGTTTCCATGTATATTCAGATAGCTGTGTAGATATTTCCATGTTCATGCAGATAGCGGGGTAGATATTTCCATGTCCATCCATATGCCGGTGTACATATATGCATGTTCATACAGATGGCGGTGAAGATATTTCCATGTTCATACAGATGGTGGTGTAGGTATTTCCATGTTCATAGAGATGGCGGTGTAGATATTTCCAGGTTCATACAAATGGCGGTGTAGATATTTCCATGTTCATAGAGATGGCGGTGTTGATATTTCCATATTTGTAGAGATAGCAGTGTAGTTTTTTCCATGTTTATAGAGATAGTAGTGTAGTTATTTCCATTGATATACAGATAGCTCTGTAGATATTTGCATGTTCATAGAGATAGCGGTGTAGATATTTCCATGTTCATACTTATAGTTGTGTAGATATTTCCATGTTCATACAGATAGCGGTGTAGATATTTAAATGTTCATACAGATAGCGGTGTAGATATTTCCATGTTCATACAGATAGCGGTGTAGATATTTCCATGTTCATACAGTTAGCGGCTTAGATATTTCCATGTTCATACAGATGGCGGTGTAGATATTTCCATGTTCATACAGATGGCGTTGTAGTTATTTCCAGGTTCATACAGTTAGCGGTGTAGATATTTCCATGTTCATACAGATAGCGGTGTAGATATTTCCATGTTCATACAGATAGCGGTGTAGATATTTCCATGTTCATACCAATAGCGGTGTAGACATTTCCATGTTCATATATTTAGCGGTGTAGATATTTCCATGTTCATACAGATGGCGAAGATATTTCCATGTTCATACAGATAGCTGTGTAGATATTTCCATGTTCATACAGTTAGCGGTGTAGATATTTCCATGTTCATTCAGATGGCGGTGTAGATATTTCCATGTTCATAGAGATGGCGGTGTAGATATCTCCATATTTATACAGATAGCATTGTAGTTATTTCCATGTTTATAGAGATAGCAGTGTAGATATTTCCATTGATATACAGACAGCTGTGTAGATATTTGCATGGTCATACAGATAGCGGTGTAGATATTTCCATGTTCGTACAGATAGCGGTGTAGATATTTCCATGTTCATAGAGATAGCGGTGTAGATATTTCCATGTTCGTACAGATAACGGTGTAGATATTTCCATGTTCATGCAGATAGCGGTGTAGATATTTCCATGTTCATACAATGAGCGGTGTAGATATTTCCATGTTCATACAGATGGTGGTGTAGATATTTACATGTTCATACAGATGGCGGTGTAGATATTTCCATGTTCGTACAGATAGCGGTGTAGATATTTCCATGTTCATAGAGATAGCGGTGTAGATATTTCCATGTTCATACAGATAACGGTGTAGATATTTCCATGTTCATGCAGATAGCGGTGTAGATATTTCCATGTTCATACAATGAGCGATGTAGATATTTCCATGTTCATACAGATGGTGGTGTAGATATTTACATGTTCATACAGATGGCGGTATAGATATTCCTATATTCGTACAGATGGCGTTGTAGATATTTCCATGTTCTTAGAGATGGCGGTGTAGATATCTCCATGTTTATGCAGATAGCGGTATAGATATTTCCATGTTTATACAGATGGTGGTGTAGATATTTCCATGTTCATACAAATGGCGGTGTAGATATTTCCATGTTCATTGAGATGGCGGTGTAGATATTTCCATGTTCATACAAATGGCGGTGTAGATATTTCCATGTTCATAGAGATGGCAGTGTAGATATTTCCATATTTATACAGATAGCAGTGTAGTTATTTCCATGTTTATAGGGATAGCAGTGTAGATATTTTCATTGATATACAGATAGCTGTGTAGATATTTGCATGTTCATACAGATAGCAGTGTAGATATTTCCATGTTTATAGAGATAGTGTTGTAGATAATTTCAATTTCATACAGAGAGCGGTGTAGATATTTCCAAGTTCATACAGATAGCAGTGTAGATATTTCCACGTTTACAGAGATGGCGGTGTAGATATTTCCATGTTCATACAGAGGACGGTGTAGATATTTCCATGTTTATAGGGATGGCGGTGTAGATATTTTCATGTTTACACAGATGGCGGTGTAGATATTTCCATGTTTATACAGATAGCGGTGTAGACATTTCCATGTTTACACAGATAGCAGTGTGGATATTTCCATGTTTATGCAGATAGCAGTGTAGATATTTCCATGTTTATACAGATAGCGGTGCGGATATTTCAATGTTTATTCAGATAGCGGTGCGGATATTTCCATGTTTATACAGATAGCTGGGCAGATATTTCAATGTTTATACAGATAGCGGTGTAGATATTTCCATCTAATACAAAAGGCGGTGTAGATATGTCCATGATCGTACAGATGGCGATGTAGATATTTCCATGTTCATACAGATGGTGGTGTAGATATTTCGAAGTTTATGGAGTTAGCGATGTAGTTATTTCCATATTTATAGAGAAATCTGTGTAGATATTTCCATGTATATTCAGATAGCTGTGTAGATGTTTCCATGTTCATGCAGATTACGGTGTAGATATTTCCATGTTCATCCAGATGCCGGTGTACATATATCCATGTTCATACAAATGGCGGTGAAGATATTTCCATGTTCATACAGAGGGCGGTGTAGGCATTTCCATGTTCATACAAATGGCGGTGTAGATATTTCTATGTTCATAGAGATGGCTGTGTAGATATTTCCATGTTTATACAGATAGCAGTGTGGTTATTTCCATGTTTATAGGGATACCAGTCTGGATATTTCCATTGATATACAGATAGCTGTGTAGATATTTGCATGTTCATACAGATAGCGGTGTAGATATTTCCATGTTCATACAGATAGCGGTGTAGATATTTCCATGTTCGTACAGATAGCGGTGTAGATATTTCCATGTTAATACAGATAGCGGTGTAGATATTTCCATGTTCCTACAGATAGCGGTGTAGATATTTAAATGTTCATACAGTTAGCGGTGTAGATATTTGCATGTTCATACAGATGGCGGTGTAGATATTTACATGTTGATACAGATGGCGGTGTAGATATTTCCACGTTCATACAGATAGCGGTGTAGATATTTCCATGTTCATACAGATAGCGGTGTAGATATTTTCATGTTCATACAGATACCGGTGTAGATATTTCCATGTTCATACCAATAGCGGTGTAGACATTTCCATGTTCATACATTTAGCGGTGTAGATATTTCCATGTTCATACAGATGGCGGTGAAGATATTTACATGTTCATACAGATGGCGGTGTTGATATTTCTATGTTTGTACGGATGGCAGTGTAGATATTTCCATGTTCATAGAGATGGCGGTGTTGATATTTCCATATTTGTAGAGATAGTAGTGTAGTTTTTTCCATGTTTATAGAGATAGTAGTGTAGATATTTCCATTGATATACAGATAGCTCTGTAGATATTTGCATGTTCATAGAGATAGCGGGGTAGATATTTCCATGTTCATACAGATAGTGGTGTAGATATTTCCATGTTCATACAGATAGCGGTGTAGATATTTCCATGTTCTTAGAGATGGCGGTGTAGATATCTCCATGTTTATGCAGATAGCGGTATAGATATTTCCATGTTTATACAGATGGTGGTGTAGATATTTCCATGTTCATACAAATGGCGGTGTAGATATTTCCATGTTCATTGAGATGGCGGTGTAGATATTTCCATGTTCATACAAATGGCGGTGTAGATATTTCCATGTTCATAGAGATGGCAGTGTAGATATTTCCATATTTATACAGATAGCAGTGTAGTTATTTCCATGTTTATAGGGATAGCAGTGTAGATATTTTCATTGATATACAGATAGCTGTGTAGATATTTGCATGTTCATACAGATAGCAGTCTAGATATTTCCATGTTCATACAGATAGCGGTGTAGATATTTCCATGTTCATACAGATAGCGGTGTAGATATTTCCATGTTAATACAGATAGCGGTGTAGATATTTCCATGTTCATACTGATAGCGGTGTAGATATTTCCATGTTCATGCAGGTAGCAGTGTATATATTTCCATGTTCCTACAGTTAGCGGTGTAGATATTTCCATGTTCACACAGATGGCGGTGTAGATATTTACCTCTTCATACAGATGGCGGTGCAAATATTTCCATGTTCATACAGATGGCGGTGTAGATATTTCCATGTTCGTACGGATGGCAGTGTAGATATTTCCATGTTCATACAGGTGGCAGTGTAGATATTTCCATGTTTACAGAGATAGCAGTGTAGTTATTTCGATGTTTTTAGAGACAGCTGTGTAGATATTTCCATTGATATACAGATAGCTGTGTAGATATTTGCATGTTCATACAGATAGTGGTGTAGATATTTCCATGTCCGTACACAT
The DNA here is from genome assembly GCF_029281585.2 of Gorilla gorilla gorilla. Taxonomy (NCBI): domain Eukaryota; kingdom Metazoa; phylum Chordata; class Mammalia; order Primates; family Hominidae; genus Gorilla; species Gorilla gorilla. Next base: position 4,394,039 of record NC_073227.2, on the reverse strand, counting down.
AGCGGTGTAGATATTTCCATGTTCATACAGATAGCGGTGTAGATATTTCCATGTTCATACCAATAGCGGTGTAGACATTTCCATGTTCATACATTTAGCGGTGTAGATATTTCCATGTTCATACAGATGGCGGTGAAGATATTTACATGTTCATACAGATGGCGGTGTTGATATTTCTATGTTTGTACGGATGGCAGTGTAGATATTTCCATGTTCATAGAGATGGCGGTGTTGATATTTCCATATTTGTAGAGATAGCAGTGTAGTTTTTTCCATGTTTATAGAGATAGTAGTGTAGATATTTCCATTGATATACAGATAGCTCTGTAGATATTTGCATGTTCATAGAGATAGCGGTGTAGATATTTCCATGTTCATACAGATAGCGGTGTAGATATTTCCATGTTCATACAGATAGCGGTGTAGATATTTCCATGTTCATACAGATAGCGGTGTAGATATTTCCATGTTCATACAGATAGCGGTGTAGATATTTCCATGTTCATACAGATAGTGGTGTAGATATTTCCATGTTCATACAGTTAGCAGCTTAGATATTTCCATGTTCATACAGATGGCGGTGTAGATATTTCCATGTTCATACAGATGGCGGTGTAGTTATTTCCAGGTTCATACAGTTAGCGGTGTAGATATTTCCATGTTCATACAGATGGCGGTGTAGATATTTCCATGTTCATACAGATAGCGGTGTAGATATTTCCACGTTCATACCAATAGCGGTGTAGACATTTCCATGTTCATATATTTAGCGGTGTAGATATTTCCATGTTCATACAGATGGCGAAGATATTTCCATGTTCATGCAGATAGCGGTGTAGATATTTCCATGTTCATACAGTTAGCGGTGTAGATATTTCCGTGTTCATACAGATGGCGGTGTAGATATTTCCATGTTCATAGAGATGGCGGTGTAGATATCTCCATATTTATACAGATACCATTGTAGTTATTTCCATGTTTATAGAGATAGCAGTGTAGATATTTCCATTGATATACAGACAGCTGTGTAGATATTTGCATGGTCATACAGATAGCGGTGTAGATATTTCCATGTTCGTACAGATAGCGGTGTAGATATTTCCATGTTCATAGAGATAGCGGTGTAGATATTTCCATGTTCATACAGATAGCGGTGTAGATATTTCCATGTTCATGCAATGAGCGGTGTAGATATTTCCATGTTCATACAGATGGCGGTGTAGATATTTCCATGTTCATACAGATGGCGGTATAGATATTTCCATGTTCGTACAGATGGCGTTGTAGATATTTCCATGTTCATACAAATGGCGGTGTAGATATTTCCATGTTCATTGAGATGGCGGTGTAGATATTTCCATGTTCATACAGATAGCGGTGTAGATATTTCCATGTTCATGCAATGAGCGGTGTAGATATTTCCATGTTCATACAGATGGCGGTGTAGATATCTCCATGTTTATGCAGATAGCGGTATAGATATTTCCATGTTTATACAGATGGTGGTGTAGATATTTCCATGTTCATACAAATGGCGGTGTAGATATTTCCATGTTCATTGAGATGGCGGTGTAGATATTTCCATGTTCATACAAATGGCGGTGTAGATATTTCCATGTTCATAGAGATGGCAGTGTAGGTATTTCCATATTTATACAGATAGCAGTGTAGTTATTTCCATGTTTATAGGGATAGCAGTGTAGATATTTTCATTGATATACAGATAGCTGTGTAGATATTTGCATGTTCATACAGATAGCAGTCTAGATATTTCCATGTTCATACAGATAGCGGTGTAGATATTTCCATGTTCATACAGATAGCGGTGTAGATATTTCCATGTTCATACAGATAGCGGTGTAGATATTTCCATGTTCATACTGATAGCGGTGTAGATATTTCCATGTTCATACAGGTAGCAGTGTATATATTTCCATGTTCCTACAGTTAGCGGTGTAGATATTTCCATGTTCACACAGATGGCGGTGTAGATATTTACCTCTTCATACAGATGGCGGTGCAGATATTTCCATGTTCATACAGATGGCGGTGTAGATATTTCCATGTTCGTACGGATGGCAGTGTAGATATTTCCATGTTCATACAGGTGGCAGTGTAGATATTTCCATGTTTACAGAGATAGCAGTGTAGTTATTTCGATGTTTTTAGAGACAGCTGTGTAGATATTTCCATTGATATACAGATAGCTGTGTAGATATTTGCATGTTCATACAGATAGTGGTGTAGATATTTCCATGTCCGTACACATAGCGGTGTAGATATTTCCATGTTCATACAGATAGCGGTGTAGATATTTCCATGTTCATACAGATAGCGGTGTAGATATTTCCATGTCCATACAGTTAGCGGTGTAGATATTTCCATGTTCATACAGATGGCGGTATAGATACTTCCATGTTCGTACAGATGGCGTTGTAGATATTTCCATGTTCATAGAGATGGCGGTGTAGATATTTCCATGTTTTTGCAGTTAGCGGTATAGATATTTCCATGTTTATACAGATGGTGGTGTAGATATTTCCATGTTTATAGAGATGTGGGTCTAGATATTTCCATGTTTACAGAGATAGTTGTGTAGTTATTTCCAAGTATATAGAGACAGCGTTGTAGATATTTCCATGTTTATACAGATAGCGGTGAAGGTATTTCCATGTTTATACAGATAGCGGTGTAGATATTTCCATGTTCATACAGATAGCAGTGTAGATATTTCCATGTTTATAGAGATAGTGTTGTAGATAATTTCAATTTCATACAGAGAGCGGTGTAGATATTTCCAAGTTCATACAGATAGCAGTGTAGGTATTTCCACGTTTACAGAGATGGCGGTGTAGATATTTCCATGTTCATACAGAGGACGGTGTAGATATTTCCATGTTTATAGGGATGGCGGTGTAGATATTTTCATGTTTACACAGATGGCGGTGTAGATATTTCCATGTTTAAACAGATAGCGGTGTAGACATTTCCATGTTTACACAGATAGCAGTGTGGATATTTCCATGTTTATGCAGATAGCAGTGTAGATATTTCCATGTTTATACAGATAGCGGTGCGGATATTTCAATGTTTATTCAGAAAGCGGTGCGGATATTTCCATGTTTATACAGATAGCTGGGCAGATATTTCAATGTTTATACAGATAGCGGTGTAGATATTTCCATCTAATACAAATGGCGGTGTAGATATGTCCATGATCGTACAGATGGCGATGTAGATATTTCCATGTTCATACAGATGGCGGTGTAGATATTTCGAAGTTTATAGAGATAGCGATGTAGTTATTTCCATATTTATAGAGAAATCTGTGTAGATATTTCCATGTATATTCAGATAGCTGTGTAGATGTTTCCATGTTCATGCAGATTACGGTGTAGATATTTCCATGTTCATCCAGATGCCGGTGTACATATATCCATGTTCATACAAATGGCGGTGAAGATATTTCCATGTTCATACAGATGGCGGTGTAGGCATTTCCATGTTCATACAAATGGCGGTGTAGATATTTCCATGTTCATAGAGATGGTGGTGTAGAAATTTCCAGGTTCATACAAATTGCGGTGTAGATATTTCCATGTTCATAGAGGTGGCGGTGTAGATATTTACATGTTTATACAGATATCAGTGTAGTTATTTCCATGTTTATAGAGATACCATTCTGGATATTTCCATTGATTTACAGATAACTGTGTAGATATTTGCATGTTCATACAGATAGCGGTGTAGATATTTCCATGTTCATACAGATAGCGGTGTAGATATTTCCATGTTCATACAGATAGCGGTGTAGGTATTTAAAAGTTCACACAGTTAGCGGTGTAGAGATTTCCATGTTCATACAGATGGCGGTGTAGTTATTTACATGTTGATACAGATAGCGGTGTAGATATTTCCATGTTCATACAGTTAGCGGTGTAGATATTTCCGTGTTCATACAGATGGCGGTGTAGATATTTCCATGTTCATAGAGATGGCGGTGTAGATATCTCCATATTTATACAGATACCATTGTAGTTATTTCCATGTTTATAGAGATAGCAGTGTAGATATTTCCATTGATATACAGACAGCTGTGTAGATATTTGCATGGTCATACAGATAGCGGTGTAGATATTTCCATGTTCGTACAGATAGCGGTGTAGATATTTCCATGTTCATAGAGATAGCGGTGTAGATATTTCCATGTTCATACAGATAGCGGTGTAGATATTTCCATGTTCATGCAATGAGCGGTGTAGATATTTCCATGTTCATACAGATGGCGGTGTAGATATTTCCATGTTCATACAGATGGCGGTATAGATATTTCCATGTTCGTACAGATGGCGTTGTAGATATTTCCATGTTCTTAGAGATGGCGGTGTAGATATCTCCATGTTTATGCAGATAGCGGTATAGATATTTCCATGTTTATACAGATGGTGGTGTAGATATTTCCATGTTCATACAAATGGCGGTGTAGATATTTCCATGTTCATTGAGATGGCGGTGTAGATATTTCCATGTTCATACAAATGGCGGTGTAGATATTTCCATGTTCATAGAGATGGCAGTGTAGATATTTCCATATTTATACAGATAGCAGTGTAGTTATTTCCATGTTTATAGGGATAGCAGTGTAGATATTTTCATTGATATACAGATAGCTGTGTAGATATTTGCATGTTCATACAGATAGCAGTCTACATATTTCCATGTTCATACAGATAGCGGTGTAGATATTTCCATGTTCATACAGATAGCGGTGTAGATATTTCCATGTTCATACAGATAGCGGTGTAGATATTTCCATGTTCATACTGATAGCGGTGTAGATATTTCCATGTTCATACAGGTAGCAGTGTATATATTTCCATGTTCCTACAGTTAGCGGTGTAGATATTTCCATGTTCACACAGATGGCGGTGTAGATATTTACCTCTTCATACAGATGGCGGTGCAGATATTTCCATGTTCATACAGATGGCGGTGTAGATATTTCCATGTTCGTACGGATGGCAGTGTAGATATTTCCATGTTCATACAGGTGGCAGTGTAGATATTTCCATGTTTACAGAGATAGCAGTGTAGTTATTTCGATGTTTTTAGAGACAGCTGTGTAGATATTTCCATTGATATACAGATAGCTGTGTAGATATTTGCATGTTCATACAGATAGTGGTGTAGATATTTCCATGTTCATACAGATAGCGGTGTAGGTATTTCCATGTTCATACAGTTAGCGGTTTAGATATTTCCATGTTCATACAGATGGCGGTGTAGATATTTCCATGTTCATACAGATAGCGGTGTAGATATTTCCATGTTCATACAGATAGCGGTGTAGATATTTCCATGTTCATACAGATAGCGGTGTAGGTATTTCCATGTTCATACAGTTAGCGGTTTAGATATTTCCATGTTCATACAGATGGCGGTGTAGATATTTACATGTTCATACAGATGGCGGTGTAGTTATTTCCATGTTCATACAGATAGCGGTGTAGATATTTTCTTGTTGATACAGATGGCGGTGTAGATATTTCCATGTTCATACAGATAGTGGTGTAGATATTTCCATGTTCATACAGATAGCGGTGTAGATATTTCCATGTTCATACAGATAGCGGTGTAGATATTTCCATGTTCATACCAATAACGGTGTAGACATTTCCATGTTCATACATTTAGCGGTGTAGGTATTTCCATGTTCATACAGATGGCGGTGAAGATATCTACATGTTCATACAGATGGCGGTGTAGATATTTCCATGTTTGTACGGATGGCAGTGTAGATATTTCCATGTTCATACAGGTGGTGGTGTAGATATTTCCATGTTTATACAGATAGCAGTGTAGTTATTTCCATGTTAATAGAGATAGCGGTGTAGATATTTCCATTGATATACAGATAACTGTGTAGATGTTTGCATGTTCATACAGATAGCGGTGTAGATATTTCCATGTTCGTACAGATAGCGGTGTAGCTATTTCCATGTTCATACAGATAGCGGTGTAGATATTTCTATGTTCATACAGATAACGGTGTAGATATTTCCATGTTCATACAGACAGCGGTGTGGATATTTCCATGTTCATACAGTTAGCGGTGTAGATATTTCCATGTTCATACAGATGGCGGTGTAGATATTTACATGTTCATACAGATGGCGGTATAGATATTTCCATGTTCTTACAGATGGCGGTGTAGATATTTCCATGTTCATAGAGATGGCGGTGTAGATATTTCCATGTTTATGCAGATAGCGGTATAGATATTTCTATGTTTATACAGATGGTGGTGTAGATATTTCCATGTTTATAGAGATGGCGGTCTAGATATTTCCATGTTTACAGAGATAGTGGTGTAGTTATTTCCAAGTTTATAGAGACAGCGTTGTAGATATTTCCATGTTTATACAGATAGCGGTGAAGATATTTCCATGTTTACACAGATAGCGGTGTAGATATTTCCATGTTTATACAGATAGCAGTGTAGATATTTCCATGTTTATAGAGATAATGGTGTAGATAATTTCAATTTTATACAGAGAGCAGTGTAGATATTTCCAAGTTCATACAGATAGCGGTGTAGATATTTCCACGTTTATAGAGATGGCGGTGTAGATATTTCCATGTTCATTCAGATGGCGGTGCAGATATTTCCATGTTTATAGGGATGGCGGTGTAGATATTTTCAGGTTTAAACAGATGGCAGTGTAGATATTTCCATGTTTACACAGATAGCGGTGTAGATATTTCCCTGTTTACACAGATAGCGGTGTAGACATTTCCATGATTACACAGATAGCGGTGTGGATATTTCCATGTTTATGCAGATAGCAGTGTAGATATTTCCATGTTTATACAGATAGCGGTGCGGTTATTTCCATATTTATACAGATATTTGGGCCGATATTTCCATGTTTATACAGATAGCGGTGTAGATATTTCCATCTTAATACAGATGGCGGTGTAGATATGTCCATGTTTGTACAGATGGCAGTGTAGATATTTCCATGTTCATACAGATGGCGGTGTAGATATTTCAAAGTTTATAGAGATAGCGCTGTAGTTATTTCCATATTTATAGAGAAATCTGTGTTGATGTTTCCATGTATATTCAGATAGCTGTGTAGATATTTCCATGTTCATGCAGATAGCGGGGTAGATATTTCCATGTCCATCCATATGCCGGTGTACATATATGCATGTTCATACAGATGGCGGTGAAGATATTTCCATGTTCATACAGATGGTGGTGTAGGTATTTCCATGTTCATAGAGATGGCGGTGTAGATATTTCCAGGTTCATACAAATGGCGGTGTAGATATTTCCATGTTCATAGAGATGGCGGTGTTGATATTTCCATATTTGTAGAGATAGCAGTGTAGTTTTTTCCATGTTTATAGAGATAGTAGTGTAGTTATTTCCATTGATATACAGATAGCTCTGTAGATATTTGCATGTTCATAGAGATAGCGGTGTAGATATTTCCATGTTCATACTTATAGTTGTGTAGATATTTCCATGTTCATACAGATAGCGGTGTAGATATTTAAATGTTCATACAGATAGCGGTGTAGATATTTCCATGTTCATACAGATAGCGGTGTAGATATTTCCATGTTCATACAGTTAGCGGCTTAGATATTTCCATGTTCATACAGATGGCGGTGTAGATATTTCCATGTTCATACAGATGGCGTTGTAGTTATTTCCAGGTTCATACAGTTAGCGGTGTAGATATTTCCATGTTCATACAGATAGCGGTGTAGATATTTCCATGTTCATACAGATAGCGGTGTAGATATTTCCATGTTCATACCAATAGCGGTGTAGACATTTCCATGTTCATATATTTAGCGGTGTAGATATTTCCATGTTCATACAGATGGCGAAGATATTTCCATGTTCATACAGATAGCTGTGTAGATATTTCCATGTTCATACAGTTAGCGGTGTAGATATTTCCATGTTCATTCAGATGGCGGTGTAGATATTTCCATGTTCATAGAGATGGCGGTGTAGATATCTCCATATTTATACAGATAGCATTGTAGTTATTTCCATGTTTATAGAGATAGCAGTGTAGATATTTCCATTGATATACAGACAGCTGTGTAGATATTTGCATGGTCATACAGATAGCGGTGTAGATATTTCCATGTTCGTACAGATAGCGGTGTAGATATTTCCATGTTCATAGAGATAGCGGTGTAGATATTTCCATGTTCGTACAGATAACGGTGTAGATATTTCCATGTTCATGCAGATAGCGGTGTAGATATTTCCATGTTCATACAATGAGCGGTGTAGATATTTCCATGTTCATACAGATGGTGGTGTAGATATTTACATGTTCATACAGATGGCGGTGTAGATATTTCCATGTTCGTACAGATAGCGGTGTAGATATTTCCATGTTCATAGAGATAGCGGTGTAGATATTTCCATGTTCATACAGATAACGGTGTAGATATTTCCATGTTCATGCAGATAGCGGTGTAGATATTTCCATGTTCATACAATGAGCGATGTAGATATTTCCATGTTCATACAGATGGTGGTGTAGATATTTACATGTTCATACAGATGGCGGTATAGATATTCCTATATTCGTACAGATGGCGTTGTAGATATTTCCATGTTCTTAGAGATGGCGGTGTAGATATCTCCATGTTTATGCAGATAGCGGTATAGATATTTCCATGTTTATACAGATGGTGGTGTAGATATTTCCATGTTCATACAAATGGCGGTGTAGATATTTCCATGTTCATTGAGATGGCGGTGTAGATATTTCCATGTTCATACAAATGGCGGTGTAGATATTTCCATGTTCATAGAGATGGCAGTGTAGATATTTCCATATTTATACAGATAGCAGTGTAGTTATTTCCATGTTTATAGGGATAGCAGTGTAGATATTTTCATTGATATACAGATAGCTGTGTAGATATTTGCATGTTCATACAGATAGCAGTGTAGATATTTCCATGTTTATAGAGATAGTGTTGTAGATAATTTCAATTTCATACAGAGAGCGGTGTAGATATTTCCAAGTTCATACAGATAGCAGTGTAGATATTTCCACGTTTACAGAGATGGCGGTGTAGATATTTCCATGTTCATACAGAGGACGGTGTAGATATTTCCATGTTTATAGGGATGGCGGTGTAGATATTTTCATGTTTACACAGATGGCGGTGTAGATATTTCCATGTTTATACAGATAGCGGTGTAGACATTTCCATGTTTACACAGATAGCAGTGTGGATATTTCCATGTTTATGCAGATAGCAGTGTAGATATTTCCATGTTTATACAGATAGCGGTGCGGATATTTCAATGTTTATTCAGATAGCGGTGCGGATATTTCCATGTTTATACAGATAGCTGGGCAGATATTTCAATGTTTATACAGATAGCGGTGTAGATATTTCCATCTAATACAAAAGGCGGTGTAGATATGTCCATGATCGTACAGATGGCGATGTAGATATTTCCATGTTCATACAGATGGTGGTGTAGATATTTCGAAGTTTATGGAGTTAGCGATGTAGTTATTTCCATATTTATAGAGAAATCTGTGTAGATATTTCCATGTATATTCAGATAGCTGTGTAGATGTTTCCATGTTCATGCAGATTACGGTGTAGATATTTCCATGTTCATCCAGATGCCGGTGTACATATATCCATGTTCATACAAATGGCGGTGAAGATATTTCCATGTTCATACAGAGGGCGGTGTAGGCATTTCCATGTTCATACAAATGGCGGTGTAGATATTTCTATGTTCATAGAGATGGCTGTGTAGATATTTCCATGTTTATACAGATAGCAGTGTGGTTATTTCCATGTTTATAGGGATACCAGTCTGGATATTTCCATTGATATACAGATAGCTGTGTAGATATTTGCATGTTCATACAGATAGCGGTGTAGATATTTCCATGTTCATACAGATAGCGGTGTAGATATTTCCATGTTCGTACAGATAGCGGTGTAGATATTTCCATGTTAATACAGATAGCGGTGTAGATATTTCCATGTTCCTACAGATAGCGGTGTAGATATTTAAATGTTCATACAGTTAGCGGTGTAGATATTTGCATGTTCATACAGATGGCGGTGTAGATATTTACATGTTGATACAGATGGCGGTGTAGATATTTCCACGTTCATACAGATAGCGGTGTAGATATTTCCATGTTCATACAGATAGCGGTGTAGATATTTTCATGTTCATACAGATACCGGTGTAGATATTTCCATGTTCATACCAATAGCGGTGTAGACATTTCCATGTTCATACATTTAGCGGTGTAGATATTTCCATGTTCATACAGATGGCGGTGAAGATATTTACATGTTCATACAGATGGCGGTGTTGATATTTCTATGTTTGTACGGATGGCAGTGTAGATATTTCCATGTTCATAGAGATGGCGGTGTTGATATTTCCATATTTGTAGAGATAGTAGTGTAGTTTTTTCCATGTTTATAGAGATAGTAGTGTAGATATTTCCATTGATATACAGATAGCTCTGTAGATATTTGCATGTTCATAGAGATAGCGGGGTAGATATTTCCATGTTCATACAGATAGTGGTGTAGATATTTCCATGTTCATACAGATAGCGGTGTAGATATTTCCATGTTCTTAGAGATGGCGGTGTAGATATCTCCATGTTTATGCAGATAGCGGTATAGATATTTCCATGTTTATACAGATGGTGGTGTAGATATTTCCATGTTCATACAAATGGCGGTGTAGATATTTCCATGTTCATTGAGATGGCGGTGTAGATATTTCCATGTTCATACAAATGGCGGTGTAGATATTTCCATGTTCATAGAGATGGCAGTGTAGATATTTCCATATTTATACAGATAGCAGTGTAGTTATTTCCATGTTTATAGGGATAGCAGTGTAGATATTTTCATTGATATACAGATAGCTGTGTAGATATTTGCATGTTCATACAGATAGCAGTCTAGATATTTCCATGTTCATACAGATAGCGGTGTAGATATTTCCATGTTCATACAGATAGCGGTGTAGATATTTCCATGTTAATACAGATAGCGGTGTAGATATTTCCATGTTCATACTGATAGCGGTGTAGATATTTCCATGTTCATGCAGGTAGCAGTGTATATATTTCCATGTTCCTACAGTTAGCGGTGTAGATATTTCCATGTTCACACAGATGGCGGTGTAGATATTTACCTCTTCATACAGATGGCGGTGCAAATATTTCCATGTTCATACAGATGGCGGTGTAGATATTTCCATGTTCGTACGGATGGCAGTGTAGATATTTCCATGTTCATACAGGTGGCAGTGTAGATATTTCCATGTTTACAGAGATAGCAGTGTAGTTATTTCGATGTTTTTAGAGACAGCTGTGTAGATATTTCCATTGATATACAGATAGCTGTGTAGATATTTGCATGTTCATACAGATAGTGGTGTAGATATTTCCATGTCCGTACACATAGCGGTGTAGATATTTCCATGTTCATACAGATAGCGGTGTAGATATTTCCATGTTCATACCAATAGCGGTGTAGACATTTCCATGTTCATACATTTAGCGGTGTAGATATTTCCATGTTCATACAGATGGCGGTGAAGATATTTACATGTTCATACAGATGGCGGTGTTGATATTTCTATGTTTGTACGGATGGCAGTGTAGATATTTCCATGTTCATAGAGATGGCGGTGTTGATATTTCCATATTTGTAGAGATAGCAGTGTAGTTTTTTCCATGTTTATAGAGATAGTAGTGTAGATATTTCCATTGATATACAGATAGCTCTGTAGATATTTGCATGTTCATAGAGATAGCGGTGTAGATATTTCCATGTTCATACAGATAGCGGTGTAGATATTTCCATGTTCATACAGATAGCGGTGTAGATATTTCCATGTTCATACAGATAGCGGTGTAGATATTTCCATGTTCATACAGATAGCGGTGTAGATATTTCCATGTTCATACAGATAGTGGTGTAGATATTTCCATGTTCATACAGTTAGCAGCTTAGATATTTCCATGTTCATACAGATGGCGGTGTAGATATTTCCATGTTCATACAGATGGCGGTGTAGTTATTTCCAGGTTCATACAGTTAGCGGTGTAGATATTTCCATGTTCATACAGATGGCGGTGTAGATATTTCCATGTTCATACAGATAGCGGTGTAGATATTTCCACGTTCATACCAATAGCGGTGTAGACATTTCCATGTTCATATATTTAGCGGTGTAGATATTTCCATGTTCATACAGATGGCGAAGATATTTCCATGTTCATGCAGATAGCGGTGTAGATATTTCCATGTTCATACAGTTAGCGGTGTAGATATTTCCGTGTTCATACAGATGGCGGTGTAGATATTTCCATGTTCATAGAGATGGCGGTGTAGATATCTCCATATTTATACAGATACCATTGTAGTTATTTCCATGTTTATAGAGATAGCAGTGTAGATATTTCCATTGATATACAGACAGCTGTGTAGATATTTGCATGGTCATACAGATAGCGGTGTAGATATTTCCATGTTCGTACAGATAGCGGTGTAGATATTTCCATGTTCATAGAGATAGCGGTGTAGATATTTCCATGTTCATACAGATAGCGGTGTAGATATTTCCATGTTCATGCAATGAGCGGTGTAGATATTTCCATGTTCATACAGATGGCGGTGTAGATATTTCCATGTTCATACAGATGGCGGTATAGATATTTCCATGTTCGTACAGATGGCGTTGTAGATATTTCCATGTTCATACAAATGGCGGTGTAGATATTTCCATGTTCATTGAGATGGCGGTGTAGATATTTCCATGTTCATACAGATAGCGGTGTAGATATTTCCATGTTCATGCAATGAGCGGTGTAGATATTTCCATGTTCATACAGATGGCGGTGTAGATATCTCCATGTTTATGCAGATAGCGGTATAGATATTTCCATGTTTATACAGATGGTGGTGTAGATATTTCCATGTTCATACAAATGGCGGTGTAGATATTTCCATGTTCATTGAGATGGCGGTGTAGATATTTCCATGTTCATACAAATGGCGGTGTAGATATTTCCATGTTCATAGAGATGGCAGTGTAGGTATTTCCATATTTATACAGATAGCAGTGTAGTTATTTCCATGTTTATAGGGATAGCAGTGTAGATATTTTCATTGATATACAGATAGCTGTGTAGATATTTGCATGTTCATACAGATAGCAGTCTAGATATTTCCATGTTCATACAGATAGCGGTGTAGATATTTCCATGTTCATACAGATAGCGGTGTAGATATTTCCATGTTCATACAGATAGCGGTGTAGATATTTCCATGTTCATACTGATAGCGGTGTAGATATTTCCATGTTCATACAGGTAGCAGTGTATATATTTCCATGTTCCTACAGTTAGCGGTGTAGATATTTCCATGTTCACACAGATGGCGGTGTAGATATTTACCTCTTCATACAGATGGCGGTGCAGATATTTCCATGTTCATACAGATGGCGGTGTAGATATTTCCATGTTCGTACGGATGGCAGTGTAGATATTTCCATGTTCATACAGGTGGCAGTGTAGATATTTCCATGTTTACAGAGATAGCAGTGTAGTTATTTCGATGTTTTTAGAGACAGCTGTGTAGATATTTCCATTGATATACAGATAGCTGTGTAGATATTTGCATGTTCATACAGATAGTGGTGTAGATATTTCCATGTCCGTACACATAGCGGTGTAGATATTTCCATGTTCATACAGATAGCGGTGTAGATATTTCCATGTTCATACAGATAGCGGTGTAGATATTTCCATGTCCATACAGTTAGCGGTGTAGATATTTCCATGTTCATACAGATGGCGGTATAGATACTTCCATGTTCGTACAGATGGCGTTGTAGATATTTCCATGTTCATAGAGATGGCGGTGTAGATATTTCCATGTTTTTGCAGTTAGCGGTATAGATATTTCCATGTTTATACAGATGGTGGTGTAGATATTTCCATGTTTATAGAGATGTGGGTCTAGATATTTCCATGTTTACAGAGATAGTTGTGTAGTTATTTCCAAGTATATAGAGACAGCGTTGTAGATATTTCCATGTTTATACAGATAGCGGTGAAGGTATTTCCATGTTTATACAGATAGCGGTGTAGATATTTCCATGTTCATACAGATAGCAGTGTAGATATTTCCATGTTTATAGAGATAGTGTTGTAGATAATTTCAATTTCATACAGAGAGCGGTGTAGATATTTCCAAGTTCATACAGATAGCAGTGTAGGTATTTCCACGTTTACAGAGATGGCGGTGTAGATATTTCCATGTTCATACAGAGGACGGTGTAGATATTTCCATGTTTATAGGGATGGCGGTGTAGATATTTTCATGTTTACACAGATGGCGGTGTAGATATTTCCATGTTTAAACAGATAGCGGTGTAGACATTTCCATGTTTACACAGATAGCAGTGTGGATATTTCCATGTTTATGCAGATAGCAGTGTAGATATTTCCATGTTTATACAGATAGCGGTGCGGATATTTCAATGTTTATTCAGAAAGCGGTGCGGATATTTCCATGTTTATACAGATAGCTGGGCAGATATTTCAATGTTTATACAGATAGCGGTGTAGATATTTCCATCTAATACAAATGGCGGTGTAGATATGTCCATGATCGTACAGATGGCGATGTAGATATTTCCATGTTCATACAGATGGCGGTGTAGATATTTCGAAGTTTATAGAGATAGCGATGTAGTTATTTCCATATTTATAGAGAAATCTGTGTAGATATTTCCATGTATATTCAGATAGCTGTGTAGATGTTTCCATGTTCATGCAGATTACGGTGTAGATATTTCCATGTTCATCCAGATGCCGGTGTACATATATCCATGTTCATACAAATGGCGGTGAAGATATTTCCATGTTCATACAGATGGCGGTGTAGGCATTTCCATGTTCATACAAATGGCGGTGTAGATATTTCCATGTTCATAGAGATGGTGGTGTAGAAATTTCCAGGTTCATACAAATTGCGGTGTAGATATTTCCATGTTCATAGAGGTGGCGGTGTAGATATTTACATGTTTATACAGATATCAGTGTAGTTATTTCCATGTTTATAGAGATACCATTCTGGATATTTCCATTGATTTACAGATAACTGTGTAGATATTTGCATGTTCATACAGATAGCGGTGTAGATATTTCCATGTTCATACAGATAGCGGTGTAGATATTTCCATGTTCATACAGATAGCGGTGTAGGTATTTAAAAGTTCACACAGTTAGCGGTGTAGAGATTTCCATGTTCATACAGATGGCGGTGTAGTTATTTACATGTTGATACAGATAGCGGTGTAGATATTTCCATGTTCATACAGTTAGCGGTGTAGATATTTCCGTGTTCATACAGATGGCGGTGTAGATATTTCCATGTTCATAGAGATGGCGGTGTAGATATCTCCATATTTATACAGATACCATTGTAGTTATTTCCATGTTTATAGAGATAGCAGTGTAGATATTTCCATTGATATACAGACAGCTGTGTAGATATTTGCATGGTCATACAGATAGCGGTGTAGATATTTCCATGTTCGTACAGATAGCGGTGTAGATATTTCCATGTTCATAGAGATAGCGGTGTAGATATTTCCATGTTCATACAGATAGCGGTGTAGATATTTCCATGTTCATGCAATGAGCGGTGTAGATATTTCCATGTTCATACAGATGGCGGTGTAGATATTTCCATGTTCATACAGATGGCGGTATAGATATTTCCATGTTCGTACAGATGGCGTTGTAGATATTTCCATGTTCTTAGAGATGGCGGTGTAGATATCTCCATGTTTATGCAGATAGCGGTATAGATATTTCCATGTTTATACAGATGGTGGTGTAGATATTTCCATGTTCATACAAATGGCGGTGTAGATATTTCCATGTTCATTGAGATGGCGGTGTAGATATTTCCATGTTCATACAAATGGCGGTGTAGATATTTCCATGTTCATAGAGATGGCAGTGTAGATATTTCCATATTTATACAGATAGCAGTGTAGTTATTTCCATGTTTATAGGGATAGCAGTGTAGATATTTTCATTGATATACAGATAGCTGTGTAGATATTTGCATGTTCATACAGATAGCAGTCTAGATATTTCCATGTTCATACAGATAGCGGTGTAGATATTTCCATGTTCATACAGATAGCGGTGTAGATATTTCCATGTTCATACAGATAGCGGTGTAGATATTTCCATGTTCATACTGATAGCGGTGTAGATATTTCCATGTTCATACAGGTAGCAGTGTATATATTTCCATGTTCCTACAGTTAGCGGTGTAGATATTTCCATGTTCACACAGATGGCGGTGTAGATATTTACCTCTTCATACAGATGGCGGTGCAGATATTTCCATGTTCATACAGATGGCGGTGTAGATATTTCCATGTTCGTACGGATGGCAGTGTAGATATTTCCATGTTCATACAGGTGGCAGTGTAGATATTTCCATGTTTACAGAGATAGCAGTGTAGTTATTTCGATGTTTTTAGAGACAGCTGTGTAGATATTTCCATTGATATACAGATAGCTGTGTAGATATTTGCATGTTCATACAGATAGTGGTGTAGATATTTCCATGTCCGTACACATAGCGGTGTAGATATTTCCATGTGCATACAGATAGCGGTGTAGATATTTCCATGTTCATACAGATAGCGGTGTAGATATTTCCATGTCCATACAGTTAGCGGTGTAGATATTTCCATGTTCATACAGATGGCGGTATAGATACTTCCATGTTCGTACAGATGGCGTTGTAGATATTTCCATGTTCATAGAGATGGCGGTGTAGATATTTCCATGTTTTTGCAGTTAGCGGTATAGATATTTCCATGTTTATACAGATGGTGGTGTAGATATTTCCATGTTTATAGAGATGTGGGTCTAGATATTTCCATGTTTACAGAGATAGTTGTGTAGTTATTTCCAAGTATATAGAGACAGCGTTGTAGATATTTCCATGTTTATACAGATAGCGGTGAAGATATTTCCATGTTTATACAGATAGCGGTGTAGATATTTCCATGTTCATACAGATAGCAGTGTAGATATTTCCATGTTTATAGAGATAGTGTTGTAGATAATTTCAATTTCATACAGAGAGCGGTGTAGATATTTCCAAGTTCATACAGATAGCAGTGTAGGTATTTCCACGTTTACAGAGATGGCGGTGTAGATATTTCCATGTTCATACAGAGGACGGTGTAGATATTTCCATGTTTATAGGGATGGCGGTGTAGATATTTTCATGTTTACACAGATGGCGGTGTAGATATTTCCATGTTTAAACAGATAGCGGTGTAGACATTTCCATGTTTACACAGATAGCAGTGTGGATATTTCCATGTTTATGCAGATAGCAGTGTAGATATTTCCATGTTTATACAGATAGCGGTGCGGATATTTCAATGTTTATTCAGAAAGCGGTGCGGATATTTCCATGTTTATACAGATAGCTGGGCAGATATTTCAATGTTTATACAGATAGCGGTGTAGATATTTCCATCTAATACAAATGGCGGTGTAGATATGTCCATGATCGTACAGATGGCGATGTAGATATTTCCATGTTCATACAGATGGCGGTGTAGATATTTCGAAGTTTATAGAGATAGCGATGTAGTTATTTCCATATTTATAGAGAAATCTGTGTAGATATTTCCATGTATATTCAGATAGCTGTGTAGATGTTTCCATGTTCATGCAGATTACGGTGTAGATATTTCCATGTTCATCCAGATGCCGGTGTACATATATCCATGTTCATACAAATGGCGGTGAAGATATTTCCATGTTCATACAGATGGCGGTGTAGGCATTTCCATGTTCATACAAATGGCGGTGTAGATATTTCCATGTTCATAGAGATGGTGGTGTAGAAATTTCCAGGTTCATACAAATTGCGGTGTAGATATTTCCATGTTCATAGAGGTGGCGGTGTAGATATTTACATGTTTATACAGATATCAGTGTAGTTATTTCCATGTTTATAGAGATACCATTCTGGATATTTCCATTGATTTACAGATAACTGTGTAGATATTTGCATGTTCATACAGATAGCGGTGTAGATATTTCCATGTTCATACAGATAGCGGTGTAGATATTTCCATGTTCATACAGATAGCGGTGTAGGTATTTAAAAGTTCACACAGTTAGCGGTGTAGAGATTTCCATGTTCATACAGATGGCGGTGTAGTTATTTACATGTTGATACAGATGGCGGTGTAGATATTTCCATGTTCATACTGATAGCGGTGTAGATATTTCCATGTTCATACAGATATCGGTGTAGATATTTCCATGTTCATACAGATAGCGGTGTAGATATTTCCATGTTCACACCAATAGCGGTGTAGATATTTCCATGTTTGTACGGATGGCAGTGTAGATATTTCCATGTTCATTCAGGTGGCGGTGTAGATATTTCCATATTTATACAGATAGCAGTGTAGTTATTTCCATGTTAATAGAGATAGCGGTGTAGATATTTCCATTGATATACAGATAACTGTGTAGATATTTGCATGTTCATACAGATAGCGGTGTAGATATTTCCATGTTCGTACAGATAGCGGTGTAGCTATTTCCATGTACCTACAGATAGCGGTGTACATATTTCTATGTTCATACAGATAACGGTGTAGATATTTCCATGTCCATACAGACAGCGGTGTAGATATTTCCATGTTCATACAGTTAGCGGTGTAGGTATTTCCATGTTCATACAGATGGCGGTGTAGATATTTACATGTTCATACAGATGGCAGTATAGATATTTCCATGTTCTTACAGATGGCGGTGTAGATATTTCCATGTTCATAGAGATGGCGTTGTAGATATTTCCATGTTTATGCAGATAGCGGTATAGATATTTCCATGTTTATACAGATGGTGGTGTAGATATTTCCATGTTTATAGAGATGGCGGTCTAGATATTTCCATGTTTATAGAGATAGTGGTGTAGTTATTTCCAAGTTTATAGAGACAGCGTTGTAGATATTTCCATGTTTATACAGATAGCGGTGAAGATATTTCCATGTTTATATAGATAGCGGTGTAGATATTTACATGTTCATACAGATGGCGGTTTAGTTATTTCCATGTTCATAGAGATCGCGGTGTAGATATTTCCATGTTCATACAGATAGCGGTGTAGATATTTCCATGTTCATACAGATATCGGTGTAGATATTTCCATGTTCATACCAATAGCGGTGTAGACATTTCCATGTTCATATATTTAGCGGTGTAGATATTTCCATGTTCATACAGATGGCGAGGATATTTCCATGTTCATGCAGATAGCGTTGTAGATATTTCCATGTTCATACAGTTAGCGGTGTAGATATTTCCATGTTCATAGAGATGGCGGTGTAGATATTTCCATGTTCATAGAGATGGCGGTGTGGATATTTCCATATTTATACACATAGCAGTGTAGTTATTTCCATGTTTATAGAGATAGCATTGTAGATATTTCCAATGATATACAGATAGCTGTGTAGATATTTGCATGGTCATACAGATAGCGGTGTAGATATTTCCATGTTCGTACAGATAGCGGTGTAGATATTTCCATGTTCATACAGATAGCGGTGTAGATATTTCCATGTTCTTACAGTTAGCGGTGTAGATATCTCCATGTTCATACAAATGGCGGTGTAGATATGTCCACGTTTGTACAGATGGCGGTGTAGATATTTCCATGTTCATAGAGATAGCGGTGTAGTTATTTCCATGTTTATACAGATAGCAGTGTAGTTATTTCCATGTTTATAGAGATACTATTCTGGATATTTCCATTGATATACAGATAGCTGTGTAGATATTTGCATGTTCATACAGATAGCGGTGTAGATATTTCCATGTTCATACAGATAGCGGTGTAGATATTTCCATGTTCATACAGATAGCGGTGTAGATATTTCCATGTTAATACAGATAGCGGTGTAGATATTTCCATGTTCACACAGATAGCGGTGTAGGTATTTAAATGTTCACACAGTTAGCGGTGTAGAGATTTCCATGTTCATACAGATGGCGGTGTAGATATTTACATGTTGATACAGATGGCGGTGTAGATATTTCCATATTCATACAGATAGCGGTGTAGATATTTCCATGTTCATACAGATAGCTGTGTAGATATTTTCATGTTCATACAGATAGCGGTGTAGATATTTCCATGTTCATAGAGATGGCGGTGTAGATATTTCCATGTTTATGCAGATAGCGGTATAGATATTTCCATGTATATACAGATGGTGGTGTAGACATTTCCATGTTTATAGAGATGGCGGTCTAGATATTTCCATGTTTACAGACTTAGTGGTGTAGTTATTTCCAAGTTTATAGAGACAGCGTTGTAGATATTTCCATGTTTATACAGATAGCGGTGAAGTTATTTCCATGTTTATACAGAAAGCGGTGTAGATATTTCCATGTTTATACAGATAGCAGTGTAGATATTTCCATGTTTAGAGAGATAACGGTGTAGATAATTTCAATTTTAAACAGAGAGCAGTGTAGATATTTCCAAGTTCATACAGATAGCGGTGTAGATATTTCCACGTTTACAGAGATGGCGGTGTAGATATTTCCATGTTCATACAAATGGCGGTGTAGATATTTCCATGTTCATAGAGATTGCGGTGTAGATATTTCCATGTTCATACAAATGGCAGTGTAGATATTTCCATGTTCATAGAGATGGCGGTGTTGATATTTCCATATTTATAGAGATAGCAGTGTAGTTATTTCCATGTTTATAGAGATAGTAGTGTAGATATTTCCATTGATATACAGATAACTCTGTAGATATTTGCATGTTCATAGAGATAGCGGTGTAGATATTTCCATGTTCATACAGATAGCGGTGTAGATATTTCCATGTTCATACAGATGGCGGTGTAGATATTTCCATGTTCATACAGATGGCGGTGTAGATATTTCCATGTTTATAGGGATGGCGGTGTAGATATTTTCATGTTTACACAGATGGCGGTGTAGATATTTCCATGTTTAAACAGATAGCGGTGTAGACATTTCCATGTTTACACAGATAGCAGTGTGGATATTTCCATGTTTATGCAGATAGCAGTGTAGATATTTCCATGTTTATACAGATAGCGGTGCGGATATTTCAATGTTTATTCAGAAAGCGGTGCGGATATTTCCATGTTTATACAGATAGCTGGGCAGATATTTCAATGTTTATACAGATAGCGGTGTAGATATTTCCATCTAATACAAATGGCGGTGTAGATATGTCCATGATCGTACAGATGGCGATGTAGATATTTCCATGTTCATACAGATGGCGGTGTAGATATTTCGAAGTTTATAGAGATAGCGATGTAGTTATTTCCATATTTATAGAGAAATCTGTGTAGATATTTCCATGTATATTCAGATAGCTGTGTAGATGTTTCCATGTTCATGCAGATTACGGTGTAGATATTTCCATGTTCATCCAGATGCCGGTGTACATATATCCATGTTCATACAAATGGCGGTGAAGATATTTCCATGTTCATACAGATGGCGGTGTAGGCATTTCCATGTTCATACAAATGGCGGTGTAGATATTTCCATGTTCATAGAGATGGTGGTGTAGAAATTTCCAGGTTCATACAAATTGCGGTGTAGATATTTCCATGTTCATAGAGGTGGCGGTGTAGATATTTACATGTTTATACAGATATCAGTGTAGTTATTTCCATGTTTATAGAGATACCATTCTGGATATTTCCATTGATTTACAGATAGCTGTGTAGATATTTGCATGTTCATACAGATAGCGGTATAGATATTTCCATGTTCATACAGATAGCGGTGTAGATATTTCCATGTTCATACAGATAGCGGTGTAGGTATTTAAAAGTTCACACAGTTAGCGGTGTAGAGATTTCCATGTTCATACAGATGGCGGTGTAGTTATTTACATGTTGATACAGATGGCGGTGTAGATATTTCCATGTTCATACTGATAGCGGTGTAGATATTTCCATGTTCATACAGATATCGGTGTAGATATTTCCATGTTCATACAGATAGCGGTGTAGATATTTCCATGTTCACACCAATAGCGGTGTAGATATTTCCATGTTTGTACGGATGGCAGTGTAGATATTTCCATGTTCATTCAGGTGGCGGTGTAGATATTTCCATATTTATACAGATAGCAGTGTAGTTATTTCCATGTTAATAGAGATAGCGGTGTAGATATTTCCATTGATATACAGATAACTGTGTAGATATTTGCATGTTCATACAGATAGCGGTGTAGATATTTCCATGTTCGTACAGATAGCGGTGTAGCTATTTCCATGTACCTACAGATAGCGGTGTACATATTTCTATGTTCATACAGATAACGGTGTAGATATTTCCATGTCCATACAGACAGCGGTGTAGATATTTCCATGTTCATACAGTTAGCGGTGTAGGTATTTCCATGTTCATACAGATGGCGGTGTAGATATTTACATGTTCATACAGATGGCAGTATAGATATTTCCATGTTCTTACAGATGGCGGTGTAGATATTTCCATGTTCATAGAGATGGCGTTGTAGATATTTCCATGTTTATGCAGATAGCGGTATAGATATTTCCATGTTTATACAGATGGTGGTGTAGATATTTCCATGTTTATAGAGATGGCGGTCTAGATATTTCCATGTTTATAGAGATAGTGGTGTAGTTATTTCCAAGTTTATAGAGACAGCGTTGTAGATATTTCCATGTTTATACAGATAGCGGTGAAGATATTTCCATGTTTATATACATAGCGGTGTAGATATTTACATGTTCATACAGATGGCGGTTTAGTTATTTCCATGTTCATAGAGATCGCGGTGTAGATATTTCCATGTTCATACAGATAGCGGTGTAGATATTTCCATGTTCATACAGATATCGGTGTAGATATTTCCATGTTCATACCAATAGCGGTGTAGACATTTCCATGTTCATATATTTAGCGGTGTAGATATTTCCATGTTCATACAGATGGCGAGGATATTTCCATGTTCATGCAGATAGCGTTGTAGATATTTCCATGTTCATACAGTTAGCGGTGTAGATATTTCCATGTTCATAGAGATGGCGGTGTAGATATTTCCATGTTCATAGAGATGGCGGTGTAGATATTTCCATATTTATACACATAGCAGTGTAGTTATTTCCATGTTTATAGAGATAGCATTGTAGATATTTCCAATGATATACAGATAGCTGTGTAGATATTTGCATGGTCATACAGATAGCGGTGTAGATATTTCCATGTTCGTACAGATAGCGGTGTAGATATTTCCATGTTCATACAGATAGCGGTGTAGATATTTCCATGTTCTTACAGTTAGCGGTGTAGATATCTCCATGTTCATACAAATGGCGGTGTAGATATGTCCACGTTTGTACAGATGGCGGTGTAGATATTTCCATGTTCATAGAGATAGCGGTGTAGTTATTTCCATGTTTATACAGATAGCAGTGTAGTTATTTCCATGTTTATAGAGATACTATTCTGGATATTTCCATTGATATACAGATAGCTGTGTAGATATTTGCATGTTCATACAGATAGCGGTGTAGATATTTCCATGTTCATACAGATAGCGGTGTAGTTATTTCCATGTTCATACAGATAGCGGTGTAGATATTTCCATGTTAATACAGATAGCGGTGTAGATATTTCCATGTTCACACAGATAGCGGTGTAGGTATTTAAATGTTCATACAGTTAGCGGTGTAGATATTTGCATGTTCATACAGATGGCGGTGTAGATATTTACATGTTGATACAGATGGCGGTGTAGATATTTCCACGTTCATACAGATAGCGGTGTAGATATTTCCATGTTAATACAGATAGCGGTGTAGATATTTCCATGTTCCTACAGATAGCGGTGTAGATATTTAAATGTTCATACAGTTAGCGGTGTAGATATTTGCATGTTCATACAGATGGCGGTGTAGATATTTACATGTTGATACAGATGGCGGTGTAGATATTTCCACGTTCATACAGATAGCGGTGTAGATATTTCCATGTTCATACAGATAGCGGTGTAGATATTTTCATGTTCATACAGATACCGGTGTAGATATTTCCATGTTCATACCAATAGCGGTGTAGACATTTCCATGTTCATACATTTAGCGGTGTAGATATTTCCATGTTCATACAGATGGCGGTGAAGATATTTACATGTTCATACAGATGGCGGTGTTGATATTTCTATGTTTGTACGGATGGCAGTGTAGATATTTCCATGTTCATAGAGATGGCGGTGTTGATATTTCCATATTTGTAGAGATAGTAGTGTAGTTTTTTCCATGTTTATAGAGATAGTAGTGTAGATATTTCCATTGATATACAGATAGCTCTGTAGATATTTGCATGTTCATAGAGATAGCGGTGTAGATATTTCCATGTTCATACAGATAGTGGTGTAGATATTTCCATGTTCATACAGATAGCGGTGTAGATATTTCCATGTTCTTAGAGATGGCGGTGTAGATATCTCCATGTTTATGCAGATAGCGGTATAGATATTTCCATGTTTATACAGATGGTGGTGTAGATATTTCCATGTTCATACAAATGGCGGTGTAGATATTTCCATGTTCATTGAGATGGCGGTGTAGATATTTCCATGTTCATACAAATGGCGGTGTAGATATTTCCATGTTCATAGAGATGGCAGTGTAGATATTTCCATATTTATACAGATAGCAGTGTAGTTATTTCCATGTTTATAGGGATAGCAGTGTAGATATTTTCATTGATATACAGATAGCTGTGTAGATATTTGCATGTTCATACAGATAGCAGTCTAGATATTTCCATGTTCATACAGATAGCGGTGTAGATATTTCCATGTTCATACAGATAGCGGTGTAGATATTTCCATGTTCATACAGATAGCGGTGTAGATATTTCCATGTTCATACTGATAGCGGTGTAGATATTTCCATGTTCATACAGGTAGCAGTGTATATATTTCCATGTTCCTACACTTAGCGGTGTAGATATTTCCATGTTCACACAGATGGCGGTGTAGATATTTACCTCTTCATACAGATGGCGGTGCAGATATTTCCATGTTCATACAGATGGCGGTGTAGATATTTCCATGTTCGTACGGATGGCAGTGTAGATATTTCCATGTTCATACAGGTGGCAGTGTAGATATTTCCATGTTTACAGAGATAGCAGTGTAGTTATTTCGATGTTTTTAGAGACAGCTGTGTAGATATTTCCATTGATATACAGATAGCTGTGTAGATATTTGCATGTTCATACAGATAGTGGTGTAGATATTTCCATGTCCGTACACATAGCGGTGTAGATATTTCCATGTTCATACAGATAGCGGTGTAGATATTTCCATGTTCATACCAATAGCGGTGTAGACATTTCCATGTTCATACATTTAGCGGTGTAGATATTTCCATGTTCATACAGATGGCGGTGAAGATATTTACATGTTCATACAGATGGCGGTGTTGATATTTCTATGTTTGTACGGATGGCAGTGTAGATATTTCCATGTTCATAGAGATGGCGGTGTTGATATTTCCATATTTGTAGAGATAGCAGTGTAGTTTTTTCCATGTTTATAGAGATAGTAGTGTAGATATTTCCATTGATATACAGATAGCTCTGTAGATATTTGCATGTTCATAGAGATAGCGGTGTAGATATTTCCATGTTCATACAGATAGCGGTGTAGATATTTCCATGTTCATACAGATAGCGGTGTAGATATTTCCGTGTTCATACAGATAGCGGTGTAGATATTTCCGTGTTCATACAGATAGCGGTGTAGATATTTCCATGTTCATACAGATAGTGGTGTAGATATTTCCATGTTCATACAGTTAGCAGCCTAGATATTTCCATGTTCATACAGATGGCGGTGTAGATATTTCCATGTTCATACAGATGGCGGTGTAGTTATTTCCAGGTTCATCCAGTTAGCGGTGTAGATATTTCCATGTTCATACAGGTGGCGGTGTAGATATTTCCATGTTCATACAGATAGCGGTGTAGATATTTCCACGTTCATACCAATAGCGGTGTAGACATTTCCATGTTCATATATTTAGCGGTGTAGATATTTCCATGTTCATACAGATGGCGAAGATATTTCCATGTTCATGCAGATAGCGGTGTAGATATTTCCATGTTCATACAGTTAGCGGTGTAGATATTTCCGTGTTCATACAGATGGCGGTGTAGATATTTCCATGTTCATAGAGATGGCGGTGTAGATATCTCCATATTTATACAGATACCATTGTAGTTATTTCCATGTTTATAGAGATAGCAGTGTAGATATTTCCATTGATATACAGACAGCTGTGTAGATATTTGCATGGTCATACAGATAGCGGTGTAGATATTTCCATGTTCGTACAGATAGCGGTGTAGATATTTCCATGTTCATAGAGATAGCGGTGTAGATATTTCCATGTTCATACAGATAGCGGTGTAGATATTTCCATGTTCATGCAATGAGCGGTGTAGATATTTCCATGTTCATACAGATGGCGGTGTAGATATTTCCATGTTCATACAGATGGCGGTATAGATATTTCCATGTTCGTACAGATGGCGTTGTAGATATTTCCATGTTCTTAGAGATGGCGGTGTAGATATCTCCATGTTTATGCAGATAGCGGTATAGATATTTCCATGTTTATACAGATGGTGGTGTAGATATTTCCATGTTCATACAAATGGCGGTGTAGATATTTCCATGTTCATTGAGATGGCGGTGTAGATATTTCCATGTTCATACAAATGGCGGTGTAGATATTTCCATGTTCATAGAGATGGCAGTGTAGATATTTCCATATTTATACAGATAGCAGTGTAGTTATTTCCATGTTTATAGGGATAGCAGTGTAGATATTTTCATTGATATACAGATAGCTGTGTAGATATTTGCATGTTCATACAGATAGCAGTCTAGATATTTCCATGTTCATACAGATAGCGGTGTAGATATTTCCATGTTCATACAGATAGCGGTGTAGATATTTCCATGTTCATACAGATAGCGGTGTAGATATTTCCATGTTCATACTGATAGCGGTGTAGATATTTCCATGTTCATACAGGTAGCAGTGTATATATTTCCATGTTCCTACAGTTAGCGGTGTAGATATTTCCATGTTCACACAGATGGCGGTGTAGATATTTACCTCTTCATACAGATGGCGGTGCAGATATTTCCATGTTCATACAGATGGCGGTGTAGATATTTCCATGTTCGTACGGATGGCAGTGTAGATATTTCCATGTTCATACAGGTGGCAGTGTAGATATTTCCATGTTTACAGAGATAGCAGTGTAGTTATTTCGATGTTTTTAGAGACAGCTGTGTAGATATTTCCATTGATATACAGATAGCTGTGTAGATATTTGCATGTTCATACAGATAGTGGTGTAGATATTTCCATGTCCGTACACATAGCGGTGTAGATATTTCCATGTTCATACAGATAGCGGTGTAGATATTTCCATGTTCATACAGATAGCGGTGTAGATATTTCCATGTCCATACAGTTAGCGGTGTAGATATTTCCATGTTCATACAGATGGCGGTATAGATACTTCCATGTTCGTACAGATGGCGTTGTAGATATTTCCATGTTCATAGAGATGGCGGTGTAGATATTTCCATGTTTTTGCAGTTAGCGGTATAGATATTTCCATGTTTATACAGATGGTGGTGTAGATATTTCCATGTTTATAGAGATGTGGGTCTAGATATTTCCATGTTTACAGAGATAGTTGTGTAGTTATTTCCAAGTATATAGAGACAGCGTTGTAGATATTTCCATGTTTATACAGATAGCGGTGAAGATATTTCCATGTTTATACAGATAGCGGTGTAGATATTTCCATGTTCATACAGATAGCAGTGTAGATATTTCCATGTTTATAGAGATAGTGTTGTAGATAATTTCAATTTCATACAGAGAGCGGTGTAGATATTTCCAAGTTCATACAGATAGCAGTGTAGGTATTTCCACGTTTACAGAGATGGCGGTGTAGATATTTCCATGTTCATACAGAGGACGGTGTAGATATTTCCATGTTTATAGGGATGGCGGTGTAGATATTTTCATGTTTACACAGATGGCGGTGTAGATATTTCCATGTTTAAACAGATAGCGGTGTAGACATTTCCATGTTTACACAGATAGCAGTGTGGATATTTCCATGTTTATGCAGATAGCAGTGTAGATATTTCCATGTTTATACAGATAGCGGTGCGGATATTTCAATGTTTATTCAGAAAGCGGTGCGGATATTTCCATGTTTATACAGATAGCTGGGCAGATATTTCAATGTTTATACAGATAGCGGTGTAGATATTTCCATCTAATACAAATGGCGGTGTAGATATGTCCATGATCGTACAGATGGCGATGTAGATATTTCCATGTTCATACAGATGGCGGTGTAGATATTTCGAAGTTTATAGAGATAGCGATGTAGTTATTTCCATATTTATAGAGAAATCTGTGTAGATATTTCCATGTATATTCAGATAGCTGTGTAGATGTTTCCATGTTCATGCAGATTACGGTGTAGATATTTCCATGTTCATCCAGATGCCGGTGTACATATATCCATGTTCATACAAATGGCGGTGAAGATATTTCCATGTTCATACAGATGGCGGTGTAGGCATTTCCATGTTCATACAAATGGCGGTGTAGATATTTCCATGTTCATAGAGATGGTGGTGTAGAAATTTCCAGGTTCATACAAATTGCGGTGTAGATATTTCCATGTTCATAGAGGTGGCGGTGTAGATATTTACATGTTTATACAGATATCAGTGTAGTTATTTCCATGTTTATAGAGATACCATTCTGGATATTTCCATTGATTTACAGATAACTGTGTAGATATTTGCATGTTCATACAGATAGCGGTGTAGATATTTCCATGTTCATACAGATAGCGGTGTAGATATTTCCATGTTCATACAGATAGCGGTGTAGGTATTTAAAAGTTCACACAGTTAGCGGTGTAGAGATTTCCATGTTCATACAGATGGCGGTGTAGTTATTTACATGTTGATACAGATAGCGGTGTAGATATTTCCATGTTCATACAGTTAGCGGTGTAGATATTTCCGTGTTCATACAGATGGCGGTGTAGATATTTCCATGTTCATAGAGATGGCGGTGTAGATATCTCCATATTTATACAGATACCATTGTAGTTATTTCCATGTTTATAGAGATAGCAGTGTAGATATTTCCATTGATATACAGACAGCTGTGTAGATATTTGCATGGTCATACAGATAGCGGTGTAGATATTTCCATGTTCGTACAGATAGCGGTGTAGATATTTCCATGTTCATAGAGATAGCGGTGTAGATATTTCCATGTTCATACAGATAGCGGTGTAGATATTTCCATGTTCATGCAATGAGCGGTGTAGATATTTCCATGTTCATACAGATGGCGGTGTAGATATTTCCATGTTCATACAGATGGCGGTATAGATATTTCCATGTTCGTACAGATGGCGTTGTAGATATTTCCATGTTCTTAGAGATGGCGGTGTAGATATCTCCATGTTTATGCAGATAGCGGTATAGATATTTCCATGTTTATACAGATGGTGGTGTAGATATTTCCATGTTCATACAAATGGCGGTGTAGATATTTCCATGTTCATTGAGATGGCGGTGTAGATATTTCCATGTTCATACAAATGGCGGTGTAGATATTTCCATGTTCATAGAGATGGCAGTGTAGATATTTCCATATTTATACAGATAGCAGTGTAGTTATTTCCATGTTTATAGGGATAGCAGTGTAGATATTTTCATTGATATACAGATAGCTGTGTAGATATTTGCATGTTCATACAGATAGCAGTCTACATATTTCCATGTTCATACAGATAGCGGTGTAGATATTTCCATGTTCATACAGATAGCGGTGTAGATATTTCCATGTTCATACAGATAGCGGTGTAGATATTTCCATGTTCATACTGATAGCGGTGTAGATATTTCCATGTTCATACAGGTAGCAGTGTATATATTTCCATGTTCCTACAGTTAGCGGTGTAGATATTTCCATGTTCACACAGATGGCGGTGTAGATATTTACCTCTTCATACAGATGGCGGTGCAGATATTTCCATGTTCATACAGATGGCGGTGTAGATATTTCCATGTTCGTACGGATGGCAGTGTAGATATTTCCATGTTCATACAGGTGGCAGTGTAGATATTTCCATGTTTACAGAGATAGCAGTGTAGTTATTTCGATGTTTTTAGAGACAGCTGTGTAGATATTTCCATTGATATACAGATAGCTGTGTAGATATTTGCATGTTCATACAGATAGTGGTGTAGATATTTCCATGTCCGTACACATAGCGGTGTAGATATTTCCATGTTCATACAGATAGCGGTGTAGATATTTCCATGTTCATACAGATAGCGGTGTAGATATTTCCATGTCCATACAGTTAGCGGTGTAGATATTTCCATGTTCATACAGATGGCGGTATAGATACTTCCATGTTCGTACAGATGGCGTTGTAGATATTTCCATGTTCATAGAGATGGCGGTGTAGATATTTCCATGTTTTTGCAGTTAGCGGTATAGATATTTCCATGTTTATACAGATGGTGGTGTAGATATTTCCATGTTTATAGAGATGTGGGTCTAGATATTTCCATGTTTACAGAGATAGTTGTGTAGTTATTTCCAAGTATGTAGAGACAGCGTTGTAGATATTTCCATGTTTATACAGATAGCGGTGAAGATATTTCCATGTTTATACAGATAGCGGTGTAGATATTTCCATGTTCATACAGATAGCAGTGTAGATATTTCCATGTTTATAGAGATAGTGTTGTAGATAATTTCAATTTCATACAGAGAGCGGTGTAGATATTTCCAAGTTCATACAGATAGCAGTGTAGGTATTTCCACGTTTACAGAGATGGCGGTGTAGATATTTCCATGTTCATACAGAGGACGGTGTAGATATTTCCATGTTTATAGGGATGGCGGTGTAGATATTTTCATGTTTACACAGATGGCGGTGTAGATATTTCCATGTTTAAACAGATAGCGGTGTAGACATTTCCACGTTTACACAGATAGCAGTGTGGATATTTCCATGTTTATGCAGATAGCAGTGTAGATATTTCCATGTTTATACAGATAGCGGTGCGGATATTTCAATGTTTATTCAGAAAGCGGGGCGGATATTTCCATGTTTATACAGATAGCTGGGCAGATATTTCAATGTTTATACAGATAGCGGTGTAGATATTTCCATCTAATACAAATGGCGGTGTAGATATGTCCATGATCGTACAGATGGCGATGTAGATATTTCCATGTTCATACAGATGGCGGTGTAGATATTTCGAAGTTTATAGAGATAGCGATGTAGTTATTTCCATATTTATAGAGAAATCTGTGTAGATATTTCCATGTATATTCAGATAGCTGTGTAGATGTTTCCATGTTCATGCAGATTACGGTGTAGATATTTCCATGTTCATCCAGATGCCGGTGTACATATATCCATGTTCATACAAATGGCGGTGAAGATATTTCCATGTTCATACAGATGGCGGTGTAGGCATTTCCATGTTCATACAAATGGCGGTGTAGATATTTCCATGTTCATAGAGATGGTGGTGTAGAAATTTCCAGGTTCATACAAATTGCGGTGTAGATATTTCCATGTTCATAGAGGTGGCGGTGTAGATATTTACATGTTTATACAGATATCAGTGTAGTTATTTCCATGTTTATAGAGATACCATTCTGGATATTTCCATTGATTTACAGATAACTGTGTAGATATTTGCATGTTCATACAGATAGCGGTGTAGATATTTCCATGTTCATACAGATAGCGATGTAGATATTTCCATGTTCATACAGATAGCGGTGTAGGTATTTAAAAGTTCACACAGTTAGCGGTGTAGAGATTTCCATGTTCATACAGATGGCGGTGTAGTTATTTACATGTTGATACAGATGGCGGTGTAGATATTTCCATGTTCATACTGATAGCGGTGTAGATATTTCCATGTTCATACAGATATCGGTGTAGATATTTCCATGTTCATACAGATAGCGGTGTAGATATTTCCATGTTCACACCAATAGCGGTGTAGATATTTCCATGTTTGTACGGATGGCAGTGTAGATATTTCCATGTTCATTCAGGTGGCGGTGTAGATATTTCCATATTTATACAGATAGCAGTGTAGTTATTTCCATGTTAATAGAGATAGCGGTGTAGATATTTCCATTGATATACAGATAACTGTGTAGATATTTGCATGTTCATACAGATAGCGGTGTAGATATTTCCATGTTCGTACAGATAGCGGTGTAGCTATTTCCATGTACCTACAGATAGCGGTGTACATATTTCTATGTTCATACAGATAACGGTGTAGATATTTCCATGTCCATACAGACAGCGGTGTAGATATTTCCATGTTCATACAGTTAGCGGTGTAGGTATTTCCATGTTCATACAGATGGCGGTGTAGATATTTACATGTTCATACAGATGGCAGTATAGATATTTCCATGTTCTTACAGATGGCGGTGTAGATATTTCCATGTTCATAGAGATGGCGTTGTAGATATTTCCATGTTTATGCAGATAGCGGTATAGATATTTCCATGTTTATACAGATGGTGGTGTAGATATTTCCATGTTTATAGAGATGACGGTCTAGATATTTCCATGTTTATAGAGATAGTGGTGTAGTTATTTCCAAGTTTATAGAGACAGCGTTGTAGATATTTCCATGTTTATACAGATAGCGGTGAAGATATTTCCATGTTTATATAGATAGCGGTGTAGATATTTACATGTTCATACAGATGGCGGTTTAGTTATTTCCATGTTCATAGAGATCGCGGTGTAGATATTTCCATGTTCATACAGATAGCGGTGTAGATATTTCCATGTTCATACAGATATCGGTGTAGATATTTCCATGTTCATACCAATAGCGGTGTAGACATTTCCATGTTCATATATTTAGCGGTGTAGATATTTCCATGTTCATACAGATGGCGAGGATATTTCCATGTTCATGCAGATAGCGTTGTAGATATTTCCATGTTCATACAGTTAGCGGTGTAGATATTTCCATGTTCATAGAGATGGCGGTGTAGATATTTCCATGTTCATAGAGATGGCGGTGTAGATATTTCCATATTTATACACATAGCAGTGTAGTTATTTCCATGTTTATAGAGATAGCATTGTAGATATTTCCAATGATATACAGATAGCTGTGTAGATATTTGCATGGTCATACAGATAGCGGTGTAGATATTTCCATGTTCGTACAGATAGCGGTGTAGATATTTCCATGTTCATACAGATAGCGGTGTAGATATTTCCATGTTCTTACAGTTAGCGGTGTAGATATCTCCATGTTCATACAAATGGCGGTGTAGATATGTCCACGTTTCTACAGATGGCGGTGTAGATATTTCCATGTTCATAGAGATAGCGGTGTAGTTATTTCCATGTTTATACAGATAGCAGTGTAGTTATTTCCATGTTTATAGAGATACTATTCTGGATATTTCCATTGATATACAGATAGCTGTGTAGATATTTGCATGTTCATACAGATAGCGGTGTAGATATTTCAATGTTCATACAGATAGCGGTGTAGATATTTCCATGTTCATACAGATAGCGGTGTAGATATTTCCATGTTAATACAGATAGCGGTGTAGATATTTCCATGTTCACACAGATAGCGGTGTAGGTATTTAAATGTTCACACAGTTAGCGGTGTAGAGATTTCCATGTTCATACAGATGGCGGTGTAGATATTTACATGTTGATACAGATGGCGGTGTAGATATTTCCATATTCATACAGATAGCGGTGTAGATATTTCCATGTTCATACAGATAGCTGTGTTGATATTTTCATGTTCATACAGATAGCGGTGTAGATATTTCCATGTTCATAGAGATGGCGGTGTAGATATTTCCATGTTTATGCAGATAGCGGTATAGATATTTCCATGTATATACAGATGGTGGTGTAGACATTTCCATGTTTATAGAGATGGCGGTCTAGATATTTCCATGTTTACAGACTTAGTGGTGTAGTTATTTCCAAGTTTATAGAGACAGCGTTGTAGATATTTCCATGTTTATACAGATAGCGGTGAAGTTATTTCCATGTTTATACAGAAAGCGGTGTAGATATTTCCATGTTTATACAGATAGCAGTGTAGATATTTCCATGTTTAGAGAGATAACGGTGTAGATAATTTCAATTTTAAACAGAGAGCAGTGTAGATATTTCCAAGTTCATACAGATAGCGGTGTAGATATTTCCACGTTTACAGAGATGGCGGTGTAGATATTTCCATGTTCATACAAATGGCGGTGTAGATATTTCCATGTTCATAGAGATTGCGGTGTAGATATTTCCATGTTCATACAAATGGCAGTGTAGATATTTCCATGTTCATAGAGATGGCGGTGTTGATATTTCCATATTTATAGAGATAGCAGTGTAGTTATTTCCATGTTTATAGAGATAGTAGTGTAGATATTTCCATTGATATACAGATAACTCTGTAGATATTTGCATGTTCATAGAGATAGCGGTGTAGATATTTCCATGTTCATACAGATAGCGGTGTAGATATTTCCATGTTCATACAGATGGCGGTGTAGATATTTCCATGTTCATACAGATGGCGGTGTAGATATTTCCATGTTTATAGGGATGGCGGTGTAGATATTTTCATGTTTACACAGATGGCGGTGTAGATATTTCCATGTTTAAACAGATAGCGGTGTAGACATTTCCATGTTTACACAGATAGCAGTGTGGATATTTCCATGTTTATGCAGATAGCAGTGTAGATATTTCCATGTTTATACAGATAGCGGTGCGGATATTTCAATGTTTATTCAGAAAGCGGTGCGGATATTTCCATGTTTATACAGATAGCTGGGCAGATATTTCAATGTTTATACAGATAGCGGTGTAGATATTTCCATCTAATACAAATGGCGGTGTAGATATGTCCATGATCGTACAGATGGCGATGTAGATATTTCCATGTTCATACAGATGGCGGTGTAGATATTTCGAAGTTTATAGAGATAGCGATGTAGTTATTTCCATATTTATAGAGAAATCTGTGTAGATATTTCCATGTATATTCAGATAGCTGTGTAGATGTTTCCATGTTCATGCAGATTACGGTGTAGATATTTCCATGTTCATCCAGATGCCGGTGTACGTATATCCATGTTCATACAAATGGCGGTGAAGATATTTCCATGTTCATACAGATGGCGGTGTAGGCATTTCCATGTTCATACAAATGGCGGTGTAGATATTTCCATGTTCATAGAGATGGTGGTGTAGAAATTTCCAGGTTCATACAAATTGCGGTGTAGATATTTCCATGTTCATAGAGGTGGCGGTGTAGATATTTACATGTTTATACAGATATCAGTGTAGTTATTTCCATGTTTATAGAGATACCATTCTGGATATTTCCATTGATTTACAGATAGCTGTGTAGATATTTGCATGTTCATACAGATAGCGGTGTAGATATTTCCATGTTCATACAGATAGCGGTGTAGATATTTCCATGTTCATACAGATAGCGGTGTAGGTATTTAAAAGTTCACACAGTTAGCGGTGTAGATATTTCCATGTTCATACAGATGGCGGTGTAGTTATTTACATGTTGATACAGATGGCGGTGTAGATATTTCCATGTTCATACTGATAGCGGTGTAGATATTTCCATGTTCATACAGATATCGGTGTAGATATTTCCATGTTCATACAGATAGCGGTGTAGATATTTCCATGTTCACACCAATAGCGGTGTAGATATTTCCATGTTTGTACGGATGGCAGTGTAGATATTTCCATGTTCATTCAGGTGGCGGTGTAGATATTTCCATATTTATACAGATAGCAGTGTAGTTATTTCCATGTTAATAGAGATAGCGGTGTAGATATTTCCATTGATATACAGATAACTGTGTAGATATTTGCATGTTCATACAGATAGCGGTGTAGATATTTCCATGTTCGTACAGATAGCGGTGTAGCTATTTCCATGTACCTACAGATAGCGGTGTACATATTTCTATGTTCATACAGATAACGGTGTAGATATTTCCATGTCCATACAGACAGCGGTGTAGATATTTCCATGTTCATACAGTTAGCGGTGTAGGTATTTCCATGTTCATACAGATGGCGGTGTAGATATTTACATGTTCATACAGATGGCAGTATAGATATTTCCATGTTCTTACAGATGGCGGTGTAGATATTTCCATGTTCATAGAGATGGCGTTGTAGATATTTCCATGTTTATGCAGATAGCGGTATAGATATTTCCATGTTTATACAGATGGTGGTGTAGATATTTCCATGTTTATAGAGATGGCGGTCTAGATATTTCCATGTTTATAGAGATAGTGGTGTAGTTATTTCCAAGTTTATAGAGACAGCGTTGTAGATATTTCCATGTTTATACAGATAGCGGTGAAGATATTTCCATGTTTATATACATAGCGGTGTAGATATTTACATGTTCATACAGATGGCGGTTTAGTTATTTCCATGTTCATAGAGATCGCGGTGTAGATATTTCCATGTTCATACAGATAGCGGTGTAGATATTTCCATGTTCATACAGATATCGGTGTAGATATTTCCATGTTCATACCAATAGCGGTGTAGACATTTCCATGTTCATATATTTAGCGGTGTAGATATTTCCATGTTCATACAGATGGCGAGGATATTTCCATGTTCATGCAGATAGCGTTGTAGATATTTCCATGTTCATACAGTTAGCGGTGTAGATATTTCCATGTTCATAGAGATGGCGGTGTAGATATTTCCATGTTCATAGAGATGGCGGTGTAGATATTTCCATATTTATACACATAGCAGTGTAGTTATTTCCATGTTTATAGAGATAGCATTGTAGATATTTCCAATGATATACAGATAGCTGTGTAGATATTTGCATGGTCATACAGATAGCGGTGTAGATATTTCCATGTTCGTACAGATAGCGGTGTAGATATTTCCATGTTCATACAGATAGCGGTGTAGATATTTCCATGTTCTTACAGTTAGCGGTGTAGATATCTCCATGTTCATACAAATGGCGGTGTAGATATGTCCACGTTTGTACAGATGGCGGTGTAGATATTTCCATGTTCATAGAGATAGAGGTGTAGTTATTTCCATGTTTATACAGATAGCAGTGTAGTTATTTCCATGTTTATAGAGATACTATTCTGGATATTTCCATTGATATACAGATAGCTGTGTAGATATTTGCATGTTCATACAGATAGCGGTGTAGATATTTCCATGTTCATACAGATAGCGGTGTAGTTATTTCCATGTTCATACAGATAGCGGTGTAGATATTTCCATGTTAATACAGATAGCGGTGTAGATATTTCCATGTTCACACAGATAGCGGTGTAGGTATTTAAATGTTCACACAGTTAGCGGTGTAGAGATTTCCATGTTCATACAGATGGCGGTGTAGATATTTACATGTTGATACAGATGGCGGTGTAGATATTTCCATATTCATACAGATAGCGGTGTAGATATTTCCATGTTCATACAGATAGCTGTGTAGATATTTTCATGTTCATACAGATAGCGGTGTAGATATTTCCATGTTCATAGAGATGGCGGTGTAGATATTTCCATGTTTATGCAGATAGCGGTATAGATATTTCCATGTATATACAGATGGTGGTGTAGACATTTCCATGTTTATAGAGATGGCGGTCTAGATATTTCCATGTTTACAGAGATAGTGGTGTAGTTATTTCCAAGTATATAGAGACAGCGTTGTAGATATTTCCATGTTTATACAGATAGCGGTGAAGTTATTTCCATGTTTATACAGAAAGCGGTGTAGATATTTCCATGTTTATACAGATAGCAGTGTAGATATTTCCATGTTTAGAGAGATAACGGTGTAGATAATTTCAATTTTAAACAGAGAGCAGTGTAGATATTTCCAAGTTCATACAGATAGCGGTGTAGATATTTCCACGTTTACAGAGATGGCGGTGTAGATATTTCCATGTTCATACAAATGGCGGTGTAGATATTTCCATGTTCATAGAGATTGCGGTGTAGATATTTCCATGTTCATACAAATGGCAGTGTAGATATTTCCATGTTCATAGAGATGGCGGTGTTGATATTTCCATATTTATAGAGATAGCAGTGTAGTTATTTCCATGTTTATAGAGATAGTAGTGTAGATATTTCCATTGATATACAGATAACTCTGTAGATATTTGCATGTTCATAGAGATAGCGGTGTAGATATTTCCATGTTCATACAGATAGCGGTGTAGATATTTCCATGTTCATACAGATGGCGGTGTAGATATTTCCATGTTCATACAGATGGCGGTGTAGATATTTGCATGTTCATACAGATAGCGGTGTACAGATTTCCATGTTCATACAGATAGCGGTGTAGACATTTCCATGTTCATACAGTTAGCGGTGTAGATATTTCCATGTTCATACAGATAGCAGTGTAGATATTTCCATGTTAATACAGATAGCGGTGTAGATATTTCCATGTTCATACAGATAGCGGTGTAGGTATTTAAATGTTCATACAGTTAGCGGTGTAGATATTTCCATGTTCATACAGATGGCAGTGTAGATATTTACATGTTGATACAGATGGCGGTGTACATATTTCCATGTTCATACAGATAGCGGTGTAGATATTTCCATGTTCATACAGATAGCGGTGTAGATATTTATATGTTCATACAGATAGCGGTGTAGATATTTCCATGTTCATACCAATAGCGGTGTAGACATTTCCATGTTCATACATTTAGCGGTGTAGATATTTCCATGTTCATACAGATGGCGGTGAAGATATTTACATGTTCATACAGATGGCGGTGTAGATATTTCCATGTTTGTACGGATGGCAGTGTAGATATTTCCATGTTCATACAGGTGGCCGTGTAGATATTTCCATGTTTATACAGATAGCAGTTTAGTTATTTCCATGTTAATAGAGATATCGTTGTAGATATTTCCATTGATATACGGATAGCTGTGTAGATATTTGCATGTTCATACAGATAGCGGTGTAGATATATCCATGTTCGTACAGATAGCGGTGTAGCTATTTCCATGTTCATACAGATAGCGGTGTAGTTATTTCTATGTTCATACAGATAACGGTGTAGATATTTCCATGTTCATACAGACAGCGGTGTAGATATTTCCATGTTCATACAGTTAGCGGTGTAGATATTTCCATGTTCATACAGATGGCGGTGTAGATATTTACATGCTCATACAGATGGCGGTATAGATATTTCCATGTTCTTACAGATGGCGGTGTAGATATTTCCATGTTCATAGAGATCGCGGTGTAGATATTTCCATGTTTATGCAGATAGCGGTATAGATATTTCCATGTTTATACAGATGGTGGTGTAGATATTTCCATGTTTACAGAGATGGCGGTCTAGATATTTCCATGTTTACAGAGATAGTGGTGTAGTTATTTCCAAGTTTATAGAGACAGCGTTGTAGATATTTCCATGTTTATACAGATAGCGGTGAAGATATTTCCATGTTTATATAGATAGTGGTGTAGATATTTCCATGTTTATATAGATAGCAGTATAGATATTTCCATGTTTATAGACATAATGGTGTAGATAATTTCAATTTTATACAGAGAGCAGTGTAGATATTTCCAAGTTCATACAGATAGCGGTGTAGATATTTCCACCTTTATAGAGATGGCGGTGTAGATATTTCCATGTTCATACAAATGGCGTTGTAGATATTTCCATGTTCATAGAGATGGCGGTGTAGTTGTTTCCATGTTCATTCAAATGGCGGTGTAGATATTTCCATGTTCATACAGAGGGCGAGGATATTTCCATGTTCATGCAGATAGCGGTGTAGATATTTCCATGTTCATACAGTTAGCGGTGTAGATATTTCCATATTCATACAGATGGCGATGTAGATATTTCCATGTTCATAGAGATGGCGGTGTAGATATTTACATATTTATACAGATAGCAGTGTAGTTATTTCCATGTTTGTAGAGATAGCAGTGTAGATATTTCCATTGATATACAGATAGCTGTGTAGATATTTGCATGGTCATTCAGATAGCGTTGTAGATATTTCCATGTTCGTACAGATAGCGGTGTAGATATTTCCATGTTCATCTAGATGCCGGTGTACATATATCCATGTTCATACAGATGGCGGTGAAGTTATTTCCATGTTCATACAAATGGCGGTGTAGTTATTTCCATGTTCATAGAGATGGCGGTGTAGATATTTCCATGTTCATACCAATGGCGGTGTAGATATTTCCATGTTCATATAGATGTCGGTGTAGATATTTCCATGTTTATACAGATAGCAGTGTAGTTATTTCCATGTTTATAGAGATAGCAGTGTAGATATTCCCATTGATATAGAGATAGGTGTGTAGATATTTGCATGATCATACAGATAGCGGTGCAGATATTTCCATGTTCATACAGATAGCGGTGTAGATATTTCCATGTTCATACAGATAGCGGTGTAGATATTTCCATGTTCATACAGATAGCGGTGTAGATATTTCCATGTTCATACAGATAGCGGTGTAGATATTTCCATGTTCATACAGTTAGCGGTGTAGATATTTCCATGTTTATAGAGATAGTGGTGTAGTTATTTCCAAGTTTATAGAGACAGCGTTGTAGATATTTCCATGTTTATACAGATAGCAGTGTAGATATTTCCATGTTTATAGAGATAGTGGTGTAGATAATTTCAATTTTATACCGAGAGCAGAGTAGATATTTCCAAGTTCATACAGATAGCGGTGTAGATATTTCCACGTTTATAGAGATGGCGGTGTAGAAATTTCCATGTTCATACTGATGGCGGTGTAGATATTTCCATGTTTATAGAGATGGCGGTGTAGATATTTTCATGTTTACACACATGGCGGTGTAGATATTTCCATGTTTACACAGATAGCGCTGTAGACATTTCCATGTTTACACAGATAGCGGTGTGGATATTTCCATGTTTATGCAGATAGCGGTGTAGATATATCCATGTTTATAAAGATAGCGGTGTGGATATTTCCATATTTATACAGATAGTTGGGCAGATATTTCCATGTTTATACAGATAGCGGTGTAGATATTTCCAACTTAATTGCAGATGGCGGTGTAGATATGTCCATGTTCGTACAGATGGCGGTGTAGATATTTCCATGTTCGTACAGATGGCGGTGTAGATATTTCGAAGTTTATAGAGACAGCGCTGTAGTTATTTCAATATTTATAGAGAAATCTGTGTAGATATTTCCATGCATAAGCAGAAAGCTGTGTAGATATTTCCATGTTCATGCAGATAGCGGTGTAGATATTTCCATGTTCATCCAGATGCCGGTGTAGATATATCCATGTTCATACAGATGGCGGTGAAGATATTTCCATGTTCATACAGATGGCGGTGTAGATATTTCGAAGTTTACACAGATAGCGCTGTAGTTATTTCCATATTTATAGAGAAATCGGTGTAGATATTTCCATGTATATGCAGATAGCTGTGTAGATATTTCCATGTTCATGCAGATAGCGGTGTAGATATTTCCATGTTCATCTAGATGCCGGTGTAGATATATCCATGTTCATACAAATGGCGGTGTAGATATTTCCATGTTCATAGAGATGGCGGTGTAGATATTTCCGAGTTCATACAAATGGCGGTGTAGATATTTCAATGTTCATAGAGATGGCACTGTAGATATTTCCATGTTTATACAGATAGCAGTGTAGTTATTTCCATGTTTATAGAGATAGCAGT
Source organism: Gorilla gorilla gorilla (assembly GCF_029281585.2). Taxonomy (NCBI): domain Eukaryota; kingdom Metazoa; phylum Chordata; class Mammalia; order Primates; family Hominidae; genus Gorilla; species Gorilla gorilla. The sequence continues at coordinate 4,351,923 of NC_073227.2, read as the reverse complement.
GTAGATATTTCCATTGATATACAGATAGCTGTGTAGATATTTGCATGTTCATACAGATGGCGGTGTAGATATTTCCAAGTTCATACAGATAGCGGTGTTGATATTTCCATGTTCATACCAATAGCGGTTTAGATATTTCCATGTTCATACAGTTAGCAGTGTAGATATTTCCATGTTCATTCAGATGGCGGTGTAGATATTTACATGTTCATACAGATGGCGGTGTAGATATTTCCATGTTCGTATGGATGGCAGTGTAGATATTTCCATGTTCATACAGGTGGCGTTGTAGATATTTCCCTGTTTATACAGGTAGCAGTGTAGTTATTTCCATGTTTATAGAGATAGCAGTGTAGGTATTTCCATTGATATACAGATAGCTCTTTAGATATTTGCATGTTCATACAGATAGCGGTGTAGATATTTCCATGTTCGTACAAATAGCGGTGTAGATATTTCCATGTTCATACAGATAACGGTGTAGATATTTGCATGTTCATACAGATAGCGGTGTAGATATTTCCATGTTCATACAGTTAACGGTGTAGATATTTCCATGTTCATACAGATGGCGCTGAAGATATTTACATGTTCATACAGATGGCAGTGTAGGTATTTCCATGTTCGTACAGATGGCGTTGTAGGTATTTCCATGATTATACAGATAGCGGTGTAGATATTTCCATGTTTATACAGATAACCGTGTAGATATTTCCATGTTTATAGAGATAGTGGTGTAGATAATTTCAATTTTATACAGATAGCAGTGTAGATATTTCCAAGTTCATACAGATAGTGGTGTAGATATTTCCACGTATATAGAGATGGCGGTGTAGATATTTCCATGTTCATCCAGATGGCGGTGTAGATATTTCCATGTTCATACAGATGGCGTTTAAGATATTTCCATGTTCATAAAGATGGCGGTGTAGATATTTCCATGTTCATACAAATGGCGGTGTAGATATTTCCATGTTCATAGAGATGGCGGTGTAGATATTTCCATGTTCATACCAATGGCGGTGTAGATATTTCCATGTTCATATAGATGTCGGTGTAGATATTTCCATGTTTATACAGATAGCAGTGTAGTTATTTCCATGTTTATAGAGATAGCAGTGTAGATATTTCCATTGATATAGAGATAGGTGTGTAGATATTTGCATGTTCATACAGATAGCGGTGTAGATATTTCCATGTTCATACAGATAGCGGTGTAGATATTTCCATGTTCATACAGATAGCGGTGTAGATATTTCCATGTTCATACAGATAGCGGTGTAGATATTTCCATGTTCATACAGATAGCGGTGTAGATATTTCCATGTTCATACAGTTAGCGGTGTAGATATTTCCATGTTTATAGAGATAGTGGTGTAGTTATTTCCAAATTTATAGAGACAGCGTTGTAGGTATTTACATGTTTATACAGATAGCGGTGAAGATATTTCCATATTTATACACATAGCGGTGTAGATATTTCCATGTTTATACAGATAGCAGTGTAGATATTTCCATGTTTATAGAGATAGTGGTGTAGATAATTTCAATTTTATACCGAGAGCAGTGTAGATATTTCCAAGTTCATACAGATAGCGGTGTAGATATTTCCACGTTTATAGAGATGGCGGTGTAGAAATTTCCATGTTCATACTGATGGCTGTGTAGATATTTCCATGTTTATAGAGATGGCGGTGTAGATATTTTCATGTTTACACACATGGCGGTGTAGATATTTCCATGTTTACACAGATAGCGCTGTAGACATTTCCATGTTTACACAGATAGCGGTGTGGATATTTCCATGTTTATGCAGATGGCGGTGTAGATATATCCATGTTTATAAAGATAGCGGTGTGGATATTTCCATATTTATACAGATAGTTGGGCAGATATTTCCATGTTTATACAGATAGCGGTGTAGATATTTCCATCTTAATTGCAGATGGCGGTGTAGATATGTCCATGTTCGTACAGATGGCGGTGTAGATATTTCCATGTTCGTACAGATGGCGGTGTAGATATTTCGAAGTTTATAGAGACAGCGCTGTAGTTATTTCAATATTTATAGAGAAATCTGTGTAGATATTTCCATGCATAAGCAGACAGCTGTGTAGATATTTCCATGTTCATGCAGATAGCCGTGTAGATATTTCCATGTTCATCCAGATGCCGGTGTAGATATATCCATGTTCATACATATGGCGGTGAAGATATTTCCAGGTTCATACAGATGGTGGTGTAGATATTTCGAAGTTTACAGAGATAACGCTGTAGTTATTTCCATATTTATAGAGAAATCGGTGTAGATATTTCCATGTATATGCAGATAGCTGTGTAGATATTTCCATGTTCATGCAGATAGCGGTGTAGATATTTCCATGTTCATCTAGATGCCGGTGTAGATATATCCATGTTCATACTAATGGCGGTGTAGATATTTCCATGTTCATAGAGATGGCGGTGTAGATATTTCCGAGTTCATACAAATGGCGGTGTAGATATTTCAATGTTCATAGAGATGGCACTGTAGATATTTCCATGTTTATACAGATAGCAGTGTAGTTATTTCCATGTTTATAGAGATAGCAGTGTAGATATTTCCATTGATATACAGATAGCTGTGTAGATATTTGCATGTTCATACAGATAGCGGTGTAGATATTTCCATGTTCATACAGATAGCGGTGTAGATATTTCCATGTTCATACAGATAGCGGTGTAGATATTTCCATGTTCATACAGATAGCGGTGTAGGTATTTCCATGTTCATACAGATAGCGGTGTAGATATTTCCATGTTCATACAGTTAGCGGTGTAGATATTTCCATATTTATAGAGATAGTGGTGTAGTTATTTCCAAGTTTATAGAGACAGTGTTGTAGATATTTCCATGTTTATACAGATAGCGGTGAAGATATTTCCATGTTTATACACATAGCGGTGTAGATATTTCCATGTTTATACAGATAGCAGTGTAGATATTTCCATGTTTATAGAGATAGTGGTGTAGATAATTTCAATTTCATACCGAGAGCAGTGTAGATATTTGCAAGTTCATACAGATAGCGGTGTAGATATTTCCACGTTTATAGAGATGGCGGTGTAGAAATTTCCATGTTCATACTGATGGCGGTGTAGATATTTCCATGTTTATAGAGATGGCAGTGTAGATATTTTCATGTTTACACACATGGCGGTGTAGATATTTCCATGTTTACACAGATAGCGCTGTACACATTTCCATGTTTACAGAGATAGCGGTGTGGATATTTCCATGTTTATGCAGATAGCGGTGTAGATATTTCCATGTTTATAAAGATAGCGGTGCGGATATTTCCATATTTATACAGATAGTTGGGCAGATATTTCCATGTTTATACAGATAGCGGTGTAGATATTTCCATCTTAATTGCAGATGGCGGTGTAGATATGTCCATGTTCGTACAGATGGCGGTGTAGATATTTCCATGTTCGTACAGATGGCGGTGTAGATATTTCGAAGTTTATAGGGACAGCGCTGTAGTTATTTCAATATTTATAGAGAAATCTGTGTAGATATTTCCATGCATAAGCAGACAGCTGTGAAGATATTTCCATGTTCATGCAGATAGCGGTGTAGATATTTCCATGTTCATCCAGATGCCGGTGTAGATATATCCATGTTCATACAGATGGCGGTGAAGATATTTCCATGTTCATACAGATGGAGGTGTAGATATTTCGAAGTTTACAGAGATAGCGCTGTAGTTATTTCCAAATTTATAGAGAAATCGTTGTAGATATTTCCATGTATATGCAGATAGCTGTGTAGATATTTCCATGTTCATGCAGATAGCGGTGTAGATATTTTCATGTTCATCTAGATGCCGGTGTAGATATATCCATGTTAATACAAATGGCGGTGTAGATATTTCCATGTTCATAGAGATGGCGGTGTAGATATTTCCGAGTTCATACAAATGGCGGTGTAGATATTTCCATGTTCATAGAGATGGCACTGTAGATATTTCCATGTTTATACAGATAGCAGTGTAGTTATTTCCATGTTTATAGAGATAGCAGTGTAGGTATTTCCATTGATATACAGATAGCTGTGTAGATATTTGCATGTTCATACAGATAGCGGTGTAGATATTTCCATGTTCATACAGATAGAGGTGTAGATATTTCCATGTTCATACAGATAGCGGTGTAGGTATTTCCATGTTCATACAGATAACGGTGTAGATATTTCCATGTTCATACCAATAGCGGTGTGGATATTTCCATGTTCATACAGATGGTGGTGTAGATATTTCCATGTTCGTACGGATGGCAGTGTAGATATTTCCATGTTCATACAGGTGGCGGTGTAGATATTTCCATGTTTATACAGATAGCAGTGTAGCTATTTCCATGTTTACAGAGATAGCAGTGAAGATATTTCCATTGATATACAGATAGCTGTGTAGATATTTGCATGTTCATACAGATAGCGGTGTAGATATTTCCATGTTCATACAGATAGCGGTGTAGGTATTTCCATGTTCATACAGATTGCAGTGTAGATATTTCCATGTTCATACAGATTGCAGTGTAGGTATTTCCATGTTCATACAGTTAGCGGTGAAGGTATTTCCATGTTCATACAGATGGCGGTTTAGATATTTACATGTTCATACAGAAGGCGGTGTAATTATTTCCAAGTTCTTACAGATGGCGGTGTAGATATTTCCATGTTCATAGAGATGGCGGTGTAGGTATTTCCATGTTTATGCAGATAGCGGTATAGATATTTCCATGTTTCTACAGATGGTGGTGTAGATATTTCCATGTTTATACAAATGGCGGTCTGGATATTTCCATGTTTATAGAGATAGTGGTGTAGTTATTTCAAAGCTTATAGAGACAGCGTTGTAGATATTTTCATATTTATACAGATAGCGGTGAAGTTATTTCCATGTTTATACAGATAGCGGTGTAGATATTTCCATGTTTATGCAGATAGCGGGGTAGATATTTCTATATTTATAGACATAGTGGGGTAGATAATTCCAATTTTATACAGATAGCAGTTTAGATATTTCCAAGTTCATACAGATAGCAGTGTAGATATTTCCACTTTTATAGAGATGGCGGTGTAGATATTTCCATGTTCATACACATGGCGGTGTAGATATTTCCATGTTTATAGAGCTGGCGGTGTAGATATTTTCATGCTTACACAGATGGCAGTGTAGATATTTCCATGTTTCCACAGATAGCGGTGTAGACATTTCTATGTTTACACAGATAGCGGTGTGGATATTTCCATGTTTATGCAGATAGCGGTGTTGATATTTCCATGTTTATACAGATAGCGGTGCGGTTATTTCCATGTTTGTACAGACAGTCGTGCAGATATTTCCATGTTTATACAGATAACGGTGTAGATATTTCCATCTTAAAACAGATGGAGGTGTAGATATGTCCATGTTCGTACAGATGGCGGTGTAGATATTTCCATGTTCATACAGATGGCGGTGTAGATATTTCGAAGTTTACAGAGATAGCACTGTAGTTATTTCCATATTTATAGAGAAATCTGTGTAGATATTTCTATGTATATGCAGATAGCTGTGTAGATATTTCCATGTTCTTGCAGATAGCGGTGTAGATATTTCCATGTTCATCCAGATGCCGGTGTACATATATCCATGTTCATACAGATGGCGGTGAAGATATTTCCATGTTCATACAGATGGTGGTGTAGGTATTTCCATGTTCATACAAATGGCGGTGTAGATATTTCCATGTTCATAGAGATGGCGGTGTAGATATTTCCAGGTTCATACAAATGGCGGTGTAGATATTTCCATGTCCATAGAGATGGCCGTGTAGATATTTCCACGTTTATACAGATAGCAGTGTAGTTATTTCCATGTTTATAGAGATACCAGTGTGGATATTTCCATTGATATACAGATAGCTGTGTAGATATTTACATGTTCATGCAGATAGTGGTGTAGATATTTCCATGTTCATACAGATAGCGGTGTAGATATTTCCATGTTCATACAGATCGCGGTGTAGATATTTCCTTGTTCATACAGATAGCGGTGTAGATATTTCCGTATTCATACAGATAGCGGTGTAGATATTTCCATGTACATACAGTTAGCGGTGTAGATATTTCCATGTTCATACAGATGGCGGTGTAGATATTTACATGTTCATACAGATGGCGGTGTAGATATTTCCATGTTCATACAGATAGCGGTGTAGAGATTTCCATGTTCATACATATAGCGGTGTAGATATTTCCATGTTGATACAGATAGCGGTCTAGATATTTCCAGGTTCATACAAATAGCGATGTAGACATTTCCATGTTCATACAGTTAGCAGTGTAGATATTTCCATGTTCATACAGATGGTGGTGTAGATATTTACATGTACATACAGATGGCGGTGTAGATATTTCCATGTTCGTACGGATGGCAGTGTAGATATTTCCATGTTCGTACAGGTGGCGGTGTAGATATTTCCATGTTTTTTACAGATAGCAGTGTAGTTATTTCCATGTTTATAGAGATAGCAGTGTAGATATTTCCATTGATATAGAGATATCTGTGTAGATATTTGCATGGTCATACAGGTAGCGGTGTAGATATTTCCATGTTCCTACAGATAGCGGTGTAGATATTTCCATGTTCATATAGATAACGGTGTAGATATTTCCATGTTCATACAGATGGCGGTATAGATATTTCCATGTTCGTACAGATGGCGGTGTAGATATTTCCATGTTCATAGAGATGGCGGTGTATATATTTCCATGTTTATGCAGATAGCTGTATAGATATTTCCACGTTTATACAGATGGTGGTGTAGATATTTCCATGTTTATAGAGATGGCTGTCTAGATATTTCCATGTTTACAGAGATAGTGGCGTAGTTATTTCCAAGTTTATAGAGACAGCGTTGTAGATATTTCCATGTTTATACAGATAGCGGTGAAGATATTTCCATGTTTATACAGATAGCGGTGTAGATATTTCCATGTTTATACAGATAGCAGTGTAGATATTTCCATGTTTATAGAGGTAGTGGTGTAGATAATTTCAATTTAATACAGAGAGCAGTGTAGGTATTTCCAAGTTCATACAGATAGCGGTGTAGATATTTCCACGTTTATAGAGATGGCGGTGTAGATATTTCCATGTTCATACAGAGGACGGTGTAGATATTTCCATGTTTATTGGGATGGCGGTGTAGATATTTTCATGTTTACAGAGATGGCGGTGTAGATATTTCCATGTTTACACAGATAGCGGTGTAGACATTTCCATGTTTACACAGATAGCGGTGTGGATATTTCCATGTTTATTCAGATAGCAGTGCGGATATTTCCATGTTTATACAGATAGTTGGGCAGATATTTCCATGTTTATACAGATAGCGGTGTAGATATTTCCATCTTAATGCAGATGGCGGTGAAGATATGTCCATGTTTGTACAGATGGCGGTGTAGATATTTCGAAGTTTATAGAGATAGCGCTGTAGTTATTTCCATATTTATAGAGAAATCTGTGTAGATATTTCCATGTATATTCAGATATCTGTGTAGATAGATCCATGTTCATGCACATAGCGGTGTAGATATTTCCATGTTCATCCAGATGCCGGTGTACATATATCCATGTTCATATAGATGGCGGTGAAGATATTTCCATGTTCATACAGATGGTGGTGTAGATATTTCCATGTTCATACTAATGGCGGTGTAGATATTTCCATGTTCATACTAATGGCGGTGTAGATATTTCCATGTTCATAGAGATGGCGCTGTAGATACTTCCATGTTCATACAAATGGCGGTGTAGATATTTCCATGTTCATAGAGATGGCGGTGTTGATATTTCCATATTTATAGAGATAGCAGTGTAGTTATTTCCATGTTTATAGAGATAGTAGTGTAGATATTTCCATTTATATACAGATAGCTGTGTAGATATATCCATGTTCATACAAATGGCGGTGTAGATATTTCCATGTTCATAGAGATGGCGGTGTAGATATTTCCGAGTTCATACAAATGGCGGTGTAGATATTTCAATGTTCATAGAGATGGCACTGTAGATATTTCCATTTTTATACAGATAGCAGTGTAGTTATTTCCATGTTTATAGAGATAGCATTGTAGATATTTCCATTGATATACAGATAGCTGCGTAGATATTTGCATGTTCATACAGATAGCGGTGTAGATATTTCCATGTTCATACAGATAGCGGTGTAGATATTTCCATGTTCATACAGATAGCAGTGTAGATATTTCCATGTTCATACAGATAGCGGTGTAGGTATTTCCATGTTCATACAGATAGCGGTGTAGATATTTCCATGTTCATATAGTTAGCGGTGTAGATATTTCCATGTTTATAGAGATAGTGGTGTAGTTATTTCCAAGTTTATAGAGACAGCGTTGTAGATATTTCCATGTTTACACAGATAGCGGTGAAGATATTTCCATGTTTATACAGATAGCGGTGTAGATATTTCCATGTTTATACAGATAGCAGTGTAGATATTTCCATGTTTATAGAGATAGTGGTGTAGATAATTTCAATTTTATACCGAGAGCAGTGTAGATATTTCCAAATTCATACAGATAGCGGTGTAGATATTTCCACTTTTATAGAGATGGCGGTGTAGAAATTTCCATGTTCATACTGATGGCGGTGTAGATATTTCCATGTTTATAGAGATGGCAGTGTAGATATTTTCATGTTTACACACATGGCGGTGTAGATATTTCCATGTTTACACAGATAGCGCTGTAGACGTTTCCATGTTTACACAGATAGCGGTGTAGATATTTCCAAGTTTATGCAGATAGCGGTGTAGATATTTCCATGTTTATAAAGATAGCGGTGCGGATATTTCCATATTTATACAGATAGTTGGGCAGATATTTCCATGTTTATACAGATAGCGGTGTAGATATTTCCATCTTAATTGCAGACGGCGGTGTAGATATGTCCATGTTCGTACAGATGGCGGTGTAGATATTTCCATGTTCGTACAGATGGCGGTGTAGATATTTCGAAGTTTATAGGGACAGCGCTGTAGTTATTTCAATATTTATAGAGAAATCTGTGTAGATATTTCCATGCATAAGCAGACAGCTGTGTAGATATTTCCATGTTCATGCAGATAGCGGTGTAGATATTTCCATGTTCATCCAGATGCCGGTGTAGATATATCCATGTTCATACAGATGGCGGTGAAGATATTTCCATGTTCATACAGATGGCGGTGTAGATATTTCGAAGTTTACAGAGATAGCGCTGTAGTTATTTCCATATTTATAGAGAAATCGGTGTAGATATTTCCATGTATATGCAGAGAGCTGTGTAGATATTTCCATGTTCATGCAGATAGCGGTGTAGATATTTCCATGTTCATCTAGATGCCGGTGTAGATATATCCATGTTCATACAAATGGCGGTGTAGATATTTCCATGTTCATAGAGATGGCGGTGTAGATATTTCCGAGTTCATACAAATGGCGGTGTAGATATTTCCATGTTCATAGAGATGGCACTGTAGATATTTCCATGTTTATACAGATAGCAGTGTAGTTATTTCCATGTTTATAGAGATAGCAGTGTAGATATTTCCATTGATATACAGATAGCTGTGTAGATATTTGCATGTTCATACAGATAGCGGTGTAGATATTTCCATGTTCATACAGATAGCGGTGTAGATATTTCCATGTTCATACAGATAGAGGTGTAGATATTTCCATGTTCATACAGATAGCGGTGTAGGTATTTCCATGTTCATACAGATAACGGTGTAGATATTTCCATGTTCATACCAATAGCGGTGTGGATATTTCCATGTTCATACAGATGGTGGTGTAGATATTTCCATGTTCATACAGATGGCGGTGTAGATATTTCCATGTTCGTACGGATGGCAGTGTAGATATTTCCATGTTCATACAGGTGGCGGTGTAGATATTTCCATGTTTATACAGATAGCAGTGTAGCTATTTCCATGTTTACAGAGATAGCAGTGAAGATATTTCCATTGATATACAGATAGCTGTGTAGATATTTGCATGTTCATACAGATAGCGGTGTAGATATTTCCATGTTCATACAGATAGCGTTGTCGATATTTCCATGGTCATACAGATAGCGGTGTAGATATTTCCATGTTCATACAGATAGCGGTGTAGATATTTCCATTTTCCTACAGATAGCGGTGTAGGTATTTCCATGTTCATACAGTTAGCGGTGTAGATATTTCCATGTTCATACAGATGGCGGTTTAGATATTTACATGTTCATACAGATGGCGGTGTAAATATTTCCAAGTTCTTACAGATGGCGGTTTAGATATTTCCATGTTCATAGAGATGGCGGTGTAGATATTTCCACGTTTATAGAGATGGCTGTGTAGATATTTCCATGTTCATACAGATGGCGGTGTAGATATTTCCATGTTTATAGAGATGACGGTGTAGATATTTTCAGGTTTAAACAGATGGCTGTGTAGATATTTCCATGTTTACACAGATAGCGGTGTAGACATTTCCATGATTACACAGATAGCGGTGTGGATATTTTCATGTTTATGCAGATAGCGGTGTTGATATTTCCATGTTCAGACAGATAGCGGTGTAGATATTTCCATGTTCATACCAATAGCGGTGTAGATATTTCCATGTTCATACAGTTAGCTGTATAGATATTTCCATGTTTATACAGATGGTGGTGTAGATATTTCCATGTTTATGCAGATGGCGGTATAGATATTTCCATGTTTATACAGATGGTGGTGTAGATATTTCCATGTTCATACAGATGGCAGTGTAGATATTTCGAAGTTTATAGAGATAGCGCTGTAGTTATTTCTATATTTATATAGAAATCTGTGTAGATATTTCCATGTTCATACAGATAGCGGTGTAGATATTTCCATGTTCATACAGAGAGCGGTGTAGATATTTCCATGTTCATACAGATAGTTGTGTAGATATTTCCATGTTCATACAGATAGCTGTGTAGATATTTCCATTTTCATACAGATAGCGGTGTAGATATTTCCATGTTCATACAGTTAGAGGTGTAGATATTTCCATGTTCATACAGATGGCGGTGTAGGTATTTACATGTTCATAAAGATGGCGGTGTAGATATTTCAATGTTCGTACGGATGGCAGAGTAGATATTTCCATGTTCATACAGGTGGCGGTGTAGATATTTCCATGTTTATACAGATAGCAGTTTAGTTATTTCCATGTTTACAGAGATAGCAGTGTAGATATTTCCATTGATAAACAGATAGCTGTGTAGATATTTGCATATTCATACAGATAGCAGTGTAGATATTTCCATGTTCATACAGATAGCGGTGTAGATATTTCCATGTTCATACAGAGAACGGTGTAGATATTTCCATGTTCATACAGATAGCAGTGTAGATATTTCCATGTTCATACAGATAGCAGTGAAGGTATTTCCATGTTCATACAGTTAGCGGTGAAGATATTTCCATGTTCATACAGATGGCGGTTTAGATATTTACATGTTCATACAGAAGGCGGTGTAATTATTTCCAAGTTCTTACAGATGGCGGTGTAGATATTTCCATGTTCATAGAGATGGCGGTGTAGATATTTCCATGTTTATGCAGATAGCGGTATAGATATTTCCATGTTTTTACAGATGGTGGTGTAGATATTTCCATGTTTATACAAATGGCGGTCTGGATATTTCCATGTTTATAGAGATAGTGGTGTAGTTATTTCAAAGCATATAGAGACAGCATTGTAGATATTTCCATATTTATACAGATAGCGGTGAAGTTATTTCCATGTTTATACAGATAGCGGTGTAGATATTTCCATGTTTATGCAGATAGCGGGGTAGATATTTCCATGTTTATAGATATAGTGGAGTAGATAATTCCAATTTTATACAGATAGCAGTGTAGATATTTCCAAGTTCATACAGATAGCAGTGTAGATATTTCCACTTTTATAGAGATGGCGGTGTAGATATTTCCATGTTCATACACATGGCAGTGTAGATATTTCCATGTTTATAGAGCTGGCGGTGTAGATATTTTCATGCTTACACAGATGGCAGTGTAGATATTTCCATGTTTCCACAGATAGCGGTGTAGACATTTCTATGTTTACACAGATAGCGGTGTGGATATTTCCATGTTTATGCAGATAGCGGTGTTGATATTTCCATGTTTATACAGATAGCGGTGTGGTTATTTCCATGTTTGTACAGACAGTCGTGCAGATATTTCCATGTTTATACAGATAACGGTGTAGATATTTCCATCTTAAAACAGATGGAGGTGTAGATATGTCCATGTTCGTACAGATGGCGGTGTAGATATTTCCATGTTCATACAGATGGCGGTGTAGATATTTCGAAGTTTACAGAGATAGCACTGTAGTTATTTCCATATTTATAGAGAAATCTATGTAGATATTTCTATGTATATGCAGATAGCTGTGTAGATATTTCCATGATCTTGCAGATAGCGGTGTAGATATTTCCATGTTCATCCAGATGCCGGTGTACATATATCCATGTTCATACAGATGGCGGTGAAGATATTTCCATGTTCATACAGATGGTGGTGTAGGTATTTCCATGTTCATACAAATGGCGGTGTAGATATTTCCATGTTCATAGAGATGTCGGTGTAGATATTTCCAGGTTCATACAAATGGCGGTGTAGATATTTCCATGTCCATAGAGATGGCCGTGTAGATATTTCCATGTTTATACAGATAGCAGTGTAGTTATTTCCATGTTTATAGAGATACCAGTGTGGATATTTCCATTGATATACAGATAGCTGTGTAGATATTTACATGTTCATACAGATAGTGGTGTAGATATTTCCATGTTCATACAGATAGCGGTGTAGATATTTCCATGTTCATACAGATCGCGGTGTAGATATTTCCATGTTCATACAGATAGCAGTGTAGGTATTTCCATATTCATACAGATAGCGGTGTAGATATTTCCATGTACATACAGTTAGCGGTGTAGATATTTCCATGTTCATACAGATGGCAGTGTAGATATTTACATGTTCATACAGATGGCGGTGTAGATATTTCCATGTTCATACAGATAGCGGTGTAGAGATTTCCATGTTCATACATATAGCGGTGTAGATATTTCCATGTTGATACAGATAGCGGTCTAGATATTTCCAGGTTCATACCAATAGCGGTGTAGACATTTCCATGTTCATACAGTTAGCAGTGTAGATATTTCCATGTTCATACAGATGGTGGTGTAGATATTTACATGTTCATACAGATGGCGGTGTAGATATTTCCATGTTCGTACGGATGGCAGTGTAGATATTTCCATGTTCAGACAGGTGGCGGTGTAGATATTTCCATGTTTTTTACAGATAGCAGTGTAGTTATTTCCATGTTTATAGAGATAGCAGTGTAGATATTTCCATTGATATAGAGATATCTGTGTAGATATTTGCATGGTCATACAGGTAGCGGTGTAGATATTTCCATGTTCGTACAGATAGCGGTGTAGATATTTCCATGTTCATACAGATAGCGGTGTAGATATTTCCATGTTCATATAGATAACGGTGTAGATATTTCCATGTTCATACAGATAGCGGTGTAGATATTTCCATGTTCATATAGATAACGGTGTAGATATTTCCATGTTCGTACAGTTAGCGGTGTAGATATTTCCATGTTCATACAGAGGGCGGTATAGATATTTCCATGTTCGTACAGATAGCGGTGTAGATATTTCCATGTTCATATAGATAACGGTGTAGATATTTCCACGTTTATACAGATGGTGGTGTAGATATTTCCATGTTTATAGAGATGGCGGTCTAGATATTTCCATATTTACAGAGATAGTGGCGTAGTTATTTCCAAGTTTATAGAGACAGCGTTGTAGATATTTCCATGTTTATACAGATAGCGGTGAAGATATTTCCATGTTTATACAGATAGCGGTGTAGATATTTCCATGTTTATACAGATAGCAGTGTAGATATTTCCGTGTTTATAGAGGTAGTGGTGTAGATAATTTCAATTTAATACAGAGAGCAGTGTAGGTATTTCCAAGTTCATACAGATAGCGGTGTAGATATTTCCACGTTTATAGAGATGGCGGTGTAGATATTTCCATGTTCATACAGAGGACGGTGTAGATATTTCCATGTTTATTGGGATGGCGGTGTAGATATTTTCATGTTTACACAGATGGCGGTGTAGATATTTCCATGTTTACACAGATAGCGGTGTAGACATTTCCATGTTTACACAGATAGCGGTGTGGATATTTCCATGTTTATTCAGATAGCAGGGCGGATATTTCCATGTTTATACAGATAGTTGGGCAGATATTTCCATGTTTATTCAGATAGCGGTGCGGATATTTCCATGTTTATACAGATATTTGGGCAGATATTTCCATGTTTATACAGATAGCGGTGTAGATATTTCCATCTTAATACAGATGGCGGTGAAGATATGTCCATGTTTGTACAGATGGTGGTGTAGATATTTCCATGTTCATACAGATGGCGCTGTAGATATTTCGAAGTTTATAGAGATAGCGCTGTAGTTATTTCCATATTTATAGAGAAATCTGTGTAGATATTTCCATGTATATTCAGATAGCTGTGTAGATAGATCCATGTTCATGCAGATAGCGGTGTAGATATTTCCATGTTCATCCAGATGCCGGTGTACATATATCGATGTTCATATAGATGGCGGTGAAGATATTTCCATGTTCATACAGATGGTGGTGTAGATATTTCCATGTTCATACTAATGGCGGTGTAGATATTTCCATGTTCATAGAGATGGCGCTGTAGATATTACCATGTTCATACAAATGGCGGTGTAGATATTTCCAAGTTCATAGAGATGGCGGTGTTGATATTTCCATATTTATAGAGATAGCAGTGTAGTTATTTCCATGTTTATAGAGATAGTAGTGTAGATATTTCCATTTATTTACAGATAGCTGTGTAGATATTTGCATGTTCATAGAGATAGCGGTGTAGATATTTCCATGTTCATACAGATAGCGGTGTAGATATTTCCATGTTCATGGAGATGGCGTTGTAGATATTTCCATGATAATGCAGATAGCGGTATAGATATTTCCATGTTTATACAGATGGTGGTGTAGATATGTCCATGTTTATGCAGATGGCGGTATAGATATTTCCATGTTTATACAGATGGTGTTGTAGATATTTCCATGTTCATACAGATGGCGGTGTAGATATTTCGAAGTTTATAGAGATAGCGCTGTAGTTATTTCCTTATTTATATAGAAATCTGTGTAGATATTTCCATGTATATGCAGATAGCTGTGTAGATATTTCCATGTTCATGCAGATTGCGGTGTAGTTATTTCCATGTTCATCCAGATGCCGTTGTAGATACATCCATGTTCATAGAGATGGCGGTGAAGATATTTCCATGTTCATAGATATAGCTCTGTATATATTTCCATGTTCATTGTGATGGCGGTGTAGATATTTCCATGTTGATACAGATAGCAGTGTAGTTATTTCCATGTTTATAGAGATAGCAGTGTAGATATTTCCATTGATATACAGATAGCGGTGTAGATATTTCCATGTTCATACAGATAGCGGTGTAGGTACTTCCATGTTCATACAGAGATCGGTGTAGATATTTCCAGGTTCATACAGATAGCTGTGTAGATATTTCCATGTTCATACAGATAGCTGTGTAGATATTTCCATTTTCATACAGATAGCGGTGTAGATATTTCTATGTTCATACAGTTAGCGGTGTAGATATTTCCATGTTCATACAGATGGCGGTGTAGATATTTACATGTTCATACAGATGGCGGGGTAGATATTTCCATGTTCGTACGGATGGCAGTGTAGATATTTCCATGTTCATACAGGTGGCGGTGTAGATATTTCCATGTTTATACAGATAGCAGTTTAGTTATTTCCATGTTTACAGTGATAGCAGTATACATATTTCCATTGATATACAGATAGCTGTGTAGATATTTGCATGTTCATACAGATAGCAGTGTAGATATTTCCATGTTCATTCAGATAGCGGTGCAGATATTTCCATGTTCATACAGAGAACGGTGTAGATATTTCCATGTTCATACAGTTAGCGGTGTAGATATTTCCATGTTCATACAGATAGCGGTGTAGGTATTTCCATGTTCATACAGTTAGCGGTGTAGATATTTCCATGTTCATACAGGTGGCGGTTTAGATATTTACATGTTCATACAGATGGCGGTGTAAATATTTCCAAGTTCTTACAGATGGCGGTGTAGATATTTCCATGTTCATACAGATGGTGGTGTAGGTATTTCCATGTTTATACAAATGGCGGTGTAGATATTCCCATGTTCATAGAGATGGCGGTGTAGATATTTCCACGTTCTTACAAATGGCGGTGTAGATATTTCCATGTTCATAGAGATGGCCGCGTAGATATTTCCATGTTTATACAGATAGCAGTGTAGTTATTTCCATGTTTATAGAGATACCAGTGTGGATATTTCCATTGATATACAGATAGCTGTGTAGATATTTACATGTTCATACAGATAGCGGTGTAGATATTTCCATGTTCATACAGATAGCGGTGTACATATTTCCATGTTCATACAGATAGTGGTGTAGCTATTTCCATGTTCGTACAGATAGCGGTGTAGATATTTCCATGTTGATACAGATAGCGGTGTAGATATTTCCATGTTCATACAGATAATGGTGTAGAAATTTCCGTGTTCATAAAGATAGCAGTGTAGATATTTCCATGTTCATACAGTTAGCAGTGTAGATATTTACATGTTCATACAGATGGCGTTGTAGATATTTACATGTTCATACAGATGGCGGTATAGATATTTCCATGTTCGTACAGATGGCGGTGTAGATATTTCCATGTTCATAGAGATGGCGGTGTAGATATTTCCATGTTTATGCAGATAGCGGTATAGATATTTCCATGTTTATACAGATGGTGGTGTAGATATTTCCATGTTTATAGAGATGACGGTCTAGATATTTCCATTTTTACAGAGATAGTGGCGTAGTTATTTCCAAGTTTATAGAGACAGAGTTGTAGATATTTCCATGTTTATACAGATAGCGGTGAAGATATTTCCAAGTTTATACAGATTGCGGTGTAGATATTTCCAGGTTCATACAAATGGCGGTGTAGATATTTCTATGTTCATAGAGATGGCGGCGTAGATATTTCCATGTTTATACAGATAGCAGTGTAGTTATTTCCATGTTTATAGGGATACCAGTCTGGATATTTCCATTGATATACAGATAGCTGTGTAGATATTTGCATGTTCATACAGATAGCGGTGTAGATATTTCCATGTTCATACAGATGGCGGTGTAGATATTTACATGTTCATACAGATGGCGGTGTAGATATTTAAATGTTCATTCAGATAGCGGTGTAGAGATTTCCATGTTCATACATATAGCGGTGTAGATATTTCCATGTTGATACAGATAGCGGTCTAGATATTTCCAGGTTCATACCAATAGCGGTGTAGACATTTCCATGTTCATACAGTTAGCAGTGTAGATATTTCCATGTTCATACAGATGGTGGTGTAGATATTTACATGTTCATACAGATGGCGGTGTAGATATTTCCATGTTCGTACGGATGGCAGTGTAGATATTTCCATGTTCAGACAGGAGGCGGTGTAGATATTTCCATGTTTTTTACAGATAGCAGTGTAGTTATTTCCATGTTTATAGAGATAGCAGTGTAGATATTTCCATTGATATAGAGATATCTGTGTAGATATTTGCATGGTCATACAGGTAGCGGTGTAGATATTTCCATGTTCGTACAGATAGCGGTGTAGATATTTCCATGTTCATACAGATAGCGGTGTAGATATTTCCATGTTCATATAGATAACGGTGTAGATATTTCCATGTTCATACAGATAGCGGTGTAGATATTTCCATGTTCATATAGATAACGGTGTAGATATTTCCATGTTCATACAGTTAGCGGTGTAGATATTTCCATGTTCATACAGATGGCGGTATAGATATTTCCATGTTCGTACAGATAGCGGTGTAGATATTTCCATGTTCATATAGATAACGGTGTAGATATTTCCACGTTTATACAGATGGTGGTGTAGATATTTCCATGTTTATAGAGATGGCGGTCTAGATATTTCCATATTTACAGAGATAGTGGCGTAGTTATTTCCAAGTTTATAGAGACAGCGTTGTAGATATTTCCATGTTTATACAGATAGCGGTGAAGATATTTCCATGTTTATACAGATAGCGGTGTAGATATTTCCATGTTTATACAGATAGCAGTGTAGATATTTCCATGTTTATAGAGGTAGTGGTGTAGATAATTTCAATTTAATACAGAGAGCAGTGTAGGTATTTCCAAGTTCATACAGATAGCGGTGTAGATATTTCCACGTTTATAGAGATGGCGGTGTAGATATTTCCATGTTCATACAGAGGACGGTGTAGATATTTCCATGTTTATTGGGATGGCGGTGTAGATATTTTCATGTTTTTACAGATGGCGGTGTAGATATTTCCATGTTTACACAGATAGCGGTGTAGACATTTCCATGTTTACACAGATAGCGGTGTGGATATTTCCATGTTTATTCAGATAGCAGGGCGGATATTTCCATGTTTATACAGATAGTTGGGCAGATATTTCCATGTTTATTCAGATAGCGGTGCGGATATTTCCATGTTTATACAGATATTTGGGCAGATATTTCCATGTTTATACAGATAGCGGTGTAGATATTTCCATCTTAATACAGATGGCGGTGAAGATATGTCCATGTTTGTACAGATGGCGGTGTAGATATTTCCATGTTCATACAGATGGCGCTGTAGATATTTCGAAGTTTATAGAGATAGCGCTGTAGTTATTTCCATATTTATAGAGAAATCTGTGTAGATATTTCCATGTATATTCAGATAGCTGTGTAGATAGATCCATGTTCATGCAGATAGCGGTGTAGATATTTCCATGTTCATCCAGATGCCGGTGTACATATATCGATGTTCATATAGATGGCGGTGAAGATATTTCCATGTTCATACAGATGGTGGTGTAGATATTTCCATGTTCATACTAATGGCGGTGTAGATATTTCCATGTTCATAGAGATGGCGCTGTAGATATTACCATGTTCATACAAATGGCGGTGTAGATATTTCCAAGTTCATAGAGATGGCGGTGTTGATATTTCCATATTTATAGAGATAGCAGTGTAGTTATTTCCATGTTTATAGAGATAGTAGTGTAGATATTTCCATTTATTTACAGATAGCTGTGTAGATATTTGCATGTTCATAGAGATAGCGGTGTAGATATTTCCATGTTCATACAGATAGCGGTGTAGATATTTCCATGTTCATGGAGATGGCGTTGTAGATATTTCCATGATAATGCAGATAGCGGTATAGATATTTCCATGTTTATACAGATGGTGGTGTAGATATTTCCATGTTTATGCAGATGGCGGTATAGATATTTCCATGTTTATACAGATGGTGTTGTAGATATTTCCATGTTCATACAGATGGCGGTGTAGTTATTTCGAAGTTTATAGAGATAGCGCTGTAGTTATTTCCTTATTTATATAGAAATCTGTGTAGATATTTCCATGTATATACAGATAGCTGTGTAGATATTTCCATGTTCATGCAGATTGCGGTGTAGTTATTTCCATGTTCATCCAGATGCCGTTGTAGATACATCCATGTTCATAGAGATGGCGGTGAAGATATTTCCATGTTCATACAGATAGCTCTGTAGATATTTCCATGTTCATTGTGATGGCGGTGTAGATATTTCCATGTTGATACAGATAGCAGTGTAGTTATTTCCATGTTTATAGAGATAGCAGTGTAGATATTTCCATTGATATACAGATAGCGGTGTAGATATTTCCATGTTCATACAGATAGCGGTGTAGGTACTTCCATGTTCATACAGAGATCGGTGTAGATATTTCCAGGTTCATACAGATAGCTGTGTAGATATTTCCATGTTCATACAGATAGCTGTGTAGATATTTCCATTTTCATACAGATAGCGGTGTAGATATTTCCATGTTCATACTGTTAGCGGTGTAGATATTTCCATGTTCATACAGATGGCGGTGTAGATATTTCCATGTTCGTACGGATGGCAGTGTAGATATTTCCATGTTCATACAGGTGGCGGTGTAGATATTTCCATGTTTATACAGATAGCAGTGTAGCTATTTCCATGTTTACAGAGATAGCAGTGAAGATATTTCCATTGATATACAGATAGCTGTGTAGATATTTGCATGTTCATACAGATAGCGGTGTAGATATTTCCATGTTCATACAGATAGCGTTGTCGATATTTCCATGGTCATACAGATAGCCGTGTAGATATTTCCATGTTCATACAGATAGCGGTGTAGATATTTCCATTTTCCTACAGATAGCGGTGTAGGTATTTCCATGTTCATACAGTTAGCGGTGTAGATATTTCCATGTTCATACAGATGGCGGTTTAGATATTTACATGTTCATACAGATGGCGGTGTAAATATTTCCAAGTTCTTACAGATGGCGGTTTAGATATTTCCATGTTCATAGAGATGGCGGTGTAGATATTTCCACGTTTATAGAGATGGCTGTGTAGATATTTCCATGTTCATACAGATGGCGGTGTAGATATTTCCATGTTTATAGAGATGACGGTGTAGATATTTTCAGGTTTAAACAGATGGCAGTGTAGATATTTCCATGTTTACACAGATAGCGGTGTAGACATTTCCATGATTACACAGATAGCGGTGTGGATATTTTCATGTTTATGCAGATAGCGGTGTTGATATTTCCATGTTCAGACAGATAGCGGTGTAGATATTTCCATGTTCATACCAATAGCGGTGTAGATATTTCCATGTTCATACAGTTAGCGGTATAGATATTTCCATGTTTATACAGATGGTTGTGTAGATATTTCCATGTTTATGCAGATGGCGGTATAGATATTTCCATGTTTATACAGATGGTGGTGTAGATATTTCCATGTTCATACAGATGGCAGTGTAGATATTTCGAAGTTTATAGAGATAGCGCTGTAGTTATTTCTATATTTATATAGAAATCTGTGTAGATATTTCCATGTTCATACAGATAGCGGTGTAGATATTTCCATGTTCATACAGAGAGCGGTGTAGATATTTCCATGTTCATACAGATAGTTGTGTAGATATTTCCATGTTCATACAGATAGCTGTGTAGATATTTCCATTTTCATACAGATAGCGGTGTAGATATTTCCATGTTCATACAGTTAGAGGTGTAGATATTTCCATGTTCATACAGATGGCGGTGTAGGTATTTACATGTTCATAAAGATGGCGGTGTAGATATTTCAATGTTCGTACGGATGGCAGAGTAGATATTTCCATGTTCATACAGGTGGCGGTGTAGATATTTCCATGTTTATACAGATAGCAGTTTAGTTATTTCCATGTTTACAGAGATAGCAGTGTAGATATTTCCATTGATAAACAGATAGCTGTGTAGATATTTGCATATTCATACAGATAGCAGTGTAGATATTTCCATGTTCATACAGATAGCGGTGTAGATATTTCCATGTTCATACAGAGAACGGTGTAGATATTTCCATGTTCATACAGATAGCAGTGTAGATATTTCCATGTTCATACAGATAGCAGTGTAGGTATTTCCATGTTCATACAGTTAGCGGTGAAGATATTTCCATGTTCATACAGATGGCGGTTTAGATATTTACCTGTTCATACAGAAGGCGGTGTAATTATTTCCAAGTTCTTACAGATGGCGGTGTAGATATTTCCATGTTCATAGAGATGGCGGTGTAGATATTTCCATGTTTATGCAGATAGCGGTATAGATATTTCCATGTTTTTACAGATGGTGGTGTAGATATTTCCATGTTTATACAAATGGCGGTCTGGATATTTCCATGTTTATAGAGATAGTGGTGTAGTTATTTCAAAGCATATAGAGACAGCATTGTAGATATTTCCATATTTATACAGATAGCGGTGAAGTTATTTCCATGTTTATACAGATAGCGGTGTAGATATTTCCATGTTTATGCACATAGCGGGGTAGATATTTCCATGTTTATAGACATAGTGGAGTAGATAATTCCAATTTTATACAGATAGCAGTGTAGATATTTCCAAGTTCATACAGATAGCAGTGTAGATATTTCCACTTTTATAGAGATGGCGGTGTAGATATTTCCATGTTCATACACATGGCAGTGTAGATATTTCCATGTTTATAGAGCTGGCGGTGTAGATATTTTCATGCTTACACAGATGGCAGTGTAGATATTTCCATGTTTCCACAGATAGCGGTGTAGACATTTCTATGTTTACACAGATAGCGGTGTGGATATTTCCATGTTTATGCAGATAGTGGTGTTGATATTTCCATGTTTATACAGATAGCGGTGCGGTTATTTCCATGTTTGTACAGACAGTCGTGCAGATATTTCCATGTTTATACAGATAACGGTGTAGATATTTCCATCTTAAAACAGATGGAGGTGTAGATATGTCCATGTTCGTACAGATGGCGGTGTAGATATTTCCATGTTCATACAGATGGCGGTGTAGATATTTGGAAGTTTACAGAGATAGCACTGTAGTTATTTCCATATTTATAGAGAAATCTATGTAGATATTTCTATGTATATGCAGATAGCTGTGTAGATATTTCCATGTTCTTGCAGATAGCGGTGTAGATATTCCCATGTTCATCCAGATGCCGGTGTACATATATCCATGTTCATACAGATGGCGGTGAAGATATTTCCATGTTCATACAGATGGTGGTGTAGGTATTTCCATGTTCATACACATGGCGGTGTAGATATTTCCATGTTCATAGAGATGTCGGTGTAGATATTTCCAGGTTCATACAAATGGCGGTGTAGATATTTCCATGTCCATAGAGATGGCCGTGTAGATATTTCCATGTTTATACAGATAGCAGTGTAGTTATTTCCATGTTTATAGAGATACCAGTGTGGATATTTCCATTGATATACAGATAGCTGTGTAGATACTTACATGTTCATACAGATAGTGGTGTAGATATTTCCATGTTCATACAGATAGCGGTGTAGATATTTCCATGTTCATACAGATCGCGGTGTAGATATTTCCATGTTCATACAGATCGCGGTGTAGATATTTCCATATTCATACAGATAGCGGTGTAGATATTTCCATGTACATACAGTTAGCGGTGTAGATATTTCCATGTCCATACAGATAGCAGTGTAGATATTTACATGTTCATACAGATGGCGGTGTAGATATTTCCATGTTCATACAGATAGCGGTGTAGAGATTTCCATGTTCATACATATGGCGGTGTAGATATTTCCATGTTGATACAGATAGCGGTCTAGATATTTCCAGGTTCATACCAATAGCGGTGTAGACATTTCCATGTTCATGCAGTTAGCGGTGTAGATATTTCCATGTTCATCCAGATGCCGGTGTACATATATCGATGTTCATATAGATGGCGGTGAAGATATTTCCATGTTCATACAGATGGTGGTGTAGATATTTCCATGTTCATACTAATGGCGGTGTAGATATTTCCATGTTCATAGAGATGGCGCTGTAGATATTACCATGTTCATACAAATGGCGGTGTAGATATTTCCAAGTTCATAGAGATGGCGGTGTTGATATTTCCATATTTATAGAGATAGCAGTGTAGTTATTTCCATGTTTATAGAGATAGTAGTGTAGATATTTCCATTTATTTACAGATAGCTGTGTAGATATTTGCATGTTCATAGAGATAGCGGTGTAGATATTTCCATGTTCATACAGATAGCGGTGTAGATATTTCCATGTTCATGGAGATGGCGTTGTAGATATTTCCATGATAATGCAGATAGCGGTATAGATATTTCCATGTTTATACAGATGGTGGTGTAGATATGTCCATGTTTATGCAGATGGCGGTATAGATATTTCCATGTTTATACAGATGGTGTCGTAGATATTTCCATGTTCATACAGATGGCGGTGTAGATATTTCGAAGTTTATAGAGATAGCGCTGTAGTTATTTCCTTATTTATATAGAAATCTGTGTAGATATTTCCATGTATATGCAGATAGCTGTGTAGATATTTCCATGTTCATGCAGATTGCGGTGTAGTTATTTCCATGTTCATCCAGATGCCGTTGTAGATACATCCATGTTCATAGAGATGGCGGTGAAGATATTTCCATGTTCATAGAGATAGCTCTGTAGATATTTCCATGTTCATTGTGATGGCGGTGTAGATATTTCCATGTTGATACAGATAGCAGTGTAGTTATTTCCATGTTTATAGAGATAGCAGTGTAGATATTTCCATTGATATACAGATAGCGGTGTAGATATTTCCATGTTCATACAGATAGCGGTGTAGGTACTTCCATGTTCATACAGAGATCGGTGTAGATATTTCCAGGTTCATACAGATAGCTGTGTAGATATTTCCATGTTCATACAGATAGCTGTGTAGATATTTCCATTTTCATACAGATAGCGGTGTAGATATTTCCATGTTCATACAGTTATCGGTGTAGATATTTCCATGTTCATACAGATGGCGGTGTAGATATTTACATGTTCATACAGATGGCGGGGTAGATATTTCCATGTTCGTACGGATGGCAGTGTAGATATTTCCATGTTCATACAGGTGGCGGTGTAGATATTTCCATGTTTATACAGATAGCAGTTTAGTTATTTCCATGTTTACAGAGATAGCAGTATACATATTTCCATTGATATACAGATAGCTGTGTAGATATTTGCATGTTCATACAGATAGCAGTGTAGATATTTCCATGTTCATTCAGATAGCGGTGCAGATATTTCCATGTTCATACAGAGAACGGTGTAGATATTTCCATGTTCATACAGTTAGCGGTGTAGATATTTCCATGTTCATACAGATAGCGGTGTAGGTATTTCCATGTTCATACAGTTAGCGGTGTAGATATTTCCATGTTCATACAGGTGGCGGTTTAGATATTTACATGTTCATACAGATGGCGGTGTAAATATTTCCAAGTTCTTACAGATGGCGGTGTAGATATTTCCATGTTCATACAGATGGTGGTGTAGGTATTTCCATGTTCATACAAATGGCGGTGTAGATATTCCCATGTTCATAGAGATGGCGGTGTAGATATTTCCAGGTTCTTACAAATGGCGGTGTAGATATTTCCATGTTCATAGAGATGGCCGCGTAGATATTTCCGTGTTTATACAGATAGCAGTGTAGTTATTTCCATGTTTATAGAGATACCAGTGTGGATATTTCCATTGATATACAGATAGCTGTGTAGATATTTACATGTTCATACAGATAGCGGTGTAGATATTTCCATGTTCATACAGATAGCGGTGTACATATTTCCATGTTCATACAGATAGTGGTGTAGCTATTTCCATGTTCGTACAGATAGCGGTGTAGATATTTCCATGTTGATACAGATAGCGGTGTAGATATTTCCATGTTCATACAGATAATGGTGTAGATATTTCCGTGTTCATAAAGATAGCAGTGTAGATATTTCCATGTTCATACAGTTAGCGGTGTAGATATTTACATGTTCATACAGATGGCGTTGTAGATATTTACATGTTCATACAGATGGCGGTATAGATATTTCCATGTTCATAGAGATGGCGGTGTAGATATTTCCATGTTTATGCAGATAGCGGTATAGATATTTCCATGTTTATACAGATGGTGGTGTAGATATTTCCATGTTTATAGAGATGACGGTCTAGATATTTCCATGTTTACAGAGATAGTGGCGTAGTTATTTCCAAGTTAATAGAGACAGCGTTGTAGATATTTCCATGTTTATACAGATAGCGGTGAAGATATTTCCATGTTTATACAGATTGCGGTGTAGATATTTCCAGGTTCATACAAATGGCGGTGTAGATATTTCTATGTTCATAGAGATGGCGGCGTAGATATTTCCATGTTTATACAGATAGCAGTGTAGTTATTTCCATGTTTATAGGGATACCAGTCTGGATATTTCCATTGATATACAGATAGCTGTGTAGATATTTGCATGTTCATACAGATAGCGGTGTAGATATTTCCATGTTCATACAGATGGTGGTGTAGATATTTACATGTTCATGCAGATGGCGGTGTAGATATTTCCATGTTCGTACGGATGGCAGTGTAGATATTTCCATGTTCAGACAGGTGGCGGTGTAGATATTTCCATGTTTTTTACAGATAGCAGTGTAGTTATTTCCATGTTTATAGAGATAGCAGTGTAGATATTTCCATTGATATAGAGATATCTGTGTAGATATTTGCATGGTCATACAGGTAGCGGTGTAGATATTTCCATGTTCGTACAGATAGCGGTGTAGATATTTCCATGTTCATACAGATAGCGGTGTAGATATTTCCATGTTCATATAGATAATAGTGTAGATATTTCCATGTTCATACAGATAGCGGTGTAGATATTTCCATGTTCATATAGATAACGGTGTAGATATTTCCATGTTCATACAGTTAGCGGTGTAGATATTTCCAAGTTCATACAGATGGCGGTATAGATATTTCCATGTTCGTACAGATAGCGGTGTAGATATTTCCATGTTCATATAGATAACGGTGTAGATATTTCCACGTTTATACAGATGGTGGTGTAGATATTTCCATGTTTATAGAGATGGCGGTCTAGATATTTCCATATTTACAGAGATAGTGGCGTAGTTATTTCCAAGTTTATAGAGGCAGCGTTGTAGATATTTCCATGTTTATACAGATAGCGGTGAAGATATTTCCATGTTTATACAGATAGCGGTGTAGATATTTCCATGTTTATACAGATAGCAGTGTAGATATTTCCCTGTTTATAGAGGTAGTGGTGTAGATAATTTCAATTTAATACAGAGAGCAGTGTAGGTATTTCCAAGTTCATACAGATAGCGGTGTAGATATTTCCACGTTTATAGAGATGGCGGTGTAGATATTTCCATGTTCATACAGAGGACGGTGTAGATATTTCCATGTTTATTGGGATGGCGGTGTAGATATTTTCATGTTTACACAGATGGCGGTGTAGATATTTCCATGTTTACACAGATAGCGGTGTAGACATTTCCATGTTTACACAGATAGCGGTGTGGATATTTCCATGTTTATTCAGATAGCAGGGCGGATATTTCCATGTTTATACAGATAGTTGGGCAGATATTTCCATGTTTATTCAGATAGCGGTGCGGATATTTCCATGTTTGTACAGATATTTGGGCAGATATTTCCATGTTTATACAGATAGCGGTGTAGATATTTCCATCTTAATACAGATGGCGGTGAAGATATGTCCATGTTTGTACAGATGGCGGTGTAGATATTTCCATGTTCATACAGATGGCGCTGTAGATATTTCGAAGTTTATAGAGATAGCACTGTAGTTATTTCCATATTTATAGAGAAATCTGTGTAGATATTTCCATGTATATTCAGATAGCTGTGTAGATAGATCCATGTTCATGCAGATAGCGGTGTAGATATTTCCATGTTCATCCAGATGCCGGTGTACATATATCGATGTTCATATAGATGGCGGTGAAGATATTTCCATGTTCATACAGATGGTGGTGTAGATATTTCCATGTTCATACTAATGGCGGTGTAGATATTTCCATGTTCATAGAGATGGCGCTGTAGATATTACCATGTTCATACAAATGGCGGTGTAGATATTTCCAAGTTCATAGAGATGGCGGTGTTGATATTTCCATATTTATAGAGATAGCAGTGTAGTTATTTCCATGTTTATAGAGATAGTAGTGTAGATATTTCCATTTATTTACAGATAGCTGTGTAGATAATTGCATGTTCATAGAGATAGCGGTGTAGATATTTCCATGTTCATACAGATAGCGGTGTAGATATTTCCATGTTCATGGAGATGGCGTTGTAGATATTTCCATGATAATGCAGATAGCGGTATAGATATTTCCATGTTTATACAGATGGTGGTGTAGATATGTCCATGTTTATGCAGATGGCGGTATAGATATTTCCATGTTTATACAGATGGTGCTGTAGATATTTCCATGTTCATACAGATGGCGGTGTAGATATTTCGAAGTTTATAGAGATAGCGCTGTAGTTATTTCCTTATTTATATAGAAATCTGTGTAGATATTTCCATGTATATGCAGATAGCTGTGTAGATATTTCCATGTTCATGCAGATTGCGGTGTAGTTATTTCCATGTTCATCCAGATGCCGTTGTAGATACATCCATGTTCATAGAGATGGCGGTGAAGATATTTCCATGTTCATACAGATAGCTGTGTAGATATTTCCATGTTCATTGTGATGGCGGTGTAGATATTTCCATGTTGATACAGATAGCAGTGTAGTTATTTCCATGTTTATAGAGATAGCAGAGTAGATATTTCCATTGATATACAGATAGCGGTGTAGATATTTCCATGTTCATACAGATAGCGGTGTAGGTACTTCCATGTTCATACAGAGATCGGTGTAGATATTTCCAGGTTCATACAGATAGCTGTGTAGATATTTCCATGTTCATACAGATAGCTGTGTAGATATTTCCATTTTCATACAGATAGCGGTGTAGATATTTCCATGTTCATACAGTTAGCGGTGTAGATATTTCCATGTTCATACAGATGGCGGTGTAGATATTTACATGTTCATACAGATGGCGGTTTAGATATTTCCATGTTCGTACGGATGGCAGTGTAGATATTTCCATGTTCATACAGGTGGCGGTGTAGATATTTCCATGTTTATACAGATAGCAGTTTAGTTATTTCCATGTTTACAGAGAGAGCAGTATACATATTTCCATTGATATACAGATAGCTGTGTAGATATTTGCATGTTCATACAGATAGCAGTGTAGATATTTCCATGTTCATTCAGATAGCGGTGCAGATATTTCCATGTTCATACAGAGAACGGTTTAGATATTTCCATGTTCATACAGTTAGCGGTGTAGATATTTCCATGTTCATACAGATAGCGGTGTAGGTATTTCCATGTTCATACAGTTAGCGGTGTAGATATTTCCATGTTCATACAGGTGGCGGTTTAGATATTTACATGTTCATACAGATGGCGGTGTAAATATTTCCAAGTTCTTACAGATGGCGGTGTAGATATTTCCATGTTCATACAGATGGTGGTGTAGGTATTTCCATGTTCATACAAATGGCGGTGTAGATATTCCCATGTTCATAGAGATGGCGGTGTAGATATTTCCAGGTTCTTACAAATGGCGGTGTAGATATTTCCATGTTCATAGAGATGGCCGCGTAGATATTTCCATGTTTATACAGATAGCAGTGTAGTTATTTCCATGTTTATAGAGATACCAGTGTGGATATTTCCATTGATATACAGATAGCTGTGTAGATATTTACATGTTCATACAGATAGCGTTGTAGATATTTCCATGTTCATACAGATAGCGGTGTACATATTTCCATGTTCATACAGATAGTGGTGTAGCTATTTCCATGTTCGTACAGATAGCGGTGTAGATATTTCCATGTTGATACAGATAGCGGTGTAGATATTTCCATGTTCATACAGATAATGGTGTAGATATTTCCGTGTTCATAAAGATAGCAGTGTAGATATTTCCATGTTCATACAGTTAGCGGTGTAGATATTTACATGTTCATACAGATGGCGTTGTAGATATTTACATGTTCATACAGATGGCGGTATAGATATTTCCATGTTCGTACAGATGGCGGTGTAGATATTTCCATGTTCATAGAGATGGCGGTGTAGATATTTCCATGTTTATGCAGATAGCGGTATAGATATTTCCATGTTTATACAGATGGTGGTGTAGATATTTCCATGTTTATAGAGATGACGGTCTAGATATTTCCATGTTTACAGAGATAGTGGCGTAGTTATTTCCAAGTTAATAGAGACAGCGTTGTAGATATTTCCATGTTTATACAGATAGCGGTGAAGATATTTCCATGTTTATACAGATTGTGGTGTAGATATTTCCAGGTTCATACAAATGGCGGTGTAGATATTTCTATGTTCATAGAGATGGCGGCGTAGATATTTCCATGTTTATACAGATAGCAGTGTAGTTATTTCCATGTTTATAGGGATACCAGTCTGGATATTTCCATTGATATACAGATAGCTGTGTAGATATTTGCATGTTCATACAGATAGCGGTGTAGATATTTCCATGTTCATACAGATAGCGGTGTAGATATTTCCATGTTCATACAGATAGCGGTGTAGATATTTCAATGTTAATACAGATAGCGGTGTAGATATTTCCATGTTCCTACAGATAGCGGTGTAGATATTTAAATGTTCATACAGTTAGCGTTGTAGATATTTGCATGTTCATACAAATGGCAGTGTAGATATTTACATGTTGATACAGATGGCGGTGTAGATATTTCCATGTTCATACAGATAGCGGTGTAGATATTTCCATGTTCATACATTTAGCGGTGTAGATATTTCCATGTTCATACAGATGGCGGTGAAGATATTTACATGTTCATACAGATGGCGCTGTTGATATTTCTATGTTTGTACGGATGGCAGTGTAGATATTTCCATGTTCATACAGGTGGCGGTGTAGATATTTCCATGTTTATACAGATAGCAGTGTAGTTATTTCCATGTTAATAGAGATAGCGGTGTAGATATTTCCGTTGATATACAGATAACTGTGTAGATGTTTGCATGTTCATACAGATAGCGGTGTAGATATTTCCATGTTCTTAGAGATGGCGGTGTAGATATCTCCATGTTTATGCAGATAGCGGTATAGATATTTCCATGTTTATACAGATGGTGGTGTAGATATTTCCATGTTCATACAAATGGCGGTGTAGATATTTCCATGTTCATTGAGATGGCGGTGTAGATATTTCCATGTTCATACAAATGGCGGTGTAGATATTTCCATGTTCATAGAGATGGCAGTGTAGATATTTCCATATTTATACAGATAGCAGTGTAGTTATTTCCATGTTTATAGGGATAGCAGTGTAGATATTTTCATTGATATACAGATAGCTGTGTAGATATTTGCATGTTCATACAGATAGCAGTCTAGATATTTCCATGTTCATACAGATAGCGGTGTAGATATTTCCATGTTCATACTGATAGCGGTGTAGATATTTCCATGTTCATACAGGTAGCAGTGTATATATTTCCATGTTCCTACAGTTAGCGGTGTAGATATTTCCATGTTCACACAGATGGCGGTGTAGATATTTACCTGTTCATACAGATGGCGGTGTAGATATTTCCATGTTCATACAGATGGCGGTGTAGATATTTCCATGTTCGTACGGATGGCTGTGTAGATATTTCCATGTTCATACAGGTGGCGGTGTAGATATTTCCATGTTTACAGAGATAGCAGTGTAGTTATTTCGATGTTTATAGAGACAGCTGTGTAGATATTTCCATTGATATACAGATAGCTGTGTAGATATTTGCATGTTTATACAGATAGTGGTGTAGATATTTCCATGTTCGTACACATAGCGGTGTAGATATTTCCATGTTCATACAGATAGCGGTGTAGATATTTCCATGTTCATACAGATAACGGTGTAGATATTTCCATGTTCATACAGATAGCAGTGTAGATATTTCCATGTTCATACAGTTAGCGGTGTAGATATTTCCATGTTCATACAGATGGCGGTGTAGATATTTACATGTTCATACAGATGGCGGTATAGATATTTCCATGTTCTTACAGATGGCGGTGTAGATATTTCCACGTTCATAGAGATGGCGGTGTAGATATTTCCATGTTTATGCAGATAGCGGTATAGATATTTCCATGTTTATACAGATGGTGGTGTAGATATTTCCATGTTTATAGAGATGGCGGTCTAGATATTTCCATGTTTACAGAGATAGTGGTGTAGTTATTTCCAAGTTTATAGAGACAGCGTTGTAGATATTTCCATGTTTATACAGATAGCGGTGAAGATATTTCCATGTTTACACAGATAGCGGTGTAGATATTTCCATGTTTATACAGATAGCAGTGTAGATATTTCCATGTTTATAGAGATAATGGTGTAGATAATTTCAATTTTATACAGAGAGCAGTGTAGATATTTCCAAGTTCATACAGATAGCAGTGTAGATATTTCCACGTTTATAGAGATGGCGGTGTAGATATTTCCATGTTCATACAGATGGGGGTGCAGATATTTCCATGTTTATAGAGATGGCGGTGTAGGTATTTTCAGGTTTAAACAGATGGCAGTGTAGATATTTCCATGTTTACACCGATAGCGGTGTAGATATTTCCCTGTTTACACAGATAGCGGTGTAGACATTTCCATGATTACACAGATAGCGGTGTGGATATTTCCATGTTTATGCAGATAGCAGTGTAGATATTTCCATGTTTATACAGATAGCGGTGCGGTTATTTCCATGTTTATACAGATAGTTGGGCCGATATTTCCATGTTTATACAGATAGCGGTGTAGATATTTCCATCTTAATACAGATGGCGGTGTAGATATGTCCATGTTTGTACAGATGGCAGTGTAGATATTTCCATGTTCATACAGATGGCGGTGTAGATATTTCAAAGTTTATAGAGATAGTGCTGTAGTTATTTCCATATTTACAGAGAAATCTGTGTAGATATTTCCTTGTATATTCAGATAGCTGTGTAGGTATTTCCATGTTCATGCAGATAGCGGTGTAGATATTTCCATGTTCATCCATATGCCGGTGTACATATATGCATGTTCATACAGATGGCGGTGAAGATATTTCCATGTTCATACAGATGGTGGTGTAGGTATTTCCATGTTCATAGAGATGGCGGTGTAGATATTTCCAGGTTCATACAAATGGCGGTGTAGATATTTCCATGTTCATAGAGATGGCGGTGTTGATATTTCCATATTTGTAGAGATAGCAGTGTAGATTTTTCCATGTTTATAGAGATAGTAGTGTAGATATTTCCATTGATATACAGATAGCTCTGTAGATATTTGCATGTTCATAGAGATAGAGGTGTAGATATTTCCATGTTCATACAGATAGTGGTGTAGATATTTCCATGTTCATACAGATATCGGTGTAGATATTTCCATGTTCATACAGATAGCGGTGTAGATATTTCCATGTTCATACAGATAGCGGTGTAGATATTTCCATGTTCATACAGTTAGCGGCTTAGATATTTCCATGTTCATACAGATGGCGGTGTAGATATTCCCATGTTCATACAGATAGCGGTGTAGATATTTCCATGTTCATACAGATAGCGGTGTAGATATTTCCATGTTCATACCAATAGCGGTGTAGACATTTCCATGTTCATATATTTAGCGGTGTAGATATTTCCATGTTCATACAGATGGCGAAGATATTTCCATGTTCATACAGATAGCGGTGTAGATATTTCCATGTTCATACAGTTAGCGGTGTAGATATTTCCATGTTCATACAGATGGCGGTGTAGATATTTCCATGTTCATAGAGATGGCGGTGTAGATATCTCCATATTTATACAGATAGCATTGTAGTTATTTCCATGTTTATAGAGATAGCAGTGTAGATATTTCCATTGATATACAGACAGCTGTGTAGATATTTGCATGGTCATACAGATAGCGGTGTAGATATTTCCATGTTCGTACAGATAGCGGTGTAGATATTTCCATGTTCATAGAGATAGCGGTGTAGATATTTCCATGTTCATACAGATAACGGTGTAGATATTTCCATGTTCATACTGATAGCGGTGTAGATATTTCCATGTTCATACAATGAGCGGTGTAGATATTTCCATGTTCTTACAGATGGCGGTGTAGATATTTCCATGTTCACACAGATGGCGGTGTAGATATTTACCTGTTCATACAGATGGCGGTGTAGATATTTCCACGTTCATACAGATGGCGGTGTAGATATTTCCGTGTTCATACGGATGGCAGTGTAGATATTTCCATGTTCATACAGGTGGCGGTGTAGATATTTCCATGTTTACAGAGATAGCAGTATAGTTATTTCGATGTTTATTGAGACAGCTGTGTAGATATTTCCATTGATATACAGATAGCTGTGTAGATATTTGCATGTTTATACAGATAGTGGTGTAGATATTTCCATGTTCGTACACATAGCGGTGTAGATATTTCCATGTTCATACAGATAGCGGTGTAGATATTTCCATGTTCATACAGATAACGGTGTAGATATTTCCATGTTCATACAGATAGCAGTGTAGATATTTCCATGTTCATACAGTTAGCGGTGTAGATATTTCCATGTTCATACAGATGGCGGTGTAGATATTTACATGTTCATACAGATGGCGGTATAGATATTTCCATGTTCTTACAGATGGCGTTGTAGATATTTCCATGTTCATAGAGATGGCGGTGTAGATATTTCCATGTTTTTGCAGTTAGCGGTATAGATATTTCCATGTTTATACAGATGGTGGTGTAGATATTTCCATGTTTATAGAGATGGCGGTCTAGATATTTCCATGTTTACAGAGATAGTTGTGTAGTTATTTCCAAGTATATAGAGACAGCGTTGTAGATATTTCCATGTTTATACAGATAGCGGTGAAGATATTTCCATGTTTATACAGATAGCGGTGTAGATATTTCCATGTTCATACAGATAGCAGTGCAGATATTTCCATGTTTATAGAGATAGTGTTGTAGATAATCTCAATTTCATACAGAGATCAGTGTAGATATTTCCAAGTTCACAGATAGCAGTGTAGATATTTCCACGTTTACAGAGATGGCGGTGTAGATATTTCCATGTTCATACAGACGACGGTGTAGATATTTCCATGTTTATAGGGATGGCGGTGTAGATATTTTCATGTTTACACAGATGGCGGTGTAGATATTTCCATGTTTACACAGATAGCGGTGTAGACATTTCCATGTTTACACAGATAGCAGTGTGGATATTT
Source organism: Gorilla gorilla gorilla (assembly GCF_029281585.2). Lineage (NCBI taxonomy): Eukaryota > Metazoa > Chordata > Mammalia > Primates > Hominidae > Gorilla > Gorilla gorilla. The sequence goes on along the minus strand of NC_073227.2, from coordinate 4,316,775 downwards.
CCATGTTTATGCAGATAGCAGTGTAGATATTTCCATGTTTATACAGATAGCGGTGCGGATATTTCAATGTTTATTCAGATAGCGGTGCGGATATTTCCATGTTTATACAGATAGCTGGGCAGATATTTCAGCGTTTATACAGATAGCGGTGTAGATATTTCCATCTAATACAAATGGCGGTGTAGATATGTCCATGATCGTACAGATGGCGATGTAGATATTTCCATGTTCATACAGATGGCGGTGTAGATATTTCGAAGTTTATAGAGATAGCGATGTAGTTATTTCCATATTTATAGAGAAATCTGTGTAGATATTTCCATGTATATTCAGATAGCTGTGTAGATGTTTCCATGTTCATGCAGATTACGGTGTAGATATTTCCATGTTCATCCAGATGCCGGTGTACATATATCCATGTTCATACAAATGGCGGTGAATATATTTCCATGTTCATACAGATGGCGGTGTAGGCATTTCCATGTTCATACAAATGGCGGTGTAGATATTTCCATGTTCATAGAGATGGCGGTGTAGATATTTCCAGGTTCATACAAATGGCGGTGTAGATATTTCTATGTTCATAGAGATGGCGGTGTAGATATTTCCATGTTTATACAGATATCAGTGTAGTTATTTCCATGTTTATAGGGATACCAGTCTGGATATTTCCATTGATATACAGATTGCTGTGTAGATATTTGCATGTTCATACAGATAGCGGTGTAGATATTTCCATGTTCATACAGGTAGCGGTGTAGATATTTCCATGTTCATACAGATAGCGGTGTAGATATTTCCATGTTAATACAGATAGCGGTGTAGATATTTCCATGTTCCTACAGATAGCGGTGTAGATATTTAAATGTTCATACAGTTAGCGGTGTAGATATTTGCATGTTCATACAGATGGCGGTGTAGATATTTACATGTTGATACAGATGGCGGTGTAGATATTTCCATGTTCATACAGATAGCGGTGTAGATATTTCCATGTTCATACAGATAGCGGTGTAGATATTTCCATGTTCATACAGATACCGGTGTAGATATTTCCATGTTCATACCAATAGCGGTGTAGACATTTCCATGTTCATACATTTAGCGGTGTAGATATTTCCATGTTCATACAGATGGCGGTGAAGATATTTACATGTTCATACAGATGGCGGTGTTGATATTTCTATGTTTGTACGGATGGCAGTGTAGATATTTCCATGTTCATAGAGATGGCGGTGTTGATATTTCCATATATGTAGAGATAGCAGTGTAGTTTTTTCCATGTTTCTAGAGATAGTAGTGTAGATATTTCCATTGATATACAGATAGCTCTGTAGATATTTGCATGTTCAAAGAGATAGCGGGGTAGATATTTCCATGTTCATACAGATAGTGGTGTAGATATTTCCATGTTCATACAGATAGCGGTGTAGATATTTCCATGTTCATACAGATAGCAGTGTAGATATTTCCATGTTCATACAGATAGCGGTGTAGATATTTCCATGTTCATACAGTTAGCAGCTTAGATATTTCCATGTTCATACAGATGGCGGTGTAGATATTTCCATGTTCATACAGATGGCGGTGTAGTTATTTCCAGGTTCATACAGTTAGCGGTGTAGATATTTCCATGTTCATACAGATAGCGGTGTAGATATTTCCATGTTCATACAGTTAGCGGTGTAGATATTTCCATGTTCATACAGATGGCGGTGTAGATATTTCCATGTTCATAGAGATGGCGGTGTAGATATCTCCATATTTATACAGATAGCATTGTCGTTATTTCCATGTTTATAGAGATAGCAGTGTAGATATTTCCATTGATATACAGACAGCTGTGTAGATATTTGCATGGTCATACAGATAGCGGTGTAGATATTTCCATGTTCGTACAGATAGCGGTGTAGATATTTCCATGTTCATAGAGATAGCGGTGTAGATATTTCCATGTTCATACAGATAACGGTGTAGATATTTCCATGTTCATACAGATAGCAGTGTAGATATTTCCATGTTCATACAATGAGCGGTGTAGATATTTCCATGTTCATACAGATGGTGGTGTAGATATTTCCATGTTCATACAGATGGCGGAATAGATATTTCCATGCTCGTACAGATGGCGTTTTAGATATTTCCATGTTCTTAGAGATGGCGGTGTAGATATCTCCATGTTTATGCAGATAGCGGTATAGATATTTCCATGTTTATACAGATGGTGGTGTAGATATTTCCATGTTCATACACATGGCGGTGTAGATATTTCCATGTTCATTGAGATGGCGGTGTAGATATTTCCATGTTCATACAAATGGCGGTGTAGATATTTCCATGTTCATAGAGATGGCAGTGTAGATATTTCCATATTTATACAGATAGCAGTGTAGTTATTTCCATGTTTATAGGGATAGCAGTGTAGATATTTTCATTGATATACAGATAGCTGTGTAGATATTTGCATGTTCATACAGATAGCAGTCTATATATTTCCATGTTCATACAGATAGCGGTGTAGATATTTGCATGTTCATACAGATAGCGGTGTAGATATTTCCATGTTCATACAGATAGCGGTGTAGATATTTCCATGTTCATACTAATTGCGGTGTAGATATTTCCATGTTCATACAGGTAGCAGTGTATATATTTCCATGTTCCTACAGTTAGCGGTGTAGATATTTCCATGTTCACACGGATGGCGGTGTAGATATTTACCTGTTCATACAGATGGCGGTGTAGATATTTCCATGTTCATACAGATGGCGGTGTAGATATTTCCATTTTCGTACGGATGGCAGTGTAGATATTTCCATGTTTACAGAGATAGCAGTGTAGTTATTTCGATGTTTATAGAGACAGCTGTGTAGATATTTCCATTGATATACAGATAGCTGTGTAGATATTTGCATGTTCATACAGATAGTGGTGTAGATATTTCCATGTTCGTACACATAGCGGTGTAGATATTTCCATGTTCATACAGATAGCGGTGTAGATATTTCCATGTTCATACAGATAACGGTGTAGATATTTCCATGTTCATACAGATAGCAGTGTAGATATTTCCATGTTCATACAGTTAGCGGTGTAGATATTTCCATGTTCATAAAGATGGCGTTGTAGATATTTACATGTTCATACAGATGGCGGTATAGATACTTCCATGTTCCTACAGATGGCGTTGTAGATATTTCCATGTTCATAGAGATGGCGGTGTAGATATTTCCATGTTTTTGCAGTTAGCGGTATAGATATTTCCATGTTTATACAGATGGTGGTGTAGATATTTCCATGTTTATAGAGATGGCGGTCTGGATATTTCCATGTTTACAGAGATAGTTGTGTAGTTATCTCCAAGTATATAGAGACAGCGTTGTAGATATTTCCATGTTTATACAGATAGCGGTGAAGGTATTTCCATGTTTATACAGATAGCGGTGTAGATATTTCCATGTTCATACAGATAGCAGTGTAGATATTTCCATGTTTATAGAGATAGTGTTGTAGATAATTTCAATTTCATACAGAGAGCAGTGTAGATATTTCCAAGTTCATACAGATAGCAGTGTAGATATTTCCACGTTTACAGAGATGGCGGTGTAGATATTTCCATGTTCATACAGAGGACGGTGTAGATATTTCCATGTTTATAGTGATGGCGGTGTAGATATTTTCATGTTTACACAGATGGCGGTGTAGATATTTCCATGTTTACATAGATAGCGGTGTAGACATTTCCATGTTTACACAGATAGCAGTGTGGATATTTCCATGTTTATGCAGATAGCAGTGTAGATATTTCCATGTTTATACAGATAGCGGTGCGGATATTTCAATGTTTATTCAAATAGCGGTGCGGATATTTCCATGTTTATACAGATAGCTGGGCAGATATTTCAATGTTTATACAGATAGCGGTGTAGATATTTCCATCTAATACTAATGGCGGTGTAGATATGTCCATGATCGTACAGATGGCGATGTAGATATTTCCATGTTCATACAGATGGCGGTGTAGATATTTCGAAGTTTATAGAGATAGCGATGTAGTTATTTCCATATTTATAGAGAAATCTGTGTAGATATTTCCATGTATATTCAGATAGCTGTGTAGATGTTTCCATGTTCATGCAGATTACGGTGTAGATATTTCCATGTTCATCCAGATGCCGGTGTACATATATCCATGTTCATACAAATGGCGGTGAAGATATTTCCATGTTCATACAGATGGCGGTGTAGGCATTTCCATGTTCATACAAATGGCGGTGTAGATATTTCCATGTTCATAGAGATGGCGGTGTAGATATTTCCAGGTTCATACAAATGGCTTTGTAGGTATTTCTATGTTCATAGAGATTGCGGTGTAGATATTTCCATGTTTATACAGATAGCAGTGTAGTTATTTCCATGTTTATAGGGATACCAGTCTGGATATTTCCATTGATATACAGATAGCTGTGTAGATATTTGCATGTTCATGCAGATAGCGGTGTAGATATTTAAATGTTCATACAGTTAGCGGTGTAGATATTTGCATGTTCATACAGATGGCGGTGTAGATATTTACATGTTGATACAGATGGCGGTGTAGATATTTCCATGTTCATACAGATAGCGGTGTAGATATTTCCATGTTCATACAGATAGCGGTGTAGATATTTCCATGTTCATACAGATACCGGTGTAGATATTTCCATGTTCATACCAATAGCGGTGTAGACATTTCCATGTTCATACATTTAGCGGTGTAGATATTTCCATGTTCATACACATGGCGGTGAAGATATTTACATGTTCATACAGATGGCGGTGTTGATATTTCTATGTTTGTACGGATGGCAGTGTAGATATTTCCATGTTCATAGAGATGGCGGTGTTGATATTTCCATATTTGTAGAGATAGCAGTGTAGTTTTTTCCATGTTTATAGAGATAGTAGTGTAGATATTTCCATTGATATACAGATAGCTCTGTAGATATTTGCAAGTTCATAGAGATAGCGGGGTAGATATTTCCATGTTCATACAGATAGTGGTGTCGATATTTCCATGTTCATACAGATAGCGGTGTAGATATTTCCATGTTCATACAGTTAGCAGCTTAGATATTTCCATGTTCATACAGATGGCGGTGTAGATATTTCCATGTTCATACAGATGGCGGTGTAGTTATTTCCAGGTTCATACAGTTAGCGGTGTAGATATTTCCATGTTCATACAGATAGCGGTGTAGATATTTCCATGTTCATACAGATAGCGGTGTAGATATTTCCATGTTCATACCAATAGCGGTGTAGACATTTCCATGTTCATATATTTAGCGGTGTAGATATTTCCATGTTCATACAGATGGCGAAGTTATTTCCATGTTCATACAGATAGCGGTGTAGATATTTCCATGTTCATACAGTTAGCGGTGTAGATATTTCCATGTTCATACAGATGGCGGTGTAGATATTTCCATGTTCAAAGAGATGGCGGTGTAGATATCTCCATATTTATACAGATAGCATTGTAGTTATTTCCATGTTTATAGAGATAGCAGTGTAGATATTTCCATTGATATACAGACAGCTGTGTAGATATTTGCATGGTCATACAGATAGCGGTGTAGATATTTCCATGTTCGTACAGATAGCGGTGTAGATATTTCCATGTTCATAGAGATAGCGGTGTAGATATTTCCATGTTCATACAGATAACGGTGTAGATATTTCCATGTTCATACAGATAGCAGTGTAGATATTTCCATGTTCATACAATGAGCGGTGTAGATATTTCCATGTTCATACAGATGGCGGTGTAGATATTTCCGTGTTCATACAGATGGCGGTATAGATATTTCCATGTTCGTACAGATGGCGTTGTAGATATTTCCATGTTCTTAGAAATGGCGGTGTAGATATCTCCATGTTTATGCAGATAGCGGTATAGATATTTCCATGTTTATACAGATGGTGGTGTAGATATTTCCATGTTCATACAAATGGCGGTGTAGATATTTCCATGTTCTTTGAGATGGCGGTGTAGATATTTCCATGTTCATACAAATGGCGGTGTAGATATTTCCATGTTCATAGAGATGGCAGTGTAGATATTTCCATATTTATACAGATAGCAGTGTAGTTATTTCCATGTTTATAGGGATAGCAGTGTAGATATTTTCATTGATATACAGATAGCTGTGTAGATATTTGCATGTTCATACAGATAGCAGTCTATATATTTCCATGTTCATACAGATAGCGGTGTAGATATTTCCATGTTCATACAGATAGCGGTGTAGATATTTCCATGTTCATACAGATAGCGGTGTAGATATTTCCATGTTCATACAGATGGCGGTGTAGATATTTCCATGTTCATACAGATGGCGGTGTAGATATTTCCATGTTCGTACGGATGGCAGTGTAGATATTTCCATGTTCATACAGGTGGCGGTGTAGATATTTCCATGTTTACAGAGATAGCAGTGTAGTTATTTCGATGTTTATAGAGACAGCTGTGTAGATATTTCCATTGATATACAGATAGCTGTGTAGATATTTGCATGTTCATACAGATAGTGGTGTAGATATTTCCATGTTCGTACACATAGCGGTGTAGATATTTCCATGTTCATACAGATAGCGGTGTAGATATTTCCATGTTCATACAGTTAGCAGCTTAGATATTTCCATGTTCATACAGATGGCGGTGTAGATATTTCCATGTTCATACAGATGGCGGTGTAGTTATTTCCAGGTTCATACAGTTAGCGGTGTAGATATTTCCATGTTCATACAGATAGCGGTGTAGATATTTCCATGTTCATACAGATAGCGGTGTAGATATTTCCATGTTCATACCAATAGCGGTGTAGACATTTCCATGTTCATATATTTAGCGGTGTAGATATTTCCATGTTCATACAGATGGCGAAGTTATTTCCATGTTCATACAGATAGCGGTGTAGATATTTCCATGTTCATACAGTTAGCGGTGTAGATATTTCCATGTTCATACCGATGGCGGTGTAGATATTTCCATGTTCAAAGAGATGGCGGTGTAGATATCTCCATATTTATACAGATAGCATTGTAGTTATTTCCATGTTTATAGAGATAGCAGTGTAGATATTTCCATTGATATACAGACAGCTGTGTAGATATTTGCATGGTCATACAGATAGCGGTGTAGATATTTCCATGTTCGTACAGATAGCGGTGTAGATATTTCCATGTTCATAGAGATAGCGGTGTAGATATTTCCATGTTCATACAGATAACGGTGTAGATATTTCCATGTTCATACAGATAGCAGTGTAGATATTTCCATGTTCATACAATGAGCGGTGTAGATATTTCCATGTTCATACAGATGGCGGTGTAGATATTTCCGTGTTCATACAGATGGCGGTATAGATATTTCCATGTTCGTACAGATGGCGTTGTAGATATTTCCATGTTCTTAGAAATGGCGGTGTAGATATCTCCATGTTTATGCAGATAGCGGTATAGATATTTCCATGTTTATACAGATGGTGGTGTAGATATTTCCATGTTCATACAAATGGCGGTGTAGATATTTCCATGTTCTTTGAGATGGCGGTGTAGATATTTCCATGTTCATACAAATGGCGGTGTAGATATTTCCATGTTCATAGAGATGGCAGTGTAGATATTTCCATATTTATACAGATAGCAGTGTAGTTATTTCCATGTTTATAGGGATAGCAGTGTAGATATTTTCATTGATATACAGATAGCTGTGTAGATATTTGCATGTTCATACAGATAGCAGTCTATATATTTCCATGTTCATACAGATAGCGGTGTAGATATTTCCATGTTCATACAGATAGCGGTGTAGATATTTCCATGTTCATACAGATAGCGGTGTAGATATTTCCATGTTCATACAGATGGCGGTGTAGATATTTCCATGTTCATACAGATGGCGGTGTAGATATTTCCATGTTCGTACGGATGGCAGTGTAGATATTTCCATGTTCATACAGGTGGCGGTGTAGATATTTCCATGTTTACAGAGATAGCAGTGTAGTTATTTCGATGTTTATAGAGACAGCTGTGTAGATATTTCCATTGATATACAGATAGCTGTGTAGATATTTGCATGTTCATACAGATAGTGGTGTAGATATTTCCATGTTCGTACACATAGCGGTGTAGATATTTCCATGTTCATACAGATAGCGGTGTAGATATTTCCATGTTCATACAGATAACAGTGTAGATATTTCCATGTTCATACAGATAGCAGTGTAGAAATTTCCATTTTCATACAGTTAGCGGTGTAGATATTTCCATGTTCATACAGATGGCGGTGTAGATATTTACATGTTCATACAGATGGCGGTATAGATACTTCCATGTTCGTACAGATGGCGTTGTAGATATTTCCATGTTCATAGAGATGGCGGTGTAGATATTTCCATGTTTTTGCAGTTAGCGGTATAGATATGTCCATGTTTATACAGATGGTGGTGTAGATATTTCCATGCTTATAGAGATGGCGGTCTAGATATTTCCATGTTTACAGAGATAGTTGTGTAGTTATTTCCAAGTATATAGAGACAGCGTTGTAGATATTTCCATCTTTATACAGATAGCGGTGAAGATATTTCCATGTTTATACAGATAGCGGTGTAGATATTTCCATGTTCATACAGATAGCAGTGTAGATATTTCCATGTTTATAGAGATAGTGTTGTAGATAATTTCAATTTCATACAGAGAGCAGTGTAGATATTTCCAAGTTCATACAGATAGCAGTGTATATATTTCCACGTTTACAGAGATGGCGGTGTAGATATTTCCATGTTCATACAGAGGACGGTGTAGATATTTCCATGTTTATAGGGATGGCGGTGTAGATATTTTCATGTTTACACAGATGGCGGTGTAGTTATTTCCATGTTTACACAGATAGCGGTGTAGACATTTCCATGTTTACACAGATAGCAGTGTGGATATTTCCATGTTTATGCAGATAGCAGTGTAGATATTTCCATGTTTATACAGATAGCAGTGCGGATATTTCAATGTTTATTCAGATAGCGGTGCGGATATTTCCATGTTTATACAGATAGCTGGGCAGATATTTCAATGTTTATACAGATAGCGGTGTAGATATTTCCATCTAATACTAATGGCGGTGTAGATATGTCCATGATCGTACAGATGGCGATGTAGATATTTCCATGTTCATACAGATGGCGGTGTCGATATTTCGAAGTTTATAGAGATAGCGATGTAGTTATTTCCATATTTATAGAGAAATCTGTGTAGATATTTCCATGTATATTCAGATAGTTGTGTAGATGTTTCCATGTTCATGCAGATTACGGTGTAGATATTTCCATGTTCATCCAGATGCCGGTGTACATATATCCATGTTCATACAAATGGCGGTGAAGATATTTCCATGTTCATACAGATGGCGGTGTAGGCATTTCCATGTTCATACAAATGGTGGTGTAGATATTTCCATGTTTATAGGGATACCAGTCTGGATATTTCCATTGATATACAGATAGCTGTGTAGATATTTGCATGTTCATACAGATAGCGGTGTAGATATTTCCATGTTCATACAGATAGCGGTGTAGTTATTTCCATGTTCATACAGATAGAGGTGTAGATATTTCCATGTTAATGCAGATTGCGGTGTAGATATTTCCATGTTCCTACAGATAGCGGTGTAGATATTTAAATGTTCATACAGTTAGCGGTGTAGATATTTGCATGTTCATACAGATGGCGGTGTAGATATTTACATGTTGATACAGATGGCGGTGTAGATATTTCCATGTTCATACAGATAGCGGTGTAGATATTTCCATGTTCATACAGATAGCGGTGTAGATATTTCCATGTTCATACAGATACCGGTGTAGATATTTCCATGTTCATACCAATAGCGGTGTAGACATTTCCATGTTCATACATTTAGCGGTGTAGATATTTCCATGTTCATACAGATGGCGGTGAAGATATTTACATGTTCATACAGATGGTGGTGTTGATATTTCTATGTTTGTACGGATGGCAGTGTAGATATTTCCATGTTCATACAGATGGCGGTGTAGATATTTCCATGTTTATGCAGATAGCAGTGTAGTTATTACCATGCTAATAGAGATAGCGGTGTAGATATTTCCACTGATATACAGATAGCTGTGTAGATATTTGCATGTTCATACAGATAGCGGTGTAGATATTTCCATGTTCGTACAGATAGCGGTGTAGCTATTTCCATGTTCATACAGATAGCGGTGTAGATATTTCCATGTTCATACAGACAGCGGTGTAGATATTTCCATGTTCATACAGTTGGCGGTGTAGATATTTCCATGTTCATACAGATGGCGGTGTAGATATTTACATGTTCTTACAGATGGCGGTATAGATATTTCCATGTTCTTACAGATGGCGGTGTAGATAATTCCATGTTCATAGAGATGGCGGTGTAGTTATTTTCATGTTTATGCAGATAGCGGTATAGATATTTCCATGTTCATACAGATAGCGGTGTAGATATTTCCATGTTCATACAGTTAGCAGCTTAGTTATTTCCATGTTCATACAGATGGCGGTGTAGATATTTCCAGGTTCATACAGTTAGCGGTGTAGATATTTCCATGTTCATACAGATGGCGAAGATATTTCCATGTTCATACAGATAGCGGTGTAGATATTTCCATGTTCATACAGTTAGCGGTGTAGATATTTCCATGTTCATAGAGATGGCGGTGTAGATATTTCCATGTTCATAGAGATGGCGGTGTAGATATCTCCATATTTATACAGATAGCATTGTAGTTATTTCCATGTTTATAGAGATAGCAGTGTAGATATTTCCATTGATATACAGACAGCTGTGTAGATATTTCCATGTTCATAGAGATAGCGGTGTAGATATCTCCATGTTCATACAGATAACGGTGTAGATATTTCCATGTTCATACAGATAGCAGTGTAGATATTTCCATGTTCATACAATGAGCGGTGTAGATATTTCCATGTTCATACAGATGGCGGTGTAGATATTTCCATGTTCATACAGATGGCGGTATAGATATTTCCATGTTGGTACAGATGGCGTAGTAGATATTTCCATGTTCTTAGAGATCTCGGTGTAGATATCTCCATGTTTATGCAGATAGCGGTATAGATATTTCCATGTTTATACAGATGGTGGTGTAGATATTTCCATGTTCATACAAATGGCGGTGTAGATATTTCCATGTTCATTGAGATGGCGGTGTAGATATTTCTATGTTCATACAAATGGCGGTGTAGATATTTCCATGTTCATAGAGATGGCAGTGTAGATATTTCCATATTTATACAGATAGCATTGTAGTTATTTCCATGTTTATAGGGATAGCAGTGTAGATATTTTCATTGATATACAGATAGCTGTGTAGATATTTGCATGTTCATACAGATAGCAGTCTATATATTTCCATGTTCATACAGATAGCGGTGTAGATATTTCCATGTTCATACAGATAGCGGTGTAGATATTTCCATGTTCATACAGATAGCGGTGTAGATATTTCCATGTTCATACTAATAGCGGTGTAGATATTTCCATGTTCATACAGGTAGCAGTGTAGATATTTCCATGTTCCTACAGTTAGCGGTGTAGATATTTCCATGTTCACACAGATGGCGGTGTAGATATTTACCTGTTCATACAGATGGCGGTGTAGATATTTCCATGTTCATACAGATGGCGGTGTAGATATTTACATGTTGATACAGATGGCGGTATAGATACTTCCATGTTCGTACAGATGGCGTTGTAGATATTTCCATGTTCATAGAGATGGCGGTGTAGATATTTCCATGTTTTTGCAGTTAGCGGTATAGATATTTCCATGTTTATACAGATGGTGGTGTAGATATTTCCATGTTTATAGAGATGACGGTCTAGATATTTCCATGTTTACAGAGATAGCGGCGTAGTTATTTCCAAGTATATAGAGACAGCGTTGTAGATATTTCCATGTTTAGACAGATAGCGGTGAAGATATTTCCATGTTTATACAGATAGCGGTGTAGATATTTCCATGTTCATACAGATAGCAGTGTAGATATTTCCATGTTTATAGAGATAGTGTTGTAGATAATTTCAATTTCATACAGAGAGCAGTGTAGATATTTCCAAGTTCATACAGATAGCAGTGTAGATATTTCCACGTTTACAGAGATGGCGGTGTAGATATTTCCATGTTCATACAGAGGACGGTGTAGATATTTCCATGTTTATAGGGATGGCGGTGTAGATATTTTCATGTTTACACAGATGGCGGTGTAGATATTTCCATGTTTACACAGATAGCGGTGTAGACATTTCCATGTTTACACAGATAGCAGTGTGGATATTTCCATGTTTTTGCAGATAGCAGTGTAGATATTTCCATGTTTATAAAGATAGCGGTGCGGATATTTCAATGTTTATTCTGATAGCGGTGCGGATATTTCCATGTTTATACAGATAGCTGGGCAGATATTTCAATGTTTATACAGATAGCGGTGTAGATATTTCCATCTAATACTAATGGCGGTGTAGATATGTCCATGATCGTACAGATGGCGATGTAGATATTTCCATGTTCATACAGATGGCGGTGTAGATATTTCGAAGTTTATAGAGATAGCGATGTAGTTATTTCCATATTTATAGAGAAATCTGTGTAGATATTTCCATGTATATTCAGATAGCTGTGTAGATGTTTCCATGTTCATGCAGATTACGGTGTAGATATTTCCATGTTCATCCAGATGCCGGTGTACATATATCCATGTTCATACAAATGGCGGTGAAGATATTTCCATGTTCATACAGATGGTGGTGTAGGCATTTCCATGTTCATACAAATGGCGGTGTAGATATTTCCATGTTCATAGAGATGGCGGTGTAGATATTTCCAGGTTCATACAAATGGCGGTGTAGATATTTCTATGTTCATAGAGATGGCGGTGTAGATATTTCCATGTTTATACAGATAGCAGTGTAGTTATTTCCATGTTTATAGGGATACCAGTCTGGATATTTCCATTGATATACAGATAGCTGTGTAGATATTTGCATGTTCATACAGATAGCGGTGTAGATATTTCCATGTTCATACAGATAGCGGTGTAGATATTTCCATGTTCATACCAATAGCGGTGTAGACATTTCCATGTTCATCTATTTAGCGGTGTAGATATTTCCATGTTCATACAGATGGCGAAGATATTTCCATGTTCATACAGATAGCGGTGTAGATATTTCCATGTTCATACAGTTAGAGGTGTAGTTATTTCCATGTTCATACAGATGGCGGTGTAGATATTTCCATGTTCATAGAGATGGCGGTGTAGATATCTCCATATTTATACAGATAGCATTGTAGTTATTTCCATGTTTATAGAGATAGCAGTGTAGATATTTCCATTGATATACAGACAGCTGTGTAGATATTTGCATGGTCATACAGATAGCGGTGTAGATATTTCCATGTTCGTACAGATAGCGGTGTAGATATTTCCATGTTCATAGATATAGCGGTGTAGATATTTCCATGTTCATACAGATAACGGTGTAGATATTTCCATGTTCATACAGATAGCAGTGTAGATATTTCCATGTTCATACAATGAGCGGTGTAGATATTTCCATGTTCATACAGATGGCGGTGTAGATATTTCCATGTTCATACAGATGGCGGTATAGATATTTCCATGTTCGTACAGATGGCGTTGTAGATATTTCCATGTTCTTAGAGATGGCGGTGTAGATATCTCCATGTTTATGCAGATAGCGGTATAGATATTTCCATGTTTATACAGATGGTGGTGTAGATATTTCTATGTTCATACAAATGGCGGTGTAGATATTTCCATGTTCATTGAGATGGCGGTGTAGATATTTCCATGTTCATACAAATGGCGGTGTAGATATTTCCATGTTCATAGAGATGGCAGTGTAGATATTTCCATATTTATACAGATAGCAGTGTAGTTATTTCCATGTTTATAGGGATAGCAGTGTAGATATTTTCATTGATATACAGATAGCTGTGTAGATATTTGCATGTTCATACAGATAGCAGTCTATATATTTCCATGTTCATACAGATAGCGGTGTAGACATTTCCATGTTCATAAAGATAGTGGTGTAGATATTTCCATGTTCATACAGATAGCGGTGTAGATATTTCCATGTTCATACAGTTAGCAGCTTAGATATTTCAATGTTCATACAGATGGCGGTGTAGATATTTCCATGTTCATACAGATGGCGGTGTAGTTATTTCCAGGTTCATACAGTTAGCGGTGTAGATATTTCCATGTTCATACAGATAGCGGTGTAGATATTTCCATGTTCATACAGATACCGGTGTAGATATTTCCATGTTCATACCAATAGCGGTGTAGACATTTCCATGTTCATATATTTAGCGGTGTAGATATTTCCATGTTCATACAGATGGCGAAGTTATTTCCATGTTCATACAGATAGCGGTGTAGATATTTCCATGTTCATACAGTTTGCGGTGTAGATATTTCCATGTTCATACAGATGGCGGTGTAGATATTTCCATCTTCAAAGAGATGGCGGTGTAGATATCTCCATATTTATACAGATAGCATTGTAGTTATTTCCATGTTTATAGAGATAGCAGTGTAGATATTTCCATTGATATACAGACAGCTGTGTAGATATTTGCATGGTCATACAGATAGCGGTGTAGATATTTCCATGTTCGTACAGATAGCGGTGTAGATATTTCCATGTTCATAGAGATAGCGGTGTAGATATTTCCATGTTCATACAGATAACGGTGTAGATATTTCCATGTTCATACAGATAGCAGTGTAGATATTTCCATGTTCATACAATGAGCGGTGTAGATATTTCCATGTTCATACAGATGGCGGTGTAGATATTTCCATGTTCATACAGATGGCGGTATAGATATTTCCATGTTCGTACAGATGGCGTTGTAGATATTTCCATGTTCTTAGAGATGGCGGTGTAGATATCTCCATGTTTATGCAGATAGCGGTATAGATATTTCCATGTTTATACAGATGGTGGTGTAGATATTTCCATGTTCATACAAATGGCGGTGTAGATATTTCCATGTTCTTTGAGATGGCGGTGTAGATATTTCCATGTTCATACAAATGGCGGTGTAGATATTTCCATGTTCATAGAGATGGCAGTGTAGATATTTCCATATTTATACAGATAGCAGTGTAGTTATTTCCATGTATATAGGGATAGCAGTGTAGATATTTTCATTGATATACAGATAGCTGTGTAGATATTTGCATGTTCATACAGATAGCAGTCTATATATTTCCATGTTCATACAGAGAGCGGTGTAGATATTTCCATGTTCATACAGATAGCGGTGTAGATATTTCCATGTTCATACAGATAGCGGTGTAGATATTTCCATGTTCATATTAATAGCGGTGTAGATATTTCCATGTTCATACAGGTAGCAGTGTATATATTTCCATGTTCCTACAGTTAGCGGTGTAGATATTTCCATGTTCACACAGATGGCGGTGTAGATATTTACCTGTTCATACAGATGGCGGTGTAGATATTTCCATGTTCATACAGATGGCGGTGTAGATATTTCCATGTTCGTACGGATGGCAGTGTAGATATTTCCATGTTCATACAGGTGGCGGTGTAGATATTTCCATGTTTACAGAGATAGCAGTGTAGTTATTTCGATGTTTATAGAGACAGCTGTGTAGATATTTCCATTGATATACAGATAGCTGTGTAGATATTTGCATGTTCATACAGATAGTGGTGTAGATATTTCCATGTTCGTACACATAGCGGTGTAGATATTTCCATGTTCATACAGATAGCGGTGTAGATATTTCCATGTTCATACAGATAACGGTGTAGATATTTCCATGTTCATACAGATAGCAGTGTAGATATTTCCATGTTCATACAGTTAGCGGTGTAGATATTTCCATGTTCATACAGATGGCGGTGTAGATATTTACATGTTCATACAGATGGCGGTATAGATACTTCCATGTTCGTACAGATGGCGTTGTAGATATTTCCATGTTCATAGAGATGGCGGTGTAGATATTTCCATGTTTTTGCAGTTAGCGGTATAGATATGTCCATGTTTATACAGATGGTGGTGTAGATATTTCCATGTTTATAGAGATGGCGGTCTAGATATTTCCATGTTTACAGAGATAGTTGTGTAGTTATTTCCAAGTATATAGAGACAGCGTTGTAGATATTTCCATGTTTATACAGATAGCGGTGAAGATATTTCCATGTTTATACAGATAGCGGTGTAGATATTTCCATGTTCATACAGATAGCAGTGTAGATATTTCCATGTTTATAGAGATAGTGTTGTAGATAATTTCAATTTCATACAGAGAGCAGTGTAGATATTTCCAAGTTCATACAGATAGCAGTGTAGATATTTCCACGTTTACAGAGATGGCGGTGTAGATATTTCCATGTTCATACAGAGGACGGTGTAGATATTTCCATGTTTATAGGGATGGCGGTGTAGATATTTTCATGTTTACACAGATGGCGGTGTAGATATTTCCATGTTTACACAGATAGCGGTGTAGACATTTCCATGTTTACACAGATAGCAGTGTGGATATTTCCATGTTTATGCAGATAGCAGTGTAGATATTTCCATGTTTATACAGATAGCGGTGCGGATATTTCAATGTTTATTCAGATAGCGGTGCGGATATTTCCATGTTTATACAGATAGCAGGGCAGATATTTCAATGTTTATACAGATAGCGGTGTAGATATTTCCATCTAATACTAATGGCGGTGTAGATATGTCCATGATCGTACAGATGGCGATGTAGATATTTCCATGTTCATACAGATGGCGGTGTCGATATTTCGAATTTTATAGAGATAGCGATGTAGTTATTTCCATATTTATAGAGAAATCTGTGTAGATATTTCCATGTATATTCAGATAGTTGTGTAGATGTTTCCATGTTCATGCAGATTACGGTGTAGATATTTCCATGTTCATCCAGATGCCGGTGTACATATATCCATGTTCATACAAATGGCGGTGAAGATATTTCCATGTTCATACAGATGGCGGTGTAGGCATTTCCATGTTCATACAAATGGCGGTGAAGATATTTCCATGTTTATAGGGATACCAGTATGGATATTTCCATTGATATACAGATAGCTGTGTAGATATTTGCATGTTCATACAGATAGCGGTGTAGATATTTCCATGTTCATACAGATAGCGGTGTAGATATTTCCATGTTCATACAGATAGAGGTGTAGATATTTCCATGTTAATACAGATTGCGGTGTAGGTATTTCCATGTTCCTACAGATAGCGGTGTAGATATTTAAATGTTCATACAGTTAGCGGTGTAGATATTTGCATGTTCATACAGATGGCGGTGTAGATATTTACATGTTGATACAGATGGCGGTGTAGATATTTCCATGTTCATACAGATAGCGGTGTAGATATTTCCATGTTCGTACAGATAGCGGTGTAGCTATTTCCATGTTCATACAGATAGCGGTGTAGATATTTCCATGTTCATACAGACAGCGGTGTAGATATTTCCATGTTCATACAGTTGGCGGTGTAGATATTTCCATGTTCATACAGATGGCGGTGTAGATATTTACATGTTCTTACAGATGGCGGTATAGATATTTCCATGTTCTTACAGATGGCGGTGTAGATAATTCCATGTTCATAGAGATGGCGGTGTAGATATTTTCATGTTTATGCAGATAGCGGTATAGATATTTCCATGTTCATACAGATAGCGGTGTAGATATTTCCATGTTCATACAGTTAGCAGCTTAGTTATTTCCATGTTCATACAGATGGCGGTGTAGATATTTCCATGTTCATACAGATGGCGGTGTAGTTATTTCCAGGTTCATACAGTTAGCGGTGTAGATATTTCCATGTTCATACAGATTGCGGTGTAGATATTTCCATGTTCATACAGATAGCGGTGTAGATATTTCCATGTTCATACCAATAGCGGTGTAGACATTTCCATGTTCATATATTTAGCGGTGTAGATATTTCCATGTTCATACAGATGGCGAAGATATTTCCATGTTCATACAGATAGCGGTGTAGATATTTCCATGTTCATACAGTTAGCGGTGTAGATATTTCCATGTTCATACAGATGGCGGTGTAGATATTTCCATGTTCATAGAGATGGCGGTGTAGATATCTCCATATTTATACAGATAGCATTGTAGTTATTTCCATGTTTATAGAGATAGCAGTGTAGATATTTCCATTGATATACAGACAGCTGTGTAGATATTTGCATGGTCATACAGATAGCGGTGTAGATATTTCCATGTTCGTACAGATAGCGGTGTAGATATTTCCATGTTCATAGAGATAGCGGTGTAGATATCTCCATGTTCATACAGATAACGGTGTAGATATTTCCATGTTCATACAGATAGCAGTGTAGAGATTTCCATGTTCATACAATGAGCGGTGTAGATATTACCATGTTCATACAGATGGCGGTGTAGATATTTCCATGTTCATACAGATGGCGGTATAGATATTTCCATGTTCGTACAGATGGCGTTGTAGATATTTCCATGTTCTTAGAGATGGCGGTGTAGATATCTCCATGTTTATGCAGATAGCGGTATAGATATTTCCATGTTTATACAGATGGTGGTGTAGATATTTCCATGTTCATACAAATGGCGGTGTAGATATTTCCATGTTCATTGAGATGGCGGTGTAGATATTTCCATGTTCATACAAATGGCGGTGTAGATATTTCCATGTTCATAGAGATGGCAGTGTAGATATTTCCATATTTATACAGATAGCAGTGTAGTTATTTCCATGTTTATAGGGATAGCAGTGTAGATATTTTCATTGATATACAGATAGCTGTGTAGATATTTGCATGTTCATACAGATAGCAGTCTATATATTTCCATGTTCATACAGATAGCGGTGTAGATATTTCCATGTTCATACAGTTAGCGGTGTAGATATTTCCATGTTCATACAGATGGCGGTGTAGATATTTCCATGTTCATAGAGATGGCGGTGTAGATATCTCCATATTTATACAGATAGCATTGTAGTTATTTCCATGTTTATAGAGATAGCAGTGTAGATATTTCCATTGATATACAGACAGCTGTGTAGATATTTGCATGGTCATACAGATAGCGGTGTAGATATTTCCATGTTCGTACAGATAGCGGTGTAGATATTTCCATGTTCATAGAGATAGCGGTGTAGATATCTCCATGTTCATACAGATAACGGTGTAGATATTTCCATGTTCATACAGATAGCAGTGTAGATATTTCCATGTTCATACAATGAGCGGTGTAGATATTACCATGTTCATACAGATGGCGGTGTAGATATTTCCATGTTCATACAGATGGCGGTATAGATATTTCCATGTTCGTACAGATGGCGTTGTAGATATTTCCATGTTCTTAGAGATGGCGGTGTAGATATCTCCATGTTTATGCAGATAGCGGTATAGATATTTCCATGTTTATACAGATGGTGGTGTAGATATTTCCATGTTCATACAAATGGCGGTGTAGATATTTCCATGTTCATTGAGATGGCGGTGTAGATATTTCCATGTTCATACAAATGGCGGTGTAGATATTTCCATGTTCATAGAGATGGCAGTGTAGATATTTCCATATTTATACAGATAGCAGTGTAGTTATTTCCATGTTTATAGGGATAGCAGTGTAGATATTTTCATTGATATACAGATAGCTGTGTAGATATTTGCATGTTCATACAGATAGCAGTCTATATATTTCCATGTTCATACAGATAGCGGTGTAGATATTTCCATGTTCATACAGATAGCGGTGTAGATATTTCCATGTTCATACAGATAGCGGTGTAGATATTTCCATGTTCATACTAATAGCGGTGTAGATATTTCCATGTTCATACAGGTAGCAGTGTATATATTTCCATGTTCCTACAGTTAGCGGTGTAGATATTTCCATGTTCACACAGATGGCGGTGTAGATATTTACCTGTTCATACAGATGGCGGTGTAGATATTTCCATGTTCATACAGATGGCGGTGTAGATATTTACATGTTCATACAGATGGCGGTATAGATACTTCCATGTTCGTACAGATGGCGTTGTAGATATTTCCATGTTCATAGAGATGGCGGTGTAGATATTTCCATGTTTTTGCAGTTAGCGGTATAGATATTTCCATGTTTATACAGATGGTGGTGTAGATATTTCCATGTTTACAGAGACGGCGGTCTAGATATTTCCATGTTTACAGAGATAGTTGTGTAGTTATTTCCAAGTATATAGAGACAGCGTTGTAGATATTTCCATGTTTATACAGATAGCGGTGAAGATATTTCCATGTTTATACAGATAGCGGTGTAGATATTTCCATGTTCATACAGATAGCAGTGTAGATATTTCCATGTTTATAGAGATAGTGTTGTAGATAATTTCAATTTCATACAGAGGGCAGTGTAGATATTTCCAAGTTCATACAGATGGCAGTGTAGATATTTCCACGTTTACAGAGATGGCGGTGTAGATATTTCCATGTTCATACAGAGGACGGTGTAGATATTTCCATGTTTATAGGGATGGCGGTGTAGATATTTTCATGTTTACACAGATGGCGGTGTAGATATTTCCATGTTTACACAGATAGCGGTGTAGACATTTCCATGTTTACACAGATAGCAGTGTCTATATTTCCATGTTTTTGCAGATAGCAGTGTAGATATTTCCATGTTTATACAGATAGCGGTGCGGATATTTCAATGTTTATTCAGATAGCGGTGCGGATATTTCCATGTTTATACAGATAGCTGGGCAGATATTTCAATGTTTATACAGATAGCGGTGTAGATATTTCCATCTAATACAAAATGCGCTGTAGATATGTCCATGATCGTACAGATGGCGATGTAGATATTTCCATGTTCATACAGATGGCGGTGTAGATATTTCCATGTTCCTACAGATAGCGGTGTAGATATTTAAATGTTCATACAGTTAGCGGTGTAGATATTTGCATGTTCATACAGATGGCGGTGTATATATTTACATGTTGATACAGATGGCGGTGTAGATATTTCCATGTTCATACAGATAGCGGTGTAGATATTTCCATGTTCATACAGATAGCGGTGTAGATATTTCCATGTTCATACAGATACCGGTGTAGATATTTCCATGTTCATACCAATAGCGGTGTAGACATTTCCATGTTCATACATTTAGCGGTGTAGATATTTCCATGTTCATACAGATGGCGGTGAAGATATTTACATGTTCATACAGATGGTGGTGTTGATATTTCTATGTTTGTACGGATGGCAGTGTAGATATTTCCATGTTCATACAGGTGGCGGTGTAGATATTTCCATGTTTATACACATAGCAGTGTAGTTATTACCATGCTAATAGAGATAGCGGTGTAGATATTTCCACTGATATACAGATAGCTGTGTAGATATTTGCATGTTCATACAGATAGCGGTGTAGATATTTCCATGTTCATACAGATAGCGGTGTAGCTATTTCCATGTTCATACAGATAGCGGTGTAGATATTTCCATGTTCATACAGACAGCGGTGTAGATATTTCCATGTTCATACAGTTGGCGGTGTAGATATTTCCATGTTCATACAGATGGCGGTGTAGATATTTACAAGTTCTTACAGATGGCGGTATAGATATTTCCATGTTCTTACAGATGGCGGTGTAGATAATTCCATGTTCATAGAGATGGCGGTGTAGATATTTCCATGTTTATGCTGATAGCGGTATAGATATTTCCATGTTTATACAGATGGTGGTGTAGATATTTCCATGTTTATAGATATGGCGGTCTAGATATTTCCATGTTTACAGGGATAGTGGTGTAGTTATTTCCATGTTTACAGAGAGAGCGTTGTAGATATTTCCATGTTTATACAGGTAGCGGTGAAGATATTTCCAGGTTTATACAGATAGCGGTGTAGATACTTCCATGTTTATACAGATTGCAGTGTAGATATTTCCATGTTTATAGAGATAATGTTGTAGATAATTTCAATTTTATACAGAGAGCAGTGTAGATATTTCCAGGTTCATACAGATAGCGGTGTAGATATTTCTACGTTTATAGAGATGGCGGTGTAGATATTTCCATGTTCATACAGATGGCGATGTAGATATTTCCATCTTTATAGGGATGGCGGTGTAGATATTTCCATGTTCTTATAGATAGCCGTGTAGATATTTCCATCTTAATACAGCTGGTGGTGTAGATATGTCCATGTTTGTACAGATGGCGGTGTAGATATTTCCATGTTCATACAGATGGCGGTGTAGATATTTCAAAGTTTATAGAGAAAGCGCTGTAGTTATTTCCATATTTATAGAGAAATCTGTGTAGATATTTCCGTGTATATGCAGATAGCTGTGTAGATATTTCCATGTTCATGCAGATAGCGGTGTAGATATTTCCATGTTCATCCAGATACCGGTGTACATTTATCCATGTTCATACAGATGGCGGTGAAGATATTTCCATGTTCATACAGATGGTGGTGTAGGTATTTCCATGTTCATACAAATGGCGGTGTAGTTATTTCCATGTTCATAGATATGGCGGGGTAGATATTTCCAGGTTCATACAAATGGCGGTGTAGATATTTCCATGTTCATAGAGATGGCCGTGTAGATATTTCCATTTTTATACAGATAGCAGTGTAGTTATTCCCATGTCTATAGAGATACCAGTGTGGATATTTCCATTGATATACAGATAGCTCTGTAGATATTTATATGTTCATACAGATAGCGGTGTATATATTTCCATGTTAATAGAGATAGCGGTGTAGATATTTGCATGTTCATATAGATAGCAGTGTAGATATTTCCATGTTCATACAGATAGCGGTGTAGATATTTCCATGTTCATACAGATAGCGGTGTAGATAATGCCATGTTCATACAGTTAGCGGTGTAGATATTTCCATGTTCATACAGATGGCGGTGTAGATATTTCCATGTTCATACAGATAGCGGTGTAGAGATTTCCATGTTCATACAGATAGCGGTGTAGATATTTCCATGTTCATACAGATAGTGGTCTAGATATTTCCAGGTTCATACCAATAGCGGTGTAGACATTTGCATGTTCATACAGTTAGCGGTGTAGATATTTCCATATTCATACAGATGGCGGTGTAGATATTTCCATGTTCATACAGATGGCGGTGTAGATATTTCCATGTTTGTACGGATGGCATTGTAGATATTTCCATGTTCATACAGGTGGCGGTGTAGATATTTCCATGTTTATACAGATAGCAGTGTAGTTATTTCAATGTTAATAGGGATAGCAGTGTAGATATTTTCATTGATATACAGATAGCTGTGTAGATATTTGAATGTTCATACAGATAGCGGTGTAGATATTTCCATGTTCATACAGATAGCGGTGTAGATATTTCCATGTTTATACAGATAGCGGTGTAGATATTTCCATGTTCATACAGATAGCGGTGTAGATATTTCCATGTCCATACAGATAGCGGTGTAGATATTTCCATGTCCATACAGATAGCGGTGTAGATATTTCCATGTTCATACAGTTGGCGGTGTAGATATTTCCATGATCATACAGATGGCGGTGTAGATATTTACATGTTCATACAGATGGCGGTGTAGGTATTTCCATGTTCATACAGATAGCGTTGTAGATATTTCCATGTTCATAGAGATAGCGGTGTAGATATTTCCATGTTCATACCAATAGCGGTGTAGATATTTCCATGTTCATACAGTTAGCGGGGTAGATATTTCCTTGTTCATACAGATGGCGGTGTAGATATTTACATGTTCATAGAGATGGCGGTGTAGATATTTCCATGTTCGTAAGGATGGCAGTGTAGATATTTCCATGTTCATACAGGTGGCGGTGTAGTTATTTCCATGTTTATACAGATAGCAGTGTAGTTATTTCCATGTTTATAGAGACAGCTGTGTAGATATTTCCATTGATATACAGATAGCTCTGTAGATATTTGCATGTTCATACAGATAGCGGTGTAGATATTTCCATGTTCGTACAGATAGCGGTGTAGATATTTCCATGTTCATACAGATAGCGGTGTAGATATTTCCATGTTCATACAGATAACGGTGTAGATATTTCCATGTTCATACAGATAGCAGTGTGGATATTTCCATGTTCATACAGTTAGCGGTGTAGATATTTCCATGTTCATACAGATGGCGGTGTAGATATTTACATGTTCATACAGATGGCAGTATAGATATTTCCATGTTCGTACAGATGGCGGTGTAGATACTTCCATGTTCATAGAGATGGCGGTGTAGATATTTCCACGTTGATGCAGATAGCGGTATAGATGTTTCCATGTTTATACAGATGGTGGTGTAGCTATTTCCATGTTTATAGAGATGGCGGTCTAGATATTTCCATGTTTACAGAGATAGTGTTGTAGTTATTTCCAAGTTTATAGAGACAGCGTTGTAGATATTTCCATGTTTATACAGATAGCGGTGAAGATATTTCCATGTTTATACAGATAGCGGTGTAGATATTTCCATGTTTATACAGATAGCAGTGTAGATATTTCCATGTTTATAGAGATAGTGTTGTAGATAATTTCAATTTCATTGAGAGAGCAGTGTAGATATTTCCAAGTTCATACAGATAGCGGTGTAGGTATTTCTACGTTTATAGAGATGGCGGTGTAGATATTTCCATGTTCATACAGAGGACGGTGTAGATATTTCCATGTTTACAGGGATGGCGGTGTAGATATTTTCATGTTTACACAGTTGGCGGTGTAGATATTTCCATGTTTACACAGATAGCGGTGTAGACATTTCCATGTTTACACAGATAGCGGTGTGGATATTTCCATGTTTATGCAGATAGCAGTGTAGATATTTCCATGTTTATACAGATAGCGGTGCGGATATTTCCATGTTTATTCAGATAGCGGTGCGGATATTTCCATGTTTATACAGACAGTTGGGCAGATATTTCCATGTTTATACAGATAGCGGTGTAGATATTTCCATCTTAATTCAGATGGCGGTGTAGATATGTCCATGATCGTACAGATGGCGGTGTAGATATTTCCATGTTCATAGAGATGGCGGTGTAGATATTTCAAAGTTTATAGATATAGCGATGTAGTTATTTCCATATATATAGAGAAATCTGTGTAGATATTTCCATGTATATTCAGATAGCTGTGTAGATATTTCCATGTTCATGCAGATTACGGTGTAGATATTTCCATTTTCATCCAGATGGCGGTGTACATATATCCATGTTCATACAAATGGCGGTGAAGATATTTCCATGCTCATACAGATGGCGGTGTAGGTATTTCCATGTTCATACAAATGGCGGTGTAGATATTTCCATGTTCATAGAGATGGTGGTGTAGAAATTTCCAGGTTCATACAAATGGCGGTGTAGATATTTCCATGTTCATAGAGATGGAGGTGTAGATATTTCCATGTTTATACAGATAGCAGTGTAGTTATTTCCATGTTTATAGAGATACCATTCTGGATATTTCCATTGATATACAGATAGCTGTGTAGATATTTGCATGTTCATACAGATAGCAGTGTAGATATTTCCATGTTCATACCGATAGCGGTGTAGATATTTCCATGTTCATACAGATAGCGGTGTAGGTATTTAAATGTTCACACAGTTAGCTGTGTAGAGATTTCCATGTTCATACAGATGGCGGTGTAGATATTTACATGTTGACACAGATGGCGGTGTAGATATTTCCATGTTCATACTGATAGCGGTGTAGATATTTCCATGTTCATACAGATATCGGTGTAGATATTTCCATGTTCATACAGATAGCGGTGTAGATATTTCCATGTTCACACCAATAGCGGTGTAGATATTTCCATGTTTGTACGGATGGCAGTGTAGATATTTCCATGTTCATACAGATGGCGGTGTAGATATTTCCATGTTTATAGAGAAAGCAGTGTAGTTATATCCATGTTTATAGAGATACCATTCTGGATATTTCCATTGATATACAGATAGCTGTTTAGATATTTGCAGGTTCATACAGATAGCGGTCTAGATATTTCCATGTTCATACAGAGGGTGGTGTAGATATTTCCATGTTCATACAGATAGCGGTGTACAGATTTCCATGTTCATACAGATAGCGGTGTAGATATTTCCATGTTGATACAGATAGCGGTCTAGATATTTCCAGGTTCATACCAATAGCGGTGTAGACATTTCCATGTTCATACAGTTAGCGGTGTAGATATTTCCATGTTCATACAGATAGCAGTGTAGATATTTCCATGTTAATACAGATAGCGGTGTAGATATTTCCATGTTCATACAGATAGCGGTGTAGGTATTTAAATGTTCATACAGTTAGCGGTGTAGATATTTCCATGTTCATACAGATGGCGGTGTAGATATTTACATGTTGATACAGATGGCGGTGTAGATATTTCCATGTTCATACAGATAGAGGTGTAGATATTTCCATGTTCATACAGATAGCGGTGTAGATATTTATATGTTCATACAGATAGCGGTGTAGATATTTCCATGTTCATACCAATAGCGGTGAAGACATTTCCATGTTCATACATTTAGCGGTGTAGATATTTCCATGTTCATACAGATGACGGTGAAGATATTTACATGTTCATACAGATGGCGGTGTAGATATTTCCATGTTTGTACGGATGGCAGTGTAGATATTTCCATGTTCATACAGGTGGCGGTGTAGATATTTCCATGTTTATACAGATAGCAGTTTAGTTATTTCCATGTTAATAGAGATATCGTTGTAGATATTTCCATTGATATACGGATAGCTGTGTAGATATTTGCATGTTCATACAGATAGCGGTGTAGATATATCCATGTTCGTACAGATAGCGGTGTAGCTATATCCATGTTCATACAGATAGCGGTGTAGTTATTTCTATGTTCGTACAGATAACGGTGTAGATATTTCCATGTTCATACAGACAGGGGTGTAGATATTTCCATGTTCATACAGTTAGCGGTGTAGATATTTCCATGTTCATACAGATGGCGGTGTAGATATTTACATGCTCATACAGATGGCGGTATAGATATTTCCATGTTCTTACAGATGGCGGTGTAGATATTTCCATGTTCATAGAGATCGCGGTGTAGATATTTCCATGTTTATGCAGATAGCGGTATAGATATTTCCATGTTTATACAGATGGTGGTGTAGATATTTCCATGTTTACAGAGATGGCGGTCTAGATATTTCCATGTTTACAGAGATAGTGGTGTAGTTATTTCCAAGTTTATAGAGACAGCGTTGTAGATATTTCCATGTTTATACAGATAGCGCTGAAGATATTTCCATGTTTATATAGATAGTGGTGTAGATATTTCCATGTTTATATAGATAGCAGTATAGATATTTCCATGTTTATAGAGATAATGGTGTAGATAATTTCAATTTTATACAGAGAGCAGTGCAGATATTTCCAAGTTCATACAGATAGCGGTGTAGATATTTCCACCTTTATAGAGATGGCGGTGTAGATATTTCCATGTTCATACAAGTGGCGGTGTAGATATTTCCATGTTCATAGAGATGGCGGTGTAGTTGTTTCCATGTTCATTCAAATGGCGGTGTAGATATTTCCATGTTCATACAGAGGGCGAGGATATTTCCATGTTTATGCAGATAGCGGTGTAGTTATTTCCATGTTCATAGAGATGGCGGTGTAGATATTTCCATATTTATACTGATAGCAGTGTAGTTATTTCCATGTTTATAGAGATAGCAGTGTAGATATTTCCATTGATATACAGATAGCGTTGTAGATATTTCCATGTTTATACAGATAGCCGTGAAGATATTTCCATGTTTATACACATAGCGGTGTAGATATTTCCATGTTTATACAGATAGCAGTGTAGATATTTCCATGTTTACAGAGATAGTGTTGTAGATAATTTCAATTTCATACAGAGAGCAGTGTAGATATTTCCATGTTTATACAGATAGCGGTGTAGATATTTCCAAGTTTATAGAGATGGCGGTGTAGATATTTCCATGTTCATACAGAGGACGGTGTAGATATTTCCATGTTTATAGGGATGGCGGTGTAGATATTTTCATGTTTACACAGATGGCGGAGTAGATATTTCCATGTTTACACAGATAGCGGTGTAGACATTTCCATGTTTACACAGATAGCGGTGTGGATATTTCCAGCTTTATGCAGATAGCAGTGTAGATACTTCCATATTTATACAGATAGCGGTGCGGATATTTCCATGTTTATTCAGATAGCGGTGCGGATACTTCCATGTTTATACAGATAGTTGGGCAGATATTTCCATGTTTATACAGATAGCGGTGTAGATATTTCCATCTCAATACAGATGGCGGTGTAGATATGTCCATGATCGTACAGATGGCGGTGTAGATATATCCATGTTCATACAGATGGCGGTGTAGATATTTCGAAGTTCATAGAGATAGCGATGTAGTTATTTCCATATTTATAGAGAAATCTGTGCAGATATTTCCATGTATATTCAGATATCTGTGTAGATATTTCCATGTTCATGCAGATAACGGTGTAGTTATTCCATGTTCATCCAGACGCGTGTGTACATATATCCATGTTCATACAAATGGCGGTGAAGATATTTCCATGCTCATACAGATGGCGGTGTAGGTATTTCCATGTTCATACAAATGGCGGTGTAGATATTTCCATGTTGATAGAGATGGCGGTGTAGATATTTCCAGGTTCATACAAATGGCGGTGTAGGTATTTCCATGTTCATAGAGATGGCGGTTTAGATATTTCCATGTTTATACAGAAAGCAGTGTAGTTATATCCATGTTTATAGAGATACCATTCTGGATATTTCCATTGATATACAGATAGCTGTGTAGATATTTGCAGGTTCATACAGATAGCGGTCTAGATATTTCCATGTTCATACAGATGGCGGTGTAGATATTTCCATGTTCATACAGATAGCGGTGTAGATATTTCCATGTTGATACAGATAGCGGTCTAGATATTTCCAGGTTCATACCAATAGCGGTGTAGACATTTCCATGTTCATACAGTTAGCGGTGTAGATATTTCCATGTTCATACAGATAGCAGTGTAGATATTTCCATGTTAATACAGATAGCGGTGTAGATATTTCCATGTTCATACAGATAGCGGTGTAGGTATTTAAATGTTCATACAGTTAGCGGTGTAGATATTTCCATGTTCATACAGATGGCGGTGTAGATATTTACATGTTGATACAGACGGCGGTGTAGATATTTCCATGTTCATACAGATAGCGGTGTAGATATTTCCATGTTCATACAGATAGCGGTGTAGATATTTATATGTTCATACAGATAGCGGTGTAGATATTTCCATGTTCATACCAATAGCGGTGTAGACATTTCCATGTTCATACATTTAGCGGTGTAGATATTTCCATGTTCATTCAGATGGCGGTGAAGATATTTACATGTTCATACAGATGACGGTGTAGATATTTCCATGTTTGTACGGATGGCAGTATAGATATTTCCATGTTCATACAGGTGGCGGTGTAGATATTTCCATGTTTATACAGATAGCAGTTTAGTTATTTCCATGTTAATAGAGATATCGTTGTAGATATTTCCATTGATATACGGATAGCTGTGTAGATATTTGCATGTTCATACAGATAGCGGTGTAGATATATCCATGTTCGTACAGATAGCGGTGTAGCTATTTCCATGTTCATACAGGTAGCGGTGTAGTTATTTCTATGTTCATACAGATAACGGTGTAGATATTTCCATGTTCATACAGACAGCGGTGTAGATATTTCCATGTTCATACAGTTAGCGGTGTAGATATTTCCATGTTCATACAGATGGCGGTGTAGATATTTACATGCTCATACAGATGGTGGTATAGATATTTCCATGTTCTTACAGATGGCGGTGTAGATATTTCCATGTTCATAGAGATCGCGGTGTAGATATTTCCATGTTTATGCAGATAGCGGTATAGATATTTCCATGTTTATACAGATGGTGGTGTAGATATTTCCATGTTTACAGAGATGGCGGTCTAGATATTTCCATGTTTACAGAGATAGTGGTGTAGTTATTTCCAAGTTTATAGAGACAGCGTTGTAGATATTTCCATGTTTATACAGATAGCGCTGAAGATATTTCCATGTTTATATAGATAGTGGTGTAGATATTTCCATGTTTATGTAGATAGCAGTATAGATATTTCCATGTTTATAGAGATAATGGTGTAGATAATTTCAATTTTATACAGAGAGCAGTGTAGATATTTCCAAGTTCATACAGATAGCGGTGTAGATATTTCCACCTTTATAGAGATGGCGGTGTAGATATTTCCATGTTCATACAAGTGGAGGTGTAGATATTTCCATGTTCATAGAGATGGCGGTGTAGTTGTTTCCATGTTCATTCAAATGACGGTGTAGATATTTCCATGTTCATACAGAGGGCGAGGATATTTCCATGTTTATGCAGATAGCGGTGTAGTTATTTCCATGTTCATAGAGATGGCGGTGTAGATATTTCCATATTTATACAGATAGCAGTGTAGTTATTTCCATGTTTATAGAGATAGCAGTGTAGATATTTCCATTGATATACAGATAGCGTTGTAGATATTTCCATGTTCGTACAGATAGCGGTGTAGATATTTCCATGTTCATCTAGATGCCGGTGTACATATATCCATGTTCATGCAGATGGCGGTGAAGTTATTTCCATGTTCATACAGATGGTGGTGTAGATATTTCCATGTTCATACAAATGGCGGTGTAGATATTTCCATGTTCATAGAGATGGCGGTGTAGATATTTCCATGTTCATACAAATGGCGGTGTAGATATTTCCATGTTCATAGAGATGGCGGTGTAGATATTTCCATATATATACAGAGAGCAGTGTAGTTATTTCCATTTTTATAGGGATAGCAGTGTAGATATTTTCATTGATATACAGATAGATGTGTAGATATTTGAATGTTCATACAGATAGCGGTGTAGATATTTCCATGTTCATACAGATAGCTGTGTAGATATTTCCATGTTTATACAGTTAGCGGTGTAGATATTTCCATGTTCATACAGATAGCGATGTAGATATTTCCATGTCCATACAGATAGCCGTGTAGATATTTCCATGTTCATACAGTTTGCGGTGTAGATATTTCCATGTTCATACAGATGGCGGTGTAGATATTTCCATGTTCATACAGATAGCGGTGTTGATATTTCCATGTTCATACCAATAGCGGTGTAGATATTTCCATGTTCATACCAATAGCGGTGTAGATATTTCCATGTTCATACATTTAGCGGTGTAGATATTTCCATGTTCATTCAGATGGCGGTGTAGATATTTACATGTTCATACAGATGGCGGTGTAGATATTTCCATGTTCGTATGGATGGCAGTGTAGATATTTCCATGTTCATACAGGTGGCGGTGTTGATATTTCCCTGTTTATACAGATAGCAGTGTAGTTATTTCCATGTTTATAGAGATAGCAGTGTAGGTATTTTCATTGATATACAGATAGCTGTGTAGATATTTGGATGTTCATACAGATAGCGGTGTAGATATTTCCATGTTCGTACAAATAGCGGTGTAGATATTTCCATGTTCATACAGATAACGGTGTAGATATTTGCATGTTTATACAGATAGCGGTGTAGATATTTCCATGTTCATACAGTTAACGGTGTAGATATTTCCATGCTCATACAGATGGCGCTGAAGATATTTCCATGTTCATACAGATGGCAGTGTAGATATTTCCATGTTCGTACAGATGGCGTTGTAGGTATTTCCATGTTTATACAGATAGCGGTGTAGATATTTCCATGTTTATACAGATAACCGTGTAGATATTTCCATGTTTATAGAGATAGTGGTGTAGATAATTTCAATTTTATACAGATAGCAGTTTAGATATTTCCAAGTTCATACAGATAGTGGTGTTGATATTTCCACGTATATAGAGATGGCGGTGTAGATATTTCCATGTTCATCCAGATGGCGGTGTAGATATTTCCATGTTCATACAGATGGCGGTTAAGATATTTCCATGTTCATACAGATGGCGGTGTAGATATTTCCATGTTCATACAAATGGCGGTGTAGATATTTCCATGTTCATAGAGATGGCGGTGTAGATATTTCCATGTTCATACCAATGGCGGTGTAGATATTTCCATGTTCATATAGATGTCGGTGTAGATATTTCCATGTTTATACAGATAGCAGTGTAGTTATTTCCATGTTTATAGAGATAGCAGTGTAGATATTTCCATTGATATAGAGATAGGTGTGTAGATATTTGCATGTTCATACAGATAGCGGTGTAGATATTTCCATGTTCATACAGATAGCGGTGTAGATATTTCCATGTTTATACAGATAGCGGTGTAGATATTTCCATGTTCATACAGATAGCGGTGTAGATATATCCATGTTCATGCAGATAGCGGTGTAGACATTTCCATGTTCATTTATTTAGCAGTGTAGATATTTCCATGTTTATAGAGATAGTGGTGTAGTTATTTCCATATTTATCCACATAGCGGTGTAGATATTTCCATGTTTATACAGATAGCAGTGTAGATATTTCCATGTTTATAGAGATAGTGGTGTAGATAATTTCAATTTTATACCGAGAGCAGTGTAGATATTTCCAAGTTCATACAGATAGCGGTGTAGATATTTCCATGTTCATACAGATAGCGGTGTAGATATTTCCATGTTCATACAGATAGCGGTGTAGATATTTCCATGTTCATACAGATAGCGGTGTAGATATTTCCATGTTCATACAGATAGCGGTGTAGATATTTCCATGTTTACACACATGGCGGTGTAGATATTTCCATGTTTACACAGATAGCGCTGTAGACATTTCCATGTTTACACAGATAGCGGTGTGGATATTTCCATGTTTATGCAGATAGCGGTGTAGATATATCCATGTTTATAAAGATAGCGGTGTGGATATTTCCATATTTATACAGATAGTTGGGCAGATATTTCCATGTTTATACAGATAGCGGTGTAGATATTTCCATCTTAATTGCAGATGGCGGTGTAGATATGTCCATGTTCGTACAGATGGCGGTGTAGATATTTCCATGTTCGTACAGATGGCGGTGTAGATATTTCGAAGTTTATAGAGACAGCGCTGTAGTTATTTCAATATTTATAGAGAAATCTGTGTAGATATTTCCATGCATAAGCAGACAGCTGTGTAGATATTTCCATGTTCATGCAGATAGCGGTGTAGATATTTCCATGTTCATCCAGATGCTGGTGTAGATATATCCATGTTCATACAGATGGCAGTGAAGATATTTCCATGTTCATACAGATGGCGGTGTAGATATTTCGAAGTTTACAGAGATAGCGCTGCAGTTATTTCCATATTTATAGAGAAATCGGTGTAGATATTTCCATGTATATGCAGATAGCTGTGTAGATATTTCCATGTTCATGCAGATAGCGGTGTAGATATTTCCATGTTCATCTAGATGCCGGTGTAGATATATCCATGTTCATACAAATGGCGGTGTAGATATTTCCATGTTCATAGAGATGGCGGTGTAGATATTTCCGAGTTCATACAAATGGCGGTGTAGATATTTCAATATTCATAGAGATGGCACTGTAGATATTTCCATGTTTATACAGATAGCAGTGTAGTTATTTCCATGTTTATAGAGATAGCAGTGTAGATATTTCCATTGATATACAGATAGCTGTGTAGATATTTGCATGTTCATACAGATAGCGGTGTAGATATTTCCATGTTCATACAGATAGCGGTGTAGATATTTCCATGTTCATACAGATAGCGGTGTAGATATTTCCATGTTCATACAGATAGCGGTGTAGGTATTTCCATGTTCATAAAGATAGCGGTGTAGATATTTCCATGTTCATACTGTTAGCGGTGTAGATATTTCCATGTTTATAGAGATAGTGGTGTAGTTATTTCCAAGTTTATAGAGACAGCGTTGTAGATATTTCCATGTTTATACAGATAGCGGTGAAGATATTTCCATGTTTATACACATAGCGGTGTAGATATTTCCATGTTTATACAGATAGCAGTGTAGATATTTCCATGTTTATAGAGATTGTGGTGTAGATAATTTCAAATTTATACCGAGAGCAGTGTAGATATTTGCAAGTTCATACAGATAGCTGTGTATATATTTCCATGTTCATCCAGATGCCGTGTAGACATATCCATGTTCATACAGATGGCGGTGAATATATTTCCATGTTCATACAGATGGCGGTGTAGATATTTCCTTGTTCATACACATGGAGGTGTAGATAATTCCATGTTCTTAGAGATAGCGGTGTAGATATTTACATGTTCATACAGATACCGGTATAGATATTTCCATGTTCATACCAATAGCGGTGTGGATATTTCCATGTTCATATATTTAGCGGTGTAGATATTTCCATGTTCATACAGATGGCGAAGATATTTCCATGTTCATACAGATAGCGGTGTAGATATTTCCATGTTCATACAGTTACCGGTGTAGATATTTCCATGTTCATACAGATGGCGGTTTAGATATTTACATGTTCATACAGATGGCGGTGTAAATATTTCCAAGTTCTTACAGATGGCGGTTTAGATATTTCCATGTTCATAGAGATGGCGTTGTAGATATTTCCACGTTTATAGAGATGGCTGTGTAGATATTTCCATGTTCATACAGATGGAGGTGTAGATATTTCCATGTTTATAGAGATGACGGTGTAGATATTTTCAGGTTTAAACAGATGGCAGTGTAGATATTTCCATGTTTACACAGATAGCGGTGTAGACATTTCCATGATTACACAGATAGTGGTGTGGATATTTTCATGTTTATGCAGATAGCGGTGTTGATATTTCCATGTTCAGACAGATAGCGGTGTAGATATTTCCATGTTCATACCAATAGCGGTGTAGATATTTCCATGTTCATACAGTTAGCGGTATAGATATTTCCATGTTTATACAGATGGTGGTGTAGATATTTCCATGTTTATGCAGATGGCGGTATAGATATTTCCATGTTTATACAGATGGTGGTGTAGATATTTCCATGTTCATACAGATGGCAGTGTAGATATTTCGAAGTTTATAGAGATAGCGCTGTAGTTATTTCTATATTTATATAGAAATCTGTGTAGATATTTCCTTGTATATGCAGATAGCTGTGTAGCTATTTCCATGTTCATGCAGATTGCGGTGTAGTTCTTTCCATGTTCATCCAGATGCCGGTGTACATACATCCATGTTCATAGAGATGGCGATGAAGATATTTCCATGTTCATACAGATGGCTGTGTAGATATTTCCATGTTCATAGAGATGGCGGTGTATCTATTTCCATGTTGATACAGATAGCAGTGTAGTTATTTCCATGTTTATAGAGATAGCAGTGCAGATATTTCCATTGATATACAGATAGCGGTGTAGATATTTCCATGTTCATACAGATATCGGTGTAGATATTTCCATGTTCATACAGAGAGCGGTGTAGATATTTCCATGTTCATACAGATAGTTGTGTAGATATTTCCATGTTCATACAGATAGCTGTGTAGATATTTCCATTTTCATACAGATAGCGGTGTAGATATTTCCATGTTCATACAGTTAGCGGTGTAGATATTTCCATGTTCATACAGATGGCGGTGTAGATATTTACATGTTCATACAGATGGCGGTGTAGATATTTCAATGTTCGTACGGATGGCAGAGTAGATATTTCCATGTTCATACAGGTGGCAGTGTAGATATTTCCATGTTTATACAGATAGCAGTTTAGTTATTTCCATGTTTACAGAGATCGCAGTGTAGATATTTCCATTGCTAAACAGATAGCTGTGTAGATATTTGCATATTCATACAGATAGCAGTGTAGATATTTCCATGTTCATACAGATAGCGGTGTAGATATTTCCATGTTCATACAGAGAACGGTGTAGATATTTCCATATTCATACAGATAGCAGTGTAGATATTTCCATGTTCATACAGATTGCAGTGTAGGTATTTCCATGTTCATACAGTTAGCGGTGAAGATATTTCCATGTTCATACAGATGGCGGTTTAGATATTTACATGTTCATACAGAAGGCGGTGTAATTATTTCCAAGTTCTTACAGATGGCGGTGTAGATATTTCCATGTTCATAGAGATGGCGGTGTAGGTATTTCCATGTTTATGCAGATAGCGGTATAGATATTTCCATGTTTTTACAGATGGTGGTGTAGATATTTCCATGTTTATACAAATGGCGGTCTGGATATTTCCATGTTTATAGAGATAGTGGTGTAGTTATTTCAAAGCTTATAGAGACAGCATTGTAGATATTTCCATATTTATACAGATAGCGGTTAAGTTATTTCCATGTTTATACAGATGGCGGTGTAGATATTTCCATGTTTATGCAGATAGCGGGGTAGATATTTCCATGTTTATAGACATAGTGGGGTAGATAATTCCAATTTTATACAGATAGCAGTTTAGATATTTCCAAGTTCATACAGATAGCAGTGTAGATATTTCCACTTTTATAGAGATGGCGGTGTAGATATTTCCATGTTCATACACATGGCGGTGTAGATATTTCCATGTTTATAGAGCTGGCGGTGTAGATATTTTCATGCTTACACAGATGGCAGTGTAGATATTTCCATGTTTCCACAGATAGCGGTGTAGACATTTCTATGTTTACACAGATAGCGGTGTGGATATTTCCATGTTTATGCAGATAGAGGTGTTGATATTTCCATGTTTATACAGATAGCGGTGCGGTTATTTCCATGTTTGTACAGACAGTCGTGCAGATATTTCCAAGTTTATACTGATAACGGTGTAAATATTTCCATCTTAAAACAGATGGAGGTGTAGATATGTCCATGTTCGTACAGATGGTGGTGTAGATATTTCCATCTTCATACAGATGGCGGTGTAGACATTTCGAAGTTTACAGAGATAGCACTGTAGTTATTTCCATATTTATAGAGAAATCTATGTAGATATTTCTATGTATATGCAGATAGCTGTGTAGATATTTCCATGTTCTTGCAGATAGCGGTGTAGATATATCCATGCTCATCCAGATGCCGGTGTACATATATCCATGTTCATACAGATGGCGGTGAAGATATTTCCATGTTCATACAGATGGTGGTGTAGGTATTTCCATGTTCATAAAAATGGCGGTGTAGATATTTCCATGTTCATAGAGATGGCGGTGTAGATATTTCCAGGTTCATACAAATGGCGGTGTAGATATTTCCATGTCCATAGAGATGGCCGTGTAGATATTTCCATGTTTATACAGATAGCAGTGTAGTTATTTCCATGTTTATAGAGATACCAGTGTGGATATTTCCATTGATATACAGATAGCTGTGTTGATATTTACATGTTCATACAAATAGTGGTGTAGATATTTCCATGTTCATACAGATAGCGGTGTAGATATTTCCATGTTCATACAGATCGCGGTGTAGATATTTCCATGTTCATACAGATAGCGGTGTAGATATTTCCATGTTCATACAGATAGCGGTGTAGATATTTCCATGTACATACAGTTAGCGGTGTAGATATTTCCATGTTCATACAGATGGCGGTGTAGATATTTACATGTTCATACAGATGGCGGTGTAGATATTTCCATGTTCATACAGATAGTGGTGTAGAGATTTCCATGTTCATACATATAGCGGTGTAGATATTTCCATGTTGATACAGATAGCAGTCTAGATATTTCCAGGTTCATACCAATAGCGGTGTAGACATTTCCATGTTCATACAGTTAGCAGTGTAGATATTTCCATGTTCATACAGATGGTGGTGTAGATATTTACATGTTCATACAGATGGCGGTGTAGATATTTCCATGTTCGTACAGATGGCAGTGTAGATATTTCCATGTTCATACGGGTGGCGGTGTAGATATTTCCATGTTTTTTACAGATAGCAGTGTAGTTATTTCCATGTTTATAGAGATAGCAGTGTAGATATTTCCATTGATATAGAGATATCTGTGTAGATATTTGCATGGTCATACAGGTAGCGGTGTAGATATTTCCATGTTCGTACAGATAGCGGTGTAGATATTTCCATGTTCATACAGATAGCGGTGTAGATATTTCCATGTTCATATAGATAACGGTGTAGATATTTCCATGTTCATACAGATAGCGGTGTAGATATTTCCATGTTCATATAGATAACGGTGTAGATATTTCCATGTTCATACAGTTAGCGGTGTAGATATTTCCATGTTCATACAGATGGCGGTATAGATATTTCCATGTTCGTACAGATAGCGGTGTAGATATTTCCATGTTCATATAGATAACGGTGTAGATATTTCCACGTTTATACAGATGGTGGTGTAGATATTTCCATGTTTATAGAGATGGCGGTCTAGATATTTCCATGTTTACAGAGATAGTGGCGTAGTTATTTCCAAGTTTATAGAGACAGCGTTGTAGATATTTCCATGTTTATACAGATAGTGGTGAAGATATTTCCATGTTTATACAGATAGCGGTGTAGATATTTCCATGTTTATACAGATAGCAGTGTAGATGTTTCCATGTTTATAGAGGTAGTGGTGTAGATAATTTCAATTTAATACAGAGAGCAGTGTAGGTATTTCCAAGTTCATACAGATAGCGGTGTAGATATTTCCATGTTCATACAGAGGACGGTGTAGATATTTCCATGTTTATTGGGATGGCGGTGTAGGTATTTCCATGTTCATACAGATAGCGGTGTAGGTATTTCCATGTTCGTACAGTTAGCGGTGTAGATATTTCCATGTTCATACAGAGGGCGGTGTAGATATTTACATGTTCATACAGATGGCGGTGTAGAGATTTCCATGTTCATACAGATAGCGGTGTAGATATTTCCATGTTCATACAGATAGCGGTCTAGATATTTCCTGGTTCATTCCAATAGCGGTGTAGACATTTCCATGTTCATACAGTTAGCGGCGTTGATATTTCCATGTTCATACAGATGGCGGTGTAGATATTTACATGTTCATACAGATGGCGGTGTAGATATTTACATGTTCATACAGATGGCGGTATAGATATTTCCATGTTCGTACAGATGGCGGTGTAGATATTTCCATGTTTATACAGATAGCAGTGTAGTTATTTCCATGTTTATAGAGATAGCAGTGTAGATATTTCCATTGATATACAGATAGCTCTGTAGATATTTGCATGGTCATACAGATAGCGGTGTAGATATTTCCATGTTCGTACAGATAGCGGTGTAGATATTTCCATGTTGATACAGATAGCGGTGTAGATAATTCCATGTTCATACAGATAAGGGTGTAGATATTTCCATGTTCATACAGATAACGGTGTAGATATTTCCATGTTTATAGAGATAGCGGTGTAGATATTTCCATGTTTATACAGATAGCAGTGTAGATATTTCCATGTTTATAGAGATAGTGGTGTAGATAATTTCAATTTTATACAGAGAGCAGTGTAGATATATCCACGTTCATACGGATAGCGGTGTAGATATTTCCACGTTTATAGTGATGGCGGTGCAGATATTTCCATGTTCATACAGAGGACTGTGTAGATATTTCCATGTTTATTGGGATGGCGGTGTAGATGTTTTCATGTTTACACAGATGGCGGTGTAGATATTTCCATGTTTACACAGATGGTGGTGTAGACATTTCCATGTTTACACAGATAGCGGTGTGGATATTTCCATGTTTATGCAGATAGCAGTGTAGTTATTTCCATGTTTATACAGATAGCGGTGCGGATATTTCCATGTTTATTCTGATAGCGGTGCGCATATTTCCATGTTTATACAGATAGTTGGGCAGATATTTCCATGTTTATACAGATAGCGGTGTAGATATTTCCATCTTAATACAGATGGCGGTGTAGATATGTCCATGTTTGTACAGATGGCGGTGTAGATATTTCCATGTTCATACAGATGGCGGTGTAGATATTTCGAAGTTTATAGAGATAGCGCTGTAGTTATTTCCATATTTAAAGAGAAATCTGAGGAGATATTTCCATGTATATTCAGATAGCTGTGTAGATAGATCCAGGTTCATGCAGATAGCGGTGTAGATATTTCCATGTTCATCCAGATGCCGGTGTTCATATATCCATGTTCATACAGATGGCGGTGAAGATATTTCCATGTTCATAGAGATAGCGGTGTAGATATTTCCATGTTCATACAGTTAGCGGTGTAGATATTTCCATGTTCATACAGATGGCGGTGTAGATAATTCCATGTTCATAGAGATGGCGGTGTAGATATTTCCATATTTATACAGATAGCAGTGTAGTTATTTCCATGTTTATAGAGATAGCAGTGTAGATATTTCCATTGATATACAGATAGCTGTGTAGATATTTGCATGGTCATACAGATAGCGCTGTAGATATTTCCATGTTCGCACAGACAGCGGTGTAGATATTTCCATGTTCATACAGATAGCATTGTAGATATTTCCATGTTCATACAGATAACGGTGTAGATATTTCCATGTTCATACAGATAGCGGTGTAGATGTTTCCATGTTCATACAGTTAGCGGTGTAGATATTTCCATGTTCATACAGATGGCGGTGTAGATATTTTCATGTTCATACAGATGGCGGTATAGATATTTCCATGTTCATACAGATGGCGTTGTAGATATTTCCATGTTCATAGAGATGGTGGTATAAATATTTCCATGTTTATGCAGATAGCGGTATAGATATTTCCATGTTTATACAGATGGTGGTGTAGATATTTCCATGTTTATGGAGATGGCGGTGTAGATATTTCCATGTTCATGGAGATGGCGGTGTAAATATTTCCATGTTTATAGGGATGGCGGAGTTGATATTTTCATGTTTACACAGATGGCGGTGTAGATATTTCCATGTTTACACAGATAGCGGTGTAGACATTTCCATGTTTACACAGATAGCGGTGTGGATATTTCCATGTTTATGCAGATAGCGGTGTAGATATTTCCATGTTTATACAGATAGCGGTGCAGATATTTCCATGTTTATACAGATAGTTGGGCAGATATTTCCATGTTTATACAGATGGTGGTGTAGATATTTCGAAGTTTATAGAGATAGCGCTGTAGTTATTTCCATATTTATAGAGAAATCTGTGTAGATATTTCCGTGTATATTCAGATAGCTGTGTAGATATTTCCATGTTCATGCAGATAGCGGTGTAGATATTTCCATGTTCATCCAGATGCCGGTGTACTTATATCCATGTTCATACAGATGGCGGTGTAGATATTTACCTGTTCATACAGATGGCAGTATCGATATTTTCATGTTCGCAGAGATGGCGGTGTAGATATTTGCATGTTCATGGAGATGGCGGTGTAGATATTTCCATGTTTATACACATAGCGGTATAGATATTTCCATGTTTATACAGATGGTGGTGTAGATATTTCCATGTTTATAGAGATGGTGGTCTTGATATTTCCATGTTTACAGAGATAGTGGTGTAGTTATTTCCAAGTTTATAGAGACAGCATTGTAGATATTTCCATGTTCATACAGATAGCGGTGTAGATATTTCCATGTTCATACAGATAGCGGTGTAGATATTTCCATGTTCATACCAATAGCGGTGTAGACATTTCCATGTTCATGTATTTAGCGGTGTAGATATTTCCATGTTCATACAGATGGCGAAGATATTTCCATGTTCATACACATAGCGGTGTAGATATTTCCATGTTCATACAGTTAGCGGTGTAGATATTTCCATCTTCATACAGATGGCGGTGTAGATATTCCCATGTTCATAGAGATGGCGGTGTAGACAGTTCCATATTTATACAGATAGCAGTGTAGTTATTTCCATGTTTATAGAGATAGCAGTGTAGATATTTCCATTGATATACACATAGCTGTGTAGATATTTGCATGGTCATACAGATAGCGGTGTAGATATTTCCATGTTCGTACAGATAGCGGTGTAGATATTTCCATTTTCATACAGATAGCATTGTAGATATTTCCATGTTCATACTGGTAACGGTGTAGATATTTCCACGTTCATACAGATAGCGGTGTAGATATTTCCATGTTCATACAGATGGCGGTGAAGAGATTTCCATGTTAATACAGATGGTCGTGTACATATTTCCATGTTCATACAAATGGCGGTGTAGATATTTCCATGTTCATAGAGATGGCGGTGTAGATATTTCCATGTTCATAAAAATGGCGGTGTAGATATTTCCAAGTTCATAGAGATGGCGGTGTTGATGTTTCCATATTTATAGAGATAGCAGTGTAGTTATTTCCATGTTTATAGAGATAGTAGTGTAGATATTTCCATTGATATACAGATAGCTGTGTAGATATTTGCATGTTCATAAAGATACCAGTGTAGATATTTCCATGTTCATACAGATAGCGGTGTAGATATTTCCATGTTCATACAGATAGCGGTGTAGATATTTCCATGTCCATACAGATAGCGGTGTTGATATTTCCATGTTCATACAGATAGCAGTGTAGATAATTCCATGTTCATACAGTTAGCGGTTTAGATATTTCCATGTTCATACAGATGGCGGTGTAGATATTTACATGTTCATACAGATGGCGGTATAGATATTTACATGTTCGTACAGATAGCGGTGTAGATATTTCCATGTTCATATAGATAACGGTGTAGATATTTCCACGTTTATACAGATGGTGGTGTAGATATTTCCATGTTTATAGAGATGGCGGTCTAGATATTTCCATGTTTACAGAGATAGTGGCGTAGTTATTTCCAAGTTTATAGAGACAGCGTTGTAGATATTTCCATGTTTATACAGATAGCGGTGAAGGTATTTCCATGTTTATACAGATAGCGGTGTAGATATTTCCATGTTTATACAGATAGCAGTGTAGATATTTCCATGTTTATAGAGGTAGTGGTGTAGATAATTTCAATTTAATACAGAGAGCAGTGTAGGTATTTCCAAGTTCATACAGATAGCGGTGTAGATATTTTCATGTTCATACAGAGGACGGTGTAGATATTTCCATGTTTATTGGGATGGCGGTGTAGGTATTTCCATGTTCATACAGATAGCGGTGTAGATATTTCCATGTTCGTACAGTTAGCGGTGTAGATATTTCCATGTTCATACAGAGGGCGGTGTAGATATTTCCATGTTCATACAGATGGCGGTGTAGATATTTACATGTTCATACCGATGGCGGTATAGATATTTCCATGTTCGTACAGATGGCGGTGTAGATATTTCCATGTTTATACAGATAGCAGTGTAGTTATTTCCATGTTTATAGAGATAGCAGTGTAGATATTTCCATTGATATACAGATAGCTCTGTAGATATTTGCATGGTCATACAGATAGCGGTGTAGATATTTCCATGTTCGTACAGATAGCGGTGTAGATATTTCCATGTTGATACAGATAGCGGTGTAGATATTTCCATGTTCATACTGATAATGGTGTAGATATTTCCATGTTCATACAGATAACGGTGTAGATATTTCCATGTTCATACAGTTAGCGGTGTAGATATTTCCATGTTCATACAGATGGCGGTGTAGATATTTACATGTTCATACAGATGGTGGTGTAGATATTTCCATGTTTATAGAGATGGCGGTCTAGATATTTCCATGTTTACAGAGATAGTGGCGTAGTTATTTCCAAGTTTATAGAGACAGCGTTGTAGATATTTCCATGTTTATACAGATAGCGATGAAGATATTTCCATGTTTATACAGATAGCGGTGTAGACATTTCCATGTTTATGCAGATAGCAGTGAAGATATTTCCATGTTTATAGAGATAGCGGTGTAGATATTTCCATGTTTATACAGATAGCAGTGTAGATATTTCCATGTTTATAGAGATAGTGGTGTAGATAATTTCAATTTTATACAGAGAGCAGTGTAGATATTTCCACGTTCATACGGATAGCAGTGTAGATATTTCCACGTTTATAGTGATGGCGGTGCAGATATTTCCATGTACATACAGAGGACGGTGTAGATATTTCCATGTTTATTGGGATGGCGGTGTAGATGTTTTCATGTTTACACAGATGGCGGTGTAGATATTTCC
The DNA here is from genome assembly GCF_029281585.2 of Gorilla gorilla gorilla. Classification (NCBI taxonomy): domain Eukaryota; kingdom Metazoa; phylum Chordata; class Mammalia; order Primates; family Hominidae; genus Gorilla; species Gorilla gorilla. Next base: position 4,272,425 of record NC_073227.2, on the reverse strand, counting down.
ATGTTTACACAGATGGTGGTGTAGACAATTCCATGTTTACACATATAGCGGTGTGGATATTTCCATGTTTATGCAGATATCAGTGTAGTTATTTCCATGTTTATACAGATAGCGGTGCGGATATTTCCATGTTTATTCTGATAGCGGTGCGCATATTTCCATGTTTATACAGATAGTTGGGCAGATATTTCCATGTTTATACAGATAGCGGTGTAGATATTTCCATCTTAATACAGATGGCGGTGTAGATATGTCCATGTTTGTACAGATGGCGGTGTAGATATTTCCATGTTCATACAGATGGCGGTGTAGATATTTCGAAGTTTATAGAGATAGCGCTGTAGTTATTTCCATATTTAAAGAGAAATCTGTGGAGATATTTCCATGTATATTCAGATAGCTGTGTAGATAGATCCAGGTTCATGCAGATAGCGGTGTAGATATTTCCATGTTCATCCAGATGCCGGTGTACATATATCCATGTTCATACAGATGGCGGTGAAGATATTTCCATGTTCATAGAGATAGCGGTGTAGATATTTCCATGTTCATACAGTTAGCGGTGTAGATATTTCCATGTTCATACAGATGGTGGTGTAGATAATTCCATGTTCATAGAGATGGCGGTGTAGATATTTCCATATTTATACAGATAGCAGTGTAGTTATTTCCATGTTTATAGAGATAGCAGTGTAGATATTTCCATTGATATACAGATAGCTGTGAAGATATTTGCATGGTCATACAGATAGCGCTGTAGATATTTCCATGTTCGCACAGATAGCGGTGTAGAAATTTCCATGTTCATACAGATAGCATTGTAGATATTTCCATGTTCATACAGATAACGGTGTAGATATTTCCATGTTCATACAGATAGCGGTGTAGATGTTTCCATGTTCATACAGTTAGCGGTGTAGATATTTCCGTGTTCATACAGATGGTGGTGTAGATATTTTCATGTTCATACAGATGGCGGTATAGTTATTTCCATGTTCGTACAGATGGCGTTGTAGATATTTCCATGTTCATAGAGATGGTGGTATAAATATTTCCATGTTTATGCAGATAGCGGTATAGATATTTCCATGTTTATACAGATGGTGGTGTAGATATTTCCATGTTTATGGAGATGGCGGTGTAGATATTTCCATGTTCATGGAGATGGCGGTGTAAATATTTCCATGTTTATAGGGATGGCGGAGTTGATATTTTCATGTTTACACAGATGGCGGTGTAGATATTTCCATGTTTACACAGATAGCGGTGTAGACATTTCCATGTTTACACAGATAGCGGTGTGGATATTTCCATGTTTATGCAGATAGCGGTGTAGATATTTCCATGTTTATACAGATAGCGGTGCAGATATTTCCATGTTTATACAGATAGTTGGGCAGATATTTCCATGTTTATACAGATGGTGGTGTAGATATTTCGAAGTTTATAGAGATAGCGCTGTAGTTATTTCCATATTTATAGAGAAATCTGTGTAGATATTTCCGTGTATATTCAGATAGCTTTGTAGATATTTCCATGTTCATGCAGATAGCGGTGTAGATATTTCCATGTTTATCCTGATGCCGGTGTACTTATTTCCATGTTCATACAGATGGCGGTGAAGAGATTTCCATGTTAATACAGATGGTCGTGTAGATATTTCCATGTTCATACAAATGGCGGTGTAGATATTTCCATGTTCATAGAGATGGCGGTGTAGATATTTCCATGTTCATAAAAATGGCGGTGTAGATATTTCCATGTTCATAGAGATGGCGGTGTTGATGTTTCCATATTTATAGAGACAGCAGTGTAGTTATTTCCATGTTTACAGAGATAGTAGTGTAGATATTTCCATTGATATACAGATAGCTGTGTAGATATTTGCATGTTCATAAAGATACCAGTGTAGATATTTCCATGTTCATACAGATAGCGGTGTAGATATTTCCATGTTCATACAGATAGCGGTGTAGATATTTCCATGTTCATACAGATAGCGGTGTTGATATTTCCATGTTCATACAGATAGCGGTGTAGATAATTCCATGTTCATACAGTTAGCGGTTTAGATATTTCCATGTTCATACAGATGGCGGTGTAGATATTTACATGTTCATACAGATGGCGGTGTAGTTATTTCCATGTTCATACAGATGGCGGTGTAGATATTTCCATCTTAATACAGATAGCGGTGTAGATATTTCCATGTTCATACAGATAGCGGTGTAGATATTTCCAAGTTCATACCAAGAGCGGTGTAGACATTTCCATGTTCATGTATTTAGCGGTGTAGATATTTCCATGTTCATACAGATGGCGAAGATATTTCCATGTTCATAGAGATGGCGGTGTAGATATTTCCATGTTCATAAAAATGGCGGTGTAGATATTTACATGTTCATACAGATGGCGGTGTAGATATTTCCATGTTCATACAGATAGTGGTGTAGATATTTCCATGTTCATACCAATAGCGGTGTAGACATTTCCATGTTCATGTATTTAGCGGTGTAGATATTTCCATGTTCATACAGATGGCGAAGATATTTCCATGTTCATACACATAGCGGTGTAGATATTTCCATGTTCATACAGTTAGCGGTGTAGATATTTCCATGTTCATACAGATGGCGGTGTAGATATTTCCACGTTCATTGAGATGGCGGTGTAGATAGTTCCATATTTATACAGATAGCTGTGTAGTTATTTCCATGTTTATAGAGATAGCAGTTTAGATATTTCCATTGATATACTCATAGCTGTGTAGATATTTGCATGGTCATACAGATAGCGGTGTAGATATTTCCATGTTCATACAGATAGCGGTGTAGATATTTCCATGTTCATACAGATAGCGGTGTAGATATTTCCATGTTCATATAGATAGCGGTTTAGATATTTCCATGTTCATACTGATGGCGGTGTAGATATTTACATGTTCATACAGATGGCGGTGTAGTTATTTCCATGTTCATACAGATAGCGGTGTAGGTATTTCCATCTTCATACAGATAGCGGTGTAGATATTTCAATGTTCATACAGATAGCTGTGTAGATATTTCCATGTTCATACCAATAGCGGTGTAGACATTTCCATGTTCATGTATTTAGCGGTGTAGATATTTCCATGTTCATACAGTTAGCGGTGTAGATATTTCCATGTTCATAGAAATGGCGGTGTAGATATTTCCATGTTCATAGAGATGGCGGTGTAGATATTTCCATATTTATACAGATAGCAGTGTAGTTATTTCCATGTTTATAGAGATAGCAGTGTAGATATTTCCATTGATATACAGATTGCTGTGTAGATATTTGCATGGTCATACAGATAGTGCTGTAGATATTTCTATGTTCGTACAGATAGCGGTGTAGATATTTCCATGTTCATACAGATAGCATTGTAGATATTTCCATGTTCATACAGATAATGGTGTAGATATTTCCATGTTCATACAGATAGCGGTGTAGATGTTTCCATGTTCATACAGTTAGCGGTGTAGATATTTCCATGTTCATACAGATGGCGGTGTAGATATTTTCATGTTCATACAGATGCCGGTGTACATATATCCATGTTCATACAGATGGCGGTGTAGATATTTCCATGTTCATACAGATGGCGGTGTAGATATTTCCATGTTCATACAAATGGTGGTGTAGATATTTCCATGTTCATAGAGATGGCGGTGTAGATATTTCCATGTTTATACAGATAGCAGTGTAGATATTTCCATGTTTATAGAGATAGTGGTGTAGATAATTTCAATTTTATACAGAGAGCAGTGTAGATATTTCCACGTTCATACAGATAGCGCTGTAGATATTTCCACGTTTATAGAGATGGCGGTGCAGATATGTCCATGTTCATACAGAGGACGGTGTAGATATTTCCGTGTTTATTGGGATGGCGGTGTAGACATTTCCATGTTTACACAGATAGCGGTGTGGATATTTCCATGTTTATGCAGATAGCGGTGTAGTTATTTCCTTGTTTATACAGAAAGCGGTGCGGATATTTCCATGTTAATACAGATAGTGGTGCAGATATTTCCATGTTTATACAGATAGCGGTGTAGATATTTCCATCTTAATACAGATGGCGGTGTAGATTCGTCCATGTTCATACAGATAGCGGTGTAGATATTTACATGTTCTTACAGATAGCGGTGTAGATATTTCCATGTTGATACAGATAGCGGTGTAGATATTCCCATGTTCCTACAGATAAAGGTGTAGATATTTCCATGTTCATGCAGATAGCGGTGTAGTTATTTCCATGTTCATCCAGATGCCGGTGTAGATTCATCCATGTTCATACAGATGGCGGTGAAGATATATCCATGTTCATACAGATGGCTGTGTAGATATTTCCATGTTCATAGAGATGGCGGTGTAGATATTTCCATGTTGATACAGATAGCAGTGTAGTTATTTCCATGTTTATAAAGATAGCAGTGTAGATATTTCCATTGATATACAGAATGCGGTGTAGATATTTCCATGTTCATACAGATAGCGGTGTAGATATTTCCATGTTCATACAGATAGCAGTGTAGATATTTCCATTTTCATACAGATAGCGGTGTAGATATTTCCATGTTCACACAGTTAGCGGTGTAGATATTTCCAAGTTCATACAGATGGCGGTGTAGATATTTACATGTTCATACAGATGGCGGTGTAGATATTTCCATGTTCGTACGGATGGCAGTGTAGATATTTCCATGTTCATACAGGTGGCGGTGTAGATATTTCCATGTTTATACAGATAGCAGTGTAGTTATTTCCATGTTTACAGAGATAGCAGTGAAGATATTTCCATTGATATACAGATAGCTGTGTAGATATTTGCATGTTCATACAGATAGCGGTGAAGATATTTCCATGTTCATACAGATAGCGGTGTAGATATTTCCATGTTCATACAGAGAGCGGTGTAGATATTTCCATGTTCATACAGATAGCGGTGTAGGTATTTCCATTTTCCTACAGATAGCGGTGTAGGTATTTCCATGTTCATACAGTTAGCGGTGTAGATATTTCCATGTTCATACAGATGGCGGTTTAGATATTTACATGTTCATACAGATGGCGGTGTAAATATTTCCAAGTTCTTACAGATGGCGGTGTAGATATTTCCATGTTCATAGAGATCGCGGTGTAGATATTTCCATGTTTATGCAGATAGCGGTATAGATATTTCCATGTTTGTACAGATAGCAGTGTAGATATTTCCATGTTCATACAGATAACGGTGTAGATATTTCCATGTTCATACAGATAGCGGTATAGATATTTCCATGTTCATACAGTTAGGGGTGTATATATTTCCATGTTCATACAAATGGCGGGGTAGATATTTCCATGTTCATACAGATAGCGGTGTAGATATTTCCATGTTCATACAGTTAGCGGTGTAGATATTTCCATGTTCATACAGATGGCGGTGTAGATATTTCCATGTTTATACAGATAGCAGTGTAGTTATATCCATGTTTATAGAGACAGCTGTGTAGATATTTCCATTGATATACAGATAGCTGTGTAAATATTTGCATGTTCATACAGATATCGGTGTAGATATTTCCATGTTCGTACAGATAGCGGTGTAGATATTTCCATGTTCGTACAGATAGCGGTGTAGTAGATATTTCCATGTTCATACAGATAACGGTGTAGATATTTCCGTGTTCATACAGATAGCGGTGTAGATATTTCCATGTTCATACAGTTAGCGGTGTAGATATTTCCATGTTCATACAGATGGCGGTGTAGATATTTACATGTTCATACCGATGGCGGTGTTGATATTTCCATGTTCATACAGATAGCGGTGTCGATATTTCCATGTTCATACAGATAGCGGTGTAGTTCTTGCCATGTTTATAGAGATAGCAGTGTAGATATTTCCATTGATATAGATAGCTGTGTAGATATTTGCGTGTTCATAGAGATAGCGGTGTAGATATTTTCATGTTCATACAGATAGCGGTGTAGATATTTCCATGTTCATACAGATGGCGGTGTAGATATTTCCATGTTCATACAGATAGCGGTGTAGATATTTCCATGTTCATACAGTTAGCTGTGTAGATATTTCCATGTTCATACAGATGGCGGTGTAGATATTTACATGTTCATACAGATGGCGGTGTAGATATTTCCATGTTCATACAGATAGCGGTGTAGATATTTCCATGTCCATACAGATAGCGGTGTAGATATTTCCATGTTCATACAGATAGAGGCGTAGATATTTCCATGTTCATACCAATAGCGGTGTAGACATTTCCATGTTCATACATTTAGCGGTGTAGATATTTCCATGTTCATACAGATGGCGGTGAAGATATTTCCATGTTCATACAGATGGCGGTGTAGATATTTCCATGTTTGTACGGATGGCAGTGTAGATATTTCCATGTTCATACAGGTGGCGGTGTAGATATTTCCATCTTTATACAGATAGCAGTGTAGTTATTTCCATGTTAATAGAGATATCTGTGTAGATATTTCCATTGATATACAGATAGCTGTGTAGATATTTGCATGTTCATGCAGATAGCGGTGTAGATATTTCCATGTTCGTACAGATAGCGGTGTAGATATTTCCATGTTCATACAGATAGCGGTGTAGATATTTCCATGTTCATACAGATAACGGTGTAGACATTTCCATGTTCATACAGACAGCGGTGTAGATATTTCCATGTTCATACAGTTAGCGGTGTAGATATTTCCATGTTCATACAGATGGCGGTGTAGATATTTACATGTTCATACAGATGGCGGTGTAGATATTTCCATGTTTATGCAGATAGCGGTATAGATATTTCCATGTTTATACAGATGGTGGTGTAGATATTTCCATGTATATAGAGATGGCGCTCTAGATATTTCCATGTTTACAGAGATAGTGGTGTAGTTATTTCCAAGTTTATAGTGACAGCGTTGTAGATATTTCCATGTTTATACAGATAGCGGTGAAGATATTTCCATGTTTATACAGATAGCGGTGTAGATATTTCCATGTTTATAGAGATAGCAGTGTAGATAGGTCCATTTTTATAGAGATTGTTTTGTAGATAATTTCAATTCCATACAGAGAGCAGTGTAGATATTTCCAAGTTCATACAGACAGCGGTGTAGATATTTCCACGTTTATAGAGATGGCGGTGTAGATATTTCCATGTTCATACTGATGGCGGTGTACATATTTCCATGTTTATAGGGATGGCGGTGTAGATATTTTCATGTTTACACAGATGGCGGTGTAGATATTTCCATGTTTACACAGATAGCGGTGTAGACATTTCCATGTTTACACAGATAGCGGTGTGGATATTTCCATGTTTATGCAGATGGCAGTGTAGATATTTCCATGTTTATACAGATAGCGGTGCGGATATTTCCATGTTTATACAGATAGTTGGGCAGATATTTCCATGTTCATACAGATGGCGGTGTAGATATTTCGAAGTTTATAGAGATAGCGCTGTAGTTATTTCCATATTTATAGAGAAATCTATGTAGATATTACCACGTATATTCAGATAGCTGTGTAGATATTTCCATGTTCATGCAGATAGCGGTGTAGATATTTCCATGTTCATCCAGATGCCGGTGTACATATATCCATGTTCATACAGATGGTGGTGAAGATATTTCCATGTTCATACAGATGGTGGTGTAGATATTTCCATGTTCATACAAATGGCGGTGTAGATATTTCCATGTTCATAGAGATGGCGGTGTAGATATTTCCATGTTCATACAAATCGCGGTGCAGATATTTCCATCTTCATAGAGATGGCGGTGTAGATATTTCCGTATTTATACAGATAGCAGTGTAGTTATTTCCATGTTTATAGAGATAGCAGTGTAGATATTTCCATTGATATACAGATAGCTGTGTAGATATTTGCATGTTCATACAGATAGCGGTGTAGATATTTCCATGTTCATACAGATAGCGGTGTAGATATTTCCATGTTTTTACAGATAGCAGTGTAGATATTTCCATGTTCATACAGATAGCGGTGTAGATATTTCCATGTTCATACAGGTGGCGGTGTAGCTATTTCCATGTTTATACTGATAGCAGTGTAGTTATTTCCATGTTTATAAAGACAGCTGTGTAGATATTTCCATTGTTATACAGATAGCTGTGTAGATATTTGCATGTTCATACAGATAGCAGTGTATATATTTCCATGTTCGTACTGATAGCGGTGTAGATATTTCCATGTTCATACAGATAGTGGTGTAGATATTTCCATGTTCATACAGTTAGCGGTGTAGATATTTCCATGTTCATACAGATGGCGGTGTAGATATTTACATGTTCATACAGATTTCGGTATAGATATTTCCACGTTCGTACAGATGGCGGTGTAGATATTTCCATGTTCATAGAGATGGCGGTGTAGATACTTCCATGTTTATGCCGATAACGGTATAGATATTTCCATGTTTATACAGATGGTGGTGTAGATATTTCCATGTTTATAGAGATGGCGGTCTAGATATTTCCATGTTTACAGAGATAGTGGTGTAGTTATTTCCAAGTTTATAGAGACAGCGTTGTAGATATTTCCATGTTTATACAGATAGCGGTAAAGATATTTCCGTGTTTATACAGATAGCGGTGTAGATATTTCCAAGTTTATACAGATAGCAGTGTAGATATTTCCATGTTTATACAGATAGCGGTAAAGATATTTCCATGTTTATAAAGATAGCGGTGTAGATAATTCCAAGTGCATTCAGATAGCGGTGTAGATATTTCCCCGTTTATAGAGATGGCTGTGTAGATATTTCCATGTTCATACAGAGGACGGTGTAGATATTTCCTTGTTTATAGGGATGGCGGTGTAGACATTTCCATGTTTACACAGATAGCGGTGTGGATATTTCCATGTTTATGCAGATAGCAGTGTAGATATTTCCATGTTTATACAGATAGCGGTGCGGATATTTCCATGTTTATTCAGATAGCGGTGCGGATATTTCCATGTTTATACAGATAGTTGGGCAGATATTTCCATGTTTATGCAGATAGCGGTGTAGATATTTCCATCTTAATACAGATGGCGGTGTAGATATGTCCATGTTCATACAGATGGCGGTGTAGATAGTTCCATGTTCATAGAGATGGCGGTGTAGATATTTCCATGTTCATACAAATGGCGGTGTAGATATTTCCATGTTCATAGAGATGGCGGGATAGATATTTCCATATTTATAGAGATAGCAGTGTAGTTATTTCCATTTTTATAGAGATAGCAGTGTAGATATTTCCATTGATATACAGATAGCTGTGTAGATATTTGAATGTTCATAGAGATAGCGGTGTAGATATTTCCATGTTCATAAAGATAGCGCCGTAGATATTTCCATGTTCATACCAATAGCGGTGTAGATATTTCCATGTTCATACAGATAGCGGTGTAGATATTTCCATGTTCATACAGTTAGCGGTGTAGATATTTCCATGTTCATACAGATGGCGGTGTAGATATTTACATGTTCATACAGATGGCGGTGTAGATATATCCATGTTCATACAGATAGCGGTGTAGATATTTCCATGTTCATACAGATAGCGGTGTAGATATTTCCATCTTCATACAGATAGCGGTGTAGATATTTGAATGTTCTTACCGATAGTTGTGTAGATATTTCCATGTTCATACAGTTAGCGGTGTAGATATTTCCATGTTCATACAGATGGCGGTGTAGATATTTACATGTTCATACAGATGGCGGTGTAGATATTTCCATGTTTGTACGGATGGCAGTGTAGATATTTCCAAGTTCATACAGGTGGCGGTGTAGATATTTCCATGTTTATACAGATAGCAGAGTAGTTATTTCCATGTTTATTGAGATAGCTGTGTAGATATTTGCATTGATATACAGATAGCTGTGTAGATATTTGCATGTTCATACAGAAAGCGGGGTAGATGTTTCCATGTTCGTACAGATAGCCGTGTAGATATTTCCATGTTCATACAGATAGCGGTGTAGATATTTCCACGTTTATAGAGATGGCGGTGTAGATATTTCCATGTTCATACAGATTGCGGTGTACATATTTCCATGTTTATAGGGATGGCGGTGTAGACATTTTCATGTTTACACAGAAGGCGGTGTTGATATTTCCATGTTTACACAGATAGCTTTGTAGACATTTCCATGTTTACACAGATGGCGGTGTGGATATTTCCATGTTTATGCAAATAGCAGTGTAGATATTTCCATGTTTACACAGATAGCGGTGCGGATATTTCCATGTTTATACAGATAGTTGGGCAGATATTTCCATGTTTATACAGATAGCGGTGTAGATATTTCCATCTTAATACAGATGGCGGTGTAGATATGTCCATGTTCAAACAGATGGCGGTGTAGATATTTCCATGTACATACAGATGGCGGAGTAGATATTTCGATGTTTATAGCGATAGCGCTGTAGTTATTTCCATACTTATAGAGAAATCTGTGTAGATATTTCCATGTATATTCAGATAGCTGTGTAGATATTTCCATGTTCATGCAGATAGCGGTGTAGATATTTCCATGTTCATCCAGATGCCGGTGTACATATATCCATGTTCATACAGATTGCGATGAAGATATTTCCATGTTCATACAGATGGCGGTGTAGGTATTTCCATGTTCATACAAATGGCGGTGTAGTTACGCCCATGTTCATAGAGATGGCGGTGTAGATATTTCCAGGTTCATACAAATGGCGGTGTAGGTATTTCCATGTTCATAGAGATGGCGGTGTAGATATTTCCAAGTTTATACAGATAGCAGTGTAGTTATTTCCATGTTTATAGAGATACCAGTCTGGATATTTCCATTGATATACAGATAGCTGTGTAGATATTTGCATGTTCATACAGATAGCGGTGTAGATATTTCCATGTTTATACAGATAGCGGTGTAGATATTTCCATATTCATACAGATAGCGGTGTAGATATTTCCATGTTCATACAGATAGCGGTGTAGATATTTCCATGTTCATACACTTAGCGGTGTAGATATTTCCATGTTCATACAGATGGCGGTGTAGATATTTACATGTTCATACAGATGGCGGTGTAGATATTTCCATGTTCATACAGATAGCGGTGTAGAGATTTCCATGTTCATACAGATAGCGGTGTAGATATTTCCATGTTGATACAGATAGCGGTGTAGATATTTCCATGTTCATACCAATAGCGTTGTAGACATTTCCATGTTCATACAGTTAGCGGTGTAGATATTTCCATGTTCATACAGATGGCGGTATAGATATTTCCATGTCCATACAGACGGCGGTATAGATATTTCCATGTTCGTACACATAGCGGTGTAGATATTTCCATGTTCATACAGTTAGCGGTGTAGATATTTCCATGTTCATACAGATGGCGGTGTAGATATTTCCATGTTTATACAGATGGAGGTGTGGATATTTCCATGTATATAGAGATGGCGGTCTAGATATTTCCATGTTTACAGAGATAGTGGTGTAGTTATTTCCAAGTTTATAGAGACAGCGTTGTTGATATTTCCATGTTTATACAGATAGCAGTGAAGATATTTCCATGTTTATACAGATAGCGGTGTAGACATTTCCATGTTTATGCAGATAGCAGTGAAGATATTTCCATGTTTATAGAGATAGTGGTGTAGATAATTTCAATTTTATACAAAGTGCAGTGTAGATATTTCCAAGTTCATACAGATAGTGGTGTAGATATTTCCAGGTTCATACAAATGGCAGTGTAGATATTTACATGTTCATACAAATGGCGGTATAGTTATTTCCATGTTCGTACAGATGGCGGTGTGGATATTTCCATGTTCATACCAATAGCGGTGTAGATATTTCCATGTTCATACAGTTATCGGTGTAGATATTTCCATGTTCATACAGAAGGCGGCGTAGATATTTACATGTTCATACAGATGGCGGTGAAGATATTTCCATGTTCGTACGGATGGCAGTGTAGATATTTCCATGTTCATACAGGTGGCGGTGTAGATATTTCCATGTTCATACAGATAGCGGTGTAGATATTTCCATGTTCATACAGATAGCGGTGTAGATAATTCCATGTTCATGCAGTTAGCTGTGTAGATATTTCCATATTCATACAGATGGCGGTGTAGATATTTACATGTTCATACAGATGGCGGTGTAGATATTTCCATGTTCATACAGATAGCGGTGTAGATATTTCCATGTTCATACAGACAGCGGTGTAGATATTTCCATGTTCATACAGATAACGGTGAAGATATTTCCATGTTCATACAGATGGCGGTGTAGATATTTCCATGTTTGTACGGATGGCAGTGTAGATATTTCCATGTTCATACATGTGGCGGTGTAGATATTTCCATGTTTATACAGATAGCAGTGTAGTTATTTCCATGTTAATAGAGATAGCTGTGTGGATATTTCGATTGATATACAGATAGCTGTGTAGATATTTGCATGTTCAAACAGATAGCGGTGTAGATATTTCCATGTTCGTACAGATAGCGGTGAAGATATTTCCATGTTTATACAGATAGCGGCGTAGATATTTCCATGTTTATACAGATAGCAGTGTAGGTATTTCCATGTTTATAGAGATAGTGGTGTAGATAATTTCAATTTTATACAGAGAGCAGTGTAGATATTTCCAAGTTCATACAGATAGTGGTGTCGATATTTCCAGGTTCATACAAATGGCGGTGTAGATATTTCAATGTTCTTCCAGATAGCGGTTTAGTTATTTCCATGTTCATTCAGATAGCGGTGTTGATATTTCCATGTTCATACAGATAACGGTGTAGATATTTCCATGTTCGTACAGATGGCGGTGTAGATATTTCCATGTTCATACAGTTAGCGGTGTAGATATTTCCATGTTCATACAGATGGCGGTGTAGATATTTCCATGTTTATACAGATAGCAGTGTAGTTATATCCATGTTTATAGAGACAGCTGTGTAGATATTTCCATTGATATACAGATAGCTGTGTAAATATTTGCATGTTCATACAGATATCGGTGTAGATATTTCCATGTTCGTACAGATAGCGGTGTAGATATTTCCATGTTCGTACAGATAGCGGTGTAGTAGATATTTCCATGTTCATACAGATAACGGTGTAGATATTTCCGTGTTCATACAGATAGCGGTGTAGATATTTCCATGTTCATACAGTTAGCGGTGTAGATATTTCCATGTTCATACAGATGGCGGTGTAGATATTTACATGTTCATACCGATGGCGGTGTTGATATTTCCATGTTCATACAGATAGCGGTGTAGATATTTCCATGTTTATAGAGATAGCAGTGTAGATAGGTCCATTTTTATAGAGATAGTTTTGTAGATAATTTCAATTCCATACAGAGAGCAGTGTAGATATTTCCAAGTTCATACAGACAGCGGTGTAGATATTTCCACGTTTATAGAGATGGCGGTGTAGATATTTCCATGTTCATACTGATGGCGGTGTACATATTTCCATGTTTATAGGGATGGCGGTGTAGATATTTTCATGTTTACACAGATGGCGGTGTAGATATTTCCATGTTTACACAGATAGCGGTGTAGACATTTCCATGTTTACACAGATAGCGGTGTGGATATTTCCATGTTTATGCAGATGGCAGTGTAGATATTTCCATGTTTATACAGATAGCGGTGCGGATATTTCCATGTTTATACAGATAGTTGGGCAGATATTTCCATGTTCATACAGATGGCGGTGTAGATATTTCGAAGTTTATAGAGATAGCGCTGTAGTTATTTCCATATTTATAGAGAAATCTATGTAGATATTACCACGTATATTCAGATAGCTGTGTAGATATTTCCATGTTCATGCAGATAGCGGTGTAGATATTTCCATGTTCATCCAGATGCCGGTGTACATATATCCATGTTCATACAGATGGTGGTGAAGATATTTCCATGTTCATACAGATGGTGGTGTAGATATTTCCATGTTCATACAAATGGCGGTGTAGATATTTCCATGTTCATAGAGATGGCGGTGTAGATATTTCCATGTTCATACAAATCGCGGTGCAGATATTTCCATCTTCATAGAGATGGCGGTGTAGATATTTCCGTATTTATACAGATAGCAGTGTAGTTATTTCCATGTTTATAGAGATAGCAGTGTAGATATTTCCATTGATATACAGATAGCTGTGTAGATATTTGCATGTTCATACAGATAGCGGTGTAGATATTTCCATGTTCATACAGATAGCGGTGTAGATATTTCCATGTTTTTACAGATAGCAGTGTAGATATTTCCATGTTCATACAGATAGCGGTGTAGATATTTCCATGTTCATACAGGTGGCGGTGTAGCTATTTCCATGTTTATACTGATAGCAGTGTAGTTATTTCCATGTTTATAAAGACAGCTGTGTAGGTATTTCCATTGTTATACAGATAGCTGTGTAGATATTTGCATGTTCATACAGATAGCAGTGTATATATTTCCATGTTCGTACTGATAGCGGTGTAGATATTTCCATGTTCATACAGATAGTGGTGTAGATATTTCCATGTTCATACAGTTAGCGGTGTAGATATTTCCATGTTCATACAGATGGCGGTGTAGATATTTACATGTTCATACAGATTTCGGTATAGATATTTCCACGTTCGTACAGATGGCGGTGTAGATATTTCCATGTTCATAGAGATGGCGGTGTAGATACTTCCATGTTTATGCCGATAACGGTATAGATATTTCCATGTTTATACAGATGGTGGTGTAGATATTTCCATGTTTATAGAGATGGCGGTCTAGATATTTCCATGTTTACAGAGATAGTGGTGTAGTTATTTCCAAGTTTATAGAGACAGCGTTGTAGATATTTCCATGTTTATACAGATAGCGGTAAAGATATTTCCATGTTTATACAGATAGCGGTGTAGATATTTCCAAGTTTATACAGATAGCAGTGTAGATATTTCCATGTTTATACAGATAGCGGTAAAGATATTTCCATGTTTATAAAGATAGCGGTGTAGATAATTCCAAGTGCATTCAGATAGCGGTGTAGATATTTCCCCGTTTATAGAGATGGCTGTGTAGATATTTCCATGTTCATACAGAGGACGGTGTAGATATTTCCTTGTTTATAGGGATGGCGGTGTAGACATTTCCATGTTTACACAGATAGCGGTGTGGATATTTCCATGTTTATGCAGATAGCAGTGTAGATATTTCCATGTTTATACAGATAGCGGTGCGGATATTTCCATGTTTATTCAGATAGCGGTGCGGATATTTCCATGTTTATACAGATAGTTGGGCAGATATTTCCATGTTTATGCAGATAGCGGTGTAGATATTTCCATCTTAATACAGATGGCGGTGTAGATATGTCCATGTTCATACAGATGGCGGTGTAGATAGTTCCATGTTCATAGAGATGGCGGTGTAGATATTTCCATGTTCATACAAATGGCGGTGTAGATATTTCCATGTTCATAGAGATGGCGGGATAGATATTTCCATATTTATAGAGATAGCAGTGTAGTTATTTCCATTTTTATAGAGATAGCAGTGTAGATATTTCCATTGATATACAGATAGCTGTGTAGATATTTGAATGTTCATAGAGATAGCGGTGTAGATATTTCCATGTTCATAAAGATAGCGCCGTAGATATTTCCATGTTCATACCAATAGCGGTGTAGATATTTCCATGTTCATACAGATAGCGGTGTAGATATTTCCATGTTCATACAGTTAGCGGTGTAGATATTTCCATGTTCATACAGATGGCGGTGTAGATATTTACATGTTCATACAGATGGCGGTGTAGATATATCCATGTTCATACAGATAGCGGTGTAGATATTTGAATGTTCTTACCGATAGTTGTGTAGATATTTCCATGTTCATACAGTTAGCGGTGTAGATATTTCCATGTTCATACAGATGGCGGTGTAGATATTTACATGTTCATACAGATGGCGGTGTAGATATTTCCATGTTTGTACGGATGGCAGTGTAGATATTTCCAAGTTCATACAGGTGGCGGTGTAGATATTTCCATGTTTATACAGATAGCAGAGTAGTTATTTCCATGTTTATTGAGATAGCTGTGTAGATATTTGCATTGATATACAGATAGCTGTGTAGATATTTGCATGTTCATACAGAAAGCGGGGTAGATGTTTCCATGTTCGTACAGATAGCCGTGTAGATATTTCCATGTTCATACAGATAGCGGTGTAGATATTTCCACGTTTATAGAGATGGCGGTGTAGATATTTCCATGTTCATACAGATTGCGGTGTACATATTTCCATGTTTATAGGGATGGCGGTGTAGACATTTTCATGTTTACACAGAAGGCGGTGTTGATATTTCCATGTTTACACAGATAGCTTTGTAGACATTTCCATGTTTACACAGATGGCGGTGTGGATATTTCCATGTTTATGCAAATAGCAGTGTAGATATTTCCATGTTTACACAGATAGCGGTGCGGATATTTCCATGTTTATACAGATAGTTGGGCAGATATTTCCATGTTTATACAGATAGCGGTGTAGATATTTCCATCTTAATACAGATGGCGGTGTAGATATGTCCATGTTCAAACAGATGGCGGTGTAGATATTTCCATGTACATACAGATGGCGGAGTAGATATTTCGATGTTTATAGCGATAGCGCTGTAGTTATTTCCATACTTATAGAGAAATCTGTGTAGATATTTCCATGTATATTCAGATAGCTGTGTAGATATTTCCATGTTCATGCAGATAGCGGTGTAGATATTTCCATGTTCATCCAGATGCCGGTGTACATATATCCATGTTCATACAGATTGCGATGAAGATATTTCCATGTTCATACAGATGGCGGTGTAGGTATTTCCATGTTCATACAAATGGCGGTGTAGTTACGCCCATGTTCATAGAGATGGCGGTGTAGATATTTCCAGGTTCATACAAATGGCGGTGTAGGTATTTCCATGTTCATAGAGATGGCGGTGTAGATATTTCCAAGTTTATACAGATAGCAGTGTAGTTATTTCCATGTTTATAGAGATACCAGTCTGGATATTTCCATTGATATACAGATAGCTGTGTAGATATTTGCATGTTCATACAGATAGCGGTGTAGATATTTCCATGTTTATACAGATAGCGGTGTAGATATTTCCATATTCATACAGATAGCGGTGTAGATATTTCCATGTTCATACAGATAGCGGTGTAGATATTTCCATGTTCATACACTTAGCGGTGTAGATATTTCCATGTTCATACAGATGGCGGTGTAGATATTTACATGTTCATACAGATGGCGGTGTAGATATTTCCATGTTCATACAGATAGCGGTGTAGAGATTTCCATGTTCATACAGATAGCGGTGTAGATATTTCCATGTTGATACAGATAGCGGTGTAGATATTTCCATGTTCATACCAATAGCGTTGTAGACATTTCCATGTTCATACAGTTAGTGGTGTAGATATTTCCATGTTCATACAGATGGCGGTATAGATATTTCCATGTCCATACAGACGGCGGTATAGATATTTCCATGTTCGTACACATAGCGGTGTAGATATTTCCATGTTCATACAGTTAGCGGTGTAGATATTTCCATGTTCATACAGATGGCGGTGTAGATATTTCCATGTTTATACAGATGGAGGTGTGGATATTTCCATGTATATAGAGATGGCGGTCTAGATATTTCCATGTTTACAGAGATAGTGGTGTAGTTATTTCCAAGTTTATAGAGACAGCGTTGTTGATATTTCCATGTTTATACAGATAGCAGTGAAGATATTTCCATGTTTATACAGATAGCGGTGTAGACATTTCCATGTTTATGCAGATAGCAGTGAAGATATTTCCATGTTTATAGAGATAGTGGTGTAGATAATTTCAATTTTATACAAAGTGCAGTGTAGATATTTCCAAGTTCATACAGATAGTGGTGTAGATATTTCCAGGTTCATACAAATGGCAGTGTAGATATTTACATGTTCATACAAATGGCGGTATAGTTATTTCCATGTTCGTACAGATGGCGGTGTGGATATTTCCATGTTCATACCAATAGCGGTGTAGATATTTCCATGTTCATACAGTTATCGGTGTAGATATTTCCATGTTCATACAGAAGGCGGCGTAGATATTTACATGTTCATACAGATGGCGGTGAAGATATTTCCATGTTCGTACGGATGGCAGTGTAGATATTTCCATGTTCATACAGGTGGCGGTGTAGATATTTCCATGTTCATACAGATAGCGGTGTAGATATTTCCATGTTCATACAGATAGCGGTGTAGATAATTCCATGTTCATGCAGTTAGCTGTGTAGATATTTCCATATTCATACAGATGGCGGTGTAGATATTTACATGTTCATACAGATGGCGGTGTAGATATTTCCATGTTCATACAGATAGCGGTGTAGATATTTCCATGTTCATACAGACAGCGGTGTAGATATTTCCATGTTCATACAGATAACGGTGAAGATATTTCCATGTTCATACAGATGGCGGTGTAGATATTTCCATGTTTGTACGGATGGCAGTGTAGATATTTCCATGTTCATACATGTGGCGGTGTAGATATTTCCATGTTTATACAGATAGCAGTGTAGTTATTTCCATGTTAATAGAGATAGCTGTGTGGATATTTCCATTGATATACAGATAGCTGTGTAGATATTTGCATGTTCAAACAGATAGCGGTGTAGATATTTCCATGTTCGTACAGATAGCGGTGAAGATATTTCCATGTTTATACAGATAGCGGCGTAGATATTTCCATGTTTATACAGATAGCAGTGTAGGTATTTCCATGTTTATAGAGATAGTGGTGTAGATAATTTCAATTTTATACAGAGAGCAGTGTAGATATTTCCAAGTTCATACAGATAGTGGTGTCGATATTTCCAGGTTCATACAAATGGCGGTGTAGATATTTCAATGTTCTTCCAGATAGCGGTTTAGTTATTTCCATGTTCATTCAGATAGCGGTGTTGATATTTCCATGTTCATACAGATAACGGTGTAGATATTTCCATGTTCGTACAGATGGCGGTGTAGATATTTCCATGTTCATAGAGATGGCGGTGTAGATATTTCCATGTTTATGCAGATAGCGGTATAGATATTTCCATGTTTATTCAGATGGTGGTGTAGATATTTCCATGTTTATAGAGATGGAGGTCTAGATATTTCCATGTTTACAGAGATAGTGGTGTAGTTATTTCCAAGTTTATAGAGACAGCGTTGTAAATATTTCCATGTTTATACAGATAGCTGTGAAGATATTTCCTTGTTTATACAGAGAGCGGTGTAGATATTTCCATGTTTATACAGATAGCAGTGTAGATATTTCCATGTTTATAGAGATAGTGGTGTAGATAATTTCAATTTTATACAGAGAGCAGTGTAGATATTTCCAAGTTCATACAGATAGCGGTGCAGATATTTCCACGTTTATAGAGATGGCGGTGTAGATATTTCCATGTTCATACAGATGGCGGTGTAGATATTTCCATGTTTATAGGGATGGCGGTGTAGATATTTTCATGTTTACACAGATGGCGGTGTAGATATTTCCATGTTTACACAGATAGCGGTGTAGACATTTCCATGTTTACACAGATAGCGGTGTGGATATTTCCATGTTTATGCAGATAACAGTGTAGATATTTCCATGTTTATACAGATAGCGGTGCAGATATTTCCATGTTTATACAGATAGTTGGGCAGATATTTCCATGTTTATACAGATAGCGGTGTAGATATTTCCATCTTAATACAGATGGCGGTGTAGACATGTCCATGTTCGTACAGATGGCGGTGTAGAATTTCCATGTTCATACAGATGGTGGTGTAGATATTTCGAAGTTTATAGAGATAGCGCTGTAGTTATTTCCATATTTATAGAGAAATCTGTGTAGATATTTCCATGTATATTCAGATAGCTGTGTAGATATTTCCATGTTCATGCAGATAGCGGTGTAGATATTTCCTTGTTCATCCAGATGCCGGTGTACATATATCCATGTTCATACCGATGGCGGTGAAGATATTTCCATGTTCATACAGATGGCGGTTTAGGTATTTCCATGTTCATACAAATGGCGGTGTAGATATTTCCATGTTAATAGAGATTGCGGTGTAGATATTTCCAGGTTCATACAAATGGCGGTGTAGATATTTCCATGTTCATAGAGATGGCGGTGTAGATATTTCCAAGTTTATACAGATAGCAGTGTAGTTATTTCCATGTTTATAGAGATACCAGTCTGGATATTTCCATTGATATACAGATAGCTGTGTAGATATTTGCATGTTCATACAGATAGCGGTGTAGATATTTCCATGTTTATACAGATAGCGGTGTAGATATTTCCATATTCATACAGATAGCGGTGTAGATATTTCCATGTTCATACAGATAGCGGTGTAGATATTTCCATGTTCATACAGATAGCGGTGTAGATATTTCCATGTTCATACACTTAGCGGTGTAGATATTTCCATGTTCATAGAGATGGCGGTGTAGATATTTACATGTTCATACAGATGGCGGTGTAGAGATTTCCATGTTCATACAGATAGCGGTGTAGAGATTTCCATGTTCATACAGATAGCGGTGTAGATATTTCCATGTTGATACAGATAGCGGTGTAGATATTTCCATGTTCATACCAATAGCGTTGTAGACATTTCCATGTTCATACAGTTAGCGGTGTAGATATTTCCATGTTCATACAGATAGCGGTGTCGATATTTCCATGTTCAGGCAGATAGCGGTGTAGATATTTCCATGTTCATACAGATAGCGGTGTAGATATTTCCATGTTCATACAGATAGCGGTGTAGATAATTCCATGTTCATACAGTTAGCGGTGTAGATATTTCCATGTTCATACAGATGGCGGTGTAGATATTTACATGTTCATACAGATGGCGGTGTAGGTATTTCCATGTTCATACAGATAGCGGTGTACATATTTCCATGTTCATACAGATAGTGGTGTAGATAATTCCATGTTCATACAGTTAGCTGTGTTGATATTTCCATGTTCATACAGATGGCGATGTAGTTATTTACATGTTCATAGAGATGGCGGTGTAGATATTTCCATGTTCATATAGATAGCGGTGTAGATATTTCCATGTTCATACAGATAGCGGTGTAGATATTTCCATGTTCATACAGATGGCGGTGTAGATATTTCCACGTTCATACCAATACCGGTGTAGACATTTCCATGTTCATACATTTAGCGGTGTAGATATTTCCATGTTCATACAGATGGCGGTGAAGATATTTCCATGTTCATACATATGGCGGTGTAGATATTTCCATGTTTGTACGGATGGCTGTGTAGATATTTCCATGTTCATACAGGTGGCGGTGTAGATATTTCCATGTTTATACAGATAGCAGTGTAGTTATTTCCATGTTAATAGAGATAGCTGTGTGGATATTTCCATTGATATACAGATAGCTGTCTAGATATTTGCATGTTCATACAGATAGCGGTGTAGATATTTCCATGTTCGTACAGATAGCGGTGTAGATATTTCCATGTTCATACAGATAGCGGTGTAGATATTTCCATGTTCATACAGATAACGGTGTAGATATTTCCATGTTCATACAGACAGCGGTGTAGATACTTCCATGTTCATACCGATGGCGGTGTAGATATTTACATGTTCATACAGATGGCGGTGTAGATATTTCCATGTTCATACAGATAGCGGTGTATAGATTTCCATGTTCATACAGATAGCGGTGTAGATATTTCCATGTTGATACAGATAGCGGTGTAGATATTTCCATGTTCATACCAATAGCGTTGTAGACATTTCCATGTTCATACAGTTAGCGGTGTAGATATTTCCATGTTCATACAGATGGCGGTATAGATATTTCCATGACTATACAGACGGCGGTATAGATATTTCCATGTCCGTACAGATAGCGGTGTAGATATTTCCATGTTCATACAGTTAGCGGTGTAGATATTTCCATGTTCATACAGATGGCGGTGTAGATATTTCCATGTCGATACAGATGGCGGTATAGATATTTCCATGTTCGTACAGATAGCGGTGTAGATATTTCCATGTTCGTACAGATAGCGGTATAGATATTTCCATGTTTATACAGATGGAGGTGTGGATATTTCCATGTATATAGAGATGGCGGTCTAGATATTTCCATGTTTACAGAGATAGTGGTGTAGTTATTTCCAAGTTTATAGAGACAGCGTTGCAGATATTTCCATGTTTATACAGATAGCAGTGAAGATATTTCCATGTTTATACAGATAGCGGTGTAGACATTTCCATGTTTATGCAGATAGCAGTGAAGATATTTCCATGTTTATAGAGATAGTGGTGTAGATAATTTCAATTTTATACAAAGTGCAGTGTAGATATTTCCAAGTTCATACAGATAGTGGTGTAGATATTTCCAGGTTCATACAAATGGCGGTGTAGATATTTACATGTTCATACAAATGGCGGTATAGTTATTTCCATGTTCGTACAGATGGCGGTGTGGATATTTCCATGTTCATACCAATAGCGGTGTAGATATTTCCATGTTCATACAGTTAGCGGTGTAGATATTTCCATGTTCATACAGAAGGCGGTGTAGATATTTACATGTTCATACAGATGGCGGTGTAGATATTTACATGTTCATACAGATGGCGGTGTAGATATTTCCATGTTCATACAGATAGCGGTGTAGATATTTCCATGTTCATACAGATAGCGGTGTAGATAATTCCATGTTCATACAGTTAGCTGTGTAGATATTTCCATGTTCGTACAGACGGCGGTGTAGATATTTACATGTTCATACAGATGGCGGTGTAGATATTTCCATGTTCATACAGATAGCGGTGTAGATATTTCCATGTTCATACAGACGGCGGTATAGATATTTCCATGACTATACAGACGGCGGTATAGATATTTCCATGTCCGTACAGATAGCGGTGTAGATATTTCCATGTTCATACAGTTAGCGGTGTAGATATTTCCATGTTCATACAGATGGCGGTGTAGATATTTCCATGTCGATACAGATGGCGGTATAGATATTTCCATGTTCGTACAGATAGCGGTGTAGATATTTCCATGTTCGTACAGATAGCGGTATAGATATTTCCATGTTTATACAGATGGAGGTGTGGATATTTCCATGTATATAGAGATGGCGGTCTAGATATTTCCATGTTTACAGAGATAGTGGTGTAGTTATTTCCAAGTTTATAGAGACAGCGTTGCAGATATTTCCATGTTTATACAGATAGCAGTGAAGATATTTCCATGTTTATACAGATAGCGGTGTAGACATTTCCATGTTTATGCAGATAGCAGTGAAGATATTTCCATGTTTATAGAGATAGTGGTGTAGATAATTTCAATTTTATACAAAGTGCAGTGTAGATATTTCCAAGTTCATACAGATAGTGGTGTAGATATTTCCAGGTTCATACAAATGGCGGTGTAGATATTTACATGTTCATACAAATGGCGGTATAGTTATTTCCATGTTCGTACAGATGGCGGTGTGGATATTTCCATGTTCATACCAATAGCGGTGTAGATATTTCCATGTTCATACAGTTAGCGGTGTAGATATTTCCATGTTCATACAGAAGGCGGTGTAGATATTTACATGTTCATACAGATGGCGGTGTAGATATTTACATGTTCATACAGATGGCGGTGTAGATATTTCCATGT
Source organism: Gorilla gorilla gorilla (assembly GCF_029281585.2). NCBI lineage: Eukaryota > Metazoa > Chordata > Mammalia > Primates > Hominidae > Gorilla > Gorilla gorilla. The sequence continues at coordinate 4,248,616 of NC_073227.2, read as the reverse complement.
TCATACAGATAGCGGTGTAGATATTTCCATGTTCATACAGATAGCGGTGTAGATAATTCCATGTTCATACAGTTAGCTGTGTAGATATTTCCATGTTCATACAGACGGCGGTGTAGATATTTACATGTTCATACAGATGGCGGTGTAGATATTTCCATGTTCATACAGATAGCGGTGTAGATATTTCCATGTTCATACAGACAGCGGTGTAGATATTTCTATGTTCATACAGATAACGGTGAAGATATTTCCATGTTCATACAGATGGCGGTGTAGATATTTCCATGTTCATACCAATACCAGTGTAGACATTTCCATGTTCATACATTTAGCGGTGTAGATATTTCCATGTTCATACAGATGGCGGTGAAGATATTTCCATGTTCATACATATGGCGGTGTAGATATTTCCATGTTTGTACGGATGGCTGTGTAGATATTTCCATGTTCATACAGGTGGCGGTGTAGATATTTCCATGTTTATGCAGATAGCAGTGTAGTTATTTCCATGTTAATAGAGATAGCTGTGTGGATATTTCCATTGATATACAGATAGCTGTGTAGATATTTGCATGTTCATACAGATAGCGGTGTAGATATTTCCATGTTCATACAGAAGGCGGTGTAGATATTTACATGTTCATACAGATGGCGGTGTAGATATTTACATGTTCATACAGATGGCGGTGTAGATATTTCCATGTTCATACAGATAGCGGTGTAGATATTTCCATGTTCATACAGATAGCGGTGTAGATAATTCCATGTTCATACAGTTAGCTGTGTAGATATTTCCATGTTCATACAGACGGCGGTGTAGATATTTACATGTTCATACAGATGGCGGTGTAGATATTTCCATGTTCATACAGATAGCGGTGTAGATATTTCCATGTTCATACAGACAGCGGTGTAGATATTTCCATGTTCATACAGATAACGGTGAAGATATTTCCATGTTCATACAGATGACGGTGTAGATATTTCCATGTTTGTACGGATGGCAGTGTAGATATTTCCATGTTCATACATGTGGCGGTGTAGATATTTCCATGTTTATACAGATAGCAGTGTAGTTATTTCCATGTTAATAGAGATAGCTGTGTGGATATTTCCATTGATATACAGATAGCTGTGTAGATATTTGCATGTTCAAACAGATAGCGGTGTAGATATTTCCATGTTCGTACAGATAGCGGTGAAGATATTTCCATGTTTATACAGATAGCGGCGTAGATATTTCCATGTTTATACAGATAGCAGTGTAGGTATTTCCATGTTTATGGAGATAGTGGTGTAGATAATTTCAATTTTATACAGAGAGCAGTGTAGATATTTCCAAGTTCATACAGATAGTGGTGTCGATATTTCCAGGTTCATACAAATGGCGGTGTAGATATTTCAATGTTCTTCCAGATAGCGGTTTAGTTATTTCCATGTTCATTCAGATAGCGGTGTTGATATTTCCATGTTCATACAGATAACGGTGTAGATATTTCCATGTTCGTACAGATGGCGGTATAGATATTTCCATGTTCATAGAGATGGCGGTGTAGATATTTCCATGTTTATGCAGATAGCGGTATAGATATTTCCATGTTTATTCAGATGGTGGTGTAGATATTTCCATGTTTATAGAGATGGAGGTCTAGATATTTCCATGTTTACAGAGATAGTGGTGTAGTTATTTCCAAGTTTATAGAGACAGCGTTGTAAATATTTCCATGTTTATACAGATAGCTGTGAAGATATTTCCTTGTTTATACAGAGAGCGGTGTAGATATTTCCATGTTTATACAGATAGCAGTGTAGATATTTCCATGTTTATAGAGATAGTGGTGTAGATAATTTCAATTTTATACAGAGAGCAGTGTAGATATTTCCAAGTTCATACAGATAGCGGTGTAGATATTTGCACGTTTATAGAGATGGCGGTGTAGATATTTCCATGTTCATACAGATAGCGGTGTAGATATTTCCATGTTCATACAGATGGCGGTGTAGATATTTCCATGTTCATACCAATACCGGTGTAGACATTTCCATGTTCATACATTTAGCGGTGTAGATATTTCCATGTTCATACAGATGGCGGTGAAGGTATTTCCATGTTCATACATATGGCGGTGTAGATATTTCCATGTTTGTACGGATGGCTGTGTAGATATTTCCATGTTCATACAGGTGGCGGTGTAGATATTTCCATGTTTATGCAGATAGCAGTGTAGTTATTTCCATGTTAATAGAGATAGCTGTGTGGATATTTCCATTGATATACAGATAGCTGTGTAGATATTTGCATGTTCATACAGATAGCGGTGTAGATATTTCCATGTTCATACAGAAGGCGGTGTAGATATTTACATGTTCATACAGATGGCGGTGTAGATATTTACATGTTCATACAGATGGCGGTGTAGATATTTCCATGTTCATACAGATAGCGGTGTAGATATTTCCATGTTCATACAGATAGCGGTGTAGATAATTCCATGTTCATACAGTTAGCTGTGTAGATATTTCCATGTTCATACAGACGGCGGTGTAGATATTTACATGTTCATACAGATGGCGGTGTAGATATTTCCATGTTCATACAGATAGCGGTGTAGATATTTCCATGTTCATACAGACAGCGGTGTAGATATTTCCATGTTCATACAGATAACGGTGAAGATATTTCCATGTTCATACAGATGGCGGTGTAGATATTTCCATGTTTGTACGGATGGCAGTGTAGATATTTCCATGTTCATACATGTGGCGGTGTAGATATTTCCATGTTTATACAGATAGCAGTGTAGTTATTTCCATGTTAATGGAGATAGCTGTGTGGATATTTCCATTGATATACAGATAGCTGTGTAGATATTTGCATGTTCAAACAGATAGCGGTGTAGATATTTCCATGTTCGTACTGATAGCGGTGAAGATATTTCCATGTTTATACAGATAGCGGCGTAGATATTTGCATGTTTATACAGATAGCAGTGTATGTATTTCCATGTTTATAGAGATAGTGGTGTAGATAATTTCAATTTTATACAGAGAGCAGTGTAGATATTTCCAAGTTCATACAGATAGTGGTGTCGATATTTCCAGGTTCATACAAATGGCGGTGTAGATATTTCAATGTTCTTCCAGATAGCGGTTTAGTTATTTCCATGTTCATTCAGATAGCGGTGTTGATATTTCCATGTTCATACAGATAACGGTGTAGATATTTCCATGTTCGTACAGATGGCGGTGTAGATATTTCCATGTTCATAGAGATGGCGGTGTAGATATTTCCATGTTTATGCAGATAGCGGTATAGATATTTCCATGTTTATTCAGATGGTGGTGTAGATATTTCCATGTTTATAGAGATGGAGGTCTAGATATTTCCATGTTTACAGAGATAGTGGTGTAGTTATTTCCAAGTTTATAGAGACAGCGTTGTAAATATTTCCATGTTTATACAGATAGCTGTGAAGATATTTCCTTGTTTATACAGAGAGCGGTGTAGATATTTCCATGTTTATACAGATAGCAGTGTAGATATTTCCATGTTTATAGAGATAGTGGTGTAGATAATTTCAATTTTATACAGAGAGCAGTGTAGATATTTCCAAGTTCATACAGATAGCGGTGTAGATATTTGCACGTTTATAGAGATGGCGGTGTAGATATTTCCATGTTCATACAGATAGCGGTGTAGATATTTCCATGTTCATACAGATGGCGGTGTAGATATTTCCATGTTCATACCAATACCGGTGTAGACATTTCCATGTTCATACATTTAGCGGTGTAGATATTTCCATGTTCATACAGATGGCGGTGAAGATATTTCCATGTTCATACATATGGCGGTGTAGATATTTCCATGTTTGTACGGATGGCTGTGTAGATATTTCCATGTTCATACAGGTGGCGGTGTAGATATTTCCATGTTTATGCAGATAGCAGTGTAGTTATTTCCATGTTAATAGAGATAGCTGTGTGGATATTTCCATTGATATACAGATAGCTGTGTAGATATTTGCATGTTCATACAGATAGCGGTGTAGATATTTCCATGTTCGTACAGATAGCGGTGTAGATATTTCCATGTTCATACAGATAGCGGTGTAGATATTTCCATGTTCATACAGATAACGGTGTAGATATTTCCATGTTCATACAGACAGCGGTGTAGATACTTCCATGTTCATACCGATGGCGGTGTAGATATTTACATGTTCATACAGATGGCAGTGTAGATATTTCCAAGTTCATACAGATAGCGGTGTAGAGATTTCCATGTTCATACAGATAGCGGTGTAGATATTTCCATGTTGATACAGATAGCGGTGTAGATATTTCCATGTTCATACCAATAGCGTTGTAGACATTTCCATGTTCATACAGTTAGCGGTGTAGATATTTCCATGTTCATACAGATGGCGGTATAGATATTTCCATGTCTATACAGACGGCGGTATAGATATTTCCATGTCCGTACAGATAGCGGTGTAGATATTTCCATGTTCATACAGTTAGCGGTGTAGATATTTCCATGTTCATACAGATGGCGGTGTAGATATTTCCATGTCGATACAGATGGCGGTATAGATATTTCCATGTTCGTACAGATAGCGGTGTAGATATTTCCATGTTCGTACAGATAGCGGTATAGATATTTCCATGTTTATACAGATGGAGGTGTGGATATTTCCATGTATATAGAGATGGCGGTCTAGATATTTCCATGTTTACAGAGATAGTGGTGTAGTTATTTCCAAGTTTATAGAGACAGCGTTGTAGATATTTCCATGTTTATACAGATAGCAGTGAAGATATTTCCATGTTTATACAGATAGCGGTGTAGACATTTCCATGTTTATGCAGATAGCAGTGAAGATATTTCCATGTTTATAGAGATAGTGGTGTAGATAATTTCAATTTTATACAAAGTGCAGTGTAGATATTTCCAAGTTCATACAGATAGTGGTGTAGATATTTCCAGGTTCATACAAATGGCGGTGTAGATATTTACATGTTCATACAAATGGCGGTATAGTTATTTCCATGTTCGTACAGATGGCGGTGTGGATATTTCCATGTTCATACCAATAGCGGTGTAGATATTTCCATGTTCATACAGTTAGCGGTGTAGATATTTCCATGTTCATACAGAAGGCGGTGTAGATATTTACATGTTCATACAGATGGCGGTGTAGATATTTCCATGTTCATAGAGATGGCGGTGTTGATATTTCCATATTTGTAGAGATAGCAGTGTAGTTTTTTCCATGTTTATAGAGATAGTAGTGTAGATATTTCCATTGATATACAGATAGCTCTGTAGATATTTGCATGTTCATAGAGATAGCGGTGTAGATATTTCCATGTTCATACTGATAGTTGTGTAGATATTTCCATGTTCATACAGATAGCGGTGTAGATATTTCCATGTTCGTACAGATAGCGGTGTAGATATTTCCATGTTCATACAGATAGCGGTGTAGATATTTCCATGTTCATACAGTTAGCGGCTTAGATATTTCCATGTTCATACAGATGGCGGTGTAGATATTTCCATGTTCATACAGATGGCGGTGTAGTTATTTCCAGGTTCATACAGTTAGCGGTGTAGATATTTCCATGTTCATACAGATAGCGGTGTAGATAATTCCATGTTCATACAGATAGCGGTGTAGATATTTCCATGTTCCTACCAATAGCGGTGTAGACATTTCCATGTTCATATATTTAGCGGTGTAGATATTTCCATGTTCATACAGATAACGGTGTAGATATTTCCATGTTCATGCAGATAGCGGTGTAGATATTTCAATGTTCATACAATGAGCGGTGTAGATATTTCCATGTTCATACAGATGGCGGTGTAGATATTTACATGTTCATACAGATGGAGGTATAGATATTTCCATATTCGTACAGATGGCGTTGTAGATATTTCCATGTTCTTAGAGATGGCGGTGTAGATATCTCCATGTTTATGCAGATAGCGGTATAGATATTTCCATGTTTATACAGATGGTGGTGTAGATATTTCCATGTTCATAGAAATGGCGGTGTAGATATTTCCATGTTCATTGAGATGGCGGTGTAGATATTTCCATGTTCATACAAATGGCGGTGTAGATATTTCCATGTTCATAGAGATGGCAGTGTAGATATTTCCATATTTATACAGATAGCAGTGTAGTTATTTCCATGTTTATAGGGATAGCAGTGTAGATATTTTCATTGATATACAGATAGCTGTGTAGATATTTGAATGTTCATACAGATAGCAGTGTAGATATTTCCATGTTTATAGAGATAGTGTTGTAGATAATTTCAATTTCATACAGAGAGCAGTGTAGATATTTCCAAGTTCATACAGATAGCAGTGTAGATATTTCCACGTTTACAGAGATGGCGGTGTAGATATTTCCATGTTCATACAGAGGACGGTGTAGATATTTCCATGTTTATAGGGATGGCGGTGTAGATATTTTCATGTTTACACAGATGGCGGTGTAGATATTTCCATGTTTACACAGATAGCGGTGTAGACATTTCCATGTTTACACAGATAGCAGTGTGTATATTTCCATGTTTATGCAGATAGCAGTGTAGATATTTCCATGTTTATACAGATAGCGGTACGGATATTTCAATGTTTATTCAGATAGCGGTGCGGATATTTCCATGTTTATACAGATAGCTGGGCAGATATTTCAATGTTTATACAGATAGCGGTGTAGATATTTCCATCTAATACAAATGGCGGTGTAGATATGTCCACGATCGTACAGATGGCGATGTAGATATTTCCATGTTCCTACAGATGGCGGTGTAGATATTTCGAAGTTTATAGAGATAGCGATGTAGTTATTTCCATATTTATAGAGAAATCTGTGTAGATATTTCCATGTATATTCAGATAGCTGTGTAGATGTTTCCATGTTCATGCAGATTACGGTGTAGATATTTCCATGTTCATCCAGATGCCGGTGTACATATATCCATGTTCATACAAATGGCGGTGAAGATATTTCCATGTTCATACAGAGGGCGGTGTAGGCATTTCCATGTTCATACAAATGGCGGTGTAGATATTTCCATGTTCATAGAGATGGCGGTGTAGATATTTCCAGGTTCATACAAATGGCGGTGTAGATATTTCTATGTTCATAGAGATGGCGGTGTAGATATTTCCATGTTTATACAGACAGCAGTGTGGTTATTTCCATGTTTATAGGGATACCAGTCTGGATATTTCCATTGATATACAGATAGCTGTGTAGATATTTGCATGCTCATACAGATAGCGGTGTAGATATTTCCATGTTCATACAGATAGCGGTGTAGATATTTCCATGTTCCTACAGATAGCGGTGTAGATATTTCCATGTTAATACAGATAGCGGTGTAGATATATCCATGTTCCTACAGACAGCGGTGTAGATATTTAAATGTTCATACAGTTAGCGGTGTAGATATTTGCATGTTCATACAGATGGCGGTGTAGATATTTACATGTTGATACAGATGGCGGTGTAGATATTTCCACGTTCATACAGATAACGGTGTAGATATTTCCATGATCATACAGATAGCGGTGTAGATATTTCCATGTTCATACAGATACCGGTGTAGATATTTCCATGTTCATACCAATAGCGGTGTAGACATTTCCATGTTCATACATTTAGCGGTGTAGATATTTCCATGTTCATACAGATGGCGGTGAAGATATTTACATGTTCGTACAGATGGCGGTGTTGATATTTCTATGTTTGTACGGATGGCAGTGTAGATATTTCCATGTTCATAGAGATGGCGGTGTTGATATTTCCATATTTGTACAGATAGCAGTGTAGATTTTTCCATGTTTATAGAGATAGCAGTGTAGATATTTCCATTGATATACAGATAGCTCTGTAGATATTTGCATGTTCATAGAGATAGCGGTGTAGATATTTCCATGTTCATACAGATAGTGGTGTAGATATTTCCATGTTCATACAGATAGCGGTGTAGATATTTCCATGTTCATACAGATAGCGGTGTAGATATTTCCATGTTCATACAGATAGCGGTGTAGATATTTCCATGTTCATACAGATAGCGGTGTAGATATTTCCATGTTCATACAGTTAGCAGCTTAGATATTTCCATGTTCATACAGATGGCGGTGTAGATATTTCCATGTTCATACAGATGGCGGTGTAGTTATTTCCAGGTTCATAGAGATGGCAGTGTAGATATTTCCACGTTTATTGGTATTGCGGTGTAGATATTTTCATGTTTACACAGATGGCGGTGTAGATATTTCCATGTTTACACAGATAACGGTGTAGACATTTCCATGTTTACACAGATAGCGGTGTGGATATTTCCATGTTCATACAAATGTCGGTGTAGATATTTCCATGTTCATAGAGATGACGGTGTAGATATTTCCATGTTTATACAGGTAGCAGTGTAGTTATTACCATGTTTGTAGACATAGCAGTGTAGATATTTCCGTTAATATACAGATAGCAGTGTAGATATTTGCATGTTCATAGAGATAGCGGTGTAGATATTTCCATGTTTATTCAGATAGCGGTGTAGATATTTCCATATTCATACAGTTAGCGGTGTAGATATTTCCATGTTCATACAAATGGCGGTGTAGATATTTCCATGTTTATACAGATAGCAGTGTAGATGTTTCCATGTTTATAGAGATAGCAGTGTACATATTTCCATTGATATACAGATAGCTGTGTAGATATTTGCATGTTCATACACATAGCGGTGTAGATATTTCCATGTTCATACAGATAGCGGTGTAGGTATTTCCATGTTCGTACAGAGAGCGGTGTAGATATTTCCATGTTCATACAGATAGCGGTGTAGATATTTCCATGTTCCTACAGATGGCGGTGTAGATATTTCCATGTTCATACAGTTAGCGGTGTAGGTATTTCCATGTTCGTACAGAGAGCGGTGTAGATATTTCCATGTTCATACAGATAGCGGTGTAGATATTTCCATGTTCATACAAATGGCGGTGTAGATATATCCATCTTCATAGAGATGGCGGTGTAGATATTTCCATGTTCATACAAATGGCGGTGTAGATATTTCCATGTTCATAGAGATGGCGGTGTAGGTCTTTCCATGTTTTACAGATAGCAGTGTAGTTATTTCCATGTTTATAGAGATAGCAGTGTAGATATTTCCATTGATATACAGATAGCGGTGTAGATATTTCCATGTTCATACAGATAGCGGTGTAGATATTTCCACGTTCATACAGATGGTGGTGTAGATATTTACATGTTCATACAGATGGCGGTGTAGATATTTCCATGTTCATACATATGTCGGTGTAGATATTTCCATGTTCATACAGATAGCGGTGTAGATATATCCAGATTCATACCAATAGCGGTGTAGATATTTCCATGTTCATACAGTTAGCGGTGTAGATATTTCCATGTTCATACAGATGGCGGTGTAGATATTTACATGTTCATGCAGATGGCGGTGTAGATATTTCCATGTTCGTACGGATGGCAGTGTAGATATTTCCATGTTCATATAGGTGGCGGTGTAGACATTTCCATGTTTATACAGATAGCAGTGTAGTTATTTCCATGTTATAGAGATAGCAGTGTGGATATTTACACTGATATACAGATAGCTGTGTAGGTATTTGCATGTTCATACAGATAGCGGAGTAGATATTTCCATGTTTATACAGATAGCGGTGTAGATATTTCCATGTTCATACAGATAGCGGTGTAGATATTTCCATGTTCATACAGTTAGCGGTGTAGATATTTCCATCTTCTTACAGATGGCAGTGTAGATATTTCCATGTTCATGCAAATGGCGGTGTAGATATTTCCATGTTAATACAGATAGCGGTGTAGATATTTCCATGTTCATACAGATAGCGGTGTAGGTATTTCCATGATCATACAGTTAGCGGTGTAGATATTTCCATGTTCATTCAGATGGCGGTGCAGATATTTACATGTTCATACAGATGGCGGTGTAGATATTTCCATGTTTAAACAGATAGCAGTGTAGTTATTTCCATGTTTATAGAGATAGTGGTGTAGATAATTTCAATTTTATACAGAGAGCTGTGTGGATATTTCCAAGTTCATACAGATAGCGGTGTAGATATTTCCACGTTTATAGAGATGGCGGTGTAGATATTTCCATGTTCATACAGATGTCAGTGTAGATATTTCCACGTTTATAGGGATGGCGGTGTAGATATTTTCATGTTTACACAGATGGCAGTGTAGATATTTCCATGTTTACACAGATAGCGGTGTAGACATTTCCATGTTTACACAGATAGCGGTGTGGATATTTCCATGTTCATACAAATGTCGGTGAAGATATTTCCATGTTCATAGAGATGACGGTGTAGATATTTCCATGTTTATACAGATAGCAGTGTAGTTATTACCATATTTATAGAGATAGCAGTGTAGATATTTCCATTGATATACAGATAGCTGTGTAGATATTTGCATGTTCATACAGATAGCGGTGTAGGTATTTCCATGTTTATTCAGATCGCGGTGTAGATATTTCTATATTCATACAGTTAGCGGTGTAGATATTTCCATCTTCATATAAATGGCGGTGCAGATATTTCCATGTTTATACAGATAGCAGTGTAGATATTTCCATGTTTATAGAGATAGCAGTGTAGATATTTCCATTGATATACAGATAGCTGTGTAGATTTTGGCATGTTCATACACATAGCGGTGTAGATATTTCAATGTTCATACAGATAGCGGTGTAGATATTTCCATGTTCGTACAGAGAGCGGTGTAGGTATTTCCATGTTCATACAGATAGCGGTGTAGATATTTCCATGTTCATACAGATGGCGGTGTAGATATTTCCATGTTCATTCAGTTATCGGTGTAGATATTTCCATGTTCATACAAATGGCGTTGTAGATATTTCCATGTTCATAGAGATGGCGGTGTAGATATTTCCATGTTCATACAAATGGCGGTGTAGTTATTTCCATGTTCATAGAGATGGCGGTGAAGATCTTTCCATGTTTATACAGATAGCAGTGTAGTTATTTCCATGTTTCTAGAGATAGCAGTGTGGATATTTCCATTGATATTCAGATAGCTGTGTAGGTATTTACATGTTCATACAGATAGCGGTGTAGACATTTCCATGTTCGTACAGATAGCGGTGTAGATATTTCCATGTTCGTACAGATAGCGGTGTAGATATTTCCATGTTCATACAGTTAGCGGTGAAGATATTTCCATGTTCATACAGATGGCGGTGTAGATATTTACATGTTCATACAGATGGCGGTATAGATATTTCCATGTTCATACAGATGGCGGTGTAGATATTTCCATGTTCATACAGATAGCGGTGTAGATACTTCCACGTTTATAGAGATGGCGGTGTAGATATTTCCATGTTCATACAGATGGCAGTGTAGATATTTCCACGTTTATAGGGATGGCGGTGTAGATATTTTCATGTTTACACAGATGGCGGTGTAGATATTTCCATGTTTACCCAGATAGCGGTGTAGACATTTCCATGTTTACACAGATAGCGGTGTGTATATTTCCGTGTTCATACAAATGTCGGTGAAGATATTTCCATGTTCATAGAGATGACGGTGTAGATATTTCCATGTTTATACAGATAGCAGTGTAGTTATTACCATGTTTATAGAGATAGCAGTGTAGATATTTCCATTGATATGCAGATAGCTGTGTAGATATTTGCATGTTCATACAGATAGCCGTGTAGGTATTTCCATGTTTATTCAGGTAGCGGTGTAGATATTTCCATATTCGTACAGTTAGCGGTGTTGATATTTCCATGTTCATACAAATGGCAGTGTAGATATTTCCATGTTCATACAAATGGCGGTGTAGATATTTCCATGTTTATACAGATAGCAGTGTAGTTATTTCCATGTTTATAGAGATAGCAGTGTAGATATTTCCATTGATATACAGATAGCTGTGTAGCTATTTGCATGTTCATACAGATAGCGGTGTAGATATTTCCATGTTTATACAGATAGCGGTGTAGATATTTCCATGTTCATACAGATAGCGGTGTAGATATTTCCATGTTCATACAGTTAGCAGTGTAGATATTTCCATGTTCTTACAGATGGCAGTGTAGATATTTACATGTTCATACAGATGGCGGTGTAGATATTTCCATGTTCATACAGATGGCGGTGTAGGTATTTCCATGTTCATACGGATAGCGGTGTAGATATTTCCATGTTAATACAGATAGCGGTGTAGATATTTCCATGTTCATACAGATAGCGGTGTAGATATTTCCATGTTAATACAGATGACGGTGTAGTTATTTACATGTTCATACAGATGGCGGTGTAGATATTTCCATGTTCGTACGTATGGCAGTGTAGATATTTCCATGTTCATACAGGTGGCGGTGTGGATATTTCCATGTTTATACAGATTGCAGTATAGATATTTCCATGTTTACAGAGATAGCATTGTAGATATTTCCATTGATATACAGATAGCTGTGTAGATATTTGCATGTTCATACAGATAGCGGTGTAGATATTTCCATGTTCGTACAGATAGCTGTGTAGATATTTCCATGTTCATACAGATACCGGTGTAGATATTTCCATGTTCATACAGATAACGGTGTAGATATTTCTATGTTCACACAGATAGCGGTGTAGATATTTCCATGTTCATACAGTTAGCGGTGAAGTTATTTCCATGTTCATACAGATGGCGGTGTAGATATTTCCATGTTCATACAGATGGCGGTATAGATATTTCCATGTTCGTACAGATGGCGGTGTAGATATTTCCATGTTCATAGAGATGGCGGTGTAGATATTTCCATGTTTATGCAGATAGCGGTATAGATATTTCCACGTTTATACAGATGGTGGTGTAGATATTTCCATGCTCATACAGTTAGCAGTGTAGATATTTCCATGTTCTTACAGATGGCAGTGTAGATATTTACATGTTCGTACGGATGGCAGTGTAGATATTTCCATGTTCATACAGGTGGCGGTGTAGATATTTCCATGTTTATACAGATAGCAGTATAGTTATTTCCATGTTTACAGAGATAGCAAATGTAGATATTTCCATTGATATACAGATAGCTGTGTAGATATTTGCATGTTCATACAGATAGCGGTGTAGATATTTCCATGTTTATGCAGATAGCGGTATAGATATTTCCACGTTTATACAGATAGCGGTGTAGATATTTCCATGTTAATACAGATGGCCGTGCAGATATTTACATGTTCATACAGATGGCGGTGTAGATATTTCCATGTTCGTACGGATGGCAGTGTAGATATTTCCATGTTCATACAGGTGGCGGTGTAGATATTTCCATGTTTATACAGATAGCAGTATAGTTATTTCCATGTTTACAGAGATAGCAAATGTAGATATTTCCATTGATATACAGATAGCTGTGTAGATATTTGCATGTTCATACAGATAGCGGTGTAGATATTTCCATGTTCGTACAGATAGCGGTGTAGATATTTCCATGTTCATACAGATACCGGTGTAGATATTTCCATGTTCATACAGATAACGGTGTAGATATATCTATGTTCACACAGATAGCAGTGTAGATATTTCCATGTTCATACAGTTAGCGGTGAAGATATTTCCATGTTCATACAGATGGCGGTGTAGATATTTACATGTTCATACAGATGGCGGTATAGATATTTCCATGTTCGTACAGATGGCGGTGTAGATATTTCCATGTTCATAGAGATGCCGGTGTAGATATTTCCATGTTTATGCAGATAGCGGTATAGATATTTCCATGTTTATACAGATGGTGGTGAAGATATTTCCATGTTTATAGAGATGGCGGTCTAGATATTTCCATGTTCACAGAGATAGTGGTGTAGTTATTTCCAAGTTTATAGAGACAGCGTTGTAGATATTTCCATGTTTATACAGATAGCGGTGAAGATATTTCCATGTTTATACAGATAGCGGTGTAGATATTTCCATGTTCATACAGATAGCAGTGTAGATATTTCCATGTTTATAGAGATATTGGTGTAGATAATTTCAATTTTATACAGAGAGCAGTGTAGATATTTCCAAGTTCATACAGATAGCGGTGTAGATATTTCCACATTTATAGAGATGGCGGTGTAGATATTTCCATGTTCATACAGATGGCAGTCTAGATATTTCCACGTTTATAGGGATGGCGGTGTAGATATTTTCATGTTTACACAGATGACGGTGTAGATATTTCCATGTTAACACAGATAGCGGTGTAGACATTTCCATGTTTACACAGATAGCGGTGTGGATATTTCGATGTTCATACAAATGTAGGTGTAGATATTTCCATGTTCATAGAGATGACGGTGTAGATATTTCCATGTTTATAGAGTTAGCAGTGTAGTTATTACCATGTTTATAGAGATAGCTGTGTAGATATTTGCATGTTCATACAGATAGCGGTGTAGATATTTCCATGTTTATTCTGATAGCGGTGTAGATATTTCCATATTCATAGAGTTAGCGGTGTGGATATTTCCATGTTAATACAAATGGCGGTGTAGATATTTCCATGTTTATACAGATGGCAGTGTAGATATTTCCATGTTTATAGAGATAGCAGTGTAGATATTTCCACTTATATACAGATAGCTGTGTAGATATTTGCATGTTCATACACATAGCGGTGTAGATATTTCCATGTCCATACAGATTGCGGTGTAGATATTTCCATGTTCATACAGCTAGCGGTGTGGATATTTCCATGTTCATACAGATAGCGGTGTAGTTATTTCCCTGTTCATACAGTTAGCGGTGTAGATATTTCCATGTTCATACAGATGGCAGTGTAGATATTTACATGTTCATACAGAGGGCGGTGTAGATATTTCCTTGTTCGTACGGATGGCAGTGTAGATATTTCCATGTTCATACATGTGGCGGTGTAGATATTTCCATGTTTATACAGATAGCAGTGTAGTTATTCCCATGTTTATAGAGATAGCAGTGTAGATATTTTCATTGATATACAGATAGCTCTGTAGATATTTGCATGTTCATACAGTTAGTGGTGTAGATATTTCCATGTTCATACAGATGGCGGTGTAGATATTTACATGTTCGTACAGATGGCGTTGTAGATATTTCCATGTTCATGCAGATGGCAGTGTAGATATTTCCATGTTCATAGAGATGGCGGTGTAGATATTTCCATGTTTATGCAGATAGCGGTATAGATATTTCCATGTTTATACAGATGGTGGTGTAGGTATTTCCATGTTTATAGAGATGGCAGTCTAGATATTTCCATCTTTATAGAGACAGTGTTGTAGTTATTTCCAAGTTTATGGAGACAGCGTTGTAGATATTTCCATGTTTATACAGATTGCGGTGAAGATATTTCCATGTTTATACAGATAGCGGTGTAGATATTTCCATGTTTATACAGATAGCAGTGTAGATATTTCCATGTGTATAGATATAGTGGTGTAGATAATTTCAATTTTATACCGAGAGCAGTGTAGATATTTCCAAGTTCATACAGATAGCCGTGTAGATATTTCCACGTTTATAGAGATGGCGGTGTAGATATTTCCATGTTCATACTGATGGCGGTGTAGATATTTCCATGTTCATACAAATGGCGGTGTAGATATTTCCATGTTCATAGAGAAGGCGGTGTAGATATTTCCATGTTCAAACAAATGGCGGTGTAGATATTTCCATGTTCATAGAGATGGCGGTGTAGATATTTTCATGTTTATACAGATAGCAGTGTAGTTATTTCCATGTTTATAGAGATAGCAGTGTAGATATTTTCATTGATATACAGATAGCTGTGTAGATATTTGCATGTTCATACAGATAGCGGTGTAGATATTTCCATGTTCATACAGTTAGCGGTGTAGATATTTCCATGTTCATACAGATGGAGGTGTAGATATTTACATGTTCATACAGATGGCGGTGTAGATATTTCCATGTTTATAGATATAGCAGTGTAGATATTTCCATTGATATACAGATAGCTGTGTAGATATTTCCATCTTCAAACCGATAGCGGTGTAGATATTTCCATGTTCATTCAGATAACGGTGTAGATATTTCCATGTTCATACAGATAGCGTTGTAGGTATTTCCATGTTCATACAGTTAGGGGTTTAGATATTTCCATGTTCATACATATGGCGGTATAGATATTTCCATGTTTATACAGATAGCAGTGTAGATATTTCCATGTTTATAGAGATAGCAGTGTAGATATTTCCATTGATATGCAGATAGCTGTGTAGATATTTGCATGTTCATACACATAGCGGTGTAGATATTTCCATGTACATACAGATAGCGGTGTAGATATTTCCATGTTCGTACAGATGGCGGTGTAGGTATTTCCATGTTTATAGAGATGGCGGTGTAGATATTTTCATGTTTACACAGATGGCCGTGTAGATATTTCCATGTTTAAACAGATAGCAGTGTGGATATTTCCATGTTTATGCAGATAGCAGTGTAGATATTTCCATGTTCATACAGATAGCGGTGCGGTTATTTCCATGTTTATACAGATAGTGGTGGAGATATTTCCATGTTTATACAGATAGCAGTGTAGTTATTTCCATGTTTATAGAGATACCAGTCTGGATATTTCCATTGATATACAGATAGCTGTGTAGATATTTGCATGTTCATACAGATAGCGGTGTAGATATTTCCATGTTCATACAGATAGCGGTGTAGATATTTCCATGTTCATACAGATAGCGGTGTAGATATTTAAATGTTCATACAGTTAGCAGTGTAGATATTTGTATGTTCATACAGATGGCGGTGTACATATTTACATGTTGATACAGATGGCGGTGTAGATATTTCCATGTTCATACAGATAGCGGTGTAGATATTTCCATGTTCATACAGATAGCGGTGTAGATATTTCCATGTTCATACAGATAGCGGTGTAGTTATTTCCATGTTCATACAGTTAGCGGTTTAGATAATTCCATGTTCATACAGATGGCGGTGTAGATATTTACATGTTCATACAGATGGCGGTGTAGTTATTTCCATGTTCATACAGATAGCGGTGTAGATATTTTCTTGTTGATACAGATGGCGGTGTAGATATTTCCATGTTCATACAGATAGTGGTGTAGATATTTCCATGTTCATACAGATAGCGGTGTAGATATTTCCATGTTCATACAGATAGCGGTGTAGATATTTCCATGTTCATACCAATAGCGGTGTAGACATTTCCATGTTCATACATTTAGCGGTGTAGGTATTTCCATGTTCATACAGATGGCGGTGAAGATATTTACATGTTCATACAGATGGCGGTGTAGATATTTCCATGTTTGTACAGATGGCAGTGTAGATATTTCCATGTTCATACAGGTGGCAGTGTAGATATTTCCATGTTTATACAGATAGCAGTGTAGTTATTTCCATGTTAATAGAGATAGCGGTGTAGATATTTCCATTGATATACAGATAACTGTGTAGATGTTTGCATGTCCATACAGATAGCGGTGTAGATATTTCCATGTTCATACATATAGCGGTGTAGCTATTTCTATGTTCATACAGATAGCGGTGTAGATATTTCTATGTTCCTACAGATAACGGTGTAGATATTTCCATGTTCATACAGACAGCGGTGTAGATATTTCCATGTTCATACAGTTAGCGGTGTAGATATTTCCATGTTCATACAGATGGCGGTGAAGATATTTACATGTTCATACAGATGGTGGTATAGATATTTCCATGTTCTTACAGATGGCGGTGTAGATATTTCCATGTTCATAGAGATGGCGGTGTAGATCTTTCCATGTTTATGCAGATAGCGGTATAGATATTTCCATGTTTATACAGATGGTGGTGTAGATATTTCCATGTTTATAGAGATGGCGGTCTAGATATTTCCATGTTTACAGAGATAGTGGTGTAGTTATTTCCAAGTTTATAGAGACAGCGTTGTAGATATTTCCATGTTTATACAGATAGCGGTGAAGATATTTCCATGTTTACACAGATAGCGGTGTAAATATTTCCATGTTTATACAGATAGCAGTGTAGATATTTCCATGTTTATAGAGATAATGGTGTAGATAATTTCAATTTTATACAGAGAGCAGTGTAGATATTTCCAAGTTCATACAGATAGCAGTGTAGATATTTCCACGTTTATAGAGATGGCGGTGTAGATATTTCCATGTTCATACAGATGGCGGTGCAGATATTTCCATGTTTATAGGAATGGCGGTGTAGATATTTTCAGGTTTAAACAGATGGCAGTGTAGATATTTCCATGTTTACACAGATAGCGGTGTAGATATTTCCCTGTTTACACAGATAGCGGTGTAGACATTTCCATGATTACACATATAGCGGTGTGGATATTTCCATGTTTATGCAGATAGCAGTGTAGATATTTCCATGTTTATACAGATAGCGGTGCGGTTATTTCCATATTTATACAGATAGTTGGGCCGATATTTCCATGTTTATACAGATAGCGGTGTAGATATTTCCATCTTAATACAGATGGCGGTGTAGATATGTCCATGTTTGTACAGATGGCAGTGTAGATATTTCCATGTTCATACAGATGGCGGTGTAGATATTTCAAAGTTTATAGAGATAGCGCTGTAGTTATTTCCATATTTATAGAGAAATCTGTGTAGATATTTCCATGTATATTCAGATAGCTGTGTATATATTTCCATGTTCATGCAGATAGCGGGGTAGATATTTCCATGTTCATCCATATGCCGGTGTACATATATGCATGTTCATACAGATGGCGGTGAAGATATTTCCATGTTCATACAGATGGTGGTGTAGTTATTTCCATGTTCATAGAGATGGCGGTGTAGATATTTCCAGGTTCATACAAATGGCCGTGAAGATATTTCCATGTTCATAGAGATGGCGGTGTTGATATTTCCATATTTGTAGAGATAGCAGTGTAGTTTTTTCCATGTTTATAGAGATAGTAGTGTAGATATTTCCATTGATATACAGATATCTCTGTAGATATTTGCATGTTCATAGAGATAGCGGTGTAGATATTTCCATGTTCATACTGATAGTTGTGTAGATATTTCCATGTTCATACAGACAGCGGTGTAGATATTTCCATGTTCGTACAGATAGCGGTGTAGATATTTCCATGTTCATACAGATAGCGGTGTAGATATTTCCATGTTCATACAGTTAGCAGCTTAGATATTTCCATGTTCATACAGATGGCGGTGTAGATATTTCCATGTTCATACAGATGGCGGTGTAGTTATTTCCAGGTTCATACAGTTAGCGGTGTAGATATTTCCATGTTCATACAGACAGCGGTGTAGATATTTCCATGTTCATACAGATAGCGGTGTAGATATTTCCATGTTCATACCAATAGCGGTGTAGACATTTCCATGTTCATTTATTTAGCGGTGTAGATATTTCCATGTTCATACAGATGGCGAAGATATTTCCATGTTCATACAGATAGCGGTGTAGATATTTCCATGTTCATACAGTTAGCGGTGTGGATACTTCCATGTTCATTCAGATGGCGGTGTAGATATTTCCATGTTCATAGAGATGGCGGTGTAGATATCTCCATATTTATACAGATAGCATTGTAGTTATTTCCATGTTTATAGAGATAGCAGTGTAGATATTTCCATTGATATACAGACAGCTGTGTAGATATTTGCATGGTCATACAGATAGCGGTGTAGATATTTCCATGTTCGTACAGATAGCCGTGTAGATATTTCCATGTTCATAGAGATAGCGGTGTAGATATTTCCATGTTCATACAGATAACGGTGTAGATATTTCCATGTTCATGCAGATAGCGGTGTAGATATTTCCATGTTCATACAGATGGCGGTGTAGATATTTACATGTTCATACAGATGGCGGTATAGATATTTCCATATTCGTACAGATGGCGTTGTAGATATTTCCATGTTCTTAGAGATGGCGGTGTAGATATCTCCATGTTTATGCAGATAGCGGTATAGATATTTCCATGTTTATACAGATGGTGGTGTAGATATTTCCATGTTCATACAAATGGCGGTGTAGATATTTCCATGTTCATTGAGATGGCGGTGTAGATATTTCCATGTTCATACAAATGGCGGTGTAGATATTTCCATGTTCATAGAGATGGCAGTGTAGATATTTCCATATTTATACAGATAGCAGTGTAGTTATTTCCATGTTTATAGGGATAGCAGTGTAGATATATTCATTGATATACAGATAGCTGTGTAGATATTTGCATGTTCATAGAGATAGCAGTGTAGATATTTCCATGTTTATAGAGATAGTGTTGTAGATAATTTCAATTTCATACAGAGAGCAGTGTAGATATTTCCAAGTTCATACAGATAGCAGTGTAGATATTTCCACGTTTACAGAGATGGCGGTGTAGATATTTCCATGTTCATACAGAGGACGGTGTAGATATTTCCATGTTTATAGGGATGGCGGTGTAGATATTTTCATGTTTACACAGATGGCGGTGTAGATATTTCCATGTTTACACAGATAGCGGTGTAGACATTTCCATGTTTACACAGATAGCAGTGTGGATATTTCCATGTTTATGCAGATAGCAGTGTAGATATTTCCATGTTTATACAGATAGCGGTGCGGATATTTCAATGTTTATTCAGATAGCGGTGCGGATATTTCCATGTTTATACAGATAGCTGGGCAGATATTTCAATGTTTATACAGATAGCGGTGTAGATATTTCCATCTAATACAAATGGCGGTGTAGATATGTCCATGATCGTACAGATGGCGATGTAGATATTTCCATGTTCATACAGATGGCGGTGTAGATATTTCGAAGTTTATAGAGTTAGCGATGTAGTTATTTCCATATTTATAGAGAAATCTGTGTAGATATTTCCATGTATATTCAGATAGCTGTGTAGATGTTTCCATGTTCATGCAGATTACGGTGTAGATATTTCCATGTTCATCCAGATGCCGGTGTACATATATCCATGTTCATACAAATGGCGGTGAAGATATTTCCATGTTCATACAGAGGGCGGTGTAGGCATTTCCATGTTCATACAAATGGCGGTGTAGATATTTCCATGTTCATAGAGATGGCGGTGTAGATATTTCCAGGTTCATACAAATGGCGGTGTAGATATTTCTATGTTCATAGAGATGGCGGTGTAGATATTTCCATGTTTATACAGATAGCAGTGTGGTTATTTCCATGTTTATAGGGATACCAGTCTGGATATTTCCATTCATATACAGATAGCTGTGTAGATATTTGCATGTTCATACAGATAGCGGTGTAGATATTTCCATGTTCATACAGATAGCGGTGTAGATATTTCCATGTTCATACAGATAGCGGTGTAGATATTTCCATGTTAATACAGATAGCGGTGTAGAAATTTCCATGTTCCTACAGATAGCGGTGTAGATATTTAAATGTTCATACAGTTAGCGGTGTAGATATTTGCATGTTCATACAGATGGCGGTGTAGATATTTACATGTTGATACAGATGGCGGTGTAGATATTTCCACGTTGATACAGAGAGCGGTGTAGATATTTCCATGTTCATACAGATAGCGGTGTAGATATTTCCATGTTCATACAGATACCGGTGTAGATATTTCCATGTTCATACCAATAGCGGTGTAGACATTTCCATGTTCATACATTTAGCGGTGTAGATATTTCCATGTTCATACAGATGGCGGTGAAGATATTTACATGTTCATACAGATGGCGGTGTTGATATTTCTATCTTTGTACGGATGGCAGTGTAGATATTTCCTTGTTCATAGAGATGGCGGTGTTGATATTTCCATATTTGTAGAGATAGCAGTGTAGTTTTTTCCATGTTTATAGAGATAGTAGTGTAGATATTTCCATTGATATACACGTAGCTCTGTAGATATTTGCATGTTCATAGAGATAGCGGTGTAGATATTTCCATGTTCATACAGATAGTGGTGTAGATATTTCCATGTTCATACAGATAGCGGTGTAGATATTTCCATGTTCATACAGATAGCGGTGTAGATATTTCCATGTTCATACAGATAGCGGTGTAGATATTTCCATGTTCATACAGTTAGCAGCTTAGATATTTCCATGTTCATACAGATGGCGGTGTAGATATTTCCATGTTCATACAGATGGCGGTGTAGTTATTTCCAGGTTCATACAGTTAGCGGTGTAGATATTTCCATGTTCATACAGAAAGCGTTGTAGATATTTCCATGTTCATACAGATAGCGGTGTAGATATTTCCACGTTAATACCAATAGCGGTGTAGACATTTTCATGTTCATATATTTAGCGGTGTAGATATTTCCATGTTCATACAGATGGCGAAGATATTTCCATGTTCATGCAGATAGCGGTGTAGATATTTCAATGTTCATACAGTTAGCGGTGTAGATATTTCCATGTTCATACAGATGGCGGTGTAGATATTTCCATGTTCATAGAGATGGCGGTGTAGATATCTCCATATTTATACAGATAGCATTGTAGTTATTTCCATGTTTATAGAGATAGCAGTGTAGATATTTCCATTGATATACAGACAGCTGTGTAGATATTTGCATGGTCATACGGATAGCGGTGTAGATATTTCCATGTTCGTACAGATAGCTGTGTAGATATTTGCATGTTCATACAGATAGCGGTGTAGATATTTCCATGTTCTTACAGTTAGCGGTGTAGATATTTCCATGTTCATACAGATGGCGGTGTAGATATTTACATGTTCATACAGATGGCGGTGTAGATATTTCCATGTTTATAGAGATAGCAGTGTAGATATTTCCATTGATATACAGATAGCTGTGTAGATATTTCCATCTTCAAACAGATAGCGGTGTAGATATTTCCATGTTCATTCAGATAACGGTGTAGATAATTCCATGTTCATACAGATAGCGGTGTAGGTATTTCCATGTTCACACAGTTAGGGGTTTAGATATTTCCATGTTCAAACATATGGCGGTGTAGATATTTCCATGTTTATACAGATAGCAGTGTAGATATTTCCATGTTTATAGAGATAGCAGTGTAGATATTTCCATTGATATGCAGATAGCTGTGTAGATATTTGCATGTTCATACACATAGCGGTGTAGATATTTCCATGTACATACAGATAGCGGTGTAGATATTTCCATGTTCGTACAGATGGCGGTGTAGGTATTTCCATGTTTATAGAGATGGCGGTGTAGATATTTTCATGTTTACACAGATGGCCGTGTAGATATTTCCATGTTTACACAGATAGCGGTGTGGATATTTCCATGTTTATGCAGATAGCGGTGTAGATATTTCCATGTTCATACAGATAGCGGTGCGGTTATTTCCATGTTTATACAGATAGTGGTGGAGATATTTCCATGTTTATACAGATAGCGGTGTAGATATTTCTATCTTATTACAGATGGCGGTGTAGATTTGTCCATGTTCGTACAGATGGCGGTGTAGATATTTCCATGTTAATACAGATGGCGGTGTAGATATTTCGAAGTTTATAGAGATACCGCTGTAGTTATTTCCATATTTATAGAGAAATCTGTGTAGATATTTCCATGTATATGCAGATAGCTGTGTAGATCTTTCCATGTTCATACAGATAGCGGTGTAGATATTTCCATGTTCATAGAGATAACGGTGTAGATATTTACATCTTCATACAGATAGTGGTACAGATATTTCCATGTTCATACAGTAAGCGGTGTAGATATTTCCATGTTGATAGAGATAGCGGTGTAGATAATTCCCATTTTATAGAGATAGCAGTGTAGACATTTCCAAGTTCATACAGATAGCGGTGTAGATATTTCCACGTTTATAGAGATGGCAGTGTAGATATTTCCATGTTCATACAGATGGCGGTGTAGATATTTCCATGTTTATAGAGATGGCAGTGTAGATATTTTCATGTTTACACAGATGGCGGTGTAGATATTTCCATGTATACACAGATAGCGGTGTAGACATTTCCATGTTTACACAGATAGCGGTGTGGATATTTCCATGTTTATCCAGATACCGGTGTAGATATTTCCATGTTTATACAGAAAGCGGTGCGGATATTTCCATGTTAATACAGATAGTGGTGTAGATATTTCCATGTTTATACACATAGCGGTGTAGATATTTCCGTCTTAATACAGATGGCGGTGTAGATATTTCCAAGTTTATGCAGATAGTGGTATAGATATTTCCATTTTTATACAGATGGTTTTGTAGATATTTCCATGTTTATGCAGATGGCGGTATAGATATTTCCATGTTTATACAGATGGTGGTGTAGGTTTTTCCATGTTCATAGAGATGGCGGTGTTGATATTTCGAAGTTTATAGAGATAGCGCTGTAGTTATTTCTATAATTATATAGAAATCTGTGTAGATATTTCCATGTATATTCAGATAGCTGTTTAGATATTTCCATGTTCATGCAGATAGCGGTGTAGTTATTTCCATGTTCATCCAGATTCCGGTTTAGATACATCCATGTTCATACAGATGGCGGTGAAGATATTTCCATGTTCATACAGATGGCTGTGTAGATATTTCCATGTTCATAGAGATGGCGGTGTAGATATTTCCATGTTGATACAGATAGTTGGGCAGATATTTCCATGTTTATACAGATAGCGGTGTAGATATTTTCATCTTAATACAGATTGCGGTGTAGATACGTCCATGATCGTACAGATGGCGGTGTAGATATTTCCATGTTCATACAGATGGCGGTGTAGATATTTCGAAGTTTATAGAGATAGTGATGTAGTTATTTCCATATTTATAGAGAAATCTGTGTAGATATTTCCATGTATATTCAGATAGCTGTGTAGATGTTTCCATGTTCATGCAGATTACGCTGTAGATATTTCCATGTTCATCCAGATGCCAGTGTACATATATCCATGTTCATACAAATGGCGGTGAAGATATTTCCATGTTCATACAGATGGCGGTGTAGGTATTTCCATGTTCATACAAATGGCGGTTTAGGTATTTCCATGTTCATAGAGATGGCGGTGTAGATATTTCCAGGTTCATACAAATGGCGGTGTAGGTATTTCCATGTTCATAGAGATGGCGGTGTAGATATTTCCATGTTTATACAGATAGCAGTGTAGTTATTTCCATGTTTATAGAGATACCAGTCTGGATATTTCCATTGATATACAGATAGCTGTGTAGATATTTGCATGTTCATACAGATAGCGGTGTAGATATTTCCATGTTCATACAGATAGCGGTGGAGATATTTCCATGTTCATACAGATAGCGGTGTAGATATTTAAATGTTCATACAGTTAGCAGTGTAGATATTTGTATGTTCATACAGATGGCGGTGTACATATTTACATGTTGATACAGATGGCGGTGTAGATATTTCCATGTTCATACAGATAGCGGTGTAGATATTTACATGTTCATACAGATGGCGGTGTAGTTATTTCCATGTTCATACAGATAGCGGTGTAGATATTTTCTTGTTGATACAGATGGCGGTGTAGATATTTCCATGTTCATACAGATAGTGGTGTAGATATTTCCATGTTCATACAGATAGCGGTGTAGATATTTCCATGTTCATACAGATAGCGGTGTAGATATTTCCATGTTCATACCAATAGCGGTGTAGACATTTCCATGTTCATACATTTAGCGGTGTAGGTATTTCCATGTTCATACAGATGGCGGTGAAGATATTTACATGTTCATACAGATGGCGCTGTAGATATTTCCATGTTTGTACGGATGGCAGTGTAGATATTTCCATGTTCATACAGGTGGTGGTGTAGATATTTCCATGTTTATACAGATAGCAGTGTAGTTATTTCCATGTTAATAGAGATAGCGGTGTAGATATTTCCATTGATATACAGATAACTGTGTAGATGTTTGCATGTTCATACAGATAGCGGTGTAGATATTTCCATGTTCGTACAGATAGCGGTGTAGCTATTTCCATGTTCATACAGATAGCGGTGTAGATATTTCTATGTTCATACAGATAACGGTGTAGATATTTCCATGTTCATACAGACAGCGGTGTAGATATTTCCATGTTCATACAGTTAGCGGTGTAGATATTTCCATGTTCATACAGATGGCGGTGTAGATATTTACATGTTCATACAGATGGCGGTATAGATATTTCCATGTTCTTACAGATGGCGGTGTAGATATTTCCATGTTCATACAAATGTAGGTGTAGATATTTCCATGTTCATAGAGATGACGGTGTAGGTATTTCCATGTTTATACAGTTAGCAGTGTAGTTATCACCATGTTTATAGAGATAGCAGTGTAGATATTTCCATGTTTATAGAGATAGTGGTGTAGACAATTTCAATTTATACCGAGAGCAGTGTAGATATTTCCAAGTTCATACAGATAGCGGTGTAGATATTTACATGTTCATACAGATGGCGGTGTAGACAATTCCATGTTCATACAGATGGCGGTGTAGATATTTCCATGTTCATACAGATGGCGGTGTAGATATTTACATGTTCATACAGATGGCGGTGTAGACATTTCCATGTTCATACAGATGGCGGTGTAGATATTTCCATGTTCATAGAGATAGCGGTGTAGTTATTTCCATGTTCATACCAATAGCGGTGTAGATATTTCCATGTTCATACAGTAAGCGGTTTAGATATTTCCATGTTCATACAGATGGCGGTGTAGGTATTTACATGTTCATACAGATGGCGGTGTAGATATTTCCATGTTCGTACGGATGGCAGTGTAGATATTTCCATGTTCATATAGGTGGCGGTGTAGATATTTCCATGTTTATACAGATAGCCGTGTAGTTATTTCCATGTTTACAGAGATAGCAGTGTGGATATTTCCATTGATATAGAGATAGCTGTGTAGGTATTTTCATGTTCATACAGATAGCGGTGTAGATATTTCCATATTCATACAGACAGCGGTGTACATATTTCCATGTTCATACAGATAGCGGTGTAGGTATTTCCATGTTCATACAGTTAGCGGTGTAGATATTTCCATGTTCATACAGATGGCGGTGTAGATATTTACATGTTCATACAGATGGCGGTGTAGATATTTCCATGTTCGTACAGATGGCGGTGTAGATATTTCCAGGTTCATAGAGATGGCAGTGTAGATATTTCCATGTTTATGTAGATAGCGGTATAGATATTTCCATGTTTATACAGATGGTGGTGCAGATATTTCCATGTTTATAGAGATGGCGGTCTAGATATTTCCATGTTTACAGAGATAGTGGTGTAGTTATTTCCAAGTTTATAGAGACAGCGTTGTAGATATTTCCATGTTTATACAGATATCGGTGAAGATATTTCCATGTTTGTACAGATAGCGGTGTAGATATTTCCATGTTTATACAGATAGCAGTGTAGATATTTCCATGTTTATAGAGATAGTGGTGTAGACAATTTCAATTTATACCGAGAGCAGTGTAGATATTTCCAAGTTCATACAGATAGCGGTGTAGATATTTCCACGTTTATAGAGATGGCGGTGTAGATACTTCCATGTTCATACAGATGGCGGTGTAGATATTTCCATGTTCATACAAATGGCGGTGTATGTATTTCCATGTTCATAGAGATGGCGGTGTAGATATCTCCATGTTCATACAATTGGCGGTGTAGATATTTCCATGTTTATACAGATAGCAGTGTAGTTATTTCCATGTTTATAGAGATAGCAGTGTAGATATTTCCACTGATATACAGATAGCTGTGTAGATATTTGCATGTTCATACAGATAGCGGTGTAGATATTTCCATGTTTATGCAGATAGCGGTGTAGATATTTCCATGTTCATACAGATAGCGGTGTAGATATTTCCATGCTCATACAGTTAGCAGTGTAGATATTTCCATGTTCTTACAGATGGCAGTGTAGATATTTACATGTTCATACAGATGGCGGTGTAGATATTTCCATGTTCATACAGATGGCGGTGTAGATATTTCCATGTTCATATGGATAGCGGTGTAGATATTTCCATGTTAATACAGATAGCGGTGTAGATATTTCCATGTTCATACAGATAGCGGTGTAGATATTTCCATGTTAATACAGATGGCCGTGCAGATCTTTACATGTTCATACAGATGGCGGTGTAGATATTTCCATGTTCGTACGGATGGCAGTGTAGATATTTCCATGTTCATACAGGTGGCAGTGTAGATATTTCCATGTTTATACAGATAGCAGTATAGTTATTTCCATGTTTACAGAGATAGCAAATGTAGATATTTCCATTGATATACAGATAGCTGTGTAGATATTTGCATGTTCATACGGATAGCGGTGTAGATATTTCCATGTTCGTACAGATAGCGGTGTAGCTGTTTCCATGTTCATACAGATAGCGGTGTAGATATTTCTATGTTCATACAGATAACGGTGTAGATATTTCCATGTTCATACAGACAGCGGTGTAGATATTTCCATGTTCATACAGTTAGCGGTGTAGATATTTCCATGTTCATACAGATGGCGGTGTAGATATTTACATGTTCATACAGATGGCGGTATAGATATTTCCATGTTCGTACAGATGGCGGTGTAGATATT
Source organism: Gorilla gorilla gorilla (assembly GCF_029281585.2). Taxonomy (NCBI): domain Eukaryota; kingdom Metazoa; phylum Chordata; class Mammalia; order Primates; family Hominidae; genus Gorilla; species Gorilla gorilla. Next base: position 4,219,928 of record NC_073227.2, on the reverse strand, counting down.
TCCATGTTCATAGAGATGGCGGTGTAGATATTTCCATGTTTATGCAGATAGCGGTATAGATATTTCCATGTTTATACAGATGGTGGTGAAGATATTTCCATGTTTATAGAGATGGCGGTCTAGATATTTCCATGTTCACAGAGATAGTGGTGTAGTTATTTCCAAGTTTATAGAGACAGCGTTGTAGATATTTCCATGTTTATACAGATAGCGGTGAAGATATTTCCATGTTTATACAGATAGCGGTGTAGATATTTCCATGTTCATACAGATAGCAGTGTAGATATTTCCATGTTTATAGAGATATTGGTGTAGATAATTTCAATTTTATACAGAGAGCAGTGTAGATATTTCCAAGTTCATACAGATAGCGGTGTAGATATTTCCACATTTATAGAGATGGCGGTGTAGATATTTCCATGTTCATACAGATGGCAGTCTAGATATTTCCACGTTTATAGGGATGGCGGTGTAGATATTTTCATGTTTACACAGATGACAGTGTAGATATTTCCATGTTAACACAGATAGCGGTGTAGACATTTCCATGTTTACACAGATAGCGGTGTGGATATTTCGGTGTTCATACAAATGTAGGTGTAGATATTTCCATGTTCATAGAGATGACGGTGTAGATATTTCCATGTTTATAGAGTTAGCAGTGTAGTTATTACCATGTTTATAGAGATAGCTGTGTAGATATTTGCATGTTCATACAGATAGCGGTGTAGATATTTCCATGTTCATACAGTTAGCGGTGTAGATATTTCCATGTTCATACAGATGGCGGTGTAGATATTTACATGTTCATACAGATGGCGGTATAGATATTTCCATGTTCTTACAGATGGCGGTGTAGATATTTCCATGTTCATACAAATGTAGGTGTAGATATTTCCATGTTCATAGAGATGACGGTGTAGATATTTCCATGTTTATACAGTTAGCAGTGTAGTTATCACCATGTTTATAGAGATAGCAGTGTAGATATTTCCATGTTTATAGAGATAGTGGTGTAGACAATTTCAATTTATACCGAGAGCAGTGTAGATATTTCCAAGTTCATACAGATAGCGGTGTAGATATTTACATGTTCATACAGATGGCGGTGTAGACAATTCCATGTTCATACAGATGGCGGTGTAGATATTTCCATGTTCATACAGATGGCGGTGTAGATATTTACATGTTCATACAGATGGCGGTGTAGACATTTCCATGTTCATACAGATGGCGGTGTAGATATTTCCATGTTCATAGAGATAGCGGTGTAGTTATTTCCATGTTCATACCAATAGCGGTGTAGATATTTCCATGTTCATACAGTAAGCGGTTTAGATATTTCCATGTTCATACAGATGGCGGTGTAGGTATTTACATGTTCATACAGATGGCGGTGTAGATATTTCCATGTTCGTACGGATGGCAGTGTAGATATTTCCATGTTCATATAGGTGGCGGTGTAGATATTTCCATGTTTATACAGATAGCCGTGTAGTTATTTCCATGTTTACAGAGATAGCAGTGTGGATATTTCCATTGATATAGAGATAGCTGTGTAGGTATTTGCATGTTCATACAGATAGCGGTGTAGATATTTCCATATTCATACAGACAGCGGTGTACATATTTCCATGTTCATACAGATAGCGGTGTAGATATTTCCATGTTCATACAGTTAGCGGTGTAGATATTTCCATGTTCATACAGATGGCGGTGTAGATATTTACATGTTCATACAGATGGCGGTGTAGATATTTCCATGTTCGTACAGATGGCGGTGTAGATATTTCCAGGTTCATAGAGATGGCAGTGTAGATATTTCCATGTTTATGTAGATAGCGGTATAGATATTTCCATGTTTATACAGATGGTGGTGCAGATATTTCCATGTTTATAGAGATGGCGGTCTAGATATTTCCATGTTTACAGAGATAGTGGTGTAGTTATTTCCAAGTTTATAGAGACAGCGTTGTAGATATTTCCATGTTTATACAGATATCGGTGAAGATATTTCCATGTTTGTACAGATAGCGGTGTAGATATTTCCATGTTTATACAGATAGCAGTGTAGATATTTCCATGTTTATAGAGATAGTGGTGTAGACAATTTCAATTTATACCGAGAGCAGTGTAGATATTTCCAAGTTCATACAGATAGCGGTGTAGATATTTCCACGTTTATAGAGATGGCGGTGTAGATACTTCCATGTTCATACAGATGGCGGTGTAGATATTTCCATGTTCATACAAATGGCGGTGTATGTATTTCCATGTTCATAGAGATGGCGGTGTAGATATTTCCATGTTCATACAATTGGCGGTGTAGATATTTCCATGTTTATACAGATAGCAGTGTAGTTATTTCCATGTTTATAGAGATAGCAGTGTATATATTTCCACTGATATACAGATAGCTGTGTAGATATTTGCATGTTCATACAGATAGCGGTGTAGATATTTCCATGTTTATGCAGATAGCGGTGTAGATATTTCCATGTTCATACAGATAGCGGTGTAGATATTTCCATGCTCATACAGTTAGCAGTGTAGATATTTCCATGTTCTTACAGATGGCAGTGTAGATATTTACATGTTCATACAGATGGCGGTGTAGATATTTCCATGTTCATACAGATGGCGGTGTAGATATTTCCATGTTCATATGGATAGCGGTGTAGATATTTCCATGTTAATACAGATAGCGGTGTAGATATTTCCATGTTCATACAGATAGCGGTGTAGATATTTCCATGTTAATACAGATGGCCGTGCAGATCTTTACATGTTCATACAGATGGCGGTGTAGATATTTCCATGTTCGTACGGATGGCAGTGTAGATATTTCCATGTTCATACAGGTGGCAGTGTAGATATTTCCATGTTTATACAGATAGCAGTATAGTTATTTCCATGTTTACAGAGATAGCAAATGTAGATATTTCCATTGATATACAGATAGCTGTGTAGATATTTGCATGTTCATACGGATAGCGGTGTAGATATTTCCATGTTCGTACAGATAGCGGTGTAGATGTTTCCATGTTCATACAGATACCGGTGTAGATATTTCCATGTTCATACAGATAACGGTGTAGATATTTCTATGTTCACACAGATAGCGGTGTAGATATTTCCATGTTCATACAGTTAGCGGTGAAGATATTTCCATGTTCATACAGATGGCGGTGTAGATATTTACATGTTCATACAGATGGCGGTATAGATATTTCCATGTTCGTACAGATGGCGGTGTAGATATTTCCATGTTCATAGAGATGGCGGTGTAGATATTTCCATGTTTATGCAGATAGCGGTATAGATATTTCCATGTTTATACAGATGGTGGTGAAGATATTTCCATGTTTATAGAGATGGCGGTCTAGATATTTCCATGTTCACAGAGATAGTGGTGTAGTTATTTCCAAGTTTATAGAGACAGCGTTGTAGATATTTCCATGTTTATACAGATAGCGGTGAAGATATTTCCATGTTTATACAGATAGCGGTGTAGATATTTCCATGTTCATACAGATAGCAGTGTAGATATTTCCATGTTTATAGAGATATTGGTGTAGATAATTTCAATTTTATACAGAGAGCAGTGTAGATATTTCCAAGTTCATACAGATAGCGGTGTAGATATTTCCACATTTATAGAGATGGCGGTGTAGATATTTCCATGTTCATACAGATGGCAGTCTAGATATTTCCACGTTTATAGGGATGGCGGTGTAGATATTTTCATGTTTACACAGATGACGGTGTAGATATTTCCATGTTAACACAGATAGCGGTGTAGACATTTCCATGTTTACACAGATAGCGGTGTGGATATTTCGATGTTCATACAAATGTAGGTGTAGATATTTCCATGTTCATAGAGATGACGGTGTAGATATTTCCATGTTTATAGAGTTAGCAGTGTAGTTATTACCATGTTTATAGAGATAGCTGTGTAGATATTTGCATGTTCATACAGATAGCGGTGTAGATATTTCCATGTTTATTCTGATAGCGGTGTAGATATTTCCATATTCATAGAGTTAGCAGTGTGGATATTTCCATGTTAATACAAATGGCGGTGTAGATATTTCCATGTTTATACAGATGGCAGTGTAGATATTTCCATGTTTATAGAGATAGCAGTGTAGATATTTCCACTTATATACAGATAGCTGTGTAGATATTTGCATGTTCATACACATAGCGGTGTAGATATTTCCATGTCCATACAGATTGCGGTGTAGATATTTCCATGTTCATACAGCTAGCGGTGTGGATATTTCCATGTTCATACAGATAGCGGTGTAGTTATTTCCCTGTTCATACAGTTAGCGGTGTAGATATTTCCATGTTCATACAGATGGCAGTGTAGATATTTACATGTTCATACAGAGGGCGGTGTAGATATTTCCTTGTTCGTACGGATGGCAGTGTAGATATTTCCATGTTCATACATGTGGCGGTGTAGATATTTCCATGTTTATACAGATAGCAGTGTAGTTATTTCCATGTTTATAGAGATAGCAGTGTAGATATTTTCATTGATATACAGATAGCTGTGTAGATATTTGCATGTTCATACAGTTAGTGGTGTAGATATTTCCATGTTCATACAGATGGCGGTGTAGATATTTACATGTTCGTACAGATGGCGTTGTAGATATTTCCATGTTCATGCAGATGGCAGTGTAGATATTTCCATGTTCATAGAGATGGCGGTGTAGATATTTCCATGTTTATGCAGATAGCGGTATAGATATTTCCATGTTTATACAGATGGTGGTGTAGATATTTCCATGTTTATAGAGATGGCAGTCTAGATATTTCCATCTTTATAGAGACAGTGTTGTAGTTATTTCCAAGTTTATGGAGACAGCGTTGTAGATATTTCCATGTTTATACAGATTGCGGTGAAAATATTTCCATGTTTATACAGATAGCGGTGTAGATATTTTCATGTTTATACAGATAGCAGTGTAGTTATTTCCATGTTTATAGAGATAGCAGTGTAGATATTTTCATTGATATACAGATAGCTGTGTAGATATTTGCATGTTCATACAGATAGCGGTGTAGATATTTCCATGTTCATACAGTTAGCGGTGTAGATATTTCCATGTTCATACAGATGGCGGTGTAGATATTTACATGTTCATACAGATGGCGGTGTAGATATTTCCATGTTTATAGATATAGCAGTGTAGATATTTCCATTGATATACAGATAGCTGTGTAGATATTTCCATCTTCAAACAGATAGCGGTGTAGATATTTCCATGTTCATTCAGATAACGGTGTAGATATTTCCATGTTCATACAGATAGCGTTGTAGGTATTTCCATGTTCATACAGTTAGGGGTTTAGATATTTCCATGTTCATACATATGGCGGTATAGATATTTCCATGTTTACACAGATAGCAGTGTAGATATTTCCATGTTTATAGAGATAGCAGTGTAGATATTTCCATTGATATGCAGATAGCTGTGTAGATATTTGCATGTTCATACACATAGCGGTGTAGATATTTCCATGTACATACAGATAGCGGTGTAGATATTTCCATGTTCGTACAGATGGCGGTGTAGGTATTTCCATGTTTATAGAGATGGCGGTGTAGATATTTTCATGTTTACACAGATGGCCGTGTAGATATTTCCATGTTTACACAGATAGCGGTGTGGATATTTCCATGTTTATGCAGATAGCGGTGTAGATATTTCCATGTTCATACAGATAGCGGTGCGGTTATTTCCATGTTTATACAGATAGTGGTGGAGATATTTCCATGTTTATACAGATAGCGGTGTAGATATTTCCATCTTATTACAAATGGCGGTTTAGGTATTTCCATGTTCATAGAGATGGCGCTGTAGATATTTCCAGGTTCATACAAATGGCGGTGTAGATATTTCCATGTTCATAGAGATGGCGGTGTAGATATTTCCATGTTTATACAGATAGCGGTGTAGATATTTCCATGTTTATACAGATAACCGTGTAGATATTTCCATGTTTATAGAGATAATGGTGTAGATAATTTCAATTTTATACAGAGAGCAGTGTAGATATTTCCAAGTTCATACAGATAGCGGTGTAGATATTTCCACGTTTATAGAGATGGCGGTGTAGATATTTCCATGTTCATACAGATGGCGGTGCAGATATTTCCATGTTTATAGGAATGGCGGTGTAGATATTTTCAGGTTTAAACAGATGGCAGTGTAGATATTTCCATGTTTACACAGATAGCGGTGTAGATATTTCCCTGTTTACACAGATAGCGGTGTAGACATTTCCATGATTACACAGATAGCTGTGTGGATATTTCCATGTTTATGCAGATAGCAGTGTAGATATTTCCATGTTTATGCAGATAGCGGTGCGGTTATTTCCATATTTATACAGATAGTTGGGCCGATATTTCCATGTTTATACAGATAGCGGTGTAGATATTTCCATCTTAATACAGATGGCGGTGTAGATATGTCCATGTTTGTACAGATGGCAGTGTAGATATTTCCATGTTCATACAGATGGCGGTGTAGATATTTCAAAGTTTATAGAGATAGCGCTGTAGTTATTTCCATATTTATAGAGAAATCTGTGTAGATATTTCCATGTATATTCAGATAGCTGTGTAGATATTTCCATGTTCATGCAGATAGCGGTGTAGATATTTCCATGTTCATCCATATGCCGGTGTACATATATACATGTTCATACAGATGGCGGTGAAGATATTTCCATGTTCATACAGATGGTGGTGTAGTTATTTCCATGTTCATAGAGATGGCGGTGTAGATATTTCCAGGTTCATACAAATGGCGGTGTAGATATTTCCATGTTCATAGAGATGGCGGTGTTGATATTTCCATATTTGTAGAGATAGCAGTATAGTTTTTCCATGTTTATAGAGATAGTAGTGTAGATATTTCCATTGATATACAGATATCTCTGTAGATATTTGCATGTTCATAGAGATAGCGGTGTAGATATTTCCATGTTCATACTGATAGTTGTGTAGATATTTCCATGTTCATACAGATAGCGGTGTAGATATTTCCATGTTCGTACAGATAGCGGTGTAGATATTTCCATGTTCATAGAGATAGCGGTGTAGATATTTCCATGTTCATACAGTTAGCGGCTTAGATATTTCCATGTTCATACAGATGGCGGTGTAGATATTTCCATGTTCATACAGATGGCGGTGTAGTTATTTCCAGGTTCATACAGTTAGCGGTGTAGATATTTCCATGTTCATACAGATAGCGGTGTAGATATTTCCATGTTCATACAGATAGCGGTGTAGATATTTCCATGTTCATACCAATAGCGGTGTAGACATTTCCATGTTCATATATTTAGCGGTGTAGATATTTCCATGTTCATACAGATAGCGGTGTAGATATTTCCATGTTCATACAGTTAGCGGTGTAGATATTTCCATGTTCATTCAGATGGCGGTGTAGATATTTCCATGTTCATAGAGATGGCGGTGTAGATAACTCCATATTTATACAGATAGCATTGTAGTTATTTCCATGTTTATAGAGATAGCAGTGTAGATATTTCCATTGATATACAGACAGCTGTGTAGATATTTGCATGGTCATACAGATAGCGGTGTAGATATTTCCATGTTCGTACAGATAGCGGTGTAGATATTTCCATGTTCATAGAGATAGCGGTGTAGATATTTCCATGTTCATACAGATAACGGTGTAGATATTTCCATGTTCATGCAGATAGCGGTGTAGATATTTCCATGTTCATACAATGAGCGGTGTAGATATTTCCATGTTCATACAGATGGCGGTGTAGATATTTACATGTTCATACAGATGGCGGTATAGATATTTCCATATTCGTACAGATGGCGTTGTAGATATTTCCATGTTCTTAGAGATGGCGGTGTAGATATCTCCATGTTTATGCAGATTGCGGTATAGATATTTCCATGTTTATACAGATGGTGGTGTAGATATTTCCATGTTCATACAAATGTCGGTGTAGATATTTCCATGTTCATTGAGATGGCGGTGTAGATATTTCCATGTTCATACAAATGGCGGTGTAGATATTTCCATGTTCATAGAGATGGCAGTGTAGATATTTCCATATTTATACAGATAGCAGTGTAGTTATTTCCATGTTTATAGGGATAGCAGTGTAGATATTTTCATTGATATACAGATAGCTGTGTAGATATTTGCATGTTCATACAGATAGCAGTGTAGATATTTCCATGTTTATAGAGATAGTGTTGTAGATAATTTCAATTTCATACAGAGAGCAGTGTAGATATTTCCAAGTTCATACAGAGAGCAGTGTAGATATTTCCACGTTTACAGAGATGGCGGTGTAGATATTTCCATGTTCATACAGAGGACGGTGTAGATATTTCCATGTTTATAGGGATGGCGGTGTAGATATTTTCATGTTTACACAGATGGCAGTGTAGATATTTCCATGTTTACACAGATAGCGGTGTAGACATTTCCATGTTTACACAGATAGCAGTGTGGATATTTCCATGTTTATGCAGATAGCAGTGTAGATATTTCCATGTTTATACAGATAGCGGTGCGGATATTTCAATGTTTATTCAGATAGCGGTGCGGATATTTCCATGTTTATACAGATAGCTGGGCAGATATTTCAATGTTTATACAGATAGCGGTGTAAATATTTCCATCTAATACAAATGGCGGTGTAGATATGTCCATGATCGTACAGATGGCAATGTAGATATTTCCATGTTCATACAGATGGCGGTGTAGATATTTCGAAGTTTATAGAGTTAGCGATGTAGTTATTTCCATATTTATAGAGAAATCTGTGTAGATATTTCCATGTATATTCAGATAGCTGTGTAGATGTTTCCATGTTCATGCAGATTACGGTGTAGATATTTCCATGTTCATCCAGATGCCGGTGTACATATATCCATGTTCATACAAATGGCGGTGAAGATATTTCCATGTTCATACAGAGGGCGGTGTAGGCATTTCCATGTTCATACAAATGGCGGTGTAGATATTTCTATGTTCATAGAGATGGCGGTGTAGATATTTCCATGTTTATACAGATAGCAGTGTGGTTATTTCCATGTTTATAGGGATACCAGTCTGGATATTTCCATTGATATACAGATAGCTGTGTAGATATTTGCATGTTCATACAGATAGCGGTGTAGATATTTCCATGTTCATACAGATAGCGGTGTAGATATTTCCATGTTCATACAGATAGCGGTGTAGATATTTCCATGTTCATACAGATAGCGGTGTAGATATTTCCATGTTCATACAGTTAGCAGCTTAGATATTTCCATGTTCATACAGATGGCGGTGTAGATATTTCCATGTTCATACAGATGGCGGTGTAGTTATTTCCAGGTTCATACAGTTAGCGGTGTAGATATTTCCATGTTCATACAGAAAGCGGTGTAGATATTTCCATGTTCATACAGATAGCGGTGTAGATATTTCCACGTTAATACCAATAGCGGTGTAGACATTTCCATGTTCATATATTTAGCGGTGTAGATATTTCCATGTTCATACAGATGGCGAAGATATTTCCATGTTCATGCAGATAGCGGTGTAGATATTTCCATGTTCATACAGTTAGCGGTGTAGATATTTCCATGTTCATACAGATGGCGGTGTAGATATTTCCATGTTCATAGAGATGGCGGTGTAGATATCTCCATATTTATACAGATAGCATTGTAGTTATTTCCATGTTTATAGAGATAGCAGTGTAGATATTTCCATGTTCTTACAGTTAGCGGTGTAGATATTTCCATGTTCCTACAGATGGCGGTGTAGATATTTACATGTTCATACAGATGGCGGTGTAGATATTTCCATGTTTATAGATATAGCAGTGTAGATATTTCCATTGATATACAGATAGCTGTGTAGATATTTCCATCTTCAAACAGATAGCGGTGTAGATATTTCCATGTTCATTCAGATAACGGTGTAGATATTTCCATGTTCATACAGATAGCGGTGTAGGTATTTCCATGTTCATACAGTTAGGGGTTTAGATATTTCCATGTTCATACATATGGCGGTATAGATATTTCCATGTTTATACAGATAGCAGTGTAGATATTTCCATGTTTATAGAGATAGCAGTGTAGATATTTCCATTGATATGCAGATAGCTGTGTAGATATTTGCATGTTCATACACATAGCGGTGTAGATATTTCCATGTACATACAGATAGCGGTGTAGATATTTCCATGTTCGTACAGATGGCGGTGTAGGTATTTCCATGTTTATAGAGATGGCGGTGTAGATATTTTCATGTTTACACAGATGGCCGTGTAGATATTTCCATGTTTACACAGATAGCGGTGTGGATATTTCCATGTTTATGCAGATAGCGGTGTAGATATTTCCATGTTCATACAGATAGCGGTGCGGTTATTTCCATTTTTATACAGATAGTGGTGGAGATATTTCCATGTTTATACAGATAGCGGTGTAGATATTTCCATCTTATTACAGATTTCGGTGTAGATATATCCATGTTCGTACAGATGGCGGTGTAGATATTTCCATGTTCATACAGATGGCGGTGTAGATATTTCGAAGTTTATAGAGATAGCGCTGTAGTTATTTCCATATTTATAGGGAAATCTGTGTAGATATTTCCATGTATATGCAGATAGCTGTGTAGATCATTCCATGTTCATACAGATAGCGGTGTAGATATTTCCATGTTCATAGAGATAACGGTGTAGATATTTACATCTTCATACAGATAGTGGTACAGATATTTCCATGTTCATACAGTAAGCGGTGTAGATATTTCCATGTTGATCGAGATAGCGGTGTAGATAATTCCCATTTTATACAGATAGCAGTGTAGACATTTCCAAGTTCATACAGATAGCGGTGTAGATATTTCCACGTTTATATAGATGGCGGTGTAGATATTTCCATGTTCATACAGATGGCGGTGTAGATATTTCCATGTTTATAGAGATGGCAGTGTAGATATTTTCATGTTTACACAGATGGCGGTGTAGATATTTCCATGTATACACAGATAGCGGTGTAGACATTTCCATGTTTACACAGATAGCGGTGTGGATATTTCCATGTTTATCCAGATACCGGTGTAGATATTTCCATGTTTATACAGAAAGCGGTGCGGATATTTCCATGATAATACAGATAGTGGTGTAGATATTTCCATGTTTATACACATAGCGGTGTAGATATTTCCATCTTAATACAGATGGCGGTGTAGATATTTCCATGTTTATGCAGATAGTGGTATAGATATTTCCATTTTTATACAGATGGTTTTGTAGATATTTCCATGTTTATGCAGATGGCGGTATAGATATTTCCATGTTTATACAGATGGTGGTGTAGATTTTTCCATGTTCATAGAGATGGCGGTGTTGATATTTCGAAGTTTATAGAGATAGCGCTGTAGTTATTTCTATAATTATATAGAAATCTGTGTAGATATTTCCATGTATATTCAGATAGCTGTTTAGATATTTCCATGTTCATGCAGATAGCGGTGTAGTTATTTCCATGTTCATCCAGATTCCGGTGTAGATACATCCATGTTCATACATATGGCGGTGAAGATATTTCCATGTTCATACAGATGGCTGTGTAGATATTTCCATGTTCATAGAGATGGCGGTGTAGATATTTCCATGTTGATACAGATAGTTGGGCAGATATTTCCATGTTTATACAGATAGCGGTGTAGATATTTTCATCTTAATACAGATTGCGGTGTAGATACGTCCATGATCGTACAGATGGCGGTGTAGATATTTCCATGTTCATACAGATGGCGGTGTAGATATTTCGAAGTTTATAGAGATAGTGATGTAGTTATATCCATATTTATAGAGAAATCTGTGTAGATATTTCCATGTATATTCAGATAGCTGTGTAGATGTTTCCATGTTCATGCAGATTACGCTGTAGATATTTCCATGTTCATCCAGATGCCGGTGTACATATATCCATGTTCATACAAATGGCGGTGAAGATATTTCCATGTTCATACAGATGGTGTTGTAGGTATTTCCATGTCCATACAAATGGCGGTTTAGGTATTTCCATGTTCATAGAGATGGCGGTGTAGATATTTCAAGGTTCATACAAATGGCGGTGTAGATATTTCCATGTTCATAGAGATGGCGGTGTAGATATTTCCATGTTTATACAGATAGCAGTGTAGTTATTTCCATGTTTATAGAGATACCAGTCTGGATATTTCCATTGATATACAGATAGCTGTGTAGATAGTTGCATGTTCATACAGATAGCGGTGTAGATATTTCCATGTTCATACAGATAGCGGTGTAGATATTTCCATGTTCATACAGATAGCGGTGTAGATATTTAAATGTTCATACAGTTAGCAGTGTAGATATTTGTATGTTCATACAGATGGCGGTGTACATATTTACATGTTGATACAGATGGCGGTGTAGATATTTCCATGTTCATACAGATAGCGGTGTAGATATTTCCATGTTCATACAGATAGCGGTGTAGATATTTCCATGTTCATACAGATAGCGGTGTAGGTATTTCCATGTTCATACAGTTAGCGGTTTAGATATTTCCATGTTCATACAGATGGCGGTGTAGATATTTACATGTTCATACAGATGGCGGTGTAGTTATTTCCATGTTCATACAGATAGCGGTGTAGATATTTTCTTGTTGATACAGATGGCGGTGTAGATATTTCCATGTTCATACAGATAGTGGTGTAGATATTTCCATGTTCATACAGATAGCGGTGTAGATATTTCCATGTTCATACAGATAGCGGTGTAGATATTTCCATGTTCATACCAATAGCGGTGTAGACATTTCCATGTTCATACATTTAGCGGTGTAGGTATTTCCATGTTCATACAGATGGCGGTGAAGATATTTACAAGTTCATACAGATGGCGGTGTAGATATTTCCATGTTTGTACGGATGGCAGTGTAGATATTTCCATGTTCATACAGGTGGCGGTGTAGATATTTCCATGTTTATACAGATAGCAGTGTAGTTATTTCCATGTTAATAGAGATAGCGGTGTAGATATTTCCACTGATATACAGATAACTGTGTAGATGTTTGCATGTTCATACAGATAGCGGTGTAGATATTTCCATGTTCGTACAGATAGCGGTGTAGCTATTTCCATGTTCATACAGATAGCGGTGTAGATATTTCTATGTTCCTACAGATAACGGTGTAGATATTTCCATGTTCATACAGACAGCGGTGTAGATATTTCCATGTTCATACAGTTAGCGGTGCAGATATTTTCATGTTCATACAGATGGCGGTGTAGATATTTACATGTTCATACAGATGGTGGTATAGATATTTCCATGTTCCTACAGATGGCGGTGTAGATATTTCCATGTTCATAGAGATGGCGGTGTAGATATTTCCATGTTTATGCAGATAGCGGTATAGATATTTCCATGTTTATACAGATGGTGGTGTAGATATTTCCATGTTTATAGAGATGGCGGTCTAGATATTTCCATGTTTACAGAGATAGTGGTGTAGTTATTTCCAAGTTTATAGAGACAGCGTTGTAGATATTTCCATGTTTATACAGATAGCGGTGAAGATATTTCCATGTTTACACAGATAGCGGTGTAGATATTTCCATGTTTATACAGATAGCAGTGTAGATATTTCCATGTTTATAGAGATAATGGTGTAGATAATTTCAATTTTATACAGAGAGCAGTGTAGATATTTCCAAGTTCATACAGATAGCGGTGTAGATATTTCCACGTTTATAGAGATGGCGGTGTAGATATTTCCATGTTCATACAGATGGCGGTGCAGATATTTCCATGTTTATAGGAATGGCGGTGTAGATATTTTCAGGTTTAAACAGATGGCAGTGTAGATATTTCCATGTTTACACAGATAGCGGTGTAGATATTTCCCTGTTTACACAGATAGCGGTGTAGACATTTCCATGATTACACAGATAGCTGTGTGGATATTTCCATGTTTATGCAGATAGCAGTGTAGATATTTCCATGTTTATGCAGATAGCGGTGCGGTTATTTCCATATATATACAGATAGTTGGGCCGATATTTCCATGTTTATACACATAGCGGTGTAGATATTTCCATCTTAATACAGATGGCGGTGTAGATATGTCCATGTTTGTACAGATGGCAGTGTAGATATTTCCATGTTCATACAGATGGCGGTGTAGATATTTCAAAGTTTATAGAGATAGCGCTGTAGTTATTTCCATATTTATAGAGAAATCTGTGTAGATATTTCCATGTATATTCAGATAGCTGTGTAGATATTTCCATGTTCATGCAGATAGCGGTGTAGATATTTCCATGTTCATCCATATGCCGGTGTACATATATGCATGTTCATACAGATGGCGGTGAAGATATTTCCATGTTCATACAGATGGTGGTGTAGTTATTTCCATGTTCATAGAGATGGCGGTGTAGATATTTCCAGGTTCATACAAATGGCGGTGTAGATATTTCCATGTTCATAGAGATGGCGGTGTTGATATTTCCATATTTGTAGAGATAGCAGTGTAGTTTTTCCATGTTTATAGAGATAGTAGTGTAGATATATCCATTGATATACAGATATCTCTGTAGATATTTGCATGTTCATAGAGATAGCGGTGTAGATATTTCCATGTTCATACTGATAGTTGTGTAGATATTTCCATGTTCATACAGATAGCGGTGTAGATATTTCCATGTTCGTACAGATAGCGGTGTAGATATTTCCATGTTCATAGAGATAGCGGTGTAGATATTTCCATGTTCATACAGTTAGCAGCTTAGATATTTCCATGTTCATACAGATGGCGGGGTAGATATTTCCATGTTCATACAGATGGCGGGGTAGATATTTCCATGTTCATACAGATGGTGGTGAAGATATTTCCATGTTCATACAGATGGCGGGGTAGATATTTCCATGTTCATTCAGATAACGGTGTAGATATTTCCATGTTCATACAGATAGCGGTGTAGGTATTTCCATGTTCATACAGTTAGGGGTTTAGATATTTCCATGTTCAAACATATTTCGGTGTAGATATTTCCATGTTTATACAGATAGCAGTGTAGATATTTCCATGTTTATAGAGATAGCAGTGTAGATATTTCCATTGATATGCAGATAGCTGTGTAGATATTTGCATGTTCATACACATAGCGGTGTAGATATTTCCATGTACATACAGATAGTGGTGTAGATATTTCCATGTTCGTACAGATGGCGGTGTAGGTATTTCCATGTTTATAGAGATGGCGGTGTAGATATTTTCATGTATACACAGATGGCCGTGTAGATATTTCCATGTTTACACAGATAGCGGTGTGGATATTTCCATGTTTATGCAGATAGCGGTGTAGATATTTCCATGTTCATAGAGATAACGGTGTAGATATTTACATCTTCATACAGATAGTGGTACAGATATTTCCATGTTCATACAGTAAGCGGTGTAGATATTTCCATGTTGATAGAGATAGCGGTGTAGATAATTCCCATTTTATACAGATAGCAGTGTAGACATTTCCAAGTTCATACAGATAGCGGTGTAGATATTTCCACGTTTATAGAGATGGCGGTGTAGATATTTCCATGTTCATACAGATGGCGGTGTAGATATTTCCATGTTTATAGAGATGGCAGTGTAGATATTTTCATGTTTACACAGATGGCGGTGTAGATATTTCCATGTATACACAGATAGCGGTGTAGACATTTCCATGTTTACACAGATAGCGGTGTGGATATTTCCATGTTTATCCAGATACCGGTGTAGATATTTCCATGTTTATACAGAAAGCGGTGCGGATATTTCCATGTTAATACAGATAGTGGTGTAGATATTTCCATGTTTATACACATAGCGGTGTAGATATTTCCATCTTAATACAGATGGCGGTGTAGATATTTCCAAGTTTATGCAGATAGTGGTATAGATATTTCCATTTTTATACAGATGGTTTTGTAGATATTTCCATGTTTATGCAGATGGCGGTATAGATATTTCCATGTTTATACAGATGGTGGTGTAGATTTTTCCATGTTCATAGAGATGGCGGTGTTGATATTTCGAAGTTTATAGAGATAGCGCTGTAGTTATTTCTATAATTATATAGAAATCTGTGTAGATATTTCCATGTATATTCAGATAGCTGTTTAGATATTTCCATGTTCATGCAGATAGCGGTGTAGTTATTTCCATGTTCATCCAGATTCCGGTGTAGATACATCCATGTTTATACAGATGGCGGTGAAGATATTTCCATGTTCATACAGATGGCTGTGTAGATATTTCCATGTTCATAGAGATGGCGGTGTAGATATTTCCATGTTGATACAGATAGTTGGGCAGATATTTCCATGTTTATACAGACAGCGGTGTAGATATTTTCATCTTAATACAGATTGCGGTGTAGATACGTCCATGATCGTACAGATGGCGGTGTAGATATTTCCATGTTCATACAGATGGCGGTGTAGATATTTCGAAGTTTATAGAGATAGTGATGTAGTTATTTCCATATTTATAGAGAAATCTGTGTAGATATTTCCATGTATATTCAGATAGCTGTGTAGATGTTTCCATGTTCATGCAGATTACGCTGTAGATATTTCCATGTTCATCCAGATGCCGGTGTACATATATCCATGTTCATACAAATGGCGGTGAAGATATTTCCATGTTCATACAGATGGCGGTGTAGGTATTTCCATGTTCATACAAATGGCGGTTTAGGTATTTCCATGTTCATAGAGATGGCGGTGAAGATATTTCCAGGTTCATACAAATGGCGGTGTAGATATTTCCATGTTCATAGAGATGGCGGTGTAGATATTTCCATGTTTATACAGATAGCAGTGTAGTTATTTCCATGTTTATAGAGATACCAGTCTGGATATTTCCATTGATATACAGATAACTGTGTAGATATTTGCATGTTCATACAGATAGCGGTGTAGATATTTCCATGTTCATACAGATAGCGGTGTGGATATTTCCATGTTCATACAGATAGCGGTGTAGATATTTAAATGTTCATACAGTTAGCAGTGTAGATATTTGTATGTTCATACAGATGGCGGTGTACATATTTACATGTTGATACAGATGGCGGTGTAGATATTTCCATGTTCATACAGATAGCGGTGTAGATATTTACATGTTCATACAGATGGCGGTGTAGTTATTTCCATGTTCATACAGATAGCGGTGTAGATATTTTCTTGTTGATACAGATGGCGGTGTAGATATTTCCATGTTCATAAAGATAGTGGTGTAGATATTTCCATGTTCATACAGATAGCGGTGTAGTTATTTCCATGTTCATATAGATAGCGGTGTAGATATTTCCATGTTCATACCAATAGCGGTGTAGACATTTCCATGTTCATACATTTAGCGGTGTAGGTATTTCCATGTTCATACAGATGGCGGTGAAGATATTTACATGTTCATACAGATGGCGCTGTAGATATTTCCATGTTTGTACGGATGGCAGTGTAGATATTTCCATGTTCATACAGATGGTGGTGTAGATATTTCCATGTTTATACAGATAGCAGTGTAGTTATTTCCATGTTAATAGAGATAGCGGTGTAGATATTTCCACTGATATACAGATAACTGTGTAGATGTTTGCATGTTCATACAGATAGCGGTGTAGATATTTCCATGTTCGTACAGATAGCGGTGTAGCTATTTCCATGTTCATACAGATAGCGGTGTAGATATTTCTATGTTCATACAGATAACGGTGTAGATATTTCCATGTTCATACAGACAGCGGTGTAGATATTTCTATGTTCATACAGTTAGCGGTGTAGATATTTCCATGTTCATACAGATGGCGGTGTAGATATTTACATGTTCATACAGATGGCGGTATAGATATTTCCATGTTCTTACAGATGGCGGTGTAGATATTTCCATGTTCATAGAGATGGCGGTGTAGATATTTCCAGGTTCATACAAATGGCGGTGTAGATATTTCCATGTTCATAGAGATGGCGGTGTTGATATTTCCATATTTGTAGAGATAGCAGTGTAGTTTTTTCCATGTTTATAGAGATAGTAGTGTAGATATTTCCATTGATATACAGATAGCTCTGTAGATATTTGCATGTTCATAGAGGTAGCGGTGTAGATATTTCCAAGTTCATACTGATAGTTGTGTAGATATTTCCATGTTCATACAGATAGCGGTGTAGATATTTAAATGTTCATACAGATAGCGGTGTAGATATTTCCATGTTCATACAGATAGCGGTGTAGATATTTCCATGTTCATACAGTTAGCAGCTTAGATAGTTCAATGTTCATACAGATGGCGGTGTAAATATTTCCATGTTCATACAGATGGCGGTGTAGTTATTTCCAGGTTCATACAGTTAGCGGTGTAGATATTTCCATGTTCATACAGATAGCGGTGTAGATATTTCCATGTTCATACAGATAGCGGTGTAGATATTTCCATGTTCATACCAATAGCGGTGTAGACATTTCCATGTTCATTTATTTAGTGGTGTAGATATTTCCATGTTCATACAGATGGCGAAGATATTTCCATGTTCATACAGATAGCGGTGTAGATATTTCCATGTTCATTCAGATGGCGGTGTAGATATTTCCATGTTCATAGAGATGGCGGTGTAGATATCTCCATATTTATACAGATAGCATTGTAGTTATTTCCATGTTTATAGAGATAGCAGTGTAGATATTTCCATTGATATACAGACAGCTGTGTAGATATTTGCATGGTCATACAGATAGCGGTGTAGATATTTCCATGTTCGTACAGATAGCGGTGTAGATATTTCCATGTTCATAGAGATAGCGGTGTAGATATTTCCATGTTCATACAGATAACGGTGTAGATATTTCCATGTTCATGCAGATAGCGGTGTAGATATTTCCATGTTCATACAATGAGCGGTGTAGATATTTCCATGTTCATACAGATGGCGGTGTAGATATTTCCATGTTCATACAGATGGCGGTATAGATATTTCCATATTCGTACAGATGGCGTTGTAGATATTTCCATGTTCTTAGAGATGGCGGTGTAGATATCTCCATGTTTATGCAGATAGCGGTATAGATATTTCCATGTTTATACAGATGGTGGTGTAGATATTTCCATGTTCATACAAATGGCGGTGTAGATATTTCCATGTTCATTGAGATGGCGGTGTAGATATTTCCATGTTCATACAAATGGCGGTGTAGATATTTCCATGTTCATAGAGATGGCAGTGTAGATATTTCCATATTTATACAGATAGCATTGTAGTTATTTCCATGTTTATAGGGATAGCAGTGTAGATATTTTCATTGATATACAGATAGCTGTGTAGATATTTGCATGTTCATACAGATAGCAGTGTAGATATTTCCATGTTTATAGAGATAGTGTTGTAGATAATTTCAATTTCATACAGAGAGCAGTGTAGATATTTCCAAGTTCATACAGATAGCAGTGTAGATATTTCCACGTTTACAGAGATGGCGGTGTAGATATTTCCATGTTCATACAGAGGACGGTGTAGATATTTCCATGTTTATAGGGATGGCGGTGTAGATATTTTCATGTTTACACAGATGGCAGTGTAGATATTTCCATGTTTACACAGATAGCGGTGTAGACATTTCCATGTTTACACAGATAGCAGTGTGGATATTTCCATGTTTATGCAGATAGCGGTGTAGATATTTCCATGTTCATACAGTTAGCGGTGTAGATATTTCCATGTTCATACAGATGGCGGTGTAGATATTTCCATGTTCATAGAGATGGCGGTGTAGATATCTCCATATTTATACAGATAGCATTGTAGTTATTTCCATGTTTATAGAGATAGCAGTGTAGATATTTCCATTGATATACAGACAGCTGTGTAGATATTTGCATGGTCATACAGATAGCGGTGTAGATATTTCCATGTTCGTACAGAGAGCTGTTTAGATATTTGCATGTTCATACAGATAGCGGTGTAGATATTTCCATGTTCATACAGTTAGCGGTGTAGATATTTCCATGTTCATACAGATGGCGGTGTAGATATTTACATGTTCATACAGATGGCGGTGTAGATATTTCCATGTTTATAGAGATAGCAGTGTAGATATTTCCATTGATATACAGATAGCTGTGTAGATATTTCCATCTTCAAACAGATAGCGGTGTAGATATTTCCATGTTCATTCAGATAACGGTGTAGATATTTCCATGTTCATACAGATAGCGGTGTAGGTATTTCCATGTTCATACAGTTAGGGGTTTAGATATTTCCATGTTCAAACATATGGCGGTGTAGATATTTCCATGTTTATACAGATAGCTGTGTAGATATTTCCATGTTTATAGAGATAGCAGTGTAGATATTTCCATTGATATGCAGATAGCTGTGTAGATATTTGCATGTTCATACACATAGCGGTGTAGATATTTCCATGTACATACAGATAGCGGTGTAGATATTTCCATGTTCGTACAGATGGCGGTGTAGGTATTTCCATTTTTATAGAGATGGCGGTGTAGATATTTTCATGTTTACACAGATGGCCGTGTAGATATTTCCATGTTTACACAGATAGCGGTGTGGATATTACCATGTTTATGCAGATAGCGGTGTAGATATTTCCATGTTCATACAGATAGCGGTGCGGTTATTTCCATGTTTATACAGATAGTGGTGGAGATATTTCCATGTTTCTACAGATAGCGGTGTAGATATTTCTATCTTATTACAGATGGCGGTGTAGATATGTCCATGTTCGTACAGATGGCGGTGTAGATATTTCCATGTTCATACAGATGGCGGTGTAGATATTTCGAAGTTTATAGAGATAGCGCTGTAGTTATTTCCATATTTATAGAGAAATCTGTGTAGATATTTCCATGTATATGCAGATAGCTGTGTAGATCTTTCCATGTTCATACAGATAGCGGTGTAGATATTTCCATGTTCATAGAGATAACGGTGTAGATATTTACATCTTCATACAGATAGTGGTACAGATATTTCCATGTTCATACAGTAAGCGGTGTAGATATTTCCATGTTGATAGAGATAGCGGTGTAGATAATTCCCATTTTATACAGATAGCAGTGTAGACATTTCCAAGTTCATACAGATAGCGGTGTAGATATTTCCACGTTTATAGAGATGGCGGTGTAGATATTTCCATGTTCATACAGATGGCGGTGTAGATATTTCCATGTTTATAGAGATGGCAGTGTAGATATTTTCATGTTTACACAGATGGCGGTGTAGATATTTCCATGTATACACAGATAGCGGTGTAGACATTTTCATGTTTACACAGATAGCGGTGTGGATATTTCCATGTTTATCCAGATACCGGTGTAGATATTTCCATGTTTATACAGAAAGCGGTGCGGATATTTCCATGTTAATACAGATAGTGGTGTAGATATTTCCATGTTTATACACATAGCGGTGTAGATATTTCCCTCTAAATACAGATGGCGGTGTAGATATTTCCATGTTTATGCAGTTAGTGGTATAGATATTTCCATTTTTATACAGATGGTTTTGTAGATATTTCCATGATTATGCAGATGGCGGTATAGATATTTCCATGTTTATACAGATGGTGGTGTATATTTTTCCATGTTCATAGAGATGGCGGTGTTGATATTTCGAAGTTTATAGAGATAGCGCTGTAGTTATTTCTATAATTATATAGAAATCTGTGTAGATATTTCCATGTATATTCAGATAGCTGTTTAGATATTTCCATGTTCATGCAGATAGCGGTGTAGTTATTTCCATGTTCATCCAGATTCCGGTGTAGATACATCCATGTTCATACAGATGGCGGTGAAGATATTTCCATGTTCATGCAAATGGCTGTGTAGATATTTCCATGTTCATAGAGATGGCGGTGTAGATATTTCCATGTTGATACAGATAGTTGGGCAGATATTTCCATGTTTATACAGATAGCGGTGTAGATATTTTCATCTTAATACAGATTGCGGTGTAGATACGTCCATGATCGTACAGATGGCGGTGTAGATATTTCCATGTTCATACAGATGGCGGTGTAATTATTTCGAAGTTTATAGAGATAGTGATGTAGTTATTTCCATATTTATAGAGAAATCTGTGTAGATATTTCCATGTATATTCAGATAGCTGTGTAGATGTTTCCATGTTCATGCAGATTACGCTGTAGATATTTCCATGTTCATCCAGATGCCGGTGTACATATATCCACGTTCATACAAATGGCGGTGAAGATATTTCCATGTTCATACAGATGGTGTTGTAGGTATTTCCATGTTCATACAAATGGCGGTTTAGGTATTTCCATGTTCATAGAGATGGCGGTGTAGATATTTCCAGGTTCATACAAATGGCGGTGTAGATATTTCCATGTTCATAGAGATGGCGGTGTAGATATTTCCATGTTTATACAGATAGCAGTGTAGTTATTTACATGTTTATAGAGATACCAGTCTGGATATTTCCATTGATATACAGATAGCTGTGTAGATATTTGCATGTTCATACAGATAGCGGTGTAGATATTTCCATGTTCATACAGATAGCGGTGTAGATATTTCCATGTTCATACAGATAGCGGTGTAGATATTTAAATGTTCATACAGTTAGCAGTGTAGATATTTGTATGTTCATACAGATGGCGGTGTACATATTTACATGTTGATACAGATGGCGGTGTAGATATTTCCATGTTCATACAGATAGCGGTGTAGATATTTCCATGTTCATACAGATAGCGGTGTAGGTATTTCCATGTTCATACAGTTAGCGGTTTAGATATTTCCATGTTCATACAGATGGCGGTGTAGATATTTACATGTTCATACAGATGGCGGTGTAGTTATTTCCATGTTCATACAGATAGCGGTGTAGATATTTTCTTGTTGATACAGATGGCGGTGTAGATATTTCCATGTTCATACAGATAGTGGTGTAGATATTTCCATGTTCATACAGATAGCGGTGTAGATATTTCCATGTTCATACAGATAGCGGTGTAGATATTTCCATGTTCATACCAATAACGGTGTAGACATTTCCATGTTCATACATTTAGCGGTGTAGGTATTTCCATGTTCATACAGATGGCGGTGAAGATATCTACATGTTCATACAGATGGCGGTGTAGATATTTCCATGTTTGTACGGATGGCAGTGTAGATATTTCCATGTTCATACAGGTGGTGGTGTAGATATTTAAATGTTTATACAGATAGCAGTGTAGTTATTTCCATGTTAATAGAGATAGCGGTGTAGATATTTCCATTGATATACAGATAACTGTGTAGATGTTTGCATGTTCATACAGATAGCGGTGTAGATATTTCCATGTTCGTACAGATAGCGGTGTAGCTATTTCCATGTTCATACAGATAGCGGTGTAGATATTTCTATGTTCATACAGATAACGGTGTAGATATTTCCATGTTCATACAGACAGCGGTGTAGATATTTCCATGTTCATACAGTTAGCGGTGTAGATATTTCCATGTTCATACAGATGGCGGTGTAGATATTTACATGTTCATACAGATGGCGGTATAGATATTTCCATGTTCTTACAGATGGCGGTGTAGATATTTCCATGTTCATAGAGATGGCGGTGTAGATATTTCCATGTTTATGCAGATAGCGGTATAGATATTTCTATGTTTATACAGATGGTGGTGTAGATATTTCCATGTTTATAGAGATGGCGGTCTAGATATTTCCATGTTTACAGAGATAGTGGTGTAGTTATTTCCAAGTTTATAGAGACAGCGTTGTAGATATTTCCATGTTTATACAGATAGCGGTGAAGATATTTCCATGTTTACACAGATAGCGGTGTAGATATTTCCATGTTTATACAGATAGCAGTGTAGATATTTCCATGTTTATAGAGATAATGGTGTAGATAATTTCAATTTTATACAGAGAGCAGTGTAGATATTTCCAAGTTCATACAGATAGCGGTGTAGATATTTCCACGTTTATAGAGATGGCGGTGTAGATATTTCCATGTTCATTCAGATGTCGGTGCAGATATTTCCATGTTTATAGGGATGGCGGTGTAGATATTTTCAGGTTTAAACAGATGGCAGTGTAGATATTTCCATGTTTACACAGATAGCGGTGTAGATATTTCCCTGTTTACACAGATAGCGGTGTAGACATTTCCATGATTACACAGATAGCGGTGTGGATATTTCCATGTTTATGCAGATAGCAGTGTAGATATTTCCATGTTTATACAGATAGCGGTGCGGTTATTTCCATATTTATACAGATAGTTGGGCCGATATTTCCATGTTTATACAGATAGCGGTGTAGATATTTCCATCTTAATACAGATGGCGGTGTAGATATGTCCATGTTTGTACAGATGGCAGTGTAGATATTTCCATGTTCATACAGATGGCGGTGTAGATATTTCAAAGTTTATAGAGATAGCGCTGTAGTTATTTCCATATTTATAGAGAAATCTGTGTTGATGTTTCCATGTATAT
This sequence comes from Gorilla gorilla gorilla, assembly GCF_029281585.2. Classification (NCBI taxonomy): domain Eukaryota; kingdom Metazoa; phylum Chordata; class Mammalia; order Primates; family Hominidae; genus Gorilla; species Gorilla gorilla. Next base: position 4,195,319 of record NC_073227.2, on the reverse strand, counting down.
TCAGATAGCTGTGTAGATATTTACATGTTCATGCAGATAGCGGTGTAGATATTTCCATGTCCATCCATATGCCGGTGTACATATATGCATGTTCATACAGATGGCGGTGAAGATATTTCCATGTTCATACAGATGGTGGTGTAGGTATTTCCATGTTCATAGAGATGGCGGTGTAGATATTTCCAGGTTCATACAAATGGCGGTGTAGATATTTCCATGTTCATAGAGATGGCGGTGTTGATATTTCCATATTTGTAGAGATAGCAGTGTAGTTTTTTCCATGTTTATAGAGATAGTAGTGTAGTTATTTCCATTGATATACAGATAGCTCTGTAGATATTTGCATGTTCATAGAGATAGCGGTGTAGATATTTCCATGTTCATACTTATAGTTGTGTAGATATTTCCATGTTCATACAGATAGCGGTGTAGATATTTCCATGTTCATACAGATAGCGGTGTAGATATTTCCATGTTCATACAGATAGCGGTGTAGATATTTCCATGTTCATACAGTTAGCGGCTTAGATATTTCCATGTTCATACAGATGGCGGTGTAGATATTTCCATGTTCATACAGATGGCGTTGTAGTTTTTTCCAGGTTCATACAGTTAGCGGTGTAGATATTTCCATGTTCATACAGATAGCGGTGTAGATATTTCCATGTTCATACAGATAGCGGTGTAGATATTTCCATGTTCATACCAATAGCGGTGTAGACATTTCCATGTTCATATATTTAGCGGTGTAGATATTTCCATGTTCATACAGATGGCGAAGATATTTCCATGTTCATACAGATAGCGGTGTAGATATTTCCATTTTCATACAGTTAGCGGTGTAGATATTTCCATGTTCATTCAGATGGCGGTGTAGATATTTCCATGTTCATAGAGATGGCGGTGTAGATATCTCCATATTTATACAGATAGCATTGTAGTTATTTCCATGTTTATAGAGATAGCAGTGTAGATATTTCCATTGATATACAGACAGCTGTGTAGATATTTGCATGGTCATACAGATAGCGGTGTAGATATTTCCATGTTCGTACAGATAGCGGTGTAGATATTTCCATGTTCATAGAGATAGCGGTGTAGATATTTCCATGTTCGTACAGATAACGGTGTAGATATTTCCATGTTCATGCAGATAGCGGTGTAGATATTTCCATGTTCATACAATGAGCGGTGTAGATATTTCCATGTTCATACAGATGGTGGTGTAGATATTTACATGTTCATACAGATGGCGGTGTAGATATTTCCATGTTCGTACAGATAGCGGTGTAGATATTTCCATGTTCATAGAGATAGCGGTGTAGATATTTCCATGTTCATACAGATAACGGTGTAGATATTTCCATGTTCATGCAGATAGCGGTGTAGATATTTCCATGTTCATACAATGAGCGATGTAGATATTTCCATGTTCATACAGATGGTGGTGTAGATATTTACATGTTCATACAGATGGCGGTATAGATATTCCTATATTCGTACAGATGGCGTTGTAGATATTTCCATGTTCTTAGAGATGGCGGTGTAGATATCTCCATGTTTATGCAGATAGCGGTATAGATATTTCCATGTTTATACAGATGGTGGTGTAGATATTTCCATGTTCATACAAATGGCGGTGTAGATATTTCCATGTTCATTGAGATGGCGGTGTAGATATTTCCATGTTCATACAAATGGCGGTGTAGATATTTCCATGTTCATAGAGATGGCAGTGTAGATATTTCCATATTTATACAGATAGCAGTGTAGTTATTTCCATGTTTATAGGGATAGCAGTGTAGATATTTTCATTCATATACAGATAGCTGTGTAGATATTTGCATGTTCATACAGATAGCAGTGTAGATATTTCCATGTTTATAGAGATAGTGTTGTAGATAATTTCAATTTCATACAGAGAGCAGTGTAGATATTTCCAAGTTCATACAGATAGCAGTGTAGATATTTCCACGTTTACAGAGATGGCGGTGTAGATATTTCCATGTTCATACAGAGGACGGTGTAGATATTTCCATGTTTATAGGGATGGCGGTGTAGATATTTTCATGTTTACACAGATGGCGGTGTAGATATTTCCATGTTTATACAGATAGCGGTGTAGACATTTCCATGTTTACACAGATAGCAGTGTGGATATTTCCATGTTTATGCAGATAGCAGTGTAGATATTTCCATGTTTATACAGATAGCGGTGCGGATATTTCAATGTTTATTCAGATAGCGGTGCGGATATTTCCATGTTTATACAGATAGCTGGGCAGATATTTCAATGTTTATACAGATAGCGGTGTAGATATTTCCATCTAATACAAAAGGCGGTGTAGATATGTCCATGATCGTACAGATGGCGATGTAGATATTTCCATGTTCATACAGATGGTGGTGTAGATATTTCGAAGTTTATGGAGTTAGCGATGTAGTTATTTCCATATTTATAGAGAAATCAGTGTAGATATTTCCATGTATATTCAGATAGCTGTGTAGATGTTTCCATGTTCATGCAGATTACGGTGTAGATATTTCCATGTTCATCCAGATGCCGGTGTACTTATATCCATGTTCATACAAATGGCGGTGAAGATATTTCCATGTTCATACAGAGGGCGGTGTAGGCATTTCCATGTTCATACAAATGGCGGTGTAGATATTTCTATGTTCATAGAGATGGCTGTGTAGATATTTCCATGTTTATACAGATAGCAGTGTGGTTATTTCCATGTTTATAGGGATACCAGTCTGGATATTTCCATTGATATACAGATAGCTGTGTAGATATTTGCATGTTCATACAGATAGCGGTGTAGATATTTCCATGTTCATACAGATAGCGGTGTAGATATTTCCATGTTCGTACAGATAGCGGTGTAGATATTTCCATGTTAATACAGATAGCGGTGTAGATATTTCCATGTTCCTACAGATAGCGGTGTAGATATTTAAATGTTCATACAGTTAGCGGTGTAGATATTTGCATGTTCATACAGATGGCGGTGTAGATATTTACATGTTGATACAGATGGCGGTGTAGATATTTCCACGTTCATACAGATAGCGGTGTAGATATTTCCATGTTCATACAGATAGCGGTGTAGATATTTTCATGTTCATACAGATACCGGTGTAGATATTTCCATGTTCATACCAATAGCGGTGTAGACATTTCCATGTTCATACATTTAGCGGTGTAGATATTTCCATGTTCATACAGATGGCGGTGAAGATATTTACATGTTCATACAGATGGCGGTGTTGATATTTCTATGTTTGTACGGATGGCAGTGTAGATATTTCCATGTTCATAGAGATGGCGGTGTTGATATTTCCATATTTGTAGAGATAGTAGTGTAGTTTTTTCCATGTTTATAGAGATAGTAGTGTAGATATTTTCATTGATATACAGATAGCTGTGTAGATATTTGCATGTTCATACAGATAGCAGTCTAGATATTTCCATGTTCATACAGATAGCGGTGTAGATATTTCCATGTTCATACAGATAGCGGTGTAGATATTTCCATGTTCATACAGATAGCGGTGTAGATATTTCCATGTTCATACTGATAGCGGTGTAGATATTTCCATGTTCATACAGGTAGCAGTGTATATATTTCCATGTTCCTACAGTTAGCGGTGTAGATATTTCCATGTTCACACAGATGGCGGTGTAGATATTTACCTCTTCATACAGATGGCGGTGCAGATATTTCCATGTTCATACAGATGGCGGTGTAGATATTTCCATGTTCGTACGGATGGCAGTGTAGATATTTCCATGTTCATACAGGTGGCAGTGTAGATATTTCCATGTTTACAGAGATAGCAGTGTAGTTATTTCGATGTTTTTAGAGACAGCTGTGTAGATATTTCCATTGATATACAGATAGCTGTGTAGATATTTGCATGTTCATACAGATAGTGGTGTAGATATTTCCATGTCCGTACACATAGCGGTGTAGATATTTCCATGTTCATACAGATAGCGGTGTAGTTATTTCCATGTTCATACCAATAGCGGTGTAGACATTTCCATGTTCATACATTTAGCGGTGTAGATATTTCCATGTTCATACAGATGGCGGTGAAGATATTTACATGTTCATACAGATGGCGGTGTTGATATTTCTATGTTTGTACGGATGGCAGTGTAGATATTTCCATGTTCATAGAGATGGCGGTGTTGATATTTCCATATTTGTAGAGATAGCAGTGTAGTTTTTTCCATGTTTATAGAGATAGTAGTGTAGATATTTCCATTGATATACAGATAGCTCTGTAGATATTTGCATGTTCATAGAGATAGCGGTGTAGATATTTCCATGTTCATACAGATAGCGGTGTAGATATTTCCATGTTCATACAGATAGCGGTGTAGATATTTCCATGTTCATACAGATAGCGGTGTAGATATTTCCATGTTCATACAGATAGCGGTGTAGATATTTCCATGTTCATACAGATAGTGGTGTAGATATTTCCATGTTCATACAGTTAGCAGCTTAGATATTTCCATGTTCATACAGATGGCGGTGTAGATATTTCCATGTTCATACAGATGGCGGTGTAGTTATTTCCAGGTTCATACAGTTAGCGGTGTAGATATTTCCATGTTCATACAGATGGCGGTGTAGATATTTCCATGTTCATACAGATAGCGGTGTAGATATTTCCACGTTCATACCAATAGCGGTGTAGACATTTCCATGTTCATATATTTAGCGGTGTAGATATTTCCATGTTCATACAGATGGCGAAGATATTTCCATGTTCATGCAGATAGCGGTGTAGATATTTCCATGTTCATACAGTTAGCGGTGTAGATATTTCCGTGTTCATACAGATGGCGGTGTAGATATATCCATGTTCATAGAGATGGCGGTGTAGATATCTCCATATTTATACAGATACCATTGTAGTTATTTCCATGTTTATAGAGATAGCAGTGTAGATATTTCCATTGATATACAGACAGCTGTGTAGATATTTGCATGGTCATACAGATAGCGGTGTAGATATTTCCATGTTCGTACAGATAGCGGTGTAGATATTTCCATGTTCATAGAGATAGCGGTGTAGATATTTCCATGTTCATACAGATAGCGGTGTAGATATTTCCATGTTCATGCAATGAGCGGTGTAGATATTTCCATGTTCATACAGATGGCGGTGTAGATATTTCCATGTTCATACAGATGGCGGTATAGATATTTCCATGTTCGTACAGATGGCGTTGTAGGTATTTCCATGTTCTTAGAGATGGCGGTGTAGATATCTCCATGTTTATGCAGATAGCGGTATAGATATTTCCATGTTTATACAGATGGTGGTGTAGATATTTCCATGTTCATACAAATGGCGGTGTAGATATTTCCATGTTCATTGAGATGGCGGTGTAGATATTTCCATGTTCATACAAATGGCGGTGTAGATATTTCCATGTTCATAGAGATGGCAGTGTAGATATTTCCATATTTATACAGATAGCAGTGTAGTTATTTCCATGTTTATAGGGATAGCAGTGTAGATATTTTCATTGATATACAGATAGCTGTGTAGATATTTGCATGTTCATACAGATAGCAGTCTAGATATTTCCATGTTCATACAGATAGCGGTGTAGATATTTCCATGTTCATACAGATAGCGGTGTAGATATTTCCATGTTCATACAGATAGCGGTGTAGATATTTCCATGTTCATACTGATAGCGGTGTAGATATTTCCATGTTCATACAGGTAGCAGTGTATATATTTCCATGTTCCTACAGTTAGCGGTGTAGATATTTCCATGTTCACACAGATGGCGGTGTAGATATTTACCTCTTCATACAGATGGCGGTGCAGATATTTCCATGTTCATACAGATGGCGGTGTAGATATTTCCATGTTCGTACGGATGGCAGTGTAGATATTTCCATGTTCATACAGGTGGCAGTGTAGATATTTCCATGTTTACAGAGATAGCAGTGTAGTTATTTCGATGTTTTTAGAGACAGCTGTGTAGATATTTCCATTGATATACAGATAGCTGTGTAGATATTTGCATGTTCATACAGATAGTGGTGTAGATATTTCCATGTCCGTACACATAGCGGTGTAGATATTTCCATGTTCATACAGATAGCGGTGTAGATATTTCCATGTTCATACAGATAGCGGTGTAGATATTTCCATGTCCATACAGTTAGCGGTGTAGATATTTCCATGTTCATACAGATGGCGGTATAGATACTTCCATGTTCGTACAGATGGCGTTGTAGATATTTCCATGTTCATAGAGATGGCGGTGTAGATATTTCCATGTTTTTGCAGTTAGCGGTATAGATATTTCCATGTTGATACAGATGGCGGTGTAGATATTTCCATATTCATACAGATAGCGGTGTAGATATTTCCATGTTCATACAGATAGCTGTGTAGATATTTTCATGTTTACACAGATAGCGGTGTAGATATTTCCATGTTCATAGAGATGGCGGTGTAGATATTTCCATGTTTATGCAGATAGCGGTATAGATATTTCCATGTATATACAGATGGTGGTGTAGACATTTCCATGTTTATAGAGATGGCGGTCTAGATATTTCCATGTTTACAGACTTAGTGGTGTAGTTATTTCCAAGTTTATAGAGACAGCGTTGTAGATATTTCCATGTTTATACAGATAGCGGTGAAGTTATTTCCATGTTTATACAGAAAGCGGTGTAGATATTTCCATGTTTATACAGATAGCAGTGTAGATATTTCCATGTTTAGAGAGATAACGGTGTAGATAATTTCAATTTTAAACAGAGAGCAGTGTAGATATTTCCAAGTTCATACAGATAGCGGTGTAGATATTTCCACGTTTACAGAGATGGCGGTGTAGATATTTCCATGTTCATACAAATGGCGGTGTAGATATTTCCATGTTCATAGAGATTGCGGTGTAGATATTTCCATGTTCATACAAATGGCAGTGTAGATATTTCCATGTTCATAGAGATGGCGGTGTTGATATTTCCATATTTATAGAGATAGCAGTGTAGTTATTTCCATGTTTATAGAGATAGTAGTGTAGATATTTCCATTGATATACAGATAACTCTGTAGATATTTGCATGTTCATAGAGATAGCGGTGTAGATATTTCCATGTTCATACAGATAGCGGTGTAGATATTTCCATGTTCATACAGATGGCGGTGTAGATATTTCCATGTTCATACAGATGGCGGTGTAGATATTTCCATGTTTATAGGGATGGCGGTGTAGATATTTTCATGTTTACACAGATGGCGGTGTAGATATTTCCATGTTTAAACAGATAGCGGTGTAGACATTTCCATGTTTACACAGATAGCAGTGTGGATATTTCCATGTTTATGCAGATAGCAGTGTAGATATTTCCATGTTTATACAGATAGCGGTGCGGATATTTCAATGTTTATTCAGAAAGCGGTGCGGATATTTCCATGTTTATACAGATAGCTGGGCAGATATTTCAATGTTTATACAGATAGCGGTGTAGATATTTCCATCTAATACAAATGGCGGTGTAGATATGTCCATGATCGTACAGATGGCGATGTAGATATTTCCATGTTCATACAGATGGCGGTGTAGATATTTCGAAGTTTATAGAGATAGCGATGTAGTTATTTCCATATTTATAGAGAAATCTGTGTAGATATTTCCATGTATATTCAGATAGCTGTGTAGATGTTTCCATGTTCATGCAGATTACGGTGTAGATATTTCCATGTTCATCCAGATGCCGGTGTACATATATCCATGTTCATACAAATGGCGGTGAAGATATTTCCATGTTCATACAGATGGCGGTGTAGGTATTTCCATGTTCATACAAATGGCGGTGTAGATATTTCCATGTTCATAGAGATGGTGGTGTAGAAATTTCCAGGTTCATACAAATTGCGGTGTAGATATTTCCATGTTCATAGAGGTGGCGGTGTAGATATTTACATGTTTATACAGATATCAGTGTAGTTATTTCCATGTTTATAGAGATACCATTCTGGATATTTCCATTGATTTACAGATAGCTGTGTAGATATTTGCATGTTCATACAGATAGCGGTGTAGATATTTCCATGTTCATACAGATAGCGGTGTAGATATTTCCATGTCATACAGATAGCGGTGTAGGTATTTAAAAGTTCACACAGTTAGCGGTGTAGAGATTTCCATGTTCATACAGATGGCGATGTAGTTATTTACATGTTGATACAGATGGCGGTGTAGATATTTCCATGTTCATACTGATAGCGGTGTAGATATTTCCATGTTCATACAGATATCGGTGTAGATATTTCCATGTTCATACAGATAGCGGTGTAGATATTTCCATGTTCACACCAATAGCGGTGTAGATATTTCCATGTTTGTACGGATGGCAGTGTAGATATTTCCATGTTCATTCAGGTGGCGGTGTAGATATTTCCATATTTATACAGATAGCAGTGTAGTTATTTCCATGTTAATAGAGATAGCGGTGTAGATATTTCCATTGATATACAGATAACTGTGTAGATATTTGCATGTTCATACAGATAGCGGTGTAGATATTTCCATGTTCGTACAGATAGCGGTGTAGCTATTTCCTTGTACCTACAGATAGCGGTGTACATATTTCTATGTTCATACAGATAACGGTGTAGATATTTCCATGTCCATACAGACAGCGGTGTAGATATTTCCATGTTCATACAGTTAGCGGTGTAGGTATTTCCATGTTCATACAGATGGCGGTGTAGATATTTACATGTTCATACAGATGGCAGTATAGATATTTCCATGTTCTTACAGATGGCGGTGTAGATATTTCCATGTTCATAGAGATGGCGTTGTAGATATTTCCATGTTTATGCAGATAGCGGTATAGATATTTCCATGTTTATACAGATGGTGGTGTAGATATTTCCATGTTTATAGAGATGGCGGTCTAGATATTTCCATGTTTATAGAGATAGTGGTGTAGTTATTTCCAAGTTTATAGAGACAGCGTTGTAGATATTTCCATGTTTATACAGATAGCGGTGAAGATATTTCCATGTTTATATACATAGCGGTGTAGATATTTACATGTTCATACAGATGGCGGTTTAGTTATTTCCATGTTCATAGAGATCGCGGTGTAGATATTTCCATGTTCATACAGATAGCGGTGTAGATATTTCCATGTTCATACAGATATCGGTGTAGATATTTCCATGTTCATACCAATAGCGGTGTAGACATTTCCATGTTCATATATTTAGCGGTGTAGATATTTCCATGTTCATACAGATGGCGAGGATATTTCCATGTTCATGCAGATAGCGTTGTAGATATTTCCATGTTCATACAGTTAGCGGTGTAGATATTTCCATGTTCATAGAGATGGCGGTGTAGATATTTCCATGTTCATAGAGATGGCGGTGTAGATATTTCCATATTTATACACATAGCAGTGTAGTTATTTCCATGTTTATAGAGATAGCATTGTAGATATTTCCAATGATATACAGATAGCTGTGTAGATATTTGCATGGTCATACAGATAGCGGTGTAGATATTTCCATGTTCGTACAGATAGCGGTGTAGATATTTCCATGTTCATACAGATAGCGGTGTAGATATTTCCATGTTCTTACAGTTAGCGGTGTAGATATCTCCATGTTCATACAAATGGCGGTGTAGATATGTCCACGTTTGTACAGATGGCGGTGTAGATATTTCCATGTTCATAGAGATAGCGGTGTAGTTATTTCCATGTTTATACAGATAGCAGTGTAGTTATTTCCATGTTTATAGAGATACTATTCTGGATATTTCCATTGATATACAGATAGCTGTGTAGATATTTGCATGTTCATACAGATAGCGGTGTAGATATTTCCATGTTCATACAGATAGCGGTGTAGTTATTTCCATGTTCATACAGATAGCGGTGTAGATATTTCCATGTTAATACAGATAGCGGTGTAGATATTTCCATGTTCACACAGATAGCGGTGTAGGTATTTAAATGTTCACACAGTTAGCGGTGTAGAGATTTCCATGTTCATACAGATGGCGGTGTAGATATTTACATGTTGATACAGATGGCGGTGTAGATATTTCCATATTCATACAGATAGCGGTGTAGATATTTCCATGTTCATACAGATAGCTGTGTAGATATTTTCATGTTCATACAGATAGCGGTGTAGATATTTCCATGTTCATAGAGATGGCGGTGTAGATATTTCCATGTTTATGCAGATAGCGGTATAGATATTTCCATGTATATACAGATGGTGGTGTAGACATTTCCATGTTTATAGAGATGGCGGTCTAGATATTTCCATGTTTACAGAGATAGTGGTGTAGTTATTTCCAAGTTTATAGAGACAGCGTTGTAGATATTTCCATGTTTATACAGATAGCGGTGAAGTTATTTCCATGTTTATACAGAAAGCGGTGTAGATATTTCCATGTTTATACAGATAGCAGTGTAGATATTTCCATGTTTAGAGAGATAACGGTGTAGATAATTTCAATTTTAAACAGAGAGCAGTGTAGATATTTCCAAGTTCATACAGATAGCGGTGTAGATATTTCCACGTTTACAGAGATGGCGGTGTAGATATTTCCATGTTCATACAAATGGCGGTGTAGATATTTCCATGTTCATAGAGATTGCGGTGTAGATATTTCCATGTTCATACAAATGGCAGTGTAGATATTTCCATGTTCATAGAGATGGCGGTGTTGATATTTCCATATTTATAGAGATAGCAGTGTAGTTATTTCCATGTTTATAGAGATAGTAGTGTAGATATTTCCATTGATATACAGATAACTCTATAGATATTTGCATGTTCATAGAGATAGCGGTGTAGATATTTCCACGTTCATACAGATAGCGGTGTAGATATTTCCATGTTCATACAGATGGCGGTGTAGATATTTCCATGTTCATACAGATGGCGGTGTAGATATTTCCATGTTCATACAGATAGCGGTGTACAGATTTCCATGTTCATACAGATAGCGGTGTAGACATTTCCATGTTCATACAGTTAGCGGTGTAGATATTTCCATGTTCATACAGATAGCAGTGTAGATATTTCCATGTTAATACAGATAGCGGTGTAGATATTTCCATGTTCATACAGATAGCGGTGTAGGTATTTAAATGTTCATACAGTTAGCGGTGTAGATATTTCCATGTTCATACAGATGGCAGTGTAGATATTTACATGTTGATACAGATGGCGGTGTACATATTTCCATGTTCATACAGATAGCGGTGTAGATATTTCCATGTTCATACAGATAGCGGTGTAGATATTTATATGTTCATACAGATAGCGGTGTAGATATTTCCATGTTCATACCAATAGCGGTGTAGACATTTCCATGTTCATACATTTAGCGGTGTAGATATTTCCATGTTCATACAGATGGCGGTGAAGATATTTACATGTTCATACAGATGGCGGTGTAGATATTTCCATGTTTGTACGGATGGCAGTGTAGATATTTCCATGTTCATACAGGTGGCCGTGTAGATATTTCCATGTTTATACAGATAGCAGTTTAGTTATTTCCATGTTAATAGAGATATCGTTGTAGATATTTCCATTGATATACGGATAGCTGTGTAGATATTTGCATGTTCATACAGATAGCGGTGTAGATATATCCATGTTCGTACAGATAGCGGTGTAGCTATTTCCATGTTCATACAGATAGCGGTGTAGTTATTTCTATGTTCATACAGATAACGGTGTAGATATTTCCATGTTCATACAGACAGCGGTGTAGATATTTCCATGTTCATACAGTTAGCGGTGTAGATATTTCCATGTTCATACAGATGGCGGTGTAGATATTTACATGCTCATACAGATGGCGGTATAGATATTTCCATGTTCTTACAGATGGCGGTGTAGATATTTCCATGTTCATAGAGATCGCGGTGTAGATATTTCCATGTTTATGCAGATAGCGGTATAGATATTTCCATGTTTATACAGATGTTGGTGTAGATATTTCCATGTTTACAGAGATGGCGGTCTAGATATTTCCATGTTTACAGAGATAGTGGTGTAGTTATTTCCAAGTTTATAGAGACAGCGTTGTAGATATTTCCATGTTTATACAGATAGCGGTGAAGATATTTCCATGTTTATATAGATAGTGGTGTAGATATTTCCATGTTTATATAGATAGCAGTATAGATATTTCCATGTTTATAGACATAATGGTGTAGATAATTTCAATTTTATACAGAGAGCAGTGTAGATATTTCCAAGTTCATACAGATAGCGGTGTAGATATTTCCACCTTTATAGAGATGGCGGTGTAGATATTTCCATGTTCATACAAATGGCGTTGTAGATATTTCCATGTTCATAGAGATGGCGGTGTAGTTGTTTCCATGTTCATTCAAATGGCGGTGTAGATATTTCCATGTTCATACAGAGGGCGAGGATATTTCCATGTTCATGCAGATAGCGGTGTAGATATTTCCATGTTCATACAGATGGCGATGTAGATATTTCCATGTTCATAGAGATGGCGGTGTAGATATTTACATATTTATACAGATAGCAGTGTAGTTATTTCCATGTTTGTAGAGATAGCAGTGTAGATATTTCCATTGATATACAGATAGCTGTGTAGATATTTGCATGGTCATACAGATAGCGTTGTAGATATTTCCATGTTCGTACAGATAGCGGTGTAGATATTTCCATGTTCATCTAGATGCCGGTGTACATATATCCATGTTCATACAGATGGCGGTGAAGTTATTTCCATGTTCATACAAATGGCGGTGTAGTTATTTCCATGTTCATAGAGATGGCGGTGTAGATATTTCCATGTTCATACCAATGGCGGTGTAGATATTTCCATGTTCATATAGATGTCGGTGTAGATATTTCCATGTTTATACAGATAGCAGTGTAGTTATTTCCATGTTTATAGAGATAGCAGTGTAGATATTCCCATTGATATAGAGATAGGTGTGTAGATATTTGCATGATCATACAGATAGCGGTGCAGATATTTCCATGTTCATACAGATAGCGGTGTAGATATTTCCATGTTCATACAGATAGCGGTGTAGATATTTCCATGTTCATACAGATAGCGGTGTAGATATTTCCATGTTCATACAGATAGCGGTGTAGATATTTCCATGTTCATACAGTTAGCGGTGTAGATATTTCCATGTTTATAGAGATAGTGGTGTAGTTATTTCCAAGTTTATAGAGACAGCGTTGTAGATATTTCCATGTTTATACAGATAGCAGTGTAGATATTTCCATGTTTATAGAGATAGTGGTGTAGATAATTTCAATTTTATACCGAGAGCAGAGTAGATATTTCCAAGTTCATACAGATAGCGGTGTAGATATTTCCACGTTTATAGAGATGGCGGTGTAGAAATTTCCATGTTCATACTGATGGCGGTGTAGATATTTCCATGTTTATAGAGATGGCGGTGTAGATATTTTCATGTTTACACACATGGCGGTGTAGATATTTCCATGTTTACACAGATAGCGCTGTAGACATTTCCATGTTTACACAGATAGCGGTGTGGATATTTCCATGTTTATGCAGATAGCGGTGTAGATATATCCATGTTTATAAAGATAGCGGTGTGGATATTTCCATATTTATACAGATAGTTGGGCAGATATTTCCATGTTTATACAGATAGCGGTGTAGATATTTCCATCTTAATTGCAGATGGCGGTGTAGATATGTCCATGTTCGTACAGATGGCGGTGTAGATATTTCCATGTTCGTACAGATGGCGGTGTAGATATTTCGAAGTTTATAGAGACAGCGCTGTAGTTATTTCAATATTTATAGAGAAATCTGTGTAGATATTTCCATGCATAAGCAGAAAGCTGTGTAGATATTTCCATGTTCATGCAGATAGCGGTGTAGATATTTCCATGTTCATCCAGATGCCGGTGTAGATATATCCATGTTCATACAGATGGCGGTGAAGATATTTCCATGTTCATACAGATGGCGGTGTAGATATTTCGAAGTTTACACAGATAGCGCTGTAGTTATTTCCATATTTATAGAGAAATCGGTGTAGATATTTCCATGTATATGCAGATAGCTGTGTAGATATTTCCATGTTCATGCAGATAGCGGTGTAGATATTTCCATGTTCATCTAGATGCCGGTGTAGATATATCCATGTTCATACAAATGGCGGTGTAGATATTTCCATGTTCATAGAGATGGCGGTGTAGATATTTCCGAGTTCATACAAATGGCGGTGTAGATATTTCAATGTTCATAGAGATGGCACTGTAGATATTTCCATGTTTATACAGATAGCAGTGTAGTTATTTCCATGTTTATAGAGATAGCAGTGTAGATATTTCCATTGATATACAGATAGCTGTGTAGATATTTGCATGTTCATACAGATGGCGGTGTAGATATTTCCAAGTTCATACAGATAGCGGTGTTGATATTTCCATGTTCATACCAATAGCGGTTTAGATATTTCCATGTTCATACAGTTAGCAGTGTAGATATTTCCATGTTCATTCAGATGGCGGTGTAGATATTTACATGTTCATACAGATGGCGGTGTAGATATTTCCATGTTCGTATGGATGGCAGTGTAGATATTTCCATGTTCATACAGGTGGCGTTGTAGATATTTCCCTGTTTATACAGGTAGCAGTGTAGTTATTTCCATGTTTATAGAGATAGCAGTGTAGGTATTTCCATTGATATACAGATAGCTCTGTAGATATTTGCATGTTCATACAGATAGCGGTGTAGATATTTCCATGTTCGTACAAATAGCGGTGTAGATATTTCCATGTTCATACAGATAACGGTGTAGATATTTGCATGTTCATACAGATAGCGGTGTAGATATTTCCATGTTCATACAGTTAACGGTGTAGATATTTCCATGTTCATACAGATGGCGCTGAAGATATTTACATGTTCATACAGATGGCAGTGTAGGTATTTCCATGTTCGTACAGATGGCGTTGTAGGTATTTCCATGATTATACAGATAGCGGTGTAGATATTTCCATGTTTATACAGATAACCGTGTAGATATTTCCATGTTTATAGAGATAGTGGTGTAGATAATTTCAATTTTATACAGATAGCAGTGTAGATATTTCCAAGTTCATACAGATAGTGGTGTAGATATTTCCACGTATATAGAGATGGCGGTGTAGATATTTCCATGTTCATCCAGATGGCGGTGTAGATATTTCCATGTTCATACAGATGGCGTTTAAGATATTTCCATGTTCATAAAGATGGCGGTGTAGATATTTCCATGTTCATACAAATGGCGGTGTAGATATTTCCATGTTCATAGAGATGGCGGTGTAGATATTTCCATGTTCATACCAATGGCGGTGTAGATATTTCCATGTTCATATAGATGTCGGTGTAGATATTTCCATGTTTATACAGATAGCAGTGTAGTTATTTCCATGTTTATAGAGATAGCAGTGTAGATATTTCCATTGATATAGAGATAGGTGTGTAGATATTTGCATGTTCATACAGATAGCGGTGTAGATATTTCCATGTTCATACAGATAGCGGTGTAGATATTTCCATGTTCATACAGATAGCGGTGTAGATATTTCCATGTTCATACAGATAGCGGTGTAGATATTTCCATGTTCATACAGATAGCGGTGTAGATATTTCCATGTTCATACAGTTAGCGGTGTAGATATTTCCATGTTTATAGAGATAGTGGTGTAGTTATTTCCAAATTTATAGAGACAGCGTTGTAGTTATTTCCATGTTTATACAGATAGCGGTGAAGATATTTCCATATTTATACACATAGCGGTGTAGATATTTCCATGTTTATACAGATAGCAGTGTAGATATTTCCATGTTTATAGAGATAGTGGTGTAGATAATTTCAATTTTATACCGAGAGCAGTGTAGATATTTCCAAGTTCATACAGATAGCGGTGTAGATATTTCCACGTTTATAGAGATGGCGGTGTAGAAATTTCCATGTTCATACTGATGGCTGTGTAGATATTTCCATGTTTATAGAGATGGCGGTGTAGATATTTTCATGTTTACACACATGGCGGTGTAGATATTTCCATGTTTACACAGATAGCGCTGTAGACATTTCCATGTTTACACAGATAGCGGTGTGGATATTTCCATGTTTATGCAGATGGCGGTGTAGATATATCCATGTTTATAAAGATAGCGGTGTGGATATTTCCATATTTATACAGATAGTTGGGCAGATATTTCCATGTTTATACAGATAGCGGTGTAGATATTTCCATCTTAATTGCAGATGGCGGTGTAGATATGTCCATGTTCGTACAGATGGCGGTGTAGATATTTCCATGTTCGTACAGATGGCGGTGTAGATATTTCGAAGTTTATAGAGACAGCGCTGTAGTTATTTCAATATTTATAGAGAAATCTGTGTAGATATTTCCATGCATAAGCAGACAGCTGTGTAGGTATTTCCATGTTCATGCAGATAGCCGTGTAGATATTTCCATGTTCATCCAGATGCCGGTGTAGATATATCCATGTTCATACAGATGGCGGTGAAGATATTTCCAGGTTCATACAGATGGCGGTGTAGATATTTCGAAGTTTACAGAGATAACGCTGTAGTTATTTCCATATTTATAGAGAAATCGGTGTAGATATTTCCATGTATATGCAGATAGCTGTGTAGATATTTCCATGTTCATGCAGATAGCGGTGTAGATATTTCCATGTTCATCTAGATGCCGGTGTAGATATATCCATGTTCATACTAATGGCGGTGTAGATATTTCCATGTTCATAGAGATGGCGGTGTAGATATTTCCGAGTTCATACAAATGGCGGTGTAGATATTTCAATGTTCATAGAGATGGCACTGTAGATATTTCCATGTTTATACAGATAGCAGTGTAGTTATTTCCATGTTTATAGAGATAGCAGTGTAGATATTTCCATTGATATACAGATAGCTGTGTAGATATTTGCATGTTCATACAGATAGCGGTGTAGATATTTCCATGTTCATACAGATAGCGGTGTAGATATTTCCATGTTCATACAGATAGCGGTGTAGATATTTCCATGTTCATACAGATAGCGGTGTAGGTATTTCCATGTTCATACAGATAGCGGTGTAGATATTTCCATGTTCATACAGTTAGCGGTGTAGATATTTCCATATTTATAGAGATAGTGGTGTAGTTATTTCCAAGTTTATAGAGACAGTGTTGTAGATATTTCCATGTTTATACAGATAGCGGTGAAGATATTTCCATGTTTATACACATAGCGGTGTAGATATTTCCATGTTTATACAGATAGCAGTGTAGATATTTCCATGTTTATAGAGATAGTGGTGTAGATAATTTCAATTTCATACCTAGAGCAGTGTAGATATTTGCAAGTTCATACAGATAGCGGTGTAGATATTTCCACGTTTATAGAGATGGCGGTGTAGAAATTTCCATGTTCATACTGATGGCGGTGTAGATATTTCCATGTTTATAGAGATGGCAGTGTAGATATTTTCATGTTTACACACATGGCGGTGTAGATATTTCCATGTTTACACAGATAGCGCTGTACACATTTCCATGTTTACAGAGATAGCGGTGTGGATATTTCCATGTTTATGCAGATAGCGGTGTAGATATTTCCATGTTTATAAAGATAGCGGTGCGGATATTTCCATATTTATACAGATAGTTGGGCAGATATTTCCATGTTTATACAGATAGCGGTGTAGATATTTCCATCTTAATTGCAGATGGCGGTGTAGATATGTCCATGTTCGTACAGATGGCGGTGTAGATATTTCCATGTTCGTACAGATGGCGGTGTAGATATTTCGAAGTTTATAGGGACAGCGCTGTAGTTATTTCAATATTTATAGAGAAATCTGTGTAGATATTTCCATGCATAAGCAGACAGCTGTGAAGATATTTCCATGTTCATGCAGATAGCGGTGTAGATATTTCCATGTTCATCCAGATGCCGGTGTAGATATATCCATGTTCATACAGATGGCGGTGAAGATATTTCCATGTTCATACAGATGGCGGTGTAGATATTTCGAAGTTTACAGAGATAGCGCTGTAGTTATTTCCAAATTTATAGAGAAATCGTTGTAGATATTTCCATGTATATGCAGATAGCTGTGTAGATATTTCCATGTTCATGCAGATAGCGGTGTAGATATTTCCATGTTCATCTAGATGCCGGTGTAGATATATCCATGTTAATACAAATGGCGGTGTAGATATTTCCATGTTCATAGAGATGGCGGTGTAGATATTTCCGAGTTCATACAAATGGCGGTGTAGATATTTCCATGTTCATAGAGATGGCACTGTAGATATTTCCATGTTTATACAGATAGCAGTGTAGTTATTTCCATGTTTATAGAGATAGCAGTGTAGGTATTTCCATTGATATACAGATAGCTGTGTAGATATTTGCATGTTCATACAGATAGCGGTGTAGATATTTCCATGTTCATACAGATAGAGGTGTAGATATTTCCATGTTCATACAGATAGCGGTGTAGGTATTTCCATGTTCATACAGATAACGGTGTAGATATTTCCATGTTCATACCAATAGCGGTGTGGATATTTCCATGTTCATACAGATGGTGGTGTAGATATTTCCATGTTCGTACGGATGGCAGTGTAGATATTTCCATGTTCATACAGGTGGCGGTGTAGATATTTCCATGTTTATACAGATAGCAGTGTAGCTATTTCCATGTTTACAGAGATTGCAGTGAAGATATTTCCATTGATATACAGATAGCTGTGTAGATATTTGCATGTTCATACAGATAGCGGTGTAGATATTTCAATGTTCATACAGATAGCGGTGTCGATATTTCCATGGTCATACAGATAGCGGTGTAGATATTTCCATGTTCATACAGATATCGGTGTAGATATTTCCATTTTCCTACAGATAGCGGTGTAGGTATTTCCATGTTCATACAGTTAGCGGTGTAGATATTTCCATGTTCATACAGATGGCGGTTTAGATATTTACATGTTCATACAGATGGCGGTGTAAATATTTCCAAGTTCTTACAGATGGCGGTTTAGATATTTCCATGTTCATAGAGATGGCGGTGTAGATATTTCCACGTTTATAGAGATGGCTGTGTAGATATTTCCATGTTCATACAGATGGCGGTGTAGATATTTCCATGTTTATAGAGATGACGGTGTAGATATTTTCAGGTTTAAACAGATGGCAGTGTAGATATTTCCATGTTTACACAGATAGCGGTGTAGACATTTCCATGATTACACAGATAGCGGTGTGGATATTTTCATGTTTATGCAGATAGCGGTGTTGATATTTCCATGTTCAGACAGATAGCGGTGTAGATATTTCCATGTTCATACCAATAGCGGTGAAGATATTTCCATGTTCATACAGTTAGCGGTATAGTTATTTCCATGTTTATACAGATGGTGGTGTAGATATTTCCATGTTTATGCAGATGGCGGTATAGATATTTCCATGTTTATACAGATGGTGGTGTAGATATTTCCATGATCATACAGATGGCAGTGTAGATATTTCGAAGTTTATAGAGATAGCGCTGTAGTTATTTCTATATTTATATAGAAATCTGTGTAGATATTTCCATGTATATGCAGATAGCTGTGTAGCTATTTCCATGTTCATGCAGATTGCGGTGTAGTTATTTCCATGTTCATCCAGATGCCGGTGTACATACATCCATGTTCATAGAGATGGCGGTGAAGATATTTCCATGTTCATACAGATGGCTGTGTAGATATTTCCATGTTCATAGAGATGGCGGTGTATCTATTTCCATGTTGATACAGATAGCAGTGTAGTTATTTCCATGTTTATAGAGATAGCAGTGTAGATATTTCCATTGATATACAGATAGCGGTGTAGATATTTCCATGTTCATACAGATATCGGTGTAGATATTTCCATGTTCATACAGAGAGCGGTGTAGATATTTCCATGTTCATACAGACAGTTGTGTAGATATTTCCATGTTCATACAGATAGCTGTGTAGATATTTCCATTTTCATACAGATAGCGGTGTAGATATTTCCATGTTCATACAGTTAGCGGTGTAGATATTTCCATGTTCATACAGATGGCGGTGTAGATATTTACATGTTCATACAGATGGCGGTGTAGATATTTCAATGTTCGTACGGATGGCAGAGTAGATATTTCCATGTTCATACAGGTGGCGGTGTAGATATTTCCATGTTTATACAGATAGCAGTGTAGTTATTTCCATGTTTACAGAGATAGCAGTTTAGATATTTCCATTGATAAACAGATAGCTGTGTAGATATTTGCATATTCATACAGATAGCAGTGTAGATATTTCCATGTTCATACAGATAGCGGTGTAGATATTTCCATGTTCATACAGAGAACGGTGTAGATATTTCCATATTCATACAGATTGCAGTGTAGATATTTCCATGTTCATACAGATTGCAGTGTAGGTATTTCCATGTTCATACAGTTTGCGGTGAAGGTATTTCCATGTTCATACAGATGGCGGTTTAGATATTTACATGTTCATACAGAAGGCGGTGTAATTATTTCCAAGTTCTTACAGATGGCGGTGTAGATATTTCCATGTTCATAGAGATGGCGGTGTAGGTATTTCCATGTTTATGCAGATAGCGGTATAGATATTTCCATGTTTCTACAGATGGTGGTGTAGATATTTCCATGTTTATACAAATGGCGGTCTGGATATTTCCATGTTTATAGAGATAGTGGTGTAGTTATTTCAAAGCTTATAGAGACAGCATTGTAGATATTTTCATATTTATACAGATAGCGGTGAAGTTATTTCCATGTTTATACAGATAGCGGTGTAGATATTTCCATGTTTATGCAGATAGCGGGGTAGATATTTCCATATTTATAGACATAGTGGGGTAGATAATTCCAATTTTATACAGATACCAGTTTAGATATTTCCAAGTTCATACAGATAGCAGTGTAGATATTTCCACTTTTATAGAGATGGCGGTGTAGATATTTCCATGTTCATACACATGGCGGTGTAGATATTTCCATGTTTATAGAGCTGGCGGTGTAGATATTTTCATGCTTACACAGATGGCAGTGTAGATATTTCCATGTTTCCACAGATAGCGGTGTAGACATTTCTATGTTTACACAGATAGCGGTGTGGATATTTCCATGTTTATGCAGATAGCGGTGTTGATATTTCCATGTTTATACAGATAGCGGTGCGGTTATTTCCATGTTTGTACAGACAGTCGTGCAGATATTTCCATGTTTATACAGATAACGGTGTAGATATTTCCATCTTAAAACAGATGGAGGTGTAGATATGTCCATGTTCGTACAGATGGCGGTGTAGATATTTCCATGTTCATACAGATGGCGGTGTAGATATTTCGAAGTTTACAGAGATAGCACTGTAGTTATTTCCATATTTATAGAGAAATCTGTGTAGATATTTCTATGTATATGCAGATAGCTGTGTAGATATTTCCATGTTCTTGCAGATAGCGGTGTAGATATTTCCATGTTCATCCAGATGCCGGTGTACATATATCCATGTTCATACAGATGGCGGTGAAGATATTTCCATGTTCATACAGATGGTGGTGTAGGTATTTCCATGTTCATACAAATGGCGGTGTAGATATTTCCATGTTCATAGAGATGGCGGTGTAGATATTTCCAGGTTCATACAAATGGCGGTGTAGATATTTCCATGTCCATAGAGATGGCCGTGTAGATATTTCCACGTTTATACAGATAGCAGTGTAGTTATTTCCATGTTTATAGAGATACCAGTGTGGATATTTCCATTGATATACAGATAGCTGTGTAGATATTTACATGTTCATTCAGATAGTGGTGTAGATATTTCCATGTTCATACAGATAGCGGTGTAGATATTTCCATGTTCATACAGATCGCGGTGTAGATATTTCCTTGTTCATACAGATAGCGGTGTAGATATTTCCGTATTCATACAGATAGCGGTGTAGATATTTCCATGTACATACAGTTAGCGGTGTAGATATTTCCATGTTCATACAGATGGCGGTGTAGATATTTACATGTTCATACAGATGGCGGTGTAGATATTTCCATGTTCATACAGATAGCGGTGTAGAGATTTCCATGTTCATACATATAGCGGTGTAGATATTTCCATGTTGATACAGATAGCGGTCTAGATATTTCCAGGTTCATACAAATAGCGATGTAGACATTTCCATGTTCATACAGTTAGCAGTGTAGATATTTCCATGTTCATACAGATGGTGGTGTAGATATTTACATGTACATACAGATGGCGGTGTAGATATTTCCATGTTCGTACGGATGGCAGTGTAGATATTTCCATGTTCATACAGGTGGCGGTGTAGATATTTCCATGTTTTTTACAGATAGCAGTGTAGTTATTTCCATGTTTATAGAGATAGCAGTGTAGATATTTCCATTGATATAGAGATATCTGTGTAGATATTTGCATGGTCATACAGGTAGCGGTGTAGATATTTCCATGTTCCTACAGATAGCGGTGTAGATATTTCCATGTTCATATAGATAACGGTGTAGATATTTCCATGTTCATACAGATGGCGGTATAGATATTTCCATGTTCGTATAGATGGCGGTGTAGATATTTCCATGTTCATAGAGATGGCGGTGTATATATTTCCATGTTTATGCAGATAGCTGTATAGATATTTCCACGTTTATACAGATGGTGGTGTAGATATTTCCATGTTTATAGAGATGGCTGTCTAGATATTTCCATGTTTACAGAGATAGTGGCGTAGTTATTTCCAAGTTTATAGAGACAGCGTTGTAGATATTTCCATGTTTATACAGATAGCGGTGAAGATATTTCCATGTTTATACAGATAGCGGTGTAGATATTTCCATGTTTATACAGATAGCAGTGTAGATATTTCCATGTTTATAGAGGTAGTGGTGTAGATAATTTCAATTTAATACAGAGAGCAGTGTAGGTATTTCCAAGTTCATACAGATAGCGGTGTAGATATTTCCACGTTTATAGAGATGGCGGTGTAGATATTTCCATGTTCATACAGAGGACGGTGTAGATATTTCCATGTTTATTGGGATGGCGGTGTAGATATTTTCATGTTTACCCAGATGGCGGTGTAGATATTTCCATGTTTACACAGATAGCGGTGTAGACATTTCCATGTTTACACAGATAGCGGTGTGGATATTTCCATGTTTATTCAGATAGCAGTGCGGATATTTCCATGTTTATACAGATAGTTGGGCAGATATTTCCATGTTTATACAGATAGCGGTGTAGATATTTCCATCTTAATGCAGATGGCGGTGAAGATATGTCCATGTTTGTACAGATGGCGGTGTAGATATTTCGAAGTTTATAGAGATAGCGCTGTAGTTATTTCCATATTTATAGAGAAATCTGTGTAGATATTTCCATGTATATTCAGATAGCTGTGTAGATAGATCCATGTTCATGCACATAGCGGTGTAGATATTTCCATGTTCATCCAGATGCCGGTGTACATATATCCACGTTCATATAGATGGCGGTGAAGATATTTCCATGTTCATACAGATGGTGGTGTAGATATTTCCATGTTCATACTAATGGCGGTGTAGATATTTCCATGTTCATACTAATGGCGGTGTAGATATTTCCATGTTCATAGAGATGGCGCTGTATATACTTCCATGTTCATACAAATGGTGGTGTAGATATTTCCATGTTCATAGAGATGGCGGTGTTGATATTTCCATATTTATAGAGATAGCAGTGTAGTTATTTCCATGTTTATAGAGATAGTAGTGTAGATATTTCCATTTATATACAGATAGCTGTGTAGATATATCCATGTTCATACAAATGGCGGTGTAGATATTTCCATGTTCATAGAGATGGCGGTGTAGATATTTCCGAGTTCATACAAATGGCGGTGTAGATATTTCAATGTTCATAGAGATGGCACTGTAGATATTTCCATTTTTATACAGATAGCAGTGTAGTTATTTCCATGTTTATAGAGATAGCATTGTAGATATTTCCATTGATATACAGATAGCTGCGTAGATATTTGCATGTTCATACAGATAGCGGTGTAGATATTTCCATGTTCATACAGATAGCGGTGTAGATATTTCCATGTTCATACAGATAGCAGTGTAGATATTTCCATGTTCATACAGATAGCGGTGTAGGTATTTCCATGTTCATACAGATAGCGGTGTAGATATTTCCATGTTCATATAGTTAGCGGTGTAGATATTTCCATGTTTATAGAGATAGTGGTGTAGTTATTTCCAAGTTTATAGAGACAGCGTTGTAGATATTTCCATGTTTACACAGATAGCGGTGAAGATATTTCCATGTTTATACAGATAGCGGTGTAGATATTTCCATGTTTATACAGATAGCAGTGTAGATATTTCCATGTTTATAGAGATAGTGGTGTAGATAATTTCAATTTTATACCGAGAGCAGTGTAGATGTTTCCAAGTTCATACAGATAGCGGTGTAGATATTTCCACGTTTATAGAGATGGCGGTGTAGAAATTTCCATGTTCATACTGATGGCGGTGTAGATATTTCCATGTTTATAGAGATGGCAGTGTAGATATTTTCATGTTTACACACATGGCGGTGTAGATATTTCCATGTTTACACAGATAGCGCTGTAGACGTTTCCATGTTTACACAGATAGCGGTGTAGATATTTCCAAGTTTATGCAGATAGCGGTGTAGATATTTCCATGTTTATAAAGATAGCGGTGCGGATATTTCCATATTTATACAGATAGTTGGGCAGATATTTCCATGTTTATACAGATAGCGGTGTAGATATTTCCATCTTAATTGCAGACGGCGGTGTAGATATGTCCATGTTCGTACAGATGGCGGTGTAGATATTTCCATGTTCGTACAGATGGCGGTGTAGATATTTCGAAGTTTATAGGGACAGCGCTGTAGTTATTTCAATATTTATAGAGAAATCTGTGTAGATATTTCCATGCATAAGCAGACAGCTGTGTAGATATTTCCATGTTCATGCAGATAGCGGTGTAGATATTTCCATGTTCATCCAGATGCCGGTGTAGATATATCCATGTTCATACAGATGGCGGTGAAGATATTTCCATGTTCATACAGATGGCGGTGTAGATATTTCGAAGTTTACAGAGATAGCGCTGTAGTTATTTCCATATTTATAGAGAAATCGGTGTAGATATTTCCATGTATATGCAGAGAGCTGTGTAGATATTTCCATGTTCATGCAGATAGCGGTGTAGATATTTCCATGTTCATCTAGATGCCGGTGTAGATATATCCATGTTCATACAAATGGCGGTGTAGATATTTCCATGTTCATAGAGATGGCGGTGTAGATATTTCCGAGTTCATACAAATGGCGGTGTAGATATTTCCATGTTCATAGAGATGGCACTGTAGATATTTCCATGTTTATACAGATAGCAGTGTAGTTATTTCCATGTTTATAGAGATAGCAGTGTAGATATTTCCATTGATATACAGATAGCTGTGTAGATATTTGCATGTTCATACAGATAGCGGTGTAGATATTTCCATGTTCATACAGATAGCGGTGTAGATATTTCCATGTTCATACAGATAGAGGTGTAGATATTTCCATGTTCATACAGATAGCGGTGTAGGTATTTCCATGTTCATACAGATAACGGTGTAGATATTTCCATGTTCATACCAATAGCGGTGTGGATATTTCCATGTTCATACAGATGGTGGTGTAGATATTTCCATGTTCATACAGATGGCGGTGTAGATATTTCCATGTTCGTACGGATGGCAGTGTAGATATTTCCATGTTCATACAGGTGGCGGTGTAGATATTTCCATGTTTATACAGATAGCAGTGTAGCTATTTCCATGTTTACAGAGATAGCAGTGAAGATATTTCCATTGATATACAGATAGCTGTGTAGATATTTGCATGTTCATACAGATAGCGGTGTAGATATTTCCATGTTCATACAGATAGCGTTGTCGATATTTCCATGGTCATACAGATAGCGGTGTAGATATTTCCATGTTCATACAGATAGCGGTGTAGATATTTCCATTTTCCTACAGATAGCGGTGTAGGTATTTCCATGTTCATACAGTTAGCGGTGTAGATATTTCCATGTTCATACAGATGGCGGTTTAGATATTTACATGTTCATACAGATGGCGGTGTAAATATTTCCAAGTTCTTACAGATGGCGGTTTAGATATTTCCATGTTCATAGAGATGGCGGTGTAGATATTTCCACGTTTATAGAGATGGCTGTGTAGATATTTCCATGTTCATACAGATGGCGGTGTAGATATTTCCATGTTTATAGAGATGACGGTGTAGATATTTTCAGGTTTAAACAGATGGCTGTGTAGATATTTCCATGTTTACACAGATAGCGGTGTAGACATTTCCATGATTACACAGATAGCGGTGTGGATATTTTCATGTTTATGCAGATAGCGGTGTTGATATTTCCATGTTCAGACAGATAGCGGTGTAGATATTTCCATGTTCATACCAATAGCGGTGTAGATATTTCCATGTTCATACAGTTAGCTGTATAGATATTTCCATGTTTATACAGATGGTGGTGTAGATATTTCCATGTTTATGCAGATGGCGGTATAGATATTTCCATGTTTATACAGATGGTGGTGTAGATATTTCCATGTTCATACAGATGGCAGTGTAGATATTTCGAAGTTTATAGAGATAGCGCTGTAGTTATTTCTATATTTATATAGAAATCTGTGTAGATATTTCCATGTTCATACAGATAGCGGTGTAGATATTTCCATGTTCATACAGAGAGCGGTGTAGATATTTCCATGTTCATACAGATAGTTGTGTAGATATTTCCATGTTCATACAGATAGCTGTGTAGATATTTCCATTTTCATACAGATAGCGGTGTAGATATTTCCATGTTCATACAGTTAGAGGTGTAGATATTTCCATGTTCATACAGATGGCGGTGTAGGTATTTACATGTTCATAAAGATGGCGGTGTAGATATTTCAATGTTCGTACGGATGGCAGAGTAGATATTTCCATGTTCATACAGGTGGCGGTGTAGATATTTCCATGTTTATACAGATAGCAGTTTAGTTATTTCCATGTTTACAGAGATAGCAGTGTAGATATTTCCATTGATAAACAGATAGCTGTGTAGATATTTGCATATTCATACAGATAGCAGTGTAGATATTTCCATGTTCATACAGATAGCGGTGTAGATATTTCCATGTTCATACAGAGAACGGTGTAGATATTTCCATGTTCATACAGATAGCAGTGTAGATATTTCCATGTTCATACAGATAGCAGTGAAGGTATTTCCATGTTCATACAGTTAGCGGTGAAGATATTTCCATGTTCATACAGATGGCGGTTCAGATATTTACATGTTCATACAGAAGGCGGTGTAATTATTTCCAAGTTCTTACAGATGGCGGTGTAGATATTTCCATGTTCATAGAGATGGCGGTGTAGATATTTCCATGTTTATGCAGATAGCGGTATAGATATTTCCATGTTTTCACAGATGGTGGTGTAGATATTTCCATGTTTATACAAATGGCGGTCTGGATATTTCCATGTTTATAGAGATAGTGGTGTAGTTATTTCAAAGCATATAGAGACAGCATTGTAGATATTTCCATATTTATACAGATAGCGGTGAAGTTATTTCCATGTTTATACAGATAGCGGTGTAGATATTTCCATGTTTATGCAGATAGCGGGGTAGATATTTCCATGTTTATAGACATAGTGGAGTAGATAATTCCAATTTTATACAGATAGCAGTGTAGATATTTCCAAGTTCATACAGATAGCAGTGTAGATATTTCCACTTTTATAGAGATGGCGGTGTAGATATTTCCATGTTCATACACATGGCAGTGTAGATATTTCCATGTTTATAGAGCTGGCGGTGTAGATATTTTCATGCTTACACAGATGGCAGTGTAGATATTTCCATGTTTCCACAGATAGCGGTGTAGACATTTCTATGTTTACACAGATAGCGGTGTGGATATTTCCATGTTTATGCAGATAGCGGTGTTGATATTTCCATGTTTATACAGATAGCGGTGCGGTTATTTCCATGTTTGTACAGACAGTCGTGCAGATATTTCCATGTTTATACAGATAACGGTGTAGATATTTCCATCTTAAAACAGATGGAGGTGTAGATATGTCCATGTTCGTACAGATGGCGGTGTAGATATTTCCATGTTCATACAGATGGCGGTGTAGATATTTCGAAGTTTACAGAGATAGCACTGTAGTTATTTCCATATTTATAGAGAAATCTATGTAGATATTTCTATGTATATGCAGATAGCTGTGTAGATATTTCCATGTTCTTGCAGATAGCGGTGTAGATATTTCCATGTTCATCCAGATGCCGGTGTACATATATCCATGTTCATACAGATGGCGGTGAAGATATTTCCATGTTCATACAGATGGTGGTGTAGGTATTTCCATGTTCATACAAATGGCGGTGTAGATATTTCCATGTTCATAGAGATGTCGGTGTAGATATTTCCAGGTTCATACAAATGGCGGTGTAGATATTTCCATGTCCATAGAGATGGCCGTGTAGATATTTCCATGTTTATACAGATAGCAGTGTAGTTATTTCCATGTTTATAGAGATACCAGTGTGGATATTTCCATTGATATACAGATAGCTGTGTAGATATTTACATGTTCATACAGATAGTGGTGTAGATATTTCCATGTTCATACAGATAGCGGTGTAGATATTTCCATGTTCATACAGATCGCGGTGTAGATATTTCCATGTTCATACAGATAGCGGTGTAGGTATTTCCATATTCATACAGATAGCGGTGTAGATATTTCCATGTACATACAGTTAGCGGTGTAGATATTTCCATGTTCATACAGATGGCAGTGTAGATATTTACATGTTCATACAGATGGCGGTGTAGATATTTCCATGTTCATACAGATAGCGGTGTAGAGATTTCCATGTTCATACATATAGCGGTGTAGATATTTCCATGTTGATACAGATAGCGGTCTAGATATTTCCAGGTTCATACCAATAGCGGTGTAGACATTTCCATGTTCATACAGTTAGCAGTGTAGATATTTCCATGTTCATACAGATGGTGGTGTAGATATTTACATGTTCATACAGATGGCGGTGTAGATATTTCCATGTTCGTACGGATGGCAGTGTAGATATTTCCATGTTCAGACAGGTGGCGGTGTAGATATTTCCATGTTTTTTACAGATAGCAGTGTAGTTATTTCCATGTTTATAGAGATAGCAGTGTAGATATTTCCATTGATATAGAGATATCTGTGTAGATATTTGCATGGTCATACAGGTAGCGGTGTAGATATTTCCATGTTCGTACAGATAGCGGTGTAGATATTCCCATGTTCATACAGATAGCGGTGTAGATATTTCCATGT
This sequence comes from Gorilla gorilla gorilla, assembly GCF_029281585.2. Classification (NCBI taxonomy): domain Eukaryota; kingdom Metazoa; phylum Chordata; class Mammalia; order Primates; family Hominidae; genus Gorilla; species Gorilla gorilla. Next base: position 4,165,732 of record NC_073227.2, on the reverse strand, counting down.
TCATATAGATAACGGTGTAGATATTTCCATGTTCATACAGATAGCGGTGTAGATATTTCCATGTTCATATAGATAACGGTGTAGATATTTCCATGTTCATACAGTTAGCGGTGTAGATATTTCCATGTTCATACAGAGGGCGGTATAGATATTTCCATGTTCGTACAGATAGCGGTGTAGATATTTCCATGTTCATATAGATAACGGTGTAGATATTTCCACGTTTATACAGATGGTGGTGTAGATATTTCCATGTTTATAGAGACGGCGGTCTAGATATTTCCATATTTACAGAGATAGTGGCGTAGTTATTTCCAAGTTTATAGAGACAGCGTTGTAGATATTTCCATGTTTATACAGATAGCGGTGAAGATATTTCCATGTTTATACAGATAGCGGTGTAGATATTTCCATGTTTATACAGATAGCAGTGTAGATATTTCCATGTTTATAGAGGTAGTGGTGTAGATAATTTCAATTTAATACAGAGAGCAGTGTAGGTATTTCCAAGTTCATACAGATAGCGGTGTAGATATTTCCACGTTTATAGAGATGGCGGTGTTGATATTTCCATGTTCATACAGAGGACGGTGTAGATATTTCCATGTTTATTGGGATGGCGGTGTAGATATTTTCATGTTTACCCAGATGGCGGTGTAGATATTTCCATGTTTACACAGATAGCGGTGTAGACATTTCCATGTTTACACAGATAGCGGTGTGGATATTTCCATGTTTATTCAGATAGCAGGGCGGATATTTCCATGTTTATACAGATAGTTGGGCAGATATTTCCATGTTTATTCAGATAGCGGTGCGGATATTTCCATGTTTATACAGATATTTGGGCAGATATTTCCATGTTTATACAGATAGCGGTGTAGATATTTCCATCTTAATACAGATGGCGGTGAAGATATGTCCATGTTTGTACAGATGGCGGTGTAGATATTTCCATGTTCATACAGATGGCGCTGTAGATATTTCGAAGTTTATAGAGATAGCGCTGTAGTTATTTCCATATTTATAGAGAAATCTGTGTAGATATTTCCATGTATATTCAGATAGCTGTGTAGATAGATCCATGTTCATGCAGATAGCGGTGTAGATATTTCCATGTTCATCCAGATGCCGGTGTACATATATCGATGTTCATATAGATGGCGGTGAAGATATTTCCATGTTCATACAGATGGTGGTGTAGATATTTCCATGTTCATACTAATGGCGGTGTAGATATTTCCATGTTCATAGAGATGGCGCTGTAGATATTACCATGTTCATACAAATGGCGGTGTAGATATTTCCAAGTTCATAGAGATGGCGGTGTTGATATTTCCATATTTATAGAGATAGCAGTGTAGTTATTTCCATGTTTATAGAGATAGTAGTGTAGATATTTCCATTTATTTACAGATAGCTGTGTAGATATTTGCATGTTCATAGAGATAGCGGTGTAGATATTTCCATGTTCATACAGATAGCGGTGTAGATATTTCCATGTTCATGGAGATGGCATTGTAGATATTTCCATGATAATGCAGATAGCGGTATAGATATTTCCATGTTTATACAGATGGTGGTGTAGATATGTCCATGTTTATGCAGATGGCGGTATAGATATTTCCATGTTTATACAGATGGTGTTGTAGATATTTCCATGTTCATACAGATGGCGGTGTAGATATTTCGAAGTTTATAGAGATAGCGCTGTAGTTATTTCCTTATTTATATAGAAATCTGTGTAGATATTTCCATGTATATGCAGATAGCTGTGTAGATATTTCCATGTTCATGCAGATTGCGGTGTAGTTATTTCCATGTTCATCCAGATGCCGTTGTAGATACATCCATGTTCATAGAGATGGCGGTGAAGATATTTCCATGTTCATACAGATAGCTCTGTAGATATTTCCATGTTCATTGTGATGGCGGTGTAGATATTTCCATGTTGATACAGATAGCAGTGTAGTTATTTCCATGTTTATAGAGATAGCAGTGTAGATATTTCCATTGATATACAGATAGCGGTGTAGATATTTCCATGTTCATACAGATAGCGGTGTAGGTACTTCCATGTTCATACAGAGATCGGTGTAGATATTTCCAGGTTCATACAGATAGCTGTGTAGATATTTCCATGTTCATACAGATAGCTGTGTAGATATTTCCATTTTCATACAGATAGCGGTGTAGATATTTCCATGTTCATACAGTTAGCGGTGTAGATATTTCCATGTTCATACAGATGGCGGTGTAGATATTTCCATGTTCGTACGGATGGCAGTGTAGATATTTCCATGTTCATACAGGTGGCGGTGTAGATATTTCCATGTTTATACAGATAGCAGTGTAGCTATTTCCATGTTTACAGAGATAGCAGTGAAGATATTTCCATTGATATACAGATAGCTGTGTAGATATTTGCATGTTCATACAGATAGCGGTGTAGATATTTCCATGTTCATACAGATAGCGTTGTCGATATTTCCATGGTCATACAGATAGCGGTGTAGATATTTCCATGTTCATACAGATAGCGGTGTAGATATTTCCATTTTCCTACAGATAGCGGTGTAGGTATTTCCATGTTCATACAGTTAGCGGTGTAGATATTTCCATGTTCATACAGATGGCGGTTTAGATATTTACATGTTGATACAGATGGCGGTGTAAATATTTCCAAGTTCTTACAGATGGCGGTTTAGATATTTCCATGTTCATAGAGATGGCGGTGTAGATATTTCCACGTTTATAGAGATGGCTGTGTAGATATTTCCATGTTCATACAGATGGCGGTGTAGATATTTCCATGTTTATAGAGATGACGGTGTAGATATTTTCAGGTTTAAACAGATGGCAGTGTAGATATTTCCATGTTTACACAGATAGCGGTGTAGACATTTCCATGATTACACAGATAGCGGTGTGGATATTTTCATGTTTATGCAGATAGCGGTGTTGATATTTCCATGTTCAGACAGATAGCGGTGTAGATAATTCCATGTTCATACCAATAGCGGTGTAGATATTTCCATGTTCATACAGTTAGCGGTATAGATATTTCCATGTTTATACAGATGGTGGTGTAGATATTTCCATGTTTATGCAGATGGCGGTATAGATATTTCCATGTTTATACAGATGGTGGTGTAGATATTTCCATGTTTATGCAGATGGCGGTATAGATATTTCCATGTTTATACAGATGGTGGTGTAGATATTTCCATGTTCATACAGATGGCAGTGTAGATATTTCGAAGTTTATAGAGATAGCGCTGTAGTTATTTCTATATTTATATAGAAATCTGTGTAGATATTTCCATGTTCATACAGATAGCGGTGTAGATATTTCCATGTTCATACAGAGAGCGGTGTAGATATTTCCATGTTCATACAGATAGTTGTGTAGATATTTCCATGTTCATACAGATAGCGGTGTAGATATTTCCATGTTCATACAGTTAGAGGTGTAGATATTTCCATGTTCATACAGATGGCGGTGTAGGTATTTACATGTTCATAAAGATGGCGGTGTAGATATTTCAATGTTCGTACGGATGGCAGAGTAGATATTTCCATGTTCATACAGGTGGCGGTGTAGATATTTCCATGTTTATACAGATAGCAGTTTAGTTATTTCCATGTTTACAGAGATAGCAGTGTAGATATTTCCATTGATAAACAGATAGCTGTGTAGATATTTGCATATTCATACAGATAGCAGTGTAGATATTTCCATGTTCATACAGATAGCGGTGTAGATATTTCCGTGTTCATACAGAGAACGGTGTAGATATTTCCATGTTCATACAGATAGCAGTGTAGATATTTCCATGTTCATACAGATAGCAGTGTAGGTATTTCCATGTTCATACAGTTAGCGGTGAAGATATTTCCATGTTCATACAGATGGCGGTTTAGATATTTACATGTTCATACAGAAGGCGGTGTAATTATTTCCAAGTTCTTACAGATGGTGGTGTAGATATTTCCATGTTCATAGAGATGGCGGTGTAGATATTTCCATGTTTATGCAGATAGCGGTATAGATATTTCCATGTTTTCACAGATGGTGGTGTAGATATTTCCATGTTTATACAAATGGCGGTCTGGATATTTCCATGTTTATAGAGATAGTGGTGTAGTTATTTCAAAGCATATAGAGACAGCATTGTAGATATTTCCATATTTATACAGATAGCGGTGAAGTTATTTCCATGTTTATACAGATAGCGGTGTAGATTTTTCCATGTTTATGCAGATAGCGGGGTAGATATTTCCATGTTTATAGATATAGTGGAGTAGATAATTCCAATTTTATACAGATAGCAGTGTAGATATTTCCAAGTTCATACAGATAGCAGTGTAGATATTTCCACTTTTATAGAGATGGCGGTGTAGATATTTCCATGTTCATACACATGGCAGTGTAGATATTTCCATGTTTATAGAGCTGGCGGTGTAGATATTTTCATGCTTACACAGATGGCAGTGTAGATATTTCCATGTTTCCACAGATAGCGGTGTAGACATTTCTATGTTTACACAGATAGCGGTGTGGATATTTCCATGTTTATGCAGATAGCGGTGTTGATATTTCCATGTTTATACAGATAGCGGTGTGGTTATTTCCATGTTTGTACAGACAGTCGTGCAGATATTTCCATGTTTATACAGATAACGGTGTAGATATTTCCATCTTAAAACAGATGGAGGTGTAGATATGTCCATGTTCGTACAGATTGCGGTGTAAATATTTCCAAGTTCTTACAGATGGCGGTGTAGATATTTCCATGTTCATACAGATGGTGGTGTAGGTATTTCCATGTTCATACAAATGGCGGTGTAGATATTCCCATGTTCATAGAGATGGCGGTGTAGATATTTCCAGCTTCTTACAAATGGCGGTGTAGATATTTCCATGTTCATAGAGATGGCCGCGTAGATATTTCCATGTTTATACAGATAGCAGTGTAGTTATTTCCATGTTTATAGAGATACCAGTGTGGATATTTCCATTGATATACAGATAGCTGTGTAGATATTTACATGTTCATACAGATAGCGTTGTAGATATTTCCATGTTCATACAGATAGCGGTGTACATATTTCCATGTTCATACAGATAGTGGTGTAGCTATTTCCATGTTCGTACAGATAGCGGTGTAGATATTTCCATGTTGATACAGATAGCGGTGTAGATATTTCCATGTTCATACAGATAATGGTGTAGATATTTCCGTGTTCATAAAGATAGCAGTGTAGATATTTCCATGTTCATACAGTTAGCGGTGTAGATATTTACATGTTCATACAGATGGCGTTGTAGATATTTACATGTTCATACAGATGGCGGTATAGATATTTCCATGTTCGTACAGATGGCGGTGTAGATATTTCCATGTTCATAGAGATGGCGGTGTAGATATTTCCATGTTTATGCAGATAGCGGTATAGATATTTCCATGTTTATACAGATGGTGGCGTAGATATTTCCATGTTTATAGAGATGACGGTCTAGATATTTCCATGTTTACAGAGATAGTGGCGTAGTTATTTCCAAGTTAATAGAGACAGCGTTGTAGATATTTCCATGTTTATACAGATAGCGGTGAAGATATTTCCATGTTTATACAGATTGTGGTGTAGATATTTCCGGGTTCATACAAATGGCGGTGTAGATATTTCTATGTTCATAGAGATGGCGGCGTAGATATTTCCATGTTTATACAGATAGCAGTGTAGTTATTTCCATGTTTATAGGGATACCAGTCTGGATATTTCCATTGATATACAGATAGCTGTGTAGATATTTGCATGTTCATACAGATAGCGGTGTAGATATTTCCATGTTCATACAGATAGCCGTGTAGATATTTCCATGTTCATACAGATAGCGGTGTAGATATTTCCATGTTCCTACAGATAGCGGTGTAGATATTTAAATGTTCATACAGTTAGCGTTGTAGATATTTGCATGTTCATACAAATGGCAGTGTAGATATTTACATGTTGATACAGATGGCGGTGTAGATATTTCCATGTTCATACAGATAGCGGTGTAGATATTTCCATGTTCATACATTTAGCGGTGTAGATATTTCCATGTTCATACAGATGGCGGTGAAGATATTTACATGTTCATACAGATGGCGCTGTTGATATTTCTATGTTTGTACGGATGGCAGTGTAGATATTTCCATGTTCATACAGGTGGCGGTGTAGATATTTCCATGTTTATACAGATAGCAGTGTAGTTATTTCCATGTTAATAGAGATAGCGGTGTAGATATTTCCGTTGATATACAGATAACTGTGTAGATGTTTGCATGTTCATACAGATAGCGGTGTAGATATTTCCATGTTCTTAGAGATGGCGGTGTAGATATCTCCATGTTTATGCAGATAGCGGTATAGATATTTCCATGTTTATACAGATGGTGGTGTAGATATTTCCATGTTCATACAAATGGCGGTGTAGATATTTCCATGTTCATTGAGATGGCGGTGTAGATATTTCCATGTTCATACAAATGGCGGTGTAGATATTTCCATGTTCATAGAGATGGCAGTGTAGATATTTCCATATTTATACAGATAGCAGTGTAGTTATTTCCATGTTTATAGGGATAGCAGTGTAGATATTTTCATTGATATACAGATAGCTGTGTAGATATTTGCATGTTCATACAGATAGCAGTCTAGATATTTCCATGTTCATACAGATAGCGGTGTAGATATTTCCATGTTCATACTGATAGCGGTGTAGATATTTCCATGTTCATACAGGTAGCAGTGTATATATTTCCATGTTCCTACAGTTAGCGGTGTAGATATTTCCATGTTCACACAGATGGCGGTGTAGATATTTACCTGTTCATACAGATGGCGGTGTAGATATTTCCATGTTCATACAGATGGCGGTGTAGATATTTCCATGTTCGTACGGATGGCTGTGTAGATATTTCCATGTTCATACAGGTGGCGGTGTAGATATTTCCATGTTTACAGAGATAGCAGTGTAGTTATTTCGATGTTTATAGAGACAGCTGTGTAGATATTTCCATTGATATACAGATAGCTGTGTAGATATTTGCATGTTTATACAGATAGTGGTGTAGATATTTCCATGTTCGTACACATAGCGGTGTAGATATTTCCATGTTCATACAGATAGCGGTGTAGATATTTCCATGTTCATACAGATAACGGTGTAGATATTTCCATGTTCATACAGATAGCAGTGTAGATATTTCCATGTTCATACAGTTAGCGGTGTAGATATTTCCATGTTCATACAGATGGCGGTGTAGATATTTACATGTTCATACAGATGGCGGTATAGATATTTCCATGTTCTTACAGATGGCGGTGTAGATATTTCCACGTTCATAGAGATGGCGGTGTAGATATTTCCATGTTTATGCAGATAGCGGTATAGATATTTCCATGTTTATACAGATGGTGGTGTAGATATTTCCATGTTTATAGAGATGGCGGTCTAGATATTTCCATGTTTACAGAGATAGTGGTGTAGTTATTTCCAAGTTTATAGAGACAGCGTTGTAGATATTTCCATGTTTATACAGATAGCGGTGAAGATATTTCCATGTTTACACAGATAGCGGTGTAGATATTTCCATGTTTATACAGATAGCAGTGTAGATATTTCCATGTTTATAGAGATAATGGTGTAGATAATTTCAATTTTATACAGAGAGCAGTGTAGATATTTCCAAGTTCATACAGATAGCAGTGTAGATATTTCCACGTTTATAGAGATGGCGGTGTAGATATTTCCATGTTCATACAGATGGGGGTGCAGATATTTCCATGTTTATAGGGATGGCGGTGTAGGTATTTTCAGGTTTAAACAGATGGCAGTGTAGATATTTCCATGTTTACACCGATAGCGGTGTAGATATTTCCCTGTTTACACAGATAGCGGTGTAGACATTTCCATGATTACACAGATAGCGGTGTGGATATTTCCATGTTTATGCAGATAGCAGTGTAGATATTTCCATGTTTATACAGATAGCGGTGCGGTTATTTCCATGTTTATACAGATAGTTGGGCCGATATTTCCATGTTTATACAGATAGCGGTGTAGATATTTCCATCTTAATACAGATGGCGGTGTAGATATGTCCATGTTTGTACAGATGGCAGTGTAGATATTTCCATGTTCATACAGATGGCGGTGTAGATATTTCAAAGTTTATAGAGATAGTGCTGTAGTTATTTCCATATTTACAGAGAAATCTGTGTAGATATTTCCTTGTATATTCAGATAGCTGTGTAGGTATTTCCATGTTCATGCAGATAGCGGTGTAGATATTTCCATGTTCATCCATATGCCGGTGTACATATATGCATGTTCATACAGATGGCGGTGAAGATATTTCCATGTTCATACAGATGGTGGTGTAGGTATTTCCATGTTCATAGAGATGGCGGTGTAGATATTTCCAGGTTCATACAAATGGCGGTGTAGATATTTCCATGTTCATAGAGATGGCGGTGTTGATATTTCCATATATGTAGAGATAGCAGTGTAGTTTTTTCCATGTTTCTAGAGATAGTAGTGTAGATATTTCCATTGATATACAGATAGCTCTGTAGATATTTGCATGTTCAAAGAGATAGCGGGGTAGATATTTCCATGTTCATACAGATAGTGGTGTAGATATTTCCATGTTCATACAGATAGCGGTGTAGATATTTCCATGTTCATACAGATAGCGGTGTAGATATTTCCATGTTCATACAGATAGCGGTGTAGATATTTCCATGTTCATACAGTTAGCAGCTTAGATATTTCCATGTTCATACAGATGGCGGTGTAGATATTTCCATGTTCATACAGATGGCGGTGTAGTTATTTCCAGGTTCATACAGTTAGCGGTGTAGATATTTCCATGTTCATACAGATAGCGGTGTAGATATTTCCATGTTCATACAGTTAGCGGTGTAGATATTTCCATGTTCATACAGATGGCGGTGTAGATATTTCCATGTTCATAGAGATGGCGGTGTAGATATCTCCATATTTATACAGATAGCATTGTCGTTATTTCCATGTTTATAGAGATAGCAGTGTAGATATTTCCATTGATATACAGACAGCTGTGTAGATATTTGCATGGTCATACAGATAGCGGTGTAGATATTTCCATGTTCGTACAGATAGCGGTGTAGATATTTCCATGTTCATAGAGATAGCGGTGTAGATATTTCCATGTTCATACAGATAACGGTGTAGATATTTCCATGTTCATACAGATAGCAGTGTAGATATTTCCATGTTCATACAATGAGCGGTGTAGATATTTCCATGTTCATACAGATGGTGGTGTAGATATTTCCATGTTCATACAGATGGCGGTATAGATATTTCCATGCTCGTACAGATGGCGTTTTAGATATTTCCATGTTCTTAGAGATGGCGGTGTAGATATCTCCATGTTTATGCAGATAGCGGTATAGATATTTCCATGTTTATACAGATGGTGGTGTAGATATTTCCATGTTCATACACATGGCGGTGTAGATATTTCCATGTTCATTGAGATGGCGGTGTAGATATTTCCATGTTCATACAAATGGCGGTGTAGATATTTCCATGTTCATAGAGATGGCAGTGTAGATATTTCCATATTTATACAGATAGCAGTGTAGTTATTTCCATGTTTATAGGGATAGCAGTGTAGATATTTTCATTGATATACAGATAGCTGTGTAGATATTTGCATGTTCATACAGATAGCAGTCTATATATTTCCATGTTCATACAGATAGCGGTGTAGATATTTGCATGTTCATACAGATAGCGGTGTAGATATTTCCATGTTCATACAGATAGCGGTGTAGATATTTCCATGTTCATACTAATTGCGGTGTAGATATTTCCATGTTCATACAGGTAGCAGTGTATATATTTCCATGTTCCTACAGTTAGCGGTGTAGATATTTCCATGTTCACACGGATGGCGGTGTAGATATTTACCTGTTCATACAGATGGCGGTGTAGATATTTCCATGTTCATACAGATGGCGGTGTAGATATTTCCATTTTCGTACGGATGGCAGTGTAGATATTTCCATGTTCATACAGGTGGCGGTGTAGATATTTCCATGTTTACAGAGATAGCAGTGTAGTTATTTCGATGTTTATAGAGACAGCTGTGTAGATATTTCCATTGATATACAGATAGCTGTGTAGATATTTGCATGTTCATACAGATAGTGGTGTAGATATTTCCATGTTCGTACACATAGCGGTGTAGATATTTCCATGTTCATACAGATAGTGGTGTAGATATTTCCATGTTCATACAGATAATGGTGTAGATATTTCCATGTTCATACAGATAGCAGTGTAGATATTTCCATGTTCATACAGTTAGCGGTGTAGATATTTCCATGTTCATAAAGATGGCGTTGTAGATATTTACATGTTCATACAGATGGCGGTATAGATACTTCCATGTTCGTACAGATGGCGTTGTAGATATTTCCATGTTCATAGAGATGGCGGTGTAGATATTTCCATGTTTTTGCAGTTAGCGGTATAGATATTTCCATGTTTATACAGATGGTGGTGTAGATATTTCCATGTTTATAGAGATGGCGGTCTGGATATTTCCATGTTTACAGAGATAGTTGTGTAGTTATCTCCAAGTATATAGAGACAGCGTTGTAGATATTTCCATGTTTATACAGATAGCGGTGAAGGTATTTCCATGTTTATACAGATAGCGGTGTAGATATTTCCATGTTCATACAGATAGCAGTGTAGATATTTCCATGTTTATAGAGATAGTGTTGTAGATAATTTCAATTTCATACAGAGAGCAGTGTAGATATTTCCAAGTTCATACAGATAGCAGTGTAGATATTTCCACGTTTACAGAGATGGCGGTGTAGATATTTCCATGTTCATACAGAGGACGGTGTAGATATTTCCATGTTTATAGTGATGGCGGTGTAGATATTTTCATGTTTACACAGATGGCGGTGTAGATATTTCCATGTTTACATAGATAGCGGTGTAGACATTTCCATGTTTACACAGATAGCAGTGTGGATATTTCCATGTTTATGCAGATAGCAGTGTAGATATTTCCATGTTTATACAGATAGCGGTGCGGATATTTCAATGTTTATTCAAATAGCGGTGCGGATATTTCCATGTTTATACAGATAGCTGGGCAGATATTTCAATGTTTATACAGATAGCGGTGTAGATATTTCCATCTAATACTAATGGCGGTGTAGATATGTCCATGATCGTACAGATGGCGATGTAGATATTTCCATGTTCATACAGATGGCGGTGTAGATATTTCGAAGTTTATAGAGATAGCGATGTAGTTATTTCCATATTTATAGAGAAATCTGTGTAGATATTTCCATGTATATTCAGATAGCTGTGTAGATGTTTCCATGTTCATGCAGATTACGGTGTAGATATTTCCATGTTCATCCAGATGCCGGTGTACATATATCCATGTTCATACAAATGGCGGTGAAGATATTTCCATGTTCATACAGATGGCGGTGTAGGCATTTCCATGTTCATACAAATGGCGGTGTAGATATTTCCATGTTCATAGAGATGGCGGTGTAGATATTTCCAGGTTCATACAAATGGCTTTGTAGATATTTCTATGTTCATAGAGATTGCGGTGTAGATATTTCCATGTTTATACAGATAGCAGTGTAGTTATTTCCATGTTTATAGGGATACCAGTCTGGATATTTCCATTGATATACAGATAGCTGTGTAGATATTTGCATGTTCATACAGATAGCGGTGTAGATATTTAAATGTTCATACAGTTAGCGGTGTAGATATTTGCATGTTCATACAGATGGCGGTGTAGATATTTACATGTTGATACAGATGGCGGTGTAGATATTTCCATGTTCATACAGATAGCGGTGTAGATATTTCCATGTTCATACAGATAGCGGTGTAGATATTTCCATGTTCATACAGATACCGGTGTAGATATTTCCATGTTCATACCAATAGCGGTGTAGACATTTCCATGTTCATACATTTAGCGGTGTAGATATTTCCATGTTCATACACATGGCGGTGAAGATATTTACATGTTCATACAGATGGCGGTGTTGATATTTCTATGTTTGTACGGATGGCAGTGTAGATATTTCCATGTTCATAGAGATGGCGGTGTTGATATTTCCATATTTGTAGAGATAGCAGTGTAGTTTTTTCCATGTTTATAGAGATAGTAGTGTAGATATTTCCATTGATATACAGATAGCTCTGTAGATATTTGCAAGTTCATAGAGATAGCGGGGTAGATATTTCCATGTTCATACAGATAGTGGTGTCGATATTTCCATGTTCATACAGATAGCGGTGTAGATATTTCCATGTTCATACAGTTAGCAGCTTAGATATTTCCATGTTCATACAGATGGCGGTGTAGATATTTCCATGTTCATACAGATGGCGGTGTAGTTATTTCCAGGTTCATACAGTTAGCGGTGTAGATATTTCCATGTTCATACAGATAGCGGTGTAGATATTTCCATGTTCATACAGATAGCGGTGTAGATATTTCCATGTTCATACCAATAGCGGTGTAGACATTTCCATGTTCATATATTTAGCGGTGTAGATATTTCCATGTTCATACAGATGGCGAAGTTATTTCCATGTTCATACAGATAGCGGTGTAGATATTTCCATGTTCATACAGTTAGCGGTGTAGATATTTCCATGTTCATACAGATGGCGGTGTAGATATTTCCATGTTCAAAGAGATGGCGGTGTAGATATCTCCATATTTATACAGATAGCATTGTAGTTATTTCCATGTTTATAGAGATAGCAGTGTAGATATTTCCATTGATATACAGACAGCTGTGTAGATATTTGCATGGTCATACAGATAGCGGTGTAGATATTTCCATGTTCGTACAGATAGCGGTGTAGATATTTCCATGTTCATAGAGATAGCGGTGTAGATATTTCCATGTTCATACAGATAACGGTGTAGATATTTCCATGTTCATACAGATAGCAGTGTAGATATTTCCATGTTCATACAATGAGCGGTGTAGATATTTCCATGTTCATACAGATGGCGGTGTAGATATTTCCATGTTCATACAGATGGCGGTATAGATATTTCCATGTTCGTACAGATGGCGTTGTAGATATTTCCATGTTCTTAGAAATGGCGGTGTAGATATCTCCATGTTTATGCAGATAGCGGTATAGATATTTCCATGTTTATACAGATGGTGGTGTAGATATTTCCATGTTCATACAAATGGCGGTGTAGATATTTCCATGTTCTTTGAGATGGCGGTGTAGATATTTCCATGTTCATACAAATGGCGGTGTAGATATTTCCATGTTCATAGAGATGGCAGTGTAGATATTTCCATATTTATACAGATAGCAGTGTAGTTATTTCCATGTTTATAGGGATAGCAGTGTAGATATTTTCATTGATATACAGATAGCTGTGTAGATATTTGCATGTTCATACAGATAGCAGTCTATATATTTCCATGTTCATGCAGATAGCGGTGTAGATATTTCCATGTTCATACAGATAGCGGTGTAGATATTTCCATGTTCACACAGATAGCTGTGTAGATATTTCCATGTTCATACTAATAGCGGTGTAGATATTTCCATGTTCATACAGGTAGCAGTGTATATATTTCCATGTTCCTACAGTTAGCGGTGTAGATATTTCCATGTTCACACAGATGGCGGTGTAGATATTTACCTGTTCATACAGATGGCGGTGTAGATATTTCCATGTTCATACAGATGGCGGTGTAGATATTTCCATGTTCGTACGGATGGCAGTGTAGATATTTCCATGTTCATACAGGTGGCGGTGTAGATATTTCCATGTTTACAGAGATAGCAGTGTAGTTATTTCGATGTTTATAGAGACAGCTGTGTAGATATTTCCATTGATATACAGATAGCTGTGTAGATATTTGCATGTTCATACAGATAGTGGTGTAGATATTTCCATGTTCGTACACATAGCGGTGTAGATATTTCCATGTTCATACAGATAGCGGTGTAGATATTTCCATGTTCATACAGATAACAGTGTAGATATTTCCATGTTCATACAGATAGCAGTGTAGATATTTCCATTTTCATACAGTTAGCGGTGTAGATATTTCCATGTTCATACAGATGGCGGTGTAGATATTTACATGTTCATACAGATGGCGGTATAGATACTTCCATGTTCGTACAGATGGCGTTGTAGATATTTCCATGTTCATAGAGATGGCGGTGTAGATATTTCCATGTTTTTGCAGTTAGCGGTATAGATATGTCCATGTTTATACAGATGGTGGTGTAGATATTTCCATGTTTATAGAGATGGCGGTCTAGATATTTCCATGTTTACAGAGATAGTTGTGTAGTTATTTCCAACTATATAGAGACAGCGTTGTAGATATTTCCATCTTTATACAGATAGCGGTGAAGATATTTCCATGTTTATACAGATAGCGGTGTAGATATTTCCATGTTCATACAGATAGCAGTGTAGATATTTCCATGTTTATAGAGATAGTGTTGTAGATAATTTCAATTTCATACAGAGAGCAGTGTAGATATTTCCAAGTTCATACAGATAGCAGTGTAGATATTTCCACGTTTACAGAGATGGCGGTGTAGATATTTCCATGTTCATACAGAGGACGGTGTAGATATTTCCATGTTTATAGGGATGGCGGTGTAGATATTTTCATGTTTACACAGATGGCGGTGTAGTTATTTCCATGTTTACACAGATAGCGGTGTAGACATTTCCATGTTTACACAGATAGCAGTGTGGATATTTCCATGTTTATGCAGATAGCAGTGTAGATATTTCCATGTTTATACAGATAGCAGTGCGGATATTTCAATGTTTATTCAGATAGCGGTGCGGATATTTCCATGTTTATACAGATAGCTGGGCAGATATTTCAATGTTTATACAGATAGCGGTGTAGATATTTCCATCTAATACTAATGGCGGTGTAGATATGTCCATGATCGTACAGATGGCGATGTAGATATTTCCATGTTCATACAGATGGCTGTGTCGATATTTCGAAGTTTATAGAGATAGCGATGTAGTTATTTCCATATTTATAGAGAAATCTGTGTAGATATTTCCATGTATATTCAGATAGATGTGTAGATGTTTCCATGTTCATGCAGATTACGGTGTAGATATTTCCATGTTCATCCAGATGCCGGTGTACATATATCCATGTTCATACAAATGGCGGTGAAGATATTTCCATGTTCATACAGATGGCGGTGTAGGCATTTCCATGTTCATACAAATGGTGGTGTAGATATTTCCATGTTTATAGGGATACCAGTCTGGATATTTCCATTGATATACAGATAGCTGTGTAGATATTTGCATGTTCATACAGATAGCGGTGTAGATATTTCCATGTTCATACAGATAGCGGTGTAGATATTTCCATGTTCATACAGATAGAGGTGTAGATATTTCCATGTTAATACAGATTGCGGTGTAGATATTTCCATGTTCCTACAGATAGCGGTGTAGATATTTAAATGTTCATACAGTTAGCGGTGTAGATATTTGCATGTTCATACAGATGGCGGTGTAGATATTTACATGTTGATACAGATGGCGGTGTAGATATTTCCATGTTCATACAGATAGCGGTGTAGATATTTCCATGTTCATACAGATAGCGGTGTAGATATTTCCATGTTCATACAGATACCGGTGTAGATATTTCCATGTTCATACCAATAGCGGTGTAGACATTTCCATGTTCATACATTTAGCGGTGTAGATATTTCCATGTTCATACAGATGGCGGTGAAGATATTTACATGTTCATACAGATGGTGGTGTTGATATTTCTATGTTTGTACGGATGGCAGTGTAGATATTTCCATGTTCATACAGATGGCGGTGTAGATATTTCCATGTTTATGCAGATAGCAGTGTAGTTATTACCATGCTAATAGAGATAGCGGTGTAGATATTTCCACTGATATACAGATAGCTGTGTAGATATTTGCATGTTCATACAGATAGCGGTGTAGATATTTCCATGTTCGTACAGATAGCGGTGTAGCTATTTCCATGTTCATACAGATAGCGGTGTAGATATTTCCATGTTCATACAGACAGCGGTGTAGATATTTCCATGTTCATACAGTTGGCGGTGTAGATATTTCCATGTTCATACAGATGGCGGTGTAGATATTTACATGTTCTTACAGATGGCGGTATAGATATTTCCATGTTCTTACAGATGGCGGTGTAGATAATTCCATGTTCATAGAGATGGCGGTGTAGTTATTTTCATGTTTATGCAGATAGCGGTATAGATATTTCCATGTTCATACTGATAGCGGTGTAGATATTTCCATGTTCATACAGTTAGCAGCTTAGTTATTTCCATGTTCATACAGATGGCGGTGTAGATATTTCCAGGTTCATACAGTTAGCGGTGTAGATATTTCCATGTTCATACAGATGGCGAAGATATTTCCATGTTCATACAGATAGCGGTGTAGATATTTCCATGTTCATACAGTTAGCGGTGTAGATATTTCCATGTTCATAGAGATGGCGGTGTAGATATTTCCATGTTCATAGAGATGGCGGTGTAGATATCTCCATATTTATACAGATAGCATTGTAGTTATTTCCATGTTTATAGAGATAGCAGTGTAGATATTTCCATTGATATACAGACAGCTGTGTAGATATTTCCATGTTCATAGAGATAGCGGTGTAGATATCTCCATGTTCATACAGATAACGGTGTAGATATTTCCATGTTCATACAGATAGCAGTGTAGATATTTCCATGTTCATACAATGAGCGGTGTAGATATTTCCATGTTCATACAGATGGCGGTGTAGATATTTCCATGTTCATACAGATGGCGGTATAGATATTTCCATGTTGGTACAGATGGCGTAGTAGATATTTCCATGTTCTTAGAGATGGCGGTGTAGATATCTCCATGTTTATGCAGATAGCGGTATAGATATTTCCATGTTTATACAGATGGTGGTGTAGATATTTCCATGTTCATACAAATGGCGGTGTAGATATTTCCATGTTCATTGAGATGGCGGTGTAGATATTTCCATGTTCATACAAATGGCGGTGTAGATATTTCCATGTTCATAGAGATGGCAGTGTAGATATTTCCATATTTATACAGATAGCAGTGTAGTTATTTCCATGTTTATAGGGATAGCAGTGTAGATATTTTCATTGATATACATATAGCTGTGTAGATATTTGCATGTTCATACAGATAGCAGTCTATATATTTCCATGTTCATACAGATAGCGGTGTAGATATTTCCATGTTCATACAGATAGCGGTGTAGATATTTCCATGTTCATACAGATAGCGGTGTAGATATTTCCATGTTCATACTAATAGCGGTGTAGATATTTCCATGTTCATACAGGTAGCAGTGTATATATTTCCATGTTC
The DNA here is from genome assembly GCF_029281585.2 of Gorilla gorilla gorilla. Classification (NCBI taxonomy): domain Eukaryota; kingdom Metazoa; phylum Chordata; class Mammalia; order Primates; family Hominidae; genus Gorilla; species Gorilla gorilla. The sequence continues at coordinate 4,148,202 of NC_073227.2, read as the reverse complement.
CTACAGTTAGCGGTGTAGATATTTCCATGTTCACACAGATGGTGGTGTAGATATTTACCTTTTCATACAGATGGCGGTGTAGATATTTCCATGTTCATACAGATGGCGGTGTAGATATTTACATGTTGATACAGATGGCGGTATAGATACTTCCATGTTCGTACAGATGGCGTTGTAGATATTTCCATGTTCATAGAGATGGCGGTGTAGATATTTCCATGTTTTTGCAGTTAGCGGTATAGATATTTCCATGTTTATACAGATGGTGGTGTAGATATTTCCATGTTTATAGAGATGGCGGTCTAGATATTTCCATGTTTACAGAGATAGTTGTGTAGTTATTTCCAAGTATATAGAGACAGCGTTGTAGATATTTCCATGTTTAGACAGATAGCGGTGAAGATATTTCCATGTTTATACAGATAGCGGTGTAGATATTTCCATGTTCATACAGATAGCAGTGTAGATATTTCCATGTTTATAGAGATAGTTTTGTAGATAATTTCAATTTCATACAGAGAGCAGTGTAGATATTTCCAAGTTCATACAGATAGCAGTGTAGATATTTCCACGTTTACAGAGATGGCGGTGTAGATATTTCCATGTTCATACAGAGGACGGTGTAGATATTTCCATGTTTATAGGGATGGCGGTGTAGATATTTTCATGTTTACACAGATGGCGGTGTAGATATTTCCATGTTTACACAGATAGCGGTGTAGACATTTCCATGTTTACACAGATAGCAGTGTGGATATTTCCATGTTTTTGCAGATAGCAGTGTAGATATTTCCATGTTTATAAAGATAGCGGTGCGGATATTTCAATGTTTATTCAGATAGCGGTGCGGATATTTCCATGTTTATACAGATAGCTGGGCAGATATTTCAATGTTTATACAGATAGCCGTGTAGATATTTCCATCTAATACTAATGGCGGTGTAGATATGTCCATGATCGTACAGATGGCGATGTAGATATTTCCATGTTCATACAGATGGCGGTGTAGATATTTCGAAGTTTATAGAGATAGCGATTTAGTTATTTCCATATTTATAGAGAAATCTGTGTAGATATTTCCATGTATATTCAGATAGCTGTGTAGATGTTTCCATGTTCATGCAGATTACGGTGTAGATATTTCCATGTTCATCCAGATGCCGGTGTACATATATCCATGTTCATACAAATGGCGGTGAAGATATTTCCATGTTCATACAGATGGTGGTGTAGGCATTTCCATGTTCATACAAATGGCGGTGTAGATATTTCCATGTTCATAGAGATGGCGGTGTAGATATTTCCAGGTTCATACAAATGGCGGTGTAGATATTTCTATGTTCATAGAGATGGCGGTGTAGATATTTCCATGTTTATACAGATAGCAGTGTAGTTATTTCCATGTTTATAGGGATACCAGTCTGGATATTTCCATTGATATACAGATAGCTGTGTAGATATTTGCATGTTCATACAGATAGCGGTGTAGATATTTCCATGTTCATACAGATAGCGGTGTAGATATTTCCATGTTCATACCAATAGCGGTGTAGACATTTCCATGTTCATATATTTAGCGGTGTAGATATTTCCATGTTCATACAGATGGCGAAGATATTTCCATGTTCATACAGATAGCGGTGTAGATATTTCCATGTTCATACAGTTAGAGGTGTAGTTATTTCCATGTTCATACAGATGGCGGTGTAGATATTTCCATGTTCATAGAGATGGCGGTGTAGATATCTCCATATTTATACAGATAGCATTGTAGTTATTTCCATGTTTATAGAGATAGCAGTGTAGATATTTCCATTGATATACAGACAGCTGTGTAGATATTTGCATGGTCATACAGATAGCGGTGTAGATATTTCCATGTTCGTACAGATAGCGGTGTAGATATTTCCATGTTCATAGATATAGCGGTGTAGATATTTCCATGTTCATACAGATAACGGTGTAGATATTTCCATGTTCATACAGATAGCAGTGTAGATATTTCCATGTTCATACAATGAGCGGTGTAGATATTTCCATGTTCATACAGATGGCGGTGTAGATATTTCCATGTTCATACAGATGGCGGTATAGATATTTCCATGTTCGTACAGATGGCGTTGTAGATATTTCCATGTTCTTAGAGATGGCGGTGTAGATATCTCCATGTTTATGCAGATAGCGGTATAGATATTTCCATGTTTATACAGATGGTGGTGTAGATATTTCCATGTTCATACAAATGGCGGTGTAGATATTTCCATGTTCATTGAGATGGCGGTGTAGATATTTCCATGTTCATACAAATGGCGGTGTAGATATTTCCATGTTCATAGAGATGGCAGTGTAGATATTTCCATATTTATACAGATAGCAGTGTAGTTATTTCCATGTTTATAGGGATAGCAGTGTAGATATTTTCATTGATATACAGATAGCTGTGTAGATATTTGCATGTTCATACAGATAGCAGTCTATATATTTCCATGTTCATACAGATAGCGGTGTAGACATTTCCATGTTCATAAAGATAGTGGTGTAGATATTTCCATGTTCATACAGATAGCGGTGTAGATATTTCCATGTTCATACAGTTAGCAGCTTAGATATTTCCATGTTCATACAGATGGCGGTGTAGATATTTCCATGTTCATACAGATGGCGGTGTAGTTATTTCCAGGTTCATACAGTTAGCGGTGTAGATATTTCCACGTTCATACAGATAGCGGTGTAGATATTTCCATGTTCATACAGATACCGGTGTAGATATTTCCATGTTCATACCAATAGCGGTGTAGACATTTCCATGTTCATATATTTAGCGGTGTAGATATTTCCATGTTCATACAGATGGCGAAGTTATTTCCATGTTCATACAGATAGCGGTGTAGATATTTCCATGTTCATACAGTTTGCGGTGTAGATATTTCCATGTTCATACAGATGGCGGTGTAGATATTTCCATCTTCAAAGAGATGGCGGTGTAGATATCTCCATATTTATACAGATAGCATTGTAGTTATTTCCATGTTTATAGAGATAGCAGTGTAGATATTTCCATTGATATACAGACAGCTGTGTAGATATTTGCATGGTCATACAGATAGCGGTGTAGATATTTCCATGTTCGTACAGATAGCGGTGTAGATATTTCCATGTTCATAGAGATAGCGGTGTAGATATTTCCATGTTCATACAGATAACGGTGTAGATATTTCCATGTTCATACAGATAGCAGTGTAGATATTTCCATGTTCATACAATGAGCGGTGTAGATATTTCCATGTTCATACAGATGGCGGTGTAGATATTTCCATGTTCATACAGATGGCGGTATAGATATTTCCATGTTCGTACAGATGGCGTTGTAGATATTTCCATGTTCTTAGAGATGGCGGTGTAGATATCTCCATGTTTATGCAGATAGCGGTATAGATATTTCCATGTTTATACAGATGGTGGTGTAGATATTTCCATGTTCATACAAATGGCGGTGTAGATATTTCCATGTTCTTTGAGATGGCGGTGTAGATATTTCCATGTTCATACAAATGGCGGTGTAGATATTTCCATGTTCATAGAGATGGCAGTGTAGATATTTCCATATTTATACAGATAGCAGTGTAGTTATTTCCATGTATATAGGGATAGCAGTGTAGATATTTTCATTGATATACAGATAGCTGTGTAGATATTTGCATGTTCATACAGATAGCAGTCTATATATTTCCATGTTCATACAGAGAGCGGTGTAGATATTTCCATGTTCATACAGATAGCGGTGTAGATATTTCCATGTTCATACAGATAGCGGTGTAGATATTTCCATGTTCATACTAATAGCGGTGTAGATATTTCCATGTTCATACAGGTAGCAGTGTATATATTTCCATGTTCCTACAGTTAGCGGTGTAGATATTTCCATGTTCACACAGATGGCGGTGTAGATATTTACCTGTTCATACAGATGGCGGTGTAGATATTTCCATGTTCATACAGATGGCGGTGTAGATATTTCCATGTTCGTACGGATGGCAGTGTAGATATTTCCATGTTCATACAGGTGGCGGTGTAGATATTTCCATGTTTACAGAGATAGCAGTGTAGTTATTTCGATGTTTATAGAGACAGCTGTGTAGATATTTCCATTGATATACAGATAGCTGTGTAGATATTTGCATGTTCATACAGATAGTGGTGTAGATATTTCCATGTTCGTACACATAGTGGTGTAGATATTTCCATGTTCATACAGATAGCGGTGTAGATATTTCCATGTTCATACAGATAACGGTGTAGATATTTCCATGTTCATACAGATAGCAGTGTAGATATTTCCATGTTCATACAGTTAGCGGTGTAGATATTTCCATGTTCATACAGATGGCGGTGTAGATATTTACATGTTCATACAGATGGCGGTATAGATACTTCCATGTTCGTACAGATGGCGTTGTAGATATTTCCATGTTCATAGAGATGGCGGTGTAGATATTTCCATGTTTTTGCAGTTAGCGGTATAGATATGTCCATGTTTATACAGATGGTGGTGTAGATATTTCCATGTTTATAGAGATGGCGGTCTAGATATTTCCATGTTTACAGAGATAGTTGTGTAGTTATTTCCAAGTATATAGAGACAGCGTTGTAGATATTTCCATGTTTATACAGATAGCGGTGAAGATATTTCCATGTTTATACAGATAGCGGTGTAGATATTTCCATGTTCATACAGATAGCAGTGTAGATATTTCCATGTTTATAGAGATAGTGTTGTAGATAATTTCAATTTCATACAGAGAACAGTGTAGATATTTCCAAGTTCATACAGATAGCAGTGTAGATATTTCCACGTTTACAGAGATGGCGGTGTAGATATTTCCATGTTCATACAGAGGACGGTGTAGATATTTCCATGTTTATAGGGATGGCGGTGTAGATATTTTCATGTTTACACAGATGGCGGTGTAGATATTTCCATGTTTACACAGATAGCGGTGTAGACATTTCCATGTTTACACAGATAGCAGTGTGGATATTTCCATGTTTATGCAGATAGCAGTGTAGATATTTCCATGTTTATACAGATAGCGGTGCGGATATTTCAATGTTTATTCAGATAGCGGTGCGGATATTTCCATGTTTATACAGATAGCAGGGCAGATATTTCAATGTTTATACAGATAGCGGTGTAGATATTTCCATCTAATACTAATGGCGGTGTAGATATGTCCATGATCGTACAGATGGCGATGTAGATATTTCCATGTTCATACAGATGGCGGTGTCGATATTTCGAAGTTTATAGAGATAGCGATGTAGTTATTTCCATATTTATAGAGAAATCTGTGTAGATATTTCCATGTATATTCAGATAGTTGTGTAGATGTTTCCATGTTCATGCAGATTACGGTGTAGATATTTCCATGTTCATCCAGATGCCGGTGTACGTATATCCATGTTCATACAAATGGCGGTGAAGATATTTCCATGTTCATACAGATGGCGGTGTAGGCATTTCCATGTTCATACAAATGGCGGTGTAGATATTTCCATGTTTATAGGGATACCAGTATGGATATTTCCATTGATATACAGATAGCTGTGTAGATATTTGCATGTTCATACAGATAGCGGTGTAGATATTTCCATGTTCATACAGATAGCGGTGTAGATATTTCCATGTTCATACAGATAGAGGTGTAGATATTTCCATGTTAATACAGATTGCGGTGTAGATATTTCCATGTTCCTACAGATAGCGGTGTAGATATTTAAATGTTCATACAGTTAGCGGTGTAGATATTTGCATGTTCATACAGATGGCGGTGTAGATATTTACATGTTGATACAGATGGCGGTGTAGATATTTCCATGTTCATACAGATAGCGGTGTAGATATTTCCATGTTCATACAGATAGCGGTGTAGATATTTCCATGTTCATACAGATACCGGTGTAGATATTTCCATGTTCATACCAATAGCGGTGTAGACATTTCCATGTTCATACATTTAGCGGTGTAGATATTTCCATGTTCATACAGATGGCGGTGAAGATATTTACATGTTCATACAGATGGTGGTGTTGATATTTCTATGTTTGTACGGATGGCAGTGTAGATATTTCCATGTTCTTTCAGATGGCGGTGTAGATATTTCCATGTTTATGCAGATAGCAGTGTAGTTATTACCATGCTAATAGAGATAGCGGTGTAGATATTTCCACTGATATACAGATAGCTGTGTAGATATTTGCATGTTCATACAGATAGCGGTGTAGATATTTCCATGTTCGTACAGATAGCGGTGTAGCTATTTCCATGTTCATACAGATAGCGGTGTAGATATTTCCATGTTCATACAGACAGCGGTGTAGATATTTCCATGTTCATACAGTTGGCGGTGTAGATATTTCCATGTTCATACAGATGGCGGTGTAGATATTTACATGTTCTTACAGATGGCGGTATAGATATTTCCATGTTCTTACAGATGGCGGTGTAGATAATTCCATGTTCATAGAGATGGCGGTGTAGATATTTTCATGTTTATGCAGATAGCGGTATAGATATTTCCATGTTCATACAGATAGCGGTGTAGATATTTCCATGTTCATACAGTTAGCAGCTTAGTTATTTCCATGTTCATACAGATGGCGGTGTAGATATTTCCATGTTCATACAGATGGCGGTGTAGTTATTTCCAGGTTCATACAGTTAGCGGTGTAGATATTTCCATGTTCATACAGATTGCGGTGTAGATATTTCCATGTTCATACAGATAGCGGTGTAGATATTTCCATGTTCATACCAATAGCGGTGTAGACATTTCCATGTTCATATATTTAGCGGTGTAGATATTTCCATGTTCATACAGATGGCGAAGATATTTCCATGTTCATACAGATAGCGGTGTAGATATTTCCATGTTCATACAGTTAGCGGTGTAGATATTTCCATGTTCATACAGATGGCGGTGTAGATATTTCCATGTTCATAGAGATGGCGGTGTAGATATCTCCATATTTATACAGATAGCATTGTAGTTATTTCCATGTTTATAGAGATAGCAATGTAGATATTTCCATTGATATACAGACAGCTGTGTAGATATTTGCATGGTCATACAGATAGCGGTGTAGATATTTCCATGTTCATACAGATAGCGGTGTAGATATTTCCATGTTCATAGAGATAGCGGTGTAGATATCTCCATGTTCATACAGATAACGGTGTAGATATTTCCATGTTCATACAGATAGCAGTGTAGATATTTCCATGTTCATACAATGAGCGGTGTAGATATTACCATGTTCATACAGATGGCGGTGTAGATATTTCCATGTTCATACAGATGGCGGTATAGATATTTCCATGTTCGTACAGATGGCGTTGTAGATATTTCCATGTTCTTAGAGATGGCGGTGTAGATATCTCCATGTTTATGCAGATAGCGGTATAGATATTTCCATGTTTATACAGATGGTGGTGTAGATATTTCCATGTTCATACAAATGGCGGTGTAGATATTTCCATGTTCATTGAGATGGCGGTGTAGATATTTCCATGTTCATACAAATGGCGGTGTAGATATTTCCATGTTCATAGAGATGGCAGTGTAGATATTTCCATATTTATACAGATAGCAGTGTAGTTATTTCCATGTTTATAGGGATAGCAGTGTAGATATTTTCATTGATATACAGATAGCTGTGTAGATATTTGCATGTTCATACAGATAGCAGTCTATATATTTCCATGTTCATACAGATAGCGGTGTAGATATTTCCATGTTCATACAGATAGCGGTGTAGATATTTCCATGTTCATACAGATAGCGGTGTAGATATTTCCATGTTCATACTAATAGCGGTGTAGATATTTCCATGTTCATAGAGATGGCAGTGTAGATATTTCCATATTTATACAGATAGCAGTGTAGTTATTTCCATGTTTATAGGGATAGCAGTGTAGATATTTTCATTGATATACAGATAGCTGTGTAGATATTTGCATGTTCATACAGATAGCAGTCTATATATTTCCATGTTCATACAGATAGCGGTGTAGATATTTCCATGTTCATACAGATAGCGGTGTAGATATTTCCATGTTCATACAGATAGCGGTGTAGATATTTCCATGTTCATACTAATAGCGGTGTAGATATTTCCATGTTCATACAGGTAGCGGTGTATATATTTCCATGTTCCTACAGTTAGCGGTGTAGATATTTCCATGTTCACACAGATGGCGGTGTAGATATTTACCTGTTCATACAGATGGCGGTGTAGATATTTCCATGTTCATACAGATGGCGGTGTAGATATTTACATGTTCATACAGATGGCGGTATAGATACTTCCATGTTCGTACAGATGGCGTTGTAGATATTTCCATGTTCATAGAGATGGCGGTGTAGATATTTCCATGTTTTTGCAGTTAGCGGTATAGATATTTCCATGTTTATACAGATGGTGGTGTAGATATTTCCATGTTTACAGAGACGGCGGTCTAGATATTTCCATGTTTACAGAGATAGTTGTGTAGTTATTTCCAAGTATATAGAGACAGCGTTGTAGATATTTCCATGTTTATACAGATAGCGGTGAAGATATTTCCATGTTTATACAGATAGCGGTGTAGATATTTCCATGTTCATACAGATAGCAGTGTAGATATTTCCATGTTTATAGAGATAGTGTTGTAGATAATTTCAATTTCATACAGAGGGCAGTGTAGATATTTCCAAGTTCATACAGATGGCAGTGTAGATATTTCCACGTTTACAGAGATGGCAGTGTAGATATTTCCATGTTCATACAGAGGACGGTGTAGATATTTCCATGTTTATAGGGATGGCGGTGTAGATATTTTCATGTTTACACAGATGGCGGTGTAGATATTTCCATGTTTACACAGATAGCGGTGTAGACATTTCCATGTTTACACAGATAGCAGTGTCTATATTTCCATGTTTTTGCAGATAGCAGTGTAGATATTTCCATGTTTATACAGATAGCGGTGCGGATATTTCAATGTTTATTCAGATAGCGGTGCGGATATTTCCATGTTTATACAGATAGCTGGGCAGATATTTCAATGTTTATACAGATAGCGGTGTAGATATTTCCATCTAATACAAAATGCGCTGTAGATATGTCCATGATCGTACAGATGGCGATGTAGATATTTCCATGTTCATACAGATGGCGGTGTAGATATTTCCATGTTCCTACAGATAGCGGTGTAGATATTTAAATGTTCATACAGTTAGCGGTGTAGATATTTGCATGTTCATACAGATGGCGGTGTATATATTTACATGTTGATACAGATGGCGGTGTAGATATTTCCATGTTCATACAGATAGCGGTGTAGATATTTCCATGTTCATACAGATAGCGGTGTAGATATTTCCATGTTCATACAGATACCGGTGTAGATATTTCCATTTTCATACCAATAGCGGTGTAGACATTTCCATGTTCATACATTTAGCGGTGTAGATATTTCCATGTTCATACAGATGGCGGTGAAGATATTTACATGTTCATACAGATGGTGGTGTTGATATTTCTATGTTTGTACGGATGGCAGTGTAGATATTTCCATGTTCATACAGGTGGCGGTGTAGATATTTCCATGTTTATACACATAGCAGTGTAGTTATTACCATGCTAATAGAGATAGCGGTGTAGATATTTCCACTGATATACAGATAGCTGTGTAGATATTTGCATGTTCATACAGATAGCGGTGTAGATATTTCCATGTTCATACAGATAGCGGTGTAGCTATTTCCATGTTCATACAGATAGCGGTGTAGATATTTCCATGTTCATACAGACAGCGGTGTAGATATTTCCATGTTCATACAGTTGGCGGTGTAGATATTTCCATGTTCATACAGATGGCGGTGTAGATATTTACAAGTTCTTACAGATGGCGGTATAGATATTTCCATGTTCTTACAGATGGCGGTGTAGATAATTCCATGTTCATAGAGATGGCGGTGTAGATATTTCCATGTTTATGCAGATAGCGGTATAGATATTTCCATGTTTATACAGATGGTGGTGTAGATATTTCCATGTTTATAGATATGGCGGTCTAGATATTTCCATGTTTACAGGGATAGTGGTGTAGTTATTTCCATGTTTACAGAGAGAGCGTTGTAGATATTTCCATGTTTATACAGGTAGCGGTGAAGATATTTCCAGGTTTATACAGATAGCGGTGTAGATACTTCCATGTTTATACAGATTGCAGTGTAGATATTTCCATGTTTATAGAGATAATGTTGTAGATAATTTCAATTTTATACAGAGAGCAGTGTAGATATTTCCAGGTTCATACAGATAGCGGTGTAGATATTTCTACGTTTATAGAGATGGCGGTGTAGATATTTCCATGTTCATACAGATGGCGATGTAGATATTTCCATCTTTATAGGGATGGCGGTGTAGATATTTCCATGTTCTTATAGATAGCCGTGTAGATATTTCCATCTTAATACAGCTGGCGGTGTAGATATGTCCATGTTTGTACAGATGGCGGTGTAGATATTTCCATGTTCATACAGATGGCGGTGTAGATATTTCAAAGTTTATAGAGAAAGCGCTGTAGTTATTTCCATATTTATAGAGAAATCTGTGTAGATATTTCCGTGTATATGCAGATAGCTGTGTAGATATTTCCATGTTCATGCAGATAGCGGTGTAGATATTTCCATGTTCATCCAGATACCGGTGTACATTTATCCATGTTCATACAGATGGCGGTGAAGATATTTCCATGTTCATACAGATGGTGGTGTAGGTATTTCCATGTTCATACAAATGGCGGTGTAGTTATTTCCATGTTCATAGATATGGCGGGGTAGATATTTCCAGGTTCATACAAATGGCGGTGTAGATATTTCCATGTTCATACAGATGGCGGTGTAGATATTTCCATGTTCATAGAGATGGCGGTGTAGATATCTCCATATTTATACAGATAGCATTGTAGTTATTTCCATGTTTATAGAGATAGCAGTGTAGATATTTCCATTGATATACAGACAGCTGTGTAGATATTTGCATGGTCATACAGATAGCGGTGTAGATATTTCCATGTTCGTACAGATAGCGGTGTAGATATTTCCATGTTCATAGAGATAGCGGTGTAGATATCTCCATGTTCATACAGATAACGGTGTAGATATTTCCATGTTCATACAGATAGCAGTGTAGATATTTCCATGTTCATACAATGAGCGGTGTAGATATTACCATGTTCATACAGATGGCGGTGTAGATATTTCCATGTTCATACAGATGGCGGTATAGATATTTCCATGTTCGTACAGATGGCGTTGTAGATATTTCCATGTTCTTAGAGATGGCGGTGTAGATATCTCCATGTTTATGCAGATAGCGGTATAGATATTTCCATGTTTATACAGATGGTGGTGTAGATATTTCCATGTTCATACAAATGGCGGTGTAGATATTTCCATGTTCATTGAGATGGCGGTGTAGATATTTCCATGTTCATACAAATGGCGGTGTAGATATTTCCATGTTCATAGAGATGGCAGTGTAGATATTTCCATATTTATACAGATAGCAGTGTAGTTATTTCCATGTTTATAGGGATAGCAGTGTAGATATTTTCATTGATATACAGATAGCTGTGTAGATATTTGCATGTTCATACAGATAGCAGTCTATATATTTCCATGTTCATACAGATAGCGGTGTAGATATTTCCATGTTCATACAGATAGCGGTGTAGATATTTCCATGTTCATACAGATAGCGGTGTAGATATTTCCATGTTCATACTTATAGCGGTGTAGATATTTCCATGTTCATACAGGTAGCAGTGTATATATTTCCATGTTCCTACAGTTAGCGGTGTAGATATTTCCATGTTCACACAGATGGCGGTGTAGATATTTACCTGTTCATACAGATGGCGGTGTAGATATTTCCATGTTCATACAGATGGCGGTGTAGATATTTACATGTTCATACAGATGGCGGTATAGATACTTCCATGTTCGTACAGATGGCGTTGTAGATATTTCCATGTTCATAGAGATGGCGGTGTAGATATTTCCATGTTTTTGCAGTTAGCGGTATAGATATTTCCATGTTTATACAGATGGTGGTGTAGATATTTCCATGTTTACAGAGACGGCGGTCTAGATATTTCCATGTTTACAGAGATAGTTGTGTAGTTATTTCCAAGTATATAGAGACAGCGTTGTAGATATTTCCATGTTTATACAGATAGCGGTGAAGATATTTCCATGTTTATACAGATAGCGGTGTAGATATTTCCATGTTCATACAGATAGCAGTGTAGATATTTCCATGTTTATAGAGATAGTGTTGTAGATAATTTCAATTTCATACAGAGGGCAGTGTAGATATTTCCAAGTTCATACAGATGGCAGTGTAGATATTTCCACGTTTACAGAGATGGCGGTGTAGATATTTCCATGTTCATACAGAGGACGGTGTAGATATTTCCATGTTTATAGGGATGGCGGTGTAGATATTTTCATGTTTACACAGATGGCGGTGTAGATATTTCCATGTTTACACAGATAGCGGTGTAGACATTTCCATGTTTACACAGATAGCAGTGTCTATATTTCCATGTTTTTGCAGATAGCAGTGTAGATATTTCCATGTTTATACAGATAGCGGTGCGGATATTTCAATGTTTATTCAGATAGCGGTGCGGATATTTCCATGTTTATACAGATAGCTGGGCAGATATTTCAATGTTTATACAGATAGCGGTGTAGATATTTCCATCTAATACAAAATGCGCTGTAGATATGTCCATGATCGTACAGATGGCGATGTAGATATTTCCATGTTCATACAGATGGCGGTGTAGATATTTCCATGTTCCTACAGATAGCGGTGTAGATATTTAAATGTTCATACAGTTAGCGGTGTAGATATTTGCATGTTCATACAGATGGCGGTGTATATATTTACATGTTGATACAGATGGCGGTGTAGATATTTCCATGTTCATACAGATAGCGGTGTAGATATTTCCATGTTCATACAGATAGCGGTGTAGATATTTCCATGTTCATACAGATACCGGTGTAGATATTTCCATGTTCATACCAATAGCGGTGTAGACATTTCCATGTTCATACATTTAGCGGTGTAGATATTTCCATGTTCATACAGATGGCGGTGAAGATATTTACATGTTCATACAGATGGTGGTGTTGATATTTCTATGTTTGTACGGATGGCAGTGTAGATATTTCCATGTTCATACAGGTGGCGGTGTAGATATTTCCATGTTTATACACATAGCAGTGTAGTTATTACCATGCTAATAGAGATAGCGGTGTAGATATTTCCACTGATATACAGATAGCTGTGTAGATATTTGCATGTTCATACAGATAGCGGTGTAGATATTTCCATGTTCATACAGATAGCGGTGTAGCTATTTCCATGTTCATACAGATAGCGGTGTAGATATTTCCATGTTCATACAGACAGCGGTGTAGATATTTCCATGTTCATACAGTTGGCGGTGTAGATATTTCCATGTTCATACAGATGGCGGTGTAGATATTTACAAGTTCTTACAGATGGCGGTATAGATATTTCCATGTTCTTACAGATGGCGGTGTAGATAATTCCATGTTCATAGAGATGGCGGTGTAGATATTTCCATGTTTATGCAGATAGCGGTATAGATATTTCCATGTTTATACAGATGGTGGTGTAGATATTTCCATGTTTATAGATATGGCGGTCTAGATATTTCCATGTTTACAGGGATAGTGGTGTAGTTATTTCCATGTTTACAGAGAGAGCGTTGTAGATATTTCCATGTTTATACAGGTAGCGGTGAAGATATTTCCAGGTTTATACAGATAGCGGTGTAGATACTTCCATGTTTATACAGATTGCAGTGTAGATATTTCCATGTTTATAGAGATAATGTTGTAGATAATTTCAATTTTATACAGAGAGCAGTGTAGATATTTCCAGGTTCATACAGATAGCGGTGTAGATATTTCTACGTTTATAGAGATGGCGGTGTAGATATTTCCATGTTCATACAGATGGCGATGTAGATATTTCCATCTTTATAGGGATGGCGGTGTAGATATTTCCATGTTCTTATAGATAGCCGTGTAGATATTTCCATCTTAATACAGCTGGCGGTGTAGATATGTCCATGTTTGTACAGATGGCGGTGTAGATATTTCCATGTTCATACAGATGGCGGTGTAGATATTTCAAAGTTTATAGAGAAAGCGCTGTAGTTATTTCCATATTTATAGAGAAATCTGTGTAGATATTTCCGTGTATATGCAGATAGCTGTGTAGATATTTCCATGTTCATGCAGATAGCGGTGTAGATATTTCCATGTTCATCCAGATACCGGTGTACATTTATCCATGTTCATACAGATGGCGGTGAAGATATTTCCATGTTCATACAGATGGTGGTGTAGGTATTTCCATGTTCATACAAATGGCGGTGTAGTTATTTCCATGTTCATAGATATGGCGGGGTAGATATTTCCAGGTTCATACAAATGGCGGTGTAGATATTTCCATGTTCATAGAGATGGCCGTGTAGATATTTCCATTTTTATACAGATAGCAGTGTAGTTATTCCCATGTCTATAGAGATACCAGTGTGGATATTTCCATTGATATACAGATAGCTCTGTAGATATTTATATGTTCATACAGATAGCGGTGTATATATTTCCATGTTAATAGAGATAGCGGTGTAGATATTTGCATGTTCATATAGATAGCAGTGTAGATATTTCCATGTTCATACAGATAGCGGTGTAGATATTTCCATGTTCATACAGATAGCGGTGTAGATAATGCCATGTTCATACAGTTAGCGGTGTAGATATTTCCATGTTCATACAGATGGCGGTGTAGATATTTCCATGTTCATACAGATAGCGGTGTAGAGATTTCCATGTTCATACAGATAGCGGTGTAGATATTTCCATGTTCATACAGATAGCGGTCTAGATATTTCCAGGTTCATACCAATAGCGGTGTAGACATTTGCATGTTCATACAGTTAGCGGTGTAGATATTTCCATATTCATACAGATGGCGGTGTAGATATTTCCATGTTCATACAGATGGCGGTGTAGATATTTCCATGTTTGTACGGATGGCATTGTAGATATTTCCATGTTCATACAGGTGGCGGTGTAGATATTTCCATGTTTATACAGATAGCAGTGTAGTTATTTCAATGTTAATAGGGATAGCAGTGTAGATATTTTCATTGATATACAGATAGCTGTGTAGATATTTGAATGTTCATACAGATAGCGGTGTAGATATTTCCATGTTCATACAGATAGCGGTGTAGATATTTCCATGTTTATACAGATAGCGGTGTAGATATTTCCATGTTCATACAGATAGCGGTGTAGATATTTCCATGTCCATACAGATAGCGGTGTAGATATTTCCATGTCCATACAGATAGCGGTGTAGATATTTCCATGTTCATACAGTTGGCGGTGTAGATATTTCCATGATCATACAGATGGCGGTGTAGATATTTACATGTTCATACAGATGGCGGTGTAGGTATTTCCATGTTCATACAGATAGCGTTGTAGATATTTCCATGTTCATACAGATAGCGGTGTAGATATTTCCATGTTCATACCAATAGCGGTGTAGATATTTCCATGTTCATACAGTTAGCGGGGTAGATATTTCCTTGTTCATACAGATGGCGGTGTAGATATTTACATGTTCATAGAGATGGCGGTGTAGATATTTCCATGTTCGTAAGGATGGCAGTGTAGATATTTCCATGTTCATACAGGTGGCGGTGTAGTTATTTCCATGTTTATACAGATAGCAGTGTAGTTATTTCCATGTTTATAGAGACAGCTGTGTAGATATTTCCATTGATATACAGATAGCTCTGTAGATATTTGCATGTTCATACAGATAGCGGTGTAGATATTTCCATGTTCGTACAGATAGCGGTGTAGATATTTCCATGTTCATACAGATAGCGGTGTAGATATTTCCATGTTCATACAGATAACGGTGTAGATATTTCCATGTTCATACAGATAGCAGTGTGGATATTTCCATGTTCATACAGTTAGCGGTGTAGATATTTCCATGTTCATACAGATGGCGGTGTAGATATTTACATGTTCATACAGATGGCAGTATAGATATTTCCATGTTCGTACAGATGGCGGTGTAGATACTTCCATGTTCATAGAGATGGCGGTGTAGATATTTCCACGTTGATGCAGATAGCGGTATAGATGTTTCCATGTTTATACAGATGGTGGTGTAGCTATTTCCATGTTTATAGAGATGGCGGTCTAGATATTTCCATGTTTACAGAGATAGTGTTGTAGTTATTTCCAAGTTTATAGAGACAGCGTTGTAGATATTTCCATGTTTATACAGATAGCGGTGAAGATATTTCCATGTTTATACAGATAGCGGTGTAGATATTTCCATGTTTATACAGATAGCAGTGTAGATATTTCCATGTTTATAGAGATAGTGTTGTAGATAATTTCAATTTCATTGAGAGAGCAGTGTAGATATTTCCAAGTTCATACAGATAGCGGTGTAGGTATTTCTACGTTTATAGAGATGGCGGTGTAGATATTTCCATGTTCATACAGAGGACGGTGTAGATATTTCCATGTTTACAGGGATGGCGGTGTAGATATTTTCATGTTTACACAGTTGGCGGTGTAGATATTTCCATGTTTACACAGATAGCGGTGTAGACATTTCCATGTTTACACAGATAGCGGTGTGGATATTTCCATGTTTATGCAGATAGCAGTGTAGATATTTCCATGTTTATACAGATAGCGGTGCGGATATTTCCATGTTTATTCAGATAGCGGTGCGGATATTTCCATGTTTATACAGACAGTTGGGCAGATATTTCCATGTTTATACAGATAGCGGTGTAGATATTTCCATCTTAATTCAGATGGCGGTGTAGATATGTCCATGATCGTACAGATGGCGGTGTAGATATTTCCATGTTCATAGAGATGGCGGTGTAGATATTTCAAAGTTTATAGATATAGCGATGTAGTTATTTCCATATATATAGAGAAATCTGTGTAGATATTTCCATGTATATTCAGATAGCTGTGTAGATATTTCCATGTTCATGCAGATTACGGTGTAGATATTTCCATTTTCATCCAGATGGCGGTGTACATATATCCATGTTCATACAAATGGCGGTGAAGATATTTCCATGCTCATACAGATGGCGGTGTAGGTATTTCCATGTTCATACAAATGGCGGTGTAGATATTTCCATGTTCATAGAGATGGTGGTGTAGAAATTTCCAGGTTCATACAAATGGCGGTGTAGATATTTCCATGTTCATAGAGATGGAGGTGTAGATATTTCCATGTTTATACAGATAGCAGTGTAGTTATTTCCATGTTTATAGAGATACCATTCTGGATATTTCCATTGATATACAGATAGCTGTGTAGATATTTGCATGTTCATACAGATAGCGGTGTAGATATTTCCATGTTCATACCGATAGCGGTGTAGATATTTCCATGTTCATACAGATAGCGGTGTAGGTATTTAAATGTTCACACAGTTAGCTGTGTAGAGATTTCCGTGTTCATACAGATGGCGGTGTAGATATTTACATGTTGACACAGATGGCGGTGTAGATATTTCCATGTTCATACTGATAGCGGTGTAGATATTTCCATGTTCATACAGATATCGGTGTAGATATTTCCATGTTCATACAGATAGCGGTGTAGATATTTCCATGTTCACACCAATAGCGGTGTAGATATTTCCATGTTTGTACGGATGGCAGTGTAGATATTTCCATGTTCATACAGATGGCGGTGTAGATATTTCCATGTTTATAGAGAAAGCAGTGTAGTTATATCCATGTTTATAGAGATACCATTCTGGATATTTCCATTGATATACAGATAGCTGTGTAGATATTTGCAGGTTCATACAGATAGCGGTCTAGATATTTCCATGTTCATACAGAGGGCGGTGTAGATATTTCCATGTTCATACAGATAGCGGTGTACAGATTTCCATGTTCATACAGATAGCGGTGTAGATATTTCCATGTTGATACAGATAGCGGTCTAGATATTTCCAGGTTCATACCAATAGCGGTGTAGACATTTCCATGTTCATACAGTTAGCGGTGTAGATATTTCCATGTTCATACAGATAGCGGTGTAGGTATTTAAATGTTCATACAGTTAGCGGTGTAGATATTTCCATGTTCATACAGATGGCGGTGTAGATATTTACATGTTGATACAGATGGCGGTGTAGATATTTCCATGTTCATACAGATAGAGGTGTAGATATTTCCATGTTCATACAGATAGCGGTGTAGATATTTATATGTTCATACAGATAGCGGTGTAGATATTTCCATGTTCATACCAATAGCGGTGAAGACATTTCCATGTTCATACATTTAGCGGTGTAGATATTTCCATGTTCATACAGATGACGGTGAAGATATTTACATGTTCATACAGATGGCGGTGTAGATATTTCCATGTTTG
Source organism: Gorilla gorilla gorilla (assembly GCF_029281585.2). NCBI lineage: Eukaryota > Metazoa > Chordata > Mammalia > Primates > Hominidae > Gorilla > Gorilla gorilla. The sequence continues at coordinate 4,129,590 of NC_073227.2, read as the reverse complement.
TACGGATGGCAGTGTAGATATTTCCATGTTCATACAGGTGGCGGTGTAGATATTTCCATGTTTATACAGATAGCAGTTTAGTTATTTCCATGTTAATAGAGATATCGTTGTAGATATTTCCATTGATATACGGATAGCTGTGTAGATATTTGCATGTTCATACAGATAGCGGTGTAGATATATCCATGTTCGTACAGATAGCGGTGTAGCTATATCCATGTTCATACAGATAGCGGTGTAGTTATTTCTATGTTCGTACAGATAACGGTGTAGATATTTCCATGTTCATACAGACAGGGGTGTAGATATTTCCATGTTCATACAGTTAGCGGTGTAGATATTTCCATGTTCATACAGATGGCGGTGTAGATATTTACATGCTCATACAGATGGCGGTATAGATATTTCCATGTTCTTACAGATGGCGGTGTAGATATTTCCATGTTCATAGAGATCGCGGTGTAGATATTTCCATGTTTATGCAGATAGCGGTATAGATATTTCCATGTTTATACAGATGGTGGTGTAGATATTTCCATGTTTACAGAGATGGCGGTCTAGATATTTCCATGTTTACAGAGATAGTGGTGTAGTTATTTCCAAGTTTATAGAGACAGCGTTGTAGATATTTCCATGTTTATACAGATAGCGCTGAAGATATTTCCATGTTTATATAGATAGTGGTGTAGATATTTCCATGTTTATATAGATAGCAGTATAGATATTTCCATGTTTATAGAGATAATGGTGTAGATAATTTCAATTTTATACAGAGAGCAGTGCAGATATTTCCAAGTTCATACAGATAGCGGTGTAGATATTTCCACCTTTATAGAGATGGCGGTGTAGATATTTCCATGTTCATACAAGTGGCGGTGTAGATATTTCCATGTTCATAGAGATGGCGGTGTAGTTGTTTCCATGTTCATTCAAATGGCGGTGTAGATATTTCCATGTTCATACAGAGGGCGAGGATATTTCCATGTTTATGCAGATAGCGGTGTAGTTATTTCCATGTTCATAGAGATGGCGGTGTGGATATTTCCATATTTATACTGATAGCAGTGTAGTTATTTCCATGTTTATAGAGATAGCAGTGTAGATATTTCCATTGATATACAGATAGCGTTGTAGATATTTCCATGTTTATACAGAGAGCCGTGAAGATATTTCCATGTTTATACACATAGCGGTGTAGATATTTCCATGTTTATACAGATAGCAGTGTAGATATTTCCATGTTTATAGAGATAGTGTTGTAGATAATTTCAATTTCATACAGAGAGCAGTGTAGATATTTCCATGTTTATACAGATAGCGGTGTAGATATTTCCAAGTTTATAGAGATGGCGGTGTAGATATTTCCATGTTCATACAGAGGACGGTGTAGATATTTCCATGTTTATAGGGATGGCGGTGTAGATATTTTCATGTTTACACAGATGGCGGAGTAGATATTTCCATGTTTACACAGATAGCGGTGTAGACATTTCCATGTTTACACAGATAGCGGTGTGGATATTTCCAGCTTTATGCAGATAGCAGTGTAGATACTTCCATATTTATACAGATAGCGGTGCGGATATTTCCATGTTTATTCAGATAGCGGTGCGGATACTTCCATGTTTATACAGATATTTGGGCAGATATTTCCATGTTTATACAGATAGCGGTGTAGATATTTCCATCTCAATACAGATGGCGGTGTAGATATGTCCATGATCGTACAGATGGCGGTGTAGATATATCCATGTTCATACAGATGGCGGTGTAGATATTTCGAAGTTCATAGAGATAGCGATGTAGTTATTTCCATATTTATAGAGAAATCTGTGCAGATATTTCCATGTATAGTCAGATATCTGTGTAGATATTTCCATGTTCATGCAGATAACGGTGTAGTTATTCCATGTTCATCCAGACGCGTGTGTACATATATCCATGTTCATACAAATGGCGGTGAAGATATTTCCATGCTCATACAGATGGCGGTGTAGGTATTTCCATGTTCATACAAATGGCGGTGTAGATATTTCCATGTTGATAGAGATGGCGGTGTAGATATTTCCAGGTTCATACCAATAGCGGTGTAGACATTTCCATGTTCATACAGTTAGCGGTGTAGATATTTCCATGTTCATACAGATAGCAGTGTAGATATTTCCATGTTAATACAGATAGCGGTGTAGATATTTCCATGTTCATACAGATAGCGGTGTAGGTATTTAAATGTTCATACAGTTAGCGGTGTAGATATTTCCATGTTCATACAGATGGCGGTGTAGATATTTACATGTTGATACAGACGGCGGTGTAGATATTTCCATGTTCATACAGATAGCGGTGTAGATATTTCCATGTTCATACAGATAGCGGTGTAGATATTTATATGTTCATACAGATAGCGGTGTAGATATTTCCATGTTCATACCAATAGCGGTGTAGACATTTCCATGTTCATACATTTAGCGGTGTAGATATTTCCATGTTCATTCAGATGGCGGTGAAGATATTTACATGTTCATACAGATGACGGTGTAGATATTTCCATGTTTGTACGGATGGCAGTATAGATATTTCCATGTTCATACAGGTGGCGGTGTAGATATTTCCATGTTTATACAGATAGCAGTTTAGTTATTTCCATGTTAATAGAGATATCGTTGTAGATATTTCCATTGATATACGGATAGCTGTGTAGATATTTGCATGTTCATACAGATAGCGGTGTAGATATATCCATGTTCGTACAGATAGCGGTGTAGCTATTTCCATGTTCATACAGGTAGCGGTGTAGTTATTTCTATGTTCATACAGATAACGGTGTAGATATTTCCATGTTCATACAGACAGCGGTGTAGATATTTCCATGTTCATACAGTTAGCGGTGTAGATATTTCCATGTTCATACAGATGGCGGTGTAGATATTTACATGCTCATACAGATGGTGGTATAGATATTTCCATGTTCTTACAGATGGCGGTGTAGATATTTCCATGTTCATAGAGATCGCGGTGTAGATATTTCCATGTTTATGCAGATAGCGGTATAGATATTTCCATGTTTATACAGATGGTGGTGTAGATATTTCCATGTTTACAGAGATGGCGGTCTAGATATTTCCATGTTTACAGAGATAGTGGTGTAGTTATTTCCAAGTTTATAGAGACAGCGTTGTAGATATTTCCATGTTTATACAGATAGCGCTGAAGATATTTCCATGTTTATATAGATAGTGGTGTAGATATTTCCATGTTTATGTAGATAGCAGTATAGATATTTCCATGTTTATAGAGATAATGGTGTAGATAATTTCAATTTTTTACAGAGAGCAGTGTAGATATTTCCAAGTTCATACAGATAGCGGTGCAGATATTTCCACCTTTATAGAGATGGCGGTGTAGATATTTCCATGTTCATACAAGTGGCGGTGTAGATATTTCCATGTTCATAGAGATGGCGGTGTAGTTGTTTCCATGTTCATTCAAATGACGGTGTAGATATTTCCATGTTCATACAGAGGGCGAGGATATTTCCATGTTTATGCAGATAGCGGTGTAGTTATTTCCATGTTCATAGAGATGGCGGTGTAGATATTTCCATATTTATACAGATAGCAGTGTAGTTATTTCCATGTTTATAGAGATAGCAGTGTAGATATTTCCATTGATATACAGATAGCGTTGTAGATATTTCCATGTTCGTACAGATAGCGGTGTAGATATTTCCATGTTCATCTAGATGCCGGTGTACATATATCCATGTTCATACAGATGGCGGTGAAGTTATTTCCATGTTCATACAGATGGTGGTGTAGATATTTCCATGTTCATACAAATGGCGGTGTAGATATTTCCATGTTCATAGAGATGGCGGTGTAGATATTTCCATGTTCATACAAATGGCGGTGTAGATATTTCCATGTTCATAGAGATGGCGGTGTAGATATTTCCATATATATACAGAGAGCAGTGTAGTTATTTCCATTTTTATAGGGATAGCAGTGTAGATATTTTCATTGATATACAGATAGATGTGTAGATATTTGAATGTTCATACAGATAGCGGTGTAGATATTTCCATGTTCATACAGATAGCTGTGTAGATATTTCCATGTTTATACAGTTAGCGGTGTAGATATTTCCATGTTCATACAGATAGCGATGTAGATATTTCCATGTCCATACAGATAGTCGTGTAGATATTTCCATGTTCATACAGTTTGCGGTGTAGATATTTCCATGTTCATACAGATGGCGGTGTAGATATTTCCATGTTCATACAGATAGCGGTGTTGATATTTCCATGTTCATACCAATAGCGGTGTAGATATTTCCATGTTCATACCAATAGCGGTGTAGATATTTCCATGTTCATACAGTTAGCGGTGTAGATATTTCCATGTTCATTCAGATGGCGGTGTAGATATTTACATGTTCATACAGATGGCGGTGTAGATATTTCCATGTTCGTATGGATGGCAGTGTAGATATTTCCATGTTCATACAGGTGGCGGTGTTGATATTTCCCTGTTTATACAGATAGCAGTGTAGTTATTTCCATGTTTATAGAGATAGCAGTGTAGGTATTTTCATTGATATGCAGATAGCTTTGTAGATATTTGGATGTTCATACAGATAGCGGTGTAGATATTTCCATGTTCGTACAAATAGCGGTGTAGATATTTCCATGTTCATACAGATAACGGTGTAGATATTTGCATGTTTATACAGATAGCGGTGTAGATATTTCCATGTTCATACAGTTAACGGTGTAGATATTTCCATGCTCATACAGATGGCGCTGAAGATATTTCCATGTTCATACAGATGGCAGTGTAGATATTTCCATGTTCGTACAGATGGCGTTGTAGGTATTTCCATGTTTATACAGATAGCGGTGTAGATATTTCCATGTTTATACAGATAACCGTGTAGATATTTCCATGTTTATAGAGATAGTGGTGTAGATAATTTCAATTTTATACAGATAGCAGTTTAGATATTTCCAAGTTCATACAGATAGTGGTGTTGATATTTCCACGTATATAGAGATGGCGGTGTAGATATTTCCATGTTCATCCAGATGGCGGTGTAGATATTTCCATGTTCATACAGATGGCGGTTAAGATATTTCCATGTTCATACAGATGGCGGTGTAGATATTTCCATGTTCATACAAATGGCGGTGTAGATATTTCCATGTTCATAGAGATGGCGGTGTAGATATTTCCATGTTCATACCAATGGCGGTGTAGATATTTCCATGTTCATATAGATGTCGGTGTAGATATTTCCATGTTTATACAGATAGCAGTGTAGTTATTTCCATGTTTATAGAGATAGCAGTGTAGATATTTCCATTGATATAGAGATAGGTGTGTAGATATTTGCATGTTCATACAGATAGCGGTGTAGATATTTCCATATTCATACAGATAGCGGTGTAGATATTTCCATGTTCATACAGATAGCGGTGTAGATATTTCCATGTTCATACATAGCGGTGTAGATATATCCATGTTCATGCAGATAGCGGTGTAGACATTTCCATGTTCATTTATTTAGCGGTGTAGATATTTCCATGTTTATAGAGATAGTGGTGTAGTTATTTCCATATTTATCCACATAGCGGTGTAGATATTTCCATGTTTATACAGATAGCAGTGTAGATATTTCCATGTTTATAGAGATAGTGGTGTAGATAATTTCAATTTTATACCGAGAGCAGTGTAGATATTTCCAAGTTCATACAGATAGCGGTGTAGATATTTCCATGTTCATACAGATAGCGGTGTAGATATTTCCATGTTCATACAGATAGCGGTGTAGATATTTCCATGTTCATACAGATAGCGGTGTAGATATTTCCATGTTCATACAGATAGCGGTGTAGATATTTCCATGTTTACACACATGGCGGTGTAGATATTTCCATGTTTACACAGATAGCGCTGTAGACATTTCCATGTTTACACAGATAGCGGTGTGGATATTTCCATGTTTATGCAGATAGCGGTGTAGATATATCCATGTTTATAAAGATAGCGGTGTGGATATTTCCATATTTATACAGATAGTTGGGCAGATATTTCCATGTTTATACAGATAGCGGTGTAGATATTTCCATCTTAATTGCAGATGGCGGTGTAGATATGTCCATGTTCGTACAGATGGCGGTGTAGATATTTCCATGTTCGTACAGATGGCGGTGTAGATATTTCGAAGTTTATAGAGACAGCGCTGTAGTTATTTCAATATTTATAGAGAAATCTGTGTAGATATTTCCATGCATAAGCAGACAGCTGTGTAGATATTTCCATGTTCATGCAGATAGCGGTGTAGATATTTCCATGTTCATCCAGATGCTGGTGTAGATATATCCATGTTCATACAGATGGCAGTGAAGATATTTCCATGTTCATACAGATGGCGGTGTAGATATTTCGAAGTTTACAGAGATAGCGCTGTAGTTATTTCCATATTTATAGAGAAATCGGTGTAGATATTTCCATGTATATGCAGATAGCTGTGTAGATATTTCCATGTTCATGCAGATAGCGGTGTAGATATTTCCATGTTCATCTAGATGCCGGTGTAGATATATCCATGTTCATACAAATGGCGGTGTAGATATTTCCATGTTCATAGAGATGGCGGTGTAGATATTTCCGAGTTCATACAAATGGCGGTGTAGATATTTCAATATTCATAGAGATGGCACTGTAGATATTTCCATGTTTATACAGATAGCAGTGTAGTTATTTCCATGTTTATAGAGATAGCAGTGTAGATATTTCCATTGATATACAGATAGCTGTGTAGATATTTGCATGTTCATACAGATAGCGGTGTAGATATTTCCATGTTCATACAGATAGCGGTGTAGATATTTCCATGTTCATACAGATAGCGGTGTAGATATTTCCATGTTCATACAGATAGCGGTGTAGGTATTTCCATGTTCATAAAGATAGCGGTGTAGATATTTCCATGTTCATACTGTTAGCGGTGTAGATATTTCCATGTTTATAGAGATAGTGGTGTAGTTATTTCCAAGTTTATAGAGACAGCGTTGTAGATATTTCCATGTTTATACAGATAGCGGTGAAGATATTTCCATGTTTATACACATAGCGGTGTAGATATTTCCATGTTTATACAGATAGCAGTGTAGATATTTCCATGTTTATAGAGATAGTGGTGTAGATAATTTCAAATTTATACCGAGAGCAGTGTAGATATTTGCAAGTTCATACAGATAGCTGTGTATATATTTCCATGTTCATCCAGATGCCGTGTAGACATATCCGTGTTCATACAGATGGCGGTGAATATATTTCCATGTTCATACAGATGGCGGTGTAGATATTTCCTTGTTCATACACATGGAGGTGTAGATAATTCCATGTTCTTAGAGATAGCGGTGTAGATATTTACATGTTCATACAGATACCGGTATAGATATTTCCATGTTCATACCAATAGCGGTGTGGATATTTCCATGTTCATATATTTAGCGGTGTAGATATTTCCATGTTCATACAGATGGCGAAGATATTTCCATGTTCATACAGATAGCGGTGTAGATATTTCCATGTTCATACAGTTACCGGTGTAGATATTTCCATGTTCATACAGATGGCGGTTTAGATATTTACATGTTCATACAGATGGCGGTGTAAATATTTCCAAGTTCTTACAGATGGCGGTTTAGATATTTCCATGTTCATAGAGATGGCGTTGTAGATATTTCCACGTTTATAGAGATGGCTGTGTAGATATTTCCATGTTCATACAGATGGAGGTGTAGATATTTCCATGTTTATAGAGATGACGGTGTAGATATTTTCAGGTTTAAACAGATGGCAGTGTAGATATTTCCATGTTTACACAGATAGCGGTGTAGACATTTCCATGATTACACAGATAGCGGTGTGGATATTTTCATGTTTATGCAGATAGCGGTGTTGATATTTCCATGTTCAGACAGATAGCGGTGTAGATATTTCCATGTTCATACCAATAGCGGTGTAGATATTTCCATGTTCATACAGTTAGCGGTATAGATATTTCCATGTTTATACAGATGGTGGTGTAGATATTTCCATGTTTATGCAGATGGCGGTATAGATATTTCCATGTTTATACAGATGGTGGTGTAGATATTTCCATGTTCATACAGATGGCAGTGTAGATATTTCGAAGTTTATAGAGATAGCGCTGTAGTTATTTCTATATTTATATAGAAATCTGTGTAGATATTTCCATGTATATGCAGATAGCTGTGTAGCTATTTCCATGTTCATGCAGATTGCGGTGTAGTTCTTTCCATGTTCATCCAGATGCCGGTGTACATACATCCATGTTCATAGAGATGGCGATGAAGATATTTCCATGTTCATACAGATGGCTGTGTAGATATTTCCATGTTCATAGAGATGGCGGTGTATCTATTTCCATGTTGATACAGATAGCAGTGTAGTTATTTCCATGTTTATAGAGATAGCAGTGCAGATATTTCCATTGATATACAGATAGCGGTGTAGATATTTCCATGTTCATACAGATATCGGTGTAGATATTTCCATGTTCATACAGAGAGCGGTGTAGATATTTCCATGTTCATACAGATAGTTGTGTAGATATTTCCATGTTCATACAGATAGCTGTGTAGATATTTCCATTTTCATACAGATAGCGGTGTAGATATTTCCATGTTCATACAGTTAGCGGTGTAGATATTTCCATGTTCATACAGATGGCGGTGTAGATATTTACATGTTCATACAGATGGCGGTGTAGATATTTCAATGTTCGTACGGATGGCAGAGTAGATATTTCCATGTTCATACAGGTGGCAGTGTAGATATTTCCATGTTTATACAGATAGCAGTTTAGTTATTTCCATGTTTACAGAGATCGCAGTGTAGATATTTCCATTGCTAAACAGATAGCTGTGTAGATATTTGCATATTCATACAGATAGCAGTGTAGATATTTCCATGTTCATACAGATAGCGGTGTAGATATTTCCATGTTCATACAGAGAACGGTGTAGATATTTCCATATTCATACAGATAGCAGTGTAGATATTTCCATGTTCATACAGATTGCAGTGTAGGTATTTCCATGTTCATACAGTTAGCGGTGAAGATATTTCCATGTTCATACAGATGGCGGTTTAGATATTTACATGTTCATACAGAAGGCGGTGTAATTATTTCCAAGTTCTTACAGATGGCGGTGTAGATATTTCCATGTTCATAGAGATGGCGGTGTAGGTATTTCCATGTTTATGCAGATAGCGGTATAGATATTTCCATGTTTTTACAGATGGTGGTGTAGATATTTCCATGTTTATACAAATGGCGGTCTGGATATTTCCATGTTTATAGAGATAGTGGTGTAGTTATTTCAAAGCTTATAGAGACAGCATTGTAGATATTTCCATATTTATACAGATAGCGGTTAAGTTATTTCCATGTTTATACAGATGGCGGTGTAGATATTTCCATGTTTATGCAGATAGCGGGTAGATATTTCCATGTTTATAGACATAGTGGGGTAGATAATTCCAATTTTATACAGATAGCAGTTTAGATATTTCCAAGTTCATACAGATAGCAGTGTAGATATTTCCACTTTTATAGAGATGGCGGTGTAGATATTTCCATGTTCATACACATGGCGGTGTAGATATTTCCATGTTTATAGAGCTGGCGGTGTAGATATTTTCATGCTTACACAGATGGCAGTGTAGATATTTCCATGTTTCCACAGATAGCGGTGTAGACATTTCTATGTTTACACAGATAGCGGTGTGGATATTTCCATGTTTATGCAGATAGAGGTGTTGATATTTCCATGTTTATACAGATAGCGGTGCGGTTATTTCCATGTTTGTACAGACAGTCGTGCAGATATTTCCAAGTTTATACTGATAACGGTGTAAATATTTCCATCTTAAAACAGATGGAGGTGTAGATATGTCCATGTTCGTACAGATGGTGGTGTAGATATTTCCATGTTCATACAGATGGCGGTGTAGACATTTCGAAGTTTACAGAGATAGCACTGTAGTTATTTCCATATTTATAGAGAAATCTATGTAGATATTTCTATGTATATGCAGATAGCTGTGTAGATATTTCCATGTTCTTGCAGATAGCGGTGTAGATATATCCATGCTCATCCAGATGCCGGTGTACATATATCCATGTTCATACAGATGGCGGTGAAGATATTTCCATGTTCATACAGATGGTGGTGTAGGTATTTCCATGTTCATAAAAATGGCGGTGTAGATATTCCCATGTTCATAGAGATGGCGGTGTAGATATTTCCAGGTTCATACAAATGGCGGTGTAGATATTTCCATGTCCATAGAGATGGCCGTGTAGATATTTCCATGTTTATACAGATAGCAGTGTAGTTATTTCCATGTTTATAGAGATACCAGTGTGGATATTTCCATTGATATACAGATAGCTGTGTTGATATTTACATGTTCATACAGATAGTGGTGTAGATATTTCCATGTTCATACAGATAGCGGTGTAGATATTTCCATATTCATACAGATCGCGGTGTAGATATTTCCATGTTCATACAGATAGCGGTGTAGATATTTCCATGTTCATTCAGATAGCAGTGTAGATATTTCCATGTACATACAGTTAGCGGTGTAGATATTTCCATGTTCATACAGATGGCGGTGTAGATATTTACATGTTCATACAGATGGCGGTGTAGATATTTCCATGTTCATACAGATAGTGGTGTAGAGATTTCCATGTTCATACATATAGCGGTGTAGATATTTCCATGTTGATACAGATAGCAGTCTAGATATTTCCAGGTTCATACCAATAGCGGTGTAGACATTTCCATGTTCATACAGTTAGCAGTGTAGATATTTCCATGTTCATACAGATGGTGGTGTAGATATTTACATGTTCATACAGATGGCGGTGTAGATATTTCCATGTTCGTACAGATGGCAGTGTAGATATTTCCATGTTCATACGGGTGGCGGTGTAGATATTTCCATGTTTTTTACAGATAGCAGTGTAGTTATTTCCATGTTTATAGAGATAGCAGTGTAGATATTTCCATTGATATAGAGATATCTGTGTAGATATTTGCATGGTCATACAGGTAGCGGTGTAGATATTTCCATGTTCGTACAGATAGCGGTGTAGATATTTCCATGTTCATACAGATAGCGGTGTAGATATTTCCATGTTCATATAGATAACGGTGTAGATATTTCCATGTTCATACAGATAGCGGTGTAGATATTTCCATGTTCATATAGATAACGGTGTAGATATTTCCATGTTCATACAGTTAGCGGTGTAGATATTTCCATGTTCATACAGATGGCGGTATAGATATTTCCATGTTCGTACAGATAGCGGTGTAGATATTTCCATGTTCATATAGATAACGGTGTAGATATTTCCACGTTTATACAGATGGTGGTGTAGATATTTCCATGTTTATAGAGATGGCGGTCTAGATATTTCCATGTTTACAGAGATAGTGGCGTAGTTATTTCCAAGTTTATAGAGACAGCGTTGTAGATATTTCCATGTTTATACAGATAGCGGTGAAGATATTTCCATGTTTATACAGATAGCGGTGTAGATATTTCCATGTTTATACAGATAGCAGTGTAGATGTTTCCATGTTTATAGAGGTAGTGGTGTAGATAATTTCAATTTAATACAGAGAGCAGTGTAGGTATTTCCAAGTTCATACAGATAGCGGTGTAGATATTTCCATGTTCATACAGAGGACGGTGTAGATATTTCCATGTTTATTGGGATGGCGGTGTAGGTATTTCCATGTTCATACAGATAGCGGTGTAGGTATTTCCATGTTCGTACAGTTAGCGGTGTAGATATTTCCATGTTCATACAGAGGGCGGTGTAGATATTTACATGTTCATACAGATGGCGGTGTAGAGATTTCCATGTTCATACAGATAGCGGTGTAGATATTTCCATGTTCATACAGATAGCGGTCTAGATATTTCCTGGTTCATTCCAATAGCGGTGTAGACATTTCCATGTTCATACAGTTAGCGGCGTTGATATTTCCATGTTCATACAGATGGCGGTGTAGATATTTACATGTTCATACAGATGGCGGTGTAGATATTTACATGTTCATACAGATGGCGGTATAGATATTTCCATGTTCGTACAGATGGCGGTGTAGATATTTCCATGTTTATACAGATAGCAGTGTAGTTATTTCCATGTTTATAGAGATAGCAGTGTAGATATTTCCATTGATATACAGATAGCTCTGTAGATATTTGCATGGTCATACAGATAGCGGTGTAGATATTTCCATGTTCGTACAGATAGCGGTGTAGATATTTCCATGTTGATACAGATAGCGGTGTAGATAATTCCATGTTCATACAGATAATGGTGTAGATATTTCCATGTTCATACAGATAACGGTGTAGATATTTCCATGTTCATACAGTTAGCGGTGTAGATATTTCCATGTTCATACAGATGGCGGTGTAGATATTTACATGTTCATACAGATGGTGGTGTAGATATTTCCATGTTTATAGAGATGGCGGTCTAGATATTTCCATGTTTACAGAGATAGTGGCGTAGTTATTTCCAAGTTTATAGAGACAGCGTTGTAGATATTTCCATGTTTATACAGATAGCGATGAAGATATTTCCATGTTTATACAGATAGCGGTGTAGACATTTCCATGTTTATGCAGATAGCAGTGAAGATATTTCCATGTTTATAGAGATAGCGGTGTAGATATTTCCATGTTTATACAGATAGCAGTGTAGATATTTCCATGTTTATAGAGATAGTGGTGTAGATAATTTCAATTTTATACAGAGAGCAGTGTAGATATTTCCACGTTCATACGGATAGCGGTGTAGATATTTCCACGTTTATAGTGATGGCGGTGCAGATATTTCCATGTTCATACAGAGGACTGTGTAGATATTTCCATGTTTATTGGGATGGCGGTGTAGATGTTTTCATGTTTACACAGATGGCGGTGTAGATATTTCCATGTTTACACAGATGGTTGTGTAGACATTTCCATGTTTACACAGATAGCGGTGTGGATATTTCCATGTTTATGCAGATAGCAGTGTAGTTATTTCCATGTTTATACAGATAGCGGTGCGGATATTTCCATGTTTATTCTGATAGCGGTGCGCATATTTCCATGTTTATACAGATAGTTGGGCAGATATTTCCATGTTTATACAGATAGCGGTGTAGATATTTCCATCTTAATACAGATGGCGGTGTAGATATGTCCATGTTTGTACAGATGGCGGTGTAGATATTTCCATGTTCATACAGATGGCGGTGTAGATATTTCGAAGTTTATAGAGATAGCGCTGTAGTTATTTCCATATTTAAAGAGAAATCTGAGGAGATATTTCCATGTATATTCAGATAGCTGTGTAGATAGATCCAGGTTCATGCAGATAGCGGTGTAGATATTTCCATGTTCATCCAGATGCCGGTGTACATATATCCATGTTCATACAGATGGTGGTGAAGATATTTCCATGTTCATAGAGATAGCGGTGTAGATATTTCCATGTTCATACAGTTAGCGGTGTAGATATTTCCATGTTCATACAGATGGCGGTGTAGATAATTCCATGTTCATAGAGATGGCGGTGTAGATATTTCCATATTTATACAGATAGCAGTGTAGTTATTTCCATGTTTATAGAGATAGCAGTGTAGATATTTCCATTGATATACAGATAGCTGTGTAGATATTTGCATGGTCATACAGATAGCGCTGTAGATATTTCCATGTTCGCACAGACAGCGGTGTAGATATTTCCATGTTCATACAGATAGCATTGTAGATATTTCCATGTTCATACAGATAACGGTGTAGATATTTCCATGTTCATACAGATAGCGGTGTAGATGTTTCCATGTTCATACAGTTAGCGGTGTAGATATTTCCATGTTCATACAGATGGCGGTGTAGATATTTTCATGTTCATACAGATGGCGGTATAGATATTTCCATGTTCATACAGATGGCGTTGTAGATATTTCCATGTTCATAGAGATGGTGGTATAAATATTTCCATGTTTATGCAGATAGCGGTATAGATATTTCCATGTTTATACAGATGGTGGTGTAGATATTTCCATGTTTATGGAGATGGCGGTGTAGATATTTCCATGTTCATGGAGATGGCGGTGTAAATATTTCCATGTTTATAGGGATGGCGGAGTTGATATTTTCATGTTTACACAGATGGCGGTGTAGATATTTCCATGTTTACACAGATAGCGGTGTAGACATTTCCATGTTTACACAGATAGCGGTGTGGATATTTCCATGTTTATGCAGATAGCGGTGTAGATATTTCCATGTTTATACAGATAGCGGTGCAGATATTTCCATGTTTATACAGATAGTTGGGCAGATATTTCCATGTTTATACAGATGGTGGTGTAGATATTTCGAAGTTTATAGAGATAGCGCTGTAGTTATTTCCATATTTATAGAGAAATCTGTGTAGGTATTTCCGTGTATATTCAGATAGCTGTGTAGATATTTCCATGTTCATGCAGATAGCGGTGTAGATATTTCCATGTTCATCCAGATGCCGGTGTACTTATATCCATGTTCATACAGATGGCGGTGTAGATATTTACCTGTTCATACAGATGGCAGTATCGATATTTTCATGTTCGCAGAGATGGCGGTGTAGATATTTGCATGTTCATGGAGATGGCGGTGTAGATATTTCCATGTTTATACACATAGCGGTATAGATATTTCCATGTTTATACAGATGGTGGTGTAGATATTTCCATGTTTATAGAGATGGTGGTCTTGATATTTCCATGTTTACAGAGATAGTGGTGTAGTTATTTCCAAGTTTATAGAGACAGCATTGTAGATATTTCCATGTTCATACAGATAGCGGTGTAGATATTTCCATGTTCATACAGATAGCGGTGTAGATATTTCCATGTTCATACCAATAGCGGTGTAGACATTTCCATGTTCATGTATTTAGCGGTGTAGATATTTCCATGTTCATACAGATGGCGAAGATATTTCCATGTTCATACACATAGCGGTGTAGATATTTCCATGTTCATACAGTTAGCGGTGTAGATATTTCCATCTTCATACAGATGGCGGTGTAGATATTCCCATGTTCATAGAGATGGCGGTGTAGACAGTTCCATATTTATACTGATAGCAGTGTAGTTATTTCCATGTTTATAGAGATAGCAGTGTAGATATTTCCATTGATATACACATAGCTGTGTAGATATTTGCATGGTCATACAGATAGCGGTGTAGATATTTCCATGTTCGTACAGATAGCGGTGTAGATATTTCCATTTTCATACAGATAGCATTGTAGATATTTCCATGTTCATACTGGTAACGGTGTAGATATTTCCACGTTCATACAGATAGCGGTGTAGATATTTCCATGTTCATACAGATGGCGGTGAAGAGATTTCCATGTTAATACAGATGGTCGTGTACATATTTCCATGTTCATACAAATGGCGGTGTAGATATTTCCATGTTCATAGAGATGGCGGTGTAGATATTTCCATGTTCATAAAAATGGCGGTGTAGATATTTCCAAGTTCATAGAGATGGCGGTGTTGATGTTTCCATATTTATAGAGATAGCAGTGTAGTTATTTCCATGTTTATAGAGATAGTAGTGTAGATATTTCCATTGATATACAGATAGCTGTGTAGATATTTGCATGTTCATAAAGATACCAGTGTAGATATTTCCATGTTCATACAGATAGCGGTGTAGATATTTCCATGTTCATACAGATAGCGGTGTAGATATTTCCATGTCCATACAGATAGCGGTGTTGATATTTCCATGTTCATACAGATAGCAGTGTAGATAATTCCATGTTCATACAGTTAGCGGTTTAGATATTTCCATGTTCATACAGATGGCGGTGTAGATATTTACATGTTCATACAGATGGCGGTATAGATATTTACATGTTCGTACAGATAGCGGTGTAGATATTTCCATGTTCATATAGATAACGGTGTAGATATTTCCACGTTTATACAGATGGTGGTGTAGATATTTCCATGTTTATAGAGATGGCGGTCTAGATATTTCCATGTTTACAGAGATAGTGGCGTAGTTATTTCCAAGTTTATAGAGACAGCGTTGTAGATATTTCCATGTTTATACAGATAGCGGTGAAGGTATTTCCATGTTTATACAGATAGCGGTGTAGATATTTCCATGTTTATACAGATAGCAGTGTAGATATTTCCATGTTTATAGAGGTAGTGGTGTAGATAATTTCAATTTAATACAGAGAGCAGTGTAGGTATTTCCAAGTTCATACAGATAGCGGTGTAGATATTTTCATGTTCATACAGAGGACGGTGTAGATATTTCCATGTTTATTGGGATGGCGGTGTAGGTATTTCCATGTTCATACAGATAGCGGTGTAGATATTTCCATGTTCGTACAGTTAGCGGTGTAGATATTTCCATGTTCATACAGAGGGCGGTGTAGATATTTCCATGTTCATACAGATGGCGGTGTAGATATTTACATGTTCATACCGATGGCGGTATAGATATTTCCATGTTCGTACAGATGGCGGTGTAGATATTTCCATGTTTATACAGATAGCAGTGTAGTTATTTCCATGTTTATAGAGATAGCAGTGTAGATATTTCCATTGATATACAGATAGCTCTGTAGATATTTGCATGGTCATACAGATAGCGGTGTAGATATTTCCATGTTCGTACAGATAGCGGTGTAGATATTTCCATGTTGATACAGATAGCGGTGTAGATATTTCCATGTTCATACTGATAATGGTGTAGATATTTCCATGTTCATACAGATAACGGTGTAGATATTTCCATGTTCATACAGTTAGCGGTGTAGATATTTCCATGTTCATACAGATGGCGGTGTAGATATTTACATGTTACTACAGATGGTGGTGTAGATATTTCCATGTTTATAGAGATGGCGGTCTAGATATTTCCATGTTTACAGAGATAGTGGCGTAGTTATTTCCAAGTTTATAGAGACAGCGTTGTAGATATTTCCATGTTTATACAGATAGCGATGAAGATATTTCCATGTTTATACAGATAGCGGTGTAGACATTTCCATGTTTATGCAGATAGCAGTGAAGATATTTCCATGTTTATAGAGATAGCGGTGTAGATATTTCCATGTTTATACAGATAGCAGTGTAGATATTTCCATGTTTATAGAGATAGTGGTGTAGATAATTTCAATTTTATACAGAGAGCAGTGTAGATATTTCCACGTTCATACGGATAGCGGTGTAGATATTTCCACGTTTATAGTGATGGCGGTGCAGATATTTCCATGTACATACAGAGGACGGTGTAGATATTTCCATGTTTATTGGGATGGCGGTTTAGATGTTTTCATGTTTACACAGATGGCGGTGTAGATATTTCCATGTTTATGCAGATATCAGTGTAGTTATTTCCATGTTTATACAGATAGCGGTGCGGATATTTCCATGTTTATTCTGATAGCGGTGCGCATATTTCCATGTTTATACAGATAGTTGGGCAGATATTTCCATGTTTATACAGGTAGCGGTGTAGATATTTCCATCTTAATACAGATGGCGGTGTAGATATGTCCATGTTTGTACAGATGGCGGTGTAGATATTTCCATGTTCATACAGATGGCGGTGTAGATATTTCGAAGTTTATAGAGATAGCGCTGTAGTTATTTCCATATTTAAAGAGAAATCTGTGGAGATATTTCCATGTATATTCAGATAGCTGTGTAGATAGATCCAGGTTCATGCAGATAGCGGTGTAGATATTTCCATGTTCATCCAGATGCCGGTGTACATATATCCATGTTCATACAGATGGCGGTGAAGATATTTCCATGTTCATAGAGATAGCGGTGTAGATATTTCCATGTTCATACAGTTAGCGGTGTAGATATTTCCATGTTCATACAGATGGCGGTGTAGATAATTCCATGTTCATAGAGATGGCGGTGTAGATATTTCCATATTTATACAGATAGCAGTGTAGTTATTTCCATGTTTATAGAGATAGCAGTGTAGATATTTCCATTGATATACAGATAGCTGTGAAGATATTTGCATGGTCATACAGATAGCGCTGTAGATATTTCCATGTTCGCACAGATAGCGGTGTAGATATTTCCATGTTCATACAGATAGCATTGTAGATATTTCCATGTTCATACAGATAACGGTGTAGATATTTCCATGTTCATACAGATAGCGGTGTAGATGTTTCCATGTTCATACAGTTAGCGGTGTAGATATTTCCGTGTTCATACAGATGGTGGTGTAGATATTTTCATGTTCATACAGATGGCGGTATAGTTATTTCCATGTTCGTACAGATGGCGTTGTAGATATTTCCATGTTCATAGAGATGGTGGTATAAATATTTCCATGTTTATGCAGATAGCGGTATAGATATTTCCATGTTTATACAGATGGTGGTGTAGATATTTCCATGTTTATGGAGATGGCGGTGTAGATATTTCCATGTTCATGGAGATGGCGGTGTAAATATTTCCATGTTTATAGGGATGGCGGAGTTGATATTTTCATGTTTACACAGATGGCGGTGTAGATATTTCCATGTTTACACAGATAGCGGTGTAGACATTTCCATGTTTACACAGATAGCGGTGTGGATATTTCCATGTTTATGCAGATAGCGGTGTAGATATTTCCATGTTTATACAGATAGCGGTGCAGATATTTCCATGTTTATACAGATAGTTGGGCAGATATTTCCATGTTTATACAGATGGTGGTGTAGATATTTCGAAGTTTATAGAGATAGCGCTGTAGTTATTTCCATATTTATAGAGAAATCTGTGTAGATATTTCCGTGTATATTCAGATAGCTTTGTAGATATTTCCATGTTCATGCAGATAGCGGTGTAGATATTTCCATGTTTATCCTGATGCCGGTGTACTTATTTCCATGTTCATACAGATGGCGGTGAAGAGATTTCCATGTTAATACAGATGGTCGTGTAGATATTTCCATGTTCATACAAATGGCGGTGTAGATATTTCCATGTTCATAGAGATGGCGGTGTAGATATTTCCATGTTCATAAAAATGGCGGTGTAGATATTTCCATGTTCATAGAGATGGCGGTGTTGATGTTTCCATATTTATAGAGACAGCAGTGTAGTTATTTCCATGTTTATAGAGATAGTAGTGTAGATATTTCCATTGATATACAGATAGCTGTGTAGATATTTGCATGTTCATAAAGATACCAGTGTAGATATTTCCATGTTCATACAGATAGCGGTGTAGATATTTCCATGTTCATACAGATAGCGGTGTAGATATTTCCATGTTCATACAGATAGCGGTGTTGATATTTCCATGTTCATACAGATAGCGGTGTAGATAATTCCATGTTCATACAGTTAGCGGTTTAGATATTTCCATGTTCATACAGATGGCGGTGTAGATATTTACATGTTCATACAGATGGCGGTGTAGTTATTTCCATGTTCATACAGATGGCGGTGTAGATATTTCCATCTTAATACAGATAGCGGTGTAGATATTTCCATGTTCATACAGATAGCGGTGTAGATATTTCCAAGTTCATACCAAGAGCGGTGTAGACATTTCCATGTTCATGTATTTAGCGGTGTAGATATTTCCATGTTCATACAGATGGCGAAGATATTTCCATGTTCATAGAGATGGCGGTGTAGATATTTCCATGTTCATAAAAATGGCGGTGTAGATATTTACATGTTCATACAGATGGCGGTGTAGATATTTCCATGTTCATACAGATAGTGGTGTAGATATTTCCATGTTCATACCAATAGCGGTGTAGACATTTCCATGTTCATGTATTTAGCGGTGTAGATATTTCCATGTTCATACAGATGGCGAAGATATTTCCATGTTCATACACATAGCGGTGTAGATATTTCCATGTTCATACAGTTAGCGGTGTAGATATTTCCATGTTCATACAGATGGCGGTGTAGATATTTCCATGTTCATTGAGATGGCGGTGTAGATAGTTCCATATTTATACAGATAGCTGTGTAGTTATTTCCATGTTTATAGAGATAGCAGTTTAGATATTTCCATTGATATACTCATAGCTGTGTAGATATTTGCATGGTCATACAGATAGCGGTGTAGATATTTCCATGTTCATACAGATAGCGGTGTAGATATTTCCATGTTCATACAGATAGCGGTGTAGATATTTCCATGTTCATATAGATAGCGGTTTAGATATTTCCATGTTCATACTGATGGCGGTGTAGATATTTACATGTTCATACAGATGGCGGTGTAGTTATTTCCATGTTCATACAGATAGCGGTGTAGGTATTTCCATCTTCATACAGATAGCGGTGTAGATATTTCAATGTTCATACAGATAGCTGTGTAGATATTTCCATGTTCATACCAATAGCGGTGTAGACATTTCCATGTTCATGTATTTAGCGGTGTAGATATTTCCATGTTCATACAGTTAGCGGTGTAGATATTTCCATGTTCATAGAGATGGCGGTGTAGATATTTCCATGTTCATAGAGATGGCGGTGTAGATATTTCCATATTTATACAGATAGCAGTGTAGTTATTTCCATGTTTATAGAGATAGCAGTGTAGATATTTCCATTGATATACAGATTGCTGTGTAGATATTTGCATGGTCATACAGATAGCGCTGTAGATATTTCTATGTTCGTACAGATAGCGGTGTAGATATTTCCATGTTCATACAGATAGCATTGTAGATATTTCCATGTTCATACAGATAACGGTGTAGATATTTCCATGTTCATACAGATAGCGGTGTAGATGTTTCCATGTTCATACAGTTAGCGGTGTAGATATTTCCATGTTCATACAGATGGCGGTGTAGATATTTTCATGTTCATACAGATGCCGGTGTACATATATCCATGTTCATACAGATGGCGGTGCAGATATTTCCATGTTCATACAGATGGCGGTGTAGATATTTCCATGTTCATACAGATGGCGGTGTAGATATTTCCATGTTCATAGAGATGGCGGTGTAGATATTTCCATGTTTATACAGATAGCAGTGTAGATATTTCCATGTTTATAGAGATAGTGGTGTAGATAATTTCAATTTTATACAGAGAGCAGTGTAGATATTTCCACGTTCATACAGATAGCGCTGTAGATATTTCCACGTTTATAGAGATGGCGGTGCAGATATGTCCATGTTCATACAGAGGACGGTGTAGATATTTCCGTGTTTATTGGGATGGCGGTGTAGACATTTCCATGTTTACACAGATAGCGGTGTGGATATTTCCATGTTTATGCAGATAGCGGTGTAGTTATTTCCTTGTTTATACAGAAAGCGGTGCGGATATTTCCATGTTAATACAGATAGTGGTGCAGATATTTCCATGTTTATACAGATAGCGGTGTAGATATTTCCATCTTAATACAGATGGCGGTGTAGATTCGTCCATGTTCATACAGATAGCGGTGTAGATATTTACATGTTCTTACAGATAGCGGTGTAGATATTTCCATGTTGATACAGATAGCGGTGTAGATATTCCCATGTTCCTACAGATAAAGGTGTAGATATTTCCATGTTCATGCAGATAGCGGTGTAGTTATTTCCATGTTCATCCAGATGCCGGTGTAGATTCATCCATGTTCATACAGATGGCGGTGAAGATATATCCATGTTCATACAGATGGCTGTGTAGATATTTCCATGTTCATAGAGATGGCGGTGTAGATATTTCCATGTTGATACAGATAGCAGTGTAGTTATTTCCATGTTTATAAAGATAGCAGTGTAGATATTTCCATTGATATACAGAATGCGGTGTAGATATTTCCATGTTCATACAGATAGCGGTGTAGATATTTCCATGTTCATACAGATAGCAGTGTAGATATTTCCATTTTCATACAGATAGCGGTGTAGATATTTCCATGTTCACACAGTTAGCGGTGTAGATATTTCCAAGTTCATACAGATGGCGGTGTAGATATTTACATGTTCATACAGATGGCGGTGTAGATATTTCCATGTTCGTACGGATGGCAGTGTAGATATTTCCATGTTCATACAGGTGGCGGTGTAGATATTTCCATGTTTATACAGATAGCAGTGTAGTTATTTCCATGTTTACAGAGATAGCAGTGAAGATATTTCCATTGATATACAGATAGCTGTGTAGATATTTGCATGTTCATACAGATAGCGGTGAAGATATTTCCATGTTCATACAGATAGCGGTGTAGATATTTCCATGTTCATACAGAGAGCGGTGTAGATATTTCCATGTTCATACAGATAGCGGTGTAGGTATTTCCATTTTCCTACAGATAGCGGTGTAGGTATTTCCATGTTCATACAGTTAGCGGTGTAGATATTTCCATGTTCATACAGATGGCGGTTTAGATATTTACATGTTCATACAGATGGCGGTGTAAATATTTCCAAGTTCTTACAGATGGCGGTGTAGATATTTCCATGTTCATAGAGATCGCGGTGTAGATATTTCCATGTTTATGCAGATAGCGGTATAGATATTTCCATGTTTGTACAGATAGCGGTGTAGATATTTCCATGTTCATACAGATAACGGTGTAGATATTTCCATGTTCATACAGATAGCGGTATAGATATTTCCATGTTCATACAGTTAGGGGTGTATATATTTCCATGTTCATACAAATGGCGGTGTAGATATTTCCATGTTTATACAGATAGCAGTGTAGATATTTCCATGTTTATAGAGATAGCAGTGTAGATATTTCCATTGATATACAGATAGCTGTGTAGATATTTGCATGTTCATACACATAGCGGTGTAGATATTTCCATGTTTATACACATAGCGGTGTAGATATTTCCATGTTCGTACAGATGGCGGTGTAGATATTTCCATGTTTACACAGATGGCGGTGTAGATATTTCCATGTTTACACAGATAGCGGTGTAGACATTTCCATGTTTACACAGATAGCGGTGTGGATATTTCCAGGTTTATGCAGATAGCGTTGTAGATATTTCCATGTTTATACAGATAGCGGTGCGGTTATTTCCATGTTTATACAGATAGTGGTGGAGATATTTCCATGTTTATACAGATAGCGGTGTAGATATTTCCATCTTATTACAGATGGCGGTGTAGATATGTCCATGTTCGTACAGATGGCGATGTAGATATTTCCATGTTCATACAGATGGCGGTGTAGATATTTTGAAGTTTATAGAGATAGCGCTGTAGTTATTTCCATATTTATAGAGAAATCTGTGTAGATATTTCCATGTATATGCAGATAGCTGTGTAGGTATTTCCATGTTCATACAGATAGCGGTGTAGATATTTCCATGTTCGTAGAGATAACGGTGTAGATATTTACATCTTCATACAGATAGCGGTACAGATATTTCCATGTTCATACAGTAAGCGGTGTAGATATTTCCATGTGCATACAGATGGCAGTGTAGATATTTCCATGTTCATACAGACGTCGGTGTAGATATTTCCATGTTTATAGAGATGGCGGTGTAGATATTTTCATGTTTACACAGATGGCAGTGTACATATTTCCATGTTTACACAGATTGCTTTGTAGACATTTCCATGTTTACACAGATAGCGGTGTGGATATTTCCGTGTTTATGCAGATAGCGGTGTAGATATTTCCATATTTATACAGATGGCGGTGTAGATATTTCCATGTTCATACAGATGGCGGTGTAGATATTTCGAAGTTTATAGAGATAGCGCTGTAATTATTTCCATATTTATAGAGAAATCTGTGTAGCTATTTCAATGTATATTCAGATAGCTTTGTAGATATTTCCATGTTCATGCAGATAGCGGTGAAGATATTTCCATGTTCATCCAGATGCCGTTGTACATATATCCGTGTTCATACAGATGGCGGTGTAGATATTTCCATGTTCATAGAGATGGCGTTGTAGGTATTTCCATGTTTATGCAGATAGCGGTATAGATATTTACATGTTTATACAGATGGTGGTGTAGATATTTCCATGTTTATAGAGATGGTGGTCTAGATATTTCCATGTTTATAGAGATAGTGGTGTAGTTATTTCCAAGTTTATAGAGAAAGCGTTGTAGATATTTCCAAGTTTATACAGATAGCGGTGTAGATATTTTCATGTTTATGCAGATAACAGTGTAGATATATCCATGTTTATAGAGATAGTGGTGTAGATAATTTCAATTTTATACAGATATCAGTGTAGGTATTTCCAAGTTCATACAGATAGCGGTGTAGATATTTCCACGTTTATAGAGATGGCGGTGTAGATATTTCCATGTTCATACAGATGGCGGTGTAGATATTTCCATGTTTATAGAGATGGCGGTGTAGATATTTCCATGTTTACACAGATGGCGGTGTAGACATTTCCATGTTTACACAGATTGCGGTGTGGATATTTCCATGTTTATGCAGATAGCGGTGTAGATATTTCCATGTTTATACAGATAGCGGTGCGGATATTTCCATGTTTGTACAGATAGTTGGGCAGATATTTCCATGTTCGTACAGATAGCGGTGTAGATATTTCCATATTCATACAGATAGCGGTGTAGATATTTCCATGTTCATACAGATAGCGGTGTAGATATTTCCATGTTCATACACATAGCGGTGTAGATATTTCCATGTTCATACAGTTAGCGGTGTAGATATTTCCATGTTCATACAGATGGCGGTGTAGATATTTACATATTCATACAGATGGCGGTGTAGATATTTACATGTTCGTACAGATGGCAGTGTTGATATTTCTATGTTCATACAGGTGGCGGTGTAGATATTTCCATGTTTTTACAGATAGCAGTGTAGTTATTTCCATGTTTGTAGAGATAGCAGTGTGGATATTGCCATTGATATACAGATAGCGTTGTAGATATTTCCATGTTCATACAGATAATGGTGTAGATATTTCCATGTTCATACAGATAGCGGTGTAGAGATTTCCACGTTCATACAGTTAGCGGTGTAGATATTTCCATGTTCATGCAGATGGCGGTGTAGATATTTACATGTTCATACAGATGGCGGTGTTGGTATTTCCATGTTCGTACAGATGGCGGTGTAGATATTTCCATGTTCATAGAGATGGCGGTGGAGTTATTTCCATGTTTATGCAGATAGCATTATAGATATTCCCATGTTTATACAGATGGTGCTGTAGGTATTTCCATGTTTATAGAGACGGCGGTGTAGATATTTCCATGTTTATACAGATAACGGTGTAGCTATTTCCATGTTCATACAGATAGCGGTGTAGATATTTCCATGTTCATACAGTTAACGGTGTAGATATTTCCATGTTCATACAGATGGCGGTGTAGATATTTCCATGTTCATACAGATAGCGGTGTAGGTATTTCCATGTTCATACAGATAGCTGTGTAGATATTTCCATGTTCATACAGATAGCGGTGTAGTTATTTCCATGTTCATACAGATAGCGGTGTAGATATTTCCATGTTCATACAGATGGCGGTGTACATATTTACATGTTTATAGAGATGGCAGTCTAGATATTTTCTGGTTTATACAGATAGCGGTGTAGATATTTCCGTGTTTATAGAGATAACGGTGTAGATATTTCCAATTTTATACAGATAGCATTGTACATATTTCCATGTTCATACAGATAGCGGTGTAGATATTTCCATGTTTACAGAGATGGCGGTGTAGATATTTCCATGTTTATGCAGATGGCGGTGTAGATATTTACATGTTTATAGAGATGGCGGTGTAGTTATTTCCATGTTTATGGAGATAGCGGAGTAGATATTTCCATGTTTATACAGATGGAGGTGTAGATATTTCCATGTTTATAGAGATGGCGGTGTAGATATTTCCATGTTTATTCAGATGACGGTGTAGATATTTCCATGTTTATACAGATGGCGGTGTAGATATTTCCATGTTTATACAGAAAGCGGTGTAGATATTTCCATGTTTACACAGATAGCGGTGTAGATATTTCCAAGTTTATGCAGATGGCGGTGTAGATATTTACATGTTTATAGAGTTGGCGGTCTAGATATTTCGATGTTTTTAGAGATAGATGTGTAGTTATTTCAAAGTTTATAGAGACTGCGGTGCAGATATTTCCATGTTTATACAGATAGCGGTGTAGATATTTCCATGTTTATAGAGATAGCGGTGTAGTTATTTCCATGTTTATACAGATAGCGTTGAAGATATTTCCATGTTTACACAGATAGCCGTGTGGATATTTCCATGTTTATATAGATAGTGGTGTAGATATTTCCAAGTTTATGCAGATTGCGGTGCAGGTATTTCCATGTTCATACAGATAGCAGTATAGATATTTCCACGTTCATACAGATAGCAGTGTAGATATTTCCATGTTCATACAGATGGCCGTGTAGATATTTCCATGTTCATACAGATGGCGTTGTAGATATTTCCATGTTCATACAGATAGCGGTGTAGATATTTCCATGTTCATACAGATAGCGGTTTAGATATTTCCATGTTCATACAGATAGAGGTGTAAATAATTCCACCTTTATAGAGATGGCGGTGTAAATATTTTTATGTTCATACAGATGGCGTTGTAGATATTTACATGTTTATAGAGATGGCAGTCTTGATATTTTCTGGTTAATACAGATAGCCGTGTAGATATTTCCAAGTTTATAGAGATAGCGTTGTAGATATTTCCATGTTTATACAGATAGCGGTGTAGATATTTCCATGCTTATACAGATGGCGGTGTAGATATTTCCATGTTTATACAGATAGCGGTGTAGATATTTCCATGCTTATACAGATGGCATTGTAGATATTTCCATGTTTACGCAGATAGCGGTGTAGATATTTCCATCTTAATACAGATGGTGGTGCAGGTATTTCCATGTTCATACAGATGGCGATGTAGATATTTCTGAATTTATAGAGATAGCGGTGTAGTTATTTCCAACTCTATAGAGATAGCGGTGTAGATATTTCCACGTATATGCAGATAGCTGTGTAGATATTTCTATGTTCATACAGATAGCGGTGTAGATATTTCCATGTTCATAGAGATAGCGGTGTAGATATTTCCATGTTCATACAGATAGCGGTATAGATATTTCCATGTTCATACAGATACCGGTGTAAATAATTCCAACTTTATAGAGATGGCGGTGTAAATATTTCTATGTTCATACAGATGGCGGTGTAGATATTTACATGTTTATAGAGATGGCAGTCTAGATATATTCTGGTTTATACAGATAGCGGTGTAGATATTTCCAAGTTTATAGAGATAGCGTTGTAGATAATTCCATGTTTATACAGATAGCAGTGTAGATATTTCCATGTTTATACAGATGGCCGTGTAGATATTTCCATGTTTATACAGATGGTGGTGTAGATATTTCCATGTTTATACAGATAGTGGTGTAGATATTTCCATCTTAATACAGATGGTGGTGCTGATATTTCCAAGTTCATACAGATTGCAATGTAGATATTTCCAAGTTTATAGAGATAGCGGTGTAGTTATTTCCAACTCTATAGAGATAGCGGTATATATATTTCCAATTTTATACAGATAGCACTGTAGACATTTCCATGTTCATACAGATAGCGGTGTAGATATTTCCACGTTTATAGAGATGGTGGTGTAGATATTTCCATGTTCATACAGATGGCGGTGTAGATATTTCCATGCTTATAGAGATGGCGGTGTAGATATTTCCATGTTCATACAGATGGCGGTGCAGATATTTCCATGTTCTTACAGATAGCGGTGTAGATATTTCCATGTTCGTACAGATGGCGGTGTAGATATTTCCATGTTCATACAAATGGCGGTGTAGATATTTCCATCTTCATAGAGATGGCGGTGTAGTTATTTCCGTGTTCATAGAGATGGCGGTGTAGATATTTCCATGTTCATCCAGATAGCGGTGTAGATATTTCCATATTCATCCATATGCCAGTGTAGATATATCCATGCTCATACAGATGGCGCTGAAGTTATTTGCATGTTTATACAGATGGCTGTGTAGATATTTCCATGTTCATACACATGGTGGTATAGATATTTCCATGTTCACACAGATGGCGATGTGCATATTTCCATGTTCATACAGATGGCAGTGTAGGTATTTTCATGTTCATAGAGTTGGCGGTGTAGATAGTTCCATGTTTATAGAGATAATGTTGTACATACTTCCATGTTTATACAGATGGCGGTATAGATATTTTCTTGTTCATTCAGATAGCCATGTATATATTTCCAGGTTTATTTAGATGGCGTTGTAAATCTTTCCTTCTTTATACAGATAGCGGTATAGATATTTCCATGTTTATAGAGATAGCGGTGAAGATATTTCCATGTTTATAGAGATATCGGTGTAGATATTTCCATGTTCCTACAGATAGCGGTTTAGATATTTCCATCTTTATACAGATGGCGGTGTAGATAATTCCATGTTTATAAAGATGGCGGTGTAGATATTTCCATGTTTATAGAGAAGGCGGTGTAGATATTTCCGTCTTTATACAGATGGCGGTGTAGATATTTCCATGTTTATAGAGATAGCCGTGTAGGTATTTCCATATTTATACAGATAGCAGTGTAGATATTTCCATGTTTACACACATAGCAGTGTAGACAATTCCATGTTTACACCGATAGCGTTGTAGATATTTCCATGTTCTGGTAGCAGTGTAGATATTTCCTTGTTCACACAGATACCGGTGTTGATATTTCCATGTTCACACAGATGGCGGTGTAGATATTTCCTTGTTCATGCAGATCGCGGTGTAGATATTTCCATGTTCATACAGATGGTGGTGTAGATATTTCCATGGTGATACAGATGGCGGTGAAGACATTTCCATGTTTATACAGATGGCGTTGTAGATATTTCCATGTTGCTACAGATAGCGGTGTAGATAGTTCCATCTTTATACAGATGATGTAGATATTTGCATGTTTATAAAGATGGCGGTGTAGATATTTCCATGTTTATATAGATGGCAGTGTAGATATTTTCATGTTCATACAGATGGCGGTGAAGTTATTTCCATGTTTATAGAGTTGCTGATGTAGATATTTCCATGTTTATAGAGATTGCGGTGAAGATATTTCCATGTTCATACAGATGGCGGTGTAGATATTTCCATGTTTATACAGATGGCAGTGTAGATATTCCCATGTTTATTCAGATGGCAGTGTAGATATTTCCATCTTTATACAGATTGCGGTGTAGATATTTTCATGTTTATACATATGGCGGTGTAGATATTTCCATCTTTATAGATATAGCTTTGTAGCTATTTCCATGTTCATACAGATGCCATTTGAGATATTTCCATGTTTATAGAGATGGCGGTGTAGATATTTCCATGTTTATACAGATGGCGTTGGAGTTATTTTCATGTTCATAGAGACAACGGTGTAGATATTTCCATGTTTATAGAGATAGCGGTGTAGATGTTTCCATGTTTATAGAGATAGCGGTGTAGACATTTCCATGTTTATACAGATAGCGGTGTAGATATTCCCATGTTCTTACAGATAGTTGTGTAGATATTGCTATGTTTACAGAGATGGCGGTGTAGATATTTTCATGTTTATACAGATGGAGGTGTAGATATTTCCTTGTTTATATAGATAGCGTTGTAGATATTTCCATGTTTATAGAGATAGCGGTGCAGATATTTCCATGTTTATACAGATAGCGGTGTAGGAATTTCCATGTTCATACAGATAGCGGTTTAGATACTTCCATCTTTATACAGATGGTGGTGCACATATTTAATTGTTCATACAGATGGAGGTGTAGATATTTCCATGTTTATAGAGATGGCAGTGTAGATATTTCCCTGTTTATACAGATGGTGGTGTAGATATATCCATGTTTATAGAGATGGCGGTGTAGGTATTTCCATCTTTATACAGATAGTGGGGTAGATATTTCCATGTTTACACAGATAGCGGTGTAGACATTTCAAAGTTTATACAGATACCGTTGTAGATATTTCCATATTTATACAGATAGCGGTGTAGATATTTCTATGTTTATACAGATAGCGGTGAAGATATTTCCAGGTTTATAAATATAGCGGTGTAGATATTTCCATGTTTATACATATAGCGGTGTAGATATTCCCATGTTTGTACAGATAGCGGTGAAGATATTTCCATGGTTATACAGATAGTGGTGTAGATATTTCCATGTTTATACAGATAGCGGTGTATATATTTCCATGTTTATACAGATAGTGGTGTAGATATTTCCTTGTTCATACAGATGGCAGTGTAGATATTTCCATGTTCATACAAATGGTGGTGGAGATATTTGCATGTTCATATGGATGGCGCTGTAGATACTTCCGTGTACATAAAGATGGTGGAGTAGATATTTCCATGTTCATACAGATGGCAGTATAGATATTTCCATGTTTATAGAGATGGCGGTGGAGATATTTCCATGTTTATACAGAGAGCGGTGTAAAGGTTTACATGTATATAGAGATGATGTAGATATTTTCATGTTTATACAGATACCGGTGTAGGTATTTCCATGTTTATAGAGATGTCGGTGTAGATATTTCTATGTTTATAGAGATGGCGGGGAAGATATTTCCATGTTTATAGAGATAGCTGTGTAGATATTTCCATGTTTATACAGATAGCGGTGTAGATATTTGTATGTTTAAAGAGACAGCGGTGTAGATATTTCCATATTTATAGAGATAGCGGTGTAGATATTTCCATGTTCATACAGAGGGCGGTGTAGATATTTCCATGTTTATACACATGGCGGTGTAGATATTTCCATGTTTATACAGATAGCGGTGTGGATATTTCCATGTTTATACAGATGGCGGTGTACATATTTCCATCTTTATACAGATAGCGGTGTAGATATTTCCATGTTTATACAGATTGCGGTGTACATATTTCTATTTTATAGAGATAGCGGTGCAGATATTTCCAAGTTCGTACAGATGGCGTTTTAGATATTTCCATGTTTATAGAGATGGCGGTGTAGATATTTCCATATTTAAAGAGATGGCGGTGTAGATATTTCCATGTTTATACAGATGGCGGTGTAGATAATTCCATGTTTATAGAGGTAGCTGTTTAGATACTTGCATGTTTATACAGATTGCGCTGAAGACATTTTCATGTTCACACAGATAGCGGTGGAGATATTTCCATGTTTATAGAGATGGCGGTGTAGATATTCCTTGTTTACAAAGATAGCGGTGTAAATATTTCCATGTTTATAGAGATAGCGGTGTAGATATTTCCATGTTTATACTGATAGCGGTGTAGCTATTTCCAAGTTCATACAGATAGTGGTGTGGATATATCCATCTTTATACAGATGGCGGTGTAGATATTTCCATGTTTATACAGATGGTGGTGTAGATATTTCCATGTTTATAGAGATGTCGGTCTAGATATTTCCATGTTAATAGAGATAGCTGTGTTGTTATTTCCATGTTTATAGAGATAGCGGTGTAGATATTTCCATGTTTATACAGATAACGGAGTAGATATTTCCATGTTTATACAGTTAGGGCTGTAGATATTTCCACGTTCATACAGATGCCGGTGTAGATATTTCCATGTTCCTACAGATGGCGTTGAAGATATTTCCATGTTTATACATATGGCTGTGTAGATATTTCCATTTTCATACGGAAGGCGGTGTAGATATTTCCGTGTTTATATGCATAGAGGTGTAGATATTTCCATGTTTATACAGATGGCGGTGTAGATATTTCCATGTTTATTCAGATAGCCGTGTAGATATTTCCATCTTTATACAGATAGCGGTGTAGATATTTCCATGTTTATAGAGATGGCGGTGTACATATTTTCATGTTTATAGAGATAGCCGTGTAGATACTTCCATGTTTATACAGATGGCGCTGTAGATATTTTCATGTTCATCCAGATAGCGGTGGAGATATTTCCATATTTATAGAGATGGCGGTGTAGATATTTCCTTGCTTATACAGATAACGGTGTAGATTTTTCCATGTTCAGACAGATGGCGGTGTATATATTTTCATGTTCATACAGATGGCGGTGTAGACATTTCCATGTTCGTACAGATGGTAGTGAAGTTATTTCCATGTTTATACAGATGGCGGAGTAGATATTTCCATGTTCATGCAGATGGCAGTGTAGATATTTCCATGTTTATACGGATAGCGGTGTAGATATTTCCATGTATTTACAGATAGTGGTGTAGATATTTCCATGTTTATACAGATGGCGGTGTAGATATTTCCATGTTCTGAGAGATGGTGGTGTAGATATTTCCGTGTTCATACAGTTGGCGGTGTAAATATTTCCGTGTTCATACAGATTGCGGTGTAGGTATTTCCATCTGTAGACAGACGGCGGTGTAAATATTTCCATGTTTATTCAGATAGCGGTGTACATATTTCCATCCTTATACAGATAGCGGTGTAGATATTTCCATGTTTATAGACATGACGGTGTAGATATTTCCTTGTTTATACAGATAGTGGTGTAGATCTTTCCAAGTTTACAGAGATAGCGTTGTAGATATTTCAATATTTATACAGTTGGCGGTGTAAGTATTTCCATGTTCATACAGATAGCGGTGTAGATATTTCCATGTTCATACAGATGGCGGTGTAGACAATTCCATCTTTATACAGATGGTGGTGTAGATATTTCCATGTTTATTCAGAATGCGGTGTAGATATTTCCATGTTTATAGAGATGGCGGTCTAGATATTTCCATGTTAATAGAGATAGCAGTGTTGTTATTTCCATGTTTATAGAGGTAGCGGTGTAGATATTTCCATGTTTATACAGATAGCGGTATAGATTTTTCCATTTTTATACAGATGGCAGTGTTGATATTTCCATGTTTATAGAGAGAGTGGTGTAGTTATTTCCAAGTTTATAGAGATAGCAGTGTAGATATTTCCATGTTTATACAGATAGCAGTGTAGATATTTCCGTGTTTATAGAGATGGCTGTCTAGTTATTTCCTTGTTTACACAGATAGCGGTGTAGATATTTCCATGTTCATAGAGATAGCAGTGAAGATATTTTCATGTTCATACAGATAGCGGTGTACATATTTCCACCTTTATAGAGATTGCGGTGTAGATATTTTCATGTTCATACAGTTGGCTGTGTAGATATTTCCATGTTTATGCAGACTGCTGTGTAGGTATTTCCATGTTTATACAGATAGCGGTGTAGATATTTCAATGTTTATACAGAGGGCGGTTTAGATATTTTCATGTTTACAGAGATAGTGGTGTAGATATTTCCATGTTGATTCACATTGCGGCCTAGATATTTCCATGTTTATTGAGATATCATTGTAGATATTTCCATGTTTGTACAGATAGCGGTGCAGATATTTCCATGTTTATACAGATGGCAGTGTAGATATTTCCACGTTTATAGAGATGGCTCTCTAGATATTTCCATGTTTATAGAGAGAGTGCTGCAGTTATTTCCAAGTTTATAGAGATAGCGGTGTAGATATTTCCATGTTTATACAGATAGCGGTGTAGATATTTCCATGTTTATACTGATAGCGGTGTAGACATTTCCATGTTTACACACATAGTGTTGTTGATATTTACGTGTTTATAGAGATAGCGGCGTAGTTATTTCCATGTTTATACAAATAGCGGCGTAGATATTTCCATGTTCATACAGATAGCGGTGTAGATATTTCAATGTTTATACAGAGGGCGGTTTAGATATTTTCATGTTTACAGAGATAGTGGTGTAGATATTTCCATGTTGATTCACATTGCGGCCTAGATATTTCCATGTTTATTGAGATATCATTGTAGGTATTTCCATGTTTGTACAGATAGCGGTGCAGATATTTCCATGTTTATACAGATGGCAGTGTAGATATTTCCACGTTTATAGAGATGGCTCTCTAGATATTTCCATGTTTATAGAGAGAGTGCTGCAGTTATTTCCAAGTTTATAGCGATAGCGGTGTAGATATTTCCATGTTTATACAGATAGCGGTGTAGATATTTCCATGTTTATACAGATAGCGGTGTAGACATTTCCATGTTTACACACATAGTGTTGTCGATATTTACGTGTTTATAGAGATAGCGGCGTAGTTATTTCCATGTTTATACAAATAGCGGCGTAGATATTTCCATGTTCATACAGATAGCGGTGTAGATATTTCCAAGTTCATACAGATAGCAGTGAAGGTGTTTCCATGTTTATACAGATAGCTGTGTAGATATTTCCATCTTCATTCAGATGGCAGTGTAGATATTTCCACGGTCATACAAATGGCGGTGTAGATATTTCCATGTTCATTGAGATGGCGGTGTAGATATTTCCATGTTTTTATAGATAGCGGTGTGGTTATATCCATCTTTATACAGATAGCGGTGTAGATATTTGCATGTTTATACAGATAGCGGTGTAGATATTTCCATCTTAATACAGATGGCGGTGCAGATATTTCCATGTTCATACTGACGGCGGTGTAGATATTTCCATCTTTATGGAGATAGCAGTGTAGATATTTCCATGTTCAAACAGATGGCTGTTTAGATATTTCCACGTTTATAGTGATGATGGTGTAGATATTTCCTTGTTTATAGAGATGGCGGTTTAGATATTTTCACGTTCATACAACTGGCGGAGTAGGTACTTACATGTTTATAGAGTTGGCGTTGTAGATATTTCCATATTTATAGAGATAGCAGTATAGATATTTCCATGTTCATACAGACGGCCGTCAAGATATTTGCATGTTTATACAGGTGGTTGTGTAGATATTTCCATGTTCATACAGATGGCGGTGTAGATATTTCCATGTTTATTCAGATAGCGGTGTATGTATTTCCATGTTTATACAGATAGCGGTGAAGATATTTCCATGTTCACACAGATGGCGGGTTAGATATTTCCTTGTTCATGGAGATGGCTGAGTAGATATTTTCATGTTCATACAGATGGCGGTGTAGATATTTCCATGTTCATACAGATGGCGGTGTAGGTATTTCTATGTTTATACAGAAGGCTGTGTAGGTATTTCCATGTTGATACAGTTAGTGGTGTAGATATTTCCATGTTGATACAGATAGCGGTGTAGTTATTTCCATCTTTATACAGATGATGTAGATATTTGCATGTTTAAAAAGATGGCGGTGTAGATATTTCCATGTTTATACAGATGGCTGTGTAGATATTTCCATCTTTATAGAGATAGTGGTGTAGATATTTTCACGTTCAAACACATGGTGGTTTAGATATTTCCACTTTTATAGAGATGACGGTGTATATATTTCGATGTTTATAGAGATGGCTGTGTAGATATTTCCATGTCCATAGAGATGGCGGTGTAGATATTTCCGTGTTCATACAGATGGCGGTGTAGATATTTCCATGTTCATACAGATGGAGGTATAGATATTTCCATGTTCATACAGATGGCGGTGTCTATATTTCCATATTCATACAGATGGCGGTGTAGATATTTCCATGTTCATACGGGTGGCGGTGTAGATATTTCCATGTCTATAGAGATGGCTGTGTCAATATTTCGATATTCATACAGAAGGCGGTGTAGATATTTCCATGTTCATACAGATGGCGGTGAAGATATTTCCATGTTCATACAGATGGCGGTGTTGATGTTTAAATGTTCATGCAAATGGCGGTGTAGGTATTTCCATGTTCATAGAGATGGCGGTGTAGATATTTCCATGTTTATAGAGATAGCGGTGTAGTTACTTCCATGTTTATACAGATAGCGGTGTAGATATTTCCATGTATATACAGATAGTTGTGTAGATATTTCCATCTTCATACAGACAGCAGTGTACATATTTCCAGGTTCATACAGATAGCGGTGTAGATATTTCATGTTCATACATATAGCGGTGTAGATATTTCCATGTTCATATAGATAGCGGTGTAGATATTTCCATGTTCATACAGATAGTGATGTAGATATTTCCACCTTTATAGAGATGGCGGTGCAGATATTTCCATGTTCATACAGATGGCGGTGTAGGTATTTCCATGTTTATAGAGTTGCTGGTGTAGATATTTCCTTGTTTACAGAGATAGCGGTGTAGATATTTCCATGTTCATACAGATGGCGCTGAAGTTATTTGCATGTTTATACAGATGGCTGTGTAGATATTTCCAAGTTCTTACAGATGGTGGTATAGATATTTCCATGTTCACACAGATGGCGATGTGCATATTTCCATGTTCATACAGATGGCAGTGTAGCTATTTTCATGTTCATAGAGTTGGCGGTGTAGATATTTCCATGTTTATAGAGATAATGTTGTAGATACTTCCATGTTTATACAGATGGCGGTATAGATATTTTCTTGTTCATTCAGATAGCCGTGTAGATATTTCCAGGTTTATTTAGATGGCGTTGTAAATCTTTCCTTCTTTATACAGATAGCGGTGTAGATATTTCCACGTTTATAGAGATAGCGGTGAAGATATTTCCATGTTTATAGAGATATCGGTGTAGATATTTCCATGTTCCTACAGATAGCGGTGTAGATATTTCCATCTTTATACAGATGGCGGTGTAGATATTTCCATGTTTATACAGATGGCGGTGTAGATATTTCCATGTTTATAGAGAAGGCGGTGTAGATATTTCCGTCTTTATACAGATGGCGGTGTAGATATTTCCGTGTTCATACAGTTGGCGGTGTAGATATTTCCGTGTTCATACAG
Organism: Gorilla gorilla gorilla; assembly: GCF_029281585.2. Classification (NCBI taxonomy): domain Eukaryota; kingdom Metazoa; phylum Chordata; class Mammalia; order Primates; family Hominidae; genus Gorilla; species Gorilla gorilla. The sequence continues at coordinate 4,092,726 of NC_073227.2, read as the reverse complement.
ATTGCGGTGTAGGTATTTCCATCTGTAGACAGATGGCGGTGTAGATATTTCCATGTTTATTCAGATAGCGGTGTAGATATTTCCATCCTTATACAGATAGCGGTGTAGATATTTCCATGTTTATAGACATGACGGTGTAGATATTTCCTTGTTTATACAGATAGTGGTGTAGATCTTTCCATGTTTACAGAGATAGCGGTGTAGATATTTCAATATTTATACAGTTGGCCGTGTAAGTATTTCCATGTTCATACTGATAGCGGTGTAGATATTTCCATGTTCATACAGATGGTGGTGTAGATAATTCCATCTTTATACAGATGGTGGTGTAGATATTTCCATGTTTATTCAGAATGTGGTGTGGATATTTCCATGTTTATAGATATGGCGGTCTAGATATTTTCCTGTTAATAGAGATAGCGTTGTTGTTATTTCCGTGTTTATAGAGATAGCGGTGTAGATATTTCCATGTTTATACAGATAGCGGAGTAGATATTTCCATGTTTATACAGATAGGGCTGTAGATATTTCCATGTTCGTACAGATGGCGGTGTAGATATTTTCATGTTCATACAGATGCCGGTGGAGATATTTCCATGTTCCTACAGATGGTGGTGAAGATATTTCCATGTTTATACAGATGGCGGTGTAGGTATTTCCATTTTCGTACAGATGGCGGTGTAGATATTTCCAAGTTTATACGGATAGAAGTGTAGATATTTCCATCTTTATACAGATAGCTGTGTAGCTATTTCCATGTTTATTGAGATAGTGGTGTAAATATTTCCATGTTTATACAGATAGCTGTGTAAATGTTTACAAGTTTATACAGATAGCGGTGTAGATACTTCCATGTTTATGGAGACAGCGGTGTAGATATTTCCAGGTTTATACAGACAGTGGTGTAGATATTTCCATCTTTATACAGACAGTGGTGTAGATATTCCCAGGTTTATACAGACAGTGGTGTAGATATTTCCATGTTTATAGAGATAGCAGTGTAGATGTTTCCATGTTTATAGAGATAGCGGTGTAGATATTTCCATGTTTATACAGATAGCGGTGTAGATATTCCCATGTTCTTAAAGATAGCGGTGTAGATATTGCTATGTTTACAGAGATGGCGGTGTAGATATTTTCATGTTTATACAGATGGAGGTGTAGATATTTCCTTGTTTATACAGATAGCGGTGTAGATATTTCCATGTTTATACAGATAGCGGTGTAGGAATTTCCATGTTCATACAGATAGCGGTTTAGATACTTCCATTTTATATAGATGGCGGTGCACATATTTAAATGTTCATACAGATGGCGGTGTAGATATTTCCATGTTTATAGAGATGGCAGTGTAGATATTTCCCTGTTTATACAGATGGCGGTGTAGATATTTCCGTGTTTATAGAGATGGCGGTGTAGGTATTTCCATCTTTATACAGATAGTGGGGTAGGTATTTCCATGTTTACACAGATAGCGGTGTAGACATTTCCAAGTTTATACAGATACCGTTGTAGATATTTCCATGTTTATAGAGATAGCGGTGTAGATATTTCCATGTTTATATAGATGCCAGTGTAGATATCTCCATGTTTATACAAGTAGCGGTGTAGAAATTTCCTTGTTTATACAGATAGCGGTGTGCAAATTTCCATGTTTATACAGATAGCGGTGTAGAAATTTCCATGTTTATACAGGCAGCAGTGTAGATATTTCCACGTTTATAGAGACAGCGTTGTAGATATTTCCATGTTTATACAGACAGCAGTGTAGATATTACCATGTTTATAGAGACAGCGGTGTAGATATTTTCATGTTTATAGAGACAGTGGTGTAGATATTTCCATGTTCATACAGATAGCGGTGTAGATATTTCCATGTTCATACAGATAGCGGTGTAGATGTTTCCATGTTCATGCAGATAGCGGTGTAGATATTTCCATGTACATACCAATAGCGGTGTAGATATTTCCATGTCCATACAGTTAGCGTTGAAGATATTTCCATGTTCATACAGGTGGCGGTGTAGATATTTACATGTTCATACAGATGGCGGTGTAGATATTTCCATGTTCGTACGGATGGCAGTGAGGATATTTCCATGTTCATACAGGTGGCGGTGTAGATATTTCCATGTTTATATAGATAGCAGCGTAGTTATTTCCATGTTTAAACAGATAGCAGTGTAGATATTTCCATTGATATACAGATAGCTGTGTAGATATTTGCATGTTCATACAGATAGCGGTGTAGATATTTCCATGTTCATACAGATAGCGGTGTAGTTATTTCCATGTTCATAGAGATGGCGGTGTAGATATTTACATGTTCATACAGATGGCGGTGCAGATATTTCCATGTTCGTACGGATGGCAGTGTAGATATTTCCATGTTCATACAGGTGGCGGTGTAGATATTTCCATGTTTATACAGATAGCAGTCTAGTTATTTCCATGTTTACAGAGATAGCAGTGTAGATATTTCCATTGACATACAGATAGCTGTGTAGATATTTGCATGTTCATACAGATAGCGGTGTAGATAATTCCATGTTCATACAGATAGCGGTGTATATATTTCCATGTTCATACAGATAACGGTGTAGATATTTCCATATTCGAACAGATAGCGGTATAGATATTTCCATGTTCATATAGTTAGCGGTGTAGATATTTCCATGTTCATAAAGATGGTGGTGTAGATATTTACATGTTCATACAGATGACGGTGTAGATATTTCCATGTTCGTACAGATGGCCTTGTAGATATTTCCATGTTCATAGAGACAGCGTTGTAGATATTTCCATGTTTATACAGATAGCGGTGAAGATATTTCCATGTTTATACAGATAGCGGTGTAGATATTTTCATGTTTATACAGATAACAGTGTAGATATTTCCATGTTTATACAGATAGCGGTGAAGATATTTCCATGTTTATACAGATAGCGGTGTAGATATTTTCATGTTTATACAGATAACAGTGTAGATATTTCCATGTTTATAGAGATAGTGGTGTAGATAATTTCAATTTTATACAGATTGCAGTGTAGATATTTCCAAGTTCATACAGATAGCGGTGTAGATATTTCCACGTTTATAGAGATGGCGGTGTAGATATTTCCATGTTCATACAGACGTCGGTGTAGATATTTCCATGTTTATAGAGATGGCGGTGTAGATATTTTCATGTTTACACAGATGGCAGTGTACATATTTCCATGTTTACACAGATTGCTTTGTAGACATTTCCATGTTTACACAGATAGCGGTGTGGATATTTCCGTGTTTATGCAGATAGCGGTGTAGATATTTCCATATTTATACAGATGGCGGTGTAGATATTTCCATGTTCATACAGATGGCGGTGTAGATATTTCGAAGTTTATAGAGATAGCGCTGTAATTATTTCCATATTTATAGAGAAATCTGTGTAGCTATTTCAATGTATATTCAGATAGCTTTGTAGATATTTCCATGTTCATGCAGATAGCGGTGAAGATATTTCCATGTTCATCCAGATGCCGTTGTACATATATCCGTGTTCATACAGATGGCGGTGTAGATATTTCCATGTTCATAGAGATGGCGTTGTAGGTATTTCCATGTTTATGCAGATAGCGGTATAGATATTTACATGTTTATACAGATGGTGGTGTAGATATTTCCATGTTTATAGAGATGGTGGTCTAGATATTTCCATGTTTATAGAGATAGTGGTGTAGTTATTTCCAAGTTTATAGAGAAAGCGTTGTAGATATTTCCAAGTTTATACAGATAGCGGTGTAGATATTTTCATGTTTATGCAGATAACAGTGTAGATATATCCATGTTTATAGAGATAGTGGTGTAGATAATTTCAATTTTATACAGATATCAGTGTAGGTATTTCCAAGTTCATACAGATAGCGGTGTAGATATTTCCACGTTTATAGAGATGGCGGTGTAGATATTTCCATGTTCATACAGATGGCGGTGTAGATATTTCCATGTTTATAGAGATGGCGGTGTAGATATTTCCATGTTTACACAGATGGCGGTGTAGACATTTCCATGTTTACACAGATTGCGGTGTGGATATTTCCATGTTTATGCAGATAGCGGTGTAGATATTTCCATGTTTATACAGATAGCGGTGCGGATATTTCCATGTTTGTACAGATAGTTGGGCAGATATTTCCATGTTCGTACAGATAGCGGTGTAGATATTTCCATATTCATACAGATAGCGGTGTAGATATTTCCATGTTCATACAGATAGCGGTGTAGATATTTCCATGTTCATACACATAGCGGTGTAGATATTTCCATGTTCATACAGTTAGCGGTGTAGATATTTCCATGTTCATACAGATGGCGGTGTAGATATTTACATATTCATACAGATGGCGGTGTAGATATTTACATGTTCGTACAGATGGCAGTGTTGATATTTCTATGTTCATACAGGTGGCGGTGTAGATATTTCCATGTTTTTACAGATAGCAGTGTAGTTATTTCCATGTTTGTAGAGATAGCAGTGTGGATATTGCCATTGATATACAGATAGCGTTGTAGATATTTCCATGTTCATACAGATAATGGTGTAGATATTTCCATGTTCATACAGATAGCGGTGTAGAGATTTCCACGTTCATACAGTTAGCGGTGTAGATATTTCCATGTTCATGCAGATGGCGGTGTAGATATTTACATGTTCATACAGATGGCGGTGTTGGTATTTCCATGTTCGTACAGATGGCGGTGTAGATATTTCCATGTTCATAGAGATGGCGGTGGAGTTATTTCCATGTTTATGCAGATAGCATTATAGATATTCCCATGTTTATACAGATGGTGCTGTAGGTATTTCCATGTTTATAGAGACGGCGGTGTAGATATTTCCATGTTTATACAGATAACGGTGTAGCTATTTCCATGTTCATACAGATAGCGGTGTAGATATTTCCATGTTCATACAGTTAACGGTGTAGATATTTCCATGTTCATACAGATGGCGGTGTAGATATTTCCATGTTCATACAGATAGCGGTGTAGGTATTTCCATGTTCATACAGATAGCTGTGTAGATATTTCCATGTTCATACAGATAGCGGTGTAGTTATTTCCATGTTCATACAGATAGCGGTGTAGATATTTCCATGTTCATACAGATGGCGGTGTACATATTTACATGTTTATAGAGATGGCAGTCTAGATATTTTCTGGTTTATACAGATAGCGGTGTAGATATTTCCGTGTTTATAGAGATAACGGTGTAGATATTTCCAATTTTATACAGATAGCATTGTACATATTTCCATGTTCATACAGATAGCGGTGTAGATATTTCCATGTTTACAGAGATGGCGGTGTAGATATTTCCATGTTTATGCAGATGGCGGTGTAGATATTTACATGTTTATAGAGATGGCGGTGTAGTTATTTCCATGTTTATGGAGATAGCGGAGTAGATATTTCCATGTTTATACAGATGGAGGTGTAGATATTTCCATGTTTATAGAGATGGCGGTGTAGATATTTCCATGTTTATTCAGATGACGGTGTAGATATTTCCATGTTTATACAGATGGCGGTGTAGATATTTCCATGTTTATACAGAAAGCGGTGTAGATATTTCCATGTTTACACAGATAGCGGTGTAGATATTTCCAAGTTTATGCAGATGGCGGTGTAGATATTTACATGTTTATAGAGTTGGCGGTCTAGATATTTCGATGTTTTTAGAGATAGATGTGTAGTTATTTCAAAGTTTATAGAGACTGCGGTGCAGATATTTCCATGTTTATACAGATAGCGGTGTAGATATTTCCATGTTTATAGAGATAGCGGTGTAGTTATTTCCATGTTTATACAGATAGCGTTGAAGATATTTCCATGTTTACACAGATAGCCGTGTGGATATTTCCATGTTTATATAGATAGTGGTGTAGATATTTCCAAGTTTATGCAGATTGCGGTGCAGGTATTTCCATGTTCATACAGATAGCAGTATAGATATTTCCACGTTCATACAGATAGCAGTGTAGATATTTCCATGTTCATACAGATGGCCGTGTAGATATTTCCATGTTCATACAGATGGCGTTGTAGATATTTCCATGTTCATACAGATAGCGGTGTAGATATTTCCATGTTCATACAGATAGCGGTTTAGATATTTCCATGTTCATACAGATAGAGGTGTAAATAATTCCACCTTTATAGAGATGGCGGTGTAAATATTTTTATGTTCATACAGATGGCGTTGTAGATATTTACATGTTTATAGAGATGGCAGTCTTGATATTTTCTGGTTAATACAGATAGCCGTGTAGATATTTCCAAGTTTATAGAGATAGCGTTGTAGATATTTCCATGTTTATACAGATAGCGGTGTAGATATTTCCATGCTTATACAGATGGCGGTGTAGATATTTCCATGTTTATACAGATAGCGGTGTAGATATTTCCATGCTTATACAGATGGCATTGTAGATATTTCCATGTTTACGCAGATAGCGGTGTAGATATTTCCATCTTAATACAGATGGTGGTGCAGGTATTTCCATGTTCATACAGATGGCGATGTAGATATTTCTGAATTTATAGAGATAGCGGTGTAGTTATTTCCAACTCTATAGAGATAGCGGTGTAGATATTTCCACGTATATGCAGATAGCTGTGTAGATATTTCTATGTTCATACAGATAGCGGTGTAGATATTTCCATGTTCATAGAGATAGCGGTGTAGATATTTCCATGTTCATACAGATAGCGGTATAGATATTTCCATGTTCATACAGATACCGGTGTAAATAATTCCAACTTTATAGAGATGGCGGTGTAAATATTTCTATGTTCATACAGATGGCGGTGTAGATATTTACATGTTTATAGAGATGGCAGTCTAGATATATTCTGGTTTATACAGATAGCGGTGTAGATATTTCCAAGTTTATAGAGATAGCGTTGTAGATAATTCCATGTTTATACAGATAGCAGTGTAGATATTTCCATGTTTATACAGATGGCCGTGTAGATATTTCCATGTTTATACAGATGGTGGTGTAGATATTTCCATGTTTATACAGATAGTGGTGTAGATATTTCCATCTTAATACAGATGGTGGTGCTGATATTTCCAAGTTCATACAGATTGCAATGTAGATATTTCCAAGTTTATAGAGATAGCGGTGTAGTTATTTCCAACTCTATAGAGATAGCGGTATATATATTTCCAATTTTATACAGATAGCACTGTAGACATTTCCATGTTCATACAGATAGCGGTGTAGATATTTCCACGTTTATAGAGATGGTGGTGTAGATATTTCCATGTTCATACAGATGGCGGTGTAGATATTTCCATGCTTATAGAGATGGCGGTGTAGATATTTCCATGTTCATACAGATGGCGGTGCAGATATTTCCATGTTCTTACAGATAGCGGTGTAGATATTTCCATGTTCGTACAGATGGCGGTGTAGATATTTCCATGTTCATACAAATGGCGGTGTAGATATTTCCATCTTCATAGAGATGGCGGTGTAGTTATTTCCGTGTTCATAGAGATGGCGGTGTAGATATTTCCATGTTCATCCAGATAGCGGTGTAGATATTTCCATATTCATCCATATGCCAGTGTAGATATATCCATGCTCATACAGATGGCGCTGAAGTTATTTGCATGTTTATACAGATGGCTGTGTAGATATTTCCATGTTCATACACATGGTGGTATAGATATTTCCATGTTCACACAGATGGCGATGTGCATATTTCCATGTTCATACAGATGGCAGTGTAGGTATTTTCATGTTCATAGAGTTGGCGGTGTAGATAGTTCCATGTTTATAGAGATAATGTTGTACATACTTCCATGTTTATACAGATGGCGGTATAGATATTTTCTTGTTCATTCAGATAGCCATGTATATATTTCCAGGTTTATTTAGATGGCGTTGTAAATCTTTCCTTCTTTATACAGATAGCGGTATAGATATTTCCATGTTTATAGAGATAGCGGTGAAGATATTTCCATGTTTATAGAGATATCGGTGTAGATATTTCCATGTTCCTACAGATAGCGGTTTAGATATTTCCATCTTTATACAGATGGCGGTGTAGATAATTCCATGTTTATAAAGATGGCGGTGTAGATATTTCCATGTTTATAGAGAAGGCGGTGTAGATATTTCCGTCTTTATACAGATGGCGGTGTAGATATTTCCATGTTTATAGAGATAGCCGTGTAGGTATTTCCATATTTATACAGATAGCAGTGTAGATATTTCCATGTTTACACACATAGCAGTGTAGACAATTCCATGTTTACACCGATAGCGTTGTAGATATTTCCATGTTCTGGTAGCAGTGTAGATATTTCCTTGTTCACACAGATACCGGTGTTGATATTTCCATGTTCACACAGATGGCGGTGTAGATATTTCCTTGTTCATGCAGATCGCGGTGTAGATATTTCCATGTTCATACAGATGGTGGTGTAGATATTTCCATGGTGATACAGATGGCGGTGAAGACATTTCCATGTTTATACAGATGGCGTTGTAGATATTTCCATGTTGCTACAGATAGCGGTGTAGATAGTTCCATCTTTATACAGATGATGTAGATATTTGCATGTTTATAAAGATGGCGGTGTAGATATTTCCATGTTTATATAGATGGCAGTGTAGATATTTTCATGTTCATACAGATGGCGGTGAAGTTATTTCCATGTTTATAGAGTTGCTGATGTAGATATTTCCATGTTTATAGAGATTGCGGTGAAGATATTTCCATGTTCATACAGATGGCGGTGTAGATATTTCCATGTTTATACAGATGGCAGTGTAGATATTCCCATGTTTATTCAGATGGCAGTGTAGATATTTCCATCTTTATACAGATTGCGGTGTAGATATTTTCATGTTTATACATATGGCGGTGTAGATATTTCCATCTTTATAGATATAGCTTTGTAGCTATTTCCATGTTCATACAGATGCCATTTGAGATATTTCCATGTTTATAGAGATGGCGGTGTAGATATTTCCATGTTTATACAGATGGCGTTGGAGTTATTTTCATGTTCATAGAGACAACGGTGTAGATATTTCCATGTTTATAGAGATAGCGGTGTAGATGTTTCCATGTTTATAGAGATAGCGGTGTAGACATTTCCATGTTTATACAGATAGCGGTGTAGATATTCCCATGTTCTTACAGATAGTTGTGTAGATATTGCTATGTTTACAGAGATGGCGGTGTAGATATTTTCATGTTTATACAGATGGAGGTGTAGATATTTCCTTGTTTATATAGATAGCGTTGTAGATATTTCCATGTTTATAGAGATAGCGGTGCAGATATTTCCATGTTTATACAGATAGCGGTGTAGGAATTTCCATGTTCATACAGATAGCGGTTTAGATACTTCCATCTTTATACAGATGGTGGTGCACATATTTAATTGTTCATACAGATGGAGGTGTAGATATTTCCATGTTTATAGAGATGGCAGTGTAGATATTTCCCTGTTTATACAGATGGTGGTGTAGATATATCCATGTTTATAGAGATGGCGGTGTAGGTATTTCCATCTTTATACAGATAGTGGGGTAGATATTTCCATGTTTACACAGATAGCGGTGTAGACATTTCAAAGTTTATACAGATACCGTTGTAGATATTTCCATATTTATACAGATAGCGGTGTAGATATTTCTATGTTTATACAGATAGCGGTGAAGATATTTCCAGGTTTATAAATATAGCGGTGTAGATATTTCCATGTTTATACATATAGCGGTGTAGATATTCCCATGTTTGTACAGATAGCGGTGAAGATATTTCCATGGTTATACAGATAGTGGTGTAGATATTTCCATGTTTATACAGATAGCGGTGTATATATTTCCATGTTTATACAGATAGTGGTGTAGATATTTCCTTGTTCATACAGATGGCAGTGTAGATATTTCCATGTTCATACAAATGGTGGTGGAGATATTTGCATGTTCATATGGATGGCGCTGTAGATACTTCCGTGTACATAAAGATGGTGGAGTAGATATTTCCATGTTCATACAGATGGCAGTATAGATATTTCCATGTTTATAGAGATGGCGGTGGAGATATTTCCATGTTTATACAGAGAGCGGTGTAAAGGTTTACATGTATATAGAGATGATGTAGATATTTTCATGTTTATACAGATACCGGTGTAGGTATTTCCATGTTTATAGAGATGTCGGTGTAGATATTTCTATGTTTATAGAGATGGCGGGGAAGATATTTCCATGTTTATAGAGATAGCTGTGTAGATATTTCCATGTTTATACAGATAGCGGTGTAGATATTTGTATGTTTAAAGAGACAGCGGTGTAGATATTTCCATATTTATAGAGATAGCGGTGTAGATATTTCCATGTTCATACAGAGGGCGGTGTAGATATTTCCATGTTTATACACATGGCGGTGTAGATATTTCCATGTTTATACAGATAGCGGTGTGGATATTTCCATGTTTATACAGATGGCGGTGTACATATTTCCATCTTTATACAGATAGCGGTGTAGATATTTCCATGTTTATACAGATTGCGGTGTACATATTTCTATTTTATAGAGATAGCGGTGCAGATATTTCCAAGTTCGTACAGATGGCGTTTTAGATATTTCCATGTTTATAGAGATGGCGGTGTAGATATTTCCATATTTAAAGAGATGGCGGTGTAGATATTTCCATGTTTATACAGATGGCGGTGTAGATAATTCCATGTTTATAGAGGTAGCTGTTTAGATACTTGCATGTTTATACAGATTGCGCTGAAGACATTTTCATGTTCACACAGATAGCGGTGGAGATATTTCCATGTTTATAGAGATGGCGGTGTAGATATTCCTTGTTTACAAAGATAGCGGTGTAAATATTTCCATGTTTATAGAGATAGCGGTGTAGATATTTCCATGTTTATACTGATAGCGGTGTAGCTATTTCCAAGTTCATACAGATAGTGGTGTGGATATATCCATCTTTATACAGATGGCGGTGTAGATATTTCCATGTTTATACAGATGGTGGTGTAGATATTTCCATGTTTATAGAGATGTCGGTCTAGATATTTCCATGTTAATAGAGATAGCTGTGTTGTTATTTCCATGTTTATAGAGATAGCGGTGTAGATATTTCCATGTTTATACAGATAACGGAGTAGATATTTCCATGTTTATACAGTTAGGGCTGTAGATATTTCCACGTTCATACAGATGCCGGTGTAGATATTTCCATGTTCCTACAGATGGCGTTGAAGATATTTCCATGTTTATACATATGGCTGTGTAGATATTTCCATTTTCATACGGAAGGCGGTGTAGATATTTCCGTGTTTATATGCATAGAGGTGTAGATATTTCCATGTTTATACAGATGGCGGTGTAGATATTTCCATGTTTATTCAGATAGCCGTGTAGATATTTCCATCTTTATACAGATAGCGGTGTAGATATTTCCATGTTTATAGAGATGGCGGTGTACATATTTTCATGTTTATAGAGATAGCCGTGTAGATACTTCCATGTTTATACAGATGGCGCTGTAGATATTTTCATGTTCATCCAGATAGCGGTGGAGATATTTCCATATTTATAGAGATGGCGGTGTAGATATTTCCTTGCTTATACAGATAACGGTGTAGATTTTTCCATGTTCAGACAGATGGCGGTGTATATATTTTCATGTTCATACAGATGGCGGTGTAGACATTTCCATGTTCGTACAGATGGTAGTGAAGTTATTTCCATGTTTATACAGATGGCGGAGTAGATATTTCCATGTTCATGCAGATGGCAGTGTAGATATTTCCATGTTTATACGGATAGCGGTGTAGATATTTCCATGTATTTACAGATAGTGGTGTAGATATTTCCATGTTTATACAGATGGCGGTGTAGATATTTCCATGTTCTGAGAGATGGTGGTGTAGATATTTCCGTGTTCATACAGTTGGCGGTGTAAATATTTCCGTGTTCATACAGATTGCGGTGTAGGTATTTCCATCTGTAGACAGACGGCGGTGTAAATATTTCCATGTTTATTCAGATAGCGGTGTACATATTTCCATCCTTATACAGATAGCGGTGTAGATATTTCCATGTTTATAGACATGACGGTGTAGATATTTCCTTGTTTATACAGATAGTGGTGTAGATCTTTCCAAGTTTACAGAGATAGCGTTGTAGATATTTCAATATTTATACAGTTGGCGGTGTAAGTATTTCCATGTTCATACAGATAGCGGTGTAGATATTTCCATGTTCATACAGATGGCGGTGTAGACAATTCCATCTTTATACAGATGGTGGTGTAGATATTTCCATGTTTATTCAGAATGCGGTGTAGATATTTCCATGTTTATAGAGATGGCGGTCTAGATATTTCCATGTTAATAGAGATAGCAGTGTTGTTATTTCCATGTTTATAGAGGTAGCGGTGTAGATATTTCCATGTTTATACAGATAGCGGTATAGATTTTTCCATTTTTATACAGATGGCAGTGTTGATATTTCCATGTTTATAGAGAGAGTGGTGTAGTTATTTCCAAGTTTATAGAGATAGCAGTGTAGATATTTCCATGTTTATACAGATAGCAGTGTAGATATTTCCGTGTTTATAGAGATGGCTGTCTAGTTATTTCCTTGTTTACACAGATAGCGGTGTAGATATTTCCATGTTCATAGAGATAGCAGTGAAGATATTTTCATGTTCATACAGATAGCGGTGTACATATTTCCACCTTTATAGAGATTGCGGTGTAGATATTTTCATGTTCATACAGTTGGCTGTGTAGATATTTCCATGTTTATGCAGACTGCTGTGTAGGTATTTCCATGTTTATACAGATAGCGGTGTAGATATTTCAATGTTTATACAGAGGGCGGTTTAGATATTTTCATGTTTACAGAGATAGTGGTGTAGATATTTCCATGTTGATTCACATTGCGGCCTAGATATTTCCATGTTTATTGAGATATCATTGTAGATATTTCCATGTTTGTACAGATAGCGGTGCAGATATTTCCATGTTTATACAGATGGCAGTGTAGATATTTCCACGTTTATAGAGATGGCTCTCTAGATATTTCCATGTTTATAGAGAGAGTGCTGCAGTTATTTCCAAGTTTATAGAGATAGCGGTGTAGATATTTCCATGTTTATACAGATAGCGGTGTAGATATTTCCATGTTTATACTGATAGCGGTGTAGACATTTCCATGTTTACACACATAGTGTTGTTGATATTTACGTGTTTATAGAGATAGCGGCGTAGTTATTTCCATGTTTATACAAATAGCGGCGTAGATATTTCCATGTTCATACAGATAGCGGTGTAGATATTTCAATGTTTATACAGAGGGCGGTTTAGATATTTTCATGTTTACAGAGATAGTGGTGTAGATATTTCCATGTTGATTCACATTGCGGCCTAGATATTTCCATGTTTATTGAGATATCATTGTAGGTATTTCCATGTTTGTACAGATAGCGGTGCAGATATTTCCATGTTTATACAGATGGCAGTGTAGATATTTCCACGTTTATAGAGATGGCTCTCTAGATATTTCCATGTTTATAGAGAGAGTGCTGCAGTTATTTCCAAGTTTATAGCGATAGCGGTGTAGATATTTCCATGTTTATACAGATAGCGGTGTAGATATTTCCATGTTTATACAGATAGCGGTGTAGACATTTCCATGTTTACACACATAGTGTTGTCGATATTTACGTGTTTATAGAGATAGCGGCGTAGTTATTTCCATGTTTATACAAATAGCGGCGTAGATATTTCCATGTTCATACAGATAGCGGTGTAGATATTTCCAAGTTCATACAGATAGCAGTGAAGGTGTTTCCATGTTTATACAGATAGCTGTGTAGATATTTCCATCTTCATTCAGATGGCAGTGTAGATATTTCCACGGTCATACAAATGGCGGTGTAGATATTTCCATGTTCATTGAGATGGCGGTGTAGATATTTCCATGTTTTTATAGATAGCGGTGTGGTTATATCCATCTTTATACAGATAGCGGTGTAGATATTTGCATGTTTATACAGATAGCGGTGTAGATATTTCCATCTTAATACAGATGGCGGTGCAGATATTTCCATGTTCATACTGACGGCGGTGTAGATATTTCCATCTTTATGGAGATAGCAGTGTAGATATTTCCATGTTCAAACAGATGGCTGTTTAGATATTTCCACGTTTATAGTGATGATGGTGTAGATATTTCCTTGTTTATAGAGATGGCGGTTTAGATATTTTCACGTTCATACAACTGGCGGAGTAGGTACTTACATGTTTATAGAGTTGGCGTTGTAGATATTTCCATATTTATAGAGATAGCAGTATAGATATTTCCATGTTCATACAGACGGCCGTCAAGATATTTGCATGTTTATACAGGTGGTTGTGTAGATATTTCCATGTTCATACAGATGGCGGTGTAGATATTTCCATGTTTATTCAGATAGCGGTGTATGTATTTCCATGTTTATACAGATAGCGGTGAAGATATTTCCATGTTCACACAGATGGCGGGTTAGATATTTCCTTGTTCATGGAGATGGCTGAGTAGATATTTTCATGTTCATACAGATGGCGGTGTAGATATTTCCATGTTCATACAGATGGCGGTGTAGGTATTTCTATGTTTATACAGAAGGCTGTGTAGGTATTTCCATGTTGATACAGTTAGTGGTGTAGATATTTCCATGTTGATACAGATAGCGGTGTAGTTATTTCCATCTTTATACAGATGATGTAGATATTTGCATGTTTAAAAAGATGGCGGTGTAGATATTTCCATGTTTATACAGATGGCTGTGTAGATATTTCCATCTTTATAGAGATAGTGGTGTAGATATTTTCACGTTCAAACACATGGTGGTTTAGATATTTCCACTTTTATAGAGATGACGGTGTATATATTTCGATGTTTATAGAGATGGCTGTGTAGATATTTCCATGTCCATAGAGATGGCGGTGTAGATATTTCCGTGTTCATACAGATGGCGGTGTAGATATTTCCATGTTCATACAGATGGAGGTATAGATATTTCCATGTTCATACAGATGGCGGTGTCTATATTTCCATATTCATACAGATGGCGGTGTAGATATTTCCATGTTCATACGGGTGGCGGTGTAGATATTTCCATGTCTATAGAGATGGCTGTGTCAATATTTCGATATTCATACAGAAGGCGGTGTAGATATTTCCATGTTCATACAGATGGCGGTGAAGATATTTCCATGTTCATACAGATGGCGGTGTTGATGTTTAAATGTTCATGCAAATGGCGGTGTAGGTATTTCCATGTTCATAGAGATGGCGGTGTAGATATTTCCATGTTTATAGAGATAGCGGTGTAGTTACTTCCATGTTTATACAGATAGCGGTGTAGATATTTCCATGTATATACAGATAGTTGTGTAGATATTTCCATCTTCATACAGACAGCAGTGTACATATTTCCAGGTTCATACAGATAGCGGTGTAGATATTTCATGTTCATACATATAGCGGTGTAGATATTTCCATGTTCATATAGATAGCGGTGTAGATATTTCCATGTTCATACAGATAGTGATGTAGATATTTCCACCTTTATAGAGATGGCGGTGCAGATATTTCCATGTTCATACAGATGGCGGTGTAGGTATTTCCATGTTTATAGAGTTGCTGGTGTAGATATTTCCTTGTTTACAGAGATAGCGGTGTAGATATTTCCATGTTCATACAGATGGCGCTGAAGTTATTTGCATGTTTATACAGATGGCTGTGTAGATATTTCCAAGTTCTTACAGATGGTGGTATAGATATTTCCATGTTCACACAGATGGCGATGTGCATATTTCCATGTTCATACAGATGGCAGTGTAGCTATTTTCATGTTCATAGAGTTGGCGGTGTAGATATTTCCATGTTTATAGAGATAATGTTGTAGATACTTCCATGTTTATACAGATGGCGGTATAGATATTTTCTTGTTCATTCAGATAGCCGTGTAGATATTTCCAGGTTTATTTAGATGGCGTTGTAAATCTTTCCTTCTTTATACAGATAGCGGTGTAGATATTTCCACGTTTATAGAGATAGCGGTGAAGATATTTCCATGTTTATAGAGATATCGGTGTAGATATTTCCATGTTCCTACAGATAGCGGTGTAGATATTTCCATCTTTATACAGATGGCAGTGTAGATATTTCCATGTTTATACAGATGGCGGTGTAGATATTTCCATGTTTATAGAGAAGGCGGTGTAGATATTTCCGTCTTTATACAGATGGCGGTGTAGATATTTCCGTGTTCATACAGTTGGCGGTGTAGATATTTCCGTGTTCATACAGATTGCGGTGTAGGTATTTCCATCTGTAGACAGATGGCGGTGTAGATATTTCCATGTTTATTCAGATAGCGGTGTAGATATTTCCATCCTTATACAGATAGCGGTGTAGATATTTCCATGTTTATAGACATGACGGTGTAGATATTTCCTTGTTTATACAGATAGTGGTGTAGATCTTTCCATGTTTACAGAGATAGCGGTGTAGATATTTCAATATTTATACAGTTGGCCGTGTAAGTATTTCCATGTTCATACTGATAGCGGTGTAGATATTTCCATGTTCATACAGATGGTGGTGTAGATAATTCCATCTTTATACAGATGGTGGTGTAGATATTTCCATGTTTATTCAGAATGTGGTGTGGATATTTCCATGTTTATAGATATGGCGGTCTAGATATTTTCCTGTTAATAGAGATAGCGTTGTTGTTATTTCCGTGTTTATAGAGATAGCGGTGTAGATATTTCCATGTTTATACAGATAGCGGAGTAGATATTTCCATGTTTATACAGATAGGGCTGTAGATATTTCCATGTTCGTACAGATGGCGGTGTAGATATTTTCATGTTCATACAGATGCCGGTGGAGATATTTCCATGTTCCTACAGATGGTGGTGAAGATATTTCCATGTTTATACAGATGGCGGTGTAGGTATTTCCATTTTCGTACAGATGGCGGTGTAGATATTTCCAAGTTTATACGGATAGAAGTGTAGATATTTCCATCTTTATACAGATAGCTGTGTAGCTATTTCCATGTTTATTGAGATAGTGGTGTAAATATTTCCATGTTTATACAGATAGCTGTGTAAATGTTTACAAGTTTATACAGATAGCGGTGTAGATACTTCCATGTTTATGGAGACAGCGGTGTAGATATTTCCAGGTTTATACAGACAGTGGTGTAGATATTTCCATCTTTA
Organism: Gorilla gorilla gorilla; assembly: GCF_029281585.2. NCBI lineage: Eukaryota > Metazoa > Chordata > Mammalia > Primates > Hominidae > Gorilla > Gorilla gorilla. The sequence continues at coordinate 4,075,404 of NC_073227.2, read as the reverse complement.
TACAGACAGTGGTGTAGATATTCCCAGGTTTATACAGACAGTGGTGTAGATATTTCCATGTTTATAGAGATAGCAGTGTAGATGTTTCCATGTTTATAGAGATAGCGGTGTAGATATTTCCATGTTTATACAGATAGCGGTGTAGATATTCCCATGTTCTTACAGATAGCGGTGTAGATATTGCTATGTTTACAGAGATGGCGGTGTAGATATTTTCATGTTTATACAGATGGAGGTGTAGATATTTCCTTGTTTATACAGATAGCGGTGTAGATATTTCCATGTTTATACAGATAGCGGTGTAGGAATTTCCATGTTCATACAGATAGCGGTTTAGATACTTCCATTTTATATAGATGGCGGTGCACATATTTAAATGTTCATACAGATGGCGGTGTAGATATTTCCATGTTCATAGAGATGGCAGTGTAGATATTTCCCTGTTTATACAGATGGCGGTGTAGATATTTCCGTGTTTATAGAGATGGCGGTGTAGGTATTTCCATCTTTATACAGATAGTGGGGTAGGTATTTCCATGTTTACACAGATAGCGGTGTAGACATTTCCAAGTTTATACAGATACCGTTGTAGATATTTCCATGTTTATAGAGATAGCGGTGTAGATATTTCCATGTTTATATAGATGCCAGTGTAGATATCTCCATGTTTATACAAGTAGCGGTGTAGAAATTTCCTTGTTTATACAGATAGCGGTGTGCAAATTTCCATGTTTATACAGATAGCGGTGTAGAAATTTCCATGTTTATACAGGCAGCAGTGTAGATATTTCCACGTTTATAGAGACAGCGTTGTAGATATTTCCATGTTTATACAGACAGCAGTGTAGATATTACCATGTTTATAGAGACAGCGGTGTAGATATTTTCATGTTTATAGAGACAGTGGTGTAGATATTTCCATGTTTATACAGAGAGCGGTGTAGATATTTCCTTGTTTACACAGATAGCGTTGTAGATGTTTCCATGTTTATAGAGACAGCGGTGTAGATGTTTCCATGTTTATACAGATAGCGGTGTAGATATTTCCATGTTTATAGAGATAGCGGTGTAGATATTTCCATGTTTGTAGAGATAGCCGTGTAAATATCTCCTTGTTTATAGAGATACCGTTGTGTATATTTCCATGTTTACAGAGATACCGGCGTAAATACTTGCATGTTTATAGAGATAGCGGTGTAAATATTTCCATGTTTATAGAGATAGCGGTGTGGATATTTCCATGTTTATACAGATAGCAGTGTAGATATTTCCATGTTTATACAGAGAGCGGTGTTAAGGTTTACATGTTTGTAGAGATGGTGTAGATATTTCCATGTTTATACAGATAGCGGTGTAGATATTTCCATGTTTATAGAGATAGCAGTGTAGATATTTCCATATTTATACAGATAGAGGTGTAGATATTTCCATGTTTATACATATAGCGGTGTAGATATTTCCATGTTTATGCAGAGAGCTTTGTAGATATTTCCATGTTTACAGAGATAGCGGTGTAGATATTTCCATGTTTATAGAGATAGTGTTGTAGATATTTGCATGTTTATAGAGATGGCAGTGTATATATTTCCATGTTTATACTGGTAGCGGTGTAAATATTTCCATGTTTATAGAGGGAGCGTTGTAAATATTTCCATGTTTATACAGATAGTGGTGTAAATATTTCCATGTTTATAGAGATAGCGGTGTAAATATTTCCATGTTTATAGAAATAACGGTGTAATTATTTGCATGTTTATAGAGATAGCGGTGCAAATAATTTGATGTTTATAGAAATAGCGGTGGAGATATTTCCATGTCTTTCGAGATAGCGGTGTAAATATTTCCATGTTTATACAGAAAGGGGTGTAGATATTTCCACGTTTATAGAGATAGCGGTGTAGATACTTCCACGTATATACAGATAGCGGTGTAGGTATTTCCACGTTTATAGAGAGAGCGGTGTAGATATTTCCATGTTGATAGAGATAGCGGTGTAGATATTTCCCTGTTTATAGAGATAGCGGTGTAGATATTTCCATGTTTATAGAGACATCGGTGTAGATATTTCCATGTTCATACAGATAGCGGTGTAAATGTTTACATGTTTATAGACATAGCGGTGTAGATATTTCCATGTTTATATAGATAGCGGTGTAGATATTTCCATGTTTATACAGATAGCGGTGTAGATATTTCCATGTTTGCAAAGATAGCGGTGTAGATATTTCCATGTTTATAGAGATAGCGTTGCAAGTATTTCCATGCTTACTCAGATAGTGGTGTAGATATTTCCATGTTTATAGAGATAGCGGTGTAGATATTTCCATGCTTACCAAGATAGGGTTTTAGATATTTCCTTGTTTATAGAGATAGCTGTGCACATATTTCCATCTGTATAGAGATTGCGGTGTAGATATTTCCACGTTTATATAGATATTGCTGTAGATATTTCCATGTTTATAGAGATAGCGGTGTAGATATTTCCATGTTTATACAGATAGCGGTGTTGATATTTCCATGTTTATGCAGGTAGCGGTTTAGAAATTTCCATGTTTATACAGATAGCGGTGTAGATATTTCCATGTTTATAGAGATAGCTGTGCTCATATTTCCATCTGTATAGAGATTGCTGTGTAGACTTTTCCACGTTTATATAGATAGTGGTGTAGATATTTCCATGTTTATAGAGATAGCGGTGTAAATATTTCCATGTTTATACAGATAGCGTTGTAGATATTTCCATGTTTATACAGGTCGTGGTGTAGAAATTTCCTTGTTTATACAGATAGCGGTGTAGAAATTTCCATGTTTATACAGATAGCGCTGTAGATATTTCCATGTTTATACAGGCAGTTGTGTAGATATTTCCATGTTTAAAGAGACAGTGGTGTAGATATTTCCATGTTTATACAGACAGTGGTGTAGATATTTCCATGTTTATACAGACAGCGTTGTAGATATTTCCATGTTTATACAGACAGCGGTGTAGATATTTCCATGTTTATACAGACAGCGGTGTAGATATTTCCATGTTTATACAGACAGCGGTGTAGATATTTCCATGTTTATACAGACAGCGGTGTAGATATTTCCATGTTTATACAGTCAGCCGTGTCGATATTTCCATGTTTATACAGACAGTGGGGTAGATATTTCCATGTTTATATAGACAGCGTTGTATATTATATGTATTATAAACATTTATTTATTAAATTATTTTTAACATCTTTGTATTCTTATTATCGTATTCAGTTGCTATTTCAGTACAACTAGCAGTAGAAGACTTTATACTGCTTACAAATGTTATTTCAAGTGATAGTGTATCAATAAATAGTTCTATGGTCATAAAACTATAGATCCTGCCTAGTTCTATATATTTTTCCACCTTTAAAAGTCTCCTTTCAGTTTTTCCTTTTCCAGGGCAATGCCTCCATTCTTTGTGCATTCTACTTAAATGATTCTAAAACTCTCCTAGCATCCCTGAAAAAGTAATACAGAATGAGAAGAAAAAAGAAGGTTGTCTGATGTTGGATAAGCTTTTCCAAAAGTATTTTAATAACTGTGCTATTGAACACAATAAAAAATGGCAAGAGGAAAGGCAAGAGAAGCATCCCACTTTATTGATTACCCATACCCGAGGTGAAAACCAAGATGGTTTTGAGTCAAGACAGTGGAGGAACACAGACATTTTCCAGAAGTGTGGTGGTGCAAAGAGTTGGAGATACTCTTTCCTCTGCATTCAAATCATACATGAGAATGACGAGAAAAATCAGGGCCATTGCTGATTGCTAATACATTGGCAAGCAGCCATGCTGTGACCCACAAAAAACCTTATGAGCATCTTTTCTATACCAAGAGATTTGGTAAGAAGAAAGTGTGATCATTTCCCTTGAGAAACATAATCTATTACAGAGAGCTCAGAAATAAATCTAAACATAAAAGACCAAATAAGTTTTGACAAAGGCACCAAGAGGACACAGTAGGGAAAAAATAGTCTCGTCAATAAATGGTGCCGGAAAATCTGGTCGTTCTCATGCGAAAGAATGAAATTGGACCTTTGTCTTACACCGTACACTTAAATGAAATCAAAATGTAAGAACTTCCTAAATTTAAGACCTGAAATCATTAAACTCCTAGAAGAGAACTTAGGGGGAAAACTCCTTGACATTAGAGTTGGCAATGGTATTTTAATATCACACCAAATGCTCTGGCTACAAAAGCAGAAATAAATAATGGGATTACCTCAAGCTAAAAAGCTTCTGCACAGTAAAGGAAACAGTCAGCAAAATAAAATAGCAACCTGCATATCGGGAAAAATATTTGCAAACCATATATCTGATAAGGGGTTAATATTGAAAATTTATGAAGATTTTATACAACTCAGAAATAGATAAATAGATAAAAAATGGGCAAAGGCCCTGAATAGACATTTCTCCACAGAAGACATAAAAATAATCAACTGGTATATGAACAGGTATTCCACATTTCATTGTCATTAATCATCAGGGAAATACAAATCCAAAACTCTTTTAGATACCTCCTCATATCAATTAGGATAGCTATAATAAAAAAAGCGTAACACATTTTAGTAAGAGCGTGGAGAAAAGAGTACTCATACTGTTGGTGCAAATGTGAATTGTGCAGCCATTATGGAATATGGTATGGAGGTTTCTAAAAAAATTAGCAATAAAAGTACCCTATGATTTAGCAATCTCTCTTTTGGGTATATACCCAGAAAAAATGAAATTACCACTTCATAAAGCTGTCTGCACTCCCATGTTCGCTGCAGGATTATTCTTGATAGCCAAGATATGAAAACAACCTAAGTGTCTGTTGATGTACAGATAGATAAACTGTGGTATCTAAAAAACAGTGGAATATTATTCAGCCTTAAAAAAAGAGATTCTGCCATTTTTCACATCCTAGGTGAATCTGGAGGAAATTTTGCTATGTGAAATAAGCCAAACACAAGAAGGAAAATATTGCATGATCTCAATTCTGTGTGGCATCTAAAAATTATATACAGATATAGAGAATGAAACAGTGGTTACCAGAGGCAGGGGCCAAGGGAAGGAAATGGAGATATGTAGCTCAGAGGATATGATGTAACAGATATGGAGGAGAAATGTGTCTAGAGATGTAATGTACAACGTGAGGACTACAGTTAATAACACTTGAGGACTACAGTTAATAACAGATTTGAGATTTGAGATTTGATAAATGAGTAAGTTTTAGCTACTCTTGCCACAAAAAAAGAAAAAAAAGGGCAATTATGTGAGATAATGGATAATTTGCCTCACTGTAATAACCATTTTACTATCTGTATGTATCACATAACCTTATGTTGTATATCTTTAATATACATAATAAAATTTGTTTTAAAAATTAAGAAAAGAAGCTTAGTCTATTAGGTAAGAAATGTATCAATTTAATGGTATTGTAATGATAACTGGAATAGAGATGTAAACAAGTAGCTATTTTAACTCTAGGAAGTTGGAGAATATATTCAATAGAAAGTAGGTAAGTCCTCAGCAGCAATTTTATTTTATTTTATTATTATTATACTTTAGTAATTTCTTAAGATGTTTTCTAGTTTTCTTGCTGTGTAAGAAGAGTGTCTATTGCAAGTTCTGCCAGGGATTAACAGTTCTAGGCCTGTCTCTGATATACATTAAGACTGTTACCAAATGTACATGGTTTAAGAACCTTACCTATATAGTCTTTAATCAGCAAAATAAATATAAGAGGTACTATTTTCCTCATTTTACGAACTTTCTTGTCATTTAGTTTCTTATCAGTTAGAATTCCATTTTAAACACAGTCTGCCTCCAAAACCTACATTTTTTTTTTTTTGAGACGGAGTCTGTTGCCCAGGCTGGAGTGCAGTGGTGCGATCTGGGCTCACTGCCAGCTCTGCCTCCCGGGTTCACGCCATTCTCCTGCCTCAGCCTCCCGAGTAGCTGGGACAGCAGGCACCTGCCATCACGCCTGGCTAATTATTTTTTTGTATTTTTTTAGTAGAGACGGGGTTTCACCGTGTGAGCCAGGATGGTCTCTATCTCCTGACCTCGTAATCCGTCCGCCTCAGCCTCCCAAAGTGCTGGGATTACAGGTGTGAGCCTCTGCACCCAGCCCAAAACCTACGTTCTTAACTGCAAATCGTATAGCCTTTGTATCCTTTTAAGGTCATCATTACATTGAGAATGATGTTTTTAGAAAATGTGAGAAGTTCCCTACATGAGCAGTTTAAACAATGGGAAGTTTGAAGCCAATGATCAAAACTTCACTTTTGGAGGAGAAACGATGCCCATAGTCTCTAATATGTCAAATGGTCACTTAGTAAATGCTGTCGAGAAGTTTAAGGAATGAATGTCTTTAAAAAATAATACTTAATACTTTCTCCTTAGTAATTATTTCTTTAATCACAGTACCTTTTATAATCTGAAATGTATTAAATTGCTTTTAATTCTTATAGTGCTTTTCGGGGACCTAAAAGATAATTTTTTAGACATAAAAGGAAAATAAAAGATCACTATTTGGATAAGGGACCCACCCTCATAGGGAATTGAATTAGAAAATTAGCAAACGACCTCCAGTTCTCTAAAGTCTTATTTTGAGGGGGTTTTTTTTTGCCTGCTTTTTTGAAAAAACTAATTTTTATACTGTGAATCTGTTTATTCATAGAAATGCTAATTCTTCATCCCATTTTTGTGAATCCTTTCATCAAAGATTCTGGCAATGAGTGGAGGTGAAGTAAAGACACAGTGAAGAATACAGAGAAGTAGGAGTCTTTTTTTTTCTTGTCTTCTTTGCAGCAAAAAGGTTTGAAGGAAGCATGCAAAATTTAGGCTGCGATTCTAATGTTGAACAAATGAGCATATCACTTCTCTTACAGAGACCTTAACTGCTTGAAAAAACAGGGGTTTCTTATAAGGAGGAAAAGGCAATGCCACCCTCAGGATTTCTATTTATGAACTTAAATCCTCCTAAAAAGGACCATTGCTATTCTTGAATTTCAAACATTTAATATTTTAATGCTATTTATTTTAATTTTTCTCACTTTCACAACCATCTTTAACACAATTTACTTTCTTTTTTACATGAGACTGATTATGACCTACTACAAACGGGTTATTAAGTTTGCTAAAAATTTAGGTCTTCAGTGCCTTGAAATATTTTCAGATTTTGTAGAAAAAAATAGCAAACATAAATGGCAACCAATTTTGGTAAATGAGAGAACAAGTTATTGGATTTGTTCAAGAACTGTTTGGGATACATAGAGGTTAGGAAGTTTTGCAGAATTTTGATAGCCTTGGATAATTTAATCGAATGTTTCCATACTTATTTATATTATGATATAAAAGTGCAGTTACTTAAAATGTAACCCAGGTGTACAGGTTTTCAAGGAGTCTCTCTCTCTCTCTGCCAGTTAAAACACCACACACTGACTATGATGTTAAATTATCTCTGATTTTTATTTATGATAACTGAAGGGCTGAAAAACCTACATAGCATGACAAATACAACATATCTCAACAAAACTTCTCTGGACCTTCAAAAACTCTAAGGGACAGGCTGCAGGGTGAATCACTGTTGGATGTAATTTTTGCCTGGACATAGCGAAATTACAGTGTATCAGAAAAGTTCAATGCCAGAGTGGATTTTAGACCTGGGATCATGTTGCCATTTATGAGGAACTAGACAAATACTCTGTATGTTTTCATTTAAGGGAATGTTTAACATGATCTGCACATCTTAGCTCTCAAGTCAAACTTGGCATCAGGACAAACCCTAAAAGAAGGCAGATGAGGAGTGAGCTCCAGAGAGCAGAGCCAGTACCTAGGTGTCTTCCCATAGTTCCAGTGTTCTGAAAAGTCCATTTCTCCTGGACGGGTTATTTGATGTTGAGGCCAATCAAAATGCTACCTCATCATTTTTGAAAGCTTATCTTTATTTTTTTTTAGATCAAAATTGTTACTCTGAATTGTTTCTTTAGGATAGATCACAAAAAGGGAAATTTGGGGTTTGAGTTTTTTGTAGTTGTTGTTTTGTTTTGTTTTTGAAACAGGGTCTTGCTCTGTTGCCCAGGCTGGGGTGCAGTGGTGCGATCTTGGCTCACTGCAACCTCTGCTTCCCGGATTCAAGTGATTCTCCTGCCTCAGCCTCCCTAGTGGCTAGACTACAGGTGAGCACCACCGTGCCCAGCTAATTTTTGTATTTTTAGTGGAGATGGGGTTTTGCCATGTTGGCCAGGCTGGTCTCGAACTCCTGACCTCAGGTGATCCACTCGCCTTGGCCTCCCGAAGTGCTGAGATTACAGGCATGAGCTGCCATGCCTGGCCTAAATTGTCATTTAATGACATTCAACACATTTTGCCAAATGTTTCCCCAAAACATTATGCTAATTAACAATCATATCAACAAAGTAAAACTGTGGCAGTGTCCCTGTGTTTGAAGTCCATTTTGAAATTTACTTTCACTTTTCATGATTATGCAAATACTATTTATAAGTTCCTATTTTTGTGAACAAATACTTTGTTTCCTCAAGACTAAAATAAATAATGCTACTTTATGTAGTGCTTTCTTTCGTTCCAAGAGATAATGTGTATACTGGAAAATGAAGATATTATGTGTCAAATAGTATAAATGGTACATTTTCTCACACCTACATTGTATTAACAAGACATATATAAACTATTTTGTTCTGGCTGTGCTATGTAATGCAGGCAAGAAAGCCAAAATTTACTTAAGCAGCTCTGTAAGTTGTAAAGACATTTTAATATTTCCAAACAACATTTAGTGAGCACTATAATTTATTTCTGTCTAAAACCTATTTAGTCCAAAGTGCATGTACTAATTTTATGAAAAAATTCTAAACAATTTCCTATATTCTACTTTTCTGTCTACTCATGAGAAAAAAAAAAAAAACATGTAAGTCTCTACTGAGTAGTTGAATTCAATGAAACCTTTGCCAAGGTTGAACAGTACAAGGAAAAGGAGTGATTTATTATTTATTTATTTATTCAATCTTAGATGCTGATTATATATTTTCCTCAAACTAGTATATCTGCTAAATACAGAAATATGTGCATTAGACACTGGCATTTCCACAGCAGAGACGCATAATAGAGACAAAGTCATTTTATGTGTGTTGATACTTTGCAAGCCATGTATCTTATGTACTCAGTATTGACCAAGAATAATTGCATTACTCTGCACTGAGACTTATGTTTTCTTTTATTACATAAATGCATTAAGAGAAGGCTTGAATTTCCTATAGCAACTCTCTGCTCTATATGTTTTGAGATGTGTGTGTGTGTGTGCGCGTGTCAGTCTTTGAATTAGGACTACTTTTTTCAGTGTATTTTCTGAAAAATGTTTCTGAGTAGGCCTTTTTGGCTAGATTGGAGATACTTCATCTTAATTATAATATTAAAGGATTTCTATGATGTGTCTCTCTGTATAAATACAAATTACTTTTAATTTTGTAAGGTCTAGAAAAATGAGCTGCTGTTTTCTATGTTCTATCTTATATTCTTTTTCCATAGCCCTGAATACAAGGAAAAAAAGTCTGAAAATATACCTACACTTGCTAATTATTGAGTATCTTCCCCTTTTATTAAATGCATATTGGCAAATAAGTCTCTGTAGGGAAAAAAAGGCTATCTAGTTATTTTTCCTTAGTAAACTGGATTTCCATTCTCTTCTCATTGTCCTCAAGTTTAAAATCTAGACAACTATTTTCTATTCAGACAAACCCCTCTAGACAGATGTCATTGTGAAAGACCCTAATGGGAGGTTGTTTCTGGTGAAGGCTCATCATTTCTGTGGCATGAAATCAAGAAGTGGAGAAAACGTCCATTCACCCTCATTTATGGAAGTCACTGATCTCTGATAAAGAAAAGTGAAAACTATTTCTATAGTCAGGTAAAATCTGATAAATGACCCATGCTATTTTGATCAATCTTTGCTGCAGATAATCATGTTGTTAAATTAGAAGAATTCAGGATAGTAGTGAAAATAAGTGATTCTTCTTCCGCCATTGAAAATTCTATTGAGAATAAAAGTCAGGCATTTAGCAAGAAAGCCTTTTTCTGTAATTATTTAAGATTAAGTTTCAATACATTAGATTATTAATGGTGACTGTGGAGAGAGTGGATTTTTTTTTCCATGTCATACTTTGAGCTCGGCTGGGATATTATTTTTTTTGACAAGATCATTGTTCTTCTTCACTCTTAAAATTGTGTTAGAAGTATTACTGCCTTTCCTTTTCTTTTTGTTGCTTATCTGCTGAAACTATTCAGTTATTCTCTTTTCTCACATGCCACTACTCTTGTTCATTTTGTTTCCATTTTCAGGTTAGCAATGTGTGTGATAGGTAAAAAGGGGGTGTAAAGAGCCTTCCCCACCTAACACTAAGTGTTCCAAGCATCCAAGCAATCGACGTCTCCCTGCCTTGCAGAAACACACCACTGTAGGGAGTGAAATGTACACTGCTTCTGATGCGATATAATTATCTCTTTGGGTTATACATTTAAAGACACCTAAAAGACCACATAATAATTTAGTTAATTTATGTAGTATAAATACTCACATGCTTACTTTTAAGCACTTACTTTATAGCTGACAGTGTTTGAAGTAAATTTGCATGCACAAACTAATTTATAGCTCTGTAAAATAAGGCATAAAGAGGATTAATATTAGGGCCCTGCTTCCTAGCTTGGGAGAGACTGACCCTTATTATGAGTGAATAAATTATGTACTATTTTTAGAAGGGATATATGCTGTAGAAAAAAATGAGGCAAGGAAAGGGCAATGGGGGAAGGCAAGGGAACTTTGCAATTTCCAAGAGAATGGTCATAGTACATCTCAGTTACAAGGTGGCATTGTAACAAAGACTTGAGAAGGTGAGGAAACAAGCTTTGAGATATCTCAAAAGAAAAGAAAGAGTGTTCTAAGCAGAAAGAAGGAACTAAGGGATTGGGACAGGAATACATCTGGTGAATTTGAACAATAGCAAGGGGACCAATGTGGCTGGACGAGGTTGATTATAGAGAACAATTATAGGATAATAAGGCTGAGGAAGAGCAGCCCACCTAGAGCAATGGTTCCCAACATTGGCTGTGTGTGAGAGACACTCAGAGTTCTTTGCAGCAACATGGATTGAGTTGGAGGCCGAATCCTAAGCAAATTAACAGAAACGGAAACCAAATACCACATGTTCTCACTCGTAAGTGGGAACTAAAACATTGAGTTCACATGGACATAAATATGGACACAATAGACAATGGACTACTGGAGGGTGGAGAGGTGGGTGGGTTTCAAAACTACCTATTGGGTACTGTGCTCACTACCTGGGTTATGGGATCTGTACTCCAAACCTCAGCATCGTGCAACATTGCCATGTAACAAATTTGCACATGTATTCACTATATCTAAAATAAAAGTCGAAATAAAAAGTCTTGAGGCAGGGCTAATTAAATCACAATCTCTAGGGTAGAATCCTGGCATTCACAGTTTTTAAATTATGTGCAGCCAAGGTTGAGGACCATTTCAGCCGAGGCCTTATGGGTGATTGTAAGGACACTAGCTTTTAAATGAGACTGGGAGCATTTTGAACAGAAGGCTTGCAAGATCTGACTTGCCACAATCACTGTGTTTGCTACATTGAGAAGAGATAGAAGGGGGTTATTGATGCCCATCATCAATGACCACCTGTAACAAGATTGGGTTTATTGATAGTTGCTAAGCAAGGAAAATAGCCTACTAGGAGAAACTGGGACATGGCTTAACAAGAGGAACTTGTTCTAGGATTTGGACTTGTGTTGGGTCATTTAGAGAAGGGCTCAAGGAAGCAAGAATTTTCTTTTGATTGCATGTTTTCAAGAAATAGGATAATTCTGTAATTGTATATCTGAACAAATTTTATTTAGGAGGTGAGAGAAATTGAACTAAAGTTATAATTGGTTAAATACAATACTCATGTCAGTCAGGAAAGGGGAATGAATATTTGAGGAGTTTCGAGTTTACACTGTGATTTTTTTTTTGTCTGTGTTCAGAAATGAATAGAGTGGCCTTCTTTTTGTGTGGTTTTATTTCTCAGTCTACGGAGTGACCTTGTTTAATGTTGTTGATATGTGCAAATATTTATGTTCAACGGAAGATCACTACAGCTCAGCTGTTATTGTAAGTTCAGGTATTAGCAACACCAAAGTCTAGACGACATCACCAGCAAACTGCCAACTGTTGGCCAGTGTCAGAAATGGAAGCAGAAAGAGCAGTTGGGGAGTATTCCAAGGACTGAATAAGGAAATGATGGTGACTTGAGTTAGGTATGGAGAGAGCAGTAGAGATGGTCAGAAGTGGGCAGATTCTGGATCTATTCTGAAGGCAGGTAGAAGTGAAAAGCTTTGATAGAAATGAATAAATAATATAAAGATAATAAAGCAAATCAAAGAAATCAAACATTGATTCTTCAAAAAGATTGGTAAAATTGACAGACCTTTAACGAAATGGACCTAGGGAGAGAGAGAAAGGGAGAGAGACAGAGAGAGGGATAGACAAAGAGAGAGAGAAGATTCAAATTACTATAATCAGAAATAAAAGTGGGGACATTACTTTCAATTCTACATAAATAAAAAAGATTATAAGATTAGAGTACCATATACAAGTACATGCCACAAAATTGGATAACTTAAGTATAATAAACAGATTCCTAGAAATGTAAAACCTACCAAGATTAAAGCACAAAGAAATAGAAAATCTGAATGGACCTACAACTAGCAAAGAGATTTGATGAGTAATAAAAGATCTGCCAACAAAGTACAGCCCTGGAACTGTCCCATTAGTGTCAGTGGTGAAGTTTGCCAAGTATGTAAAAAAGAACTAACAACAATCCTCTCAAATTTTTCCAAAAAATTGAAGACAAGGAATATTTTCTAACTTATTCAATGAGGCCAGCATTACCCTGAGACTCAAGCCAGACAAAGAGACTGCAAAAAAAAAAAACTATGAACCTATATCCTTTATGATAATTTATGCAAAATCCTCAACAAAATATTAGCAAACTTATTTCAGAAGCATATTAAAAAGATTATACAACATGACCAAGTGGGATTTTTTTCCTGGAATGCAGGAATGCTTCAACCTAGGAATATCTGTCTATGTAATGCACCACATTAACAGAACAAAGGAAAGAAAAAAACACGTGGTCACCTCAATTGATGCAGAAAAAAACATTTGACACAATTCAATATTTAATTCAGGATAAAAATACTCAACAAACCAGGAATAAAAGGAAACCACCTCAACATAATAAAAGCTATGTATGAAAAACTCACAGCTACATTATACTCATTGGTGAAAGACTAAAAGCTTTTCTTCTAAGATCAGGAATAAGGAAAGGATGTCCATCCATATCCATGTTTGCCACTTCTATTCGTAGTACTAGCAAAAGCAATTAGTTTAAAACATAACAAAAAACAAAATAATAGGAATAAAGAAAATGAAATAAAAGTCATACAAATTGGAAACAAAGAATTTTTATATGTAAATATCCCTGTAAGTTCTACAAAAAACCCTGTTAGAACTAAAAAATGAATTCAACAAAATGTAAAGTTAAAATACAAAAATTGGTTGCATTTCTTTACATTAGCTATGAACCATCCAAAAAGGAAATTAAAAAACCAATTCTCTTGCAATAACATAAAAAAGAATAAAAGTCTTTAGGAATTAAGATGGTGAAAGACTTGTACAATAAAAAATAAAAAAACATTTCTGAAATAAATTTTTAAAAATATAGGTAATGAAAAGATATTCCATGTTCATAGATCAGAAGACGTAATATTCTTAAGATGCCAGTATCACTCAAAGTGATCTACAGATTCAATATAATCCCTGTTAAAATACCAGTCACATTTTTTAGCTGAAATAGAAAGTAAGTTCATATTGAATCTCAAAGAACCCCAAATAGACAAATTAATTCTGAGAAAGAGGAACAAAGTTGGAGGACACACACACCCTGATTTCAAAACATATTACAAAACTACAGTAAACAAAACAGTATGGTACTGCCAAAAAGACCAATGTATAGATCAGTGGAATAGATTACAGAGTCCAGAAATAAATCCTCACATATATGAAAAAGTGATTTTTTTATTTTGGCAAAGGTACCAACACCATTCAATTGGTAAAATCCAGTATTTTCAATACATGCTGCTGGGAAAACTAGACATCAACTTGCAAAAGTATGAAGTTGGACCCTTACCTAACTTCATATTCAAAAACTAACTCAAAATCAATCCATAAACTAAATATAAGACCTAAAACTATAAAACTCTTAGAAGAAAATATAGGACAGAAACCTTATGATGCTGTGTCTGTCAATGATTTAATGGATGACACCAAAGACACAGGCAACGAAATAAAAAATAGACAAATCGGACTTTATGAGAGCTTTACAATTTTTTGCATCCTAAAACACTATCAACAGAGTAAAAAGGCAACCCCAAGAAGGGGAGAAACTTCTTGCAAACTATATATCTGATAAGGGATTGATATCCACAATATAGGAGAGAACTTCTAAAACTCAATAATAGACCAACAGCTCAATTCAAAAATAGACAAAATATTTTAATGGACATTTCTCCAAAGAAGACAAAATATTTTAATGGACATTTCTCCAATAAGCATGTGAAAAGATGTCCAGCATCACCAACATTAGGGAAATGCAAATCAAAACAATGAGATACCACCTTGCATCCATTAGATTACTACCCAAAAATAATAAAAACCCAAAACAAAACCAAACAAAAAACCAATCCAGAAGTGAACAAGTGTTGGTGAGGATGTGGAAATCAGAACTCTTGTGCACTGTTAAGGAATGTAAAATGGCATAGCTACTGTGGAAGAGGAAAGCAATTCTTCAAAAAAATTAAAAATATAATTACCATATGATTCGGCAATTCCAGTTTTGGGTATATACTCAAAATAATTAAAAGCAAGATCTCAAAGAGATATTTGCACACTCGTGTTCATAGAAACATTATTCACAATAGCTAAAACCTGAAACTAACCCAATTATTCATTGACTGATGAGTGGATCAGAAAAATGTGGTGAATGCATACAATGGAATGTTATTTAGTCATAACAAGGAAAGAAATTCTGACATACACTACAAAGTGAATAAAACTTGAGGACATGGCCAGGTGCGGTTACTCACACCTGTAATCCTAGCACTTTGGGAGGCTGAGGTAGGTGGATCACCTGAGGTCAGGAGTTTGAGACCAACATGGCCAACATGTTGGCCATCTCTACTAAAAATACAAAAATTAGCTGGGAGTGGTGGTGTGCATCTGTAATCCCAGCTACTCAGGAGGCTGAGGCAGGAGAATTGCTTGAACCTGGGAAGAGGAGGTTGTAGTGACCTGAAATCGCTCGTGCCACTGCACTCCAGCCTGGGCAATAGAGCAAAACTCTGTCCAAAGAGATAAGTAAATAAATGAAAATAAATAAAATTAAAAAAAAAACTTGAGGACATACTGCTCAGTGAAATAAGCCAGTCACAAAAAGAAGTAATGATATGATTAGACTTATCTGAGGTATAGTGAATAGCCTAAATCTTAGAGACAGAAAGTAGAATGGTAGATTCCTGGGCCTGAGGGAAGAAAGGAGTGAATAATTCTTGTGTAATAGGTACAGATGTCAGTTTTGTGAGATGAAAAGAGTTTTGGACATGGATGTTGGTGATGGTTGTGCAACAATATGAAAGCACTTAATACTCCTAAGTTGTGCACTTAAAATGGTTTAGATAATAATACATTTTATGTTATGTGTATTTTATCACAATAAAGAAAAAGTAGGGGAAAAAGCAAATAAGAAGAGGGCTTGATATACCACTGCTGGTTTAAAGATGTAAGGAGCCACATGAAAAGATATGACAGGTGGGCTTAAGGAGATGAAAGAAATCCTCAGCAGACAGGCAGCAATAAAACAAGGATCTCAGTCTTGTAGCCACAAGAAACTGAATTCTGCCAACCATCTAAATGAGAATAAGCCAGGAAGTAGATTCCCCCCCCCCCAGCCTCCAGATAGTGCCATCGTACCTTGTACTTTTATTACTACCTTTTGAGACCCTAAACAGACAGCCATGCCACGCCATCCTAGACCTCTGACCTACAGAAACTAAGAGATAATAAATGAGTGTTGCAAGTCTCTAGGTTTGTGGTTGTTTGTTACATAGCAATAGAAAACTAATAGAAACTAAAATAAAACAAATGCCCTGGGTATCAATAGAAAACAAATGCACTGGCAGTTACTTTCTTTCAACACTCTAAAGATAACATTCCTTTTCCTTCTGGTTTCCATTGCATCTATTAAAGAGGTCTAATAATTATTCTTTGAAGGTGATTTATGCTTTTTTTCCAGCTGCTTTTAACATTTTTCTCTCTGGCACAGATTTTTGGCAGTTTGGCTGGGTGTGCCTATGTGGGTTTTCTTTGTATTTGTTCTTTTGTGCTCACAGGGATCCTTGAAATATGGCTTTATATTCTTTTCAGTTTTGAAATTTATTAGACAGATTTTTCAAATATTTCTTCAGTTCCTGGAAATACTGTATGCCCCACAATGAGTTCTGAAAGGAGGCCAACATTATTTCAACAAACGATCAACAATATAATTGTTAAGAGGGAATGGGAAGTAGTGATAAAATAACTTACAATATCAGGCATACATAGTCATGAAATAAGATGGAACTATCAAGCCAGGCTCAGTGGCTCACACCTGTAATCTCAGCACTTTGAGAGGCTGAGGCAGGAGGATCGCTTAAGCCCAGGAGTTCCAGACCAGTCTGGGCAATATGGCAAAACCTCATCTCTACAAAAAATACAAAAATTAGCTGGGCATGGTGGCACATGCCTGTAGTCCCAGCTACTCAGAGGGTGAGATGAAAGGATCTCTTGAGCCCGGGAGGTTGAAGCTGCAGTGAGCCGTGATCATGCCACTGCATCCATCCTGGGCAACACAGCGAGACCCCATCTCAAAAAAACAAAGAAAAGAAAAATGGAATTATTTAATTGTGCTACAAGACATGGGAATATTAATGCAATTGCACTTGATTTGGGTTGTAAAAATGGGTAGCGTTAATATAAATAATTCCTTATATCCTGGAGAGCAGGTTATCTTGGGTAATAAGAGATCCCTGTGAATTTTAAGCAAGCAACTTGAGTTTTAGCTTAAAATATTCATATTTTGGCTCTTTAGGCAATTGAGCTTTTGTCAAGAAGTATGAAACATTTGAGCTCATTAGCCTAGTCTGAGGAAAATATATATATATATACACACACATATATATAATGCAAAGACAATATAAATAAACATTTAACATGACAGAAAAAAATCACGTTATTTTAAAAATACATCACTGATTTCTGCCTACCCCCAGAGAAAAAATAGTAGGGTCTTTTACGAATCATACATTTTGTTCATCTATATTACTATAGTATACTGTTAATGTGATTATCTAAAAAAAATTATACTATTTGTCTAATAACAACCCACCTCATATCACCATAGCACTAACAATCTTCTCATAAATGTAAGCATAGTAGTGAGTACTGTTATTAACATGAGCTGACTAATACAATTTCACATTTCAAATGCAATTGTGGTTGCTCCTTAGACACCCTGATGTGCCTAAGTTATATTTACTTTTAAACATAAACATAAAGAAAATAAACATAGGTTATTTGTAAGACTGTAAAAATTTAGTATGAATTAATACGCAGTTATTGATTGTATTTTTGTTATATTTTTCATAGCCTATTGAGTCCTCTTTAAGGACTCTCGAGTTACAAGAGTTCCTGGTGGGACTCATTTATCCAGTAACAACAAAACGTTCTCTTCTTTTTCACTGTCAGTCTTTAGTGCTACTCAAGCAGCCTTGATTTCTTCATTATTCCCAGTTTCTAAAATACAATTTCCATAATGACACTGTCAGTCTATTACCATACACGAGCTGTCTGGACACTTCTATACTTTCTGCTTGTGAACTAGATCCCATCCTTTCTTTACTATTCAGTGGTGTCTCTCCAGCAAAGCCCACCACTTTTTCCTTGTCTACTGTGTCTTCCCCATGAGCCTAAATAAACATGCTGTTCAATTCTCTTGACCCCATTTTATATGACAGCTTTCCACCTCATTTCTCAGTTTTCCTTGATAAAGTCTTAGAAAGATGTTGTCAAAAGTTATTCTCTCCTCCAATATTTACTTAAATTCTCTCCATTCAGGCTTTTTCCCCTGTAATCAGGACCCACAAGGGCCTTATGTTGTTACATCTAAAAGTCAATTCTTAGCCCTCATCCTGATTTGTACAGTAGTCCACCCTTATCTGCAGTTTTGCCTTCCACAGTCAATCTCAGTCTGAAAATATAAAATGGAAAATTCCAGAAATAAATTAACAAGTTTTAAATTGCACTCCATTCTGAGTAGTGTGATGAGATCCCACGCTGTCCTTATCTGTCCTGCCCAGGATGTGAATCATCCTTTTGTCCAGTGTATTCAGGCGGTCTATGACCCCCTGCCTATTAGCCAACTTGATTATCAGATAGAAAAGCAGCGTACATAGTGTTCAGGATAATCCAGAGCTTCAGCCATCTACTAGGGGGTCTTGGAAAATATCTCTTGTAAATAAATGGGGATTACTAAAAGCAATATTTGCAGGTAACCACATTTTCCATTGCCTGAAAACATTTTATTCACTTGGCTTTCAAGATGGCAAATTCCCTAGGTTTCCCTCAACTTCCTTGATTGTTCCTTCTCATCTTTGCTTCTTTCTTTCTGGCTCTGACGTCTAGACCTTAGATCTTTTATCTTCACTACGGTAGAAAACTCATCTAGTCTCCAGCTTTAAATGCCATTGATATGATCGTGTCTCCCAAATTTATATCTCTAGTTTAAACCTCTTCATTGAACTCCAGACTCAGATCTAACTCTCTATTAGACATCTTCCCCTGGATGTTTAATTGGGATCTCAAATGTTTCATACCCACCTGCAGGCTTCTGAGACTTTCCTCCAAACACAGTCTTAGAGTATGCCCGGGGTTAGAAGTGACAACACCATTCTTCAGTTGCTACAGGTAAAAACTTTGTACTCATCTTTAAGTCCACCCTTTTCCTTATACTCCACATCCATTCCACAAAGCATAGCTAAATGTGGCTAGAGATGGAAAAACAAAAACAAACAAACAAACAAACAAAAACCCAGTGACACCTGTTCTCACTTTACATTGGGGATTGCTGCCCTAAAGTGTGTTCTTGGTGCTACCCAGCAAGCACATGCAATTTCCCCAGTCCGTTCCTTCCCCTACCCTCCTCAATGAATAACACATTTTTCTTCCGTCTTCTTTGACATCTGTCTTCCACTTCCCTATTCCTAGCCTCAACTGATGATTTGACATACTATTTCACTGAAAAAATAGAAACAACCAGAAAAGAACTTTTAGAAGTTCCAGCACCATTTCTACCCACTTGTAAAGTCAGTCTTTTCTCCTGTACCCGAAGTAAACTGTCCGTGTTTCTTTTGTGTAGAACCCCTCTCTATTTGCCTGTTCAACAGCATTACTCCTGAAAGTTCTTCTGTCTACCAGTCTTTTCTATAAGAAAGAAAAAAATGTTTTTCCCTCTCACATCTTAAAAATATCTTCTCTTGATCTAATTTCTCCTTCCTGCTAACATACCATTTTTCTCTCATTTCCTTTACATTTTCCTCCTTTCTTTTATATTACTCAAAAGAATTCACTGTATTCACTTTCTTTAAACTTTCTCTTCTGAATCTCTTTTTAACTCAGTCCAGTGAGGCTCTGGCTGTCACCATTCAACAGAAACTCTTCTTATCCAAGCTACCAGTGACCTAGATCCGGTGACCTATTCTCAATCTTCATTTGACACAGATGGTATCACCCTCCTCCTTCAAATACTTAAACTTGACTTGGCTCCCATGGCATGGGGCACAACTCTTTGTTTTTTTTCTCCTATTTTTATGCCTTCTTTTTGTCACTTTGGTAATTTTCTAATTTATATCTCCAGCCTAACCTCCTCATGTGAACTCTGGATTCATACATACAGCTCTTGACCTGACATGATCACTTGAATACCTAATAGGAACAGCAAGTGCAACATGTCCAAAATTGAGATTCTGTTTCCCTCAACCACCTCCAAACCTGCCTCCCCACAGTCTTCCCCACTTCATAAATGGTACCTCCATTGTTCCAAATGCTTAGGTTAAAGACTTTGAAATCCTTAACTTCTGTTTTTCTCATACTACAACTTTGATATCAATTAATCCTGTCATGTCTGCTTTCAAAGTATCTCCAAAATGGTTTATTTTTTTCTTCATTGCTACCACCCTGAATTAGTCTGTTTTCACACTGCTCTAAAGAACGGCCTGAGGCTGGGTAATTTATAAAGGAAAGAAGTTTAATTGACTCACAGTTCTCCATGGCTTGGGAGGCCTCAGGAAACTCACAATCATGGCAGAAGGTGAAGGGGAAGCAAGGCACGTCTTATATGGTGGCAGGAGAGAGAGAGAATGAAAGGAGAAGCACAACTTTTAAACCATCAGATCTCATGAGAATTCACTCACTATAACGAGAACAGCATGGGGGGAAATCACCCCCATGATCCAATCTTGTCCCCCCAGGTCCCTCCCTCAACACATGAGAATTACAATTCAAGATGAGATTTTGGTGGGAACACAGAGCCAAACTATATCACACCGTGACCTCGAATTCTCATTTCTTGTCTGGATTTTTGCAGTATTCTTCCCCTTCCTTTTTTGTCCTCCACTCTCTTCAGTAAAGTCAGATGTTGTCACATCTCTGCTTAAAACATCCTAATTGGTTCCCATCTCATTCAAAATCATAGCCAAAAAAATTGAAGTGACTGTCTAATATAATATCTTCTTATTCTACCCTCACTCATTGTCCTTGTGACACCCTGGTCTCTGAATACATCTGAAACATGAGAAGCATGCTATGGCCTCAAGGCTTTGTCCCTGTGATTCCCTTAGTGGTGGGTGTCCTTTACCGGCATAGCTGCACAACTTGCTTCCTCACCTACCTCCTTCAGCCATTTACCTAGTTGCCAACTTTTCTATAAAGTCTTCCTTGATCATTGATAAAATCACAGCCCTTTGCTCTAACATTTTCAATATTCTTATTTTATTTTTTATTAGCCCTTTTACCATTACTTATTTATCTTGTGTTTTTATTGTTGTCTCCACTAATGTCCACACCCCCCTGGCTTTCATATGTAAAATCCATGAGGACAGAGGTTTTCTTTCTTTTCCCTGCTGTGCTCTTAGACTTTATACTTGTGCAGACATATAGCATGTATTTGCTAAGTTTTTGTCGAATGAATGAATAATGAATGAATGAGCACATAGTGGTTTTTACTCTCTCATGATTGCTTACTTGCTTATGAATTTCCCACACTAGAGTCTAAGCTTTCCTTTTTTATTTTTTTGAGACAGAGTCTCTGTCGCCCAGGCTGTAGTGCAGTGGCATGATCTTGGCTCACTGCAAAGTGGTAGTATACATAGATATTTAATATAGCGTCAAGTATTGTGAAGGATCTAAAATTTTACCTGACTGATAAGGAAACAAGTTAGCCTGCCACTGTTTCATGGATGCTGACACAAGAGGTGAGATTCCTGTGTCACAGACAGATGACTTTATTACTAATGGTATAGCAAATGTTGTGAGCAACATATTTGCATTGGTTCTTCTTGCTCCCCATGTGCCCTGAGAAAGGGACCAACAGAAAGGTGCCCAGGTAGATAGATGTACACATGAAGCAGGCTTGTATCACTGCTAAAGAGGCCTAAACTTATGGACCTAAAATCTTTTATGATGGGCTGCAAATAAACTTGTCTGACCTTTTCTTTAGAAGGAGACATTATCTTTATTCTACAGGATAATAACTTGCCTTCTGTTGTAGAGGGAGTTACTATCTGTCTTTCATAGCTCTACTATTTAGATATCCTTGAAAGGATAGCCTGGAACAAAGGGGCAGTTAATGGCCCTGCTCATAACCTGTGCAGAAGCATAAGAGACCCATGAGGAATTGTCTACCAATAATATCTGCATCGTCTAGATCTCAGGAGACCCTTTAAGCCATGGGTAGAATAGTGTAATTAATTATTCTTATTCCAAATACAATAATGATTTCATTATTTATGTATTGGCGTTTTTAAAAGAGTTAATTATTTCTATTCATTTATATAGACAGCTTTAAAATAATTTTATGGTACTTTTGCAAACATTCCCTTACTATTGTATATTTTATTTTAAATAATTAATGACTATTAACTATTGATGAAGTCTAGAGTTTAATTGCTTCAACCTTATGATAACTTCAAACACGTAACCATTAGAATGCATGGAAAAGCCTGAAACTCAAAAGAATTACAACGTTACAGAACCTGTTCCAAAATAGAGAATAGAGTATTCATGAATTTGGAGTTCATAGCAAACGCTTAATCAAAGAAAGGACAACCTCTATGAACCTAAGCCAACATACTAGAATACTCAATTAACTTTTGTCCTCCTTCATGCAACTTTCAGCAGGGGCACAAAATCTAGAGGAAAAAAAATCTTTGAAGGAACAAGAAGAGTCAATGTGGTGGACTTAACAGCAATTATTATTGTGTGGCGTAACACCTATTTCCAGAATGTGTCCCGTGGTCATACATGTTTTGGTTTTGTATCATCTTCCATTAAAAACACATAGCACAATGCTTGGTATAGAATAGCTGTTTAAAAATTGTTATAATTATTAATGATTTAACTTAATAGAAGCTGTATAATTTTTAAGAGGATAGGCTTTGCCATCAGGTTTGGGTTAGAATCGTGACAATAATAATGAGCACTGAAAAATTACATGTCACTCCTCTTTCAACCTCACATTTCTTATATCTAAAATAAGGACACAGGCCAGGTGCAGTGGCTCACGCCTGTAATCTCAGTACTTTGAGAGGCCCAGGCAGGTGGATCACTTGAGGTCAGGAGTTCAAAACCAGCCTGGCCAACATGGCAAAACCCCATCTCTACTAAAAATACAAACAGTAGCTGGATATGGTGGCAGGCACCTGTAATCCCAGCTACTCAGTAAGCTGAGGCATGAGAATTGCTTGAACCCGGGAGGTGGAGGTTGCAGTGAGCTGAGATCGGACCACTGCACTCCAGCCTGGGGTATAGAGAAAGACTCTGTCTCCAAATAAATAAATAAATAAAATAGGGACATGGCCAAGCACTGTGGCTTACCACTTGTAATCCCTGCACTTTGGGAGGCCAAGGCAGGAGGACCCTTGAGGCCTCAGACCAGCGTGTGCAACATGAGGAGACCCCATCTCAACAAAAATTTTTTAAAAAATTATCCAGGTGTGGTGGCATGCACCTGTGTTCCCAGCTACTCAGGAGGCTGAGTCGGAGAACTGCCTGAGCCTGGGAGGTTGAGGCTGCTATGAGCTGAGGTCATGTCACTGCACTCCAGCCTGGGTGACTGAGTGAGACTGTCTCAAAAAAGAATAATAAAATTAAATAGGGACAATAATATTTTCTTTGATATTTCATGAGGATTAAATAAGATGATGTATGTATTAACAGATGTTTTTCACTCTACATTTATGTTCTTTCTGGTTCAGGTCTTTCTGTAAGTCACAATGGCAGCTCTAGGTTTAACTTTTTAAAATTACTACTCACATGCTCAGCCTTTGTTTTGTTTTTGTTTTATTTTGTTTTTCTCACTCAACATGTGCATCTTGCCTCTGTGGCTAATACCAGAAGGAGTTCAACTGTTCATAGTTCAACCACATGATGCGTTAGGATGTATTTCCTCCTATGAATGTTTAAATCCTTATGTGAGGCCCAAATTACCAGCTCAGACTTCAGACTTCTTTTTTGTACACTTCAAGTTTATTCCTTACCAACAAACCTCGGTAGAATCATCCTGAACCATCAGAGAAGTTCTAAGACAGTGAATCTGAAATAAGAAAGAATCTGATTCTGGGCTTTTTTTTTCCCCCTCCCTGCTTGAGGTTTTTTTTTTTTTTTTTTTTTGGCTTCTACATAAATTCGTCTTCTTTTATCTCAATGAAGAGCTCAAAAAAATGACAGGGATGGACCTGTGAGCCAACCCAGCAGGTATCCCCTGACGCCTTTTCTCCAGGGACAACTGCTGTGATGATATTTACGTAATTAATAGAGGCCATTTAGGTAATTTTTCTCACAGCAACTAAAAGCTGCTGTAGAATCATTAGCTTTTTAACCTATAGCCATAGTACAGACAGGCATAATTTTTATTAAATAGAAATTTTGTGTCAATGGGCATGCTGTTATGCCTGTAACAGCCCCTAGCACAAAGCTTGCTATACACTAAACCCAGAGTAAATGCTAATTGCAATTATTATTGCAAAAATGAGGATTCCAATGATGATAACTGAGAAAGTCAATAATGCTTCAGAAACAGTGAAAAATCCTAGGATCTCAATTTGTAAAACATATCCAGGCTATTTCTCCTTTTCTAACTTACAAATTTTATATATGTATACATGTGTGTTGACATATACACATATATATTTATATATTCAATTAATGGCTAACCAGAAGACTAATTTAATTGATTATTATATTTATGATCAATCAAGGGGAGTTTTTAAATCTATAGGAATAAAGAATACTAGAAAAGCATATCTGAATTTTAACAGCATAATTATCTGTTGAAAAATCATTATCTTTGAAGAGTCTTATCTAAGAGGACTACAAAGTCACTGCCATGATTTCTTAAATTTTACTACCATTCGAATATTAACTTATTTCTAGAGCAATATCTCCCTGGATAGCAGATAATAAGGTTCCCTTTCCAGGTAGCTATGGGAGATAGATATTATACATTAATAATAACTTGCTTTCTCCCCATATTTACATAACAATAACTCCTAGATCCAATTCCCTGAATTGTCTGAAATAAGAATCAAAAGCATTTGCTTCCCAGGTATTGAAATGACATC
Source organism: Gorilla gorilla gorilla (assembly GCF_029281585.2). Taxonomy (NCBI): domain Eukaryota; kingdom Metazoa; phylum Chordata; class Mammalia; order Primates; family Hominidae; genus Gorilla; species Gorilla gorilla. The sequence continues at coordinate 4,050,340 of NC_073227.2, read as the reverse complement.
TAGACACTTTGAAAACCCTGGACTCTATGTATATTTATGTGTTGTTTGCATATTATGTACTTATGGAGATAGCTTTTAATCCTGTGAAGACAAATATCCTTTGCATTTTATTTCTGACTTGTATTATTTACTGTTATTATCTTTAATTTTTGAGCAGAATATAATTTTGCTTTACCGCAGATTTCTAAACTTTACTTGATAAATCTTTTTTTTGAGACAGAGTCTCACTCTGTCACCCAGGCTGGAGTGCAGTGGCAGGATCTCAGCTCACTGCAACCTCAGCCTCCCAGATTCAAGTGATTCTCCTGCTTCAGCCTCGCGAGTAGCTGGGACTACAGATGCATGCCACCCTGCCCAGCTAATTTTTGTATTTTTAGTAGAGACGGGGTTTCACCATATTGGCCAGGATGGTCTCGATCTCTTGACCTTGTGATCAGACTGCCTAGGCCTCCCAAAGTATTGGAATTACAGGTGTGAGCCACGGCGCCCGACTGAGAAACCTTTACTCTAAATATAGTAAAGCTTCTTTCATTTCGCTTGTTTCTAATTGTCTTTATATACTGAAGTATAGCTATCTCTTTCATATTAAAGTAGATGTGACATTTTTAAAGTATTTATTTTTAGATATATAGATGTATTTATACATTCCCTCTGATTCTGATAAGATTCAGAACTACTTTACTGGCCAAATTTGGGCCAGGAAATTTGATAGAAAGCAAATATGTTTTTGAAATTAGATATTTCATAGAAAGTATAAAAAACTTATAAGTTGTTTGTAATATTATTACCTCACATTCTTCTCCATGCAGAAGAGGCATTTTCAGGATTCAAAATGATATTTTTATCATTGGGTTAAAATGTTCTTACAATTAGGTTAAATTCCCTATAATTTTATTATTACATTAAAATATCCTTATAATTTTAAATTTTGTAATCTCATTTAGTGATTTAGTTTATAATTTTTTTCCCTAAACTCATTGTTTACTTCCTAATTTATCTTACAAGGGTGTGTCTATGCGGTTTATTACTATATTCCTTGATAAAAATAGCCAATGGCTAAGAATTTCAGTGTAATCATCATCAATGAAAATGAACTTCATTTTGCGTTCGTCTGTGTAGTAAGAGCTGAATGTTCACATCAAGCAAATTCAGATTATACCTTTTTGCTTTACTTTTTTTTTCAATCTAATGACAGTCAACACTTAATGTCAACAGTTGCGGAAAGAATCCCAACAGTCATGAGCCACCGTACCTAGCTTTCTACTTCTTTCTTATTATTTTCCTCCTCTCTCATTCCTATATTCTCTCCTTTCTCCTACTTTCCTCCCCACTCCCTGTTTCCTTCCTTTCATCTTTCCTATTTTCAAGACTTAATATTTCTTGAACCTCAGATGTTATCATAGTATGTTATTTGTTTAATTTTCACATAACAATAATAGTTTAAATACAAATAATATTTATTTTCATCCCCATGTTATCAGTATAACAGTAAAGATGTGGAGAGGCCAGCTGGGCATTGTGGCTCAAGCCTGTAATCCCAGCACATTGGGAGGCCGAGGTGGGTGGATCACGAGGTCAGGAGATCGAGACCATCCTGGCTAACACGGTGAAACCCCATCTCTACTAAAAAATAGAAAAAATTAGCTGGGCGTGGTGGCGCGTGCCTGTAGTCCCAGCTACTCGGGAGGCTGAGGCAGGAGAATAGTGTGAACCCGGGAGGCAGAACTTGCAGTGAGCCAAGATCACGCCACTGCACTCCAGCCTGGGTGACAGAGCGAGACTCTGTCTCAAAATAAATAAATAAATAAATAAATAAATAAATAAATAAATGAAAATAAAATTAAAAAAATGATGTGGAGAGGCCAAACCAATGGCTCTTATATCCACGTTCTTTCTTCTAAATGATTTCACCTTAGTATTGGTCTGCATCTCTAACCATAGCTAGTTGCAGTAGGACCTTCTATCTGGCCTTGCTGCTCTCATTTTTGGACCTCCTCACTGAAATCAAATTGATCTTTCTAAAATGCAAACCTGGTCTTAGTATTTTATTACTTAAAACCCATTGGTGGCTTTCCATGATTTATGGAATAAAGTCAAAATTCCTGTTTTTGCCAACGTTTCTGTGTGCCTCTCATCCCTACATTTACTGATTCCTGTGTGCCATAAATTGCCAGTTGTCCAGAGTTCATTCTCTTTTTGTACTTGGGAGGACTTCTGCATCCTGAAACTTTTCCCCTGAAACGTGCTTGGAAAATACCTACTCATTTTTTTCAGATTCAGGTTAGTTTTTTACTTCAGTTTCTTTTCCTGAAGCTTATACTGACCGCTCCATATGGCTTTGGGGATTAGCTACTCATTCCTTTGTGCCCTTTGTAGATACACATTTATCATGGAGTCTTTTTTTTTTTTTTTTGAGACAGAGTCTCACTCTGTCACCAGGCTGGAGTGCAGTGGTGTGATCTCAGCTCACTGCAACCTTTACCTTCCAGGTTCAACTGATTCTCTTGCCTCAGCCTCCCAAGTAACTACAGGCGTGCACCACCGTGCCCAGCTAATTTTTGTATTTTTAGTAGAGATGGGGTTTCACTATGTTGGCCAGGATGGTCTCGATCTCTTGACCTCGTGATCTGCCCACGTTGGCCTCCCAAAGTGCTGGGATTACAGGCATGAGCCACCACTCCCAATCAGTCATGCAGTCTTTATACTTACTTGTTTACTTGCCTGTGAGCTCACTGAATGCAGGGACTATTTCCTTGTTGCTCTAGCACCTACACCAGTACCTGGTATCCAGAAGCTGTATGCTAAATGTTTGTTGAGTGGCTGTTTGACTGAATGATTGTACTCCTAATTAGTAGATAGAAAGCCATGAACTTCCCAGTTCATCATTCTTTGTGCTCAATTCTGGTTTCTTTATTGTGTTCAAAAGAGTTCCTTAGTGACATAAAACTATGGAGCTAGTATGTCAGCTCATTTAAGCAATGATTGGTTTATGTATATAAGAGGCTTCAATAATTATATATTTTTATTTCAGTTTCAATAAATGATCAATTGATTAATTTTCTCTGTTTTGGCTTATTGTTCACATTTAATATCAAATAAAAGTGTTTTACTTAAAATTATTCATGCCAATTATGACAGTTAGGTGAATATTACTTTGATTTACATTCCAGTAGTAGTTTTGGTTGAACCCTGAATATGCTAAGACGTCACTTTTCTTTTTTCTTATGAACAGGCTACTGTGTTTACATATATTATTAAAATCTTCTTTGAAAATACGAAGAGTGTTACATTTCTTATATTTAGGTCTCTGTGCTTCAGAATTCCTGTGATACTTGCACTTAAGTCCTTCTGAGCAGTTGATGTTAATATTTATGTGGTTAATTTCATGAAACATGGTGGTTTTCATTTCTATCATTAATTTATACAGGAGATAGACTGTTTTCCAGGTGTAAGCTCAGTCATATAATTAGAAAATTTATAAGCAGAAGGGAGTTATTTGGTCTAACCCATTTATTCTACAGATAGAGAAATTAGAGTCCAGAAACTCTGTCTTCTTTAAAGTCTTACAGGTATTTAAGAAAAAAGAATAGGCTTGAGGTTTCTGTGTTCTGAACCCAGTGATCTTGACACTGTAATGATCTTCATCCATATTATTCACAGAAGTAAATATAATCACATATTAAATAAGAAACAAAAATACTAAGGAGATATTATACTGAAAAATGAAATAATATTATCTTAATTATTTTGATCAGATTCAATATATAGCAGCTTGAAGGCTAATAATTCCAATGATTCTCTGAATAAACCATTTTTCTAATAAGATTACAGGTTTTAGTAATCTAATTATTTTGACTGATGCAAATGTTACCCCGCCAGTCTGAAAAATGTGTTTATTTATATGTCATAAAGAATAATTTATTCCAAAAAGGCTAATTTTCAAAATATATGTATCTTCTGAAACTGTATCTATTTTTTCCCACGTTTTCTAAATATATTTTAGAGGGCATTTGTAGATTTTCATGGTGCTGAAAAATTAAGGTATAACGGTCTCATGAAGGAGAATAATGTCATTTAGACATTGTAATTTTGGAGGATCACAATACTTTTTGGAATGTGGTTGTTGCAGCACTGGTCACTTATACTAATTATATAATAACATACTATACTAATGCAATAATATACCATATTAAATTATTAAATGGTAAATTTGTCTTAAATCCTCTAGAATACTGCAAAGAAATAGTTTATATAAGAAAGAGTACCATAGCATACGTGAACACAATGTTTCCTATTTTTTTCTTCTTTTTTATTTTTTTGAAGACAAGTTCTCACTCTGTTGCCCAGACTGGAGTTCAGTGCCATGTTCATAGTTCACTGCAACCTCAAACTCCCAAGCTCAAGTGATCCTCTTGATTCAGCCTCTGAAGTAGCTGTGCCTATAGGTGTGCACCACCACACCGGCTAATTTTTAAAATTTTTTATAGATATGTTGCCCAAGCTGGTCTCAAATTCTTGAGCTCAAGAGATCTTCTCACCTTGGCCTCCCAGAGTGTTGGGATTACAGGCATGAGCCACCATACTCAGCCAATATTTCTTTTCTAAAAGACATTTTCTAACATACTTCTCATTTTAACTAACATAATATTCAAAGTGTAGATCTGAGAAAGAGATAGTGCCTGCAGATCTGGGATCCTACATGCTAATATTATGGGATGCATTCAGATTTGATCAGCAGATATTCCATTTATTCTAGAACACCACCAGCAGAAGAATGTAATTACGTCTATCACTAAAACTTTGTGTCAATACAGACTACTGTATTTGTTATCATAGATGGTCCTTGGATGGCAGCCTTAAGCAATTTTAAACCTAGACAGGTGATGTACATTTTCTTCTTGGGTAATTTTCATTGTTTTATCTAATTTGGTTGTAACTAATGTGTTTAATATGGCTTGCTTGTTTTTTAAAAAGTTGTTCAGTATCCTTAGAACTCAGTGCTGATTTCTTTTTCTAGCAGGCCTTTTATATAGGACATCTCACTTTCTCCTGGCTCTCTACTACTAGCATGAGGTCTCTGAAAAAATCAAGAAAGCCAAATAATTTTTTATAGAATAGCCTATGTAGAGGGACAGGGGAGGAGTCATATTCCAAGAGGGAAAGACCTTTGAGCCAGGCTCAATTTGTAGAGGCTGTTGAATGAAAATGAGAGAGAGAGAATGCACACTTTATTGCACTATTAAAGCAAAATTCTGACAATAACTTCTAAAAATGATTCCACTCTTATACACTGAGAATATGACAGACCTTCCAAAAGTATAATTTCTTACATGAACGTCCAGGTATATAAGGAAAAATAACTATTTCATACCAATATCTTCAGCCGCCTTTATTGTTGGTTCACCACATAGGTTTTTATCAGAATCGCAGAACATTAATTTTTTAAATTAGCTACCATTACAACTAGCTTGAGAAGAACTTTCTTTTTAATAATTCGACCCAGATGCATTCTAGATACTCCAGTGTTACGAATCGATGGCTTCATGAGGAGCCGCTGTTGACTCGTGCTATCTCTGGACATACTGACAGGAAATGTTTTCTTACACCTGTTTTCCTCCTGCTTTTCCTTGGTAGGACTTAGTTCCTTGGCATAGTTCAGTATCAATGGCAGTCATAGAGAAGTGTTACAAAAACCCAGCTTATTCCAACTTGTGAATTATTTGGCACCCAGGAACCAGTCTTACAATCTTCAACCCACTTTTTCCTAAAATGGCCCCTTTTCTGAAATGTTTATTTATATATGATGTAGGCCTGGGGAAAGGACATGGACTTTCAAAGAAAATATTCTCCAATAGATCTCTCAACTCCAGAGAACCTTCTGACTAAATCTGAAAGAATTCCACTGTGCTCTGATAACATCCTTTAATAATGAAGGAAAAGATATTTTTCCCCCAGGAGGATTTTGTAGTGAAAGAGATGGCATAATTTTTTTTTAAAAATGTTGTTTATAATCTCATTTGTTTTTTCATTTGTGGGGTGTGTCTTAAATCCTAAATGGTACATCCTTTTTAAAATACTTCTAGTAATAAAATGTTTCTGAAGTTATGTTGTAAATATCATTGGACTATGTTTAATAATGTTAAGTTGATCCCACTTCCCCTGAAATTATATACATAAATGCTGAAAGTATAAATTTACATATACAACTTCATGGAACATTTTTCTTCCAAGTGTGCATTTGCTAGAATTTGCATTGAATGGTTTTGGAAGGAGCCTGTTGGTGTGAATCCTGTGTGAGCAACACTTAGATTTGTTGCATACTGAACAGCATGCTAAATCTCACTTCACAATCTTAGATTTCTCAACTACCATCTTGAGCTGAATTTAAAATATAACTGCAGTTTATTATGTCACCTGTTCGTCAAACACTGATGCAAAGCTTAGTTTTCAGTGTGAAGAACCCATGACTAGAGAAGGGAAGAAGAAAGGGTAAAGCAGACCTCATTAAAGAGTGTATGGGCAAGAAAACACATCAGATGTCTTGATAGGTTTTTTAAAGTCCTGTTAGACTTGTCATGATTTCCAAAACACTAAATGCCATCTAGTATTTTGGACCCTCCAAAATTACAGTAGAATATTATTATGGGTCATCTTAATTGGAAATATACAGGAAAATCCTGATGATTAATGTAGACTAGTGATAGCTCTCACACATTTATATAACCTATGTTGAAAAGAAAGAAGAAAGGCAGGAAGGAAAGAAGGAAAAAGAGCGGAGAGAGAGGAACAAGAAAACACGTGGATTTGTGGAAATGAACATTTTTAAATTACTAATTTGCAAGAATGGGTAAGAAAAATACCGAGTATGAACATAAATGCTTTCAATTCCTTTTGCCTCTTAATCCTTCACAGTCCGTGGCCAGTTTTGAAACTTGGTGTAACTTCCTTTCTTTATTCCTCCCTCCCTTGCTCCCTCCATCCCTTCTTGCCAGCCTCCTTCCCTTCCTCTCTCCTTGAGTTTCCTTCTTCTTTCTTGTTCCCTCCCTCCCTCCCTCTCTCTTTTTTTCCCTTAGTTTCCCCGGAAGCACATATACCAGCCATTTGAATGCTTTCTGCTCATAGATACTGCCAAGCCCCCTCACCCAGACTGATGACTAGATTTGGTAGAATGGAATGAGAAACATAGACTTTGTGTCTGTGGCGGCCACCTCTGATGTTGCAGACATTTGCCGTGATTATGCACTCCAGCCGAGGGACGCTAGAGAGGTTGAAATTTCAACGGTGGGATTTGCCATTTTGGAATTTGCAGAAATGTACTGGATATGCTAACAGCAGCCTGGCTAGCCTCCACTTCACAAGGAAGTATTTAAATATACACGTGTAATATGAAGAAAATTGCATTAGATCATAAGGGATGAATTATTTTGTAAATGACTATACCATCAAATACCATACCTGATATCAATCATCTTCATCAGACAGTATCTGTGTATGTAAGTAGATAAACAAAAAAGCAGGAGTTTATTTCTCTCTAATGTATCCTTGACTCTCTAGCGGTGACCTCTGAAATGTCTCTTCTGATCCAGACTTGTTTGAATCATGTGCAACATTTTAGATTTGTCTTTTCTCTGCAAGTTTTTTTTGGTTCAGTACCATAACATATTGAACCAAATAGTTTTGCTTGCTTTCTATTGATGACACATGATTTTGGCTTTTATCTTCAGTGGAAAATCAATGTGTCACATGGCGTTCACTAAGAAAAAGGTATGGGGCCTCTTTGTAATTCTTTGTCAGATGATTGCTTTATCTTGATTTATGCCTTCAAACTTTTTCCCATTCAGCAGAAAATATTGCGTCGCTATCTGTGAGAGCAATGCGATCTATACCAATTTATGCTCTAAGTGTAGCCTCCTTCCAGAACTGCTTATGGAACATATCAACTCACTATAGATTAGGGACATAATGGATTCTTCTTTCTTAAAAGTGGCAGATTGACAATTTTAGTTCATATACAAGCTTTTATATTAACATTAAAACAATATTTCTATGTAAAGTAAAATATTGTAGTTGATTATTATTCGAGGGCCTCCCAGAATTTCAAGGTCTGAAAATAAATTCAATGTTCCTGGTGGTAACAAAATTGCCCCTACTTCCTTGTATCAGGACTGCCATTTGGAACTGCTGGGGAAGCTCTTTTCAGAAATTATTTTCAAAACAGCATTGTTGCCTTTTGCCAAACTGAAATCTGGTTGTAAACTTTTGAAAACTAGTTCCTTGGAATGGAATTCAAGTTGTCTTCTAAGCAAATTTTTTTTTAACTCAAACATACATTCTATCTTGCTTTATTATGTCACTATTTGTGTAGGAAACATATTTCTATTTTTACCATTTTCAATTTATTTACATTTACATTTACATTTGTGTGTATATATATACACACATACATACACTTTAAGTTCTGGGATACATATGCAGAACTTGCAGTTTTGTGAAATAGGTATACATGTGCTGTTGTGGTTTGCTGCACCCATCAACCCGTCATCTACATTAAGTATTTCTCCTAATGCTATCCCTCCTCTTTCCTTCCTACCCACTGACAGGCCCCAGTGTGTGATGTTCCCCTCCCTGTGTCTATGTGTTCTCATTGTTCAACTCCCACTTATGAGTGAGAACATGTGGTGTTTGGTTTTCTGTTCTTGTGATAGTTTGCTGAGAATGATGGTTTCCAGCTTCATCCATGTCTCTGCAAAAGACATTAATCCATCCTTTTTTATAGCTGCATAGTATTCCATGGTTTATATGTGCCACATATTCTTTATCCAGTCTATCATTGATGGGCATTTGGGTTGCTTCCTAGTCTTTGCTATTGTGAATAGTGCTGCAATAAACATATGTGTGAATGTGTCTTTATAGTAGAATGATTTATAATCCTTTGGATGTGTACCTAGTGATGAGACTGTTAGGTCAAATGGTATTTCTAGTTCTGGATCCTTGAGGAATTGCTACACTGTCTTCCACAATGGTTGAACTAATTTACACTCCCACCAACAGTGTAAAAGCATTCCTATTTCTCCACATCCTCTCTAGCACCTGTTGTTTCCTGGCTTTTTAATGATTGCCATTCTAACTGGCGCGAGATGGTATCTCATTGGACCAGGGGTGATGAGCTTTTTTTTTTTTTTTTTCTTCGAGACAGCCTCACTCTGTCACCCAGGGTGGAGTGCAGTGGCACAATTTCGGCTCACTGCAACCTCCACCTAATGGGTTCAAGCAATTCTCCTGCCTTAGCCTCTTGAGTAGCTGGGATTACAGATATATACCACCACGCCTGGCTAAAGTTTTTTTGTGTGTTTTTGGTAGAGACAGAGTTTCACCATAGTGGCCAGGCAAGTCTCAAACTCCTGACCTTGTGATCCACTCGCCTTGGCCTCCCAAAGTGATGGGATTACAGGCGTGAGCCACCACGCCCAGCCTATGATGAGCTTTTTTTCATGTGTTTATTGGCCGCATAAATGTCTCCTTTTGAGAAGTGTCTGTTCATATCCTTTTCCCACTTTCTGATGGGGTTGTTTTTTTCTTGTAAATTTGTTTAAGTTCCTTGTAGATTCTGGATATTAGCCCTTTGTTAGATGGATAGATTGCAAAAATTTTCTCCCACTCTGAAGGTTGTGTGTTCCCTCCGATGATAGTGTCTTTTGCTGTGCAGAAGCTATCTTTAGTTTAATTAGATCCCGTTTCTCAATTTTGGCTTTTGTTGCCACTGCTTTTGGTGTTTTAGTCATGAAGTCTTTGCCTATGCCTATGTTCTGAATGGTATTGGCTAGGTTTTCTTCTAGAGTTTTTATGGTTTTAGATCTTATGTTTAAGTCTTTAATCCATCTTGAGTTAATTATTTTATAAGGTGTAAGGAAGGGGTCCAGTTTCAGCTTTCTTCATATGGCTAGCCAGTTTTCCCATCACCATTGATTAAATAGTCAATCTTTCCCCATTGTTTGTTTTCGTCAGGTGTGTCAGAGATATGTTGTATATTTCATGGTACAATGCCTTCTGTCAATGGGGAAAAAGAACAAGCCTATATGGGATGAATGAAGTCTGCTATGGTTAAGGTTGAGAATATTTACTGATCCTTGAGTTCAGTCTCCAGGAATGTTGGAAATAGAGAATGGAGATAATGGAGATAAAGAAAAGTTCTGAAAATGACACTTCCCATAGTGTCAAAATTGTGATCTATTGGAGAATTCTGTGATACATCAAAATCTCTGTTTATACTGATGTTTGTTATTGTGTATGAGCATATCTTTATCAGGTGTAGGCTATTTCTATACTTTCATGTCTTTAAATCAATGTTTCTATTCACATATATATATGTGCAAATAGAAGCATGTTAATATTATATATATATTTTCTGTCATTACCATGATTGCTATGATTATCATTAGCATGTATTATTAGTGTGACCGAAGTATCATCAGTATCAGTTTCTTTCTAACTGCAGTGCTCCTGTAATGCTTCATTTCTACAGAGCCAACCTACACCCACCGTTTCCCTGACTATAACTTTACCTAAAGTATAAGCCCTTATAAAGCCATGAAAGCCTACCAAGAATTGTCAAAGAAGCTAGGCAGCAGCCAGGCTCTGCCTTAGGAAAAGACTTTACTTTTTATTATCATGTGCAGTACTTAATTACTTGTTTTGACCTCTAAGATTTTGCTCTCCTATATTTCTATCCCCTGGCTTTCTGATATTTCATGTGATTATATTTGAAATTTTAACCTTGCTTTTCTTTTTGGAATCTCTGATATCTCTGCTGCCACAGGTAATGACAGGTTCCTCTCTAACTGTTGGTGTTATCCCTGGTCAGATTATTACTGATGACAGAAGTAGATGTTTAACGTGGATTCTCTCGATATCAGAAACAAATACAGAGATCACAACTCAAAAATGACAGACTGATAACCATTATGAACTTAGATGCAACATTCTTAATACAATATTAGCAAATTGAGTCTAGGAATAGTTAAAAATGATAATGTGTTTTAACGAAGTGGGGTTTATCTCAAGTTGGTTTCAACAACTGAAAATCTACCGTGCTGACAGAAAAAAGAAAAATCACGTGACACTCTCAATAGATGCAAAAAAGGAATTTACAAAATGTAACACATTTTTTAAATTAAAAACTCCCAGCAAACTGAGGATAGAAAAGTACATTTTCAAACTGATTATGTGTTTACAAAAAATCTATAGCAAACATCTTACTTAAAATGGTGAAAGCCTTAATACTTTCTACATAAGATTATGAAAAATGCAATGATGTCCTCTCTCCCTAGTTCCTTAAAGTATTGCATTCAATATTAAATAAGTGGAAATATATACCAAGTTCATTGATAAATATTTAATACTTATGAGATGATAATTCTCCTGAAATTGATCTCTAGATTCAGTGGAATTCCCATGAAACCTTATAGGTCCTTTTGGATAAATTACAAAACTGATTCTAAAACAGGGAGAAAGAAAGAAGGGAAGGAAGGAGGAATGGACAGAAAGAAGAAAGAAATAAAGAGAAAAGAAAAGAAAATAAGAAATAAGTGACACCCAAGTTGGGAAGAAAGAAAAATACTATTCTCACGTGATGTAAACATATACATAGAAAATCCTTAGGCATCTGCAGAAGTGTGCTAGAGGTATGAAGTGAATTTAACAAAGTTGTAGGATGAAAGATCAATAAATAAAATCAATTGTGTTTCTATACACAATCAACACCAATTAGAAAATAAAATTATGTAAGCAATTTAACTTATAATAGCCTCAAAAATAATAAAATAATTCAGAATAAATTTAATAAAAGGTATGCTGATCCAAAATTTCTAAATCACTAATACGAGAGATTGAATAGGTAGAAATATGTATCAAGTTCATTGGTAAATATACATGTCATACTTATTAGATGATAATTCTTCTGAAACTGATCTCCAGATTTGGCACAATCCCAATCAAACCTATAGGCCTTTTTGGAGAAATTACAAAGCTGATTCTAATTTTTTTTTTTAAATGCGGAAGTCCTAGAATAGCCAGAGCATGTTTTAGAAAGAAGAATAAAGTTGGAAAACTTTCCAAATTTCAAGACATGTTGTAAAGCTACACTAACCAGTACAGTAAACTTACTGGCATGAAGAAGACATATATATCAGTGAAACAGAATAAATCATTTAGAAATATATCCAGCCTTACATGGCCAAAGTTGCCAAAATAATTCAATAAGGAAATCAATGTCTTTATAAAGATGGTACTATTAAAATTGGATATTAAATGGAGAATATGAACTTCAGAATTACCTCACACCATATCCTCAAATTAACTCAACATGTATTTTATACATAATGTAAATATAAAAAGTATAAAGCTTACTGAATAGGAAAAATTTTTAATAATCTTACTATAGCTAAAAATTTTTTAGATAAGAAAAGGATGGATGAAAATGGAAAAAATAGTAAGTTGGACTTCATGAAATTAAAACTTTTGCAATTTAAAACATAGCATCAAAAAATGAAAAGGCAAACCACAGATTGGGACAGAATAATTTTAAATATGTCTGATAAAGAACTTTCATCTAGAATGTACACATAACTAAAAAATTAAATAACAAAACACAAATAACTCATTTAACAAAATATTTTGACCTAAATGGGCCAAATATTTGTACAGATATTTTAATTTAAAAAGAGATGATGTCCAATACACAAATGAAAAGATACTTAACATTACCCATCATCAGGGAAATGCAAGTTAAAACCACATTGAGGTACCACTGTACACCCACTGGAGTGGCTGACACGAGCAGAACTGACCATACCACATGATGTGAAGAATTGCTATTCACACCTGGCTAGTGGTACTTCAAAATGGTACAGACATTCTGGAAAGCAGTTTGGCAGTTTCTTTTAATGTTAAACTTAGTACTGATCATATAGCCAAATAATTCCACTGCCACTCAAAATAAATAAAAACATATCTGTACCAAGCCTCATCCTTGAAGTTCATAGCAGATGTGTCCATCAACTTGTAAATGGATAAACCAGTTGTAGATGGAGTACCACTCAACAATAAAAAGGAGCAAAGTGGTACAACAGCAATATAAATGAATATCAAAAGCATTATGCTCAGTGAAAGAAGCTAGACATGAAAGACACCAATGTATCATTCCACTAATAGGATACTCTAGAAAATGCAAACTGTAGAAACAGAAGCAGATTAGTGGTTGCCTGTGTTCAGGAATGGAGAAAAGATCAAATGCAAAACAGCAAAAGAAAACATTTTGTGATGATGCAGATTTTCTGTATCTTGATCATGATTGTGGTCAAATGATGATATTCATCTGCCATAACTCATTAAATTGCACATTGAAAAGGGTGAATTTTACTGTGTGTACATTATACTTAAATGGAGCTGTAAATATGTTTGGAGCTTATCTGTGAACATTAGTTGCAGAGCAGGAGTTATTTTTATAGAGTGGAAATCTGCTGAGTGCCAACTTGAGAAGGGTTGAAAAAAATTACAACCTTCTTCCAGCACATTTCAGTTAGAACACTCTTAGCATGTCGTTACAGCTGTGCTCTATATTGGAGTCTCTGATGAAATCACATGTCTAACAATCTCAGCATGCCTTTCATCAATAGAATACACACGTGTTTTCTTTTTTTTACTATAAAGGATATACCAAACAACTTTTTCAAGACTTTACTTCAAAAAGGCACGTAGTTTTGCAATATTTTTGGTAAGTCTTTAATTATTTCAAAATGAAAAATTGAAAATAAAATGCAGTTATTTACTCAGGCCCCCACAAAAAAGGCCTGTACGGGGAATGCATGTGTTGTGTGTGTGTGTGTGTGTGTGTGTGTGTGTGTGTAAGTGTGTGATTTGAAGAATTGAAAAAATTTTAGTGGGGTTTTGTAGCATCACTTTGATAGCATCCTGTAATTTTGTATTGTGTTTGAAATAAAAATAAAGTGAATACACTGATAAAAGAATTTGAAAAGAATTTGCATTATTGCCTAAATTATGTGTGGTTTCCACAGTGGCATGAATCGAGCATCTTTAACCTACATAACAATATATCAGAATGTATTAGGTAAAAAATAAGTAAACTAGTATAACAAAGTTAAATATTTCTAAAGGAAAATTATAGCTTTATTTTTTTTCCTGAAATGTTTTGAGGAGATATTTACACCAAAAGATATTATCATTGATCAATGAAACTTTTTCAGAATTTGCTTGTGTCCCACCAATATTTGATTACATAGTGCTTCTGTGAGTTCCATTTCATTAATTTAGCATTGACAGGAGAGAAGGCAATGGCTCTGCAGCCTCTCTTGGTGTGGCATGATCCTGGTTCCGCTGGCTGATCTCTATTAGAACCATGGCCTTAATCATGCCTTTCATGCTTCTAACTTGATTTGCATTTGTTGTGTAATCCAAATTTATTCTCTCGTTTAGTCGCTTCCACCCATAGAAAAGCAGGTCTTTTTCCTTTCTCCTTCACCATTGCCCCCATTTTTTCTTTTTGTCCTCCCATGATGAAAAACAAGACAGAAAACAAACTACAACAACAACAGACACCTTTTGTCTGTGGTCACCAATGCATTGTAGCACTAAACTTTGTTCAAAATCTCTAGATCTGACCTCTATATCTGCTGTTCCCAGAGTTTTTCAATGTATTCTCTAGACTGCTGTGACCCATTGACAGAAAGTCTAGCTATATTTAATTGAAAGTTATTACTGTCTGATATGGTTTGGCTGTGTCTGCACCGAAATCTCATCTTGCACTGTAGCTCCCATAATTCACATGTTGTGGGAGGGACTCAGTGAGAGGTAAGTGGATCATGGGGGCAGTTTTCCCCACACTGTTCTAGTGGTAGTGAATAAGTCTCATGAGATCTGATGGTTTTATAAGGGGAAACCCCTTTCGCCTTTCACTTGGTTCTCATTTGCTAAATCATGCCTCTCAGCTGATTCTCTCTAGAATTTATTCTCAGGAGATCTAATTAATAACTTGTCAAGCTGATGTCCATCCTTGGGGACAACTCGTATCTGAAGAATGGCCAGTGAAAGGTATTAAAACTCCATACTCCTGCCTCAATTTAGGGCAACTCTGAAGGGTCACCCCAGCTTCTCAGCTCCCCCTTGAGATTAGCTGAGGTATTTGTTGTGACTGCCTCACATCTCAACTCCCTTTATCCAATTCAGCTTTTTCGCCAGAGTTGTTGGTTCCTAGGATTTTACCCAGTTAAATGTTCTCTACACAAATCTCTATCTCAAATCTGCTTTACAGGGAATGTGGCCTCAGACAGGTTTTCATTAGGTTCTGGACATAACTCTCATTAGTCATTGATATGATTCGGCTGTGTCTCCGGCCGAATCTCACCTTGATTGTAATTATCCCCGCATGTCAAGGATGGAGTCAGGTGGAGATAATTGAATCATAGGGGCGGGTTCCCCCTACTGTTCTCCTGGTAGCGAATAAGTCTCACGAGATCTGATGCTTTTAAAATGGGAGTTTCTCTACACAAGCTTTCTTCTCTGCTACCATTTAAGATGTGCCTTTGCTTCTTTTTTGCCTTCTGCCGTGACTGTGAGGCCTCCCCAGCCATGTGGAATTGTGAGTTCATTAAACCTCTTTCCTTTATAAATTACCCGGTCTTGGGTAGGACTTTATTAGCAGCATGAGAGCAAACTAGTACAGTCTGTTCTATAAGCCCAAGTCGGATCACAGAGTCCCGCTTTCTGTTTCTTTTTTCTAGCCCATATTTCTACTAAAACTTGACACATATAGACTTAAAACGAAATAATTAAGCATGGCTAATATTTATTTAATATTTTATACGTGTCAGGTACTTTATTTTGTAACTTATATTTTAATAATCTTTCCAAATCTCTAAAAGGAGAATTCTGCTCTTTTATAGAGAAAATAAGGATGGCTCAATCTTTTGATTTTTATTACAAGCTTTATTTTGTATAACATATGAGAAACTAAAAATATTGAAAGTTTAGAAACCATCAGCACACAATCGAGGTGATGGAAATATACTTCACCTCCAGTTTCCTGATGCCTCTTTATAATACATTTCTCTGGCCCCTCATTCCTGGCCCTTAAAAACCACCAAACTGCTTTCTGTCACTGGACAGTAATTTATACAGTCAAAAAATGTATATAAATACAATTTTACACTATGCACTTTTTTGTCTGACATTTTATGTTTTTTTCTCTGCATGTTTTACCTCTAGAGTCTGCCTTGTTTCACTTAGTATAATTATTTTGAGATTCATTCATGTTACAGTATGTATCCATAATTAATTCGGATAAAGCAAGTTAATTCATTAATGTATTGATTGATATTTAGACTGTTTCTAGTTTGGGCTATTATGAATACATGTGCTATGAACATTTGTGTTGATATCATTATATGAACACCTACTTTTATCTCTCTTGGGTAAATACCCAGGAGTGCAATGGCTGAGTCTTACAGCAGAAGTATGTTTAACATTTTAAAGGGACTCTTAAACTGTTTTTCAAAGGTTACACTTTTTTTTTTTATTCCCATCAGCAGTGTAGGAGAGTTTCAGCTTCTCCACATACAAGCCAGTGCTTGGCTATTATCAGTCATGCTAATCTTAGCTATTTAAAAATAGATAGTGGCGTCTCATTTTGGTTTTAATTTGCATTGCCCTAAGCATTAATTATGTTGAGCATATGTGCTTATTTATCAAACAAATGTCTACTTTGAAATGTCTGTTCCAGTCTTTCACCCAAGTTTTAAATGGGGTTGTTTGTTTTTCATTATTAAATTTTGAGCTTTTAAAATATATTTTTGATGCAAGCCTTTTATCAGATATATGAATTGCAAATATTTTCTCCCCGCCTGCAGCTTGTCTTTTCAGTCTCTTAATAGATTCTTTTGAAGAGCAGATTCTTTTTTTCAAATTTGATGAGTTCTTCTTATCAATGTATTATTATATAAATCATGCTGTGGGGTCATATCAAAGAAAGCTTTGCCTGACTCAAAGTCCCAAATGTTTTCACATCTTCCCTCTCCTCTCCTTTGGGAACTGAGATTACACGTAAATTCAGTTACTTGAAATGTACTGTCTACTATTGCTCTGTTCATGTTTTTTAAAAATTTATTTTCTCTCTATATTTTATTTTGAGAGGTGTCTATCTTTTCTTCTTTAATGACTAATGTGCTATCAGCCTACCATGTAGCTGGGACTACAGCCGCATGCTACTATGCCCCGCTAATTTTTGTATTTTTAGTAGAGATGGGATTTCACCATATTGGTCAGGCTGGCCCTGAACTCCTGACTTCGTGATCCACCTGCCTCGGCCTCGCAAAATGCTGAGATTACAGGCGTGAGCCACTGCGCCCAGCCTCCTTTAGTGTATCTTGCATGTCTCTATTTTAGAACATATAGAATACTGTTTCAATAAGCATTTTAATGTTCTTAACTGATAACTCTGGCACCTTGATTTACTCTGGATCAGTTCTGACTCAGTGGTTTTTCTCCTTATTATGAGCCACGTTCTTCTGTCTTTTGTTGTTACTGTTGTGTCTCTGCTAAACTGTGTCTGGATGTCAGATATGGTGACTTTTATCTTATTGAGTGCTGGAAGTATATATAAATATTCTTGATCTTTGTATTGGTATGTATTTAAGTTTAGTTGGAAAGAGTTTGACTCTTTTTGGTCTTGCTTTAAAAATTCATTAGGTGGGATCAGACCAGTTCTCATTTTAGAGCTAATCACTCCCAACTAGTGAGGCAAGATCCTTCTGGGTATCCCTGGGAATCTTGAGGTGTTTCTGGGTTGGCTGATAAAATAAGCACTATTACTGGACCTTGGTGAGCATGTGTACTGTTACTTTTCATCTTATCTGGGTGTTGTTTCCCCAACCGTAGGTACTTTTCTCTAGGCCTGTCCTAACAGTTACTTAGCTATGTACTTTAGGGGGACCCTTTGCAGAGCTCTGGAGTTCTCTTTCTGTGCAGCCCCTTCTTCTCGGAAACCTTGTCCTGAGAGCTCATGTCAACATGGTTTCTGTGGACTCTCAGCTCTGTCCCCTCAGCTCAGGGAGAACAATGGGCTCCTCTTGGGCTCTTCTCCTGGAGTAGTGGGCTGGAAAACTTTCTCCAGGCATAAATTAGGGCAGTTGATAGGCTCACCTTGTTTGAGACTGACTTTACAGGGTCTTGCAAACTTTTGTGGCATACATTTTGGCCATTTTTTTGGTTGTTTCAGGAGGGAGAGAAAGTCTAGTTCTTGTTACTCCATCATGGTCATTGCAGAAGTCAACCTAACTGATATTTATCAATACAGTCTGTTGCTACACATTGAACTTGCTTAAGATAATTTTTAGATGGCACAGAACTTTCTGTCCATTGAATGAGACTCTCTGCTTATTTTGCAAGTGCTCATTTGTATGGAGAAACTTCAAAAAGTTTGTGGAAAAATGAAGTTAAAAGATAAACATTGAAAATGTGATCTTCGGTTTTCATCCCTAAAGAACTGATGGTCCTGGGAACTTAACAATGTCAATGCAGTCTCTTATACATTATTAACTTAAGAAAAATGGGTGCCCTTTCCACATTTGTTGAGATTGGGAAACAAAAAGAAGTCAGAAGGAGCCAAATCAGAGCTGTAAGGTGGATGCCTGACAATTTCCCATTGAGACTCTCACAAAATTGCCTTTGCTTGATGACAGGAATGAGCAGAAACATTGTGGTGTTAGAGGACTGTCTGCTAAAGCTTTCCCAGGTATTTTGCCCTAAAACTTTGGCTAACTTATTCAAAACACTCTCATGATATGCAGATATTATTGTTCTTTGACCTTCCACAAAGTCAACAAGCAAAATGCCTGGAATGTCCCCAAAAAACTGTTGCCGTGACCTTTGCTCTTGAGTGATCCCCTTTTGCTTTGACTGGACCACTTCCACCTTTGGTAGCCATTGCTTTGATTGTGTTTTGCCCTCAGGATCATACTGGGAAAGCCATGTTTTATCTTCTGTTACAATTCTTCAAAGAAATCCTTCAGGATCTTGACCCTAGTTCTTTAAAATTTCCATTGAGAGCTCTCCTCTTGTCTGCAGCTGATCTGAGCACAACACTTTTGGCACCCATGCAGTGGAAAGTTGGTTCAACTTTAATTTTTTAGTCAGAACTGTGTAAGCTGAACCAATTAAGATGTCTACGATGTTGGCTATTGTTTGTGCTGTTGATTATCAGTCCTCTTCAATTAGGGCACAAACAAGATTAATTTTTTTCCTTGCAAATTGATACGGACGATCTGTCCCTGTGGACTTCATCTTCCACATCATCTCGTTTCTTCTTTAAAAAAGCTGTCCGCTTGTGAACTACTGATTTCTTTGGTGCATTGTCCCCTCAAGCTTTTTGTAAAGCATCAGTGATTTCACCATTCTTTCACTCAAGCTTCATCATAATCTAATGTTTGTTCTTGCTTCAATTTTAGCAGAATTTACATTGCTCTGCTAGGGGCTCTTTTCAAACTAATGTCTACTCCTTCTTACTGTCTCAAACTAGATCCTGTTCAAACATGCTATAATAAATTAGTATGAGTTTATTTTGCTGCCAAAATTGAAACCTTTGCATAGTTTTTTTCATAATATACATTTTCCATGAACTTTTTAAGGCCTCTCATGTATCCACAGGTAGAGTGCCTTACCTATTCTGACTTCAGTCAATTATTCAAGACCTTTCCTTGTCAGTGATACATTAGAAAGGTAGAGTATTGAAAAATAAGAGTAGCTTCTGCTGATTAAGAAATACTATATCTTTTCTACTTCTTTCTTTTTTTTTCTTTCTTTCTTTTTTTTTTTTTTTTGAGACAGCATCTTTCTCTGTCACCCAGGCTGGAGTGCAGTGGTGTGATCTCAGCTCACTGCAACCTCTGCCTCCCAGGGTCAAGTGATTCTCCTGCCTCAGCCTCCCGAGTAGCTGGGACTATAGGTGCCTGCCACCACACCCAGCTAATTTTTGTATTTTTAGTGGAGACAAGGTTTCACCATATTGGCCAGGCTGGTCTTGAACTCCTGACCTTGTGATCTGCCTGACTCGGCCTCCCAAAGCGCTGGGATTAGAGTCATGAGCCACCGTACCTAGCTTTCTACTTCTTTCTTATTATTTTCCTCGTCTCTCATTCCCATATTCTCTCCTTTCTCCTACTTTCCTCCCCACTCCCTGTTTCCTTCCTTTCATCTTTCCTATTTTCAAGACTTAATATTTCTTGAACCTCAGATGTTATCATAGTATGTTATTTGTTTAATTTTCACATAACAATAATAGTTTAAATACAAATAATATTTATTTTCATCCCTATGTTATCAGTATAACAGTAAAGATGTGGAGAGGCCAGCTGGGCATGCTGGCTCAAGCCTGTAATCCCAGCACATTGGGAGGCCGAGGTGGGTGGATCACGAGGTCAGGAGATCGAGACCATCCTGGCTAACACGGTGAAACCCCATCTCTACTAAAAAATAGAAAAAATTAGCTGGGCATGGTGGCGCGTGCCTGTAGTCCCAGCTACTCGGGAGGCTGAGGCAGGAGAATAGTGTGAACCCGGGAGGCAGAACTTGCAGTGAGCCAAGATCACGCCACTGCACTCCAGCCTGGGTGACAGAGCGAGACTCTGTCTCAAAATAAATAAATAAATAAATAAATGAAAATAAAATTAAAAAATGATGTGGAGAGGCCAAACCAATGGCTCTTATATCCACATTCTTTCTTCTAAATGATTTCACCTTAGTTTTGGTCTGCATCTCTAACCATAGCTAGTTGCAGTAGGACCTTCTATCTGGCCTTGCTGCTCTCATTTTTGGACCTCCTCACTGAAATCAAATTGATCTTTCTAAAATGCGAACCTGGTCTTAGTATTTTATTACTTAAAACCCATTGGTGGCTTTCCATGATTTATGGAATAAAGTCAAAATTCCTGTTTTTGCCAACGTTTCTGTGTGCCTCTCATCCCTACATTTACTGATTCCTGTGTGCCATAAATTGCCAGTTGTCCAGAGTTCATTCTCTTTTTGTACTTGGGAGGACTTCTGCATCCTGAAACTTTTCCCCTGAAACGTGCTTGGAAAATACCTACTCATTTTTTTCAGATTCAGGTTAGTTTTTTACTTCAGTTTCTTTTCCTGAAGCTTATACTGACCGCTCCATATGGCTTTGGGGATTAGCTACTCATTCCTTTGTGCCCTTTGTAGATACACATTTATCGTGGAGTCTTTTTTTTTTTTTTTTTTTTTGAGACAGAGTCTCACTCTGTCACCAGGCTGGAGTGCAGTGGTGTGATCTCAGCTCACTGCAACCTTTACCTTCCAGGTTCAACTGATTCTCTTGCCTCAGCCTCCCAAGTAACTACAGGCGTGCACCACCGTGCCCAGCTAATTTTTGTATTTTTAGTAGAGATGGGGTTTCACTATGTTGGCCAGGATGGTCTCGATCTCTTGACCTCGTGATCTGCCCACGTTGGCCTCCCAAAGTGCTGGGATTACAGGCATGAGCCACCACTCCCAATCAGTCATGCAGTCTTTATACTTACTTGTTTACTTGCCTGTGAGCTCACTGAATGCAGGGACTATTTCCTTGTTGCTCTAGCACCTACACCAGTACCTGGTATCCAGAAGCTGTATGCTAAATGTTTGTTGAGTGGCTGTTTGACTGAATGATTGTACTCCTAATTAGTAGATAGAAAGCCATGAACTTCCCAGTTCATCATTCTTTGTGCTCAATTCTGGTTTCTTTATTGTGTTCAAAAGAGTTCCTTAGTGACATAAAACTATGGAGCTAGTATGTCAGCTCATTTAAGCAATGATTGGTTTATGTATATAAGAGGCTTCAATAATTATATATTTTTATTTCAGTTTCAATAAATGATCAATTTATTAGTTTTCTCTGTTTTGGCTTATTGTTCACATTTAATATCAAATAAAAGTGTTTTACTTAAAATTATTCATGCCAATTATGACAGTTAGGTGAATATTGCTTTGATTTACATTCCAGTAGTAGTTTTGGTTGAACCCTGAATATGCTAAGACGTCACTTTTCTTTTTTCTTATGAACAGGCTACTGTGTTTACATATATTATTAAAATCTTCTTTGAAAATACGAAGAGTGTTACATTTCTTATATTTAGTTCTCTGTGCTTCAGAATTCCTGTGATACTTGCACTTAAGTCCTTCTGAGCAGTTGATGTTAATATTTATGTGGTTAATTTCATGAAACATGGTGGTTTTCATTTCTATCATTAATTTATACAGGAGATAGACTGTTTTCCAGGTGTAAGCTCAGTCATATAGTTAGAAAATTTATAAGCAGAAAGGAGTTATTTGGTCTAACCCATTTATTCTACAGATAGAGAAATTAGAGTCCAGAAACTCTGTCTTCTTTAATGTCTTACAGGTATTTAAGAAAAAAGAATAGACTTGAGGTTTCTGTGTTCTGAACCCAGTGATCTTGACACTGTAATGATCTTCATCCATATTATTCACAGAAGTAAATATAATCACATATTAAATAAGAAACAAAAATACTAAGGGGATATTATACTGAAAAATGAAATAATATTATCTTAATTATTTTGATCAGATTCAATATATAGCAGCTTGAAGGCTAATAATTCCAATGATTCTCTGAATAAACCATTTTTCTAATAAGATTACAGGTTTTAGTAATCTAATTATTTTGACTGATGCAAATGTTACCCCGCCAGTCTGAAAAATGTGTTTATTTATATGTCATAAAGAATAATTTATTCCAAAAAGGCTAATTTTCAAAATATATGTATCTTCTGAAACTGTATCTATTTTTTCCCACGTTTTCTAAATATATTTTAGAGGGCATTTGTAGATTTTCATGGTGCTGAAAAATTAAGGTATAACGGTCTCATGAAGGAGAATAATGTCATTTAGACATTGTAATTTTGGAGGATCACAATATTTTTTGGAATGTGGTTGTTGCAGCACTGGTCACTTATACTAATTATATAATAACATACTATACTAATGCAATAATATACCATATTAAATTATTAAATGGTAAATTTGTCTTAAATCCTCTAGAATACTGCAAAGAAATAGTTTATATAAGAAAGAGTACCATAGCATACGTGAACACAATGTTTCCTATTTTTTTCTTCTTTTTTATTTTTTTGAAGACAAGTTCTCACTCTGTTGCCCAGACTGGAGTTCAGTGCCATGTTCATAGTTCACTGCAACCTCAAACTCCCAAGCTCAAGTGATCCTCTTGATTCAGCCTCTGAAGTAGCTGTGCCTATAGGTGTGCACCACCACACCGGCTAATTTTTAAAATTTTTTATAGATATGTTGCCCAAGCTGGCCCCAAATTCTTGAGCTCAAGAGATCTTCTCACCTTGGCCTCCCAGAGTGTTGGGATTACAGGCATGAGCCACCATACTCAGCCAATATTTCTTTTCTAAAAGACATTTTCTAACATACTTCTCATTTTAACTAACATAATATTCAAAGTGTAGATCTGAGAAAGAGATAGTGCCTGCAGATCTGGGATCCTACATGCTAATATTATGGGATGCATTCAGATTTGATCAGCAGATATTCCATTTATTCTAGAACACCACCAGCAGAAGAATGTAATTACGTCTATCACTAAAACTTTGTGTCAATACAGACTACTGTATTTGTTATCATAGATGGTCCTTGGATGGCAGCCTTAAGCAATTTTAAACCTAGACAGTTGATGTACTTTTTCTTCTTGGATAATTTTCATTGTTTTATCTAATTTGGTTGTAACTAATGTGTTTAATATGGCTTGCTTGTTTTTTAAAAAGTTGTTCAGTATCCTTAGAACTCAGTGCTGATTTCTTTTTCTAGCAGGCCTTTTATATAGGACATCTCACTTTCTCCTGGCTCTCTACTACTAGCATGAGGTCTCTGAAAAAATCAAGACAGCCAAATAATTTGTTATAGAATAGCCTATGTAGAGGGACAGGGGAGGAGTCATATTCCAAGAGGGAAAGACCTTTGAGCCAGGCTCAATTTGTAGAGGCTGTTGAATGAAAATGAGAGAGGGAGAATGTACACTTTATTGCACTATTAAAGCAAAATTCTGACAATAACTTCTAAAAATGATTCCACTCTTATACACTGAGAATATGACAGACCTTCCAAAAGTATAATTTCTTACATGAACGTCCAGGTATATAAGGAAAAATAACTATTTCATACCAATATCTTCAGCCGCCTTTATTGTTGGTTCACCACATAGGTTTTTATCAGAATCGCAGAACATTAATGTTTTAAATTAGCTACCATTACAACTAGCTTGAGAAGAACTTTCTTTTTAATAATTCGACCCAGATGCATTCTAGATACTCCAGTGTTACGAATCGATGGCTTCATGAGGAGCCGCTGTTGACTCGTGCTATCTCTGGACACACTGACAGGAAATGTTTTCTTACACCTGTTTTCCTCCTGCTTTTCCTTGGTAGGACTTAGTTCCTTGGCATAGTTCAGTATCAATGGCAGTCATAGAGAAGTGTTACAAAAACCCAGCTTATTCCAACTTGTGAATTATTTGGCACCCAGGAACCAGTCTTACAATCTTCAACCCACTTTTTCCTAAAATGGCCCCTTTTCTGAAATGTTTATTTATATATGATGTAGGCCTGGGGAAAGGACATGGATTTTCAAAGAAAATATTCTCCAATAGATCTCTCAACTCCAGAGAACCTTCTGACTAAATCTGAAAGAATTCCACTGTGCTCTGATAACATCTTTTAATAATGAAGGAAAAGATATTTTTCCCCCAGGAGGATTTTGTAGTGAAAGAGATGGCATAATTTTTTTTTAAAATGTTGTTTATAATCTCATTTGTTTTTTCATTTGTGGGGTGTGTCTTAAATCCTAAATGGTACATCCTTTTTAAAATACTTCTAGTAATAAAATGTTTCTGAAGTTATGTTGTAAATATCATTGGACTATGTTTAATAATGTTAAGTTGATCCCACTTCCCCTGAAATTATATACATAAATGCTGAAAGTATAAATTTACATATACAACTTCATGGAACATTTTTCTTCCAAGTGTGCATTTGCTAGAATTTGCATTGAAAGATTTTGGAAGGAGCCTGTTGGTATGAATCCTGTGTGAGCAACACTCAGATTTGTTGCATACTGAACAGCATGCTAAATCTCACTTCACAATCTTAGATTTCTCAACTACCATCTTGAGCTGAATTTAAAATATAACTGCAGTTTATTATGTCACCTGTTCGTCAAACACTGATGCAAAGCTTAGTTTTCAGTGTGAAGAACCCATGACTAGAGAAGGGAAGAAGAAAGGGTAAAGCAGACCTCATTAAAGAGTGTATGGGCAAGAAAACACATCAGATGTCTTGATAGGATTTTTAAAGTCCTGTTAGACTTGTCATGATTTCCAAAACACTAAATGCCATCTAGTATTTTGGACCCTCCAAAATTACAGTAGAATATTATTATGGGTCATCTTAATTGGAAATATACAGGAAAATCCTGATGATTAATGAAGACTAGTGATAGCTCTCACACATTTATATAACCTATGTTGAAAAGAAAGAAGGAAGGCAGGAAGGAAAGAAGGAAAAAGAGCGGAGAGAGAGGAACAAGAAAACACGTGGATTTGTGGAAATGAAAATTTTTAAATTACTAATTTGCAAGAATGGGCAAGAAAAATACCGAGTATGAACATAAATGCTTTCAATTCCGTTTGCCTCTTAATCCTTCTCAGTCCGTGGCCAGTTTTGAAACTTGGTGTAACTTCCTTCCTTTATTCCTCCCTCCCTTGCTCCCTCCATCCCTTCTTGCCAGCCTCCTTCCCTTCCTCTCTCCTTGAGTTTCCTTCTTCTTTCTTGTTCCCTCCCTCCCTCCCTCTCTCTTTTTTTCCCTTAGTTTCCCCGGAAGCACATATACCAGCCATTTGAATGCTTTCTGCTCATAGATACTGCCAAGCCCCCTCACCCAGACTGATGACTAGATTTGGTAGAATGGAATGAGAAACATAGACTTTGTGTCTGTGGCGGCCACCTCTGATGTTGCAGACATTTGCCGTGATTATGCACTCCAGCCGAGGGACGCTAGAGAGGTTGAAATTTCAACTGTGGGATTTGCCATTTTGGAATTTGCAGAAATGTACTGGATATGCTAACAGCAGCCTGGCTAGCCTCCACTTCACAAGGAAGTATTTAAATATACACGTGTAATATGAAGAAAATTGCATTAGATCATAAGGGATGAATTATTTTGTAAATGACTATACCATCAAATACCATACCTGATATCAATCATCTTCATCAGACAGCATCTGTGTATGTAAGTAGATAAACAAAAAAGCAGGAGTTTATTTCTCTCTAATGTATCCTTGACTCTCTAGCGGTGACCTCTGAAATGTCTCTTCTGATCCAGACTTGTTTGAATCATGTGCAACATTTTAGATTTGTCTTTTCTCTGCAAGTTTTTTTTGGTTCAGTACCATAACATATTGAACCAAATAGTTTTGCTTGCTTTCTGTTGATGACACATGATTTTGGCTTTTATCTTCAGTGGAAAATCAATGTGTCACATGGCGTTCACTAAGAAAAAGGTATGGGGCCTCTTTGTAATTCTTTGTCCGATGATTGCCTTATCTTGATTTATGCCTTCAAACTTTTTCCCATTCAGCAGAAAATATTGCGTCGCTATCTGTGAGAGCAAAGCGATCTATACCAATTTATGCTCTAAGTGTAGCCTCCTTCCAGAACTGCTTATGGAACATATCAACTCACTATAGATTAGGGACATAATGGATTCTTCTTTCTTAAAAGTGGCAGATTGACAATTTTAGTTCATATACAAGCTTTTATATTAACATTAAAACAATATTTCTATGTAAAGTAAAATATTGTAGTTGATTATTATTCGAGGGCCTCCCAGAATTTCAAGGTCTGAAAATAAATTCAATGTTCCTGGTGGTGACAAAATTGCCCCTACTTCCTTGTATCAGGACTGCCATTTGGAACTGCTGGGGAAGCTCTTTTCAGAAATTATTTTCAAAACAGCATTGTTGCCTTTTGCCAAACTGAAATCTGGTTGTAAACTTTTGAAAACTAGTTCCTTGGAATGGAATTCAAGTTGTCTTCTAAGCAAATTTTTTTTTAACTCAAACATACATTCTATCTTGCTTTATTATGTCACTATTTGTGTAGGAAACATATTTCTATTTTTACCATTTTCAATTTATTTACATTTACATTTACATTTGTGTGTATATATATACACACATACATACACTTTAAGTTCTGGGATACATATGCAGAACTTGCAGTTTTGTGAAATAGGTATACATGTGCTGTTGTGGTTTGCTGCACCCATCAACCCGTCATCTACATTAAGTATTTCTCCTAATGCTATCCCTCCTCTTTCCTTCCTACCCACTGACAGGCCCCAGTGTGTGATGTTCCCCTCCCTGTGTCTATGTGTTCTCATTGTTCAACTCCCACTTATGAGTGAGAACATGTGGTGTTTGGTTTTCTGTTCTTGTGATAGTTTGCTGAGAATGATGGTTTCCAGCTTCATCCATGTCTCTGCAAAAGACATTAATCCATCCTTTTTTATAGCTGCATAGTATTCCATGGTTTATATGTGCCACATATTCTTTATCCAGTCTATCATTGATGGGCATTTGGGTTGCTTCCTAGTCTTTGCTATTGTGAATAGTGCTGCAATAAACATATGTGTGAATGTGTCTTTATAGTAGAATGATTTATAATCCTTTGGATGTGTACCTAGTGATGAGACTGTTAGGTCAAATGGTATTTCTAGTTCTGGATCCTTGAGGAATTGCTACACTGTCTTCCACAATGGTTGAACTAATTTACACTCCCACCAACAGTGTAAAAGCATTCCTATTTCTCCACATCCTCTCTAGCACCTGTTGTTTCCTGGCTTTTTAATGATTGCCATTCTAACTGGCGCGAGATGGTATCTCATTGGACCAGGGGTGATGAGCTTTTTTTTTTTTTTTTTCTTCGAGACAGCCTCACTCTGTCACCCAGGGTGGAGTGCAGTGGCACAATTTTGGCTCACTGCAACCTCCACCTAATGGGTTCAAGCAATTCTCCTGCCTTAGCCTCTTGAGTAGCTGGGATTACAGATATATACCACCACGCCTGGCTAAAGTTTTTTTGTGTGTTTTTGGTAGAGACAGAGTTTCACCATAGTGGCCAGGCAAGTCTCAAACTCCTGACCTTGTGATCCACTCGCCTTGGCCTCCCAAAGTGATGGGATTACAGGCGTGAGCCACCACGCCCAGCCTATGATGAGCTTTTTTTCATGTGTTTATTGGCCGCATAAATGTCTCCTTTTGAGAAGTGTCTGTTCATATCCTTTTCCCACTTTCTGATGGGGTTGTTTTTTTCTTGTAAATTTGTTTAAGTTCCTTGTAGATTCTGGATATTAGCCCTTTGTTAGATGGATAGATTGCAAAAATTTTCTCCCACTCTGAAGGTTGTGTGTTCCCTCCGATGATAGTGTCTTTTGCTGTGCAGAAGCTATCTTTAGTTTAATTAGATCCCGTTTCTCAATTTTGGCTTTTGTTGCCACTGCTTTTGGTGTTTTAGTCATGAAGTCTTTGCCTATGCCTATGTTCTGAATGGTATTGGCTAGGTTTTCTTCTAGAGTTTTTATGGTTTTAGATCTTATGTTTAAGTCTTTAATCCATCTTGAGTTAATTATTTTATAAGGTGTAAGGAAGGGGTCCAGTTTCAGCTTTCTTCATATGGCTAGCCAGTTTTCCCATCACCATTGATTAAATAGTCAATCTTTCCCCATTGTTTGTTTTCGTCAGGTGTGTCAGAGATATGTTGTATATTTCATGGTACAATGCCTTCTGTCAATGGGGAAAAAGAACAAGCCTATATGGGATGAATGAAGTCTGCTATGGTTAAGGTTGAGAATATTTACTGATCCTTGAGTTCAGTCTCCAGGAATGTTGGAAATAGAGAATGGAGATAATGGAGATAAAGAAAAGTTCTGAAAATGACACTTCCCATAGTGTCAAAATTGTGATCTATTGGAGAATTCTGTGATACATCAAAATCTCTGTTTATACTGATGTTTGTTATTGTGTATGAGCATATCTTTATCAGGTGTAGGCTATTTCTATACTTTCATGTCTTTAAATCAATGTTTCTATTCACATATGTATATGTGCAAATAGAAGCATGTTAATATTATATATATATTTTCTGTCATTACCATGATTGCTATGATTATCATTAGCATGTATTATTAGTGTGACCGAAGTATCATCAGTATCAGTTTCTTTCTAACTGCAGTGCTCCTGTAATGCTTCATTTCTACAGAGCCAACCTACACCCACCGTTTCCCTGACTATAACTTTACCTAAAGTATAAGCCCTTATAAAGCCATGAAAGCCTACCAAGAATTGTCAAAGAAGCTAGGCAGCAGCCAGGCTCTGCCTTAGGAAAAGACTTTACTTTTTATTATCATGTGCAGTACTTAATTACTTGTTTTGACCTCTAAGATTTTGCTCTCCTATATTTCTATCCCCTGGCTTTCTGATATTTCATGTGATTATATTTGAAATTTTAACCTTGCTTTTCTTTTTGGAATCTCTGATATCTCTGCTGCCACAGGTAATGACAGGTTCCTCTCTAACTGTTGGTGTTATCCCTGGTCAGATTATTACTGATGACAGAAGTAGATGTTTAACATGGATTCTCTCGATATCAGAAACAAATACAGAGATCACAACTCAAAAATGACAGACTGATAACCATTATGAACTTAGATGCAACATTCTTAATACAATATTAGCAAATTGAGTCTAGGAGTAGTTAAAAATGATAATGTGTTTTAACGAAGTGGGGTTTATCTCAAGTTGGTTTCAACAACTGAAAATCTACCGTGCTGACAGAAAAAAGAAAAATCACGTGACACTCTCAATAGATGCAAAAAAGGAATTTACAAAATGTAACACATTTTTTAAATTAAAAACTCCCAGCAAACTGAGGATAGAAAAGTACATTTTCAAACTGATTATGTGTTTACAAAAAATCTATAGCAAACATCTTACTTAAAATGGTGAAAGCCTTAATACTTTCTACATAAGATTATGAAAAATGCAATGATGTCCTCTCTCCCTAGTTCCTTAAAGTATTGCATTCAATATTAAATAAGTGGAAATATATACCAAATTCATTGATAAATATTTAATACTTATGAGATGATAATTCTCCTGAAATTGATCTCTAGATTCAGTGGAATTCCCATGAAACCTTATAGGTCCTTTTGGATAAATTACAAAACTGATTCTAAAACAGGGAGAAAGAAAGAAGGGAAGGAAGGAGGAATGGACAGAAAGAAGAAAGAAATAAAGAGAAAAGAAAAGAAAATAAGAAATAAGTGACACCCAAGTTGGGAAGAAAGAAAAATACTATTCTCACGTGATGTAAACATATACATAGAAAATCCTTAGGCATCTGCAGAAGTGTGCTAGAGGTATGAAGTGAATTTAACAAAGTTGTAGGATGAAAGATCAATAAATAAAATCAATTGTGTTTCTATACACAATCAACACCAATTAGAAAATAAAATTATGTAAGCAATTTAACTTATAATAGCCTCAAAAATAATAAAATAATTCAGAATAAATTTAATAAAAGGTATGCTGATCCAAAATTTCTAAATCACTAATACGAGAGATTGAATAGGTAGAAATATGTATCAAGTTCATTGGTAAATATACATGTCATACTTATTAGATGATAATTCTTCTGAAACTGATCTCCAGATTTGGCACAATCCCAATCAAACCTATAGGCCTTTTTGGAGAAATTACAAAGCTGATTCTAATTTTTTTTTTTTTAAATGCGGAAGTCCTAGAATAGCCAGAGCATGTTTTAGAAAGAAGAATAAAGTTGGAAAACTTTCCAAATTTCAAGACATGTTGTAAAGCTACACTAACCAGTACAGTAAACTTACTGGCATGAAGAAGACATATATATCAGTGAAACAGAATAAATCATTTAGAAATATATCCAGCCTTACATGGCCAAAGTTGCCAAAATAATTCAATAAGGAAATCAATGTCTTTATAAAGATGGTACTATTAAAATTGGATATTAAATGGAGAATATGAACTTCAGAATTACCTCACACCATATCCTCAAATTAACTCAACATGTATTTTATACATAATGTAAATATAAAAAGTATAAAGCTTACTGAATAGGAAAAATTTTTAATAATCTTACTATAGCTAAAAATTTTTTAGATAAGAAAAGGATGGATGAAAATGGAAAAAAATAGTAAGTTGGACTTCATGAAATTAAAACTTTTGCAATTTAAAACATAGCATCAAAAAATGAAAAGGCAAACCACAGATTGGGACAGAATAATTTTAAATATGTCTGATAAAGAACTTTCATCTAGAATGTACACACAACTAAAAAACTAAATAACAAAACACAAATAACTCATTTAACAAAATATTTTGACCTAAATGGGCCAAATATTTGTACAGATATTTTAATTTAAAAAGAGATGATGTCCAATACACAAATGAAAAGATACTTAACATTACCCGTCATCAGGGAAATGCAAGTTAAAACCACATTGAGGTACCACTGTACACCCACTGGAGTGGCTGACACGAGCAGAACTGACCATACCACATGATGTGAAGAATTGCTATTCACACCTGGCTAGTGGGACTTCAAAATGGTACAGACATTCTGGAAAGCAGTTTGGCAGTTTCTTTTAATGTTAAACTTAGTACTGATCATATAGCCAAATAATTCCACTGCCACTCAAAATAAATAAAAACATATCCGTACCAAGCCTCATCCTTGAAGTTCATAGCAGATGTGTCCATCAACTTGTAAATGGATAAACCAGTTGTAGATGGAGTACCACTCAACAATAAAAAGGAGCAAAGTGGTACAACAGCAATATAAATGAATATCAAAAGCTATATGCTCAGTGAAAGAAGCTAGACATGAAAGACACCAATGTATCATTCCACTAATAGGATACTCTAGAAAATGCAAACTGTAGAAACAGAAGCAGATTAGTGGTTGCCTGTGTTCAGGAATGGAGAAAAGATCAAATGCAAAACAGCAAAAGAAAACATTTTGTGATGATGCAGATTTTCTGTATCTTGATCATGATTGTGGTCAAATGATGATATTCATCTGCCATAACTCATTAAATTGCACATTGAAAAGGGTGAATTTTACTGTGTGTACATTATACTTAAATGGAGCTGTAAATATGTTTGGAGCTTATCTGTGAACATTAGTTGCAGAGCAGGAGTTATTTTTATAGAGTGGAAATCTGCTGAGTGCCAACTTGAGAAGGGTTGAAAAAAATTACAACCTTCTTCCAGCACATTTCAGTTAGAACACTCATAGCATGTCGTTACAGCTGTGCTCTATATTGGAGTCTCTGATGAAATCACATGTCTAACAATCTCAGCATGCCTTTCATCAACAGAATACACACGTGTTTTCTTTTTTTTACTATAAAGGATATACCAAACAACTTTTTCAAGACTTTACTTCAAAAAGGCACGTAGTTTTGCAATATTTTTGGTAAGTCTTTAATTATTTCAAAATGAAAAATTGAAAATAAAATGCAGTTATTTACTCAGGCCCCCACAAAAAAGGCCTGTACGGGGAATGCATGTGTTGTGTGTGTGTGTGTGTGTGTGTGTGTGTGTGTGTGTGTGTGTGTGTAAGTGTGTGATTTGAAGAATTGAAAAAATTTTAGTGGGGTTTTGTAGCATCACTTTGATAGCATCCTGTAATTTTGTATTGTGTTTGAAATAAAAATAAAGTGAATACACTGATAAAAGAATTTGAAAAGAATTTGCATTATTGCCTAAATTATGTGTGGTTTCCACAGTGGCATGAATCGAGCATCTTTAACCTACATAACAATATATCAGAATGTATTAGGTAAAAAATAAGTAAACTAGTATAACAAAGTTAAATATTTCTAAAGGAAAATTATAGCTTTATTTTTTTTCCTGAAATGTTTTGAGGAGATATTTACACCAAAAGATATTATCATTGATCAATGAAACTTTTTCAGAATTTGCTTGTGTCCCACCAATATTTGATTACATAGTGCTTCTGTGAGTTCCATTTCATTAATTTAGCATTGACAGGAGAGAAGGCAATGGCTCTGCAGCCTCTCTCGGTGTGGCATGATCCTGGTTCCGCTGGCTGATCTCTATTAGAACCATGGCCTTAATCATGCCTTTCATGCTTCTAACTTGATTTGCATTTGTTGTGTAATCCAAATTTATTCTCTCGTTTAGTCGCTTCCACCCATAGAAAAGCAGGTCTTTTTCATTTCTCCTTCACCATTGCCCCCATTTTTTCTTTTTGTCCTCCCATGATGAAAAACAAGACAGAAAACAAACTACAACAACAACAGACACCTTTTGTCTGTGGTCACCAATCCATTGTAGCACTAAACTTTGTTCAAAATCTCTAGATCTGACCTCTATATCTGCTGTTCCCAGAGTTTTTCAATGTATTCTCTAGACTGCTGTGACCCATTGACAGAAAGTCTAGCTATATTTAATTGAAAGTTATTACTGTCTGATATGGTTTGGCTGTGTCTGCACCGAAATCTCATCTTGCACTGTAGCTCCCATAATTCACATGTTGTGGGAGGGTCCCAGTGAGAGGTAAGTGGATCATGGGGGCAGTTTTCCCCACACTGTTCTAGTGGTAGTGAATAAGTCTCATGAGATCTGATGGTTTTATAAGGGGAAACCCCTTTCGCCTTTCACTTGGTTCTCATTTGCTAAATCATGCCTCTCAGCTGATTCTCTCTAGAATTTATTCTCAGGAGATCTAATTAATAACTTGTCAAGCTGATGTCCATCCTTGGGGACAACTTGTATCTGAAGAATGGCCAGTGAAAGGTATTAAAACTCCATACTCCTGCCTCAATTTAGGGCAACTCTGAAGGGTCACCCCAGCTTCTCAGCTCCCCCTTGAGATTAGCTGAGGTATTTGTTGTGACTGCCTCACATCTCAACTCCCTTTATCCAATTCAGCTTTTTCGCCAGAGTTGTTGGTTCCTAGGATTTTACCCAGTTAAATGTTCTCTACACAAATCTCTATCTCAAATCTGCTTTACAGGGAATGTGGCCTCAGATAGGTTTTCATTAGGTTCTGGACTTAACTCTCATTAGTCATTGATATGATTCGGCTTTGTCTCCGGCCGAATCTCACCTTGATTGTAATTATCCCCGCATGTCAAGGATGGAGTCAGGTGGAGATAATTGAATCATAGGGGCGGGTTCCCCCTACTGTTCTCCTGGTAGCGAATAAGTCTCACGAGATCTGATGGTTTTCAAATGGGAGTTTCCCTACACAAGCTTTCTTCTCTGCTACCATTTAAGATGTGCCTTTGCTTCTTTTTTGCCTTCTGCCGTGACTGTGAGGCCTCCCCAGCCATGTGGAATTGTGAGTTCATTAAACCTCTTTCCTTTATAAATTACCCGGTCTTGGGTAGGACTTTATTAGCAGCATGAGAACAAACTAGTACAGTCTGTTCTATAAGCCCAAGTCGGATCACAGAGTCCCGCTTTCTGTTTCTTTTTTTTTCTAGCCCATATTTCTACTAAAACTTGACTCATATAGACTCAAAACAAAATAATTAAGCATGGCTAATATTTATTTAATATTTTATACGTGTCAGGTACTGTATTTTGTAACTTATCTTTTAATAATCTTTCCAAATCTCTAAAAGGAGAATTCTCCTTTTTTATAGAGAAAATAAGGATGGCTCTGAAAATGTTAGTAGTAGGGGAAGCAGGGTGAGGGACATAGGGGGCACTTTGTGTTATTTGTGCATTTTACCATCAGTCTAAAATCAGGTCAAAATAAAAAAAAATGAGAAGTAGAAGCAGGTTGTTAAGATTTTCAGTGTGACTCTAGAATTTTTTTGTTTGTTGTTTGTTTTGGAGTGTAGTGGTAAGATCTCTGCTCACTGCAACCTCCACTTCCCAGGCTCAAGCAATTCTCCTGCCTCAGTCTCCCAAGTAGCTGGGATTATAGGTCCCTGCCACCACACCCAGCTAATTTTTGTATTTTTTTTTTTTTTTTAGTAGAGATGGGGTTTCAGCATGTTGGCCAGGCCAGTCTCCAACTCCTGACTTCAAGTCATCTGCCCGCCTCAGCCTCCGGGAGTGCTGGGATTATAGGCATGAGTCACCACTCCTGGCCCAAAGTTCATATTTTAACTACTAACCTAAATTATTTTAAAAACAAAAGTCTCCTTGGACTCAAACCAGGTCAGAGTGACATGATCATGTGCCTGTTTTGTGCAGGGTGAAGTGAGATTATTATCTAGGAAATAGCTGAAATGTCTTGTTGTGGGCATAAATATTTCATATAAATTCTAAGCTTCATATTAGCACTTAGATTATAATTATCTAAAGAATAGAGAACAATTTCATATAATTTTCAGTGTAT
The DNA here is from genome assembly GCF_029281585.2 of Gorilla gorilla gorilla. Classification (NCBI taxonomy): domain Eukaryota; kingdom Metazoa; phylum Chordata; class Mammalia; order Primates; family Hominidae; genus Gorilla; species Gorilla gorilla. Next base: position 4,014,767 of record NC_073227.2, on the reverse strand, counting down.
CAGGCGAATCAACAGTATACATACAAGCATGCAGATGAATTTCAGTGAATATAGTGGTGACAATGCTCAACAGAATAAGTGTCCCCCACCCCATCTCTGCTTCTTGCTCTTTCACTGTCCTAAAGATAGAACAAAATGGTTCAGGCGTCCAGCTTGTCCCCTCCACACTTCACACTTTTACTTAATAGCAGCTTATCTTTAACACTTTGTCATCTTTAAGATGTTGCTAATTCTTTCTGGTAGATCCCAGGACTGAGGATGAGGAAGAATGATTTTATTTAAATAAGGTTGCTTAATTAAAAAACAATTTTTTTAGTTTTAAAATATTTTCATTATTTTATAAAATGTTTGTGGGTACAAAGGAGGTTTATATATTTGTGGGGTACATGAGATGTTTTGATACAGGCATGCAGTGTGAAATAATCACATCATGAGGAATGGGCTTTCCATCCCCTCAAGCATTTATCCTCTGAGTTAAAAACTATTCAATTGGCTGGGTGCGGTGGCTCACGCCTGTAGTCCCAGCTCTTTGGGAGGCCGAGGTGGGCGGATCGCCTGAGGTCAGGAGTTTGAGACCAGCCTGGCCAACATGATGAAACCCCATCTCTACTAAAAATACAAAAATTAGCCAGGTGTGGTGGCGAGTGCCTGTCATCCCAGCTACTCGGGAGGCTGAGACAGGAGAATCATTTGAACCTGGGAGGTGGAGGTTACAGTGAGCCGAGATCATGCCATTGTACTCCAGCCTGAGTGACAAGAGTGAAACTCCATGTCAAAAACAAACAAAAATCAATTACATTCTTTAAGTTATTAAAATTAAACATTGTAAATGATATTTTTTCCCAAAGCTTTTTCAAAGAAAAAAAAAAGTAGAAACAAAGACACTTTCTACTGATTTCCAGCATGGTGACTCTGCATTTCTAGCATGTGTTAAGGTGAAAAATTGATTTTATGTTTAATACAAAACATAGCATAATGTAATGAAAAGCAAGATTGTAATGATAAAGGAAAATAACACTAGTGCTAATTTTTTTCAATTTGAAGCATTGGATTAAAATGAATTAGGTTATATTCCAACATGTTTATATTGAATTTCTTTTTTCTCCAATTGGTTTCTTTTTATTAATAGGGGAGTGTTGCATTTGTATAAGGTTTCCCTATTATATTCAATTGCTTTGAGATGCTTTTAATATGAAGTTTTTATGTTTTCTTTTTGATGTATACATGTTATGCTTTTATGCTGAATTTGATAATTGGTGCTGTATGTGCAAAACAAATTTAATTTCCCAGCTTTTATTTTTTAAAGCCCTGGGAAGCAACATAATAAAGTAGAAATAGTATCAAGACAGAAGTTAGAATACCTGGATTCTAAAATTTAAATTAAATTAGGATCTAGTGACATTATAGGTGTTCCTTGATCTTCTGATGACCTGATTCCTCAAAAGAAAAATAAAATAATCTATAAATTGTTTATAATTCTAAAACTCTATCAATCCTATTTTTAAAATTATAATTAGTTGAACTCTATAAGGTCACAAAAATCCCTATTAAGAAACTAAAATAAAATTTTATCATATCTTAAAAATACTCTGATCTTTTTTTATATGCTGACATGAATTCTAATTATTTTTGAGCCCCTAAAAAACATTTAAGATCACAGTTTATGTTTTATTATTGACTTTCAGATAATTAACATTTTACTGATAGATATGAACAAATCTACTCTAACAGAGATAGTCATTAGTTTATTTCTCTCTTTTCAGTATCAATAAAAAGTATCGATTTACCAATAACAATGAATTAATTGCCTGAAATAAATGAAACGTAAGCAGCAAAAGTGAACCTTTTAGTATAACTCTTCTTGTAAACATTGACTTAGTTCAAAGGGAGCTTATCTTTAAAACAAAAAGCGCTAATTCATGTCTATTGGTATAGATATAATCTTTTGTTCCTTGAAAATAGGTCCTACTATACTCCAGACACTATGCCACTTGGTACAGATATTAACACAAATAGCAGGTGATCATTGTCCTCATGGAGTTTATTTTAAAGAGAACAAAGTGAGACAAAGGCACACAAGCAAAGAACTACAATACAAAGGGGATGGCATCTGACTCAGCATGGAGGTGTCACGGAAGGTGTTGTTTTGCTTAGGTTTTGAAGTGTGGGTAGGAGATGGCCCATGTTGAGAGTGGGAACTGGGAATTAAAAAGATGAGGAGGTATCTGCAAATCTACATGGATGGGAAGTAGCATGCTGATGTGGGAAACAACTAAAAAGTTCCAGAATGCATGGTTTATAAAGCGTGAGTCAGAGAGGGCTAGACCAGTAGCCAGATCAAGGATATCTCAGATGTTATAGTCATGAATTAGTGCATTGACCTGCAGGCCATGGGAGTCACTGAATGTTTCAGTCAGGTAAGTGAGCTGATCAGAACAGTCCTTTAGATAGGCCGCTCTTTTGGCTGTAAGGGGGACACGTTTGAAGTAGGGCTATAGCTAAAAATATACAGACACTTCCTCTTGTCTACAGCCCTGCTGGCATCTGTTGTATTTTGACTTTTTAATAATAGCCATTCCAACCGGTATGAAATGGCATCTCATTGTGTTTTGATTTGCAATTTTCTGATGATTAGTGATTCTAACCATTTTTTTTCGTGTATTTGTTGGCCATTTGTATATGTTCTTTTGAGATGAGTTTGTTCATGTCCTTTGCCCATTTTTTAATTGGGTTATTTTTTTCTAATTGATTTAAGTTCCCTGTAGATTCTGGATACTAAAAAACAAACAAAAACCAGAAGTAAATAAATTCTCAGGACACACACACCCACACCCACACCCACAGAGAGAGAGAGAGAGAGAGAGCGCCTAGGTAAGAGGCCACCAACCACCAGGGTCTAAACTGGGAACACTTTCTAGTACAGAATGAATGGAAAGGATTCATGAAATATCTAGAAAGTAACGTTAATGAGATTTACATGTATGGAGTGAATGAGGAGAAACAGGGATCATTCAGGATTCTGGTAGGGATAACAGGGGGAGCCATTAGTTGAAATTTTGAAGTGGGAGAAGGAGAGGCAGTTTTAGGGAGAAAGATGAGTTGTTTTTTTAGGTATTTCAAACCCTTGAAGCTTCTATGGGACATCGAAGTGGAAATAACAGTCTGTGGGTTGGGACAATAAAGAAAGAAATTGGTTGAAGACTAGGGGAAGAGTATAGAGCAAAGAAATATTTAAGATAATAAACATATAGAGATAGCTGAAAATGTGGGACTGGATTACCAAGGAAGAATGATTTAGTTATGAAGCACAAGGGCTGACAGGAATGGGTGACTACTCGAGGAGTTCATATGCATCTGTTATTGTATGAATAAAAAAAATTATCTGTTCCTTCCTAAAGATATCTTCAACCTGTTTTTGGATACATATGAGCACTTCTTTTCATTCTCTTAGCCCCATTTCTTATTTTAGCCTCTGCTGTAGCGATCAGTTCTGCACAGGCTTTGACCCAGGCTTTGACTAGTTGGTGCAGGTGTGATATGACACTTACCTGGAATGGCCCACAGTTTGTGGCTGCTCTCACTTAAGCAGGTGGGATGCTCATGTAGGTGTAACCTAGAAGCTTGGTAGAGTTTATGCCCATGGGGCAACCTGTGACCACTCAAAAATAAAGCCCTTTCCTCCTCCCAGATTGAGGAGTCTTGCATTATGTAATAAAACTCCTTAGAAGGCCTATTAGGTTCCAATACAGCATTAGGCAACTTGATAAGGTATCCCATCATCAGCCTTCCTTTCTTCCCTCATTCCTCTGCCTCTCACTCTTTCTTCCTAAGTTAACTTCTTAGATAAAATGCCAACTTTCTATATTTTGTTTCACATCAGGGAAAATAATTGTATATCCCATTTCAAAAGCACATAAAAAGGTTACTGTATAGAAAATTTGTCTTTAATAGATTAAGGTGTAACTTTCCAAATACTTTAAAATTTTATTTCGGATACGTTTTTCATTTTTATAAGCTTCATCTAAAAGCAGAGTTCACCTAAGAATATACCTAAGAGCATATTACATAGAATATATTTTATATTTCAGTAGTTTAGCTAGGATTCTTTCAAAATTGAGAGGATCTACAAATATTTCTAACACATTAGTTTTCAGTCTTAAGGCTGAGTCAAGAACAAAGCTCCTAAACTTTGCATTGGTGATTGAGAACATTTTAAAATTGTTATTTAATTCATTAATTTATTTTTAAAAAATTTTCACATTGTAATCATATAGATTTATAGGATACAATTTGATGTTTCAATGAATATGTATGTTGTCTAATGATCCAATAAGGATAGTTAGTGTATTAATTACCTCATGCATTTATCATTTCTTTTTCACAAGAAATTTCAAAATCCTTTCTTCTAGATACTTTGTAATATACAATACTTTACTTTTAACTATAGTCACCCTGCTTTGCAAAGAACACTTCAACTTATTCTTCCTATATAATTGTGATTTCATAACTGTTAACCAATCTATCTCCATTTTGCCTTCCCCACTTCTTCCTCACTGGTAACCACTATTCTACTCTACTTCTCTATTAACATTTTTTTTTTTAAGATTCCACATATGAGAGAGATCATGTGGTATTTGCTTTCTGTGTCTGGCTTATTTCACATAACATTGTATCCTACAGGGTCATCCATGTTGTTGCAACTGGCAGAATTTCATTCTTTTTTTATTGCTGAATAGTATTTCATTGTGTGTGTGTCCATATATATAGATAGATATAATTTTATGTATAATTATAGTTACACATAAAATTATTTATAATTGTAATTAATTTTATGTATAATTATAATTGCACATAAAATTATATATAATTATAATCATATATAATTATATATATAATAGTAATCATATATAATTATATATATAATAATAATATATATTATATGTAATATATAATATACATAACGTATATTATATATAATATACATAACGTATATTATATATTATACATAATATACATAACGTATATTATATATTACACATAATATATATTATATATATTATACATGATATATATTATGTATAATATACATGATATATATTATACATAATATACATGATATATATTATATATAATATACATGATATATATTATATATAGTATACATGATATATTATGTATAATATACATGATATATATTATATATATATAATTCACTTCTTTGTTTTTAGACACATAGGTTGATTCCATATCTGATTATTAGAAATAGTGCTACAGTAAACATAAGAGTGCAGATATTTTTCAAACACAATGATTTCATTTCCTATGGATATATACCCAGTAGTGGGATTGCTGGGTTATGTGATCAAATGATTGTTTTTTTGTTTTTTTTTTATTTTTTGGTGAACTTCCATAAAGTTTTGCTTAATGGTTGTACTAGTTTACAACTCCATCAACAGTGTGTAAGTGTTCCCTTTTCTCCACTTCCTTGCCAACTCTTGTTATCTTTTACCTTTTTGGTAATAGCCATTCTAATGGGTGAACTGGTATCTCATTGTGGTTTTGATTTGCATTTCCCTGATGGTTAGTGATGTTGAACATGATTTTATTATATATTCGTCTTGACCATTTCTATATTTTCTCTTGTGGCATGTCTTTTAGTTTATTTTTTCCTTTTTTTTTTTTTTTTTTTTTGAGAAGGAGTCTTGCTCTGTTGCCCAAGCTGGAGTACAGTGGTGCAATCGGGGCTCACGGCAACCTCCATCTCCCTCTTTCAAGCAATTCCCCTGCCTCAGCCTGCTGAGTAGCCGGGGTTACAGGCACACGCCATCATGTTTGGCTAAATTTTTGTATTTTTAGTAGAGAAATGATTTCACCATATTGGTCAGGCTGGTCTCAAACTCCTGACCTCAGGCAATCCACCTGCCTCAGCCTCCCAGTTTTGCCCATTTTTAAATAAGTTATTTATGTTTTTGCTGTTGAGTTGTTTAAGTTTCTTATATAATCTGGGCATTAACTCCTTAGCAGATGTATACTTTGCAAATATTGTATCCCATTCTGTAAGTTGTTTTTTCACTCTGTTAAGTTTCCTTTGCTGTGCAAAAGCATTTTAGTTTGATGAAACCCCATTTATCTATTTTTGCTTTTGTTGCCTGTGCTTTTGACGTCTCATTTAAAAAATCCTTGTACAACCCAGAGTTATAGAGAATTTCCCACATGTTATCTTCTAGTAGTTTTTCATAGTTTTCAATCTTACCTTTAGGTATTTAATCGCATTTGAGTTGATTTTGTATAAGGTAAAAGATAGGGGTCTAATTTCATTATCCCACATGTAGATATCCAATCTTCTCAGTACCATTTAATGAAGAGACTGTCTTTACCCCTGTGTGTGCTCTTGACTCCTTTTTTGAAAATCAGTTGACTTTAGGTATGAGAATTTATTTCTGAGCTGTATATTCTCTTCCATTGGTCTATGTGTTTGCTTTATGGCAGTGCCATGCTGTTTTGCTTACTATGGCTTTGTAGTATATTTTGAAGTCAGGTAGTGTGGTGCCTCCAGCTTTGTTATTTTTGCACAGGATTGCTTTGGTTATTTGGGGTCTTTTCTGGTTTCATACAAATTTTAGGGTATTTTTTTCTATTTCTGTGAAGAATTTCATTGGTATTTTGATAGGGATTGCATTGAATCTGTGGGACATTTTGTTAGTATGGTCATTTCAATAGTATCAGTTCTTCCATTCCATGAGTATATAGTGTCCATTTTTTGTGTATCGTAAATTTTTCCATCACTGTGTTATAGTTTTCATTGAAGAGATCTTTCACGACCTTGATTAAATTTATCTGCAGATTTCTTGGTAGCTATTGTAAATGGAATTCCTTTCTTGATGACTTTTTCAGATAGTTCACTATTAGTGTATAGAAACACCACTGAATTTTCTGTGTTGATTTTGTATACTAGAACTTTACTGAATTTATTTATTATTTCTAGTAGTTTTTGGTCAAGTCTTTAGGGTTCTCACTCTATATAAGTGTATATAGAAAGAACCCTAAAGAGAGAGAGATCATATATATCTATATGATCATATATATAGATGTATACATATGTATGTGAGATCACATTTTCTACAAACAGAAACAATCTGACTTCCTTCTTTCCAGTTTGGATCCCTCTTATTTATTTCTTTTGTCTAATTGCTCTGGCTCTGACCTCCAGTACTATGCTAAATAGAAGTGGTAGAAGTTGACATCCTTGTCTTCCTCCATATCAGAGAGGAAAAGCATTTAACTATTCACCATAAATAAGATGTTAGCTGTGGGTTTGTCACATATGGCCTTTACTGCGTTGAGGTACACTCCTATACCTACCTTCTTGACAGTTTTTATCATAAAGGAATGTTGACTTTTGTCAAGTGTTCTTTTTGCATCTGTTGAAATGATCACATGGTTTTTGTTTTTCTTTCTATTGTGGTGGTGTATCATATTTACTGATTTGTGCATGTTAAGCCATCCTTTCATCCCTGGGATGAATCCCACTTGATTATAGTGAATACTCTTTTTAGTGTGCTGTCGAAGTCAGTTCACTTGTATCTTGTTGAGAATTTTTGTATCTATGTTCTCCAGGAATATTGGCCTGTTATTTTCATTTTGTGCGTGTCTTTGTCTGGTTTTAGAATCAGGATATTGCGAGCCTCATAAGATGAGTATGGAAGTATTCCTTCCTCATTCCTTTTGTGGAAAAGTTTGTGGAGAATTGGTAGTTATTCTTTAACTGTTTGGTAGAATTCAGCAGTGAAGACATCAGGTTCTGGGTGTTGGTTGTTGTTGTTGTTGTTTTGATGGAAGATGTCTTATTATTGATTCAATTTCCAAACTCATTATTGATGTGTTCAGATGTTATATTTCCTCACTATTTAATCTTGGTAGTTGTATGTGTGCAGAAATTTATTCATTTTATTCTACATTGTCAAATTTGTTGGCATATAGTTATGAGTAATGTCTTACAATCCCTTATATTTCTGTGGTGTATCAGTTGTAATGTCTCCTTTTTCATCTTTTATTTATTTGAATTTTCTCTCCTTTTGTCTTAGTTTAGCTAAAGGTTTGTCAGTTTTACCTTTACACTTTGTCTTATTTATCTTTTGAAATATTTTTTAGTGTCTGTTTCATTTATATCTGCTGTGAGCTTTATTATTTCCTTCCTTCTACCAATTTTGGGTTTAGTTTGTTTTTGATGTTCTAGTTACTTGAAGTGTATAATTTTGCTTTGTGATTTGAAAATCTTTCTTCATTTTTGGTGTAGGCTTTTATTGCTATAAATTTCCCTCTTAGAACTGCTTTTGCTACGTTCCATAGCTTTGGGTATGTTGGATTTTCATTCTTACTTGTCTCAGCGACTTTTGAAATTTTCCTATTAATGTCTTAATGAGACCTATTGATTTCTTGGGTGCATGCTATTTAATTTCCATGTTTTTATAAAATTTCCAAGGGCTTTCCTGTTGTTGATTTCTGGCTTTATATCACTGTAATCAGAAAAGATACTTCATATGATATCTGTCTTCTTAAGTTTGTTAAGACTTATTATGTGTCATAATGTATGATTGGTCCTAGAGAATGTTTGGTGTACAGTTGAGAATAATTTGTATTCTGCAGCTGCTGGATGATCTATTAGTCTGTTTTCATACTGCTGATAAAGACATACCCGAGACTGGGTAATTTACAGAGAAAAAGAGGTTTAGTGGACTCATAGTTCCACGTGGCTGGGGAGGTCTCCCAATCATGATGGAAGGCGAAAGGCACATCTTACATGGTAGCAAACAAAATAGAATTGAGAACCAAGTGAAAGGGTTCCCCCTTATAAAACCATCAGATCTTGTTAGACGTATTCACTACCACAAGAACAGTATGGGGGAAACCGCCCCCATGATTCAATTATCTCCCACTGGTTCCCTCCCACAACATGTATGAATTATGGGAGCTATAATCAAGATGAGATTTGGGTGGGGATATACAGCCAAACCATATCAGGTGAGATCTTCTTTACCTGCTATGTCCATTTGGTCTATGGTATAGTTTGAGTCTGTCATTTTTTGGTTGATTTTCTCTTCATATAATCTGTCCATTTTTAAAGTGGAGTGTTGAAATTTCCTACTAATATTGTATTGCAGTCAATCTCTACCTTTAAATCTAATATTTGCTTTATATATCTGGTTGTTCTGGTGTTGGGTACATATATAGTTACACCTAAGTAATATATATGTTATGTCCTCTTATTGAATTGGGCCTTTTATCATTTCATTATACAGTGACATTCTTTTTTTATATAGTTTTTTTATTTAAAGCCTTTTAAAATATGACATGACTGTGGCTACTCCTGCTTGCTTTTCATTTGTTTGCATAAAATATATTTTTCCATCTCTTCACTTTCAGTCTATTTGTCTTTAATAATGAGGTAAGTATCATGTAGGCAGCATATAGGTGGGTTTTGCTATCTGAATCCATTCATCCACTTTATATCTTTTAACTAGAATTTAATCCACTTTTATTCAAGTTTATTATTGATAAATTAGGACTTCCTTCTACCATTTCATTAGTTGTTTTTTTAGATTACTTGTTCACTTCTTCCTTTCTTACTGTTTATCTCTCTAGTTTGGTGGTTTTCTGTGGTGCTAAGCTTTGTTTCTTTTCCCTTTTTTGGTGTGTGTGTGTGTATCTGCTGTAATTTATTTCTTTCTGGTTAGTGAAACTAACATACAGAGTCCTGTATTTGTAACAGACTATTTTACACTGATAACAACTTAACTTCTGTCACATAAAAATACTCTTGACTTCTCCCCCTCACACACACAATTTATATTTTTGTTACCTTACATTGCATCTTTATGAATGGTAGACTCAATGGAACATAGGATCTATGTCACAACTAAATCAATTATTTAATGGCAGCATTAAAGCAGCCCAAAGAATGTGAAAAACTGGTGTGGGTGTATTTAACTTTTTAAAAACTATGTTTCATAATGTTTTCTTTAAAAAGTCTTTATCAGTTTGCTAATGCCTAATTTTTACAACCAGCCTCCATAGATTTTACAGGATAAATATATTATTTCAGTGGTAATTGAAGCAGAATTTTTGTTGCTCTTCTTACCCTTAGAGATTGTGTATTATCCTCAGACGTAATTCTTTGATTTTTTGTTCTTTTCATGTTGTTACACATAGTTACCAACAATCAACGTGAGAATAACCTTTGAATATTTTCAAGCATTAAGATTTGTTTATACAGCTGCACAATTAGACAACCAACACTCTTGGGTCTTTACCTCTCAGCATACACCTGATTATTAACTTAAAGGTATGATGGGAAAAGTATCAATTTTTCTTGGTCACCTAGATTTAGAAATATGTAATAACTATAAGCTTGGGTCTGCTTTTTCAGAAGCCTAGGAAGTGGAGTGATGGTTCTCTGAAGAGGCTGGAAACAAAGTATGTGTTTCCAGAAGGCTTAATAGAATATGTTGAGACATAGGCCATTAACACAAAAGTGAAAGAAATGCAAAAAATGTATGAAAGTAAGGATTTGAGAAGGGAAATTTTATTTTTAAGTCTAAGATTCCTATGAATTATATGAAAGTAAATGTCCTATCTTTAAAATTAGCCAAAGGAAGCACTTTACTTATCAATATGATATGACTTTTCATACTCTTATCTAAAGATATCCTAAACTAAGATCCAGTTTTCTAAGAAAAGACTTTTTACTCATGCTTTAAAGCATGTTAGATGATTCCTACCACATCACATCATGTTGTTTACATGTATGATTTAAACTGCATTTATTCTTCAACTCACTGGTTCCTTAGGCTTCTTATCTTTCCTTGCACACTTAGATAATTTTATGTAAAATTGATTTTTAGAAGTTTAGTTGCTGGGCGTAGTGGCTGTCACCTGTAAACCCAGTACTTTGGGAATTCAAGGCAGGTGGATTGCTTGAGTCTTGGAGTTTGAGGCCTGCCTGGGAAAGATGACAAACCCTATTTGTACAAAAATAAAAGTATTAGCTGGATATGGTGGCACATGCCTGTGGTCCCAGCTACTCCAAGGCTGAGGTGGGAGGATGGCTTGAGTCCGAGAGGCAGAGGTGTGAGCCAAGATCATGCCCTGCTCTTCAGCCTGGGCAAAGAAGCCAGACCCTGTTTCAAAAAAAAAAATCTAGTGAGATTTGATTTCTATTTCTATGTGATTCAAAACTAGGAGAGCTTCAAGGCTAATGACTATTAAAAAATGGCCATTGCTACTTGCATTTTCTATGAAGCCAGCATACACAGCAACGTGCAACCTAAAAACCAAGCTATTTAATATGTAGCTTAGATTTCAGGTTTGATTGTCTTTGAGGTTTGATTATTGCAGAGATCAATTGCCAGACCAAATATAGACTAATTCTGTATTTGGTCTTTTTATCATATGAAACACCCCAGCCTTGGGTATAAATTAAGAGCAAATACGGATGTTTATACCGATAGCGGTGTAGATATTTCCATCTTAATACAGACGGCGGTGTAGATATTTCCATGTTCGTACAGATGGCGGTGTAGATATTTCCATGTTCATACAGATGGCGGTGTAGATATTTCGAAGTTTATAGAGATAGCGGTGTAGTTATTTCCATGTTTATAGAGAAATCTGTATAGATATTTCCATGTATATGCAGATAGCTGTGTAGATATTTCCATGTTCATGCAGATAGCGGTGTAGAAATTTCCATGTTCATCCAGAAGCCGGTGTAGATATACCCATGTTCATACAGATGGCGGTGAAGATATTTCCATGTTCATACAGATGGCGGTGTAGATATTTCCATGTTCATACAAATGGCGGTGTAGATATTTCCATGTTCATAGAGATGGCGGTGTAGATATTTCCATGTTTATACAGATAGCAGTGTAGTTATTTCCAAGTTTATAGAGATAGCGGTGTAGATATTTCCACGTTTATAGAGACAGCGTTGTAGATATTTCCATGTTTATACAGATAGCGGTATAGATATTTCCATGCGTATACAGTTGGCGGTGTAGTGATTTCCATGTTTATAGAGATGGCAGTCTAGATATATCCATGTTCATAAAAATGGTGGTGTAGATATTTCCATGTTAATAGAGATAGCGGTGTAGTTATTTTCTTGTTTATAGAGAAAGCTGTGTAGCTATTTCCATGTATATGCAGTTAGCTGTTTAGATATTTCCAAGTTCATACAGATAGCGGTGTAGATATTTCCATGTTCATACAGATAGCTGTGTAGATATTTCCATGTTCATACAGATAGCGGTGTAGATATTTCCATGTTCATACAGATAGCGGTGTAGATATTTCCATGTTCACACAGGTAGCGGTGTGGATATTTCCATGTTCATCCAGATGGCGGTGTGGATATTTCCGTGTTCATCCAGATGGCAGCGTACATATTGCCATGTTCATGCAGATGGCGCTGAAGATATTTCCATGTTCATACAGATGGCGGTGTAGATATTTCCATGTTCATACAAATGGAGGTGTAGATATTTCCATGTTCATAGAGATGGCGGTGTAGTTGTTTCCATGTTTATAGAGATAGCGGTGTAGTTATTTCTATGTTTATAGAGATAGCAGTGAAGATATTTCCATTTTTATACAGATAGCTGTGTAGATATTTCCATGTTCATACAGACAGCGGTGTAGAAATTTCCATGTTCCTAAAGATAGCTGTGTACATATTTCCATGTTCATGCAGATTGCGGTGTAGATATTTCCATGTTCATCCAGATGGCGGTGAAGGTATTTCCATGTTCATACAGATGGCGTTGAAGATATTTCCATGTTCATAGAGATGGCGTTGTAGATATTTCCATGTTTATAGAGATGGAGGTGTAGATATTTCCATGTTTATACAGATGGCGTTGAAGATATTTCCATGTTTATAGAGATGGCGGTGTAGATATTTCCATGTTTATACAGATAGCAGTGTAGTTATTTCCATGTTTATGGAGATAGCAGTGTAGATATTTCCATTGGTATACAGATAGCTGTGTAGATATTTGCATGTTCATACAGATAGTGCTGTAGATATTTCCGTGTTCATACAGTTAGCGGTGTAGATATTTCCATTTTCATACAGATGGTGGTATAGATATTTCCATGTTCAGACAGATAGCGGTGTAGATATTTCCATGTTCATAGAGATGGCGGTGAATATATTTCCATGTTGATACAGATGGCGATGTAGATATTTCCATGTTTATAGAGATAGAGGTGTAGTTATTTCCATGTTTATAGAGATGGCGGTGTAGATAGTTCCATGTATATACAGATAGCTCTGTAGATATATCCATGTTGATACAGATAGCGGTGTAGATATTTCCGTGTTCATACAGATAGCGGTGTAGATATTTCCATGTTCGTACAGATAGCGGAGTAGATATTTCCATGTTCATACAGATAGCGGTGTAGATATTTCCATGTTCATACAGATAGCGGTGTAGATAATTCCATCTTTATAGAGATGGCGGTGTAGATATTTCTATGTTCATACACATGGCTGTGTACTTATTTCCATGTTTATAGAGACGGCGGTGTAGATGTTTCCATGTTTACACATGCAGCGGTGTAGACCTTTCCATGTTTACACAGATAGCATTGTAGATATTTACAAGTTTATAGAGATAGCGGTATAGTTATTTCCATGTTTATACAGATGGCGCTGAAGATATTTCCATGTTTACACAGATAGCGGTGGGGATATTTCCATATTTATACAGATAGCGGTGTAGATATTTCCATCTTAATACAGATGGCGGTCTAGATAGTTCCATGTTCCCACAGATGGCGGTGTAGATATTTGCATGTTTTTACAGATAGCGGTGTAGTTATTTCCATGTTTTTGAAATAGCAGTGTAGATATTTCCATTGATATACAGACAGCCGTGTAGATATTTCCATGTTCTTACAGATAGCGGTGTAGATATTTCCATGTTCATACAGATAGCGGTGTAGATATTTCCATGTTCATACAGTTAGCGGTGTAGTCATTTCCAGGTTCATAGACATGGCGGTGTATATATTTCCATGTTCATACAGATGACGGTGAAGATATTTCCATGTTCATAGAGATGGCGGTGTATATATTTCCATGTTCATACGTATGGCGGTGTAGATATTTCCATGTTCATACAGATGGCGGTGTAGATATTTACATGTTTATAGAGATGGCGGTGTAGATATTTCCATGTTGGTAGAGTGCAGTTTAGATATTTCCATGTTTACACAGATAGCGGTGTAGGTTTTTCCATGTTGATACACATAGCAGTGTAGATATTTCCAAGTTTATAGAGATAGCGGTGTAGATATTTCCATGTTTATAATGATAGTGTTGTAGATATTTCCATGTTTATACACACAGCGGTATAGATATTTCCATGTTGATACAGATAGCGGTGTAGATATTTCCATGTTTATAGAGATGGAGGTGTAGATATTTCCATGTTTATTGAGATGGCAGTGTAGATATTTCCATGTTTATAGAGATGGCGGTGTAAATATTGCCATGTTCATACAGATAGCAGTGTAGGTATTTCCATGTTCATACAGATAGCGGTGTAGATATTTCCATGTTCATACAGATAGCGGTGTAGATATTTCCATGTATATGCAGATAGCTGTGCAGATGTTTCCATGTACATACAGATAGCGGTGTAGATAGCTCCATGTTCATACAGATAGCTGTGTAGATATTTCCATGTTCATACAGATGGCGGTGAAGTTATTTACATGTTCATACAGATGGCGGTGTAGATATATCCATGTTTATAGAGATGGCGGTGTAGATAGTTCCATGTATACACAGATAGCTCTGTAGATATTTCCATGTTGATACAGATAGCGGTGTAGATATTTCCGTGTTCATACAGATAGCGGTGTAGATATTTCCATGTTCGTACAGATAGCGGTGTAGATATTTCCATGTTCATACAGATAGCGGTGTAGATATTTCCATGTTCATACAGATAGCGGTGTAGATAATTCCACCTTTATAGAGATGGCGGTGTAGATATTTCTATGTTCATACACATGGCTGTGTACTTATTTCCATGTTTATAGAGATGGCGGTGTAGATATTTCCATGTTTACACATGCAGCGGTGTAGACCTTTCCATGTTTACACAGATAGCGTTGTAGATATTTACAAGTTTATAGAGATAGCGGTATAGTTATTTCCATGTTTATACAGATGGCGCTGAAGATATTTCCATGTTTACACAGATAGCGGTGTGGATATTTCCATGTTTATACAGATAGCGGTGTAGATATTTCCATCTTAATACAGATGGCGGTCTAGATAGTTCCATGTTCCCACAGATGGCGGTGTAGATATTTCCATGTTTATACAGATAACGGTGTAGTTATTTCCATGTTTTTGAAATAGCAGTGTAGATATTTCCATTGATATACAGACAGCCGTGTAGATATTTCCATGTTCTTACAGATAGCGGTGTAGATATTTCCATGTTCATACAGATAGCGGTGTAGATATTTCCATGTTCATACAGTTAGCGGTGTAGTCATTTCCAGGTTCATAGACATGGCGGTGTAGATATTTCCATGTTCATACAGATGACGGTGAAGATATTTCCATGTTCATAGAGATGGCGGTGTATATATTTCCATGTTCATACGTATGGCGGTGTAGATATTTCCATGTTCATACAGATGGCGGTGTAGATATTTACATGTTTATAGAGATGGCGGTGTAGATATTTCCATGTTGGTAGAGTGCAGTTTAGATATTTCCATGTTTACACAGATAGCGGTGTAGGTTTTTCCATGTTGATACACATAGCAGTGTAGATATTTCCAAGTTTATAGAGATAGCGGTGTAGATATTTCCATGTTTATAATGATAGTGTTGTAGATATTTCCATGTTTATACACACAGCGGTATAGATATTTCCATGTTCGTACAGATAGCGGTGTAGATATTTCCATGTTTATAGAGATGGAGGTGTAGATATTTCCATGTTTATAGAGATGGCAGTGTAGATATTTCCATGTTTATAGAGATGGCGGTGTAAATATTGCCATGTTCATACAGATAGCAGTGTAGGTATTTCCATGTTCATACAGATAGTGGTGTAGATATTTCCATGTTCATACAGATAGCGGTGTAGATATTTCCATGTATATGCAGATAGCTGTGCAGATGTTTCCATGTACATACAGATAGCGGTGTAGATAGTTCCATGTTCATACAGATAGCTGTGTAGATATTTCCATGTTCATACAGATGGCAGTGAAGTTATTTACATGTTCATACAGATGGCGGTGTAGATATATCCATGTTTATAGAGACGGCGGTGTTGATATTTCCATGTTTATACAGATGGAGGTGTAAATATTTCCATGTTTATAGAGATGGCGGTGAAGATATTTCCATGTTTATTCAGATGACGGTGTAGATATTTCCATGTTTATAGAGACGGCAGTGTAGATATTTCCATGTTTATACAGAAAGCGGTGTTGGTATTTCCATGTTTATACAGATTGCGGTGTAGATATTTCCATCTTTATACAGATGGCGGTGTAGATATTTCCATGTTCATACAGATGGTGGTGCAGATATTTCCATGTTCATACAGATGGCGATGTAGATATTTCCAAGTTTATAGAGATAGCGGTATAGTTATTTCCAACTTTATAGAGAAAGCGGTGTAGATATTTCCACGTATATGCAGATAGCTGTGTAGATATTTCCATGTTCATACAGATAGCGGTGAAGATATTTCCAAGTTCATACAGATAGCGGTGTAGACAATTCCACCTTCATAGAGAGGGCGGTGTAGATATTTCTATGTTCATACAGATGGCGGTGTAGATATTTCAATGTTTATAGAGATGGCGGTGTAGATATTTCCATGTTTATACAGATGGCGGTGTATATATTTCCATGTTTATAGACATAGCGGTGAAGATATTTCCATGTTTACACAGATAGCCGTGTGGATATTTCCATGTTTATACAGATAGCGGTGTAGATGTTTCCAAGTTTATGCAGATAGGGGTGCAGATATTTCCATGTTCATACACATAGCCGTGTAGGTATTTCCATGTTCATACAGATAGCGGTGTAGATATTTCCATGTTCATACAGATAGCAGTGTAGATATTTCCATGTTCATACAGATAGCGGTGTAGATATTTCCATGTTCATACAGATAGCGGTGTAGATATTTCCATGTTCATAAAGATAGCGGAGTAGATATTTCCATGTTCATACAGATAGCGGTGTAGATATTTCCACCTTCATACAGATAGTGTAGATATTTCCATGTTCATACAGATAGCGGTTTAGATATTTCCATGTTCGTACAGATAGCGGTGTAAATAATTCCACCTTTATAGAGATGGCGGTGTAAATATTTCTATGTGCATACAGATGGCGGTGTAGATATTTACATGTTTATAGAGATGTCAGTCTAGATATTTTCTGGTTTATACAGATAGCGGTGTAGATATTTCCAAGTTTATAGAGATGGCGTTGTAGATATTTCCATGTTTATACAGATAGCGGTGTAGATATTTCCATGTTTATACAGATGGTGGTGTAGATATTTCCATGTTTATACAGATAGCGGTGTAGATATTTCCATGTTTATAGAGATAGCGGTGTAGATATTTCCATCTTAATACAGATGGCGGTGTAGATATTTCCATGTTCATACAGATGGCGGTGCAGATATTTCCATGTTCATACAGATGGCGATGTAGATATTTCCAAGCTTATAGAGATAGCGGTGTGGTTATTTCCAACTTTATAGGCATAGTGGTGTAGATATTTCCACGTATATGCAGATAGCTGTGTAGATATTTCCATGTTCATACAGATAGCGGTGTAGATATTTCCATGTTCATACAGATAGCGGTGTAGATATTTCCAAGTTCATACAGATAGCGGTGTAGATAATTCCACCTTCATAGAGAGGGCTGTGTAGATATTTCTATGTTCATACAGATGGCGGTGTATATATTTCCATGTTTATAGAGATGGTGGTGTAGATATTTCCATGTTTATACAGATGGCGGTGTAGATATTTCCATGTTTATAGAGATGGCGGTGTAGTTATTTCCATGTTTATGGAGATAGCGGTGTAGATATTTTCATGTATATGCAGATATCTGTGTAGATGTTTCCATGTTCATACAGATAGCGGTGTAGATATTTCCATGTTCATACAGGTAGCGGTGTAGATATTTCCATGTTCATACAGATAGCGGTGTAGATATTTCCATGTTCATACAGATAGCGGTGTAGATATTTCCATGTTCATACAGTTAGCGGTGTAGACATTTCCATGTTCATACAGATGGCGGTGTAGATATTTACATGTTCATAGAGATGGCGGTGTGGATATTTCCATGTTCGTACGGATGGCAGTGTAGATATTTCCATGTTCATTCAGGTGGCAGTGTAGATATTTCCATGTTTATACAGATAGCAGTGTAGTTATTACCATGTTTAGAGATAGTAGTGTAGATATTTCCATTGATATACAGATAGCTGTGTAGATATGTGCATGTTCATACAGATAGCGGTGTAGATATTTCCATCTTCGTACAGATAGCGGTGTAGATATTTCCATGTTCTTACAGATAGCGGTGTAGATATTTACATGTTCATACAGATAACGGTGTAGATATTTCCATATTCCTACAGATAGCGGTGTAGATATTTCCATGTTCATACAGTTAGCGGTGTAGATATTTCCATGTTCATACAGATGGTTGTGTAGATATTTACATGTTCATACAGATGGCGGTGTAGATATTTCCATGTTCATACAGATGGTCGTGCAGATATTTCCATGTTCATAGAGATGGCGGTGTAGATATTTCCATGTTGATGCAGATAGCGGTATAGATATTTCCATGTTTATACAGATGGTGGTGTAGATATTTCCATTTTAAAGAGGTGGCGGTCTAGATATATCCATGTTTATAGAGATAGTGGTGTAGTTATTTCCAAGTTTATAGAGACAGCGTTGTAGGTATTTCCATGTTTATAGAGATAGCGGTGAGGATATTTGCATGTTTATACAGATAGCGGTGTAGATATTTTCATGTTTATACAGATAACAGTGTAGATATTTCTATGTTTATAGAGATAGCGGTGTAGATAATTTCAATTTTATACAGTTAGCAGTGTAGTTATTTCCAAGTTCATACAGATATCGGTGTAGATATTTCCACATTTATAGAGATGGCCGTGTAGATATTTCCATGTTCATACAGACGGTGGTGTAGATATTTCCATGTTTATAGAGATGGCGGTGTAGATATTTCCATGTTTACACAGATGGCAGTGTAGATATTTCCATGTTTACACAGATAGCGGTGTAGACATTTCCATGTTAACACAGCGGTGTGGATATTTCCATGTTTATGCAGATAGCGGTGTAGATATTTCCAAGTTTATACAGATAGCGGTGCGGATATTTCCATGTTTATACAGATAGTTGGGCAGATATTTCCATGTTTTTACAGATAGCGGTGTAGATATTTCCATCTTACTGCAGATGGCGGTGTAGATATGTCCATGTTTGTACAGATGGCGGTGTAGATATTTCCATGTTCATACAGATGGCGGTGTAGATATTTCGAAGTTTATAGAGATAGCGCTGTAGTTATTTCCATATTTATAGAGAAAACTGTGTAGATATTTCCTTGCATATGCAGACGGCTGTGTAGATATTTCCATGTCCATGCAGATAGCGGTGTAGATATTTCCATGTTCATCCAGATTCCAGTGTAGATATCTCCATGTTCATACAGATGGCGGTAAAGATATTTCCATGTTCATACAGATGGCGATGTATATATTTCCATGTTCATACAGATGGCGGTTTAGATATTTCCAGGTTCATACAAATAGCGGTGTAGATATTTCCCTGTTCATAGAGATGGCGGTGTAGATATTTCCATGTTCATACAAACGGTGGTGTAGATATTTCCATCTTCATAGAGATGGCGGTGTAGATATTTCCATGTTTATACAGATAGCAGTGAAGTTATTTCCATGTTTATAGAGATAGTGGTGTAGATAATTTCAATTTTATACCGAGAGCAGTGTAGATATTTCCAAGTTCATACAGATAGCGATGTAGATATTTCCACGTTTATACAGATAGCGATGTAGATATTTCCACGTTTATAGAGATGGCGTTGTAGATAATTCCATGTTCATACAGATGGCGGTGTAGATATTTCCATGTTCAAGCAGATAGCGGTGTAGATATTTCCATGTTCATACACATAGCGGTGTAGATATTTCCATGTTTATACAGATAGCAGTGTAGATATTTCCATGTTTGTAGAGATAGTGGTGTAGATAATTTCAATTTTATACCGAGAGCAGTGTAGATATTTCGAAGTTCATACAGATAGCGATGTAGATATTTCCACGTTTATAGAGATGGCGGTGTAGATAATTCCATGTTCATACAGATGGCGGTGTAGATATTTCCATGTTTATAGAGATGGCGGTGTAGATATTTTCATGTTTACACAGATGGCGGTGTAGGTATTTCCATGTTTACACGGATAGCGGTGTAGACATTTCAATGTTTACACAGATAGCGGTGTGGATATTTCCATGTTTATGCAGATAGCGGTGTAGATATTTCCATCTTAATACAGATGGCGGTGTAGATATGACCATGTTCGTACAGATGGCGGTGTGGATATTTCCATGTTCATACAGATGGTGGTGTAGATATTTCGAAGTTTATAGAGATAGCGCTGTAGTTATTTCCATATTTATAGAGAAATCTGTCTAGATATTTCCATGTATATGCAGATAGCTGTGTAGATATTTCCATGTTCATACAAATGGCGGTGTAGACATTTCCATGTTCATAGAGATGGCGGTGTAGATAAATCCATGTTCATACAAATGGCGGTGTAGGTAGTTCCATGTTCATAGATATGGCGGTGTAGTTATTTCCATGTTTATACAGATGGCAGTGTAGTTATTTCCATGTTTATAGAGATAGCAGTGTAGATATTTCCATTGATATACAGACAGCTGTGTAGATATTTGCATGTTCATACAGATAGCGGTGTAGATATTTCCATGTTCATACAGATAGCGGTGTAGATATTTCCATCTTCATACAGATAGCGGTGTAGATATCTCCATGTTCATACAGATAGCGGTGTAGATATTTCCATGTTCATGCAGATATCGGTGTAGGTATTTCCATGTCCATACAGTTAGCGGTGTAGATATTTCCATGCTCATACAGATGGCGGTGTAGATATTTACACGTTGATACAGATGGCGGTGTAGATATTTCCATGTTCATACGGATGGCCGTGTAGATATTTCCATGTTCATACAGGTGGCGGTGTAGATATTCCCATGTTTTTACAGATTGCTGTGTAGTTTTTCCATGTTTCTAGAGATAGCAGTGTAGATATTTCCATTGATATACAGATAGCTGTGTAGATATTTGCATGTTCATACAGATAGCAGTGTAGATATTTCCATGTTCATACAGATAGCAGTGTAGTTATTTCCATGTTCATACAGATAGCGGTGTAGATATTTCCATGTTCATACAGTTAGCGGTGTAGGTATTTCCATGTTCATACAGATGGCGGTGTAGATATTTACATGTTCATACAGATGGCGTTGTAGATATTTCCATGTTCGTACAGATGGCGGTGTAGATATTTCCAAGTTCATAGAGATGGCGGTGTAGATATTTCCATGTTTATGCAGACAGCGGTATAGATATTTCCATGTTTATACAGATGGTGGTGTAGATATTTCCATGTTTATAGAGATGGCGGTCTAGATATTTCCATGTTTATAGAGATAGTGGTGTAGTTATTTCCAAGTTTATAGAGACAGCGTTGTAGATATTTCCATGTTTATACAGATAGCGGTGAAGATATTTCCATGTTTATACAGATAGCGCTGTAGATATTTCCATGTTTATACAGATAGCAGTGTAGATATTTCCATGTTTATAGAGATAGTGGTGTAGATAGTTTC
This sequence comes from Gorilla gorilla gorilla, assembly GCF_029281585.2. Classification (NCBI taxonomy): domain Eukaryota; kingdom Metazoa; phylum Chordata; class Mammalia; order Primates; family Hominidae; genus Gorilla; species Gorilla gorilla. The sequence goes on along the minus strand of NC_073227.2, from coordinate 3,992,701 downwards.
AATTTTATACAGATAGCACTGTAGATATTTCCAAGTTCATACAGATAGCGGTGTAGATATTTCCAAGTTTATAGAGATGGCTGTGTAGATATTTCCATGTTCATACAGATGGTTGTGTAGATATTTCCATATTTATAGAGATGGCGGTGTAGATATTTTCATGTTTACACAGATGGCCGTGTAGATATTTCCATGTTTACACAGATAGCGGTGTAGACATTTCCATGTTTACACATATAGCGGTGTGGATATTTCCATGTTTATGCAGATAGCGGTGTAGTTATTTCCATGTTTATACAGATAGCGGTGCGGATATTTCCATATTTATACAGATAGTTGGGCAGATATTTCCATGTTTATACAGATAGCGGTGTAGATAATTCCATCTTAATACAGATGGCGGTGTAGATATGTCCATGTTCGTACAGATGGCGGTGTAGATATTTCCATGTTCATACAGATGGCAGTGTAGATATTTCGAAGTTTATAGAGATAGCGCTGTAGTTATTTCCATATTTATAGAGAAATCTGTGTAGATATTTCCATGTATATTCAGATAGCTGTGTAGATATTTCCATGTTCATGCAGATAGCGGTGTAGATATTTCCATGTTCATCCAGATGCCAGTGTAGATATATCCATGTTCATACAGATGGCGTTGAATATATTTCCATGTTCATACAGATGGCGGTGTAGATATTTCCATGTTCATACACATGGCCGTTTAGATATTTCCATGTTCATAGAGATGGCGGTGTAGATATTTCCATGTTCATACAAATGGCGGTGTAGATATTTCCATGTTCATACAGATAGCCGTTTAGATATTTCCATGTGCATACAGATAGCGGTGTAGATATTTACATGTTCATACAGATAGCGGTGTAGATATTTCCATGTTCCTATGGATGGCAGTGTAGATAATTCCATGTTCATACAGGTGGCGGTGTAGATATTTAAATGTTTATAAAGATAGCAGTGTAGTTATGTCCATGTTTATAGAGATAACGGTGTAGATATTTCCACCTTAATGCAGATGGCGGTGTAGATATGTCCATGTTTGTACAGATGGCGGTGTAGATATTTCCATGTTCATACAGATGGCGGTGTAGATATTTCGAAGTTTATAGAGATAGCGCTGTAGTTATTTCCATATTTATAGAGAAATCTGTGTAGATATTTCCTTGCATATGCAGACGGCTGTGTAGATATTTCCATGTCCATGCAGAGAGCGGTGTAGATATTTCCATGTTCATTCAGATGCCGGTGTAGATATCTCCATGTTCATACAGATGGCGGTGAAGATATTTCCATGTTGATACAGATGGCGGTGTAGATATTTCCATGTTCATACAGATGGCAGTGTAGATATTTCCAGGTTCATACAAATAGCGGTGTAGATAATTCCCTGTTCATAGAGATGGCGGTGTAGATATTTCCATGTTCATACAAATGGCGGTGTAGATATTTCCATCTTCATAGAGATGGCGGTGTAGATATTTCCATGTTTATACAGATAGCAGTGAAGTTGTTTCCATGTTTATAGAGATAGTGGTGTAGATAACTTCAATTTTATACTGATAGCTGTGTAGTTATTTGCTCGGTCATACAGATAGCGGTGTAGATATTTCCATGTTCATGCAGATAGCGGGGTAGATATTTCCATGTTCATGCAGATAGCGGTGTAGATATTTCCATGTTCATACACATAGCGGTGTAGATATTTCCATGTTTATACAGATAGCAGTGTAGATATTTCCATGTTTGCAGAGATAGTGGTGTAGATAATTTCAATTTTATACCGAGAGCAGTGTAGATATTTCCAAGTTCATACAGATAGCGATGTAGATATTTCCACGTTTATAGAGATGGCGGTGTAGATAATTCCATGTTCATACAGATGGCGGTGTAGATATTTCCATGTTTATAGATATGGCGGTGTAGATATTTTCAAGTTTACACAGATGGCGGTGTAGATATTTCCATGTTTACACGGATAGCTGTGTAGACATTTCAATGTTTACACAGATAGCGGTGTGGATATTTCCATGTTTATGCAGATAGCGGTGTAGATATTTCCAAGTTTATACATATAGCGGTGCGGATAATTCCATGTTTATACAGATAGTTGGGCAGATATTTCCATGTTTATGCAGATAGCGGTGCGGATATTTCCATGTTTATACAGATAGTTGGGCAGATATTTCCATGTTTATACAGAGAGTGGTGTAGATATTTCCATCTTAATACAGATGGTGGTGTAGATATGTCCATGTTTGTACAGATGGCGGTGTGGATATTTCCATGTTCATACAGATGGTGGTGTAGATATTTCGAAGTTTATAGAGATAGCACTGTAGTTATTTCCATATTTATAGAGAAATCTGTGTAGATATTTCCATGTATATGCAGATAGCTGTGTAGGTATTTCCATGTTCATGCAGATAGCGGTGTAGATATTTCCATGTTCATCCAGATGGCGGTGTAGATATTTCCATGTTCATACAGATGGCGGTGTAGATATTTACATGTTCATAGAGATGGCGGTGTAGATATTTCCATGTTCATACAAATGGCGGTGTAGATAGTTCCATGTTCATAGAGATGGCGGTGTAGATATTTTCATGTTTATACAGATGGCAGTGTAGTTATTTCCATGTTTATAGAGATAGCAGTGTAGATATTTCCATTGATATACACATAGCTGTGATGGTATTTGTATGTTCATACAGATTGCGGTGTAGATATTTCCATGTTCATACAGATAGCGGTGTAGATATTTCCATGTTCATACAGATAGCGGTGTAGATATTTCCATGTTCATACAGATAGCGGTGTAGATATTTCCATGTTCATACAGATGGCGGTGTAGATATTTACACGTTCATACAGATGGCGGTGTAGATATTTCCATGTTCGTACGGATGGCAGTGTAGATATTTCCATGTTCATACACGTGGCGGTGTAGATATTTCCATGTTTATACAGATAGCAGTGTAGTTATTTCAATGTTTATAGAGATAGCAGTGTAGATATTTCCATTGATATACAGATAGATGTTTAGATATGTGCATGTTCATACAGATAGCGGTGTAGATATTTCCATGTTCGTACAGATAGCGGTGTAGATATTTCCATGTTCATAGAGATGGCGGGGTAGATATTTCCATCTTTATAAAGATAGCAGTGTAGATATTTCCTTGTTTATAGAGATAGTAGTGTAGATATTTCCATTGATATACAGATAGCTGTGTAGATATTTGCATGTTCATACAGATAGCGGTGTAGATATTTCCATGTTCATACAGAGGGCGGTGTAGATATTTCCATGTTCATGCAGATAGCGGTGTAGATATTTCCATGTTCATACAGATAGCAGTGTAGATATTTCCATGTTCATACAGATAGCGGTGTAGATATTTCCATGTTCATACAGTTAGCGGTGTAGATATTTCCATGTCCATACAGATGGCGGTGTAGATTTTTACATGTTCATACAGATGGCGGAGTAGATATTTCCATGTTCGTGCGGATGGCAGTGTAGATTTTCCATGTTCATACAGGTGGCGGTGTAGATATTTCCATGTTTATACAGATAGCAGTGTAGTTATTTCCATCTTTATACAGATAGCAGTGTAGATATTTTCATTGGTATACAGATAGCTGTGTAGATATTTGCATGTTCATACAGATAGCGGTGTAGATATTTCCATGTTCATACAGATAGCGGTGTAGATATTTCCATGTTCATACAGTTAGCGGTGTAGATATTTCCATGTTCGTACAGATGGCCGTGTAGATTTTCCATGTTCATACAGATGTCGGTGTAGATATTTCCATGTTTATGCAGATAGCGGTATAGATATTTCCATGTTTATACAGATGGTGGTGTAGATATTTCCATGTTTATAGAGATGGCGGTCTAGATATTTCCATGTTTATAGAGATAGTGGTGTAGTTATTTCCGAGTTTATAGAGACAGCGTTGTAGATATTTCCATGTTTATACAGATAGCGGTGAAGATATTTCCATGATTATACAGATAGCGGTGTAGATATTTCCATGTTTATACAGATAGCAGTGTAGATATTTCCATGTTTATAGAGATAGTGGTGTAGATAATTTCACTTTTATACAGATAGCAGTGTAGATATTTCCAAGTTCATACAGATAGCAGTGTAGATATTTCCACGTTTATAGAGATGGCGGTGTAGATAATTCCATGTTTATACAGATGGCGGTGTAGATATTTCCATGTTTATAGAGATGGCGGTGTAGATATTTTCATGTTTACACAGATGGCGGTGTAGATATTTCCATGTTTACACGGATAGCGGTGCAGACATTTCAATGTTTGCACAGATAGCGGTGTGAATATTTCAATGTTTATGCAGATAGCGGTGTAGACATTTCCATGTTTATACATATAGCGGTGCAGATATTTCCATGTTTATACAGATAGTTGGGCAGATATTTCCATGTTTATACAGATAGCGGTGAGGATATTTCCATGTTTATACAGATAGTTGGGCAGATATTTCCATGTTTATGCAGATAGCGGTGTAGATATTTCCATGTTTATACATATAGCGGTGCGGATAATTCCATGTTTATACAGATAGTTGGGCAGATATTTCCATGTTTATACAGATAGCGGTGCGGATATTTCCATGTTTATACAGATAGTTGGGCAGATATTTCCATGTTTATACAGAGAGTGGTGTAGATAGTTCCATCTTAATACAGATGGCGGTGTAGATGTGTCCATGTTTGTACAGATGGCGGTGTGGATATTTCCATGTTCATACAGATGGTGGTGTAGATATTTCGAAGTTTATAGAGATAGCGCTGTAGTTATTTACATATTTATAGAGAAATCTGTGTAGATATTTCCATGTATATGCAGATAGCTGTGTAGGTATTTCCATGTTCATGCAGATAGCGGTGTAGATATTTCCATGTTCATCCAGATGGCGGTGAAGATATTTCCATGTTCATACAGATGGCGGTGTAGATATTTCCATGTTCATACAGATGGCGGTGTAGATATTTACATGTTCATAGAGATGGCGGTGTAGATATTTCCATGTTCATACAAATGGCGGTGTAGATAGTTCCATGTTCATAGAGATGGCGGTGTAGATATTTCCATGTTTATACAGATGGCAGTGTAGTTATTTCCATGTTTATAGAGATAGCAGTGTAGATATTTCCATTGATATACACATAGCTGTGAAGGTATTTGCATGTTCATACAGATTGCGGTGTAGATATTTCCATGTTCATGCAGATAGCGGTGTTGATATTTCCATGTTCATACAGATAGCGGTGTAGATATTTCCATGTTCATACAGATAGCGGTGTAGATATTTCCATGTTCATGCAGATAGCGGTGTAGATATTTCCATGTCCATACAGTTAGCGGTGTAGATAATTCCATGCTCATACAGATGGCGGTGTAGATACTTACACGTTCATACAGATGGCGGTGTAGATATTTCCATGTTCGTACGGATGGCAGTGTAGATATTTCCATGTTCATACACGTGGCGGTGTAGATATTTCCATGTTTATACAGATAGCAGTGTAGTAATTTCAATGTTTATAGAGATAGCAGTGTAGATATTTCCATTGATATACAGATAGATATGTAGATATGTGCATGTTCATACAGATAGCGGTGTAGATATTTCCATGTTCGTACAGATAGCGGTGTAGATATTTCCATGTTCATAGAGATGGCAGTGTAGATATTTCCATCTTTATAAAGATAGCAGTGTAGATATTTCCATGTTTATAGAGATAGTAGTGTAGATATTTCCATTGATATACAAATAGCTGTGTAGATATTTGCATGTTCATACAGATAGCGGTGTAGATATTTACATGTTCATACAGAGGGCGGTGTAGATATTTCCATGTTCATGCAGATAGCGGTGTAGATATTTCCATGTTCATACAGATAGCAGTGTAGATATTTCCATGTTCATACAGATAGCGGTGTAGATATTTCCATGTTCATACAGTAAGCGGTGTAGATATTTCCATGTCCATACAGATGGCGGTGTAGATATTTACATGTTCATACAGATGGCGGTGTAGATATTTCCATGTTCGTGCGGATGGCAGTGTAGATTTTCCATGTTCATACAGGTGGCGGTGTAGATATTTCCATGTTTATACAGATAGCAGTGTAGTTATTTCCATGTTTATACAGATAGCAGTGTAGATATTTTCATTGATATACAGATAGCTGTGTAGATATTTGCATGTTCATAGAGATAGCGGTGTAGATATTTCCATGTTCATACAGATAGCGGTGTAGATATTTCCATGTTGATACAGTTAGCGGTGTAGATATTTCCATGTTCGTATAGATGGCGGTGTAGATTTTCCATGTTCATACAGATGGCGGTGTAGATATTTCCATGTTTATGCAGATAGCGGTATAGATATTTCCATGTTTATACAGATGGTGGTGTAGATATTTCCATGTTTATAGAGATGGCGTTCTAGATATTTCCATGTTTTTAGAGATAGTGGTGTAGTTATTTCCAAGTTTATAGAGACAGCGTTGTAGATATTTCCATGTTTATACAGATAGCGGTGAAGATATTTCCATGATTATACAGATAGCGGTGTAGATATTTCCATGTTTATACAGATAGCAGTGTAGAAATTTCCATGTTTATAGGCATAGTGGTGTAGATAATTTCACTTTTATACAGATAGCAGTGTAGATATTTCCAAGTTCATACAGATAGCAGTGTAGATATTTCCACGTTTATAGAGATGGCGGTGTAGATAATTCCATGTTCATACAGACGGCGGTGTAGATATTTCCATGTTTATAGAGATGGCGGTGTAGATATTTTCATGTTTACACAGATGGCGGTGTATATATTTCTATGTTTACATGGATAGCGGTGCAGACATTTCAATGTTTACACAGATAGCGGTGTGAATATTTCAATGTTTATGCAGATAGCGGTGTAGATATTTCCATGTTTATACATATAGCGGTGCAGATATTTCCATGTTTATACAGATAGTTGGGCAGATATTTCCATGTTTATACAGATAGCGGTGAGGATATTTCCATGTTTATACAGATAGTTGGGCAGATATTTCCATGTTTGTACAGATAGCGGTGTAGATATTTCCATCTTAATACAGATGGCGGTGTAGATATGACCATGTTCGTACAGATGGCGGTGTGGATATTTCCATGTTCATACAGATGGTGGTGTAGATATTTCGAAGTTTATAGAGATAGCGCTGTAGTTATTTCCATATTTATAGAGAAATCTGTGTAGATATTTCCATGTATATGCAGATAGCTGTGTAGATATTTCCATGTTCATACAAATGGCGGTGTAGATATTTCCATGTTCATACAGATGGCGGTGTAGATATTTCCATGTTCGTACAAATGGCGGTGTAGATAGTTCCATGTTCATAGATATGGCGGTGTAGATATTTCCATGTTTATACAGATGGCAGTGTAGTTATTTCCATGTTTATAGAGATAGCAGTGTAGATATTTCCATTGATATACAGATAGCTGTGTAGATATTTGCATGTTCATACAGATAGCGGTGTAGATATTTCCATGTTCATGCAGATAGCGGTGTAGGTATTTCCATGTCCATACAGTTAGCGGTGTAGATATTTCCATGCTCATACTGATGGCGGTGTAGATATTTACACGTTGATACAGATGGCGGTGTATATATTTCCATGTTCATACGGATGGCCGTGTAGATATTTCCATGTTCATACAGGTGGCGGTGTAGATATTCCCATGTTTTTACAGATTGCTGTGTAGTTTTTTCCATGTTTATAGAGATAGCATTGTAGATATTTCCATTGATATACAGATAGCTGTGTAGATATTTGCATGTTCATACAGATAGCAGTGTAGATATTTCCATGTTCATACAGATAGCAGTGTAGATATTTTCATGTTCATACAGATAGCGGAGTAGATATTTCCATGTTCATACAGATAACGGTGTAGTTATTTCCATGTTCATACAGATAGAGGTGTAGATATTTCCATGTTCATACAGTTAGTGGTGTAGGTTTTTCCATGTTCATACAGATGGCGGTGTAGATATTTCCATATTTTTAGAGATGGCGGTGTAGATATTTTCATGTTTACACAGATGGCCGTGTAGATATTTCCATGTTTACACAGATAGCGGTGTAGACATTTCCATGTTTACACAGATAGCGGTGTGGATATTTCCATGTTTATGCAGATAGCGGTGTAGTTATTTCCATGTTTATACAGATCGCGGTGCGGATATTTCCATATTTATACAGATAGTTGGGCAGATATTTCCATGTTTATACAGATAGCGGTGTAGATAATTCCATCTTAATACAGATGGCGGTGTAGATATGTCCATGTTCGTACAGATGGCGGTGTAGATATTTCCATGTTCATACAGATGGCAGTGTAGATATTTCGAAGTTTATAGAGATAGCGCTGTAGTTATTTCCATATTTATAGAGAAATCTGTGTAGATATTTCCATGTATATTCAGATAGCTGTGTAGATATTTCCATGTTCATGCAGATAGCGGTGTAGATATTTCCATGTTCATCCAGATGCCAGTGTAGATATATCCATGTTCATACAGATGGCGTTGAATATATTTCCATGTTCATACAGATGGCGGTGTAGATATTTCCATGTTCATACACATGGCCGTTTAGATATTTCCATGTTCATAGAGATGGCGGTGTAGATATTTCCATGTTCATACAAATGGCGGTGTAGATATTTCCATGTTCATACAGATAGCCGTTTAGATATTTCCATATGCATACAGATAGCGGTGTAGATATTTACATGTTCATACAGATAGCGGTGTAGATATTTCCATGTTCCTATGGATGGCAGTGTAGATAATTCCATGTTCATACAGGTGGCGGTGTAGATATTTAAATGTTTATACAGATAGCAGTGTAGTTATGTCCATGTTTATAGAGATAGCGGTGTAGATATTTCCATGTTTATGCAGATAGCGGTATAGATATGTCCATGTTTATACAGATGGTGGTGTAGATATTTCCATGTTTATAGAGATGGCAGTCTAGATATTTCCATGTTTATAGGGATGGTGGTGTCGTCATTTACAAGTTTATAGAGACAGCGTTGTAGTTATTTCCATGTTTATACGTATAGCGGTGAAGATATTTCCATGTTTATACAGATAGCGGTGTAGATATTTCCATGTTTATACAGATAGCGGTGTAGATATTTCCATGTTTATAGAGATAGTTGTGTAGTTAATTCCAATTTTATACAGATAGCAGTGCAGATATTTCGAAGTTCGTACAGGTAGCGGTGTAGATATTTCCACCTTTATAGAGATGGCGGTGTAGATATTTCCATGTTCACACAGATGGCGGTGTAGATATTTCCATGTTTATATTGATGTCGGTGTAGATATTTTCATGTTTACTCAGATGGCGGTGTAGATATTTACATGTTTATGCAGATAGCGGTGTAGATATTTCCATGTTTATACAGATAGCGGTGAGGTTATTTCCATGTTTATACAGATAGTGGTGCTGATATTTCCATGTTTATACAGATAGCGGTGTAGATATTTCCATCTTAATACAGATGGCGGTGTAGACATGTCCATGTTCGTACAGATGGCGGTGTAGATATTTCCATGTTCATACAGATGGCGGAGTAGGTATTTTGAAGTTTATAGAGATAGCGCTGTAGTTATTTCCATATTTATAGAGAAATCTGTGTAGATATTTCCATGTATATGCAGATAGCTGTGTAGATACTTCCATGTTCATGCAGATAGCGGTGTAGATATTTCCATGTTCATCCAGATGCCGGTGTAGATATATCAACGTTCATACAGATGGTGGTGAAGATATTTCCATGTTTATAGAGATGGCGGTCTAGATATTTCCATGTTTATAGAGATAGTGGTGTAGTTATTTCCAAGTTTATAGAGACAGCGTTGTAGATATTTCCATGTTTATACAGATAGCGGTGAAGATATTTCCATGATTATACAGATAGCGGTGTAGATATTTCCATGTTTATACAGATAGCAGTGTAGATATTTCCATGTTTATAGAGATAGTGGTGTAGATAATTTCACTTTTATACAGATAGCAGTGTAGATATTTCCAAGTTCATACAGATAGCAGTGTAGATATTTCCACGTTTATAGAGATGGCGGTGTAGATAATTCCATGTTCATACAGACGGCGGTGTAGATATTTCCATGTTTATAGAGATGGCGGTGTAGATATTTTCATGTTTACAAAGATGGCGGTGTAGATATTTCCATGTTTACACGGATAGCGGTGCAGACATTTCAATGTTTACACAGATAGCGGTGTGAATATTTCAATGTTTATGCAGATAGCGGTGTAGATATTTCCATGTTTATACATATAGCGGTGCAGATATTTCCATGTTTATACAGATAGTTGGGCAGATATTTCCATGTTCATAGAGATAGCGGTGTAGATATTTCCATGTTCATACAGTTAGCGGTGCAGATATTTCCATGTTCATACAGATGGCGGTGTAGATATTTACATGTTCCTACAGATGGCCGTGTACATATTTCCATGTTCATACAGATAGCGGTGTAGATATTTCCATTGTCATACAGTTAGTGGTGTAGATATTTCCATGTTCATACAGATGGCGGTGAAGATATTTCCATGTTCATACAGATGGCGGTGTAGATATTTCCACGTTCATGCAAATGGCGGTGTAGATATTTCCATGTTCATAGAGATGGCTGTGTAGATATTTCCATGTTCATACAAAGGGCGGTGTAGCTATTTCCATGTTCATAGAGATGGCGGTGTAGATATTTCCATGTTTATACAGATAGCAGTGTAGTTATTTCCATGTTTATAGAGATAGCAGTGTAGATATTTCCATTGTTATACAGATAGCTGTGTAGATATTTGCATGTTCATACAGATAGCGGTGTAGATATTTCCATGTTCATACAGATAGCGGTGTAGATATTTCCATGTTCATACAGATAGCGGTGTAGATATTTCCATGTTCATACAGATAGCGGTGTAGATATTTCCATGTTCATACCGATAGCGGTGTAGATATTTCCATGTTCATACAGTTAGCGTTGTAGATATTTCCATGTTCATACAGATGGCGGTGTAGATATTTACATGTTCATACAGATAGCGGTGTAGATATTTCCATGTTCCTATGGATGGCAGTGTAGATAATTCCATGTTCATACAGGTGGCGGTGTAGATATTTCCATGTTTATACAGATAGCAGTGTAGTTACTTCCATGTTTATAGAGATAGCGGTGTAGATATTTCCATTGATATACAGATAGCTGTGTAGATATTTGCATGTTCATACAAATAGCGGTGTAGATGTTTCCATGTTCGTACAGATAGCAGTGTAGATATTTCCATGTTCATACAGATAGCGGTGTAGATATTTCCATGTTCATACAGGTAGCGGTGTAGATATTTCCATGTTCATTCAGATAACGGTGTAGATATTTCCATGTTCATACAGATAGCGGTGTAGATATTTCCATGTTCATACAGTTAGCGGTGTAGATATTTCCATGTTCATACAGATGGCGGTGTATATATTTACATGTTCATACAGATGGCGGTGTACATATTTCCATGTTCGTACAGATGGCGGTGTAGCTATTTCCATGTTCATAGAGATGGCGGTGTAAATATTTGCATGTTTATGCAGATAGCGGTATAGATATTTCCATGTTTATACAGATGGTGGTGTAGATATTTCCATGTTTATAGAGATGGCAGTCTAGATATTTCCATGTTTATAGAGATAGCGGTGTAGTTATTTCCATGTTTATAGAGATAGCGGTGTAGATATTTCCATGTATATACAGATAGCATTGTGATTTTTTCCATGTTCATACAGATAGCGGTATAGATATTTTCACCTTTATAGAGATGGCGGTGTAGATATTTCCATGGTCATACAGTTGGCGTTGTAGATATTTCTATGTTTATAGAGATGGCGGTGTAGATATTTCCATGTTTATACAGATGGCGTTGTAGATATTTACATGTTTAAAGAGATGTCGGTGGAGATATTTCCATGTTAACACAGATAGCGGTGCAGATATTTCCATGTTTACACAGATAACGCTGTAGACATTTCCATCTTTCCACAGATAGCGGTTTAGACATTTCCATGTTTACACAGATAGCATTGTAAATATTTACATGTTTATAGAGATAGCGGTGTAGTTATTTACATGTCTATACAGACAGCGGTGAAGATATTTCCATGTTTATAGAGATAGCGGTGTAGTTATTTCCATGTTTATAGAGAAAGCTGTGTAGATATTTCCATGTATATGCAGATAGCTGTGTAGATATTTCCATGTTTGTACAGATAGTGGTGTAGATATTTCCATGTTTCTACAGATATCGGTGTAGATATTTCCATGTTTCTACAGATAGCGGTGTGGATATTTCCATGTTCGTACAGATGGCGGTGTAGATATTTCCATGTTCATAGAGATGGCGGTGTAGATTTTTCCATGTTCATACAGATGGTGGTGTAGATATTTCCATGTTTATAGAGATGGCGGTGTAGATATTTCCATGTTCATACAGATGGCGCTCTATAAATTTCCAGTTTTGTAGAGATAGCGGTGTAGTTATTTCCATGTTTATAGAGATAGCGCTGTAGAGTTTTCCATGTATATACATATAGCTATGCTGATATTTCCATGTTCTTACAGACAGAGATGTAGATATTTCCATGTTCATACAGATAGCAGAGTGGATATTTCCATGTTCATACAAGTAGCGGTGTAGATATTTCCATGTTCATTCAGATAGCGGTGTAGTTATTTCCATGTTCATACAGATAGCGGTGTAGATATTTCTATATTTATACAGATGGCGGTGTAGATATTTCCACGTTTATACTGATGGCGGTGTAGATATTTTCATGTTTATAGAGAAGGCGGTGTAGATATTTCCATGTTTATACAGAAAGCGGTGTAGATATTTCCATGTTTACACAGATAGTGGTGTAGACATTTCCATGTTGAAACAGATAGCGTTGTAGATATTTGCATGTTTATAGAGATAGTGGTGTAGTTATTTCCATGCTTACACAGATCACGGTGTGGATATTTCATGGATTATACAGAGAGCGGTGTAGATATTTCCATGTTTATACAGATAGCGGTGCTGATATGTCCATGTTTATACAGATAGCGGTGTGCATATTTCCATGTTTATACATATAGCGGTGTGGATATCTCCATGTTTATACATATAGCGGTGTAGATATTTCCATGTTCATACAGATAACGGTGTAGATATTTCCATGTTCATACAGATGGCGGTGTAGATATTTTCAATTTTTTACAGATAGCAGTGTAGATATTTCCAAGTTCATACCGATAGCGGTGTAGATATTTCCATGATCATACAGGTAGCGGTGTAGATATTTCCATGTTCATACAGATGGCGGTGTAGATATTTACATGTTCATACAGATGGCGGTGTAGATATTTCCATGTTCATACAGATGGCGTTGTAGATATTTCGATGTTCATAGAGATGGCGTTGTAGATATTTCCATGTTTATGCAGATAGCGGTGTAGATATTTCCATGTTTATAGAGATGGCGGTCAAGATATTTTCATGTTTTTACACATAGCGGTGAAGATATTTCCAAGTTTATACAGATTTCGTTGTAGATGTTTCCATGTTTATAAAGATAGCAGTGTAGATATTTCCATGTTTATAGAGATAGTGGTGTAGATAATTTCAATTTTATACCGAGAGCAGTGTAGATATTTCCAAGTTCACACAGATAGCGATGTAGATATTTCCACGTTTATACAGATGGCGGTGTAGATATTTCCATGTTCATACAGATGGCGGTGTAGATATTTCCATGTTCATACAAATGGCGGTGTAGATATTTCCATGTTCATAGAGATGCCGGTGTAGATATTTCCAGGTTCGTACGGATGGCAGTGTAGATATTTCCATGTTCATACAGGTAGCGGTGTTGATATTTCCATGTTTGTACAGATAGCAGTGTAGTTATTTCCACGTTTATAGAGATAGTAGTGTAGATATTTCCTTTGATATACAGATAGCTGTGTATATATGTGCATGTTCATACAGATAGCGGTGTAGATGTTTCCATGTTCATACAGATAACGGTGTAGATATTTCCATATTCATACACATAGCGGTGTAGATATTTCCATGTTCATACAGTTAGCGGTGTAGATATTTCCATGTTCATACAGATGGTGGCGTAGATATTTACATGTTCATACAGATGGCGGTGTAGATATTTCCATGTTCGTAAAGATGGCCGTGTAGATATTTCCATGTTCATAGAGATGGCGGTGTAGATATTTCCATGTTTATGCAGATAGCGGTATAGATATTTCCATGTTTATACAGATGTTGGTGTAGATATTTGCATGTTTGTAGAGATGGCGGTCTAGATAGTTCCATGCTTATAGAGATAGTGGTGTAGTTATTTCCTAGTTTATAGAGACAGCGTTGTAGATATTTCCATGTTTATTCAGATAGCGGTGAAGATATTTCCATGTTTATACAGATAGCATTGTAGATATTTTCATGTTTATACAGATAACAGTGTAGATATTTCCATGTTTATAGAGATAGTGGTGTAGATAATTTCAATTTTATACAGATAGCAGTGTAGATATTTCCACGTTCATACAGATAGCGGTGTAGATATTTCCATGTTCATACAGATGGCGGTGTAGATATTTCCATTTTCATACAGATAGCGGTGTAGATATTTCCACGTTTATACAGATGGCGGTGTAGATATATCCATGTTCATACAGATGGCGGTGTAGATATTTCCATGTTTATAGAGATGGCGGTGTAGATATTTTCATGTTTACACAGATGGCGGTGTAGATATTTCCATGTTTACACAGATAGCGGTGTAGGCATTTCCATGTTTACACAGATAGCGGTGTGGATATTTCCATGTTTATGCAGATAGCGGTGTAGATATTTCCATGTTTATATGGATAGCGGTGCAGATATTTCCATGTTTATACAGATGGTCAGATATTTCCAGGTTTATACAGATAGCGGTGTAGATATTTCCATGTTTATACAGATAGCCGTGTAGATATTTCCATGTTTATAGAGATAGTGGTGTAGATAATTCCAATTTTATACTGATAGCATTGTAGATATTTCCAAATTCATACAGATAGCGGTGTAGATATTTCCACATTTATAAAGATGGCGGTGTAGATATTTCCATGTTCATACAGATGGCGGTGTAGATATTTCCATGTTTATAGAGATGGCGGTGTAGATATTTCCGTGTTTACACAGATAGCGGTGTAGACATTTCCGTGTTTACACAGATAGCGGTGTGGATATTTAAATGTTTATGCAGATAGCGGTGTAGATATTTCCATGTTTATACAGATAGCGGTGCGGATATTTCCATGTTTATACAGATATTTGGGCAGATATTTCCATGTTTATACAGATAGCGGTGTAGATATTTCCATCTTAATACAGATGGCGGTGTAGATATGTCCATGTTCATACAGATGGCGTTGTACATATTTCCATGTTCATACAGATGGCGGTGTAGATATTTCGAAGTTTATAGATATAGCACTCTAGTTATTTCCATATTTATAGAGAAATCTGTGTTGATATTTCCATGTATATGCAGATAGCTGTGTAGATATTTCCATGTTGACGCAGAAAGCAGTGTAGATATTTCCATATTCATCGGGATGCCGGTGTAGATAGATCCATGTTCATACAGATGGCGGTGAAGATATTTCCATGTTCATACAGATGGCGGTGTAGATATTTCCATGTTCATAGAGATGGCGGTGTAGATATTTCTATGTTCATACAAATGTCGGTGTAGATATTTCCAAGTTTATAGAGAGAGCGGTGTAGATATTTCCATGTTTATACAGATAGCAGTGTAGTTATTTCCATGTTTACAGAGATAGCAGTGTAGATATTTCCATTGATATACAGATAGCGTTGTAGATATTTCCATGTTCATACAGATAGCGGTGTAGATATTTCCATGTTCATACAGATAGCGGTGTAGATATTTCCATTTTGATACAGATAGCGGTGTAGATATTTCCATGTTCATACAGTTAGCGGTGTAGATATTTCCGTGTTCATACAGATGGCGGTGTAGATATTTACATGTTCATACAGATGGCGGTGCAGATATTTCCATGTTCGTACGGATGGCAGTGTAGATATTTCCATGTTCATACAGGTGGCGGTGTAGTTATTTCCATGTTTATACAGATAGCAGTGTAGTTATTTCCATGTTTACAGAGATAGCAGTGTAGATATTTCCATTGATATACAGATAGCTGTGTAGATATTTGCATGTTCATACAGATAGCGGTGCAGATATTTCCATGTTCATACAGATAGCGGTGTAGTTATTTCCATGTTCATACAGAGAAAGGTGTAGATATTTCCATGTTCATACAGATAGAGGTGTAGATATTTCCATGTTCATACAGATAGCGCTGTAGGTATTTCCATGTTCATACAGTTAGCGGTGTAGATATTTCCATGTTCATACAGATGGCGGTTTAGATATTCACATGTTCATACAGATGGTGGTGTAAATATTTCCATGTTCTTTCAGATGGCGGTGTAGATATTTCCATGTTCATAGAGATGGCGGTGTAGATATTTCCATGTTTATGCAGATAGCGGTATAGATATTTCCATGTTTATACAGATGGTGGTGTAGATATTTCCATGTTTATAGAGATGGCAGTCAAGATATTTCCATGTTTATAGAGATAGTGGTGTAGTTATTTCAAAGTTTATAGAGACAGCATTGCAGATATTTCCATGTATACACAGATAGCGGTGAAGATATTTCCATGTTTAAACAGATAGCGGTGTAGATATTTCCATGTTTATACAGATAGCGGTGTAGATATGTCCATTTTCGTACAGATGGCGTTGTAGATATTTCCATGTCCATACAGATGGCGGTGTAGATATTTCGAACTTTATAGAGATAGCGTTGTAGTTATTTCCATATTTATATAGAAATCTGTGTAGATATTTCCATGTATATGCAGATAGCTGTGTAGATATTTCCATGTTATTGAAGATAGCGGTGTAGATATTTCCATGTTCTTCCAGATGCCGGTGTAGATATATCCATGTTCATACAGATGGCGGTGAAGATATTTCCATGTTCATACAGACGGCGGTGTAGATATGTCCACGTTCATACAAATGGCGGTGTAGATATTTCCATGTTCATAGAGATGGCGGTGTAGATACTTCCATGTTCATAGAGATGGCGTTGTAGATATTTCCATGTTTATACAGATAGCAGTGTGGTTATTTCTATGTTTATAGAGATAGTGTGGTAGATAATTTCAATATTATACAGACAGCTGTGTAGATATTTGCATGTTCATACAGATAGCGGTGTAGATATTTCCATGTTCATAGAGATAGCGGTGTAGATATTTCCATGTTCATACAGATAGCGGTGCAGATATTTCCATGTTCATACAGATAGCGGTGTAGATATTTCCATGTTCATACAGATAGCGGTGTAGAGATTTCAAAGTTCATGCAGATAGCGGTGTAGATATTTCCATGTGCATAGGGTTAGTGGAGTAGGTATTTCCATGTCCATACAGTTAGCGTTGTAGATATTTCCATGTTCATACAGATGGGGGTGTAGATATTTACATGTTCATACAGATGGCGGTGTAGATATTTCCATGTTTATACAGATAGCAGTGTAGTTATTTACATGTTTATAGAGATAGCAGTGTAGATATTTCCATTGATATACAGATAGCTGTGGAGATATTTGCATGTTCATACAGATAGCGGTGTTGATATTTCCATGTTCATACAGATAGCGGTGTAGATATTTCCATGTTCATACAGATAGCGGTGTAGGTATTTCCATGTTCATACAGATAACGGTGTAGATATTTCCATGTTCATACATATAGCGGTGTAGATATTTCCATGTTCATACAGTTAGCAGAGTAGATATTTCCATGTTCATACAGATGGCGGTGTAGATATTTCCATGTTCATACTGATGGCGGTGTAGATATTTCCATGTTCGTACAGATGGCAGTGTAGATATTTCCATGTTCATACAGATGGCGGTGTACATATTTCCATGTTTATGCAGATAGCGGTGTAGATATTTCCATGTATATACAGATGGTGGTGTAGGTATTTCCATGTTTATAGAGATGGCGGTCTAGATATTTCCATGTTTATAGAGATAGTGGTGTAGTTATTTCCAAGTTTATAGAGACAGCGTTGTAGATATTTCCATGTTTATACAGATAGCGGTGAAGATATTTCCATGTTTATACAGATAGCGCTGTAGATAATTCCAATTTTATACAGATTGCAGTGTAGAAATTTCCAAGTTCATACAGATAGCGGTGTAGATATTTCCACGTTTATAGAGATGGCGGTGTAGATATTTCCATGTTCATACAGATGGTGGTGTAGATATTTCTATGTTTATAGAGATGGCGGTGTAGATATTTTCATGTTTACACAGATGGCGGTGTAGATATTTCCATGTTTACACAGATAGCGGTGTAGGCATTTGCATGTTTACACAGATAGCGGTGTGGATATTTTCATGTTTATGCAGATAGCGGTGTAGTTATTTCCATGTTTATAGAGATAGCGGTGCAGATATTTCCATGTTTATACAGATGGTCAGATATTTCCATGTTTATACAGATAGCGGTGTAGATATTTCCATGTTTATACAGATAGCCGTGTAGATATTTCCATGTTTATAGAGATAGTGGTGTAGATAATTCCAATTTTATACTGATAGCATTGTAGATATTTCCAAATTCATACAGATAGCGGTGTAGATATTTCCACATTTATAAAGATGGCGGTGTAGATATTTCCATGTTCATACAGATGGCGGTGTAGATATTTCCATGTTTATAGAGATGGCGGTGTAGATATTTCCGTGTTTACACAGATAGCGGTGTAGACATTTCCGTGTTTACACAGATAGCGGTGTGGATATTTAAATGTTTATGCAGATAGCGGTGTAGATATTTCCATGTTTATACAGATAGCGGTGTGGTTATTTCCATGTTTATACAGATATTTGGGCAGATATTTCCATGTTTATACAGATAGCGGTGTAGATATTTCCATCTTAATACAGATGGCGGTGTAGATATGTCCATGTTCATACGGATGGCGTTGCACATATTTCCATGTTCATACAGATGGCGGTGTAGATATTTCGAAGTTTATAGATATAGCACTCTAGTTATTTCCATATTTATAGAGAAATCTGTGTAGATATTTCCATGTATATGCAGATAGCTGTGTAGATATTTCCATGTTCACGCAGAAAGCGGTGTAGATATTTCCATGTTCCTCGAGATGCCGGTGTAGATAGATCCATGTTCATACAGATGGCGGTGAAGATATTTCCATGTTCATACAGATGGTGGTGTAGATATTTCCATGTTCATAGAGATGGCGGTGTAGATATTTCCATGTTCATACAAATGGCGGTGTAGATATTTCCATGTCCATACAGATGGCGGTGTAGATATTTCCATGTTTATACAGATGGTGGTGTAGATATTTCCATGTTTATAGATATGGCGGTCTAGATATTTCCAGGTTTACAGAGATAGTGGTGTAGTTATCTCCAAGTTTATAGAGAGAGCGGTGTAGATATATCCATGTTTATACAGATAGCGGTGTAGTTATTTTCATGTTTATAAAGATAGCAGTGTAGATATTTCCATTGATATACAGATATCTCTGTAGGTATTTCCATGTTCATACAGATATCGGTGTAGATATTTCCATGTTCATACAGCTAGTGGTGTAGATATTTGCATGTTCATACAGTTAGCGGTGTAGATATTTCCATGTTCATACAGATGGCGGTGAAGATATTTCCATGTTCATACAGATGGCGGTGTAGATATTTCCAAGTTCATACAGATAGCGGTGTAGATATTTCCATGTTCATACAGATAGCGGTGTAGATATTACCATGTTCATACAGTTAGCGATGTAGCTATTTCCATGTTCATACAGATGACGTTGTAGATATTTCCATGTTCATACAGACGGCGGTGAAGATATTTACTTGTTGGAACTGATGGCGGTGTAGATATTTCCATGTTCCTACTGATGGTGGTGTAGGTATTTCCATGCTCATACAGATAGCGGTGTAGGTATTTCCATGTTCATTCAGATAGCGGTGTAGATATTTCCATGTTCATACAGATAGTGCTGTAGATAATTCCATGTTCAAACAGATGGCGGTGTAGATATTTCCATGTTCATACAAATGGCGGTGTAGATATTTCCATCTTCATAGAGATGGCAGGGTAGATATTTCCATGTTTATACATATTGCGGTGTAGATATTTCCATGTTTATAGAGATAGCAGTGTAGATATTCCCGTGTTCCTACAGATGGCGGTGTAGTTGTTTCCATGTTCATACAGATGGCGGTGTAGTTATTTCCATGCTCCTACAGATGGCGGTGTAGATAATACCATGTTCATACAGATAGCGGTGTAGATATTTCCAAGTTTATAGAGATAGCGGTGTAGTTATATCCATGTTTATAGAGAAAGCTGTGTAGATATTTCCATGTATATGCAGATAGTTGTGTAGATATTTCCATGTTCATACAGATAGCGGTGTAGATATTTCCATGTTCATTCAAATGGTGGTGTAGATATATCCATGTTCATACAGATGGCGGTGAAGGTATTTCCATGTTCATACAGATGGCGGTGTAAATATTTCCAAGTTCATACAAATGGCGGTGTATATATTTCCATGTCCATACAGATGGCGGTGAAAGTATTTCCATGTTCAAACAGATGGTTGTGTAGATATTCCCATGTTCATAGAGATGGCGGTGTAGATATTACCATGCTCATAGAGATGGTGGTGTAGATATTTCCATCTTCATACAGACGGCGGTGTAGATATTTCCATGTTTATAGGGATGGCGGTGTAGTTGTTTCCATGTTCATACAGATGGCGGTGTAGATATTTCCATGTTCCTACAGATGGCGGTGTAGATAATTCCATGTTCATACAGATAGCTATTTAGTTATTTTCATGCATATAGAGATAGTGGTGTATATATTTCCATTGATATACAGATAGCTGTGTAGATATTTCCATGTTCATGCAGATAGCGGTGTAGATATTTGCGTGTTCATACACATAGTGGTGTAGATATTTCCATATTCATACAGATAGCAGTGTAGATATTTACAAGTTTATATAGATAGCGGTGTAGTTATTTCCATGTTTATACAGAAGGCGGTGTAGTTATTTCCATGTTTATATAGATGGCAGTGTAGATATTTCCACGTTTATAGAGATAGTGGTGCAGTTATTTCCAACTTTACAGAGAGAGCGGTGTAGATATTTCCATGATTATACAGATAGCAGTGTAGCTATTTCCGTGTTTATTCAGATAGCGGTGTATATATTTACATGTTTATAGAGATGGCGGTTTAGATATTTTCTTGTTTATACAGATAGCGGTGTAGATATTTCCATGTTTATGGAGATAGCAGTGTAGGTATTTCCAATTTTATACATATAGCAGTGTAGATATTTCCATGTTCATACAGAGATCGGTGTAGATATTTCCATGTTTACACAGATAGCGTTGTAGATATTTACATGTTTATAGAGATAGCGGTGTAGTTATTTCCATGTTTATACAGATTGCGCTGAAGTTATTTCCATGTTTACACAGACAGCGGTGTGGATACTTTCATTTTTATACAGATAGCGGTGTAGATATTTCCATCTTAATACAGATGGCGGTTTAGATATTTCCATGTTCCTACAGATGGCGCTGTAGATATTTCCGTGTTCATACAGATGGCAGTGTAGATATTTCCAAGTTTATAGAGATAGCCGTGTAGTTATTTAAAAGTTTATAGAGAAAGCTGTGTAGATATTTCCATGTATATGCAGATAGCTGTGTAGATATTTCGATGTTCATACAGATAGCGGTGTTGATGTTTCCATGTTTCTACAGATAGCGGTGTGGATATTTCCATGTTCATACAGTTAGCGGTGAAGATATTTACATGTTCAAACAGATGGCGGTGTAGATATTTCCATCTTTATACAGATAGCGGTATAGATATTTCCATGTTTATACAGAAGGCGGTGTAGATATTTCCATGTTTATAGAGATGGCGGTCTAGATATTTCCAGGTTTACAGAGATAGTGGTGTAGTTATTTCCAAGTTTATAGAGAGAGCGGTGTAGATATATCCATGTTTATGCAGATAGCGGTGTAGTTATTTTCATGTTTATAAAGATAGCAGTGTAGATATTTCCATTGATATACAGATATCTCTGTAGGTATTTCCATGTTCATACAGATATCGGTGTAGATATTTCCATGTTCATACAGATAGCGGTGTAGATATTTGCATGTTCATACAGTTAGCAGTGTAGATATTTCCATGTTCATACCGATGGCGGTAAAGATATTTCCATGTTCATACAGATTGCGGTGTAGATATTTCCATGTTCATACAGATAGCAGTGTAGATATTTCCATGTTCATACAGATAGCGGTGTATGTATTTCCATGTTCATACAGGTAGCGATGTAGGTATTTCCATGTTCATACAGATGGCGGTGTAGATATTTCCATGTTCATGCAGATGGCGGTGAAGGTATTTCCATGTTCATACAGATGGCGGTGTAGATATTTCCATGTTCATACAGATGGCGGTGAAGATATTCCCATGTTCATACAGTTAGCGGTGTAGATATTTCCATGTTCATACAGATGGCGGTGTAGATGTTTCCATGTTCATACAGATGGCTGTGAAGATATTTACATTTTCAAACAGATGGTGCAGATATTTCCATGTTTATACAGATAGCGGTATAGATATTTCCATATTTATACAGACGGTGGTGTAGATATTTCCAGGTTTATAGATATGGCGGTCTAGATATTTCCAGGTTTACAGAGATAGTGGTGTAGTTATTTCCAAGTTTATAGAGAGAGCGGTGTAGATATATCCATGTTTATACACATAGCGGTGTAGTTATTTTCATGTTTATAAGGATAGCAGTGTAGATATTTCCATTGATATACAGATATCTCTGTAGGTGTTTCCATGTTCATACAGATATCGGTGTAGATATTTCCATGTTCATACAGCTAGCGGTGTAGATATTTGCATGTTCATACAGTTAGCGGTGTAGATATTTCCGTGTTCTTACAGATAGCGGTGTAGATATTTCCATGTTCATACAGATAGCGGTGTAGATATTACCATGTTCATACAGTTAGCGATGTAGCTATTTCCATGTTCATACAGATGGCGGTGTAGATATTTACATGTTCATACAGATGGCGGTGAGGATATTTACTTGTTGAAACTGATGGCGGTGTAAATATTTCCATGTTCCTACTGATGGCGGTGTAGGTATTTCCATGTTCATACAGATAGCGGTGTAGGTATTTTCATGTTCATTCAGATAGCGGTGTAGATATTTCCATGTTCATACAGATAGCGCTGTAGATATTTCCATGTTCATGCAGATAGCGGTGTAGATATTTCCATGTTCATACAGATGGTGGTGAAGATATTTCCATGTTTTACATATGGCGGTGTAGATATTTCCATGTTCATGCAGATGGCGGTGTGGATATTTCCAAGTTCATACAGATTGCGGTGAATATATTTACATGTTGAAACAGATGGCGGTGTAGATATTTCCATGTTCATACAGATAGCGGTGTAGTTATTTCCACGTTTATAGAGAAAGCTGTGTAGATATTTCCATGTATATGCAGATAGCTTTGTAGATATTTCCATGTTCATTAAGATAGCGGTGTAGTTATTTCCATGTTCATTCAGATGGCGGTGTAGATATATCCATGTTCATACAGATGGCGGTGAAGATATTTCCATGTTCATACAGATGGCAGTGAAGCTATTTCCATGTTCATGCAAATGGCGGTGTAGATATTTCCATATTCCTAGAGATGGCGTTGTAGATATTTCCATGTTTATACAGATAGCGGTGTAGTTATTACCATATTTATAGAGATAGCATTGCAGATATTTCCATTGATATACAGATAGCTGTGTAGATATATCCATGTTCATACAGATAGCGGTGTAGATATTTCCATGTTCATACAGATAGCGGTGTAGATATTTCCATGTTCATACAGATAGCAGTGTAGATATTTCCATGTTCATAAAGATAGCGGTGTAGATATTTCCATTTTCATATAGATAGCGGTGTAGATATTTCCATGTTCATACAGTTAGCGGTGTAGATATTTCCATGTTCATACGGATGGCGGTGTAGATATTTCCATGTTCATACAGATGGCGGTGAAGATATTTCCATGTTCAAACAGATGGCATTGTAGATATTTCCATGTTCATAGAGATGGCGGTGTATATATTTCCATGTTCATACGGATGGCGGTGTAGATATTTCCATGTTTATAGAGAGTTCGGTTTAGATATTTCCATGTTTACACAGATAGTGGTGTAGATATTTCCATCTTGATACACTAAGCGGTGCAGATATTTCCAAGTTTATAGAGGTAGCGGTGTAGATATTTCCATGTTTATAATGATAGCGTTGTAGATATTTCCATGTTTATACAGATAGCGATATAGATATTTCCATGTTTATACAGAGGCGGTGTAGATATTTCCATGATTATAGAGATGGCGGTCTAGATATTTCCACGTTTACAGAGATAGTGGTGTGGTTATTTCCAAGTTTATAGAGAAAGCGGTGTAGATATATTCATGTTTATACAGGTAGTGGTGTAGTTATTTTCATGTTTGTAAAGATAGCAGTGTAGATATTTAAATTGATATACAGATATCTGTGTAGATATTTCCATGTTCATACAGATATCGGTGTAGATATTTCCACGTTCATACAGATAGCGGTGTAGATATTTGCATGTTCATACAGTTAGTGGTATAGATACTTCCATTTTCATACAGATGGCGTTGAAGATATTTCCATGTTCATACAGATGGCATTGTAGATATTTCCATGTTCCTACAGATGGCGGTGTAGGTATATCCATGTTCATACAGATAGCGGTGTAGATATTTCCATGTTCATTCAGATAGCGGTGTAGATATTTCCATGTTCCTACAGATAGCACTGTAGATATTTCCATGTTCATACAGATAGCGGTATAGTTATTTCCATGTATATAGAGAAAGCTGTGTAGATATTACCATGTATATGCAGATAGCTGTGTTGATATTTCAAAGTTCATATAGATAGTGGTGTAGATATTTCCATGTTCATCCAGATGGCGGTGTAGATATATCCATGTTCATGCAGATGGCGGTGAAGATAATTCCATGTTCATACAGATGGCGGTGTACATATTTCCATGTTCATACAAATGGCGGTGTAGATATATCCATGTTCATAGAGATGTCAGTGCAGATATTTCCATGTTTATACAGATGGCGGTGTAGATATTTCCATGTTAATAGAGATAGCGGTGTAGATATTCCCATTTTCCTACAGATGGCGGTGTAGATATTTCCATGTTCATACAGATGGCGGTGTAGATATTTCCATGTTCCTACAGATGGCTGTGTAGATATGTCCATGTTCATACAGATAGCGGTGTAGATATTTCCAAGTTTATAGAGATAGCGGTGTAGTTATTTCCATGTTTATAGAGAAAGCTGTGTAGATATTTCCATTTATATGCAGATAGGTGTGTAGATATATCCATTTTCATACTGATAGCGTTGTAGATATTTCCATGTTTATACCGATAGCGGTGTTGTTATTTCCATGTTTATCGGGATAGAAGGGTAGATATTTCCATTGATATACAGATAGCTGTGTAGATATATCCATGTTCATACAGATAGCGGTGTAGATATTTCCATGTTCATACAGATAGCGGTGTAGATATTTCCAAGTTCATACAGATAGCGGTGTAGATATTTCCATGTTCATACAGATAGCGGTGTAGATATTTCCATGTTCAAACAGTTAGCGGTGTAGATATTTGCATATTCATACAGATGGCGGTGTAGATATTTCCATGTTCATATAGGTGGCGGTGAAGATATTTACCTTTACAAACAGATGGCGGTGTAGATATTTCCATGTTCATAGAAATGGCGGTGTAGATATTACCATGCACACAGAGATGGTGGTGTAGAAATTTCTGTGTTCATACAGATGGTGGTGTAGATATTTCCATGTTCATTCAGATAGCTGTGTAGATATATCCATGTTCATACAGATGGCGGTGAAGTTATTTCCATGTTCATACAGATGGCGGTGTAGATATTTCCATGTTCATACAAATGGCTGTGTAGATATTTCCATGTTCATAGAGATGGCGGTGTAGATATTTTGATGTTTATACAGATAGCGGTGTAGTTATTTCCATTTTTATATAGATAGGGGTGAAGATATTTCCATTGATATACAGATAGCTGTGTAGATATATCCATGTTCATACAGATAGCGGTGTAGTTATTTCCGTGTTCATACAGATAGCGGTGTAGATATTTCCATGTTCATACAGATAGCGGTGTAGATATTTCCATGTTCATACCGATAGCGGTGTTGTTATTTCCATGTTTATCGGGATAGAAGGGTAGATATTTCCATTGATATACAGATAGCTGTGTAGATATATCCATGTTCATACAGATAGCGGTGTAGATATTTCCATGTTCATACACTTAGCGGTGTAGATATTTCCATGTTCATACAGATGGCGGTGTAGTTATTTCCATGTTCATATAGATGGCGGTGAAGATATTTACATGTTCTAACAGATGGCGGTGTAAATATTTCCATGTTCATAGAAATGGCGATGTAGATATTACCATGCTGATGGAGATGGTGGTGTAGATATTTCTATGTTCATACGGATGGCGGTGTAGATATTTCCATGTTCCTACAGATGGCGGTGGAGTTATTTCCATATTCATACAGATAGCGATGTAGATATTTGCATGTTCATTCATATAGCGGTGTAGATATTTCCATGTTCATACAGATAGCGCTGTACATATTTCCATGTTCATTCAGACAGCAGTGTAGATATATCCATGTTCATACAGATAGCGCTTTAGATATTTCCATGTTCATACAGATAGCGGTGTAGATATTTCCATGTTCATACAGATGGCGGTGAAGATATTTCCATGTTTATACAGAGGCGTTGTAGATATTTCCATGATTATAGAGATGGCGGTCTAGATATTTAAACGTTTACAGAGATAGTGGTGTGGTTATTTCCAAGTTTATAGAGAGAGCGGTGTAGATATATCCATGTTTATACAGGTAGTGGTGTAGTTATTTTCATGTTTATAAAGATAGCAGTGTAGATATTTAAATTGATATACAGATATCTGTGTAGATATTTCCATGTTCATACAGATATCGGTGTAGATATTTCCACGTTCATACAGATAGCGGTGTAGATATTTGCATGTTCATACAGTTAGTGGTATAGATACTTCCATTTTCATACAGATGGCGTTGAAGATATTTCCATGTTCATACAGATGGCATTGTAGATATTTCCATGTTCCTACAGATGGCGGTGTAGGTATTTCCATGTTCATACAAATGGCGGTGTAGATATTTCCATGTTCATACAGATGGCGGTGTAGTTGTTTCCATGTTTATAGAGATAGCGGTGTAGTTATTTCTATGTTTATAGAGATAGCAGTGTAGATATTTCCATTTTTATACAGATAGCTGTGTAGATATTTCCATGTTCATACAGACAGCGGTGTAGAAATTTCCATGTTCCTAAAGATAGCTGTGTACATATTTCCATGTTCATGCAGATTGCGGTGTAGATATTTCCATGTTCATCCAGATGGCGGTGAAGGTATTTCCATGTTCATACAGATGGCGTTGAAGATATTTCCATGTTCATAGAGATGGCGTTGTAGATATTTCCATGTTTATAGAGATGGAGGTGTAGATATTTCCATGTTTATACAGATGGCGTTGAAGATATTTCCATGTTTATAGAGATGGCGGTGTAGATATTTCCATGTTTATACAGATAGCAGTGTAGTTATTTCCATGTTTATGGAGATAGCAGTGTAGATATTTCCATTGGTATACAGATAGCTGTGTAGATATTTGCATGTTCATACAGATAGTGCTGTAGATATTTCCGTGTTCATACAGTTAGCGGTGTAGATATTTCCATTTTCATACAGATGGTGGTATAGATATTTCCATGTTCATACAGATAGCGGTGTAGATATTTCCATGTTCATACAGATGGCGGTGAATATATTTCCATGTTGATACAGATGGCGATGTAGATATTTCCATGTTTATAGAGATAGAGGTGTAGTTATTTCCGTGTTTATAGAGATGGCGGTGTAGATAGTTCCATGTATATACAGATAGCTCTGTAGATATATCCATGTTGATACAGATAGCGGTGTAGATATTTCCGTGTTCATACAGATAGCGGTGTAGATATTTCCATGTTCGTACAGATAGCGGTGTAGATATTTCCATGTTCATACAGATAGCGGTGTAGATATTTCCATGTTCATACAGATAGCGGTGTAGATAATTCCATCTTTATAGAGATGGCGGTGTAGATATTTCTATGTTCATACACATGGCTGTGTACTTATTTACATGTTTATAGAGACGGCGGTGTAGATATTTCCATGTTTACACATGCAGCGGTGTAGACCTTTCCATGTTTACACAGATAGCGTTGTAGATATTTACAAGTTTATAGAGATAGCGGTATAGTTATTTCCATGTTTATACAGATGGCGCTGAAGATATTTCCATGTTTACACAGATAGCGGTGTGGATATTTCCATATTTATACAGATAGCGGTGTAGATATTTCCATCTTAATACAGATGGCGGTCTAGATAGTTCCATGTTCCCACAGATGGCGGTGTAGATATTTGCATGTTTTTACAGATAGCGGTGTAGTTATTTCCATGTTTTTGAAATAGCATTGTAGATATTTCCATTGATATACAGACAGCCGTGTAGATATTTCCATGTTCTTACAGATAGCGGTGTAGATATTTCCATGTTCTTACAGATAGCGGTGTAGATATTTCCATGTTCATACAGTCAGCGGTGTAGTCATTTCCAGGTTCATAGACATGACGGTGAAGATATTTCCATGTTCATAGAGATGGCGGTGTATATATTTCCATGTTCATACGTATGGCGGTGTAGATATTTCCATGTTCATACAGATGGCGGTGTAGATATTTACATGTTTATAGAGATGGCGGTGTAGATATTTCCATGTTGGTAGAGTGCAGTTTAGATATTTCCATGTTTACACAGATAGCGGTGTAGGTTTTTCCATGTTGATACACATAGCAGTGTAAATATTTCCAAGTTTATAGAGATAGCGGTGTAGATATTTCCATGTTTATAATGATAGTGTTGTAGATATTTCCATGTTTATACACACAGCGGTATAGATATTTCCATGTTGATACAGATAGCGGTGTAGATATTTCCATGTTTATTGAGATGGCAGTGTAGATATTTCCATGTTTATAGAGATGGCGGTGTAAATATTGCCATGTTCATACAGTTAGCAGTGTAGGTATTTCCATGTTCATACAGATAGCGGTGTAGATATTTCCATGTTCATACAGATAGCGGTGTAGATATTTCCATGTATATGCAGATAGCTGTGCAGATGTTTCCATGTACATACAGATAGCGGTGTAGATAGCTCCATGTTCATACAGATAGCTGTGTAGATATTTCCATGTTCATACAGATGGCGGTGAAGTTATTTACATGTTCATACAGATGGCGGTGTAGATATATCCATGTTTATAGAGATGGCGGTGTAGATAGTTCCATGTATATACAGATAGCTCTGTAGATATTTCCATGTTGATACAGATAGCGGTGTAGATATTTCCATGTTTACACAGATAGCGGTGTAGACATTTCCATGTTAACACAGATAGCGGTGTGGATATTTCCATGTTTATGCAGATAGCGGTGTAGATATTTCCAAGTTTATACAGATAGCGGTGCGGATATTTCCATGTTTATACGGATAGTTGGGCAGATATTTCCATGTTTATACAGATAGCGGTGTAGATATTTCCATCTTAATACAGATGGCAGCGTAGATATTTCCATGTTCGTACAGATGGCGGTGTAGATATTTCCATGTTCATACAGATGGCGGTGTAGATATTTCGAAGTTTATAGAGACAGCACTGTAGATATTTCCATATTTATAGAGAAATCTTTGTAGATATTTCCATGTATATGCAGATAGCTGTGTGGATATTTCCATGTTCATGCAGATAGCGGTGTAGATATTTCCATGTTCATCCAGATGCCGGTGTAGATATATCCATGCTCATACAGATGGCGGTGAAGATATTTCCAAGTTCATAGAGATGGCGGTGTAGATATTTCCATGTTCATACAAATGGCGGTGTAGATATTTCCATGTTCATAGAGATGGCGGTGTAGATATTTCCATGTTCATACAAATGGCGTTGTAGATATTTCCATGTTCATAGAGATGGCGGTGTAGATATTTCCATGTTTATACAGATAGCAGTGTAGATATTTCCATGTTTATAGAGATAGCAGATTAGATTTTTCCATTGATATACAGATAGCTGTGTAGATATTTGCATGCTCATACAGATAGCGGTGTAGATGTTTCCATGTTCACACAGATAGCGGTGTAGATATTTCCATGTTCATACAGATAGCGGTGTAGATATTTCCATGTTCATACAGATAGCGGTGTAGATATTTCCATGTTCATACAGTTAGCGGTGTAGATATTTCCATGTTCATACAGATGGCGGTGTAGATATTTACATGTTCATACAGATGGTGGTGTAGATATTTCCATGTTCGTACGGATGGTGGTGTAGATATTTCCATGTTCATACAGGTGGCGGTGTAGATATATCCATGTTTATACAGATAACAGTGTAGTTATTTCCATGTTTATAGAGATAGCAGTGTAGATATTTCCACTGATATACAGATAGCTGTGTAGATATTTCCATGTTCATACAGATAACGGTGTAGATATTTCCATGTTCATACAGATAGCGGTGTAGATATTTCCATGTTCAAACAGATAACGGTGTAGATATTTCCATGTTTATACAAATGGCGGAGTAGATATTTACATGTTCATGCAGATGGCGGTGTAGATATTTCCATGTTCGTACAGATGGCGGTGTAGATATTTCCATGTTCATAGAGATGGCGCTGTAGATATTTCCATGTTTATAAAGATAGTGGTGTAGTTATTTCCAAGTTTATAGAGACAGCATTGTAGATATTTCCATGTTTATACAGATAGCGGTGAAGATATTTCCATGTTTATACGGATAGCGGTGTAGATATTTCCATGTTTATACAGATAGCAGTGTAGATATTTCCATGTTTATAGAGATAGTGGTGTAGATAATTTCAATTTTATACCGAGAGCAGTGTAGATATTTCCACGTTCATACAGATAGCGGTGTAGATATTTCCACGTTTATAGAGATGGCGGTGTAGATATTTCCATGTTCATACAGACGGCGGTGTAGATATTTCCATGTTTATAGAGATGGCGGTGTAGATATTTTCATGTTTACACAGATGGCGGTGTAGATATTTCCATGTTTACACAGACAGCGGTGTAGACATTTCCATGTTTACACAGATAGCGGTGTGGATATTTCCATGTTTATGCAGATAGCATAGTAGATATTTCCATGTTTGTACAGATAGCGGTGCGGATATTTCCATGTTTATACAGATAGTTGGGCAGATATTTCCATGTTTATACAGATAGCGGTGTAGATATTTCCATCTTAATGCAGATGGAGGTGTAGATATGTCCATGTTCGTACAGATGGCGGTGCAGATATTTCCATGTTCATACAGATGGCGGTGTAGATATTTTGAAGTTTATAGAGATAGCGCTGTAGTTATTTCCATATTTATAGAGAAATCTGTGTAGATATTTCCTTGCATATGCAGACAGCTGTGTAGATATTTCCATGTCCATGCAGATAGCGGTGTAGATATTTCCATGTTCTTCCAGATGCCGATGTAGATATATTCATGTTCATACAGATGGCGGTGAAGATATTTCCATGTTCATACAGATGGCGGTGTAGATATTTCCATGTTCATACAAATGGCGGTGTAGATATTTCCATGATTACACAGATAGCGGTATAGACATTTCCATGTTTACACAGATAGCGTTGTGGATATTTCCATGTTTATGCAGATAGCTGTGTTGATATTTCCATGTTTATACAGATAGCGGTGCGGATATTTCCATGTTTATACAGATAGGCAGATACTTCTATGTTTATACAGATAGCGGTGTAGATATTTCCATCTTAATACAGATGGCGGTGTAGATATGTCCATGTTCGTACAGATGGCGCTGTAGATATTTCCATGTTCCTACAGATGGCGGCGTAGATATTTCGAAGTTTATAGAGATAGCGCTGTAGTTATTTCCATATTTATAGAGAAATATGTGTAGATATTTCCATGTATATGCAGATAGCTGTGTAGATATTTCCATGTTCATGCAGATAGCGGTGTAGATATTTCCATGTTCATCCAGATGCCGGTGAAGATATGTCCATGTTCATACAGATGTCGGTGAAGATATTTCCATCTTAATACAGATGGCGGTGTAGATATGTCCATGTTCGTACAGATGGCGGTGTAGATATTTCCATGTTCCTACAGATGGCGGCGTAGATATTTCGAAGTTTATTGAGATAGCGCTGTAGTTATTTCCATATTTATAGAGAAATATGTGTAGATATTTCCATGTTCATGCAGATCGCGGTGTAGATATTTCCATGTTCATCCAAATGCCGGTGTAGATATATCCAAGTTCATACAGATGGCGGTGAAGGTATTTCCATGTTCATACAGATGGCGGTGTAGATATTTCCATGTTCATACAAATGGCAGTGTAGATATTTCCATGTTCATATAGATGGCGGTGGAGATATTTCCATGTTCATACATATGGCGGTGTAGATATTTCCATGTTCATAGAGATGGCGGTATAGATATTTCCATGTTTATACAGATAGCAGTGTAGTTATTTTCATGTTTATAGAGATAGTGGTGTAGATAATTTCAATTTTATACAGATAGCTGTGTAGTTATTTGCATGTTCATACAGATAGCGGTGTAGATATTTCCATGTTCATACAGATAGCGGTGTAGATATTTCCATGTTCATACAGATGGCGGTGTAGATATTTCCATGTTCATACAGATAGCGGTGTAGATATTTCCATGTTCATACAGATAGCGGTGTAGATATTTCCATGTTCATACAGTTAGCGGTGTAGATATTTCCATGTTCATACAGACGGCGGTGTAGATATTTACATGTTCCTAGAGGTGGCGGTGTAGATATTTCCATGTTCGTACGGATGGCAGTGTAGATATTTCCATGTTCATACAGGTGGCGGTGTAGATTTTTCCATGATTATACAGATAACAGTGTAGTTATTTCCATGTTTATAGAGATAGTAGTGTAGATATTTCCATTGATATACAGATTGCTGTGTAGTTATGTGCATGTTCATACAGATAGCGGTGTAGATATTTCCATCTTCGTACAGATAGCAGTGTAGATATTTCCATGTTCATACAGATAGCGGTGTAGGTATTTCCATGTTCATACAGATAGCGGTGTAGATATTTCCATATTCATACAGATAGCGGTGTAGATAGTTCCATGTTCATACAGTTAGCGGTGTAGATATTTCCATGTTCATACAGATGGTTATGTAGATATTTTCATGTTCATACAGATGGCGGTGTAGATATTTCCATGTTCGTACAGATGGCCGTGTAGTTATTTCCATGTTCATACAGGTGGCGGTGTAGATATTTCCATGTTTATGCAGATAGCGGTATAGATATTTCCATGTTTATACAGATGGTGGTGTAGATATTTCCATGTTTAAAGAGATGGCTGTCTAGATATTTCCATGTTTATAGAGATAGGGGTGTAGATAATTTCAATTTTATACAGATAGCAGTGTAGATATTTCCAAGTTCATACAGATAGCGGTGTAGATATTTCAACATTTATAGAGTTGGCGGTGTAGATATTTCCATGTTCATACAGATGGCGGTGTAGATATTTCCATGTCTATAGAGATGGCGGTGTAGATATTTTCATGTTTACACAGATGGCGGTGTAGATATTTCCGTGTTTACACAGATAGCGGTGTGGATATTTCCAAGTTTATGCAGATAACGGTGTAGATATTTCCACGTTTATACAGATAGCGGTGCGGATATTTCCATGTTTATACAGATGGGCAGATATTTCTATGTTTATACAGATAGCGGTGTAGATATTTCCATCTTAATACAGATGGCGGTGTAGATATGTCCATGATGGTACATATGGTGGTGTAGATATTTCCATGTTCATACAAATGGCGGTGGAGATATTTCGAAGTTTATAGAGATAGCGCTGTAGTTATTTCCATATTTATAGACAAATCTGTATATGCAGATAGCAGTGTAGATATTTCCATGTTCATCCAGATGCCGGTGTAGATATACCCATGTTCATACAGATGGCGGTGAAGATATTTCCATGTTCATACAGATGGCGGTGTAGATATTTCCATGTTCATACAAGCGGCAGTGTAGATATTTCCATGTTCATAGAGATGGCGGTGGAGATATTTCCATGTTCATACAAATGGCGGTGTAGATATTTCCATGTTCATAGAGATGGCAATGTAGATATTTCCATGTTTATACAGATAGCTGTGTAGTTATTTCTATGTTTATAGAGATAGTGGTGTAGATAATTTCAATTTTATACAGATAGCTGTGCAGATATTTGCATGTTCATACAGATAGCGGTGTAGATATTTCCATGTTCATAGAGATAGCGGTGTAGATATTTCCAAGTTCATATAGATAGCGGTGTATATATTTCCATGTTCATGCAGATAGCGGTGTAGATATTTCCATGTTCATACCAATAGCGGTGTAGATATTTCCATGTCCATACAGTTAGCGTTGTAGATATTTGCATGTTCATTAAGGTGGCGGTGTAGATATTTACATGTTCATACAGATGGCGGTGTAGATATTTCCATGTTCGTACGGATGGCAGTGTAGATATTTCCATGTTCATACAGGTGGCAGTGTAGATATTTCCATGTTAATACAGATAGCAGTGTAGTTATTTCCATGTTTATAGAGATAGCAGTGTAGATATTTCCATTGATATACAGATAGCTGGGTAGATAATTGCATGTTCATACAAATAGCGGTGTAGATATTTCCATGTTCGAACAGATAGCGGTGTGGATATTTCCATGTTCATACAGATAGCGGTGTAGATATTTCCATGTTCATACAGATAACGGTGTAGATATTTCCATGTTAATACAGAGAGCGTTGAAGATATTTCCATGATCATACAGTTAGCGGTGTAGATATTTCCATGTTCATACAGATGGCGGTGTAGATATTTACATGTTCATACAGATTGCGGTGTAGGTATTTCCATCTTCGTACAGATGGCGGTGTAGATATTTCCATTTTCGTAGAGATGGCGGTGTAGATTTTCCATGTTTATGCAGATAGCGGTATAGATATTTCCATGTTTATACAGATGGTGGTTTAGGTATTTCCATGTTTATAGAGATGGCGGTCTAGATATTTCCATGTTTATACAGATAGCGGTGAAGATATTTCCATGTTTATACAGATAGCGGTGTAGATATTTCCATGTTTATACAGATAGCAGTGTAGATATTTCCATGTTTATAGAGATAGTGGTGTAGATAATTTCAATTTTATACCGAGAGCAGTGTAGATATTTCCAAGTTCACACAGATAGCGATGTAGATATTTCCACGTTTATAGAGATGGCGGTGTAGATATTTCCATGTTCATACAGATGGCGGTGTAGATATTTCCATGTTCATACAAATGGCCTTGTAGATATTTCCATGTTCATAGAGATGGCGGTGTAGATATTTCCATGTTCATACAGATAGCGGTGTAGTTATTTCCATGTTCATACAGGTAGCGGTGTAGATATTTCCATGTTCATACGGATAGCAGTGTGGATATTTCCATGTTCATACAGATAGCGGTGTAGATATTTCCATGTTCATACAGTTAGCGGTGTAGATATTTCCAGGTTCATACAGATGGCGGTGTAGATATTTACATGTTCATAGAGATGGCGGTGTGGATATTTCCATGTTCGTACGGATGGCAGTGTAGATATTTCCATGTTCATTCAGTTGGCAGTGTAGATATTTCCATGTTTATACAGATAGCAGTGTAGTTATTTCCATGTTTATAGAGATAGTAGTGTAGATATTTCCATTGATATACAGATAGCTGTGTAGATATGTGCATGTTCATACAGATAGCGGTGTAGATATTTCCATCTTCGTACAGATAGCGGTGAAGATATTTCCATGTTCATACAGATAGCGGTGTAGATATTTCCATGTTCATACAGATAACGGTGTAGATATTTCCATATTCCTACAGATAGCGGTGTAGATATTTCCATGTTCATACAGTTAGCGGTGTAGATACTTCCATGTTCATACAGATGGTTGTGTAGATATTTACATGTTCATACAGATGGCGGTGTAGATATTTCCATGTTCGTACAGATGGCCGTGTAGATATTTCCATGTTCATAGAGATGGCGGTGTAGATATTTCCATGTTGATGCAGATAGCGGTATAGATATTTCCATGTTCATACAGATGGCGGTGTAGATATTTCCATGTTCATACACTTAGCGGTGTAGATATTTCCATGTTCATACAGATGGCGGTGTAGTTATTTCCATGTTCATATAGATGGCGGTGAAGATATTTACATGTTCTAACAGATGGCGGTGTAAATATTTCCATGTTCATAGAAATGGCGATGTAGATATTACCATGCTGATGGAGATGGTGGTGTAGATATTTCTATGTTCATACGGATGGCGGTGTAGATATTTCCATGTTCCTACAGATGGCGGTGGAGTTATTTCCATATTCATACAGATAGCGATGTAGATATTTGCATGTTCATTCATATAGCGGTGTAGATATTTCCATGTTCATACAGATAGCGCTGTACATATTTCCATGTTCATTAAGACAGCAGTGTAGATATATCCATGTTCATACAGATAGCGCTGTAGATATTTCCATGTTCATACAGATAGCGGTGTAGATATTTCCATGTTCATACAGATGGCGGTGAAGATATTTCCATGTTTATACAGAGGCGGTGTAGATATTTCCATGATTATAGAGATGGCGGTCTAGATATTTAAACGTTTACAGAGATAGTGGTGTGGTTATTTCCAAGTTTATAGAGAGAGCGGTGTAGATATATCCATGTTTATACAGGTAGTTGTGTAGTTATTTTCATGTTTATAAAGATAGCATTGTAGATATTTAAATTGATATACAGATATCTGTGTAGATATTTCCATGTTCATACAGATATCGGTGTAGATATTTCCACGTTCATACAGATAGCGGTGTAGATATTTGCATGTTCATACAGTTAGTGGTATAGATACTTCCATTTTCATACAGATGGCGTTGAAGATATTTCCATGTTCATACAGATGGCATTGTAGATATTTCCATGTTCCTACAGATGGCGGTGTAGGTATTTCCATGTTCATACAAATGGCGGTGTAGATATTTCCATGTTCATACAGATGGCGGTGTAGTTGTTTCCATGTTTATAGAGATAGCGGTGTAGTTATTTCTATGTTTATAGAGATAGCAGTGTAGATATTTCCATTTTTATACAGATAGCTGTGTAGATATTTCCATGTTCATACAGACAGCGGTGTAGAAATTTCCATGTTCCTAAAGATAGCTGTGTACATATTTCCATGTTCATGCAGATTGCGGTGTAGATATTTCCATGTTCATCCAGATGGCGGTGAAGGTATTTCCATGTTCATACAGATGGCGTTGAAGATATTTCCATGTTCATAGAGATGGCGTTGTAGATATTTCCATGTTTATAGAGATGGAGGTGTAGATATTTCCATGTTTATACAGATGGCGTTGAAGATATTTCCATGTTTATAGAGATGGCGGTGTAGATATTTCCATGTTTATACAGATAGCAGTGTAGTTATTTCCATGTTTATGGAGATAGCAGTGTAGATATTTCCATTGGTATACAGATAGCTGTGTAGATATTTGCATGTTCATACAGATAGTGCTGTAGATATTTCCGTGTTCATACAGTTAGCGGTGTAGATATTTCCATTTTCATACAGATGGTGGTATAGATATTTCCATGTTCATACAGATAGCGGTGTAGATATTTCCATGTTCATACAGATGGCGGTGAATATATTTCAATGTTGATACAGATGGCGATGTAGATATTTCCATGTTTATAGAGATAGAGGTGTAGTTATTTCCATGTTTATAGAGATGGCGGTGTAGATAGTTCCATGTATATACAGATAGCTCTGTAGATATATCCATGTTGATACAGATAGCGGTGTAGATATTTCCGTGTTCATACAGATAGCGGTGTAGATATTTCCATGTTCGTACAGATAGCGGTGTAGATATTTCCATGTTCATACAGATAGCGGTGTAGATATTTCCATGTTCATACAGATAGCGGTGTAGATAATTCCATCTTTATAGAGATGGCGGTGTAGATATTTCTATGTTCATACACATGGCTGTGTACTTATTTCCATGTTTATAGAGACGGCGGTGTAGATATTTCCATGTTTACACATGCAGCGGTGTAGACCTTTCCATGTTTACACAGATAGCGTTGTAGATATTTACAAGTTTATAGAGATAGCGGTATAGTTATTTCCATGTTTATACAGATGGCGCTGAAGATATTTCCATGTTTACACAGATAGCGGTGTGGATATTTCCATATTTATACAGATAGCGGTGTAGATATTTCCATCTTAATACAGATGGCGGTCTAGATAGTTCCATGTTCCCAAAGATGGCGGTGTAGATATTTGCATGTTTTTACAGATAGCGGTGTAGTTATTTCCATGTTTTTGAAATAGCATTGTAGATATTTCCATTGATATTCAGACAGCCGTGTAGATATTTCCATGTTCTTACAGATAGCGGTGTAGATATTTCCATGTTCATACAGATAGCGGTGTAGATATTTCCATGTTCATACAGTCAGCGGTGTAGTCATTTCCAGGTTCATAGACATGGCGGTGTATATATTTCCATGTTCATACAGATGACGGTGAAGATATTTCCATGTTCATAGAGATGGCGGTGTATATATTTCCATGTTCATACGTATGGCGGTGTAGATATTTCCATGTTCATACAGATGGCGGTGTAGATATTTACATGTTTATAGAGATGGCGGTGTAGATATTTCCATGTTGGTAGAGTGCAGTTTAGATATTTCCATGTTTACACAGATAGCGGTGTAGGTT
The DNA here is from genome assembly GCF_029281585.2 of Gorilla gorilla gorilla. NCBI lineage: Eukaryota > Metazoa > Chordata > Mammalia > Primates > Hominidae > Gorilla > Gorilla gorilla. The sequence goes on along the minus strand of NC_073227.2, from coordinate 3,953,076 downwards.
TTTCCATGTTGATACACATAGCAGTGTAAATATTTCCAAGTTTATAGAGATAGCGGTGTAGATATTTCCATGTTTATAATGATAGTGTTGTAGATATTTCCATGTTTATACACACAGCGGTATAGATATTTCCATGTTGATACAGATAGCGGTGTAGATATTTCCATGTTTATAGAGATGGAGGTGTAGATATTTCCATGTTTATTGAGATGGCAGTGTAGATATTTCCATGTTTATAGAGATGGCGGTGTAAATATTGCCATGTTCATACAGTTAGCAGTGTAGGTATTTCCATGTTCATACAGATAGCGGTGTAGATATTTCCATGTTCATACAGATAGCGGTGTAGATATTTCCATGTACATGCAGATAGCTGTGCAGATGTTTCCATGTACATACAGATAGCGGTGTAGATAGCTCCATGTTCATACAGATAGCTGTGTAGATATTTCCATGTTCATACAGATGGCGGTGAAGTTATTTACATGTTCATACAGATGGCGGTGTAGATATATCCATGTTTATAGAGATGGCGGTGTAGATAGTTCCATGTATATACAGATAGCTCTGTAGATATTTCCATGTTGATACAGATAGCGGTGTAGATATTTCCATGTTTACACAGATAGCGGTGTAGACATTTCCATGTTAACACAGATAGCGGTGTGGATATTTCCATGTTTATGCAGATAGCGGTGTAGATATTTCCAAGTTTATACAGATAGTGGTGCGGATATTTCCATGTTTATACGGATAGTTGGGCAGATATTTCCATGTTTATACAGATAGCGGTGTAGATATTTCTATCTTAATACAGATGGCAGCGTAGATATTTCCATGTTCGTACAGATGGCGGTGTAGATATTTCCATGTTCATACAGATGGCGGTGCAGATATTTCGAAGTTTACAGAGACAGCACTGTAGATATTTCCATATTTATAGAGAAATCTTTGTAGATATTTCCATGTATATGCAGATAGCTGTGTGGATATTTCCATGTTCATGCAGATAGCGGTGTAGATATTTCCATGTTCATTCAGATGCCGGTGTAGATATATCCATGCTCATACAGATGGCGGTGAAGATATTTCCAAGTTCATAGAGATGGCGGTGTAGATATTTCCATGTTCATACAAATGGCGGTGTAGATATTTCCATGTTCATAGAGATGGCGGTGTAGATATTTCCATGTTCATACAAATGGCGTTGTAGATATTTCCATGTTCATAGAGATGGCGGTGTAGATATTTCCATGTTTATACAGATAGCAGTGTAGATATTTCCATGTTTATAGAGATAGCAGTTTAGATATTTCCATTGATATACAGATAGCTGTGTAGATATTTGCATGCTCATACAGATAGCGGTGTAGATGTTTCCATGTTCAGAGGGCGGTGTAGATATTTCCATGTTTATAGAGATAGCAGTTTAGATATTTCCATTGATATACAGATAGCTGTGTAGATATTTGCATGCTCATACAGATAGCGGTGTAGATGTTTCCATGTTCAGAGTGCGGTGTAGATATTTCCATGTTCATACAGATAGCGGTGTAGATAATTCCATGTTCATACAGATAGCGGTGTAGATATTTCCATGTTCATACAGATAGCGGTGTAGATATTTCCATGTTCATACAGTTAGCGGTGTAGATATTTCCATGTTCATACAGATGGCGGTGTAGATATTTACATGTTCATACAGATGGCGGTGTAGATATTTCCATGTTCATACGGATGGCGGTGTAGATATTTCCATGTTCATACAGGTGGCGGTGTAGATATTTCCATGTTTATACAGATAACAGTGTAGTTATTTACATGTTTATAGAGATAGCAGTGTAGATATTTCCACTGATATACAGATAGCTGTGTAGATATATGCATGTTCATACAGATAGCGGTGTAGATATTTCCATGTTCGTACAGATAGCTGTGTAGATATTTCCATGTTCATACAGATAACGGTGTAGATATTTCCATGTTCATACAGATAGCGGTGTAGATATTTCCATGTTCAAACAGATAACGGTGTAGATAATTCCATCTTTATAGAGATGGCGGTGTAGATATTTCTATGTTCATACACATGGCTGTGTACTTATTTCCATGTTTATAGAGACGGCGGTGTAGATATTTCCATGTTTACACATGCAGCGGTGTAGACCTTTCCATGTTTACACAGATAGCGTTGTAGATATTTACAAGTTTATAGAGATAGCGGTATAGTTATTTCCATGTTTATACAGATGGCGCTGAAGATATTTCCATGTTTACACAGATAGCGGTGTGGATATTTCCATATTTATACAGATAGCGGTGTAGATATTTCCATCTTAATACAGATGGCGGTCTAGATAGTTCCATGTTCCCAAAGATGGCGGTGTAGATATTTGCATGTTTTTACAGATAGCGGTGTAGTTATTTCCATGTTTTTGAAATAGCATTGTAGATATTTCCATTGATATTCAGACAGCCGTGTAGATATTTCCATGTTCTTACAGATAGCGGTGTAGATATTTCCATGTTCATACAGATAGCGGTGTAGATATTTCCATGTTCATACAGTCAGCGGTGTAGTCATTTCCAGGTTCATAGACATGGCGGTGTATATATTTCCATGTTCATACAGATGACGGTGAAGATATTTCCATGTTCATAGAGATGGCGGTGTATATATTTCCATGTTCATACGTATGGCGGTGTAGATATTTCCATGTTCATACAGATGGCGGTGTAGATATTTACATGTTTATAGAGATGGCGGTGTAGATATTTCCATGTTGGTAGAGTGCAGTTTAGATATTTCCATGTTTACACAGATAGCGGTGTAGGTTTTTCCATGTTGATACACATAGCAGTGTAAATATTTCCAAGTTTATAGAGATAGCGGTGTAGATATTTCCATGTTTATAATGATAGTGTTGTAGATATTTCCATGTTTATACACACAGCGGTATAGATATTTCCATGTTGATACAGATAGCGGTGTAGATATTTCCATGTTTATAGAGATGGAGGTGTAGATATTTCCATGTTTATTGAGATGGCAGTGTAGATATTTCCATGTTTATAGAGATGGCGGTGTAAATATTGCCATGTTCATACAGTTAGCAGTGTAGGTATTTCCATGTTCATACAGATAGCGGTGTAGATATTTCCATGTTCATACAGATAGCGGTGTAGATATTTCCATGTACATGCAGATAGCTGTGCAGATGTTTCCATGTACATACAGATAGCGGTGTAGATAGCTCCATGTTCATACAGATAGCTGTGTAGATATTTCCATGTTCATACAGATGGCGGTGAAGTTATTTACATGTTCATACAGATGGCGGTGTAGATATATCCATGTTTATAGAGATGGCGGTGTAGATAGTTCCATGTATATACAGATAGCTCTGTAGATATTTCCATGTTGATACAGATAGCGGTGTAGATATTTCCATGTTTACACAGATAGCGGTGTAGACATTTCCATGTTAACACAGATAGCGGTGTGGATATTTCCATGTTTATGCAGATAGCGGTGTAGATATTTCCAAGTTTATACAGATAGTGGTGCGGATATTTCCATGTTTATACGGATAGTTGGGCAGATATTTCCATGTTTATACAGATAGCGGTGTAGATATTTCTATCTTAATACAGATGGCAGCGTAGATATTTCCATGTTCGTACAGATGGCGGTGTAGATATTTCCATGTTCATACAGATGGCGGTGCAGATATTTCGAAGTTTATAGAGACAGCACTGTAGATATTTCCATATTTATAGAGAAATCTTTGTAGATATTTCCATGTATATGCAGATAGCTGTGTGGATATTTCCATGTTCATGCAGATAGCGGTGTAGATATTTCCATGTTCATCCAGATGCCGGTGTAGATATATCCATGCTCATACAGATGGCGGTGAAGATATTTCCAAGTTCATAGAGATGGCGGTGTAGATATTTCCATGTTCATACAAATGGCGGTGTAGATATTTCCATGTTCATAGAGATGGCGGTGTAGATATTTCCATGTTCATACAAATGGCGTTGTAGATATTTCCATGTTCATAGAGATGGCGGTGTAGATATTTCCATGTTTATACAGATAGCAGTGTAGATATTTCCATGTTTATAGAGATAGCAGTTTAGATATTTCCATTGATATACAGATAGCTGTGTAGATATTTGCATGCTCATACAGATAGCGGTGTAGATGTTTCCATGTTCAGAGGGCGGTGTAGATATTTCCATGTTCATACAGATAGCGGTGTAGATAATTCCATGTTCATACAGATAGCGGTGTAGATATTTCCCTGTTCATACAGATAGCGGTGTAGATATTTCCATGTTCATACAGTTAGCGGTGTAGATATTTCCATGTTCATACAGATGGCGGTGTAGATATTTACATGTTCATACAGATGGCGGTGTAGATATTTCCATGTTCATACGGATGGCGGTGTAGATATTTCCATGTTCACACAGGTGGCGGTGTAGATATTTCCATGTTTATACAGATAACAGTGTAGTTATTTACATGTTTATAGAGATAGCAGTGTAGATATTTCCACTGATATACAGATAGCTGTGTAGATATATGCATGTTCATACAGATAGCGGTGTAGATATTTCCATGTTCGTACAGATAGCTGTGTAGATATTTCCATGTTCATACAGATAACGGTGTAGATATTTCCATGTTCATACAGATAGCGGTGTAGATATTTCCATGTTCAAACAGATAACGGTGTAGATAATTCCATCTTTATAGAGATGGCGGTGTAGATATTTCTATGTTCATACACATGGCTGTGTACTTATTTCCATGTTTATAGAGACGGCGGTGTAGATATTTCCATGTTTACACATGCAGCGGTGTAGACCTTTCCATGTTTACACAGATAGCGTTGTAGATATTTACAAGTTTATAGAGATAGCGGTATAGTTATTTCCATGTTTATACAGATGGCGCTGAAGATATTTCCATGTTTACACAGATAGCGGTGTGGATATTTCCATATTTATACAGATAGCGGTGTAGATATTTCCATCTTAATACAGATGGCGGTCTAGATAGTTCCATGTTCCCAAAGATGGCGGTGTAGATATTTGCATGTTTTTACAGATAGCGGTGTAGTTATTTCCATGTTTTTGAAATAGCATTGTAGATATTTCCATTGATATTCAGACAGCCGTGTAGATATTTCCATGTTCTTACAGATAGCGGTGTAGATATTTCCATGTTCATACAGATAGCGGTGTAGATATTTCCATGTTCATACAGTCAGCGGTGTAGTCATTTCCAGGTTCATAGACATGGCGGTGTATATATTTCCATGTTCATACAGATGACGGTGAAGATATTTCCATGTTCATAGAGATGGCGGTGTATATATTTCCATGTTCATACGTATGGCGGTGTAGATATTTCCATGTTCATACAGATGGCGGTGTAGATATTTACATGTTTATAGAGATGGCGGTGTAGATATTTCCATGTTGGTAGAGTGCAGTTTAGATATTTCCATGTTTACACAGATAGCGGTGTAGGTTTTTCCATGTTGATACACATAGCAGTGTAAATATTTCCAAGTTTATAGAGATAGCGGTGTAGATATTTCCATGTTTATAATGATAGTGTTGTAGATATTTCCATGTTTATACACACAGCGGTATAGATATTTCCATGTTGATACAGATAGCGGTGTAGATATTTCCATGTTTATAGAGATGGAGGTGTAGATATTTCCATGTTTATTGAGATGGCAGTGTAGATATTTCCATGTTTATAGAGATGGCGGTGTAAATATTGCCATGTTCATACAGTTAGCAGTGTAGGTATTTCCATGTTCATACAGATAGCGGTGTAGATATTTCCATGTTCATACAGATAGCGGTGTAGATATTTCCATGTACATGCAGATAGCTGTGCAGATGTTTCCATGTACATACAGATAGCGGTGTAGATAGCTCCATGTTCATACAGATAGCTGTGTAGATATTTCCATGTTCATACAGATGGCGGTGAAGTTATTTACATGTTCATACAGATGGCGGTGTAGATATATCCATGTTTATAGAGATGGCGGTGTAGATAGTTCCATGTATATACAGATAGCTCTGTAGATATTTCCATGTTGATACAGATAGCGGTGTAGATATTTCCATGTTTACACAGATAGCGGTGTAGACATTTCCATGTTAACACAGATAGCGGTGTGGATATTTCCATGTTTATGCAGATAGCGGTGTAGATATTTCCAAGTTTATACAGATAGTGGTGCGGATATTTCCATGTTTATACGGATAGTTGGGCAGATATTTCCATGTTTATACAGATAGCGGTGTAGATATTTCTATCTTAATACAGATGGCAGCGTAGATATTTCCATGTTCGTACAGATGGCGGTGTAGATATTTCCATGTTCATACAGATGGCGGTGCAGATATTTCGAAGTTTATAGAGACAGCACTGTAGATATTTCCATATTTATAGAGAAATCTTTGTAGATATTTCCATGTATATGCAGATAGCTGTGTGGATATTTCCATGTTCATGCAGATAGCGGTGTAGATATTTCCATGTTCATCCAGATGCCGGTGTAGATATATCCATGCTCATACAGATGGCGGTGAAGATATTTCCAAGTTCATAGAGATGGCGGTGTAGATATTTCCATGTTCATACAAATGGCGGTGTAGATATTTCCATGTTCATAGAGATGGCGGTGTAGATATTTCCATGTTCATACAAATGGCGTTGTAGATATTTCCATGTTCATAGAGATGGCGGTGTAGATATTTCCATGTTTATACAGATAGCAGTGTAGATATTTCCATGTTTATAGAGATAGCAGTTTAGATATTTCCATTGATATACAGATAGCTGTGTAGATATTTGCATGCTCATACAGATAGCGGTGTAGATGTTTCCATGTTCAGAGGGCGGTGTAGATATTTCCATGTTTATAGAGATAGCAGTTTAGATATTTCCATTGATATACAGATAGCTGTGTAGATATTTGCATGCTCATACAGATAGCGGTGTAGATGTTTCCATGTTCAGAGTGCGGTGTAGATATTTCCATGTTCATACAGATAGCGGTGTAGATAATTCCATGTTCATACAGATAGCGGTGTAGATATTTCCCTGTTCATACAGATAGCGGTGTAGATATTTCCATGTTCATACAGTTAGCGGTGTAGATATTTCCATGTTCATACAGATGGCGGTGTAGATATTTACATGTTCATACAGATGGCGGTGTAGATATTTCCATGTTCATACGGATGGCGGTGTAGATATTTCCATGTTCACACAGGTGGCGGTGTAGATATTTCCATGTTTATACAGATAACAGTGTAGTTATTTACATGTTTATAGAGATAGCAGTGTAGATATTTCCACTGATATACAGATAGCTGTGTAGATATATGCATGTTCATACAGATAGCGGTGTAGATATTTCCATGTTCGTACAGATAGCTGTGTAGATATTTCCATGTTCATACAGATAACGGTGTAGATATTTCCATGTTCATACAGATAGCGGTGTAGATATTTCCATGTTCAAACAGATAACGGTGTAGATAATTCCATCTTTATAGAGATGGCGGTGTAGATATTTCTATGTTCATACACATGGCTGTGTACTTATTTCCATGTTTATAGAGACGGCGGTGTAGATATTTCCATGTTTACACATGCAGCGGTGTAGACCTTTCCATGTTTACACAGATAGCGTTGTAGATATTTACAAGTTTATAGAGATAGCGGTATAGTTATTTCCATGTTTATACAGATGGCGCTGAAGATATTTCCATGTTTACACAGATAGCGGTGTGGATATTTCCATATTTATACAGATAGCGGTGTAGATATTTCCATCTTAATACAGATGGCGGTCTAGATAGTTCCATGTTCCCAAAGATGGCGGTGTAGATATTTGCATGTTTTTACAGATAGCGGTGTAGTTATTTCCATGTTTTTGAAATAGCATTGTAGATATTTCCATTGATATTCAGACAGCCGTGTAGATATTTCCATGTTCTTACAGATAGCGGTGTAGATATTTCCATGTTCATACAGATAGCGGTGTAGATATTTCCATGTTCATACAGTCAGCGGTGTAGTCATTTCCAGGTTCATAGACATGGCGGTGTATATATTTCCATGTTCATACAGATGACGGTGAAGATATTTCCATGTTCATAGAGATGGCGGTGTATATATTTCCATGTTCATACGTATGGCGGTGTAGATATTTCCATGTTCATACAGATGGCGGTGTAGATATTTACATGTTTATAGAGATGGCGGTGTAGATATTTCCATGTTGGTAGAGTGCAGTTTAGATATTTCCATGTTTACACAGATAGCGGTGTAGGTTTTTCCATGTTGATACACATAGCAGTGTAAATATTTCCAAGTTTATAGAGATAGCGGTGTAGATATTTCCATGTTTATAATGATAGTGTTGTAGATATTTCCATGTTTATACACACAGCGGTATAGATATTTCCATGTTGATACAGATAGCGGTGTAGATATTTCCATGTTTATAGAGATGGAGGTGTAGATATTTCCATGTTTATTGAGATGGCAGTGTAGATATTTCCATGTTTATAGAGATGGCGGTGTAAATATTGCCATGTTCATACAGTTAGCAGTGTAGGTATTTCCATGTTCATACAGATAGCGGTGTAGATATTTCCATGTTCATACAGATAGCGGTGTAGATATTTCCATGTACATGCAGATAGCTGTGCAGATGTTTCCATGTACATACAGATAGCGGTGTAGATAGCTCCATGTTCATACAGATAGCTGTGTAGATATTTCCATGTTCATACAGATGGCGGTGAAGTTATTTACATGTTCATACAGATGGCGGTGTAGATATATCCATGTTTATAGAGATGGCGGTGTAGATAGTTCCATGTATATACAGATAGCTCTGTAGATATTTCCATGTTGATACAGATAGCGGTGTAGATATTTCCATGTTTACACAGATAGCGGTGTAGACATTTCCATGTTAACACAGATAGCGGTGTGGATATTTCCATGTTTATGCAGATAGCGGTGTAGATATTTCCAAGTTTATACAGATAGTGGTGCGGATATTTCCATGTTTATACGGATAGTTGGGCAGATATTTCCATGTTTATACAGATAGCGGTGTAGATATTTCTATCTTAATACAGATGGCAGCGTAGATATTTCCATGTTCGTACAGATGGCGGTGTAGATATTTCCATGTTCATACAGATGGCGGTGCAGATATTTCGAAGTTTATAGAGACAGCACTGTAGATATTTCCATATTTATAGAGAAATCTTTGTAGATATTTCCATGTATATGCAGATAGCTGTGTGGATATTTCCATGTTCATGCAGATAGCGGTGTAGATATTTCCATGTTCATCCAGATGCCGGTGTAGATATATCCATGCTCATACAGATGGCGGTGAAGATATTTCCAAGTTCATAGAGATGGCGGTGTAGATATTTCCATGTTCATACAAATGGCGGTGTAGATATTTCCATGTTCATAGAGATGGCGGTGTAGATATTTCCATGTTCATACAAATGGCGTTGTAGATATTTCCATGTTCATAGAGATGGCGGTGTAGATATTTCCATGTTTATACAGATAGCAGTGTAGATATTTCCATGTTTATAGAGATAGCAGTTTAGATATTTCCATTGATATACAGATAGCTGTGTAGATATTTGCATGCTCATACAGATAGCGGTGTAGATGTTTCCATGTTCAGAGGGCGGTGTAGATATTTCCATGTTTATAGAGATAGCAGTTTAGATATTTCCATTGATATACAGATAGCTGTGTAGATATTTGCATGCTCATACAGATAGCGGTGTAGATGTTTCCATGTTCAGAGTGCGGTGTAGATATTTCCATGTTCATACAGATAGCGGTGTAGATAATTCCATGTTCATACAGATAGCGGTGTAGATATTTCCCTGTTCATACAGATAGCGGTGTAGATATTTCCATGTTCATACAGTTAGCGGTGTAGATATTTCCATGTTCATACAGATGGCGGTGTAGATATTTACATGTTCATACAGATGGCGGTGTAGATATTTCCATGTTCATACGGATGGCGGTGTAGATATTTCCATGTTCATACAGGTGGCGGTGTAGATATTTCCATGTTTATACAGATAACAGTGTAGTTATTTACATGTTTATAGAGATAGCAGTGTAGATATTTCCACTGATATACAGATAGCTGTGTAGATATATGCATGTTCATACAGATAGCGGTGTAGATATTTCCATGTTCGTACAGATAGCTGTGTAGATATTTCCATGTTCATACAGATAACGGTGTAGATATTTCCATGTTCATACAGATAGCGGTGTAGATATTTCCATGTTCAAACAGATAACGGTGTAGATATTTCCATGTTTATACAAATGGTGGAGAAGATATTTACATGTTCATGCAGATGGCGGTGTAGATATTTCCATGTTCGTACAGATGGCGGTGTAGATATTTCCATGTTCATAGAGATGGCGCTGTAGATATTTCAATGTTTATAAAGATAGTGGTGTAGTTATTTCCAAGTTTATAGAGACAGCATTGTAGATATTTCCATGTTTATACAGATAGCGGTGAAGATATTTCCATGTTTATACGGATAGCGGTGTAGATATTTCCATGTTTATACAGATAGCAGTGTAGATATTTCCATGTTTATAGAGATAGTGGTGTAGATAATTTCAAATTTATACCGAGAGCAGTGTAGATATTTCCAAGTTCATACAGATAGCGGTGTAGATATTTCCACGTTTATAGAGATGGCGGTGTAGATCTTTCCATGTTCATACAGATGGCGGTGTAGATATTTCCATGTTTATAGAGATGGCGGTGTAGATATTTTCATGTTTACACAGATGGCGGTGTAGATATTTCCATGTTTACACAGATAGCGGTGTAGACATTTCCATGTTTACACAGATAGCGGTGTGGATATTTCCATGTTTATGCAGATAGCAGTGTACATATTTCCATGTTTATACAGATAGCGGTGTAGATATTTCCACCTTAATGCAGATGGCGGTGTAGATATGTCCATGTTCGTACAGATGGCGGTGCAGATATTTCCATGTTCATGCAGATGGCGGTGTAGATATTTCGAAGTTTATAGAGATAGCGCTGTAGTTATTTCCATATTTATAGAGAAATCTGTGTAGATATTTCCTTGCATATGCAGACAGCTGTGTAGATATTTCCATGTCCATGCAGATAGCGGTGTAGATATTTCCATGTTCATCCAGATGCCGGTGTAGATATATCCATGTTCATACAGATGGCGGTGTAGATATTTCCAAGTTCATACAAATGGCGGTGTAGATATTTACATGTTTACACAGATAGCGGTATAGACATTTCCATGTTTACACAGATAGCGTTGTGGATATTTCCATGTTTATGCAGATAGCTGTGTTGATATTTCCATGTTTATACAGATAGCGGTGCGGATATTTCCATGTTTATACAGATAGGCAGATATTTCCATGTTTATACAGATAGCGGTGTAGATATTTCCATCTTAATACAGATGGCGGTGTAGATATGTCCATGTTCGTACAGATGGCGGTGTAGATATTTCAATGTTCCTACAGATGGCGGTGTTGATATTTCCATGTTTATACAGATAGCGGTGCGGATATTTCCATGTTTATACAGATAGGCAGATATTTCCATGTTTATACAGATAGCGGTGTAGATATTTCCATCTTAATACAGATGGCGGTGTAGATATGTCCATGTTCGTACAGATGGCGGTGTAGATATTTCAATGTTCCTACAGATGGCGGTGTAGATATTTCCAGGTTTATAGAGTTAGCGGTGTAGATATTTCCATCTTAATACAGATGGAGGTGTAGATATTTCCATGTACATACAGATGGTGGTGCATATATTTCCATGTTCATACAGATGGCGATGTAGATATTTCCAAGCTTATAGAGATAGCGGTGTGGTTATTTCCAACTTTATAGACATAGTGGTGTAGATATTTCCAAGTATATGCAGATAGCTGTGTAGATATTTCCATGTTCATACAGATAGCGGTGTAGATATTTCCATGTTCATACAGATAGCAGTGTAGATATTTCCATGTTCATACAGATAGCGGTGTAGATAGTTTCAAGTTCATACAGATAGCGGTGTAGATAATTCCACCTTCATAGAGAGGGCGGTGTAGATATTTCTATGTTCATACAGATGGTGGTGTAGATATTTCCATGTTCATACAGATAGCGGTGTAGCTATTTCCATGTTCATACAGATAGCGGTGTAGATATTTCCATGTTCATACAGTTAGCGGTGTAGATATTTCCATGTTCATACAGATGGCGGTGTAGATATTTACATGTTCATAGAGATGGCGGTGTGGTTATTTCCATGTTCGTACGGATGGCAGTGTAGATATTTCCATGTTCATTCAGGTGGCAGTGTAGATATTTCCATGTTTATACAGATAGCAGTGTAGTTATTTCCATGTTTATAGAGATAGTAGTGTAGATATTTCCATTGATATACAGATAGCAATGTAGATATGTGCATGTTCATACAGATAGCGGTGTAGATATTTCCATCTTCGTACAGACAGCGGTGTAGATATTTCCATGTTCATACGGATAGCGGTGTAGATATTTCCATGTTCATACAGATAACGGTGTAGATATTTCCATATTCCTACAGATAGCGGTGTAGATATTTCCATGTTCATACAGTTAGCGGTGTAGATATTTCCATGTTCATACAGATGGTTGTGTAGATATTTACATGTTCATACAGATGGCGGTGTAGATATTTCCTTGTTCGTACAGATGGCCGTGTAGATATTTCCATGTTCATAGAGATGGCGTTGTAGATATTTCCATGTTGATGCAGATAGCGGTATAGATATTTCCATGTTTATACAGATGGTGGTGTAGATATTTCCATTTTAAAGAGATGGCGGTCTAGATATTTCCATGTTTATAGAGATTGTGGTGTAGTTATTTCCAAGTTTATAGAGACAGCGTTGTAGATATTTCCATGTTTATACAGATAGCGGTGAGGATATTTCCATGTTTATACAGATAGCGGTGTAGATATTTTCATGTTTATACAGATAACAGTGTAGATATTTCTATGTTTATAGAGATAGCGGTGTAGATAATTTCAAATTTATACAGATAGCAGTGCAGTTATTTCCAAGTTCATACAGATAGCGGTGTAGATATTTCCACATTTATAGAGATGGCCGTGTAGATATTTCCATGTTCATACAGACGGTGGTGCAGATATTTCCATGTTTATAGAGATGGCGGTGTAGATATTTCCATGTTTACACAGATGCCAGTGTAGATATTTCCATGTTTACACAGATAGCGGTGTAGACATTTCCATGTTAACACAGATAGCGGTGTGGATATTTCCATGTTTATGCAGATAGCGGTGTAGATATTAACAAGTTTATACAGATAGCGGTGCAGATATTTCCATGTTTATACAGATAGTTGTGCAGATATTTCCATGTTTATACAGATAGCGGTGTAGATATTTCCATCTTAATACAGATGGCAGTGTAGATATTTCCATGTTCGTACAGATGGCGGTGTAGATATTTCCATGTTAATACAGATGGCGGTGTAGATATTTCGAAGTTTATAGGGATATCGCTGTAGATATTTCCATATTTATAGGGAAATCTGTGTAGATATTTCCATGTATATGCAGATAGCTGTGTGGATATTTCCATGTTCATGCAGATAGCGGTGTAAATATTTCCATGTTCATCCAGATGCCGGTGTAGATATATCCATGCTCATACAGATGGCGGTGAAGATATTTATATGTTCATAGAGATGGCGGTGTAGATATTTCCATGTTCATACAAATGGCGGTGTAGATATTTCCATGTTCATAGAGATGGCGGTGTAGATATTTCCATGTTCATACAAATGGCGTTGTAGATATTTCCATGTTCATAGAGATGGCGGTGTAGATATTTCCATGTTTATACAGATAGCAGTGTAGATATTTCCATGTTTATAGAGATAGCAGATTAGATATTTCCATTGATATACAGATAGCTGTGTAGATATTTGCATGCTCATACAGATAGCGGTGTAGATGTTTCCATGTTCATACAGATAGCGGTGTAGATATTTCCATGTTCATACAGATAGCGGTGTAGATATTTCCATGTTAATACAGATAGCGGTGTAGATATTTCCATGTTCATACAGTTAGCGGTGTAGATATTTCCATGTTCATACAGATGGCGGTGTAGATATTTACATGTTCATACAGATGGTGGTGTAGATATTTCCATGTTCGTACGGATGGTGGTGTAGATATTTCCATGTTCATACAGGTGGCGGTGTAGATATATCCATGTTTATACAGATAACAGTGTAGTTATTTCCATGTTTATAGATATAGCAGTGTAGATATTTCCACTGATATACAGATAGCTGTGTAGATATTTCCATGTTCATACAGATAACGGTGTAGATATTTCCATGTTAATACAGAGAGCGGTGAAGATATTTCCATGATCATACAGTTAGCGGTGTAGATATTTCCATGTTCATACAGATGGCGGTGTAGATATTTACATGTTCATACAGATGGCGGTGTAGGTATTTCCATCTTCGTAAAGATAGCGGTGTAGATATTTCCATTTTCGTAGAGATGGCGGTGTAGATTTTCCATGTTTATGCAGATAGCGGTATAGATATTTCCATGTTTATACAGATGGTGGTTTAGGTATTTCCATGTTTATAGAGATGGCGGTCTAGATATTTCCATGTTTATACAGATAGCGGTGAAGATATTTCCATGTTTATACAGATAGCGGTGTAGATATTTCCATGTTTATACAGATAACAGTGTAGATATTTCCATGTTTATAGAGATAGTGGTGTAGATAATTTCAATTTTATACCGAGAGCAGTGTAGATATTTCCAAGTTCACACAGATAGCGATGTAGATATTTCCACGTTTATAGAGATGGCGGTGTAGATATTTCCATGTTCATACAGATGGCGGTGTAGATATTTCCATGTTCATACAAATGGCCTTGTAGATATTTCCATGTTCATAGAGATGGCGGTGTAGATATTTCCATGTTCATACAGATAGCGGTGTAGTTATTTCCATGTTCATACAGGTAGCGGTGTTGATATTTCCATGTTCATACAGATAGCAGTGTGGATATTTCCATGTTCATACAGATAGCGGTGTAGATATTTCCATGTTCATACAGTTAGCGGTGTAGATATTTCCAGGTTCATACAGATGGCGGTGTAGATATTTACATGTTCATAGAGATGGCGGTGTGGATATTTCCATGTTCGTACGGATGGCAGTGTAGATATTTCCATGTTCATTCAGTTGGCAGTGTAGATATTTCCATGTTTATACAGATAGCAGTGTAGTTATTTCCATGTTTATAGAGATAGTAGTGTAGATATTTCCATTGATATACAGATAGCTGTGTAGATATGTGCATGTTCATACAGATAGCGGTGTAGATATTTCCATCTTCGTACAGATAGCGGTGAAGATATTTCCATGTTCATACAGATAGCGGTGTAGATATTTCCATGTTCATACAGATAACGGTGTAGATATTTCCATATTCCTACAGATAGCGGTGTAGATATTTCCATGTTCATACAGTTAGCGGTGTAGATACTTCCATGTTCATACAGATGGTTGTGTAGATATTTACATGTTCATACAGATGGCGGTGTAGATATTTCTATGTTCGTACAGATGGCCGTGTAGATATTTCCATGTTCATAGAGATGGCGGTGTAGATATTTCCATGTTGATGCAGATAGCGGTATAGATATTTCCATGTTTATACAGATGGTGGTGTAGATATTTCCATTTTAAAGAGTTGGCGGTCTAGATATTTCCATGTTTATAGAGATAGTGGTGTAGTTATTTCCAAGTTTATAGAGACAGCCTTGTATATATTTCCATGTTTATACAGATAGCGGTGAAGATATTTCCATGTTTATACAGATAGCGGTGTAGATATTTTCATGTTTATACAGATAGCAGTGTAGATATTTCCATGTTTATAGAGATAGTGGTGTAGATAATTTCAATTTTATACCGAGAACAGTGTAGATATTTCCAAGTTCACACAAAAAGCGATGTAGATATTTCCACGTTTATAGAGATGGCGGTGTAGATATTTCCATGTTCATACAGATGGCGGTGTAGATATTTCCATGTTCATACAAATGGCGGTGTAGATATTTCCATGTTCATAGAGATGGTGGTGTAGATATTTCCATGTTCATACAAATGACGGTGTAGATATTTCCATGTTCTTAGAGATGGCGGTGTAGATATTTCCATATTTATACAGATAGCAGTGTAGTAATTTCCATGTTTATAGAGATAGCAGTGTAGATATTTCCATTGATATACAGATAGCTGTGTAGATATTTGCATGTTCATACAGATAGCGGTTTAGATATTTCCATGTTCATACAGATAGCGGTGTAGTTATTTCCATGTTCATACAGGAAGCGGTGTAGATATTTCCATGTTCATACAGATAGCAGTGTGGATATTTCCATGTTCATACAGATAGCGGTGTAGATATTTCCATGTTCATACAGTTAGCGGTGTAGATATTTCCAGGTTCATACAGATGGCGGTGTAGATATTTACATGTTCATAGAGATGGCGGTGTGGATATTTCCATGTTCGTACGGATGGCAGTGTAGATATTTCCATGTTCATTCAGTTGGCAGTGTAGATATTTCCATGTTTATACAGATAGCAGTGTAGTTATTTCCATGTTTATAGAGATAGTAGTGTAGATATTTCCATTGATATACAGATAGCTGTGTAGATATGTGCATGTTCATACAGATAGCGGTGTAGATATTTCCATCTTCGTACAGATAGCGGTGAAGATATTTCCAGGTTCATACAGATAGCGGTGTAGATATTTCCATGTTCATACAGATAACGGTGTAGATATTTCCATATTCCTACAGATAGCGGTGTTGATATTTCCATGTTCATACAGTTAGCGGTGTAGATACTTCCATGTTCATACAGATGGCGGTGTAGATATTTCCATGTTCGTACAGATGGCCGTGTAGATATTTTCATGTTTATAGAGAAGGCGGTGTAGATATTTCCATGTTTATACAGAAAGCGGTGTAGATATTTCCATGTTTACACAGATAGTGGTGTAGACATTTACATGTTGAAACAGATAGCGTTGTAGATATTTGCATGTTTATAGAGATAGTGGTGTAGTTATTTCCATTCTTACACAGATCACGGTGTGGATATTTCATGGATTATACAGAGAGCGGTGTAGATATTTCCATGTTTATACAGATAGCGGTGCTGATATGTCCATGTTTATACAGATAGCGGTGTGCATATTTCCATGTTTATACATATAGCGGTGTGGATATCTCCATGTTTATACATATAGCGGTTTAGATATTTCCATGTTCATACAGATAACAGTGTAGATATTTCCATGTTCATACAGATAGCGGTGTAGATATTTCCTTGTTCATACAGTTAGCGGTGCAGATATTTCCATGTTCATACAGATGGCGGTGTAGATATTTACATGTTCCTACAGATGGCGGTGTACATATTTCCATGTTCGTACAGATGGCGGTGTAGATTTTTCCATGTTCATAGAGATGGCGGTGGAGATATTTCCATGTTTATGCAGATAGCGGTATAGATATTCCCATGTTTATGCAGATGGTGCTGTAGGTATTTCCATGCTTATAGAGATGGCGGTCTAGATATTTCCATGTTTATAGAGATAATGGTGTAGTTATTTCCAAGTTTATAGAGACAGCATTGTAGATATTTCCATGTTTATACAGATAGCGGTGAAGATATTTCCATGTTTAGACAGATAGCGGTGTAGATATTTCCATGTTTATACAGATAACAGTGTAGATATTTCCATGTTTATAGAGATAGGGTTGTAGATAATTTCAATTTTTTACAGATAGCAGGGTAGATATTTCCAAGTTCATACCAATAGCGGTGTAGATATTTCCATGATCATACAGGTAGCGGTGTAGATATTTCCATGTTCATACAGATGGCGGTGTAGATATTTACATGTTCATACAGCTGGCGGTGTAGATATTTCCATTTTCATACAGATGGCGGTGTAGATATTTCGATGTTCATAGAGATGGCGGTGTAGATATTTCCATGTTTATGCAGATAGCGGTGTAGATATTTCCATGTTTATAGAGATGGCGGTCTAGATATTTTCATGTTTTTACACATAGCGGTGAAGATATTTCCAAGTTTATACAGATTGCGTTGTAGATGTTTCCATGTTCATAAAGATAGCAGTGTAGATATTTCCATGTTTATAGAGATAGTGGTGTAGATAATTTCAATTTTATACCGAGAGCAGTGTAGATATTTCCAAGTTCACACAGATAGCGATGTAGATATTTCCACGTTTATACAGATGGCGGTGTAGATATTTCCATGTTCATACAGATGGCGGTGTAGATATTTCCATGTTTATACAAATGGCGGTGTAGATATTTCCATGTTCATAGAGATGGCGGTGTAGATATTTCCAGGTTCGTACGGATGGCAGTGTAGATATTTCCATGTACATACAGGTAGCGGTGTAGATATTTCCATATTTGTACAGATAGCAGTGTAGTTATTTCCAAGTTTATAGAGATAGTAGTGTAGATATTTCCTTTGATACACAGATAGCTGTTTATATATGTGCATGTTCATACAGATAGCGGTGTAGATGTTTCCATGTTCATACAGATAACGGTGTAGATATTTCCATATTCATACACATAGCGGTGTAGATATTTCCATGTTCATACAGTTAGCGGTGTAGATATTTCCATGTTCATACAGATGGTGGCGTAGATATTTACATGTTCATACAGATGGCGGTGTAGATATTTCCATGTTCGTAAAGATCGCCGTGTAGATATTTCCATGTTCATAGAGATGGCGGTGTAGATATTTCCATGTTTATGCAGATAGCGGTATAGATATTTCCATGTTTATACAGATGTTGGTGTAGATATTTGCATGTTTGTAGAGATGGCGGTCTAGATAGTTCCATGTTTATAGAGATAGTGGTGTAGTTATTTCCAAGTTTATAGAGAAAGCGTTGTAGATATTTCCATGTTTATTCAGATAGCGGTGAAGATATTTCCATGTTTATACAGATTGCATTATAGATATTTTCATGTTTATACAGATAACAGTGTAGATATTTCCATGTTTATAGAGATAGTGGTGTAGATAATTTCAATTTTATACAGATAGCAGTGTAGATATTTCCACGTTCATACAGATAGCGGTGTAGATATTTCCATGTTCATACAGATGGCGGTGTAGATATTTCCATTTTCATACAGATAGCGGTGTAGATATTTCCACGTTTATAGAGATGGCGGTGTAGATATTTCCATGTTCATACAGATGGCGGTGTAGATATTTCCATGTTTAGAGAGATGGCGGTGTAGATATTTTCATGTTTACACAGATGGCGGTGTAGATATTTCCATGTTTACACAGATAGCGGTGTAGGCATTTCCATGTTTACACAGATAGCGGTGTGGATATTTCCATGTTTATGTAGATAGCGGTGTAGATATTTCCATGTTTTTACGGATAGCGGTGCAGATATTTCCATGTTTATACAGATGGTCAGATATTTCCATGTTTATACAGATAGCGGTGTAGATATTTCCATGTTTATACAGATAGCCGTGTAGATATTTCCATGTTTATAGAGATAGTGGTGTAAATAATTCCAATTTTATACTGATAGCATTGTAGATATTTCCAAATTCATACAGATAGCGGTGTAGATATTTCCACATTTATAAAGATGGCGGTGTAGATATTTCCATGTTCATACCGATGGCGGTGTAGGTATTTCTATGTTTATAGAGATGGCGGTGTAGATATTTCCGTGTTTACACAGATAGCGGTGTAGACATTTCCGTGTTTACACAGATAGCGGTGTGGATATTTAAATGTTTATGCAAATAGCGGTGTAGATATTTCCATGTTTATACAGATAGCGGTGCGGATATTTCCATGTTTATACAGATATTTGGGCAGATATTTCCATGTTTATACAGATAGCGGTGTAGATATTTCCATCTTAATACAGATGGCGGTGTAGATATGTCCATGTTCATACAGATGGCGTTGTACATATTTCCATGTTCATACAGATGGCGGTGTAGATATTTCGAAGTTTATAGATATAGCACTCTAGTTATTTCCATATTTATAGAGAAATCTGTGTAGATATTTCCATGTATATGCAGACTGCTGTGTAGATATTTCCATGTTCACGCAGAAAGCGGTGTAGATATTTCCATGTTCATCGGGATGCCGGTGTAGATAGATCCATGTTCATACAGATGGCGGTGAAGATATTTCCATGTTCATACAGATGGCGGTGTAGATATTTCCATGTTCATAGAAATGGCGGTGTAGATATTTCTATGTTCATACAAATGGCGGTGTAGATATTTCCAAGTTTATAGAGAGAGCGGTGTAGATATTTCCATGTTTATACAGATAGCAGTGTAGATATTTCCATGTTTATAGAGATAGCAGTGTAGATATTTCCATTGATATACAGATAGCGGTGTAGATATTTCAATGTTCATACAGATAGCGGTGTAGATATTTCCATGTTCATACAGATAGCGGTGTAGATATTTCCATGTTCATACAGATGGCGGTGTAGATATTTACATGTTCATACAGTTGGCGGTGTAGATATTTCCATGTTCATACAGATGGCGGTGTAGATATTTACATGTTCATACAGATGGCGGTGCAGATATTTCCATGTTCGTACGGATGGCAGTGTAGATATTTCCTTGTTCATACAGGTGGCGGTGTAGATATTTCCAAGTTTATACAGATAGCAGTGTAGTTATTTCCATGTTTACAGAGATAGCAGTGTAGATATTTCCATTGACATACAGATAGCTATGTAGATATTTGCATGTTCATACAGATAGCGGTGTAGATAATTCCATGTTCATACAGATAGCGGTGTAGATATTTCCATGTTCATACAGAGAGAGGTGTAGATATTTCCATGTTCATACAGATAGAGGTGTAGATATTTCCATGTTCATACAGATAGCGCTGTAGGTATTTCCATGTTCATACAGTTAGCGGTGTAGATATTTCCATGTTCATACAGATGGCGGTTTAGATATTCACATGTTCATACAGATGGCGGTGTAAATATTTCCATGTTCTTTCAGATGGCGGTGTAGATATTTCCATGTTCATAGAGATGGCGGTGTAGATATTTCCATGTTTATGCAGATAGCGGTATAGATATTTCCATGTTTATACAGATGGTGGTGTAGATATTTCCATGTTTATAGAGATGGCAGTCTAGATATTTCCATGTTTATAGAGATAGTGGTGTAGTTATTTCAAAGTTAATAGAGACAGCATTGCAGATATTTCCATGTATACAAAGATAGCGGTGAAGATATTTCCATGTTTATACAGATAGCGGTGTAGATATTTCCATGTTTATACAGATAGCGGTGTAGATATGTCCATGTTCCTACAGATGGCGTTGTAGATATTTCCATGTCCATACAGATGGCGGTGTAGATATTTCGAAATTTATAGAGATAGCGTTGTAGTTATTTCCATATTTATATAGAAATCTGTGTAGATATTTCCATGTATATGCAGATAGCTGTGTAGATATTTCCATGTTCTTGAAGATAGCGGTGTAGATATTTCCATGTTCTTCCAGATGCCGGTGTAGATATATCCATGTTCATGCAGATGGCGGTGAAGATATTTCCATGTTCATACAGACGGCGGTGTAGATATGTCCATGTTCATACAAATGGCGGTGTAGATATTTCCATGTTCATAGAGATGGCGGTGTAGATATTTCCATGTTCATAGAGATGGCGGTGTAGATATTTCCATGTTCATAGAGATGACGTTGTAGATATTTCCATGTTTATATAGATAGCAGTGTGGTTATTTCTATGTTTATAGAGATAGTGTGGTAGATAATTTCAATATTATACAGACAGCTGTGTAGATATTTGCATGTTCATACAGATAGCGGTGTAGATATTTCCATGTTCATACAGATAGCGGTGTAGATATTTCAAAGTTCATGCAGATAGCGGTGTAGATATTTCCATGTTCATAGGGTTAGTGGAGTAGGTATTTCCATGTCCATACACTTAGCGTTGTAGATATTTCCATGTTCATACAGATGGCGGTGTTGATATTTACATGTTCATACAGATGGCGGTGAAGGTATTTCCATGTTTATACAGATAGCAGTGTAGTTATTTACATGTTTATAGAGATAGCAGTGTAGATATTTCCATTGATATACAGATAGCTGTGTATATATTTGCATGTTCATACAGATAGCGGTGTTGATATTTCCATGTTCATACAGATAGCGGTGTAGATATTTATATGTTCATACAGATAGCGGTCTAGGTATTTCCATGTTCATACAGATAACGGTGTAGATATTTCCATGTTCATACACATAGCGGTGTAGATATTTCCATGTTCATACAGTTAGCGGAGTAGATATTTCCATGTTCATACAGATGGCGGTGAAGATATTTCCATGTTCATACTGATGGCGGTGTAGATATTTCCATGTTCGTACAGATGGCAGTGTAGATATTTCCATGTTCATACAGATGGCGGTGTACATATTTCCATGTTTATGCAGATAGCGGTATAGATATTTCCATGTATATACAGATGGTGGTGTAGGTATTTCCATGTTTATAGAGATGGCGGTCTAGATATTTCCATGTTTATAGAGATAGTGGTGTAGTTATTTCCAAGTTTATAGAGACAGCGTTGTAGATATTTCCATGTTTATACGGATAGCGGTGAAGATATTTCCATGTTTATACAGATAGCGCTGTAGATAATTCCAATTTTATACAGATTGCAGTATAGAAATTTCCAAGTTCATACAGATAGCGGTGTAGATATTTCCACGTTTATAGAGATGGCGGTGTAGATATTTCCATGTTCATACAGATGGTGGTATAGATATTTCTATGTTTATAGAGATGGCGGTGTAGATATTTTCATGTTTACACAGATGGCGGTGTAGATGTTTCCATGTTTACACAGATAGCGGTGTAGGCATTTGCATGTTTACACAGATAGCGGTGTGGATATTTCCATGTTTATGCAGATAGCGGTGTAGATATTTCCATGTTTATAGAGATAGCGGTGCAGATATTTCCATGTTTATACAGATAGCCGTGTAGATATTTCCATGTTTATAGAGATAGTGTTGTAGATAATTCCAATTTTGTACTGATAGCATTGTAGATAATTCCAAATTCATACAGATAGCTGTGTAGATATTTCCACATCTATAGAGATGGCGGTGTAGATATTTCCGTGTTCATACAGATGGCGGTGTAGATATTTCCATGTTTATAGAGATGGCGGTGTATATATTTCCGTGTTTACACAGATAGCGGTGTAGACATTTCCCTGTTTACACAGATAGCGGTGTGGATATTTAAATGTTTATGCCGATAGCGGTGTAGATATTTCCATGTTTATACAGATAGCGGTGCGGATATTTCCATGTTTATACAGATATTTGGGCAGATATTTCCATGTTTATACAGATAGCGGTGTAGATATTTCCATCTTAATACAGATGGCGGTGTAGATATGTCCATGTTCATACAGATGGCGTTGCACATATTTCCATGTTCATACAGATGGCGGTGTAGATATTTCGAAGTTTATAGATATAGCACTCTAGTTATTTCCGTATTTATAGAGAAATCTGTGTAGATATTTCCATGTATATGCAGATAGCTGTGTAGATATTTCCATGTTCATGCCGAAAGCGGTGTAGATATTTCCATGTTCCTCGGGATGCCGGTGTAGATAGATCCATGTTCATACAGATGGCGGTGAAGATATTTCCATGTTCATACAGATGGCGGTGTAGATATTTCCATGTTCATAGAGATGGCGGTGTAGATATTTCCATGTTCATACAAATGGCGGTGTAGATATTTCCATGTTCATACAGATGGCGGTGTAGATATTTCCATGTTTATACAGATGGTGGTGTAGATATTTCCATGTTTATAGATATGGCGGTCTAGATATTTCCAGGTTTACAGAGATAGTGGTGTAGTTATTTCCAAGTTTATAGAGAGAGCGGTGTAGATATATCCATGTTTATACAGATAGCGGTGTAGTTATTTTCATGTTTATAAAGATAGCAGTGTAGATATTTCCATTGATATACAGATATCTCTGTAGGTATTTCCATGTTCATACAGATATCGGTGTAGATATTTCCATGTTCATACAGCTAGTGGTGTAGATATTTGCATGTTCATACAGTTAGCGGTGTAGATATTTCCATGTTCATACAGATGGCAGTGAAGATATTTCCATGTTCATACAGATGGCGGTGTAGATATTTCCAAGTTCATACAGATAGCGGTGTAGATATTTCCATGTTCATACAGATAGCGGTGTAGATATTACCATGTTCATACAGTTAGCGATGTAGCTATTTCCATGTTCATACAGATGACGTTGTAGATATTTCAATGTTCATACAGACGGTGGTGAGGATATTTACTTGTTGAAACTGATGGGGGTGTAGATATTTCCATGTTCCTACTGATGGCGGTGTAGGTATTTCCATGCTCATATAGATAGCGGTGTAGGTATTTCCATGTTCATTCAGATAGCGGTGTAGATATTTCCATGTTCATACAGATAGCGCTGTAGATATTTCCATGTTCAAACAGATAGCGGTGTAGATATTTCCATGTTCATACAGATGGCGGTGAAGATATTTCCATGTTTTACATATGGCGGTGTAGATATTTCCATGTTCATGCAGATGGCGGTGTAGATATTTCCATGTTCATTGAGATTGCGGTGAAGATATTTACATGTTGAAACAGATGGCGGTGTAGATATTTCCATGTTCATACAGATAGCGGTGTAGTTATTTCCATGTTTATAGAGAAAGCTGTGTAGATATTTCCATGTATATGCAGATAGCTGTGTAGCTATTTCCATGTTCATTCAGATAGCGGTGTAGATATTTCCATGTTCATTCGGATGGCGGTGTAGACATATCCATGTTCATACAGATGGCGGTGAAGATATTTCCATGTTCATACAGATGGCGGTGAAGCTATTTCCATGTTCATGCAAATGGCGGTGTAGATATTTCCATATTCCTAGAGATGGCGTTGTAGATATTTCCATGTTTATACAGATAGCGGTGTAGATATTTCCATATTTATAGAGATAGCAGTGCAGATATTTCCATTGATATACAGAGAGCTGTGTAGATATATCCATGTTCATACAGATAGCGGTGTAGATATTTCCATGTTCATACAGATAGCGGTGTAGATATTTCGATGTTCATACAGATAGCAGTGTAGATATTTCCATGTTCATACAGATAGCGGTGTAGATATTTCCATGTTCATACAGATAGCGGTGTAGATATTTCCATGTTCATACAGTTAGCGGTGTAGATATTTCCATGTTCATACAGATGGCGGTGTAGATATTTGCATGTTCATACAGATGGCAGTGAAGATATTTACATGTTCAAACAGATGGCATTGTAGATATTTCCATGTTGATAGAGATGGCGGTGTAGATATTTCCATGTTCATACGGATGGCGGTGTAGATATTTCCATGTTCATACAGCTAGTGGTGTAGATATTTGCATGTTCATACAGTTAGCGGAGTAGATATTTCCATGTTCATACAGATGGCAGTGAAGATATTTCCATGTTCATACAGATGGCGGTGTAGATATTTCCAAGTTCATACAGATAGCGGTGTAGATATTTCCATGTTCATACAGATAGCGGTGTAGATATTACCATGTTCATACAGTTAGCGATGTAGCTATTTCCATGTTCATACAGATGACGTTGTAGATATTTCAATGTTCATACAGACGGTGGTGAGGATATTTACTTGTTGAAACTGATGGGGGTGTAGATATTTCCATGTTCCTACTGATGGCGGTGTAGGTATTTCCATGCTCATATAGATAGCGGTGTAGGTATTTCCATGTTCATTCAGATAGCGGTGTAGATATTTCCATGTTCATACAGATAGCGCTGTAGATATTTCCATGTTCAAACAGATAGCGGTGTAGATATTTCCATGTTCATACAGATGGCGGTGAAGATATTTCCATGTTTTACATATGGCGGTGTAGATATTTCCATGTTCATGCAGATGGCGGTGTAGATATTTCCATGTTCATTGAGATTGCGGTGAAGATATTTACATGTTGAAACAGATGGCGGTGTAGATATTTCCATGTTCATACAGATAGCGGTGTAGTTATTTCCATGTTTATAGAGAAAGCTGTGTAGATATTTCCATGTATATGCAGATAGCTGTGTAGCTATTTCCATGTTCATTCAGATAGCGGTGTAGATATTTCCATGTTCATTCGGATGGCGGTGTAGACATATCCATGTTCATACAGATGGCGGTGAAGATATTTCCATGTTCATACAGATGGCGGTGAAGCTATTTCCATGTTCATGCAAATGGCGGTGTAGATATTTCCATATTCCTAGAGATGGCGTTGTAGATATTTCCATGTTTATACAGATAGCGGTGTAGATATTTCCATATTTATAGAGATAGCAGTGCAGATATTTCCATTGATATACAGAGAGCTGTGTAGATATATCCATGTTCATACAGATAGCGGTGTAGATATTTCCATGTTCATACAGATAGCGGTGTAGATATTTCGATGTTCATACAGATAGCAGTGTAGATATTTCCATGTTCATACAGATAGCGGTGTAGATATTTCCATGTTCATACAGATAGCGGTGTAGACATTTCCATGTTCATACAGTTAGCGGTGTAGATATTTCCATGTTCATACAGATGGCGGTGTAGATATTTGCATGTTCATACAGATGGCAGTGAAGATATTTACATGTTCAAACAGATGGCATTGTAGATATTTCCATGTTGATAGAGATGGCGGTGTAGATATTTCCATGTTCATACGGATGGCGGTGTAGATATTTCCATGTTTATACAGAGTTCGGTTTAGATATTTCCATGTTTACACAGATAGTGGTGTAGATATTTCCATCTTGATACACTAAGCGGTGCAGATATTTCCAAGTTTATAGAGGTAGCGGTGTAGATATTTCCATGTTTATAATGATAGCGTTGTAGATATTTCCATGTTCATACAGATAGCGGTGTAGATATTTCCATGTTCATACAGATAGCGGTGTAGATATTTCCATGTTCATACAGATGGCGGTGTAGATATTTCCATGTTCGCACGGATGGCAGTGTAGATATTTCCATGTTCATACAGGTGGCGGTGTAGATATTTCCATGTTTATACAGATAGCAGTGTAGTTATTTCCATGTTTATAGAGATAGAAGTGTAGATATTTCCATTTGTATACAGATAGCTGTGTAGATATTTGCATCTTCATACAGATAGCTGTGTAGATATTTCCATGTTCGGACAGATAGCGGTGTAGATATTTCCATGTTCATACAGATAGCAGTGTAGATATTTCCATGTTCATAGAGATAACGGTGTAGATATTTCCATGTTCATACAGATAGCCTTGTAGATATTTCCATGTTCATACAGTTAGCTGTGTAGATATTTCCATGTTCATACAGATAGTGGTGTAGATATTTCCATGATCATGCAGACAGCGGTGTAGATATTTCCATGTTCATACAGATAACAGTGTAGATATTTCCATGTTCATATAGATAGCGGTGTAGATATTTCCATGTTCATACAGTTAGCGGTGTAGATAATTCCATGTTCATACAGATTGCGGTGTAGATATTTACGTGTTCATACAGATGGCGGTGTAGATATTTCCATGTTCATACAGATGGCGGTGTAGATATTTCCATGTTCATAGAGATGGCGGTGTAGTTATTTCCATCTTTATGCAGATAGCGGTATAGATATTTCCATGTTTATACACTTGGTGGTGTAGATATTTCCATGTTTATAGAGATGGCGGTCTAGATATTTCCACGTTTATAGAGATAGTGGTGTAGTTATTTCCAAGTTTATAGAGACAGTATTGTAGATATTTCCATGTTTATACAGATAGCGGTGAAGATATTTCCATGTTTATACAGATAGCGGTGTAGATATTTCCATGTTTACAGATAGCAGTGTAGATATTTCCATGTTTATAGAAATAGTGGTGTAGATAATTTCAATTTTATACAGGTAGCAGTGTAGATATTTCCAAGTTCATACAGATAGCGGTGTAGATTTTTCCACGTTTATACAGATGGCGGTGTAGATATTTCCATGTTCATACAGATGGCGGTGTAGATATTTCCATGTTTTTAGAGATGGTGGTGTAGATATTTTCATGTTTACACAGATGGCGGTGTAGATATTTCCATGTTTACACAGATAGCGGTGTAGACATTTCCATGTTTACACAGATAGCGGTGTAGATATTTCCATGTTCATACAGATAGCGGTGTAGATATTTCCATATTTTACAGATAGCGGTGTAGATATTTCCATGTTCATACAGATAGCGGGGTAGATATTTCCATGTTTATACATTTAGCGGTGTAGATATTTCCATGTTCATACAGATGGCGGTGTAGATATCTACATGTTCATACAGATGGCGGTGTAGATATTTCCATTTTCGCACGGATGGCAGTGTAGATATTTCCATGTTCATACAGGTGGCGGTGTAGATATTTCCATGTTTATACAGATAGCAGTGTAGTTATTTCCATGTTTATAGAGATAGCAGTGTAGATATTTCCATTTACATACAGATAGCTGTGTAGATATTTGCATGTTCATACAGATAGCTGTGTAGATATTTCCATGTTCGCACAGATAGCGGTGTAGATATTTCCATGTTCATACAGATAGCAGTGTAGATATTTCCATGTTCATAGAGATAACGGTGTAGATATTTCCATGTTCATACAGATAGCCTTATAGATATTTCCATGTTCATACAGTTAGCGGTGTAGACATTTCCATGTTCATACAGATGGCGGTGTAGATATTTACATGTTCATACAGATGGCTGTGTAGATATTTCCATGTTCGTGCAGATGGCGGTGTAGATATTTCCATATTCATAGTGATGGCGGTGTAGATATTTCCGTGTTTATGCAGATAGCGGTATAGGTATTTCCATGTTTATAAAGATGGTGGTGTAGATATTTCCATGTTTATAGAGATGGCGGTCTAGATATTTCCATGTTTATAGAGATAGTGGTGTAGTTATTTCCAAGTTTATAGAGACAGAGTTGTAGATATTTCCATCTTTATACAGATAGCGGTGAAGACATTTCCATGTTTATACAGATAGAGGTGTAGATATTTCCATGTTTATACAGACAACAGTGTAGATATTTCCATGTTTATGGAGATAGTGGTGTAGATAATTTCAATTTTATACAGAGAGCAGTGTAGATATTTCCAAATTCATACAGATAGCGGTGTAGATATTTCCACTTTTATAGAGATGGCGGTGTAGATATTTCCATGTTCATACAGATGGTGGTGTAGATATTTCCATGTTTATAGAGATGGCGGTGTAGATATTTTCATGTTTACACAGATGGCGGTGTAGATATTTCCATGTTTACACAGATAGCGGTGTAGACATTTCCATGTTTACACAGATGGCGGTGTAGATATTTACATGTTCATACAGATGGTGGTGTAGGTATTTCCATGTTCATACAGATGGCGGTGTAGATATTTCCATGTTCATACAGATAGCGGTGTAGATATTTCCATGTTCATACAGATAGCGGTGTAGATATTTCCATGTTCATACCAATAGCGGTGTAGATATTTCCATGTTCTTACAGTTAGCGGTGTAGATATTTCCATGTTCACACAGATGGCGGTTTAGATATTTACATGTTCATACAGATGGCGGTGTAGATATTTCCATGTTCGTACGGATGGCCGTGTAGATATTTTCATGTTCATACAGTTGGCGGTGTAGATATTTCCATGTTTATACAGATGGCGGTGTAGATATTTCCATGTTCATACAGATAGCGGTGTAGATATTTCCATGTTCATACAGATAGCGGTGTAGATATTTCCATGTTCATACCAATAGCGGTGTAGATATTTCCATGTTCTTACAGTTAGCGGTGTAGATATTTCCATGTTCACACAGATGGCGGTTTAGATATTTACATGTTCATACAGATGGCGGTGTAGATATTTCCATGTTCGTACGGATGGCCGTGTAGATATTTCCATGTTCATACAGATAGCGGTGTAGATATTTCCATGTTCATACAGATAGCGGTGTAGATATTTCCATGTTCATACCAATAGCGGTGTAGATATTTCCATGTTCTTACAGTTAGCGGTGTAGATATTTCCATGTTCACACAGATGGCGGTTTAGATATTTACATGTTCATACAGATGGCGGTGTAGATATTTCCATGTTCGTACGGATGGCCGTGTAGATATTTTCATGTTCATACAGTTGGCGGTGTAGATATTTCCATGTTTATACAGATTGCAGTGTAGTTAGTTCCATGTTTATAGAGATAGCAGTGTGGATATTTCCATTGATATACAGATAGCTGTGTAGATACTTGCATGTTCTTACAGATAGCGGTGTAGATATTTCCATGTTCATACAGAAAGCAGTGTAGACATTTCCATGTTCCTACAGATGGCGGTGTAGATATTTCCATGTTCATACAGATAACGGTGTAGATATTTCCATCTTCATACAGATAGCGGTGTAGATATTTCGATGTTCATACAGATGGCAGTGCAGATATTTCCATGTTCGTACAGATGGCGGTGTAGATATTTCCATGTTCATAGAGATGGCGGTGTAGATATTTCCATGTATATGCAGATAGCGGTATAGATATTTCCATGTTTATACAGATGGTGATGTAGATATTTTCATGTTTATAGAGATGGCGGTCTAGATATTTCCATGTTTATAGAGATAGTGGTGTAGTTATTTCCAAGTTTATGGAGACAGCGTTGCAGATATTTCCATGTTTATACAGATATCGGTGAAGGTATTTCCATGTTTATACAGATGGCGGTGTAGATATTTCCATGTTTATACAGATAGCAGTGTAGATATTTCCAAGTTCCGACAGATAACGGTGTACATATTTCTACCTTTATAGAGATGGCGGTGTAGATATTTCCATGTTCATACAGATGGCGGTGTAGATATTTCCATGTTTATAGAGATGGCGGTGTAGATATTTTCATGTTTACATGGATGGCGGTGTAGATATTTCCATGTTTACACAGATGGCGGTGTAGACATTTCCATGTTTACACAGATAGCGGTGTGGATATTTCCATGTTTATGCAGATAGCGGTGTAGATATTTCCATGTTTATACAGATAGCGGTGCAGATATTTCCATGTTTTTACAGATATTTGGGCAGATATTTCCATGTTTATACAGATAGCGGTGTAGATATTTAAATCTTAATACAGATGGCGGTGTAGAGATGTCTATGTTCGTACAGATGGCGGTGTAGATATTTCCATGTTCATACAGATGGTGGTGTAGATATTTCGAAGTTTATAGAGATAGCGCTGTAGTTATTTCCATATTTATAGAGAAATCTGTGTAGATATTTCCATGTATATGCAGATAGCTGTGTAGATATTTCCATGTTCATGCAGATAGCGGTGTAGATATTTCCATGTTCATCCAGATGCCGGTGTAGATATATCCATGTTCATACAGATGCTGGTGTAGATATTTACATGTTTATAGAGATGGTGGTGTAGATATTTCCATGTTTATATAGAGGGCGGTTTAGATATTTCCATGTTCATACCGATGGCGGTGTATATATTTCCATGTTCATAGAGATGGCGGTGAAGATATTTCCATGTTCATACAGATGGCGGTGTAGATATTTCCATGTTCATACACATGGCAGTGTAGATATTTCCATGTTCATAGAGATGGCGTTGTAGCTACTTCCATGTTCGTACAGATGGCAGTGTAGATATTTCCATGTTCGTACAGGTGGTGGTGTAGATATTTCCATGTTTATACAGATAGCAGTGTAGTTATTTCCATGTTTATAGAGATAGCAATGTAGATATTTCCATTGATATACAGATAGCTGTGTAGATATTTGCATGTTCATACAGATAGCGGTGTACATATTTCCATGTTCGTACAGATAGAGGTGTAGATATTTCCATGTTCACACAGATAGCGGTGTAGATATTTCCATGTTCACACAGATAACGGTGTAGATATTTCCATGTTCATACAGATATCGGTGTAGATATTTCCATGTTCATACAGTTAGCGGTGTAGATATTTCCATGTTCGTACAGATGGCGGTGTAGATATTTCCATGTTCATTGAGATGGCGGTGTAGATATTTCCA
This sequence comes from Gorilla gorilla gorilla, assembly GCF_029281585.2. Taxonomy (NCBI): domain Eukaryota; kingdom Metazoa; phylum Chordata; class Mammalia; order Primates; family Hominidae; genus Gorilla; species Gorilla gorilla. Next base: position 3,920,519 of record NC_073227.2, on the reverse strand, counting down.
TGTTTATGCAGATAGCTGTATAGATATTTCCATATTTATACAGATAGCAGTGTAGATATTTCCATGTTTATAGAGATAGTTGTGTAGATAATTTCAATTTTATACAGATAGCAGTGTATATATTTCCAAGTTCATACATATAGCGGTGTAGATATTTCCACGTTTATAGAGATGGCGGTGTAGATATTTCCATGTTCATACAGATGGCGGTGTCAATATTTCCATGTTTTTAGAGATGGCTGTGTAGATATTTTCATGTTTACACAGATGGCGGTGTAGATATTTCCATGTTTACACAGATAGCGGTGTAGACATTTCCATGTTTACACAGATAGCGGTGTAGATATTTCCATGTTCATACAGATAGCGGTGTAGATATTTCCATATTTTACAGATAGCGGTGTAGATATTTCCATGTTCATACAGATAGCGGGGTAGATATTTCCATGTTCATACATTTAGCGGTGTAGATATTTCCATGTTCATACAGATGGCGGTGTAGATATCTACATGTTCATACAGATGGCGGTGTAGATATTTCCATGTTCGCACGGATGGCAGTGTAGATATTTCCATGTTCATACAGGTGGCGGTGTAGATATTTCCATGTTTATACAGATAGCAGTGTAGTTATTTCCATGTTTATAGAGATAGCAGTGTAGATATTTCCATTTACATACAGATAGCTGTGTAGATATTTGCATGTTCATACAGATAGCTGTGTAGATATTTCCATGTTCGCACAGATAGCGGTGTAGATATTTCCATGTTCATACAGATAGCAGTGTAGATATTTCCATGTTCATAGAGATAACGGTGTAGATATTTCCATGTTCATACAGATAGCCTTATAGATATTTCCATGTTCATACAGTTAGCGGTGTAGACATTTCCATGTTCATACAGATGGCGGTGTAGATATTTACATGTTCATACAGATGGCTGTGTAGATATTTCCATGTTCGTGCAGATGGCGGTGTAGATATTTCCATATTCATAGTGATGGCGGTGTAGATATTTCCGTGTTTATGCAGATAGCGGTATAGGTATTTCCATGTTTATAAAGATGGTGGTGTAGATATTTCCATGTTTATAGAGATGGCGGTCTAGATATTTCCATGTTTATAGAGATAGTGGTGTAGTTATTTCCAAGTTTATAGAGACAGAGTTGTAGATATTTCCATCTTTATACAGATAGCGGTGAATACATTTCCATGTTTATACAGATAGAGGTGTAGATATTTCCATGTTTATACAGACAGCAGTGTAGATATTTCCATGTTTATAGAGATAGTGGTGTAGATAATTTCAATTTTATACAGAGAGCAGTGTAGATATTTCCAAATTCATACAGATAGCGGTGTAGATATTTCCACTTTTATAGAGATGGCGGTGTAGATATTTCCATGTTCATACAGATGGTGGTGTAGATATTTCCATGTTTATAGAGATGGCGGTGTAGATATTTTCATGTTTACACAGATGGCGGTGTAGATATTTCCATGTTTACACAGATGGCGGTGTAGACATTTCCATGTTTACACAGATGGCGGTGTAGATATTTACATGTTCATACAGATGGTGGTGTAGGTATTTCCATGTTCATACAGATGGCGGTGTAGATATTTCCATGTTCATACAGATAGCGGTGTAGATATTTCCATGTTCATACAGATAGCGGTGTAGATATTTCCATGTTCATACCAATAGCGGTGTAGATATTTCCATGTTCTTACAGTTAGCGGTGTAGATAGTTCCATGTTCACACAGATGGCGGTTTAGATATTTACATGTTCATACAGATGGCGGTGTAGATATTTCCATGTTCGTACGGATGGCCGTGTAGGTATTTTCATGTTCATACAGTTGGCGGTGTAGATATTTCCATGTTTATACAGATTGCAGTGTAGTTAGTTCCATGTTTATAGAGATAGCAGTGTGGATATTTCCATTGATATACAGATAGCTGTGTAGATACTTGCATGTTCTTACAGATAGCGGTGTAGATATTTCCATGTTCATACAGAAAGCAGTGTAGATATTTCCATGTTCCTACAGATGGCGGTGTAGATATTTCCATGTTCATACAGATAACGGTGTAGATATTTCCATCTTCATACAGATAGCGGTGTAGATATTTCGATGTTCATACAGATGGCAGTGTAGATATTTCCATGTTCGTACAGATGGCGGTGTAGATATTTCCATGTTCATACAGATGGCGGTGTAGATATTTCCATGTTTATAGAGATGGCGGTGTAGGTATTTTCATGTTTACACGGATGGCGGTGTAGATATTTCCATGTTTACACAGATGGCGGTGTAGACATTTCCATGTTTACACAGATAGCGGTGTGGATATTTCCATGTTTATGCAGATAGTGGTGTAGATATTTCCATGTTTATACAGATAGCGGTGCAGATATTTCCATGTTTTTACAGATATTTGGGCAGATATTTCCATGTTTATACAGATAGCGGTGTAGATATTTAAATCTTAATACAGATGGCGGTGCAGATATGTCTATGTTCGTACAGATGGCGGTGTAGATATTTCCATGTTCATACAGATGGTGGTGTAGATATTTCGAAGTTTATAGAGATAGCGCTGTAGTTATTTCCATATTTATAGAGAAATCTGTGTAGATATTTCCATGTATATGCAGATAGCTGTGTAGATATTTCCATGTTCATGCAGATAGCGGTGTAGATATTTCCATGTTCATCCAGATGCCGGTGTAGATATATCCATGTTCATACAGATGCTGGTGTAGATATTTACATGTTTATAGAGATGGTGGTGTAGATATTTCCATGTTTATATAGAGGGCGGTTTAGATATTTCCATGTTCATACCGATGGCGGTGTATATATTTCCATGTTCATAGAGATGGCGGTGAAGATATTTCCATGTTCATACAGATGGCGGTGTAGATATTTCCATGTTCATACACATGGCAGTGTAGATATTTCCATGTTCATAGAGATGGCGTTGTAGCTATTTCCATGTTCGTACAGATGGCAGTGTAGATATTTCCATGTTCGTACAGGTGGTGGTGTAGATATTTCCATGTTTATACAGATAGCAGTGTAGTTATTTCCATGTTTATAGAGATAGCAATGTAGATATTTCCATTGATATACAGATAGCTGTGTAGATATTTGCATGTTCATACAGATAGCGGTGTAGATATTTCCATGTTCGTACAGATAGAGGTGTAGATATTTCCATGTTCACACAGATAGCGGTGTAGATATTTCCATGTTCATACAGATAACGGTGTAGATATTTCCATGTTCATACAGATATCGGTGTAGATATTTCCATGTTCATACAGTTAGCGGTGTAGATATTTCCATGTTCGTACAGATGGCGGTGTAGATATTTCCATGTTCATTGAGATGGCGGTGTAGATATTTCCATGTTTATGCAGATAGCGGTATAGATATTTCCATATTTATACAGATGGTGGTGTAGATATTTCCATGTTTATAGAGATGGCGGTCTAGATATTTCCATGTTTATAGAGATAGTGGTGTAGTTATTTCCAAGTTTATAGAGACAGCGTTGTAGATATTTCCATGTTTATACAGATAGCGGTGAAGGTATTTCCATGTTTATACAGATAGCGGTGTAGATATTTCCATGTTTATACAGATAGCAGTGTAGATATTTCCATGTTTATAGAGATAGTTGTGTAGATAATTTCAATTTTATACAGATAGCAGTGTAGATATTTCCAAGTTCATACATATAGCGGTGTAGATATTTCCACGTTTATAGAGATGGCGGTGTAGATATTTCCATGTTCATACAGATGGCGGTGTGAATATTTCCATGTTTTTAGAGATGGCGGTGTAGATATTTTCATGTTTACACAGATGGCGGTGTAGATATATCCATGTTTACACAGATAGCGGTGTAGACATTTCCATGTTTACACAGATAGTGGTGTAGATATTTCCATGTTCATACAGATAGCGGTGTAGATATTTCCATATTTTACAGATAGCGGTGTAGATATTTCCATGTTCATACAGATAGCGGGGTAGATATTTCCATGTTCATACATTTAGCGGTGTAGATATTTCCATGTTCATACAGATGGCGGTGTAGATATCTACATGTTCATACAGATGGCGGTGTAGATATTTCCATGTTCGCACGGATGGCAGTGTAGATATTTCCATGTTCATACAGGTGGCGGTGTAGATATTTCCATGTTTATACAGATAGCAGTGTAGTTATTTCCATGTTTATAGAGATAGCAGTGTAGATATTTCCATTTACATACAGATAGCTGTGTAGATATTTGCATGTTCATGCAGATAGCTGTGTAGATATTTCCATGTTCGCACAGATAGCGGTGTAGATATTTCCATGTTCATACAGATAGCAGTGTAGATATTTCCATGTTCATAGAGATAACGGTGTAGATATTTCCATGTTCATACAGATAGCCTTATAGATATTTCCATGTTCATACAGTTAGCGGTGTAGACATTTCCATGTTCATACAGATGGCGGTGTAGATATTTACATGTTCATACAGATGGCTGTGTAGATATTTCCATGTTCGTGCAGATGGCGGTGTAGATATTTCCATATTCATAGTGATGGCGTTGTAGATATTTCCGTGTTTATGCAGATAGCGGTATAGGTATTTCCATGTTTATAAAGATGGTGGTGTAGATATTTCCATGTTTATAGAGATGGCGGTCTAGATATTTCCATGTTTATAGAGATAGTGGTGTAGTTATTTCCAAGTTTATAGAGACAGAGTTGTAGATATTTCCATCTTTATACAGATAGCGGTGAAGACATTTCCATGTTTATACAGATAGAGGTGTAGATATTTCCATGTTTATACAGACAGCAGTGTAGATATTTCCATGTTTATAGAGATAGTGGTGTAGATAATTTCAATTTTATACAGAGAGCAGTGTAGATATTTCCAAATTCATACAGATAGCGGTGTAGATATTTCCACTTTTATAGAGATGGGGGTGTAGATATTTCCATGTTCATACAGATGGTGGTGTAGATATTTCCATGTTTATAGAGATGGCGGTGTAGATATTTTCATGTTTACACAGATGGCGGTGTAGATATTTCCATGTTTACACAGATAGCGGTGTAGACATTTCCATGTTTACACAGATGGCGGTGTAGACATTTACATGTTCACACAGATGGTGGTGTAGGTATTTCCATGTTCATACAGATGGCGGTGTAGATATTTCCATGTTCATACAGATAGCGGTGTAGATATTTCCATGTTCATACAGATAGCGGTGTAGATATTTCCATGTTCATACCAATAGCGGTGTAGATATTTCCATGTTCTTACAGTTAGCGGTGTAGATATTTCCATGTTCACACAGATGGCGGTTTAGATATTTACATGTTCATACAGATGGCGGTGTAGATATTTCCATGTTCGTACGGATGGCCGTGTAGATATTTTCATGTTCATACAGTTGGCGGTGTAGATATTTCCATGTTTATACAGATTGCAGTGTAGTTAGTTCCATGTTTATAGAGATAGCAGTGTGGATATTTCCATTGATATACAGATAGCTGTGTAGATACTTGCATGTTCTTACAGATAGCGGTGTAGATATTTCCATGTTCATACAGAAATCAGTGTAGATATTTCCATGTTCCTACAGATGGCGGTGTAGATATTTCCATGTTCATACAGATAACGGTGTAGATATTTCCATCTTCATACAGATAGCGGTGTAGATATTTCGATGTTCATACAGATGGCAGTGTAGATATTTCCATGTTCGTACAGATGGCGGTGTAGATATTTCCATGTTCATAGAGATGGCGGTGTAGATATTTCCATGTATATGCAGATAGCGGTATAGATAATTCCATGTTTATACAGATGGCGGTGTAGATATTTCCAAGTTTATAGAGATGGCGGTCTAGGTATTTCCATGTTTACAGAGATAGTGGTGTAGTTATTTTCAAGTTTATAGAGACAGCGTTGTAGATATTTCCATGTTTATACAGATAGCGGTGAAGATACTTCCATGTTTATACAGATAGCTGTGTAGACATTTCCATGTTTATACAGATAGCAGTGTAGATATTTCCATGTTTATAGAGATAGTGGTGTAGATAATTACAATTTTATACCGAGAGCAGTGTAGATATTTCCAAGTTCATACGGATAGCGGTGCAGATATTTCCACGTTTATAGAGATGGCGGTGTAGATATTTCCATGTTCGTACAGATGGCGGTGTAGATATTTCCATGTTCGTACAGATGGCGGTGTAGATATTTCCATGTTCATACAAATGGCGGTGTAGATATTTCCATGTTCATAGAAATGGCGGTGTAGATATTTCCATGTTCATACAAATGGCCGTGTAGATATTTCCATTTTCATAGAGATGGTGGTATAGATATTTCCATGTTTATACAGATAGCAGTGTAGTTATTTCCATGTTTATAGAGATAGCAGTGTAGATATTTTCATTGATATACAGATAGCTGTGTAGATATTTGCATGTTCATACAGATAGCGGTGTAGATATTTCCATGTTCATACAGATAGCGGTGTAGATATTTCCATGTTCATACAGATAGCGGTGTAGATATTTCTTTGTTCATACAGATAGCGGTGTTGATATTTCCATGTTCATACAGTTAGCGGTGTAGATATTTCCATGTTCATACAGATGGCGGTGTAGATATTTCCATGTTCATGCAGTTAGCGGTGTAGATATTTCCATGTTCATACAGATGGCAGTGTAGATATTTACATGTTCATACAGATGGCAGTGTAGATATTTCCATGTTCATACAGGTGGCGGTGTATATATTTCCATGTTTATACAGATAGCAGTGTAGTTATTTCCATGTTTATAGGGATAGCAGTTTAGATATTTCCATGTTCATACAGATAGCGGTGTAGATATTTTCATGTTCATACACATAGCGGTGTAGATATTTCCATGTTCATACAGATAACGGTGTAGATATTTCCATGTTCATACCGATAGCTTTGTAGATATTTCCATGTTCATACAGTTAGCGGTGTAGATATTTCCATGTTCATACAGATGGCGGTGTAGATATTTCCATGTTCATACAGATGGCGGTGTAGATATTTCCATGTTCGTACAGATGGCGCTGTAGATATTTCCATCTTCATAGAGATGGCGGTGTACATATTTCCATGTTTCTTCAGATAGCGGTATAGGTATTTCCATGTTTATACAGATTGTGGTGTAGGTATTTCCATGTTTATAGAGACGGCGGTCTAGATATTTCCATGTTTATAGAGATAGTGGTGTAGTTATTTCCAAGTTTATAGAGACAGCGTTGTAGATATTTCCATGTTTATACAGATAGCGGTGAAGATACTTCCATGTTTATACAGATAGCGGTGTAGATATTTCCATGTTTATACATATAGCCGTGTAGATATTTCCATGTTTATAGAGATAGTGGTGTAGATAATTCCAATTTTATACACATAGCAGTGTAGATATTTCCAAGTTCATACAGATAGTGGTGTAGATATTTCCACGTTTATAGAGATGGCGGTGTAGATATTTCCATTTTCATACAGGTGGCGGTGTAGATATTTCCATGTTCGTACGGATGGCAGTGTAGATATTTCCATGTTCGTACAGGTGGCGGTGTAGATATTTCCATGTTAATACAGATAGCAGTGTAGATATTTCCATGTTTATAGAGATAGCAATGTAGATATTTCCATTGATATACAGATAGCTGTGTAGATATTTCCATGTTCGTACAGATAGCGGTGTAGATATTTCCATGTTCATACAGATAACGGTGTAGATATTTCCATGTTCATACAGATAGCGGTGTAGATATTTCCATGTTCATACAGTTAGCCGTGTAGATATTTCCATGTTCATACAGATGGCGGTGTACTTATCTACATGTTCATACAGATGGCGGTGTAGATATTTCCATGTTCGTAAAGATGGCGGTGTAGATATTTCCATGTTCATGGAGATGGCGGTGTAGATATTTCCATGTTTATGCAGACAGCGGTATAGATATTTCCATGTTTATACAGATAGCGGTGTAGATATTTCCATGTTTATGGGGATGGCAGTGTAGATATTTCCATGTTTAAACACATGGCGGAGTAAATAATTCCATGTTCATAGACATGGCGGTGTAGGTATTTCCGTGTTCATACAAATGGCGGTGTGGATATTTCCATGTTCGTAGAGATGGCGGTGTAGATATTTCCATGTTTATACAGATAGCAGTGTAGTTATTTCCATGTTTATAGAGATAGCAGTGTAGATATTTCCATTGATATACAGATAGCTGTGTAGATATTTGCATGTTCATACAGATAGCGGTGTTGATATTTCCATGTTCATACAGATAGCGGTGTAGATATTTCCATGTTCATACAGATAGCGGTGTAGATATTTCCACGTTCATAGAGATGGCGGTGTAGATATTTCCATGTTCATACAGAAGGCGGTGTAGATATTTCCATGTTTATAGGGATGGCGGTGTAGACAATTTCATGTTTACACAGATGGCGGTGCAGATATTTCCATGTTTACACAGATAGCGGTGTAGACATTTCCATGTTTACACAGATAGCGGTGTGGATATTTCCTTGTTTATGCAGATGTCATTGTAGATATTTCCATGTTTATACAGATAGCGGTGCGGATATTTCCATGTTTATACAGATGGTTGGGCAGATATTTCCATGTTTATACAGATAGCGGTGTAGATATTTCCATCTTAATACAGATGGCGGTGTAGATATGTCCATGTTTGTACAGATGGCGGTGTAGATATTTCCATGTTCATACAGATGGCGGTGTAGATATTTCGAAGTTTATAGAGATAGCGCTGTAGTTATTTCCATATTTATAGAGAAATCTGTGTAGATATTTCCATGTATATTCAGATAGCTGTGTAGATATTTCCATGTTCATGGAGATAGCGGTGTAGATATTTCCATGTTCATCTAGATTCCGGTATACATATATCCATGTTCATACAGATGGCGGTGAAGATTTTTCCATGTTCATACAGATGGCGGTGTAGACATTTCCACGTTCATACAAATGGCGGTGTAGATATTTCCATGTTCATAGAGATGGCGGTGTAGATATTTCCATGTTCATACAAATGGCAGTGTAGATATTTCCATGTTCATAGAGATGACGGTGTAGATATTTCCATGCTTATACAGATAGCAGTGTAGTTATTTCCATGTTCATACATATAGCGGTGTAGATATTTCCATTGATATACAGATAGCGGTGTAGATATTTGCATGTTCATACAGATAGCGCTGTAGATATTTCCATGTTCATACAGATAGCGGTGTAGATATTTCCATGTTCATACAGATAGCGGTGTAGATATTTGCATGTTCATACAGATAGCGGTTTAGATATTTCCATGTTCATACAGATAGCGGTGTAGATATTTCCATGTTCATACAGTTAGCGGTGTAGATATTTCCATGTTCATACAGATGGCGGTGTAGATATTTACATGTTCATACAGATGGCGCTGTAGATACTTCCATGTTCATACAGATAGCGGTGTAGATATTTCCATGTTCATGCAGATGGCGGTGTAGATATTTCCATGTTCATACAGATAGCGGTGTAGATATTTCCATGTTCATACCCATAGCGGTGTAGATATTTCCATGTTCATACAGTTAGCGGTGTAGATATTTCCATGTTCCTACAGATGGCGGTGGAGATATTTCCATGTTCGTACAGATGGCGGTGTAGATATTTCCATGTTCATAGAGATGCCGGTGTAGATATTTCCATGTTTATGCAGATAGCGGTATAGATATTTCCATGTTTATACAGATGGTGGTTTAGATATTTCCATATTTATAGAGATGGCGGTCTAGATATTTCCATGTTTACAGAGATAGTGGTGTAGTTATTTCCAAATTTATAGAGACAGCGTTCTAGATATTTCCATGTTTATACAGATAGCGGTGTCGATATTTCCATGTTTATACAGATAGCAGTGTAGACATTTCCATGTTTATAGAGATAGTGGTGTATATAAATTCAATTTTATACCGAGAGCAGTGTATATATTTCCAAGTTCATACAGATAGCGGTGTAGATATTTCCACTTTTATAGAGATGGCAATGCAGATATTTCCATGTTCATACAGATGGCGGTGTTGATATTTCCATGTTCATACAAATGGCGGTGTAGATATTTCCATATTCAAACAGATGGCAGTGTAGATATTTCCATGTTCATACAGATAGCGGTGTAGATATTTCCATGTTCATACAGATAGCAGTGTAGATATTTCCATGTTCATACAGATGGCGGTGTAGATATTTCCATGTTCATACCAATAGCGGTGTAGATATTTCCATGTTCATACAGTTAGCGGTGTAGATATTTCCTTGTTCATACAGATGGCGGTGTAGATATTTACATGTTCATACAGATGGCGGTGTAGTTATCTCCATGTTTATGCAGATAGCGGTGTAGATATTTCCATGTTTATACAGATAGCGGTGCTGATATTTCCATGTTTTTACAGATATTTGGGCAGATATTTCCATGTTTATACAGATAGCGGTGTAGATATTTAAATCTTAATACAGATGGCGGTGTAGATATGTCTATGTTCGTACAGATGGCGGTGTAGATATTTCCATGTTCATACAGATGGTGGTGTAGATATTTCGAAGTTTATAGAGAGAGCGCTGTAGTTATTTCCATATTTATAGAGAAATCTGTGTAGATATTTCCATGTATATGCAGATAGCTGTGTAGATATTTCCATGTTCATGCAGATAGCGGTGTAGGTATTTCCATGTTCATCCAGATTCCGGTGTAGATATATCCATGTTCATACAGATGCTGGTGTAGATATTTACATGTTTATAGAGATGGTGGTGTACATATTTCCATGTTTATATAGAGTGCGGTTTAGATATTTCCATGTTCATACCGACGGCGGTGTATATATTTCCATGTTCATAGAGATGGCGGTGAAGATATTTCCATGTTCATACAGATGGCGGTGTAGATATTTCCATGTTCATACACATGGCGGTGTAGATATTTCCATGTTCATAGAGATGGCGGTGTAGATATTTCCATGTTCGTACGGATGGCAGTGTAGATATTTCCATGTTCGTACAGGTGGTGGTGTAGATATTTCCATGTTTATACAGATAGCAGTGTAGTTATTTCCATGTTTATAGAGATAGCAATGTAGATATTTCCATTGATATACAGATAGCTGTGTAGATATTTGCATGTTCATACAGATAGCGGTGTAGATATTTCCATGTTCGTACAGATAGAGGTGTAGATATTTCCATGTTCACACAGATAGCAGTGTAGATATTTCCACATTCATACAGATAACGGTGTAGATATTTCCATGTTCATACAGTTAGCGGTGTAGATATTTCCATGTTCGTACAGATGGCGGTGTAGATATTTCCAAGTTCATTAAGATGGCGGTATAGATATTTCCATGTTTATGCAGATAGCGGTATAGATATTTCCATGTTTATACAGATGGTGGTGTAGATATTTCCATGTTTATAGAGATGGCGGTCTAGATATTTCCATGTTTATAGAGATAGTGGTGTAGTTATTTCCAAGTTTATAGAGACAGCGTTGTAGATATTTCCATGTTTATACAGATAGCGGTGAAGGTATTTCCATGTTTATACAGATAGCGGTGTAGATATTTCCATGTTTATACAGATAGCAGTGTAGATATTTCCATGTTTATAGAGATAGTTGTGTAGATAATTTCAATTTTATACAGATAGCAGTGTAGATATTTCCAAGTTCATACAGATAGCGGTGTAGATATTTCCACCTTTATAGAGATGGCGGTGTAGATATTTCCACGTTCATACAGATGGCGGTGTAGATATTTCCATGTTTATAGAGATGGCGGTGTAGATATTTTCATGTTTACACAGATGGCGGTGTAGATATTTCCATGTTTACACAGATAGCGTTGTAGACATTTCCATGTTTACACAGATAGCGGTGTGGATATTTCCATGTTTATGCAGATAGCGGTGTAGATATTTCCATGTTTATACAGATAGCGGTGCTGATATTTCCATGTTTACACAGATAGCGGTGTGGATATTTCCATGTTTATGCAGATAGCGGTGTAGATATTTCCATGTTCATACAGATAGCGGGGTAGATATTTCCATGTTTATACAGATGGCGGTGTTGATATTTACATATTCATTCAGATGGCGGTGTAGATATTTCCATGTTTGTACAGATGGCGGTGTAGATATTTCCATGTTCATTAAGATGGCGGTGTAGATATTTCCATGTTTATACAGATAGCTGTGTAGTTATTTCCATGTTTATACAGATAGCTTTGTAGATATTTCCATTGTTTTACAGATAGCTGTGTAGATATTTGCATGTTCATACAGATAGCGCTGTAGATATTTCCATGTTCATACACATAGCGGTGTAGAAGTTTCCATGTTCATACAGATAACGGTGTAGATATTTCCAAGATCATGCAGACAGCGGTGTAGATATTTCCATGTTCACACAGATAGCGGTGTAGATATTTCCACGTTCATACAGTTAGCGGTGTAGATATTTCCATGTTCATGCAGATAGGGGTGTAGATATTTCCATGTTCATACAGATAGCGGTGTAGATATTTCCTTGTTCATACAGATAACGGTGTAGATATTTCCATGTTCATACAGATAGCGGTGTAGATATTTCCATGTTCATACAGTTAGCGGTGTAGATATTTCCATGTTTATACAGATGGCGGTGTTGATATTTACATATTCATTCAGATGGCGGTGTAGATATTTCCATGTTTGTACAGATGGCGTTGTAGATATTTCCATGTTCATTAAGATGGCGGTGTAGATATTTCCATGTTTATGCAGATAGCGGTATAGATATTTCCATGTTTAAACAGATGGTGATGTAGATATTTCCATGTTTATAGAGATGGCGGTCTACATATTTCCATGTTTATAGAGATAGTGGTGTAGTTATTTCCAAGTTTATAGAGACAGCGTTGTAGATATTTCCATGTTTATACAGATAGCGGTGAAGGTATTTCCATGTTTATACAGATAGCGGTGTAGATATTTCCATGTTTATACAGATAGCAGTGTAGATATTTCCATGTTTATAGAGATAGTTGTGAAGATAATTTCAATTTTATAGAGATAGCAGTGTAGATATTTCCAAGTTCATACAGATAGCGGTGTAGATATTTCCACCTTTATAGAGATGGCGGTGTAGATATTTCCATGTTCATACAGATGGCGGTGTAGATATTTCCATGTTTATAGAGATGGCGGTGTAGGTATTTTCATGTTTACACGGATGGCGGTGTAGATATTTCCATGTTTACACAGATGGCGGTGTAGACATTTCCATGTTTACACAGATAGCGGTGTGGATATTTCCATGTTTATGCAGATAGCGGTGTAGATATTTCCATGTTTATACAGATAGCGGTGCAGATATTTCCATGTTTTTACAGATATTTGGGCAGATATTTCCATGTTTATACAGATAGCGGTGTAGATATTTAAATCTTAATACAGATGGCGGTGTAGATATGTCTATGTTCGTACAGATGGCGGTGTAGATATTTCCATGTTCATACAGATGGTGGTGTAGATATTTCGAAGTTTATAGAGATAGCGCTGTAGTTATTTCCATATTTATAGAGAAATCTGTGTAGATATTTCCATGTATATGCAGATAGCTGTGTAGATATTTCCATGTTCATGCAGATAGCGGTGTAGATATTTCCATGTTCATCCAGATGCCGGTGTAGATATATCCATGTTCATACAGATGCTGGTGTAGATATTTACATGTTTATAGAGATGGTGGTGTAGATATTTCCATGTTTATATAGAGGGCGGTTTAGATATTTCCATGTTCATACCGATGGCGGTGTATATATTTCCATGTTCATAGAGATGGCGGTGAAGATATTTCCATGTTCATACAGATGGCGGTGTAGATATTTCCATGTTCATACAGTTAGCGGTGTAGATATTTCCTTGTTCATAGAGATGGCGTTGTAGATATTTACATGTTCATACAGATGGCGGTGTAGTTATCTCCATGTTTGTACAGATGGCGGTGTAGATATTTCCATGTTCATAGAGATGGCGGTGTAGATATTTCCATGTTTATGCAGATAGCGGTATTGACAATTTCATGTTTATACAGATGGTGGTGTAGATATTTCCATGTTTATAGAGATGGTGGTCTAGATATTTCCATGTTTACAGAGATAGTGGTGCAGTTAATTCCAAGTTTATAGAGACAGCGTTCTAGATATTTCCATGTTTATACAGATAGCGGTGTAGATATTTCCATGTTCATACAAATGGCAGTGTAGATATTTCCATGTTCATAGAGATGACGGTGTAGATATTTCCATGCTTATACAGATAGCAGTGTAGTTATTTCCATGTTCATACATATAGCGGTGTAGATATTTCCATGTTTATACAGATAGCAGTGTAGATATTTCCATGTTTATAGAGATAGTGGTGTAGATAATTTCAATTTTATTCCGAGAGCAGTGTAGATATTTCCAAGTTCATACAGATAGCGGTGTAGATATTTCCACGTTTATAGAGATGGCGGTGTAGATATTTCCATGTTCATACAGATGGTGGTGTAGATATTTCCATGTTCATACAAATGGCGGTGTAGATATTTCCATGTTCATAGAGATGGCGGTGTAGATGATTCCATGTTCATACAAATGGCGGTGTAGATATTTCCATGTTCATAGAGATGGCGGTGTAGATGATTCCATGTTCATGCAAATGGCGGTGTAGATATTTCCATGTTCATAGAGATTGCGGTGTAGATATTTCCATGTCTATACAGATAGCAGTGTAGTTATTTCCATGTTTATAGAGATAGCAGTGTAGATATTTTCATTGATATACAGATAGCTGTGTAGATATTTGCATGTTCATACAGATAGCGGTGTAGGTATTTCCATGTTCATACAGATAGCGGTGTAGATATTTCCATGTTCATACAGATAGCGGTGTAGATATTTCCATGTTCATACAGATAGCGGTGTAGATATTTCTTTGTTCATACAGATAGCGGTGTAGATATTTCCATGTTCATACCAATAGCGGTGTAGATATTTCCATGTTCATACAGTTAGCGGTGTAGATATTTCCTTGTTCATACAGATGGCGGTGTAGATATTTCCATGTTCGTGTGGATGGCAGTGTAGATATTTCCATCTTCATACAGATGGCGGTGTATTTATTTCCATGTTTATACAGATAGCAGTGTAGTTATTTCCATGTTTATAGAGATAGCAGTGTAGATATTTCCGTTGATATTCAGATAGCTGTGTAGATATTTGCATGTTCATACAGATAGCGGTGTAGATATTTCCATGTTCATACAGAGAGCGGTGTAGATATTTCCATGTTCATACAGATAGCTGTGTAGATATTCCCATGTTCATGCAGATAGCGGTGTAGATATTTCCATGTCCATACAGGTAGCGGTGTAGATATTGCCATGCCCATACAGATGGCGGTGTTGATATTTACATGTTCATACAGATGGTGGTGTAGATATTTCCAAGTTCGTACGGATGGCAGTATAGATATTTCCATGTTCATACAGGTGGCGGTGTAGATATTTCCATGTTTATACAGATAGCAGTGTAGTTTTTTCCATGTTTATAGAGATAGCAGTGTAGATATTTTCATTGATAAACAGATAGCTGTGTAGTTATGTGTATGTTCATACAGATAGCGGTGTTGATATTTCCATGTTCGTACAGATAGCAGTGAAGATATTTCCATGTTCATACAGATAGCGGTGTAGATATTTCCATGTTCATACAGATAACGGTGTAGATATTTCCATGTTCATACAGATAGCGGTGTAGATATTTCCATGTTCATACAGTTAGCGGTGTAGATATATCCATGTTCATACAGATGGTGGTGTAGATATTTACATGTTCATACAGATGGCGGTGTAGATATTTCCAAGTTCGTACAGATGGCGGTGTAGATATTTCCATGTTCATAGAGATGGCGGAGTAGATATTTCCATGTTTACGCAGATAGCGGTATTGATATTTCCATGTTTATACAGATGGTGGTGTAGATATTTCCGTGTTTATAGAGATGGCGGTCTAGGTATTTCCATGTTTACAGAGATAGTGGTGTAGTTATTTCCAAGTTTATAGAGAAGCGTTGTAGGTATTTCCATGTTTATGCAGATGGCGGTTTAGATATTTCAATGTTTATACAGAGAACGGTGTAGATATTTCCATGTTAACACAGATAGCGGTGTAGACATTTCCATGTTTACACAGATAGCGGTGTAGACATTTCCATGTTTACACAGTTAGCGGTGTGGATATTTCCATGTCTATACAGATAGCAGTGTAGTTATTTCCATGTTTATAGAGATAGCAGTGTAGATATTTTCATTGATATACAGATAGCTGTGTAGACATTTGCATGTTCATACAGATAGCGGTGTAGGTATTTCCATGTTTATGGAGATAGCGGTATAGATATTTCCATGTTTATACAGATGGTGGTGTAGATATTTCCATGTTTATAGAGATGGCGGTCTAGATATTTCCATGTTTATAGAGATAGTGGTGTAGTTATTTCCAAGTTTATAGAGACAGCGTTGTAGATATTTCCATGTTTATACAGATAGCGGTGAAGATATTTCCATGTTTATACAGATAGCGGTATAGATATTTCCATGTTTATACAGATAGCAGTGTATTTATTTCCATGTTTATAGAGATAGCAGTGTAGATGTTTCAATTGATATACAGATAGCTGTGTAGATATTTGCATGTTCATGCAGATAGCGGTGTAGATATTTCCATGTTAATACTAATAGCGGTGTAGATATTTCCATGTTCATACAGTTAGCGGTGTAGATATTTCAATGTTCATACAGATGGCGGTGTAGATATTTCCATGTTCATACAGATGGCGTTGTAGATATTAACATGGTCATACAGATGGCGGTGTAGATATTTCCATGTTTGTACGGATGGCAATGTAGATATTTCCATGTTCATACAGGTGGCGGTGTAGATATTCCCATGTTTTTACAGATAGCTGTGTAGATATTTCCATGTTTATAGAGATAGCAGTGTAGATATTTCCATTGATATCCATATAGCTTTGTAGATATTTGCATGTTCATACAGATAGCGGCGTAGATATTTCCATGTTCATACAGATAGAGGTGTAGATATTTCCATGTTCATACACATAGTGGTGTAGATATTTCCATGTTCATACAGATGGCGGTGTAGATATTTCCGTGTTCATACAAATGGCGGTGTAGATATTTCCATGTTCATAGCATGGCGGTGTTGATATTTCCATGTTTATACAGATAGCAATGTAGATATTTCCATGTTTATAGAGATAGCGGTGCAGATATTTCCATTGATATACAGATAGCTGTGTAGATATTTGCATGTTCATACAGATAACGGTGTAGATATTTCCATGTTCATATAGATAGCGGTGTAGATATTTCCATGTTCATACCCATAGCGGTGTAGATATTTCCATGTTCATACAGTTAGCGGTGTAGATATTTCCATGTTCCTACAGATGGCGGTGGAGATATTTCCATGTTCGTACAGATGGCGGTGTAGATATTTCCATGTTCATAGAGATGCCGGTGTAGATATTTCCATGTTTATGCAGATAGCGGTATAGATATTTCCATGTTTATACAGATGGTGGTTTAGATATTTCCATATTTATAGAGATGGCGGTCTAGATATTTCCATGTTTACAGAGATAGTGGTGTAGTTATTTCCAAATTTATAGAGACAGCGTTCTAGATATTTCCATGCTTATACAGATAGCGGTGTCGATATTTCCATGTTTATACAGATAGCAGTGTAGACATTTCCATGTTTATAGAGATAGTGGTGTATATAAATTCAATTTTATACCGAGAGCAGTGTATATATTTCCAAGTTCATACAGATAGCGGTGTAGATATTTCCACTTTTATAGAGATGGCAATGCAGATATTTCCATGTTCATACAGATGGCGGTGTAGATATTTCCATGTTCATACAAATGGCGGTGTAGATATTTCCATATTCAAACAGATGGCGGTGTAGATATTTCCATGTTCATACAGATAGCGGTGTAGATATTTCCATGTTCATACAGATAGCAGTGTAGATATTTCCATGTTCATACAGATGGCGGTGTAGATATTTCCATGTTCATACCAATAGCGGTGTAGATATTTCCATGTTCATACAGTTAGCGGTGTAGATATTTCCTTGTTCATACAGATGGCGGTGTAGATATTTACATGTTCATACAGATGGCGGTGTAGTTATCTCCATGTTTGTACAGATGGCGGTGTAGATATTTCCATGTTCATAGAGATGGCGGTGTAGATATTTCCATGTTTATGCAGATAGCGGTATTGACAATTTCATGTTTATACAGATGGTGGTGTAGATATTTCCATGTTTATAGAGATGGTGGTCTAGATATTTCCATGTTTACAGAGATAGTGGTGCAGTTAATTCCAAGTTTATAGAGACAGCGTTCTAGATATTTCCATGTTTATACAGATAGCGGTGTAGATATTTCCATGTTCATACAAATGGCAGTGTAGATATTTCCATGTTCATAGAGATGACGGTGTAGATATTTCCATGCTTATACAGATAGCAGTGTAGTTATTTCCATGTTCATACATATAGCGGTGTAGATATTTCCATGTTTATACAGATAGCAGTGTAGATATTTCCATGTTTATAGAGATAGTGGTGTAGATAATTTCAATTTTATTCCGAGAGCAGTGTAGATATTTCCAAGTTCATACAGATAGCGGTGTAGATATTTCCACGTTTATAGAGATGGCGGTGTAGATATTTCCATGTTCATACAGATGGTGGTGTAGATATTTCCATGTTCTTACAAATGGCGGTGTAGATATTTCCATGTTCATAGAGATGGCGGTGTAGATATTTCCATGTCTATACAGATAGCAGTGTAGTTATTTCCATGTTTATAGAGATAGCAGTGTAGATATTTTCATTGATATACAGATAGCTGTGTAGATATTTGCATGTTCATACAGATAAAGGTGTAGATATTTCCATGTTCATACAGATAGCGGTGTAGATATTTCCATGTTCATACAGATAGCGGTGTAGATATTTCCATGTTTTACAGATAGCGGTGTAGATATTTCCATGTTCATACAGATAGGTGTGTAGATATTTCCATGTTTATAGAGATGGCGGTCTAGATATTTCCATGTTTATAGAGATAGTGGTGTAGTTATTTCCGAGTTTATAGAGACAGCATTGTAGATATTTCCATGTTTATACAGATAGCCGTGAAGGTATTTCCATGTTTATACAGATAGCGGTGTAGATATTTCCATGTTTATACAGATAGCAGTGTAGATATTTCCATGTTTATAGAGATAGTTGTGTAGATAATTTCAATTTTATACAGATAGCAGTGTAGATATTTCCAAGTTCATACAGATAGCGGCGTAGATATTTCAACGTTTATAGAGATGGTAGTGTAGATATTTCCATGTTCATACAGATGGTGGTGTAGATATTTCCATGTTTTTAGAGATGGCGGTGTAGATATTTTCATGTTTACACAGATGGCGGTGTAGATATTTCCATGTTTACACAGATAGCGGTGTAGACATTTCCATGTTTACACAGATAGTGGTGTGGATATTTCCATGTTTATGCAGATAGCTGTGTAGATATTTCCATGTTTATACAGATATCAGTGCGGATATTTCCATGTTTATACAGATAGTTGGGCAGAGATTTCCATGTTTATACAGATAGCAGTGTAGATATTTCCATCTTAATACAGATGGCGGTGTAGATATGTCTATGTTCGTACAGATGGCGGTGTAGATATTTCCATGTTCATAGAGATGGCGGTGTAGGTATTTCCATGTTTGTACAGATAGGAGTGTAGTTATTTCCATGTTTATAGAGATAGCAGTGTAGATATTTCCATTGATATACAGATAGCTGTGTAGATATTTACATGTTCATACAGATGGCGGTGTAGGTATTTCCATGTTCGTACGGATGGCAGTGTAGATATTTCCATGTTCGTACAGGTGGCGGTGTAGATATTTCCATGTTTATACAAATAGCAGTGTAGTTATTTCAATGTTTATAGAGATAGCAATGTAGATATTTCCATTGATATACATATAGCTGTGTAGATATTTGCATGTTCATACAGATAGCGGTGTAGATATTGCCATATTCATACAGATAGAGGTGTAGATATCTCCATGTTCATACAGATAGCAGTGTAGATATTTCCATGTTCATACTGATAACGGTGTAGATATTTCCATGTTCATACAGATAGCGGTGTAGATATTTCCATGTTCATACAGTTAGCGGTGTAGATATTTCCATGTTCATACAGATGGCGGTGTAGATATTTACATGTTCATACAGATGACGTTGTAGATAATTCCATGTTCGTACAGATGGCGGGGAAGATATTTCCATGTTCATAGAGATGGCGTTGTAGATATTTCCATGTTTATGCAGATAGCGGTATAGATATTTCCATGTTTATACAGATGGTGGTGTAGATATTTCCATGTTTATAGAGATGGCGGTCTAGATATTTCCATGTTTATAAAGATAGTGGTGTAGTTATTTCCAAGTTTATAGAGACAGCGTTGTAGATATTTCCATGTTTATACAGATAGCGGTGAAGATATTTCCATGTTTATACAGATAGCGGTATAGATATTTCCATGTTTATACAGATAGCAGTGTATTTATTTCCATGTTTATAGAGATAGCAGTGTAGATGTTTCAATTGATATACAGATAGCTGTGTAGATATTTGCATGTTCATGCAGATAGCGGTGTAGATATTTCCATGTTAATACTGATAGCGGAGTAGATATTTCCATGTTCATACAGTTAGCGGTGTAGATATTTCAATGTTCATACAGATGGCTGTGTAGATATTTCCATGTTCATACAGATGGCGGTGTAGATATTTACATGGTCATACAGATGGCGGTGTAGATATTTCCATGTTTGTACGGATGGCAATGTAGATATTTCCATGTTCATACTGGTGGCGGTGTAGATATTCCCATGTTTTTACAGAGAGCTGTGTAGATATTTCCATGTTTATACAGATAGCAGTGTAGTTATTTCAATGTTTATAGAGATAGCAATGTAGATATTTCCATTGATATCCATATAGCTTTGTAGATATTTGCATGTTCATACAGATAGCGGCGTAGATATTTCCATGTTCATACAGATAGAGGTGTAGATATTTCCATGTTCATACACATAGCGATGTAGATATTTCCATGTTCATAGAGATAACGGGGTAGATATTTCCATGATCATACAGATAGCGGTGTAGATATTTCCATGTTCATACAGTTATCGGTGTAGATATTTCCATGTTCATACATATGGCGGTGTATATATTTACATGTTCATACAGATGGCGTTGTAGATATTTCCATGTTTGTACAGATGGCGGTGTAGTTATTTCCATGTTCATAGAGATGGCTGGGTAGATATTTCCATGTTTATGCAGATAGAGGTATTGATATTTTCATGTTTATACAGATGGTGGTGTAGATATTCCCATGTTTATAGAGATGGCGGTCTAGATATTTCCATGTTTATAGAGATAGTGGTGTAGTTATTTCCAAGTTTATAGAGACAGCGTTGTAGATATTTCCAGGTTTATACAGATAGCGGTGAAGATATTTCCATGTTTATACAGATAGTGGTGTAGATATTTCCATGTTTATACAGATAGCAGTGTAGATATTTCCATGTTTATAGAGATAGTGGTGTAGATAATTTCAGTTTTATACAGATAGCAGTGTAGATAATTCCAAGTTCATACAGTTAGCGGTGTAGATATTTCCATGTTCATACATATGGCGGTGTAGATATTTACATGTTCATACAGATGGCGGTGTAGATATTTCCATGTTCGTACGGATGGCAGTGTAGATATTTCCATGTTCATACAGGTGGCGGTGTAGATATTCCCCTGTTTTTACAGATAGCTGTGTAGTTATTTCCGTGTTTATAGAGATAGCAGGGTAGATATTTCCATTGATATACAGATAGCTGTGTAGATATTTACATGTTCATAGAGATGGCGGTGTAGATATTTCCATGTTCTTACGGATGGCAGTGTAGATATTTCCATGTTCGTACAGGTGGCGGTGAAGATATTCCATGTTTATACAAATTGCAGTGTAGTTATTTCAATGTTTATAGAGATAGCAATGTAGATATTTCCATTGATATACATATAGCTGTGTAGATATTTCCATGTTCATACAGATAGCGGTGTAGATATTTCCATGTTCATACAGATGGCGGTGTAGATATTTACATGTTCATACAGATGGCGGTGTAGATATTTCCATGTTCGTACGGATGGCAGTGTAGATATTTCCATGTTCATACAGGTGGCGGTGTAGATATTTCCATGTTCATACAGATAGCAGTGTAGTTATTTCCATGTTTATAGAGATAGCAGTGTAGATATTTCCATTGATATACAGATAGCTGTGTAGATATTTACATGTTCATACAGATGGCGGTGTAGATATTTCCATGTTCTTACGGATGGCAGTGTAGATATTTCCATGTTCGTACAGGTGGCGGTGAAGATATTCCATGTTTATACAAATAGCAGTGTAGTTATTTCAATGTTTATAGAGATAGCAATGAAGATATTTCCATTGATATACATATAGCTGTGTAGATATTTGCATGTTCATACAGATAGCGGTGTAGATATTGCCATGTTCATACAGATAGAGGTGTAGATATTTCCATGTTCATACAGATAGCGGTGTAGATATTTCCATGTTCATACAGATAACGGTGTAGATATTTCCATGTTCATACAGATGGCGGTGTAGATATTTCCATGTTTTTAGAGATGGCGTTGTAGATATTTTCATGTTTACACAGATGGCGGTGGAGATACTTCCATGTTTACACAGATAGCGTTGTAGACATTTCCATGTTTACACAGATAGCGGTGTGTATATTACCACGTTTATGCAGATAGCGGTGTAGATATTTCCATGTTTATGCAGATAGCGGTGCGGATATTTCCATGTTTATACAGATAGTTTGGCAGATATTTCCATGTTTATGCAGATTGCGGTGTAGATATTTCCATCTTAATACAGATGGCGGTGTAGATATGTCTATGTTCGTACAGATGGCGATGTAGATATTTGCATGTTCTTAGGGATGGCAGTGTAGATATTTCGAAGTTTATAGAGATAGCGCTGTAGTTATTTCCAAATTTATAGAGAAATCTGTGTAGATATTTCCATGTATATGCAGATAGTTGTGTAGATATTTCCATGTTCATGCAGATAGCGGTGTAGATATTTCCATGTTCATCCAGATGCCGGTGTAGATATATCCATGTTCATACAGATGGCGGTGAAGATATTTCCATGTTCATACAGATGGCGGTGTAGATATTTCCATGTTCATACACATGGCGGTGTAGATATATCCATGTTCATAGAGATGGCGCTGTAGATATTTCTATGTTCTTACAAATGGCGGTGTAGATATTTCCATATTCATAGAGATGGCGGTGTAGATATTTCCATGTTTATACAGATAGCAGTGTAGATATTTCCATGTTTATAGAGATAGCAGTGTAGATATTTCCATTGATATACAGATAGCTGTGTAGATATTTGCATGTTCATACAGATAGCGGTGTAGATATTTCCATGTTCATACTGATAGCGGTGTAGATATTTCCATGTTCATACAGTTAGCGGTTTAGATATTTCCATGTTCATACAGATGGCGGTGTAGATATTTCCATGTTCATACAGATGGCCGTGTAGATATTTACATGTTCATACAGATGGCGGTGTAGATATTTCCATGTTCGTACGGATTGCAGTGTAGATATTTCCATGTTCATACAGGTGGCGGTGTAGATATTCCCCTGTTTTTACAGATAGCTGTGTAGTTATTTCCGTGTTTATAGAGATAGCAGGGTAGATATTTCCATTGATACACAGATAGCTGTGTAGATATTTGCATGTTCATACAGATAGCGGTGTAGATATTTCCCTGTTCATACAGATAGCGGTGAAGATATTTCCATGTTCTCACAGATAGCGGTGTAGATATTTCCATGTTCATACAGTTAGCGGTGTAGATATTTCCATGTTCATGCAGATGGCGGTGTAGATATTTCCAAGTTCATCGAGATGCCGGTGTAGATATATCCATGTTCATACAGCTGGCGGTGAAGGTATTTCCATGTTCATACAGATGGGGGTGTAGATATTTCCATGTTCATACACATGGTTGTGTAGATATTTCCATGTTCATAGAGATGGCGGTGTAGATATTTCCATGTTTATACAGATAGCAGTGTAGATATTTCCATGTTTGTAGAGATAGTGGTGTAGATAATTTCAATTTTATACAGATAGCAGTTTAGATAATTCCAAGTTCCTACAGGTAGCGGTGTAGATATTTCCACGTTTATAGAGATGGCGGTGTAGATATTTCCATGTTCATACAGATGGCGGTGTAGATATTTCCATGTTTTTAGAGATGGCGGTGTAGATATTTTCATGTTTACACAGATGTCGGTGGAGATACTTCCATGTTTACACAGATAGCGTTGTAGACATTTCCATGTTTACACAGATAGCGGTGTGTATATTTCCACGTTTATGCAGATAGCGGTGTAGATATTTCCATGTTTATACAGATAGCGGTGCGGATATTTCCATGTTTATACAGATAGTTGGGCAGATATTTCCATGTTTATACAGATAGCGGTGTAGATATTTCCATCTTAATACAGATGGCGGTGTAGATATGTCTATGTTCGTACAGATGGCGGTGTAGATATTTGCATGTTCATAGGGATGGCGGTGTAGATATTTCGAAGTTTATAGAGATAGCGCTGTAGTTATTTCCAAATTTATAGAGAAATCTGTGTAGATATTTCCATGTATATGCAGATAGTTGTGTAGATATTTCCATGTTCATGCAGATAGCGGTGTAGATATATCCATGTTCATACAGATGGCGGTGAAGATATTTCCATGTTCATACAGATGGCGGTGTAGATATTTCCATGTTCATACACATGGCGGTGTAGATATATCCATGTTCATAGAGATGGCGCTGTAGATATTTCCATGTTCATACAAATGGCGGTGTATATATTTCCATATTCATAGAGATGGCGGTGTAGATATTTCCATGTTTATACAGATAGCAGTGTAGATATTTCCATGTTTATAGAGATAGCAGTGTAGATATTTCCATTGATATACAGAAAGCTGAGTAGATATTTGCATGTTCATACAGATAGCGGTGTAGATATTTCCATGTTCATACTGATAGCGGTGTAGATATTTCCATGTTCATACAGTTAGCGGTGTAGATATTTCCATGTTCATACAGATGGCGGTGTAGATATTTCCATGTTCGAACGGATGGCAGTGTAGATATTTCCATGTTCATACAGGTGGCGGTGTAGATATTCCCCTGTTTTTACAGATAGCTGTGTAGTTATTTCCGTGTTTATAGAGATAGCAGGGTAGATATTTCCATTGATATACAGATAGCTGTGTAGATATTTGCATGTTCATACAGATAGCGGTGTAGATATTTCCATGTTCTCACAGATAGCGGTGTAGATATTTCCATGTTCATACAGTTAGCGGTGTAGATATTTCCATGTTCATGCAGATAGCGGTGTAGATATTTCCATGTTCATCCAGATGCCGGTGTAGATATATCAATGTTCATACAGATGGCGGTGAAGATATTTCCATGTTCATACAGAAGGCGGTGTAGATATTTCCATGTTCATACACATGGCGGTGTAGATATTTCCATGTTCATAGAGATGGTGGTGTAGATATTTCCATGTTCATACAAATGGCGATGTAGATATTTCCATGTTCATAGAGATGGCGGTGTAGATATTTCCATGTTTGTACAGATAGCAGTGTAGTTATTTCCATGTTTATAGAGATAGCAGTGTAGATATTTCCCTTGATATACAGATAGCTGTGTAGATATTTCCATGTTCATACAGATAGCGGTGCAGATATTTCCATGTTCATACAGATAGCTGTGTAGATATTTCCATGTTCATACAGATAGCGGTGTAGTTATTTCCATGTTCATACAGTTAGCGGTGTAGATATTTCCATGTTCATACAGATGGCGGTGTAGATATTTCCATGTTCATACAGACGGCGGTGTAGATATTTACATGTTCATACAGATGGCGGTGTAGATATTTCCATGTTCATACGGATGGCAGTGTAGATATTTCCATGTTCATACAGGTGGCAGTGTAGATATTTCCATGTTCATACAGATAGCAGTGTAGTTATTTCCATGTTTATTGAGATAGCAGTGTAGATATTTCCATTGATATACAGATAGCTGTGTAGATATTTCCATGTTCATACAGATAGCGGTGCAGATATTTCCATGTTCATACAGATAGCTGTGTAGATATTTCCATGTTCATACAGATAGCGGTGTAGTTATTTCCATGTTCATACAGTTAGCTTTGTAGATATTTCCATGTTCATACAGATGGCGGTGTAGATATTTCCATGTTCATACAGATGGCGGTGTAGATATTTACATGTACATACAGATGGCCGTGTAGATATTTCCATGTTTATACAGATAGCGGTGCGGATATTTCCATGTTTATACAGATAGTTGGGCAGATATTTCCATTTTTATACAGATAGCGGTGTAGATATTTCCATCTTAATACAGATGGCGGTGTAGATATTTCCATGTTCGTACGGATGGCAGTGTAGGTATTTCCATGTTCATACAGGTGGCGGTGTAGATATTCCCCTGTTTTTACAGATAGCTGTGTAGTTATTTCCGTGTTTATAGAGATAGCAGGGTAGATATTTCCATTGATATACAGATAGCTGTGTAGATATTTGCATGTCCATACAGATAGCGGTGTAGATATTTCCCTGTTCATACAGATAGCGGTGTAGATATTTCCATGTTCATACACATAGCGGTGTAGATATTTCCATGTTCATACAGATAACGGTGTAGATATTTGCATGTTCATACAGATAGCGGTGTAGATATTTCCATGTTCATACAGATAGCTGTGTAGATATTTCCATGTTCATACAGATAGCGGTGTAGTTATTTCCATGTTCATACAGTTAGCGGTGTAGATATTTCCATGTTCATACAGATGGCGGTGTAGATATTTACATGTTCATACAGATGGCCGTGTAGATATTTCCATGTTCGTACGGATGGCAGTGTAGATATTTCCATGTTCATACAGGTGGCGGTGTAGATATTTCCATGTTCATACAGATAGCAGTGTAGTTATTTCCATGTTTATAGAGATAGCAGTGTAGATATTTCCACTGATATACAGATAGCTGTGTAGATATTTACATGTTCATGCAGATGGCGGTGTAGATATTTCCATGTTCGTACGGATGGCAGTGTAGATATTTCCATGTTCGTACAGGTGGCGGTGTAGATATTTCCATGTTTATACAAATAGCAGTTTAGTTATTTCAATGTTTATAGAGATAGCAATGTAGATATTTCCATTGATATACATATAGCTGTGTAGATATTTGCATGTTCATACAGATAGCGGTGTAGATATTGCCATGTTCATACAGATAGAGGTGAAGATATTTCCATGTTCATACAGATAGCGGTGTAGATATTTCCATGTTCATACAGATAGTGGTGTAGATATTTCCATGTTCATACAGTTAGCGGTGTAGATATTTCCATGTTCATACAGTTGGCGGTGTAGATATTTACATGTTCATACAGATGGCGTTGTAGATATTTCCATGTTCGTACAGATGGAGGGGAAGATATTTCCATGTTCATAGAGATGGCGTTGTACATATTTCCATGTTTATGCAGATAGCGGTATAGATATTTCCATGTTTATACAGATGGTGGTGTAGATATTTCCATGTTTATAGAGATGGCGGTCTAGATATTTCCATGTTTATAGAGATAGTGGTGTAGTTATTTCCAAGTTTATAGAGACAGCGTTGTAGATATTTCCATGTTTATACAGATAGCGGTGAAGATATTTCCATGTTTATACAGATAGCGGTATAGATATTTCCATGTTTATACAGATAGCAGTGTAGATATTTCCATGTTTATAGAGATAGTTGTGTAGATAATTTAAATTTTATACAGATAGCAGTGTAGGTAATTCCAAGTTCATACTGGTAGCGGTGTAGATATTTCCACGTATATAGAGATGGCGGTGTAGATATTTCCAAGTTCATACAGATGGCGGTGTAGATATTTCCGTGTTTTTAGAGATGGCGGTGTAGATATTTTCATGTTTACACAGATGGCGGTGGAGATACTTCCATGTTTGCACAGATAGCGTTGTAGACATTTCCATGTTTACACAGATAGCGGTGTGTATATTTCCACGTTTATGCAGATAGCGGTGTAGATATTTCCATGTTTATACAGATAGCGGTGCGGATATTTCCATGTTTATACAGATAGTTGGGCAGATATTTCCATGTTTATACAGATAGCGGTGTAGATATTTCCATGTTTATACAGATAGCTGGGCAGATATTTCCATGTTTATACAGATAGCGGTGTAGATATTTCCATCTTAATACAGATGGCGGTTTAGATATGTCTATGTTCGTACAGATGGCGGTGTAGATATTTGCATGTTCTTAGGGATGGCGGTGTAGATATTTCGAAGTTTATAGAGATAGCGCTGTAGTTATTTCCAAATTTATAGAGAAATCTGTGTAGATATTTCCATGTATATGCAGATAGTTGTGTAGATATTTCCATGTTCATGCAGATAGCGGTGTAGA
This sequence comes from Gorilla gorilla gorilla, assembly GCF_029281585.2. Lineage (NCBI taxonomy): Eukaryota > Metazoa > Chordata > Mammalia > Primates > Hominidae > Gorilla > Gorilla gorilla. Next base: position 3,891,510 of record NC_073227.2, on the reverse strand, counting down.
TATTTCCATGTTCATCCAGATGCCAGTGTAGATATATCCATGTTCATACAGATGGCGGTGAAGATATTTCCATGTTCATACAGATGGCGGTGTAGATATTTCCATGTTCATACACATGGCGGTGTAGATATATCCATGTTCATAGAGATGGCGCTGTAGATATTTCCATGTTCTTAATAATGGCGGTGTAGATATTTCCATGTTCATACAAATGGCGGTGTAGATATTTCCATGTTCATAGAGATTGCGGTGTAGATATTTCCAAGTTTGTACAGATAGCAGTGTAGTTATTTCCATGTTTATAGAGATAGCAGTGTAGATATTTCCCTTGATATACAGATGGCTGTGTAGATGTTTCCATGTTCATACAGATAGCGGTGCAGATATTTCCATGTTCATACAGATAGCTGTGTAGATATTTCCATGTTCATACAGATAGCGGTGTAGTTATTTCCATGTTCATACAGTTAGCGGTGTAGATATTTCCATGTTCATACAGATGGCTGTGTAGATATTTCCATGTTCATACAGATGGCGGTGTAGATATTTACATGTTCATACAGATGGCGGTGTAGATATTTCCATGTTCGTACGGATGGCAGTGTAGATATTTCCATGTTCATACAGGTGGCGGTGTAGATATTTCCATGTTCATACAGATAGCAGTGTAGTTATTTCCATGTTTATAGAGATAGCAGTGTAGATATTTCCACTGATATACAGATAGCTGTGTAGATATTTACATGTTCATACAGATGGCGGTGTAGATATTTCCATGTTCGTACGGATGGCAGTGTAGATATTTCCATGTTCGTACAGGTGGCGGTGTAGATATTTCCATGTTTATACAAATAGCAGTGTAGTTATTTCAATGTTTATTGAGATAGCAATGTAGATATTTCCATTGATATACATATAGCTGTGTAGATATTTGCATGTTCATACAGATAGCGGTGTAGATATTGCCATGTTCATACAGATAGAGGTGTAGATATTTCCATGTTCATACAGATAGCGGTGTAGATATTTCCATGTTCATACAGATAACGGTGTAGATATTTCCATGTTCATACAGATGGCGGTGTAGATATTTCCATGTTTTTAGAGATGGCGGTGTAGATATTTTCATGTTTACACAGATGGCGTTGGAGATACTTCCATGTTTACACAGATAGCGTTGTAGACATTTCCATGTTTACACAGATCGCGGTGTGTATATTTCCACGTTTATGTAGATAGCGGTGTAGATATTTCCATGTTTATACAGATAGCGGTGCGGATATTTCCATGTTTATACAGATAGTTGGGCAGATATTTCCATGTTTATACAATTAGCGGTTTAGATATTTCCATCTTAATACAGATGGCGGTGTAGATATGTCTATGTTCGTACAGATGTCGGTGTAGATATTTGCATGTTCATAGGGATGGCGGTGTAGATATTTCGAAGTTTATAGAGATAGCGCTGTAGTTATTTCCAAATTTAAAGAGAAATCTGTGTAGATATTTCCATGTATATGCAGATAGTTGTGTAGATATTTCCATGTTCATGCAGATAGCGGTGAAGATATTTCCATGTTCATCCAGATGCCGGTGAAGATATATCCATGTTCATACAGATGGCGGTGAAGATATTTCCATGTTCATACAGATGGCGGTGTAGATATTTCCATGTTCATACACATGGCGGTGTAGATATTTCCATGTTCATACACATGGCGGTGTAGATATATCCATGTTCATAGAGATGGCGCTGTAGATATTTCCATGTTCATACAAATGGCGGTGTAGATATTTCCATATTCATAGAGATGGCGGTGTAGATATTTCCATGTTTATACAGATAGCAGTGTAGATATTTCCATGTTTATAGAGATAGCAGTGTAAATACTTCCATTGTTATACAGATAGCTGTGTAGATATTTGCATGTTCATACAGATAGCGGTGTAGATATTTCCATGTTCATACTGATAGCGGTGTAGATATTTCCATGTTCATACAGTTAGCGGTGTAGATATTTCCATGTTCATACAGATGGCGGTGTAGATATTTCCATGTTCATACAGATGGCCGTGTAGATATTTACATGTTCATACAGATGGCGGTGTAGATATTTCCATGTTCGTTACGGGTGGCAGTGTAGATATTTCCATGTTCATACAGGTGGCGGTGTAGATATTCCCCTGTTTTTACAGATAGCTGTGTAGTTATTTCCGTGTTTATAGAGATAGCAGGGTAGATATTTCCATTGATATACAGATAGCTGTGTAGATATTTGCATGTTCATACTGATAGCGGTGTAGATATTTCCCTGTTCATACAGATAGCGGTGTAGATATTGCCATGTTCATACAGATAGAGGTGAAGATATTTCCATGTTCATACAGATAGCGGTGTAGATATTTCCATGTTCATACACATAGCGGTGTAGATATTTCCATGTTCATACTGATAACGGTGTAGATATTTGCATGTTCATACAGATAGCGGTGTAGATATTTCCATGTTCTCACAGATAGCGGTGTAGATATTTCCATGTTCATACAGTTAGCGGTGTAGATATTTCCATGTTCAGGCAGATAGCGGTGTAGATATTTCCATGTTCATCCAGATGCTGGTGTAGATATATCCATGTTCATACATAAGGCGGTGAAGATATTTCCATGTTCATACAGATGGCGGTGTAGATATTTCCATGTTCATACACATGGCGGTGTAGATATTTCCATGTTCATAGAGATGGCGGTGTAGATATTTACATGTTCATACAGATGGCGTTGTAGATATTTCCATGTTCGTACAGATGGCGGGGAAGATATTTCCATGTTCATAGAGATGGCGTTGTAGATATTTCCATGTTTATGCAGATAGCGGTATAGATATTTCCATGTTTATACAGATGGTGGTGTAGATACTTCCATGTTTATAGAGATGGCAGTCTAGATATTTCCATGTTTATAGAGATAGTGGTGTAGTTATTTCCAAGTTTATAGAGACAGCGTTGTAGTTATTTCCATGTTTATACAGATAGCGGTGAAGATATTTCCTTGTTTATACAGATAGCGGTATAGATATTTCCATGTTTATACAGATAGCAGTGTAGATATTTCCATGTTTATAGAGATAGTGGTGTAGATAATTTCAATTTTATACAGATAGCAGTGTAGATAATTCCAAGTTCATACAGGTAGCGGTGTAGATATTTCCACGTTTATAGAGATGGCGGTGTAGATATTTCCATGTTCATACAGATGGCGGTGTAGATATTTCCATGTTTTTAGAGATGGCGGTGTAGATATTTTCATGTTTACACAGATGGCGGTGGAGATATTTCCATGTTTGCACAGATAGCGGTGTAGACATTTCCATGTTTACACAGATAGCGGTGTGGATATTTCCACGTTTATGCAGATAGCGGTGTAGATATTTCCATGTTTATACAGATAGCGGTGCGGATATTTCCATGTTTATACAGATAGTTGGGCAGATATTTCCATGTTTATACAGATAGCGGTGTAGATATTTCCATCTTAATACAGATGGCGGTGTAGATATGTCTATGTTCGTACAGATGGCGGTGTAGATATTTGCATGTTCATAGGGATGGCGGTGTAGATATTTCGAAGTTTATAGAGATAGCGCTGTAGTTATTTCCAACTTTATAGAGAAATCTGTGTAGATATTTCCATGTATATTCAGATAGCTGTGTAGATATTTCCATGTTCATGGAGATAGCGGTGTAGATATTTCCATGTTCATCTAGATTCCGGTATACATATATCCATGTTCATACAGATGGCGGTGAAGATTTTTCCATGTTCATACAGATGGCGGTGTAGACATTTCCACGTTCATACAAATGGCGGTGTAGATATTTCCATGTTCATAGAGATGGCGGTGTAGATATTTCCATGTTCATACAAATGGCAGTGTAGATATTTCCATGTTCATAGAGATGACGGTGTAGATATTTCCATGCTTATACAGATAGCAGTGTAGTTATTTCCATGTTCATACATATAGCGGTGTAGATATTTCCATTGATATACAGATAGCGGTGTAGATATTTGCATGTTCATACAGATAGCGGTGTAGATATTTCCATGTTCATACAGATAGCGGTGTAGATATTTCCATGTTCATACAGATAGCGGTGTAGATATTTGCATGTTCATACAGATAGCGGTGTAGATATTTCCATGTTCATACAGATAGCGGTGTAGATATTTCCATGTTCATACAGTTAGCGGTGTAGATATTTCCATGTTCATACAGATGGCGGTGTAGATATTTACATGTTCATACAGATGGCGCTGTAGATACTTCCATGTTCATACAGATAGCGGTGTAGATATTTCCTTGTTCATGCAGATGGAGGTGTAGATATTTCCATGTTCATACAGATAGCGGTGTAGCTATTTCCATGTTCATACCCATAGCGGTGTAGATATTTCCATGTTCATACAGTTAGCGGTGTAGATATTTCCATGTTCCTACAGATGGCGGTGGAGATATTTCCATGTTCGTACAGACGGCGGTGTAGATATTTCCATGTTCATAGAGATGCCGGTGTAGATATTTCCATGTTTATGCAGATAGCGGTATAGATATTTCCATGTTTATACAGATGGTGGTTTAGATATTTCCATATTTATAGAGATGGCGGTCTAGATATTTCCATGTTTACAGAGATAGTGGTGTAGTTATTTCCAAATTTATAGAGACAGCGTTCTAGATATTTCCATGTTTATACAGATAGCGGTGTCGATATTTCCATGTTTATACAGATAGCAGTGTAGACATTTCCATGTTTATAGAGATAGTGGTGTATATAAATTCAATTTTATACCGAGAGCAGTGTATATATTTCCAAGTTCATACAGATAGCGGTGTAGATATTTCCACTTTTATAGAGATGGCAATGCAGATATTTCCATGTTCATACAGATGGCGGTGTAGATATTTCCATGTTCATACAAATGGCGGTGTAGATATTTCCATATTCAAACAGATGGCGGTGTAGATATTTCCATGTTCATACAGATAGCGGTGTAGATATTTCCATGTTCATACAGATAGCAGTGTAGATATTTCCATGTTCATACAGATGGCGGTGTAGATATTTCCATGTTCATACCAATAGCGGTGTAGATATTTCCATGTTCATACAGTTAGCGGTGTAGATATTTCCTTGTTCATACAGATGGCGGTGTAGATATTTACATGTTCATACAGATGGCGGTGTAGTTATCTCCATGTTTGTACAGATGGCGGTGTAGATATTTCCATGTTCGTAGAGATGGCGGTGTAGATATTTCCATGTTTATGCAGATAGCGGTATTGACAATTCCATGTTTATACAGATGGTGGTGTAGATATTTCCATGTTTATAGAGATGGTGGTCTAGATATTTCCATGTTTACAGAGATAGTGGTGCAGTTAATTCCAAGTTTATAGAGACAGCGTTCTAGATATTTCCATGTTTATACAGATAGCGGTGTAGATATTTCCATGTTCATACAAATGGCAGTGTAGATATTTCCATGTTCATAGAGATGACGGTGTAGATATTTCCATGCTTATACAGATAGCAGTGTAGTTATTTCCATGTTCATACATATAGCGGTGTAGATATTTCCATGTTTATACAGATAGCAGTGTAGATATTTCCATGTTTATAGAGATAGTGGTGTAGATAATTTCAATTTTATTCCGAGAGCAGTTTTGATATTTCCAAGTTCATACAGATAGCGGTGTAGATATTTCCACGTTTATAGAGATGGCGGTGTAGATATTTCCATGTTCATACAGATGGTGGTGTAGATATTTCCATGTTCATACAAATGGCGGTGTAGATATTTCCATGTTCATAGAGATGGCGGTGTAGATGATTCCATGTTCATACAAATGGCGGTGTAGATATTTCCATGTTCGTAGAGATTGCGGTGTAGATATTTCCATGTCTATACAGATAGCAGTGTAGTTATTTCCATGTTTATAGAGATAGCAGTGTAGATATTTTCATTGATATACAGATAGCTGTGTAGATATTTGCATGTTCATACAGATAGCGGTGTAGGTATTTCCATGTTCATACAGATAGCGGTGTAGATATTTCCATGTTCATACAGATAGCGGTGTAGATATTTCCATGTTCATACAGATAGCGGTGTAGATATTTATTTGTTCATACAGATAGCGGTGTAGATATTTCCATGTTCATACAGTTAGCGGTGTAGATATTTCCATGATAATACAGATGGAGGTGTAGATATTTACATGTTCATACAGATGGCGGTGTAGATATTTCCATGTTCGTGTGGATGGCAGTGTAGATATTTCCATCTTCATACAGATGGCGGTGTATTTATTTCCATGTTTATACAGATAGCAGTGTAGTTATTTCCATGTTTATAGAGATAGCAGTGTAGATATTTCCATTGATATTCAGATAGCTGTGTAGATATTTGCATGTTCATACAGATAGCGGTGTAGATATTTCCATGTTCATACAGAGAGCGGTGTAGATATTTCCATGTTCATACAGATAGCTGTGTAGATATTCCCATGTTCATGCAGATAGCGGTGTAGATATTTCCATGTCCATACAGTTAGCGGTGTAGATATTGCCATGCTCATACAGATGGCGGTGTTGATATTTACATGTTCATACAGATGGTGGTGTAGATATTTCCAAGTTCGTACGGATGGCAGTATAGATATTTCCATGTTCATACAGGTGGCGGTGTAGATATTTCCATGTTTATACAGATAGCAGTGTAGTTTTTTCCATGTTTATAGAGATAGCAGTGTAGATATTTTCATTGATAAACAGATAGCTGTGTAGTTATGTGTATGTTCATACAAATAGCGGTGTAGATATTTCCATGTTCGTACAGATAGCAGTGAAGATATTTCCATGTTCATACAGATAGCGGTGTAGGTATTTCCATGTTCATACAGATAACGGTGTAGATATTTCCATGTTCATACAGATAGCGGTGTAGATATTTCCATGTTCATACAGTTAGCAGTGTAGATATATCCATGTTCATACAGATGGTTGTGTAGATATTTACATGTTCATACAGATGGCGGTGTAGATATTTCCAAGTTCGTACAGATGGCGGTGTAGATATTTCCATGTTCATAGAGATGGCGGAGTAGATATTTCCATGTTTACGCAGATAGCGGTATTGATATTTCCATGTTTATACAGATGGTGGTGTAGATATTTCCGTGTTTATAGAGATGGCGGTCTAGGTATTTCCATGTTTACAGAGATAGTGGTGTAGTTATTTCCAAGTTTATAGAGAAGCGTTGTAGGTATTTCCATGTTTATGCAGATGGCGGTTTAGATATTTCCATGTTTATACAGAGAACGGTGTAGATATTTCCATGTTAACACAGATAGCGGTGTAGACATTTCCATGTTTACACAGATAGCGGTGTAGACATTTCCATGTTTACACAGTTAGCGGTGTGGATATTTCCATGTCTATACAGATAGCAGTGTAGTTATTTCCATGTTTATAGAGATAGCAGTGTAGATATTTTCATTGATATACAGATAGCTGTGTAGATATTTGCATGTTCATACAGATAGCGGTGTAGGTATTTCCATGTTTATGCAGATAGCGGTATAGATATTTCCATGTTTATACAGATGGTGGTGTAGATATTTCCATGTTTATAGAGATGGCGGTCTAGATATTTCCATGTTTATAGAGATAGTGGTGTAGTTATTTCCAAGTTTATAGAGACAGCGTTGTAGATATTTCCAGGTTTATACAGATAGCGGTGAAGATATTTCCATGTTTATACAGATAGCGGTATAGATATTTCCATGTTTATACAGATAGCAGTGTATTTATTTCCATGTTTATAGAGATATCAGTGTAGATGTTTCAATTGATATGCAGATAGCTGTGTAGATATTTGCATGTTCATGCAGATAGCGGTGTAGATATTTCCATGTTAATACTGATAGCGGTGTAGATATTTCCATGTTCATACAGTTAGCGGTGTAGATATTTCAATGTTCATACAGATGGCGGTGTAGATATTTCCATGTTCATACAGATGGCGTTGTAGATATTTACATGGTCATACAGATGGCGGTGTAGATATTTCCATGTTTGTACGGATGGCAATGTAGATATTTCCATGTTCATACAGGTGGCGGTGTAGATATTCCCATGTTTTTACAGAGAGCTGTGTAGATATTTCCATGTTTATACAGATAGCAGTGTAGTTATTTCAATGTTTATAGAGATAGCAATGTAGATATTTCCATTGATATCCATATAGCTTTGTAGATATTTGCATGTTCATACAGATAGCGGCGTAGATATTTCCATGTTCATACAGATAGAGGTGTAGATATTTCCATGTTCATACACATAGCGGTGTAGATATTTCCATGTTCATACAGATGGCGGTGTAGATATGTCTATGTTCGTACAGATGGCGGTGTAGATATTTGCATGTTCATAGGGATGGCGGTGTAGATATTTCGAAGTTTATAGAGATAGCGCTGTAGTTATTTCCAAATTTATAGAGAAATCTGTGTAGATATTTCCATGTATATGCAGATAGTTGTGTAGATATTTCCATGTTTATGCAGATAGCGGTGTAGTTATTTCCATGTTCATACAGTTAGCTGTGTAGATATTTCCGTGTTCATACAGATGGCGGTGTAGATATTTCCATGTTCATACAGATGGCGGTGTAGATATTTACATGTACATACAGATGGCCGTGTAGATATTTCCATGTTTATACAGATAGCGGTGCAGATATTTCCATGTTTATACAGATAGTTGGGCAGATATTTCCATGTTTATACAGATAGCGGTGTAGATATTTCCATCTTAATACAGATGGCGGTGTAGATATTTCCATGTTCGTACGGATGGCAGTGTAGATATTTCCATGTTCATACAGGTGGCGGTGTAGATATTCCCCTGTTTTTACAGATAGCTGTGTAGTTATTTCCGTGTTTATAGAGATAGCAGGGTAGATATTTCCATTGATATACAGATAGCTGTGTAGATATTTGCATGTCCATACAGATAGCGGTGTAGATATTTCCCTGTTCATACAGATAGCGGTGTAGATATTTCCATGTTCATACACATAGCGGTGTAGATATTTCCATGTTCATACAGATAACGGTGTAGATATTTGCATGTTCATACAGATAGCGGTGTAGATATTTCCATGTTCTCACAGGTAGCGGTGTAGATATTTCCATGTTCATACAGTTAGCGTTGTAGATATTTCCATGTTCATGCAGATAGCGGTGTAGATATTTCCATGTTCATCCAGATGCCGGTGTAGATATATGCATGTTCATACAGATGGCGGTGAAGATATTTCCATGTTCATACAGATGGCGGTGTAGATATTTCCATGTTCATACACATGGCGGTGTACATATTTCCATGTTCATAGAGATGGCGGTGTAGATATTTCCATGTTCATACACATGGCGGTGTAGATATTTCCATGTTCATAGAGATGGCGGTGTAGATATTTCCAAGTTTGTACAGATAGCAGTGTAGTTATTTCCATGCTTTTAGAGATAGCAGTGTAGATATTTAACTTGATATACAGATAGCTGTGTAGATATTTCCATGTTCATACAGATAGCGGTGCAGATATTTCCATGTTCATACAGATAGCTGTGTAGATATTTCCATGTTCATACAGATAGCGGTGTAGATATTTCCATTTATATACATATAGCTGTGTAGATATTTCCATGTTCATACACATAGCGGTGTAGATATTTCCATGTTCATACAGATAACGGTGTAGATATATCCATGTTCATACAGATAGCGGTGTATATATTTCCATGTTCACACAGATAGCGGAGTAGATATTTCCATGTTCATACAGTTAGCGGTGTAGATATTTCCAAATTCATGCAGATAGTGGTGTAGATATTTCCATGTTCATCCAGATGCCGGTGTAGATATATCCATGTTCATACAGATGGCGGTGAAGATATTTCCATGTTCATACAGATGGCGGTGTAGATATTTCCATGTTCATACAAATGGCGGTGTAGATATTTCTATGTTCATACAGATGGCGGTGTAGATATTTCCGTGTTCATACAAATGGCGGTGTAGATATTTCCATGTTCATAGAGATGGCGGTGTTGATATTTCCATGTTTATACAGATAGCAATGTAGATATTTCCATGTTTATAGAGATAGCGGTGCAGATATTTCCATTGATATACAGATAGGTGTGTAGATATTTGCATGTTCATACAGATAACGGTGTAGATATTTCCATGTTCATACAGATAGCGGTGTAGATATTTCCATGTTCGTACAGATAGCGGTGTAGATATTTCCATGTTTTACAGATAGCGGTGTAGATATTTCCATGTTCATACAGGTAGGGGTGTAGATATTTCCATGTTTATAGAGATGGTGGTCTAGATATTTCCATGTTTATAGAGATAGTGGTGTAGTTATTTCCGAGTTTATAGAGACAGCGTTGTGGATATTTCCATGTTTATACAGATAGCGGTGAAGGTATTTCCATGTTTATACAGATAGCGGTGTAGATATTTCCATGTTTATACAGATAGCAGTGTAGATATTTCCATGTTTATAGAGATAGTTGTGTAGATAATTTCAATTTTATACAGATAGCAGTGTAGATATTTCCAAGTTCATACAGATAGCGGTGTAGATATTTCCACGTTTATAGAGATGGTGGTGTAGATATTTCCATGTTCATACAGATGGCGGTGTAGATATTTCCATGTTTTTATAGATGGCGGTGTAGATATTTTCATGTTTACACAGATGGCGGTGTAGATATTTCCATGTTTACACAGATAGCGGTGTAGACATTTCCATATTTACACAGATAGCGGTGTGGATATTTCCATGTTTATGAAGATAGCGGTGTAGATATTTCCATGTTTATACAGATATCGGTGCGGATATTTCCATGTTTATACAGATAGTTGGGCAGAGATTTCCATGTTTATACAGATAGCAGTGTAGATATTTCCATCTTAATACAGATGGCGGTGTAGATATGTCTATGTTCGTACAGATGGCGGAGTAGATATTTCCATGTTCATAGAGATGGCGGTGTAGATATTTCCATGTTTGTACAGATAGGAGTGTAGTTATTTCCAAGTTTATAGAGATAGCAGTGTAGATATTTCCATTGATATACAGATAGCTCTGTAGATATTTCCATGTTCATACAGATAGCGGTGCAGATATTTCCATGTTCATACAGATAGCTGTGTAGATATTTCCATGTTCGTAAAGATAGCGGTGTAGTTATTTCCATGTTCATACAGTTAGCGGTGTAGATATTTCCATTTTCATACAGATGGCGGTGTAGATATTTAAATGTTTATACAGATGGCGGTGTAGATATTTCCATGTTCGCACGGTTGGCAGTGTAGATATTTCCATGTTCATACAGGTGGCGTTGTAGATATTCCCCTGTTTTTACAGATAGCTGTGTAGTTATTTCCGTGTTTATAGAGATAGCAGGGTAGATATTTCCATTGATATACAGTTAGCTGTGTAGATATTTGCATGTTCATACAGATAGCGGTGTAGGTATTTCCATTTTCTCACAGATAGCGGTGTAGATATTTCCATGTTCATACAGTTAGCGGTGTAGATATTTCCAAGTTCATGCAGATAGCGGTGTAGATATTTCCATGTTCATCCAGATGCCGGTGTAGATATATCCATGTTCATACAGATGGCGGTGAAGATATTTCCATGTTCATACAGATGGCGGTGTAGATATTTCCATGTTCATACACATGGCGGTGGAGATATTTCCATGTTCATAGAGATGGCGGTGTAGGTATTTCCATGTTCATACAAATGGCGGTGTAGATATTTCCATGTTCATAGAGATGGCGGTGTAGATATTTCCATGTTTGTACAGATAGCAGTGTAGTTATTTCCATGTTAATAGAGATAGCAGTGTAGATATTTCCCTTGATATACAGATAGCTGTGTAGATATTTCCATGTTCATACAGATAGCGGTGCAGATATTTCCATGTTCATACAGATAGCGGTGTAGTTATTTCCATGTTCATACAGTTAGCGGTGTAGATATTTCCATGTTCATACAGATGGCGGTGTAGATATTTCCATGTTCATACAGATGGCGGTGTAGATATTTACATGTTCATACAGATGGCGGTGTAGATATTTCCATGTTCGTACGGATGGCAGTGTAGATATTTCCATGTTCATACAGGTGGCGGTGTAGATATTTCCATGTTCATACAGATAGCAGTGTAGTTATTTCCATGTTTATAGAGATAGCAGTGTAGATATTTCCATTGATATACAGATAGCTGTGTAGATATTTACATGTTCATACTGATGGCGGTGTAGATATTTCCATGTTCGTACGGATGGCAGTGTAGATATTTCCATGTTCGTACAGGTTGCGGTGTAGATAGTTCCATGTTTATACAAATAGCAGTGTAGTTATTTCAATGTTTATAGAGATAGCAATGTAGATATTTCCATTGATATACATATAGCTGTGTAGATATTTGCATGTTCGTACAGATAGAGGTGTAGATATTGCCATGTTCATACAGATAGAGGTGTAGATATTTCCATGTTCATACAGATAGCGGTGTAGATATTTCTATGTTCATACAGATAACGGTGTAAATGTTTCCATGTTCATACAGATGGCGGTGTAGATATTTCCATGTTTTTAGAGATGGCGGTGTAGATATTTTCATGTTTACACAGATGGCGGTGGAGATACTTCCATGTTTACCCAGATAGCGTTGTAGACATTTCCATGTTTACACAGATAGCGGTGTGTATATTTCCACATTTATGTAGATAGCGGTGTAGTTATTTCCATGTTTATACAGATAGCGGTGCGGATATTTCCATGTTTATACAGATAGTTGGGGAGATATTCCCATGTTTATACAGATAGCGGTTTAGATATTTCCATCTTAATACAGATGGCGGTGTAGATATGTCTATGTTCGTACAGATGGCGGTGTAGATATTTGCATGTTCATAGGGATGGCTGTGTAGATATTTCGAAGTTTATAGAGATAGAGCTGTAGTTATTTCCAAATTTATAGAGAAATCTGTGTAGATATTTCCATGTATATGCAGATAGTTGTGTAGATATTTCCATGTTCATGCAGATAGCAGTGAAGATATTTCCATGTTCATCCAGATGCCGGTGTAGATATATCCATGTTCATACAGATGGCGGTGAAGATATTTCCATGTTCATACAGATGGCGGTGTAGATATTTCCATGTTCATACACTTGGTGGTGTAGATATATCCATGTTCATAGAGATGGCGCTGTAGATATTTCCATGTTCATACAAATGGCGGTGCAGATATTTCCATATTCATAGAGATGGCAGTGTAGATATTTCCATGTTTATACAGATAGCAGTGTAGATATTTCCATGTTTATAGAGATAGCAGTGTAGATGTTTCATTGATATACAGATAGCTGTGTAGATATTTGCATGTTCATACAGATAGCGGTGTAGATATTTCCATGTTCATACTGATAGCGGTGTAGATATTTCCATGTTCATACAGTTAGCGGTGTAGATATTTCCATGTTCATACAGATGGCGGTGTAGATATTTCCATGTTCATACAGATGGCCGTGTAGATATTTACATGTTCATACAGATGGCGGTGTAGATATTTCCATGTTCGTACGGATGGCAGTGTAGATATTTCCATGTTCATACAGGTGGCGGTGTAGATATTCCCCTTTTTTTACAGATAGCTGTGTAGTTATTTCCGTGTTTATAGAGATAGCAGGGTAGATATTTCCATTGATATACAGATAGCTGTGTAGATATTTGCATGTTCATACAGATAGCGTGTAGATATTTCCCTGTTCATACAGATAGCGGTGTAGATATTTCTATGTTCATACACATATCGGTGTAGATATTTCCATGTTCATACAGATAACGGTGTAGATATTGCCATGTTCATACAGATAGAGGTGTAGGTATTTCCATGTTCATACAGATAGCGGTGTAGATATTTCCATGTTCATACTGATAACGGTGTAGATATTTCCATGTTCATAAAGATAGCGGTGTAGATATTTCCATGTGCATACAGTTAGTGGTGCAGATATTTCCATGTTCATACAGATGGCGGTGTAGATATTTACATGTTCATACAGATGGCGTTGTAGTTATTTCCATGTTCGTACAGATGGCGGGGAAGATATTTCCATGTTCATAGAGATGGCGTTGTAGATATTTCCATGTTTATGCAGATAGCGGTATAGATATTTCCATGTTTATACAGATGGTGGTGTAGATATTTCCATGTTTATAGAGATGGCAGTCTAGATATTTCCATGTTTATAGAGATAGTGGTGTAGTTATTTCCAAGTTTATAGGGACAGCGTTGTAATTATTTCCATGTTTATACAGATAGCGGTGAAGATATTTCCATGTTTATACAGATAGCGGTATAGATATTTCCATGTTTATACAGATAGCAGTGTAGATATTTCCATGTTCATAGAGATGGCGGTGTAGATGATTCCATGTTCATACAAATGGCGGTGTAGATATTTCCATGTTCATAGAGATGGCGGTGTAGATGATTCCATGTTCATACAAATGGCGGTGTAGATATTTCCATGTTCATAGAGATTGCGGTGTAGATATTTCCATGTCTATACAGATAGCAGTGTAGTTATTTCCATGTTTATAGAGATAGCAGTGTAGATATTTTCATTGATATACAGATAGCTGTGTAGATATTTGCATGTTCATACAGATAGCGGTGTAGGTATTTCCATGTTCATACAGATAGCGGTGTAGATATTTCCATGTTCATACAGATAGCGGTGTAGATATTTCCATGTTCATACAGATAGCGGTGTAGATATTTCTTTGTTCATACAGATAGCGGTGTAGATATTTCCATGTTCATACAGTTAGCGGTGTAGATATTTCCATGATAATACAGATGGAGGTGTAGATATTTACATGTTCATACAGATGGCGGTGTAGATATTTCCATGTTCGTGTGGATGGCAGTGTAGATATTTCCATCTTCATACAGATGGCGATGTATTTATTTCCATGTTTATACAGATAGCAGTGTAGTTATTTCCATGTTTATAGAGATAGCAGTGTAGATATTTCCATTGATATTCAGATAGCTGTGTAGATATTTGCATGTTCATACAGATAGCGGTGTAGATATTTCCATGTTCATACAGAGAGCGGTGTAGATATTTCCATGTTCATACAGATAGCTGTGTAGATATTCCCATGTTCATGCAGATAGCGGTGTAGATATTTCCATGTCCATACAGTTAGCGGTGTAGATATTGCCATGCTCATACAGATGGCGGTGTTGATATTTACATGTTCATACAGATGGTGGTGTAGATATTTCCAAGTTCGTACGGATGGCAGTATAGATATTTCCATGTTCATACAGGTGGCGGTGTAGATATTTCCATGTTTATACAGATAGCAGTGTAGTTTTTTCCATGTTTATAGAGATAGCAGTGTAGATATTTTCATTGATAAACAGATAGCTGTGTAGTTATGTGTATGTTCATACAGATAGCGGTGTAGATATTTCCATGTTCGTACAGATAGCAGTGAAGATATTTCCATGTTCATACTGATAGCGGTGTAGATATTTCCATGTTCATACAGATAACGGTGTAGATATTTCCATGTTCATACAGATAGCGGTGTAGATATTTCCATGTTCATACAGTTAGCGGTGTAGATATATCCATGTTCATACAGATGGCGGTGTAGATATTTACATGTTCATACAGATGGCGGTGTAGATATTTCCAAGTTCGTACAGATGGCGGTGTAGATATTTCCATGTTCATAAAGATGGCGGAGTAGATATTTCCATGTTTACGCAGATAGCGGTATTGATATTTCCATGTTTATACAGATGGTGGTGTAGATATTTCCGTGTTTATAGAGATGGCGGTCTAGGTATTTCCATGTTTACAGAGATAGTGGTGTAGTTATTTCCAAGTTTATAGAGAAGCGTTGTAGGTATTTCCATGTTTATGCAGATGGCGGTTTAGATATTTCCATGTTTATACAGAGAACGGTGTAGATATTTCCATGTTAACACAGATAGCGGTGTAGACATTTCCATGTTTACACAGATAGCGGTGTAGACATTTCCATGTTTACACAGTTAGCGGTGTGGATATTTCCATGTCTATACAGATAGCAGTGTAGTTATTTCCATGTTTATAGAGATAGCAGTGTAGATATTTTCATTGATATACAGATAGCTGTGTAGATATTTGCATGTTCATACAGATAGCGGTGTAGGTATTTCCATGTTTATGCAGATAGCGGTATAGATGTTTCCATGTTTATACAGATGGTGGTGTAGATATTTCCATGTTTATAGAGATGGCGGTCTAGATATTTCCATGTTTATAGAGATAGTGGTGTAGTTATTTCCAAGTTTATAGAGACAGCGTTGTAGATATTTCCATGTTTATAAAGATAGCGGTGAAGATATTTCCATGTCTATACAGATAGCGGTATAGATATTTCCATGTTTATACAGATAGCAGTGTATTTATTTCCATGTTTATAGAGATAGCAGTGTAGATGTTTCAATTGATATACAGATAGCTGTGTAGATATTTGCATGTTCATGCAGATAGCGGTGTAGATATTTCCATGTTAATACTAATAGCGGTGTAGATATTTCCATGTTCATACACTTAGCGGTGTAGATATTTCAATGTTCATACAGATGGCGGTGTAGATATTTCCATGTTCATACAGATGGCGTTGTAGATATTAACATGGTCATACAGATGGCGGTGTAGATATTTCCATGTTTGTACGGATTGCAATGTAGATATTTCCATGTTCATACAGGTGGCGGTGTAGATATTCCCATGTTTTTACAGATAGCTGTGTAGATATTTCCATGTTTATACAGATAGCAGTGTAGTTATTTCAATGTTTATAGAGATAGCAATGTAGATATTTCCATTGATATCCATATAGCTTTGTAGATATTTGCATGTTCATACAGATAGCGGCGTAGATATTTCCATGTTCATACAGATAGAGGTGTAGATATTTCCATGTTCATACACATAGCAGTGTAGATATTTCCATGTTCATACAGATGGCGGTGTAGATATTTCCGTGTTCATACAAATTGCGGTGTAGATATTTCCATGTTCATAGCCTGGCGGTGTTGATATTTCCATGTTTATACAGATAGCAATGTAGATATTTCCATGTTTATAGAGATAGCGGTGCAGATATTTCCATTGATATACAGATAGCTGTGTAGATATTTGCATGTTCATACAGATAAAGGTGTAGATATTTCCATGTTCATACAGATAGCGGTGTAGATATTTCCATGTTCATACAGATAGCGGTGTAGATATTTCCATGTTTTACAGATAGCGGTGTAGATATTTCCATGTTCATACAGATAGGTGTGTAGATATTTCCATGTTTATAGAGATGGCGGTCTAGATATTTCCATGTTTATAGAGATAGTGGTGTAGTTATTTCCGAGTTTATAGAGACAGCGTTGTAGATATTTCCATGTTTATACAGATAGCGGTGAAGGTATTTCCATGTTTATACAGATAGCGGTGTAGATATTTCCATGTTTATACAGATAGCAGTGTAGATATTTCCATGTTTATAGAGATAGTTGTGTAGATAATTTCAATTTTATACAGATAGCAGTGTAGATATTTCCAAGTTCATACAGATAGCGGCGTAGATATTTCAACGTTTATAGAGATGGTAGTGTAGATATTTCCATGTTCATACAGATGGCGGTGTAGATATTTCCATGTTTTTAGAGATGGCGGTGTAGATATTTTCATGTTTACACAGATGGCGGTGTAGATATTTCCATGTTTACACAGATAGCGGTGTAGACATTTCCATGTTTACACAGATAGTGGTGTGGATATTTCCATGTTTATGCAGAAAGCTGTGTAGATATTTCCATGTTTATACAGATATCAGTGCGGATATTTCCATGTTTATACAGATAGTTGGGCAGAGATTTCCATGTTTATACAGATAGCAGTGTAGATATTTCCATCTTAATACAGATGGCGGTGTAGATATGTCTATGTTCGTACAGATGGCGGTGTAGATATTTCCATGTTCATAGAGATGGCGGTGTAGATATTTCCATGTTTGTACAGATAGGAGTGTAGTTATTTCCATGTTTATAGAGATAGCAGTGTAGATATTTCCATTGATATACAGATAGCTGTGTAGATATTTACATGTTCATACAGATGGCGGTGTAGGTATTTCCATGTTCGTACGGATGGCAGTGTAGATATTTCCATGTTCGTACAGGTGGCGGTGTAGATATTTCCATGTTTATACAAATAGCAGTGTAGTTATTTCAATGTTTATAGAGATAGCAATGTAGATATTTCCATTGATATACATATAGCTGTGTAGATATTTGCATGTTCATACAGATAGCGGTGTAGATATTGCCATATTCATACAGATAGAGGTGTAGATATTTCCATGTTCATACAGATGGCGGTGTAGATATTTACATGTTCATACAGATGACGTTGTAGATATTTCCATGTTCGTACAGATGGCGGGGAAGATATTTCCATGTTCATAGAGATGGCGTTGTAGATATTTCCATGTTTATGCAGATAGCGGTATAGATATTTCCATGTTTATACAGATGGTGGTGTAGATATTTCCATGTTTATAGAGATGGCGGTCTAGATATTTCCATGTTTATAAAGATAGTGGTGTAGTTATTTCCAAGTTTATAGAGACAGCGTTGTAGATATTTCCATGTTTATACAGATAGCGGTGAAGATATTTCCATGTTTATACAGATAGCGGTATAGATATTTCCATGTTTATACAGATAGCAGTGTATTTATTTCCATGTTTATAGAGATAGCAGTGTAGATGTTTCAATTGATATACAGATAGCTGTGTAGATATTTGCATGTTCATGCAGATAGCGGTGTAGATATTTCCATGTTAATACTGATAGCGGAGTAGATATTTCCATGTTCATACAGTTAGCGGTGTAGATATTTCAATGTTCATACAGATGGCGGTGTAGATATTTCCATGTTCATACAGATGGCGGTGTAGATATTTACATGGTCATACAGATGGCGGTGTAGATATTTCCATGTTTGTACGGATGGCAATGTAGATATTTCCATGTTCATACAGGTGGCGGTGTAGATATTCCCATGTTTGTACAGAGAGCTGTGTAGATATTTCCATGTTTATACAGATAGCAGTGTAGTTATTTCAATGTTTATAGAGATAGCAATGTAGATATTTCCATTGATATCCATATAGCTTTGTAGATATTTGCATGTTCATACAGATAGCGGCGTAGATATTTCCATGTTCATACAGATAGAGGTGTAGATATTTCCATGTTCATACACATAGCGGTGTAGATATTTCCATGTTCATAGAGATAACGGGGTAGATATTTCCATGATCATACAGATAGCGGTGTAGATATTTCCATGTTCATACAGTTATCGGTGTAGATATTTCCATGTTCATACATATGGCGGTGTATATATTTACATGTTCATACAGATGGCGTTGTAGATATTTCCATGTTCGTACAGATGGCGGTGTAGTTATTTCCATGTTCATAGAGATGGCTGGGTAGATATTTCCATGTTTATGCAGATAGCGGTATTGATATTTTCATGTTTATACAGATGGTGGTGTAGATATTCCCATGTTTATAGAGATGGCGGTCTAGATATTTCCATGTTTATAGAGATAGTGGTGTAGTTATTTCCAAGTTTATAGAGACAGCGTTGTAGATATTTCCATGTTTATACAGATAGCGGTGAAGATATTTCCATGTTTATACAGATAGTGGTGTAGATATTTCCATGTTTATACAGATAGCAGTGTAGATATTTCCATGTTTATAGAGATAGTGGTGTAGATAATTTCAGTTTTATACAGATAGCAGTGTAGATAATTCCAAGTTCATACAGTTAGCGGTGTAGATATTTCCGTGTTCATACATATGGCGGTGTAGATATTTACATGTTCATACAGATGGCGGTGTAGATATTTCCATGTTCGTACGGATGGCAGTGTAGATATTTCCATGTTCATACAGGTGGCGGTGTAGATATTCCCCTGTTTTTACAGATAGCTGTGTAGTTATTTCCGTGTTTATAGAGATAGCAGGGTAGATATTTCCATTGATATACAGATAGCTGTGTAGATATTTACATGTTCATAGAGATGGCGGTGTAGATATTTCCATGTTCTTACGGATGGCAGTGTAGATATTTCCATGTTCGTACAGGTGGCGGTGAAGATATTCCATGTTTATACAAATTGCAGTGTAGTTATTTCAATGTTTATAGAGATAGCAATGTAGATATTTCCATTGATATACATATAGCTGTGTAGATATTTCCATGTTCATACAGATAGCGGTGTAGATATTTCCATGTTCATACAGATGGCGGTGTAGATATTTACATGTTCATACAGATGGCGGTGTAGATATTTCCATGTTCGTACGGATGGCAGTGTAGATATTTCCATGTTCATACAGGTGGCGGTGTAGATATTTCCATGTTCATACAGATAGCAGTGTAGTTATTTCCATGTTTATAGAGATAGCAGTGTAGATATTTCCATTGATATACAGATAGCTGTGTAGATATTTACATGTTCATACAGATGGCGGTGTAGATATTTCCATGTTCTTACGGATGGCAGTGTAGATATTTCCATGTTCGTACAGGTGGCGGTGAAGATATTCCATGTTTATACAAATAGCAGTGTAGTTATTTCAATGTTTATAGAGATAGCAATGAAGATATTTCCATTGATATACATATAGCTGTGTAGATATTTGCATGTTCATACAGATAGCGGTGTAGATATTGCCATGTTCATACAGATAGAGGTGTAGATATTTCCATGTTCATACAGATAGCGGTGTAGATATTTCCATGTTCATACAGATAACGGTGTAGATATTTCCATGTTCATACAGATGGCGGTGTAGATATTTCCATGTTTTTAGAGATGGCGGTGTAGATATTTTCATGTTTACACAGATGGCGGTGGAGATACTTCCATGTTTACACAGATAGCGTTGTAGACATTTCCATGTTTACACAGATAGCGGTGTGTATATTTCCACGTTTATGCAGATAGCGGTTTAGATATTTCCATGTTTATGCAGATAGCGGTGCGGATATTTCCATGTTTATACAGATAGTTTGGCAGATATTTCCATGTTTATACAGATTGCGGTGTAGATATTTCCATCTTAATACAGATGGCGGTGTAGATATGTCTATGTTCGTACAGATGGCGATGTAGATATTTGCATGTTCTTAGGGATGGCAGTGTAGATATTTCGAAGTTTATAGAGATAGCGCTGTAGTTATTTCCAAATTTATAGAGAAATCTGTGTAGATATTTCCATGTATATGCAGATAGTTGTGTAGATATTTCCATGTTCATGCAGATAGCGGTGTAGATATTTCCATGTTCATCCAGATGCCGGTGTAGATATATCCATGTTCATACAGATGGCGGTGAAGATATTTCCATGTTCATACAGATGGCGGTGTAGATATTTCCATGTTCATACACATGGCGGTGTAGATATATCCATGTTCATAGAGATGGCGCTGTAGATATTTCTATGTTCATACAAATGGCGGTGTAGATATTTCCATATTCATAGAGATGGCGGTGTAGATATTTCCATGTTTATACAGATAGCAGTGTAGATATTTCCATGTTTATAGAGATAGCAGTGCAGATATTTCCATTGATATACAGATAGCTGTGTAGATATTTGCATGTTCATACAGATAGCAGTGTAGATATTTCCATGTTCATACTGATAGCGGTGTAGATATTTCCATGTTCATACAGTTAGCGGTGTAGATATTTCCATGTTCATACAGATGGCGGTGTAGATATTTCCATGTTCATACAGATGGCCGTGTAGATATTTACATGTTCATACAGATGGCGGTGTAGATATTTCCATGTTCGTACGGATTGCAGTGTAGATATTTCCATGTTCATACAGGTGGCGGTGTAGATATTCCCCTGTTTTTACAGATAGCTGTGTAGTTATTTCCGTGTTTATAGAGATAGCAGGGTAGATATTTCCATTGATACACAGATAGCTGTGTAGATATTTGCATGTTCATACAGATAGCGGTGTAGATATTTCCCTGTTCATACAGATAGCGGTGAAGATATTTCCATGTTCTCACAGATAGCGGTGTAGATATTTCCATGTTCATACAGTTAGCGGTGTAGATATTTCCATGTTCATGCAGATGGCGGTGTAGATATTTCCAAGTTCATCGAGATGCCGGTGTAGATATATCCATGTTCATACAGCTGGCGGTGAAGATATTTCCATGTTCATACAGATGGGGGTGTAGATATTTCCATGTTCATACACATGGTTGTGTAGATATTTCCATGTTCATAGAGATGGCGGTGTAGATATTTCCATGTTTATACAGATAGCAGTGTAGATATTTCCATGTTTGTAGAGATAGTGGTGTAGATAATTTCAATTTTATACAGATAGCAGTTTAGATAATTCCAAGTTCCTACAGGTAGCGGTGTAGATATTTCCACGTTTATAGAGATGGCGGTGTAGATATTTCCATGTTCATACAGATGGCGGTGTAGATATTTCCATGTTTTTAGAGATGGTGGTGTAGATATTTTCATGTTTACACAGATGGCGGTGGAGATACTTCCATGTTTACACAGATAGCGTTGTGGACATTTCCATGTTTACACAGATAGCGGTGTGTATATTTCCACGTTTATGCAGATAGCGGTGTAGATATTTCCATGTTTATACAGATAGCGGTGCGGATATTTCCATGTTTATACAGATAGTTGGGCAGATATTTCCATGTTTATACAGATAGCGGTGTAGATATTTCCATCTTAATAGAGATGGCGGTGTAGATATGTCTATGTTCGTACAGATGGCGGTGTAGATATTTGCATGTTCATAGGGATGGCGGTGTAGATATTTCGAAGTTTATAGAGATAGCGCTGTAGTTATTTCCAAATTTATAGAGAAATCTGTGTAGATATTTCCATGTATATGCAGATAGTTGTGTAGATATTTCCATGTTCATGCAGATAGCGGTGTAGATATTTCCATGTTCATCCAGATGCCGGTGTAGATATATCCATGTTCATACAGATGGCGGTGAAGATATTTCCATGTTCATACAGATGGCGGTGTAGATATTTCCATGTTCATACACATGGCGGTGTAGATATATCCATGTTCATAGAGATGGCGCTGTAGATATTTCCATGTTCATACAAATGGCGGTGTATGTATTTCCATATTCATAGAGATGGCGGTGTAGATATTTCCATGTTTATACAGATAGCAGTGTAGATATTTCCATGTTTATAGAGATAGCAGTGTAGATATTTCCATTGATATACAGATAGCTGAGTAGATATTTGCATGTTCATACAGATAGCGGTGTAGATATTTCCATGTTCATACTGATAGCGGTGTAGATATTTCCATGTTCATACAGTTAGCGGTGTAGATATTTCCATGTTCATACAGATGGCGGTGTAGATATTTCCATGTTCGTACGGATGGCAGTGTAGATATTTCCATGTTCATGCAGGTGGCGGTGTAGATATTCCCCTGTTTTTACAGATAGCTGTGTAGTTATTTCCGTGTTTATAGAGATAGCAGGGTAGATATTTCCATTGATATACAGATAGCTGTGTAGATATTTGCATGTTCATACAGATAGCGGTGTAGATATTTCCATGTTCTCACAGATAGCGGTGTAGATATTTCCATGTTCATACAGTTAGCGGTGTAGATATTTCCATGTTCATGCAGATAGCGGTGTAGATATTTCCATGTTCATCCAGATGCCGGTGTAGATATATCAATGTTCATACAGATGGCGGTGAAGATATTTCCATGTTCATACAGATGGCGGTGTAGATATTTCCATGTTCATACACATGGCGGTGTAGATATTTCCATGTTCATAGAGATGGTGGTGTAGATATTTCCATGTTCATACAAATGGCGATGTAGATATTTCCATGTTCATAGAGATGGTGGTGTAGATATTTCCATGTTCATACAAATGGCGATGTAGATATTTCCATGTTCATAGAGATGGCGGTGTAGATATTTCCATGTTTGTACAGATAGCAGTGTAGTTATTTCCATGTTTATAGAGATAGCAGTGTAGATATTTCCCTTGATATACAGATAGCTGTGTAGATATTTCCATGTTCATACAGATAGCGGTGCAGATATTTCCATGTTCATACAGATAGCTGTGTAGATATTTCCATGTTCATACAGATAGCGGTGTAGTTATTTCCATGTTCATACAGTTAGCGGTGTAGATATTTCCATGTTCATACAGAGGGCGGTGTAGATATTTCCATGTTCATACAGACGGCGGTGTAGATATTTACATGTTCATACAGATGGCGGTGTAGATATTTCCATGTTCATACGGATGGCAGTGTAGATATTTCCATGTTCATACAGGTGGCAGTGTAGATATTTCCATGTTCATACAGATAGCAGTGTAGTTATTTCCATGTTTATTGAGATAGCAGTGTAGATATTTCCATTGATATACAGATAGCTGTGTAGATATTTCCATGTTCATACAGATAGCGGTGCAGATATTTCCATGTTCATACAGATAGCTGTGTAGATATTTCCATGTTCATACAGATAGCGGTGTAGTTATTTCCATGTTCATACAGTTAGCTGTGTAGATATTTCCATGTTCATACAGATGGCGGTGTAGATATTTCCATGTTCATACAGATGGCGGTGTAGATATTTACATGTACATACAGATGGCCGTGTAGATATTTCCATGTTTATACAGATAGCGGTGCGGATATTTCCATGTTTATACAGATAGTTGGGCAGATATTTCCATGTTTATACAGATAGCGGTGTAGATATTTCCATCTTAATACAGATGGCGGTGTAGATATTTCCATGTTCGTACGGATGGCAGTGTAGGTATTTCAATGTTCATACAGGTGGCGGTGTAGATATTCCCCTGTTTTTACAGATAGCTGTGTAGTTATTTCCGTGTTTATAGAGATAGCAGGGTAGATATTTCCATTGATATACAGATAGCTGTGTAGATATTTGCATGTCCATACAGATAGCGGTGTAGATATTTCCCTGTTCATACAGATAGCGGTGTAGATATTTCCATGTTGATACACATAGCGGTGTAGATATTTCCATGTTCATACAGATAACGGTGTAGATATTTGCATGTTCATACAGATAGCGGTGTAGATATTTCCATGTTCTCACAGATAGCGGTGTAGATATTTCCATGTTCATACAGTTAGCGGTGTAGATATTTCCATGTTCATGCAGATAGCGGTGTAGATATTTCCATGTTCATCCAGATGCCGGTGTAGATATATCCATGTTCATACAGATGGCGGTGAAGATATTTCCATGTTCATACAGATGGCGGTGTAGATATTTCCATGTTCATACAGATAACGGTGTAGATATTTGCATGTTCATACAGATAGCGGTGTAGATATTTCCATGTTCTCACAGATAGCGGTGTAGATATTTCCATATTCATACACATGGCGGTGTACATATTTCCATGTTCATAGAGATGGCGGTGTAGGTATTTCCATGTTCATACAAATGGCGGTGTAGATATTTCCATGTTCATAGAGATGGCGGTGTAGATATTTCCAAGTTTGTACAGATAGCAGTGTAGTTATTTCCATGCTTTTAGAGATAGCAGTGTAGATATTTAACTTGATATACAGATAGCTGTGTAGATATTTCCATGTTCATACAGATAGCGGTGCAGATATTTCCATGTTCATACAGATAGCTGTGTAGATATTTCCATGTTCATACAGATAGCGGTGTAGTTATTTCCATGTTCATACAGTTATCGGTGTAGATATTTCCATGTTCATACAGATGGCGGTGTAGATATTTACATGTTCATACAGATGGCCGTGTAGATATTTCCATGTTCGTACGGATGGCAGTGTAGATATTTCCATGTTCATACAGGTGGCGGTGTAGATATTTCCATGTTCATACAGATAGCAGTGTAGTTATTTCCATGTTTATAGAGATAGCAGTGTAGATATTTCCACTGATATACAGATAGCTGTGTAGATATTTACATGTTCATACAGATGGCGGTGTAGATATTTCCATGTTCGTACGGATGGCAGTGTAGATATTTCCATGTTCGTACAGGTGGCGGTGTAGATATTTCCATGTTTATACAAATAGCAGTGTAGTTATTTCAATGTTTATAGAGATAGCAATGTAGATATTTCCATTGATATACATATAGCTGTGTAGATATTTGCATGTTCATACAGATAGCGGTGTAGATATTGCCATGTTCATACAGATAGAGGTGAAGATATTTCCATGTTCATACAGATAGCGGTGTAGATATTTCCATGTTCATACAGATAACGGTGTAGATATTTCCATGTTCATACAGATAGTGGTGTAGATATTTCCATGTTCATACAGTTAGCGGTGTAGATATTTCCATGTTCATACAGTTGGCGGTGTAGATATTTACATGTTCATACAGATGGCGTTGTAGATATTTCCATGTTCGTACAGATGGCGGGGAAGATATTTCCATGTTCATAGAGATGGCGTTGTACATATTTCCATGTTTATGCAGATAGCGGTATAGATATTTCCATGTTTATACAGATGGTGGTGTAGATATTTCCATGTTTATAGAGATGGCGGTCTAGATATTTCCATGTTTATAGAGATAGTGGTGTAGTTATTTCCAAGTTTATAGAGACAGCGTTGTAGATATTTCCATGTTTATACAGATAGCGGTGAAGATATTTCCATGTTTATACAGATAGCGGTATAGATATTTCCATGTTTATACAGATAGCAGTGTAGATATTTCCATGTTTATAGAGATAGTTGTGTAGATAATTTCAATTTTATACAGATAGCAGTGTAGGTAATTCCAAGTTCATACTGGTAGCGGTGTAGATATTTCCACGTATATAGAGATGGCGGTGTAGATATTTCCAAGTTCATACAGATGGCGGTGTAGATATTTCCGTGTTTTTAGAGATGGCGGAGTAGATATTTTAATGTTTACACAGATGGCGGTGGAGATACTTCCATGTTTGCACAGATAGCGTTGTAGACATTTCCATGTTTACACAGATAGCGGTGTGTATATTTCCACGTTTATGCAGATAGCGGTGTAGATATTTCCATGTTTATACAGATAGCGGTGCGGATATTTCCATGTTTATACAGATAGTTGGGCAGATATTTCCATGTTTATACAGATAGCGGTGTAGATATTTCCATGTTTATACAGATAGCTGGGCAGATATTTCCATGTTTATACAGATAGCGGTGTAGATATTTCCATCTTAATACAGATGGCGGTTTAGATATGTCTATGTTCGTACAGATGGCGGTGTAGATATTTGCATGTTCATAGGGATGGCGGTGTAGATATTTCGAAGTTTATAGAGATAGCGCTGTAGTTATTTCCAAATTTATAGAGAAATCTGTGTAGATATTTCCATGTATATGCAGATAGTTGTGTAGATATTTCCATGTTCATGCAGATAGCGGTGTAGATATTTCCATGTTCATCCAGATGCCAGTGTAGATATATCCATGTTCATACAGATGGCGGTGAAGATATTTCCATGTTCATACAGATGGCGGTGTAGATATTTCCATGTTCATACACATGGCGGTGTAGATATATCCATGTTCATAGAGATGGCGCTGTAGATATTTCCATGTTCTTAATAATGGCGGTGTAGATATTTCCATGTTCATACAAATGGCGGTGTAGATATTTCCATGTTCATAGAGATTGCGGTGTAGATATTTCCAAGTTTGTACAGATAGCAGTGTAGTTATTTCCATGTTTATAGAGATAGCAGTGTAGATATTTCCCTTGATATACAGATGGCTGTGTAGATGTTTCCATGTTCATACAGATAGCGGTGCAGATATTTCCATGTTCATACAGATAGCTGTGTAGATATTTCCATGTTCATACAGATAGCGGTGTAGTTATTTCCATGTTCATACAGTTAGCGGTGTAGATATTTCCATGTTCATACAGATGGCGGTGTAGATATTTCCATGTTCATACAGATGGCGGTGTAGATATTTACATGTTCATACAGATGGCGGTGTAGATATTTCCATGTTCGTACGGATGGCAGTGTAGATATTTCCATGTTCATACAGGTGGCGGTGTAGATATTTCCATGTTCATACAGATAGCAGTGTAGTTATTTCCATGTTTATAGAGATAGCAGTGTAGATATTTCCACTGATATACAGATAGCTGTGTAGATATTTACATGTTCATACAGATGGCGGTGTAGATATTTCCATGTTCGTACGGATGGCAGTGTAGATATTTCCATGTTCGTACAGGTGGCGGTGTAGATATTTCCATGTTTATACAAATAGCAGTGTAGTTATTTCAATGTTTATTGAGATAGCAATGTAGATATTTCCATTGATATACATATAGCTGTGTAGATATTTGCATGTTCATACAGATAGCGGTGTAGATATTGCCATGTTCATACAGATAGAGGTGTAGATATTTCCATGTTCATACAGATAGCGGTGTAGATATTTCCATGTTCATACAGATAACGGTGTAGATATTTCCATGTTCATACAGATGGCGGTGTAGATATTTCCATGTTTTTAGAGATGGCGGTGTAGATATTTTCATGTTTACACAGATGGCGTTGGAGATACTTCCATGCTTACACAGATAGCGTTGTAGACATTTCCATGTTTACACAGATAGCGGTGTGTATATTTCCACGTTTATGTAGATAGCGGTGTAGATATTTCCATGTTTATACAGATAGCGGTGCGGATATTTCCATGTTTATACAGATAGTTGGGCAGATATTTCCATGTTTATACAATTAGCGGTTTAGATATTTCCATCTTAATACAGATGGCGGTGTAGATATGTCTATGTTCGTACAGATGTCGGTGTAGATATTTGCATGTTCATAGGGATGGCGGTGTAGATATTTCGAAGTTTATAGAGATAGCGCTGTAGTTATTTCCAAATTTATAGAGAAATCTGTGTAGATATTTCCATGTATATGCAGATAGTTGTGTAGATATTTCCATGTTCATGCAGATAGCGGTGTAGATATTTCCATGTTCATCCAGATGCCGGTGTACATATATCCATGTTCATACAGATGGCGGTGAAGATATTTCCATGTTCATACAGATGGCGGTGTAGATATTTCCATGTTCATACACATGGCGGTGAAGATATTTCCATGTTCATACAGATGGCGGTGTAGATATTTCCATGTTCATACACATGGCGGTGTAGATATTTCCATGTTCATACACATGGCGGTGTAGATATATCCATGTTCATAGAGATGGCGCTGTAGATATTTCCATGTTCATACAAATGGCGGTGTAGATATTTCCATATTCATAGAGATGGCGGTGTAGATATTTCCATGTTTATACAGATAGCAGTGTAGATATTTCCATGTTTATAGAGATAGCAGTGTAAATACTTCCATTGTTATACAGATAGCTGTGTAGATATTTGCATGTTCATACAGATAGCGGTGTAGATATTTCCATGTTCATACTGATAGCGGTGTAGATATTTCCATGTTCATACAGTTAGCGGTGTAGATATTTCCATGTTCATACAGATGGCCGTGTAGATATTTCCATGTTCATACAGATGGCCTTGTAGATATTTACATGTTCATACAGATGGCGGTGTAGATATTTCCATGTTCGTACGGGTGGCAGTGTAGATATTTCCATGTTCATACAGGTGGCGGTGTAGATATTCCCCTGTTTTTACAGATAGCTATGTAGTTATTTCCGTGTTTATAGAGATAGCAGGGTAGATATTTCCATTGATATACAGATAGCTGTGTAGATATTTGCATGTTCATACTGATAGCGGTGTAGATATTTCCCTGTTCATACAGATAGCGGTGTAGATATTGCCATGTTCATACAGATAGAGGTGAAGATATTTCCATGTTCATACAGATAGCGGTGTAGATATTTCCATGTTCATACAGATATCGGTGTAGATATTTCCATGTTCATACAGTTGGCGGTGTAGATATTTACATGTTCATACAGATGGCGTTGTAGATATTTCCATGTTCGTACAGATGGCGGGGAAGATATTTCCATGTTCACAGAGATGGCGTTGTAGATATTTCCATGTTTATGCAGATAGCGGTATAGATATTTCCATGTTTATACAGATGGTGGTGTAGATATTTCCATGTTTATAGAGATGGCGGTCTAGATATTTCCATGTTTATAGAGATAGTGGTGTAGTTATTTCCAAGTTTATAGAGACAGCGTTGTAGATATTTCCATGTTTATACAGATAGCGGTGAAGATATTTCCATGTTTATACAGATAGCGGTATAGATATTTCCATGTTTATACAGATAGCAGTGTAGATATTTCCATGTTTATAGAGATAGTTGTGTAGATAATTTCAATTTTATACAGATAGCAGTGTAGATAATTCCAAGTTCATACTGGTAGCGGTGTAGATATTTCCACGTATATAGAGATGGCGGTGTAGATATTTCCATGTTCATACAGATGGCGGTGTAGATATTTCCATGTTTTTAGAGATGGCGGTGTAGATATTTTCATGTTTACACAGATGGCGGTGGAGATACTTCCATGTTTGCACAGATAGCGTTGTAGACATTTCCATGTTTACACAGATAGCGGTGTGTATATTTCCACGTTTATGCAGATAGCGGTGTAGATATTTCCATGTTTATACAGATAGCGGTGCGGATATTTCCATGTTTATACAATTAGCGGTTTAGATATTTCCATCTTAATACAGATGGCGGTGTAGATATGTCTATGTTCGTACAGATGTCGGTGTATATATTTGCATGTTCATAGGGATGGCGGTGTAGATATTTCGAAGTTTATAGAGATAGCGCTGTAGTTATTTCCAAATTTAAAGAGAAATCTGTGTAGATATTTCCATGTATATGCAGATAGTTGTGTAGATATTTCCATGTTTTGCAGATAGCGGTGAAGATATTTCCATGTTCATCCAGATGCCGGTGTAGATATATCCATGTTCATACAGATGGCGGTGAAGATATTTCCATGTTCATACAGATGGCGGTGTAGATATTTCCATGTTCATACACATGGCGGTGTAGATATTTCCATGTTCATACACATGGCGGTGTAGATATATCCATGTTCATAGAGATGGCGCTGTAGATATTTCCATGTTCATACAAATGGCGGTGAGATATTTCCATATTCATAGAGATGGCGGTGTAGATATTTCCATGTTTATACAGATAGCAGTGTAGATATTTCCATGTTTATAGAGATAGCAGTGTAGATACTTCCATTGTTATACAGATAGCTGTGTAGATATTTGCATGTTCATACAGATAGCGGTGTAGATATTTCCATGTTCATACTGATAGCGGTGTAGATATTTCCATGTTCATACAGTTAGCGGTGTAGATATTTCCATGTTCATACAGATGGCGGTGTAGATATTTCCATGTTCATACAGATGGCCGTGTAGATATTTACATGTTCATACAGATGGCGGTGTAGATATTTCCATGTTCGTACGGATGGCAGTGTAGATATTTCCATGTTCATACAGGTGGCGGTGTAGATATTCCCCTGTTTTTACAGATAGCTGTGGTTATTTCCGTGTTTATAGAGATAGCAGGGTAGATATTTCCATTGATATACAGATAGCTGTGTAGATATTTGCATGTTCATACTGATAGCGGTGTAGATATTTACCTGTTCATACAGATAGCGGTGTAGATATTTCCCTGTTCATACACATAGCGGTGTAGATATTTCCATGTTCATACAGATAACGGTGTAGATATTTGCATGTTCATACAGATAGCGGTGTAGATATTTCCATGTTCTCACAGATAGCGGTGTAGATATTTCCATGTTCATACAGTTAGCGGTGTAGATATTTCCATGTTCATGCAGATAGCGGTGTAGATATTTCCATGTTCATCCAGATGCTGGTGTAGATATATCCATGTTCATACATAAGGCGGTGAAGATATTTCCATGTTCATACAGATGGCGGTGTAGATATTTCCATGTTCATACACATGGCGGTGTAGATATTTCCATGTTCATAGAGATGGCGGTGTAGATATTTACATGTTCATACAGATGGCGTTGTAGATATTTCCATGTTCGTACAGATGGCGGGGAAGATATTTCCATGTTCATAGAGATGGCGTTGTAGATATTTCCATGTTTATGCAGATAGCGGTATAGATATTTCCATGTTTATACAGATGGTGGTGTAGATACTTCCATGTTTATAGAGATGGCAGTCTAGATATTTCCATGTTTATAGAGATAGTGGTGTAGTTATTTCCAAGTTTATAGAGACAGCGTTGTAGTTATTTCCATGTTTATACAGATAGCGGTGAAGATATTTCCTTGTTTATACAGATAGCGGTATAGATATTTCCATGTTTATACAGATAGCAGTGTAGATATTTCCATGTTTATAGAGATAGTGGTGTAGATAATTTCAATTTTATACAGATAGCAGTGTAGATAATTCCAAGTTCATACAGGTAGCGGTGTAGATATTCCCACGTTTATAGAGATGGCGGTGAAGATATTTCCATGTTCATACAGATGGCGGTGTAGATATTTCCATGTTTTTAGAGATGGCGGTGTAGATATTTTCATGTTTACACAGATGGCGGTGGAGATATTTCCATGTTTGCACAGATAGCGGTGTAGACATTTCCATGTTTACACAGATAGCGGTGTGGATATTTCCACGTTTTTGCAGATAGCGGTGTAGATATTTCCATGTTTATACAGATAGCGGTGCGGATATTTCCATGTTTATACAGATAGTTGGGCAGATATTTCCATGTTTATACAGATAGCGGTGTAGATATTTCCATCTTAATACAGATGGCGGTGTAGATATGTCTATGTTCGTACAGATGGCGGTGTAGATATTTGCATGTTCATAGGGATGGCGGTGTAGATATTTCGAAGTTTATGGAGATAGCGCTGTAGTTATTTCCAACTTTATAGAGAAATCTGTGTAGATATTTCCATGTATATGCAGATAGTTGTGTAGATATTTCCATGTTCATGCAGATAGCGGTGTAGATATTTCCATGTTCATCCAGATGCCGGTGTAGATATATCCATGTTCATACAGATGGCGGTGAAGATATTTCCATGTTCATACAGATGGCGGTTTAGATATTTCCATGTTCATACAGATGGCGGTGTAGATATTTTGAAGTTTATAGAGATAGCGCTGTAGTTATTTCCATATTTATAGAGAAATCTGTGTAGATATTTCCATGTATATTCAGATAGCTGTGTAGATATTTCCATGTTCATGGAGATAGCGGTGTAGATATTTCCATGTTCATCTAGATTCCGGTATACATATATCCATGTTCATACAGATGGCGGTGAAGATTTTTCCATGTTCATACAGATGGCGGTGTAGACATTTCCACGTTCATACAAATGGCGGTGTAGATATTTCCATGTTCATAGAGATGGCGGTGTAGATATTTCCATGTTCATACAAATGGCAGTGTAGATATTTCCATGTTCATAGAGATGACGGTGTAGATATTTCCATGCTTATACAGATAGCAGTGTAGTTATTTCCATGTTCATACATATAGCGGTGTAGATATTTCCATTGATATACAGATAGCGGTGTAGATATTTGCATGTTCATACAGATAGCGGTGTAGATATTTCCATGTTCATACAGATATCGGTGTAGATATTTCCATGTTCATACAGATAGCGGTGTAGATATTTGCATGTTCATACAGATAGCGGTGTAGATATTTCCATGTTCATACAGATAGCGGTGTAGATATTTCCATGTTCATACAGTTAGCGGTGTAGATATTTCCATGTTCATACAGATGGCGGTGTAGATATTTACATGTTCATACAGATGGCGCTGTAGATACTTCCATGTTCATACAGATAGCGGTGTAGATATTTCCTTGTTCATGCAGATGGAGGTGTAGATATTTCCATGTTCATACAGATAGCGGTGTAGCTATTTCCATGTTCATACCCATAGCGGTGTAGATATTTCCATGTTCATACAGTTAGCGGTGTAGATATTTCCATGTTCCTACAGATGGCGGTGGAGATATTTCCATGTTCGTACAGACGGCGGTGTAGATATTTCCATGTTCATAGAGATGCCGGTGTAGATATTTCCATGTTTATGCAGATAGCGGTATAGATATTTCCATGTTTATACAGATGGTGGTTTAGATATTTCCATATTTATAGAGATGGCGGTCTAGATATTTCCATGTTTACAGAGATAGTGGTGTAGTTATTTCCAAATTTATAGAGACAGCGTTCTAGATATTTCCATGTTTATACAGATAGCGGTGTCGATATTTCCATGTTTATACAGATAGCAGTGTAGACATTTCCATGTTTATAGAGATAGTGGTGTATATAAATTCAATTTTATACCGAGAGCAGTGTATATATTTCCAAGTTCATACAGATAGCGGTGTAGATATTTCCACTTTTATAGAGATGGCAATGCAGATATTTCCATGTTCATACAGATGGCGGTGTAGATATTTCCATGTTCATACAAATGGCGGTGTAGATATTTCCATATTCAAACAGATGGCGGTGTAGATATTTCCATGTTCATACAGATAGCGGTGTAGATATTTCCATGTTCATACAGATAGCAGTGTAGATATTTCCATGTTCATACAGATGGCGGTGTAGATATTTCCATGTTCATACCAATAGCGGTGTAGATATTTCCATGTTCATACAGTTAGCGGTGTAGATATTTCCTTGTTCATACAGATGGCGGTGTAGATATTTACATGTTCATACAGATGGCGGTGTAGTTATCTCCATGTTTGTACAGATGGCGGTGTAGATATTTCCATGTTCGTAGAGATGGCGGTGTAGATATTTCCATGTTTATGCAGATAGCGGTATTGACAATTCCATGTTTATACAGATGGTGGTGTAGATATTTCCATGTTTATAGAGATGGTGGTCTAGATATTTCCATGTTTACAGAGATAGTGGTGCAGTTAATTCCAAGTTTATAGAGACAGCGTTCTAGATATTTCCATGTTTATACAGATAGCGGTGTAGATATTTCCATGTTCATACAAATGGCAGTGTAGATATTTCCATGTTCATAGAGATGACGGTGTAGATATTTCCATGCTTATACAGATAGCAGTGTAGTTATTTCCATGTTCATACATATAGCGGTGTAGATATTTCCATGTTTATACAGATAGCAGTGTAGATATTTCCATGTTTATAGAGATAGTGGTGTAGATAATTTCAATTTTATTCCGAGAGCAGTGTAGATATTTCCAAGTTCATACAGATAGCGGTGTAGATATTTCCACGTTTATAGAGATGGCGGTGTAGATATTTCCATGTTCATACAGATGGTGGTGTAGATATTTCCATGTTCATACAAATGGCGGTGTAGATATTTCCATGTTCATAGAGATGGCGGTGTAGATGATTCCATGTTCATACAAATGGCGGTGTAGATATTTCCATGTTCATAGAGATTGCGGTGTAGATATTTCCATGTCTATACAGATAGCAGTGTAGTTATTTCCATGTTTATAGAGATAGCAGTGTAGATATTTTCATTGATATACAGATAGCTGTGTAGATATTTGCATGTTCATACAGATAGCGGTGTAGGTATTTCCATGTTCATACAGATAGCGGTGTAGATATTTCCATGTTCATACAGATAGCGGTGTAGATATTTCCATGTTCATACAGATAGCGGTGTAGATATTTCTTTGTTCATACAGATAGCGGTGTAGATATTTCCATGTTCATACAGTTAGCGGTGTAGATATTTCCATGATAATACAGATGGAGGTGTAGATATTTACATGTTCATACAGATGGCGGTGTAGATATTTCCATGTTCGTGTGGATGGCAGTGTAGATATTTCCATCTTCATACAGATGGCGGTGTATTTATTTCCATGTTTATACAGATAGCAGTGTAGTTATTTCCATGTTTATAGAGATAGCAGTGTAGATATTTCCATTGATATTCAGATAGCTGTGTAGATATTTGCATGTTCATACAGATAGCGGTGTAGATATTTCCATGTTCATACAGAGAGCGGTGTAGATATTTCCATGTTCATACAGATAGCTGTGTAGATATTCCCATGTTCATGCAGATAGCGGTGTAGATATTTCCATGTCCATACAGTTAGCGGTGTAGATATTGCCATGCTCATACAGATGGCGGTGTTGATATTTACATGTTCATACAGATGGTGGTGTAGATATTTCCAAGTTCGTACGGATGGCAGTATAGATATTTCCATGTTCATACAGGTGGCGGTGTAGATATTTCCATGTTTATACAGATAGCAGTGTAGTTTTTTCCATGTTTATAGAGATAGCAGTGTAGATATTTTCATTGATAAACAGATAGCTGTGTAGTTATGTGTATGTTCATACAAATAGCGGTGTAGATATTTCCATGTTCGTACAGATAGCAGTGAAGATA
Organism: Gorilla gorilla gorilla; assembly: GCF_029281585.2. Lineage (NCBI taxonomy): Eukaryota > Metazoa > Chordata > Mammalia > Primates > Hominidae > Gorilla > Gorilla gorilla. Next base: position 3,854,720 of record NC_073227.2, on the reverse strand, counting down.
TTTCCATGTTCATACAGATAGCGGTGTAGATATTTCCATGTTCATACAGATAACGGTGTAGATATTTGCATGTTCATACAGATAGCGGTGTAGATATTTCCATGTTCATACAGATAGCGGTGTAGATATTTCCATGTTCATACAGTTAGCGGTGTAGATATTTCCATGTTCATACAGATGGCGGTGTAGATATTTACATGTTCATACAGATGGCGCTGTAGATACTTCCATGTTCATACAGATAGCGGTGTAGATATTTCCTTGTTCATGCAGATGGAGGTGTAGATATTTCCATGTTCATACAGATAGCGGTGTAGCTATTTCCATGTTCATACCCATAGCGGTGTAGATATTTCCATGTTCATACAGTTAGCGGTGTAGATATTTCCATGTTCCTACAGATGGCGGTGGAGATATTTCCATGTTCGTACAGATGGCGGTGTAGATATTTCCATGTTCATAGAGATGCCGGTGTAGATATTTCCATGTTTATACAGATAGCAGTGTAGTTTTTTCCATGTTTATAGAGATAGCAGTGTAGATATTTTCATTGATAAACAGATAGCTGTGTAGTTATGTGTATGTTCATACAAATAGCGGTGTAGATATTTCCATGTTCGTACAGATAGCAGTGAAGATATTTCCATGTTCATACAGATAGCGGTGTAGATATTTCCATGTTCATACAGATAACGGTGTAGATATTTCCATGTTCATACAGATAGCGGTGTAGATATTTCCATGTTCATACAGTTAGCAGTGTAGATATATCCATGTTCATACAGATGGTGGTGTAGATATTTACATGTTCATACAGATGGCGGTGTAGATATTTCCAAGTTCGTACAGATGGCGGTGTAGATATTTCCATGTTCATAGAGATGGCGGAGTAGATATTTCCATGTTTACGCAGATAGCGGTATTGATATTTCCATGTTTATACAGATGGTGGTGTAGATATTTCCGTGTTTATAGAGATGGCGGTCTAGGTATTTCCATGTTTACAGAGATAGTGGTGTAGTTATTTCCAAGTTTATAGAGAAGCGTTGTAGGTATTTCCATGTTTATGCAGATGGCGGTTTAGATATTTCCATGTTTATACAGAGAACGGTGTAGATATTTCCATGTTAACACAGATAGCGGTGTAGACATTTCCATGTTTACACAGATAGCGGTGTAGACATTTCCATGTTTACACAGTTAGCGGTGTGGATATTTCCATGTCTATACAGATAGCAGTGTAGTTATTTCCATGTTTATAGAGATAGCAGTGTAGATATTTTCATTGATATACAGATAGCTGTGTAGATATTTGCATGTTCATACAGATAGCGGTGTAGGTATTTCCATGTTTATGCAGATAGCGGTATAGATATTTCCATGTTTATACAGATGGTGGTGTAGGTATTTCCATGTTTATAGAGATGGCGGTCTAGATATTTCCATGTTTACAGAGATAGTGGTGTAGTTATTTCCAAATTTATAGAGACAGCGTTCTAGATATTTCCATGTTTATACAGATAGCGGTGTCGATATTTCCATGTTTATACAGATAGCAGTGTAGACATTTCCATGTTTATAGAGATAGTGGTGTATATAAATTCAATTTTATACCGAGAGCAGTGTATATATTTCCAAGTTCATACAGATAGCGGTGTAGATATTTCCACTTTTATAGAGATGGCAATGCAGATATTTCCATGTTCATACAGATGGCGGTGTAGATATTTCCATGTTCATACAAATGGCGGTGTAGATATTTCCATATTCAAACAGATGGCGGTGTAGATATTTCCATGTTCATACAGATAGCGGTGTAGATATTTCCATGTTCATACAGATAGCAGTGTAGATATTTCCATGTTCATACAGATGGCGGTGTAGATATTTCCATGTTCATAGCAATAGCGGTGTAGATATTTCCATGTTCATACAGTTAGCGGTGTAGATATTTCCTTGTTCATACAGATGGCGGTGTAGATATTTACATGTTCATACAGATGGCGGTGTAGTTATCTCCATGTTTGTACAGATGGCGGTGTAGATATTTCCATGTTCGTAGAGATGGCGGTGTAGATATTTCCATGTTTATGCAGATAGCGGTATTGACAATTCCATGTTTATACAGATGGTGGTGTAGATATTTCCATGTTTATAGAGATGGTGGTCTAGATATTTCCATGTTTACAGAGATAGTGGTGCAGTTAATTCCAAGTTTATAGAGACAGCGTTCTAGATATTTCCATGTTTATACAGATAGCGGTGTAGATATTTCCATGTTCATACAAATGGCAGTGTAGATATTTCCATGTTCATAGAGATGACGGTGTAGATATTTCCATGCTTATACAGATAGCAGTGTAGTTATTTCCATGTTCATACATATAGCGGTGTAGATATTTCCATGTTTATACAGATAGCAGTGTAGATATTTCCATGTTTATAGAGATAGTGGTGTAGATAATTTCAATTTTATTCCGAGAGCAGTGTAGATATTTCCAAGTTCATACAGATAGCGGTGTAGATATTTCCACGTTTATAGAGATGGCGGTGTAGATATTTCCATGTTCATACAGATGGTGGTGTAGATATTTCCATGTTCATACAAATGGCGGTGTAGATATTTCCATGTTCATAGAGATGGCGGTGTAGATGATTCCATGTTCATACAAATGGCGGTGTAGATATTTCCATGTTCATAGAGATTGCGGTGTAGATATTTCCATGTCTATACAGATAGCAGTGTAGTTATTTCCATGTTTATAGAGATAGCAGTGTAGATATTTTCATTGATATACAGATAGCTGTGTAGATATTTGCATGTTCATACAGATAGCGGTGTAGGTATTTCCATGTTCATACAGATAGCGGTGTAGATATTTCCATGTTCATACAGATAGCGGTGTAGATATTTCCATGTTCATACAGATAGCGGTGTAGATATTTCTTTGTTCATACAGATAGCGGTGTAGATATTTCCATGTTCATACAGTTAGCGGTGTAGATATTTCCATGATAATACAGATGGAGGTGTAGATATTTACATGTTCATACAGATGGCGGTGTAGATATTTCCATGTTCGTGTGGATGGCAGTGTAGATATTTCCATCTTCATACAGATGGCGGTGTATTTATTTCCATGTTTATACAGATAGCAGTGTAGTTATTTCCATGTTTATAGAGATAGCAGTGTAGATATTTCCATTGATATTCAGATAGCTGTGTAGATATTTGCATGTTCATACAGATAGCGGTGTAGATATTTCCATGTTCATACAGAGAGCGGTGTAGATATTTCCATGTTCATACAGATAGCTGTGTAGATATTCCCATGTTCATGCAGATAGCGGTGTAGATATTTCCATGTCCATACAGTTAGCGGTGTAGATATTGCCATGCTCATACAGATGGCGGTGTTGATATTTACATGTTCATACAGATGGTGGTGTAGATATTTTCAAGTTCGTACGGATGGCAGTATAGATATTTCCATGTTCATACAGGTGGCGGTGTAGATATTTCCATGTTTATACAGATAGCAGTGTAGTTTTTTCCATGTTTATAGAGATAGCAGTGTAGATATTTTCATTGATAAACAGATAGCTGTGTAGTTATGTGTATGTTCATACAAATAGCGGTGTAGATATTTCCATGTTCGTACAGATAGCAGTGAAGATATTTCCATGTTCATACAGATAGCGGTGTAGATATTTCCATGTTCATACAGATAACGGTGTAGATATTTCCATGTTCATACAGATAGCGGTGTAGATATTTCCATGTTCATACAGTTAGCAGTGTAGATATATCCATGTTCATACAGATGGTGGTGTAGATATTTACATGTTCATACAGATGGCGGTGTAGATATTTCCAAGTTCGTACAGATGGCGGTGTAGATATTTCCATGTTCATAGAGATGGCGGAGTAGATATTTCCATGTTTACGCAGATAGCGGTATTGATATTTCCATGTTTATACAGATGGTGGTGTAGATATTTCCGTGTTTATAGAGATGGCGGTCTAGGTATTTCCATGTTTACAGAGATAGTGGTGTAGTTATTTCCAAGTTTATAGAGAAGCGTTGTAGGTATTTCCATGTTTATGCAGATGGCGGTTTAGATATTTCCATGTTTATACAGAGAACGGTGTAGATATTTCCATGTTAACACAGATAGCGGTGTAGACATTTCCATGTTTACACAGATAGCGGTGTAGACATTTCCATGTTTACACAGTTAGCGGTGTGGATATTTCCATGTCTATACAGATAGCAGTGTAGTTATTTCCATGTTTATAGAGATAGCAGTGTAGATATTTTCATTGATATACAGATAGCTGTGTAGATATTTGCATGTTCATACAGATAGCGGTGTAGGTATTTCCATGTTTATGCAGATAGCGGTATAGATATTTCCATGTTTATACAGATGGTGGTGTAGATATTTCCATGTTTATAGAGATGGCGGTCTAGATATTTCCATGTTTATAGAGATAGTGGTGTAGTTATTTCCAAGTTTATAGAGACAGCGTTGTAGATATTTCCAGGTTTATACAGATAGCGATGAGGATATTTCCATGTTTATACAGATAGCGGTATAGATATTTCCATGTTTATACAGATAGCAGTGTATTTATTTCCATGTTTATAGAGATAGCAGTGTAGATGTTTCAATTGATATACAGATAGCTGTGTAGATATTTGCATGTTCATGCAGATAGCGGTGTAGATATTTCCATGTTAATACTGATAGCGGTGTAGATATTTCCATGTTCATACAGTTAGCGGTGTAGATATTTCAATGTTCATACAGATGGCGGTGTAGATATTTCCATGTTCATACAGATGGCGTTGTAGATATTTACATGGTCATACAGATGGCGGTGTAGATATTTCCATGTTTGTACGGATGGCAATGTAGATATTTCCATGTTCATACAGGTGGCGGTGTAGATATTCCCATGTTTTTACAGAGAGCTGTGTAGATATTTCCATGTTTATACAGATAGCAGTGTAGTTATTTCAATGTTTATAGAGATAGCAATGTAGATATTTCCATTGATATCCATATAGCTTTGTAGATATTTGCATGTTCATACAGATAGCGGCGTAGATATTTCCATGTTCATACAGATAGAGGTGTAGATATTTCCATGTTCATACACATAGCGGTGTAGATATTTCCATGTTCATACAGATGGCGGTGTAGATATGTCTATGTTCGTACAGATGGCGGTGTAGATATTTGCATGTTCATAGGGATGGCGGTGTAGATATTTCGAAGTTTATAGAGATAGCGCTGTAGTTATTTCCAAATTTATAGAGAAATCTGTGTAGATATTTCCATGTATATGCAGATAGTTGTGTAGATATTTCCATGTTTATGCAGATAGCGGTGTAGTTATTTCCATGTGCATACAGTTAGCTGTGTAGATATTTCCGTGTTCATACAGATGGCGGTGTAGATATTTCCATGTTCATACAGATGGCGGTGTAGATATTTACATGTACATACAGATGGCCGTGTAGATATTTCCATGTTTATACAGATAGCGGTGCGGATATTTCCATGTTTATACAGATAGTTGGGCAGATATTTCCATGTTTATACAGATAGCGGTGTCGATATTTCCATCTTAATACAGATGGCGGTGTAGATATTTCCATGTTCGTACGGATGGCAGTGTAGATATTTCCATGTTCATACAGGTGGCGGTGTAGATATTCCCCTGTTTTTACAGATAGCTGTGTAGTTATTTCCGTGTTTATAGAGATAGCAGGGTGGATATTTCCATTGATATACAGATAGCTGTGTAGATATTTGCATGTCCATACAGATAGCGGTGTAGATATTTCCCTGTTCATACAGATAGCGGTGTAGATATTTCCATGTTCATACACATAGCGGTGTAGATATTTACATGTTCATACAGATAACGGTGTAGATATTTGCATGTTCATACAGATAGCGGTGTAGATATTTCCATGTTCTCACAGGTAGCGGTGTAGATATTTCCATGTTCATACAGTTAGCGGTGTAGATATTTCCATGTTCATGCAGATAGCGGTGTAGATATTTCCATGTTCATCCAGATGCCGGTGTAGATATATCCATGTTCATACAGATGGCGGTGAAGATATTTCCATGTTCATACAGATGGCGGTGTAGATATTTCCATGTTCATACACATGGCGGTGTACATATTTCCATGTTCATAGAGATGGCGGTGTAGATATTTCAATGTTCATACAAATGGCGGTGTAGATATTTCCATGTTCATAGAGATGGCGGTGTAGATATTTCCAAGTTTGTACAGATAGCAGTGTAGTTATTTCCATGCTTTTAGAGATAGCAGTGTAGATATTTAACTTGATATACAGATAGCTGTGTAGATATTTCCATGTTCATACAGATAGCGGTGCAGATATTTCCATGTTCATACAGATAGCTGTGTAGATATTTCCATGTTCATACAGATAGCGGTGTAGATATTTCCATTTATATACATATAGCTGTGTAGATATTTCCATGTTCATACACATAGCGGTGTAGATATTTCCATGTTCATACAGATAACGGTGTAGATATATCCATGTTCATACAGATAGCGGTGTATATATTTCCATGTTCACACAGATAGCGGAGTAGATATTTCCATGTTCATACAGTTAGCGGTGTAGATATTTCCAAATTCATTCAGATAGCGGTGTAGATATTTCCATGTTCATCCAGATGCCGGTGTAGATATATCCATTTTCATACAGATGGCGGTGAAGATATTTCCATGTTCATACAGATGGCGGTGTAGATATTTCCATGTTCATACAAATGGCGGTGTAGATATTTCTATGTTCATACAGATGGCGGTGTAGATATTTCCGTGTTCATACAAATGGCGGTGTAGATATTTCCATGTTCATAGAGATGGCGGTGTTGATATTTCCATGTTTATACAGATAGCAATGTAGATATTTCCATGTTTATAGAGATAGCGGTGCAGATATTTCCATTGATATACAGATAGCTGTGTAGATATTTGCATGTTCATACAGATAACGGTGTAGATATTTCCAAGTTCATACAGATAGCGGTGTAGATATTTCCATGTTCGTACAGATAGCGGTGTAGATATTTCCATGTTTTACAGATAGCGGTGTAGATATTTCCATGTTCATACAGGTAGGGGTGTAGATATTTCCATGTTTATAGAGATGGTGGTCTAGATATTTCCATGTTTATAGAGATAGTGGTGTAGTTATTTCCGAGTTTATAGAGACAGCGTTGTGGATATTTCCATGTTTATACAGATAGCGGTGAAGGTATTTCCATGTTTATACAGATAGCGGTGTAGATATTTCCATGTTTATACAGATAGCAGTGTAGATATTTCCATGTTTATAGAGATAGTTGTGTAGATAATTTCAATTTTATACAGATAGCAGTGTAGATATTTCCAAGTTCATACAGATAGCGGTGTAGATATTTCCACGTTTATAGAGATGGTGGTGTAGATATTTCCATGTTCATACAGATGGCGGTGTAGATATTTCCATGTTTTTATAGATGGCGGTGTAGATATTTTCATGTTTACACAGATGGCGGTGTAGATATTTCCATGTTTACACAGATAGCGGTGTAGACATTTCCATATTTACACAGATAGCGGTGTGGATATTTCCATGTTTATGAAGATAGCGGTGTAGATATTTCCATGTTTATACAGATATCGGTGCGGATATTTCCATGTTTATACAGATAGTTGGGCAGAGATTTCCATGTTTATACAGATAGCAGTGTAGATATTTCCATCTTAATACAGATGGCGGTGTAGATATGTCTATGTTCGTACAGATGGCGGAGTAGATATTTCCATGTTCATAGAGATGGCGGTGTAGATATTTCCATGTTTGTACAGATAGGAGTGTAGTTATTTCCAAGTTTATAGAGATAGCAGTGTAGATATTTCCATTGATATACAGATAGCTCTGTAGATATTTCCATGTTCATACAGATAGCGGTGCAGATATTTCCATGTTCATACAGATAGCTGTGTAGATATTTCCATGTTCATAAAGATAGCGGTGTAGTTATTTCCATGTTCATACAGATAGCGGTGCAGATATTTCCATGTTCATACAGATAGCTGTGTAGATATTTCCATGTTCATAAAGATAGCGGTGTAGTTATTTCCATGTTCATACAGTTAGCGGTGTAGATATTTCCATTTTCATACAGATGGCGGTGTAGATATTTACATGTTTATACAGATTGCGGTGTAGATATTTCCATGTTCGCACGGTTGGCAGTGTAGATATTTCCATGTTCATACAGGTGGCGTTGTAGATATTCCCCTGTTTTTACAGATAGCTGTGTAGTTATTTCCGTGTTTATAGAGATAGCAGGGTAGATATTTCCATTGATATACAGATAGCTGTGTAGATATTTGCATGTTCATACAGATAGCGGTGTAGGTATTTCCATTTTCTCACAGATAGCGGTGTAGATATTTCCATGTTCATACAGTTAGCGGTGTAGATATTTCCAAGTTCATGCAGATAGCGGTGTAGATATTTCCATGTTCATCCAGATGCCGGTGTAGATATATCCATGTTCATACAGATGGCGGTGAAGATATTTCCATGTTCATACAGATGGCGGTGTAGATATTTCCATGTTCATACACATGGCGGTGGAGATATTTCCATGTTCATAGAGATGGCGGTGTAGGTATTTCCATGTTCATACAAATGGCGGTGTAGATATTTCCATGTTCATAGAGATGGCGGTGTAGATATTTCCATGTTTGTACAGATAGCAGTGTAGTTATTTCCATGTTAATAGAGATAGCAGTGTAGATATTTCCCTTGATATACAGATAGCTGTGTAACTATTTCCATGTTCATACAGATAGCGGTGCAGATATTTCCATGTTCATACAGATAGCTGTGTAGATATTTCCATGTTCATACAGATAGCGGTGTAGTTATTTCCATGTTCATACAGTTAGCGGTGTAGATATTTCCATGTTCATACAGATGGCGGTGTAGATATTTCCATGTTCATACAGATGGCGGTGTAGATATTTACATGTTCATACAGATGGCGGTGTAGATATTTCCATGTTCGTACGGATGGCAGTGTAGATATTTCCATGTTCATACAGGTGGCGGTGTAGATATTTCCATGTTCATACAGATAGCAGTGTAGTTATTTCCATGTTTATAGAGATAGCAGTGTAGATATTTCCATTGATATACAGATAGCTGTGTAGATATTTCCATGTTCATACAGATATCGGTGCAAGTATTTCCATGTTCATACAGATAGCTGTGTAGATATTTCCATGTTCATACAGACGGCGGTGTAGATATTCACATGTTCATACAGATGGCGGTGTAGATATTTCCATGTTCATACAGGTGGCGGTGTAGATATTTCCATGTTCATACAGATAGCAGTGTAGTTATTTCCATGTTTATAGAGATAGCAGTGTAGATATTTCCATTGATATACAGATAGCTCTGTAGATATTTACATGTTCATACTGATGGCGGTGTAGATATTTCCATGTTCGTACGGATGGCAGTGTAGATATTTCCATGTTCGTACAGGTTGCGGTGTAGATAGTTCCATGTTTATACAAATAGCAGTGTAGTTATTTCAATGTTTATAGAGATAGCAATGTAGATATTTCCATTGATATACATATAGCTGTGTAGATATTTGCATGTTCGTACAGATAGAGGTGTAGATATTGCCATGTTCATACAGATAGAGGTGTAGATATTTCCATGTTCATACAGATAGCGGTGTAGATATTTCTATGTTCATATAGAAAACGGTGTAAATGTTTCCATGTTCATACAGATGGCGGTGTAGATATTTCCATGTTTTTAGAGATGGCGGTGTAGATATTTTCATGTTTACACAGATGGCGGTGGAGATACTTCCATGTTTACACAGATAGCGTTGTAGACATTTCCATGTTTACACAGATAGCGGTGTGTATATTTCCACATTTATGTAGATAGCGGTGTAGTTATTTCCATGTTTATACAGATAGCGGTGTGGATATTTCCATGTTTATACAGATAGTTGGGGAGATATTCCCATGTTTATACAGATAGCGGTTTAGATATTTCCATCTTAATACAGATGGCGGTGTAGATATGTCTATGTTCGTACAGATGTCGGTGTAGATATTTGCATGTTCATAGGGATGGCGGTGTAGATATTTCAAAGTTTATAGAGATAGCGCTGTAGTTATTTCCAAATTTATAGAGAAATCTGTGTAGATATTTCCATGTATATGCAGATAGTTGTGTAGATATTTCCATGTTCATGCAGATAGCGGTGAAGATATTTCCATGGTCATCCAGATGCCGGTGTAGATATATCCATGTTCATACAGATGGCGGTGAAGATATTTCCATATTCATACAGATGGCGGTGTAGATATTTCCATGTTCATACACTTGGTTGTGTAGATATATCCATGTTCATAGAGATGGCGCTGTAGATATTTCCATGTTCATACAAATGGCGGTGCAGATATTTCCATATTCATAGAGATGGCAGTGTAGATATTTCCATGTTTATACAGATAGCAGTGTAGATATTTCCATGTTTATAGAGATAGCAGTGTAGATGTTTCATTGATATACAGATAGCTGTGTAGATATTTGCATGTTCATACAGATAGCGGTGTAGATATTTCCATGTTCATACTGATAGCGGTGTAGATATTTCCATGTTCATACAGTTAGCGGTGTAGATATTTCCATGTTCATACAGATGGCGGTGTAGATATTTCCATGTTCATACAGATGGCCGTGTAGATATTTACATGTTCATACAGATGGCGGTGTAGATATTTCCATGTTCGTACGGATGGCAGTGTAGATATTTCCATGTTCATACAGGTGGCGGTGTAGATATTCCCCTGTTTTTACAGATAGCTGTGTAGTTATTTCCGTGTTTATAGAGATAGCAGGGTAGATATTTCCATTGATATACAGATAGCTGTGTAGATATTTGCATGTTCATACAGATAGCGTGTAGATATTTCCCTGTTCATACAGATAGCGGTGTAGATATTTCCATGTTCATACACATATCGGTGTAGATATTTCCATGTTCATACAGATAACGGTGTAGATATTGCCATGTTCATACAGATAGAGGTGTAGGTATTTCCATGTTCATACAGATAGCGGTGTAGATATTTCCATGTTCATACTGATAACGGTGTAGATATTTCCATGTTCATAAAGATAGCGGTGTAGATATTTCCATGTGCATACAGTTAGTGGTGCAGATATTTCCATGTTCATACAGATGGCGGTGTAGATATTTACATGTTCATACAGATGGCGTTGTAGTTATTTCCATGTTCGTACAGATGGCGGGGAAGATATTTCCATGTTCATAGAGATGGCGTTGTAGATATTTCCATGTTTATGCAGATACCGGTATAGATATTTCCATGTTTATACAGATGGTGGTGTAGATATTTCCATGTTTATAGAGATGGCAGTCTAGATATTTCCATGTTTATAGAGATAGTGGTGTAGTTATTTCCAAGTTTATAGGGACAGCGTTGTAATTATTTCCATGTTTATACAGATAGCGGTGAAGATATTTCCATGTTTATACAGATAGCGGTATAGATATTTCCATGTTTATACAGATAGCAGTGTAGATATTTCCATGTTTATAGAGATAACGGTGTAGATATTTCCATGTTCATACAGATAGCGGTGTAGATATTTCCATGTTCACACAGATAGCGGTGTAGATATTTCCATGTTCATACAGTGAGCGGTGTAGATATTTCCATGTTCATGCAGATAGCCGTGTAGTTATTTCCATGTTCATCCAGATGCCGGTGTAGATATATCCATGTTCATACAGATGGCGGTGAAGATATTTCCATGTTCATACAGATGGCGGTGTAGATATTTCCATGTTCATACACATGGCGGTGTAGATATTTCCATGTTCATAGAGATGGCTGTGTAGATATTTCCATGTTTGTACAGATAGGAGTGTAGTTATTTCCATGTTTATAGAGATAGCAGTGTAGATATTTCCATTGATATACAGATAGCTGTGTAGATATTTCCATGTTCATACAGATAGCGGTGCAGATATTTCCATGTTCATACAGATAGCTGTGTAGATATTTCCATGTTCATACAGATAGCGCTGTAGTTATTTCCATGTTCATACAGTTAGCGGTGTAGATATTTCCATTTTCTTACAGATGGCGGTGTAGATATTTACATGTTCATACAGATGGCGGTGTAGATATTTCCATGTTCGCACGGATGGCAGTGTAGGTATTTCCATGTTCATACAGGTGGCGGTGTAGATATTTCCATGTTTATACAGATAGCAGTTTAGTTATTTCCATGTTTATAGAGATAGCAGTGTAGATATTTCCATTGATATACAGATAGCTGTGTAGATATTTGCATGTTCATACAGATAGCGGTGTAGATATTTCCATGTTCGTACAGACAGCCGTGTAGATATTTCCTTGTTCATACAGATAGTGGTGTAGATATTTCCATGTTCATACAGATAACGGTGTAGATATTTCCATGTTCATACAGATAGTCTTGTAGATATTTCCATGTTCATACAGTTAGCGGTGTAGATATTTCCATGTTCTTACAGATGGCGGTGTGGATATTTACATGTTCATACAGATGGCGGTGTAGATATTTCCATGTTCGTAAAGATGACGGTGCAGATATTTCCATGTTCATACAGATGGCGGTGTAGATATTTCCATGTTTATACAGATAGCAATGTAGATATTTCCATGTTTATAGAGATAGCGGTGTAGATATTTCCACTGATATACAGATAGCTGTGTAGATATTTGCATGTACATACAGATAGCGGTGTAGATATTTCCATGTTCATACAGATAGCGGTGTAGATATTTCCATGTTTTACAGATAGCAGTGTAGATATTTCCATGTTCATACAGATAGTGGTGTAGATATTTCCATGTTTATAGAGATGGCGGTCTAGATATTTCCATGTTTATAGAGATATTGGTGTAGTTATTTCCAAGTTTATAGAGACTGCGGTGTAGATATTTCCATGTTTATGCAGGCAGTGGTATAGGTATTTCCATGTTCATACAGATTTCGGTGAAGATATTTCCATGTTTTTAGAGATGGCGGTGTAGATATTTTCACATTTACACAGATGGTGGTGGAGATATTTCCATGTTTACACAGATAGCGGTGCAGAGATTTCCATGTTTACACAGATAGCGGTGTGGAAATTTCCATGTTTATGCAGATAGCGGTGTAGATATTTCCATGTTTATACAGATAGCGGTGCGGATATTTCCATGTTTATACAGATAGTTGGGCAGATATTTCCATGTTTATACAGATAGCGGTGTAGATATTTCCATCTTAATACAGGTGGCGGTGTAGATATGTCCATGTTCGTACAGACGGCGGTGTAGATATTTCCACGTTCATACAGATGGCGGTGTAGATATTTCGAAGTTTATAGAGATATCGCTGCAGTTATTTCCATATTTATAGAGAAATCTGGGTAAATATTTCCATGTATATGCAGATAGCTGTGTAGATATTTCCATGTTCATGCAGATAGCGGTGTAGATATTTCCACGTTCATCCAGATGCCGGTGTAGATATTTCCATGTTCATACAGATGGCGGTGTAGATATTTCCATGTTCATACACATGGCGGTGTAGATATTTCCAAGTTCATTGAGATGGCGATGTAGATATTTCCATGTTCATACAAATGGAGGTGTAGCTATTTCCATGTTCATAGAGATGGCAGTGTAGATATTTCCATGTTTATACAGATAGCAGTGTAGTTATTTCCATGTTTATAGAGATAGCAGTGTAGATATTTCCATTGATATACAGACAGCTGTGTAGATATTTGCATGTTCATACAGATAGCGGTGTAGATATTTCCATGTTAATACTGATAGCGGTGTAGATATTTCCATGTTCACACAGTTAGCGGTGTAGATATTTCTATGTTCATACAGATGGCGGTGTAGATATTTCCATGTTCATACAGATGGCGGTGTAGATATTTCCATGTTCATACAGATAGGGGTGTAGATATTTCCATGTTTATACAGATGGCGGTCTAGATATTTCCATGTTTAGAGAGATAGTGGTGTAGTTATTTCCGAGTTTATAGAGACAGCGTTGTGGATATTTCCATGTTTATACAGATAGCGGTGAAGGTATTTCCATGTTTATACAGATAGCGGTGTAGATATTTCCATGTTTATACAGATAGCAGTGTAGATATTTCCATGTTTATAGAGATAGTTGTGTAGATAATTTCAATTTTATACAGATAGCAGTGTAGATATTTCCAAGTTCATACAGATAGCGGTGTAGATATTTCCACGTTTATAGAGATGGTGGTGTAGATATTTCCATGTTCATACAGATGGCGGTGTAGATATTTCCATGTTTTTAGAGATGGCGGTGTAGATATTTTCATGTTTACACAGATGGCGGTGTAGATATTTCCATGTTTACACAGATAGCGTTGTAGACATTTCCATGTTTACACAGATAGCGGTGTGGATATTTCCATGTTTATGCAGATAGCGGTGTAGATATTTCCATGTTTATAAAGATATCGGTGCGGATATTTCCATGTTTATACAGATAGTTGGGCAGAGATTTCCATGTTTATACAGATAGCAGTGTAGATATTTCCATCTTAATACAGATGGCGGTGTAGATATGTCTATGTTCGTACAGATGGCGGTGTAGATATTTCCATGTTCATAGAGATGGCGGTGTAGATATTTCCATGTTCATACAAATGGCGGTGTAGATATTTCCATGTTCATAGAGATGGCGGTGTAGATATTTCCATGTTTGTACAGATAGCAGTGTAGTTATTTCCATGTTTATAGAGATAGCAGTGTAGATATTTCCCTTGATATACAGATAGCTCTGTAGATATTTCCATGTTCATACAGATAGCGGTGCAGATATTTCCATGTTCATAGAGAGAGCTGTGTAGATATTTCCATGTTCATACAGATAGCGGTGTAGTTATTTCCATGTTCATAGAGTTAGCGGTGTAGATATTTCCATGTTCATACAGATGGCGGTGTAGATATTTCCATGTTCATACAGATGGCGGTGTAGATATTTACATGTTCATATAGATGGCGGTGTAGATATTTCCATGTTCGTACGGATGGCAGTGTAGATATTTCCATGTTCATACAGGTGGCGGTGTAGATATTTCCATGTTCATACTGATAGCAGTGTAGTTATTTCCATGTTTATAGAGATAGCAGTGTAGATATTTCCATTGATATACAGATAGCTGTGTAGATATTTATATGTTCATACAGATGGCGGTGTAGATATTTCCATGTTCGTACGGATGGCAGTGTAGATATTTCCATGTTCGTACAGGTGGCGGTGTAGATATTTCCATGTTTATACAAATAGCAGAGTAGTTATTTCAATGTTTATAGAGATAGAAATGTAGATATTTCCATTGATATACATATAGCTGTGTAGATATTTGCATGTTCATACAGATAGCGGTGTATATATTGCCATGTTCATACAGATAGAGGTGTACATATTTCCATGTTCATACAGATAGTGGTGTAGATATTTCCATGTTCATACTGATAACGGTGTAGATATTTCCATGTTCATAAAGATAGCGGTGTAGATATTTCCATGTGCATACAGTTAGCGGTGCAGATATTTCCATGTTCATACAGATGGCAGTGTAGATATTTACATGTTCATACAGATGGCGTTGTAGATATTTCCATGTTCGTACAGATGGCGGGGAAGATATTTCCATGTTCATAGAGATGGCGTTGTAGATATTTCCATGTTTATGCAGATAGCGGTATAGATATTTCCATGTTTATACAGATGGTGGTGTAGATATTTCCATGTTTATAGAGATGGCAGTCTAGATATTTCCATGTTTATAGAGATAGTGGTGTAGTTATTTCCAAGTTTATAGAGACAGCGTTGTAATTATTTCCATGTTTATACAGATAGCGGTGAAGATATTTCCATGTTTATACAGATAGCGGTATAGATATTTCCATGTTTATACAGATAGCAGTGTAGATATTTCCATGTTTATAGAGATAATGGTGTAGATATTTCCATGTTCATACAGATAGCGGTGTAGATATTTCCATGTTCACACAGATAGCAGTGTAGATATTTCCATGTTCATACAGTGAGCGGTGTAGATATTTCCATGTTCATGCAGATAGCCGTGTAGTTATTTCCATGTTCATCCAGATGCCGGTGTAGATATATCCATGTTCATACAGATGGCGGTGAAGATATTTCCATGTTCATACAGATGGCGGTGTAGATATTTCCATGTTCATACACATGGCGGTGTAGATATTTCCATGTTCATAGAGATGGCTGTGTAGATATTTCCATGTTTGTACAGATAGGAGTGTAGTTATTTCCATGTTTATAGAGATAGCAGTGTAGATATTTCCATTGATATACAGATAGCTGTGTAGATATTTCCATGTTCATACAGATAGCGGTGCAGATATTTCCATGTTCATACAGATAGCTGTTTAGATATTTCCATGTTCATACAGATAGCGGTGTAGTTATTTCCACGTTCATACAGTTAGCGGTGTAGATATTTCCATTTTCTTACAGATGGCGGTGTAGATATTTACATGTTCATACAGGTGGCGGTGTAGATATTTCCATGTTTATACAGATAGCAGTTTAGTTATTTCCATGTTTATAGAGATAGCTGTGTAGATATTTCCATTGATATACAGATAGCTGTGTAGATATTTGCATGTTCATACAGATAGCGGTGTAGATATTTCCATGTTCGTACAGACAGCCGTGTAGATATTTCCTTGTTCATACAGATAGTGGTGAAGATATTTCCATGTTCATACAGAAAACGGTGTAGATATTTCCATATTCATACAGATAGCCTTGTAGATATCTCCATGTTCATACAGTTAGTGGTGTAGATATTTCCATGTTCTTACAGATGGCGGTGTAGATATTTACATGTTCATACAGATGGCGGTGTAGATATTTCCATGTTCGTAAAGATGACGGTGCAGATATTTCCATGTTCATACAGATGGCGGTGTAGATATTTCCATGTTTATACAGATAGCAATGTAGATATTTCCATGTTTATAGAGATAGCGGTGTAGATATTTCCACTGATATACAGATATCTGTGTAGATATTTGCATGTACATACAGATAGCGGTGTAGATATTTCCATGTTCATACAGATAGCGGTGTAGATATTTCCATGTTCATACAATTAGCGGTGTAGATATTTCCATGTTTTACAGATAGCAATGTAGATATTTCCATGTTCATACAGATAGCGGTGTAGATATTTCCATGTTTATAGAGATGGCGGTCTAGATATTTCCATGTTTATAGAGATATTGGTGTAGTTATTTCCATGTTTATAGAGACTGCGGTGTAGATATTTCCATGTTTATGCAGACAGCGGTATAGGTATTTCCATGTTCATACAGATTTCGGTGTAGATATTTCCATGTTTTTAGAGATGGCGGTGTAGATATTTTCACGTTTACACAAATGGTTGTGGAGATATTTCCATGTTTACACAGATAGCGGTGCAGAGATTTCCATGTTTACACAGATAGCGGTGTGGATATTTCCATGTTTATGCAGATAGCGGTGTAGATATTTCCATGTTTATACAGATAGCGGTGCGGATATTTCCATGTTTATACAGATAGTTGGGCAGATATTTCCATGTTTATACAGATAGCGGTGTAGATATTTCCATCTTAATACAGGTGGCGGTGTAGATATGTCCATGTTCGTACAGACGGCGGTGTAGATATTTCCATGTTCATACAGATGGCGGTGTAGATATTTCGAAGTTTATAGAGATATCGCTGCAGTTATTTCCATATTTATAGAGAAATCTGTGTAAATATTTCCATGTATATGCAGATAGCTGTGTAGATATTTCCATGTTCATGCAGATAGCGGTGTAGATATTTCCATGTTCATCCAGATGCCGGTGTAGATATTTCCATGTTCATACAGATGGCGGTGTAGATATTTCCATGTTCATACACATGGCGGTGTAGATATTTCCAAGTTCATAGAGATGGCGATGTAGATATTTCCATGTTCATACAAATGGCGGTGTAGCTATTTCCATGTTCATAGAGATGGCAGTGTAGATATTTCCATGTTTATACATGTATCAGTGTAGTTATTTCCATGTTTATAGAGATAGCAGTGTAGATATTTCCATTGATATACAGACAGCTGTGTAGATATTTGCATGTTCATACAGATAGCGGTGTAGATATTTCCATGTTAATACTGATAGCGGTGTAGATATTTCCATGTTCACACAGTTAGCGGTGTAGATATTTCCATGTTCATACAGATGGCGGTGTAGATATTTCCATGTTCATACAGATAGCGGTGTAGATATTTACATGTTCATACAGATGGCGGTGTAGATATTTCCATGTTCGTACGGATAGCAGTGTAGATATTTCCATGTTCATACAGGTGGCGGTGTAGATATTCCCATGTTTTTACAGATAGCTGTGTAGTTATTACCATGTTTATAGAGATAGCAGTGTAGATATTTCCATTGATATACAGATAGCTGTGTAGAAATTTGCATGTTCATACAGATAGCGGTGTAGTCATTTCCATGTTCATACAGATAGCGGTGTAGATATTTCCATGTTCATACACATAGCGGTGTAGATATTTCCATGTTCATACAGATAACGGTGTAGATATATCCATGTTCATACAGATAGCGGTGTATATATTTCCATGTTCACACAGATAGCGGGGTAGATATTTCCATGTTCATACAGTTAGCGGTGTACATATTTCCAAATTCATGCAGATAGCGGTGTAGATATTTCCATGTTCATCCAGATGCCGGTGTAGATATATCCATTTTCATACAGATGGCGGTGAAGATATTTCCATGTTCATACAGATGGCGGTGTAGATATTTCCATGTTCTTACAAATGGCGGTGTAGATATTTCTATGTTCATACAGATGGCGGTGTAGATATTTCCGTGTTCATACAAATGGCGGTGTAGATATTTCCATGTTCATAGAGATGGCGGTGTTGATATTTCCATGTTTATACAGATAGCAATGTAGATATTTCCATGTTTATAGAGATAGCGGTGCAGATATTTCCATTGATATACAGATAGCTGTGTAGATATTTGCATGTTCATACAGATAACGGTGTAGATATTTCCATGTTCATACAGATAGCGGTGTAGATATTTCCATGTTCGTACAGATAGCGGTGTAGATATTTCCATGTTTTACAGATAGCGGTGTAGATATTTCCATGTTCATACAGATAGGGGTGTAGATATTTCCATGTTTAAAGAGATGGCGGTCTAGATATTTCCATGTTTATAGAGATAGTGGTGTAGTTATTTCCGAGTTTATAGAGACAGCGTTGTGGATATTTCCATGTTTATACAGATAGCGGTGAAGGTATTTCCATGTTTATACAGATAGCGGTGTAGATATTTCCATGTTTATACAGATAGCAGTGTAGATATTTCCATGTTTATAGAGATAGTTGTGTAGATAATTTCAATTTTATACAGATAGCTGTGTAGATATTTGCATGTTCATACAGTAGCGGTGTAGATATTTCCATGTTCATACTGATAGCGGTGTAGATATTTCCATGTTCATACAGTTAGCGGTGTAGATATTTCCATGTTCATACAGATGGCAGTGTGGATATTTCCATGTTCATACAGATGGCGGTGTAGATATTTACATTTTCATACAGATGGCGGTGTAGATATTTCCATGTTCGTACGGATGGCAGTGTAGATATTTCCATGTTCATACAGGTAGCGGTGTAGATATTCCCATGTTTTTACAGATAGCTGTGTAGTTATTTCCGTGTTTATAGAGATAGCAGTGTAGATATTTCCATTGATATACAGATAGCTGTGTAGATATTTGCATGTTCATACAGATAGCGGTGTAGATATTTCCATGTTCATACAGATAGTGGTGTTGATATTTCCATGTTCATACACATAGCGGTGTAGATATTTCCATGTTCATACAGATAACGGTGTAGATATTTCCATGTTCATACAGATAGCGGTGTAGATATTTCCATGTTCATACAGGTGGCGGTGTAGATATTTCCATGTTCATACAATTAGCGGTGTAGATATTTCCATGTTCATGCAGATAGCCGTGTAGTTATTTCCATGTTCATCCAGATGCCGGTGTAGATATATCCATGTTCATACAGATGGCGGTGAAGATATTTCCATCTTCATACAGATGGCGGTGTAGATATTTCCATGTTCATAGACATGGCGGTGTAGATATTTCCATGTTCATAGAGATGGTGGTGTAGATATTTCCATGTTTGTACAGATAGGAGTGTAGTTATTTCCATGTTTATAGAGATAGCAGTGTAGATATTTCCATTGATATACAGATATCTGTGTAGATATTTCCATGTTCATACAGATAGAGGTGCAGATATTTCCATGTACATACAGATAGCTGTGTAGATATTTCCATGTTCATACAGATAGCGGTGTAGTTATTTCAATGTTCATACAGTTAGCGGTGTAGATATTTCCATTTTCTTACAGATGGCGGTGTAGATATTTACATGTTCATACAGATGGCGGTGTAGATATTTCCATGTTCATACAGGTGGCGGTGTAGATATTTCCATGTTTATACAGATAGCAGTTTAGTTATTTCCATGTTTATAGAGATAGCAGTGTAGATATTTCCATTGATATACAGATAGCTGTGTAGATATTTGCATGTTCATACAGATAGCGGTGTAGATATTTCCATGTTCCTACAGACAGCCGTGTAGATATTTCCTTGTTCATACAGATAGTGGTGTAGATATTTCCATGTTCATACAGATAACGGTGTAGATATTTCCATGTTCCTACAGATAGCCTTGTAGATATTTCCATGTTCATTCAGTTAGCGGTGTAGATATTTCCATGTTCTTACAGATGGCGGTGTAGATATTTACATGTTCATCCAGATGGCGGTGTAGATATTTCCATGTTCGTAAAGATGACGGTGTAGATATTTCCATGTTCATACAGATGGCGGTGTAGATATTTCCATGTTCATACAAATGGCGGTGTAGATATTTCTATGTTCATACAGATGGCGGTGTAGATATTTCCGTGTTCATACAAATGGCGGTGTAGATATTTCCATGTTCATAGATTTGTCGGTGTAGTTATTTCCATGTTTATACAGATAGCAATGTAGATATTTCCATGCTTATAGAGATAGCGGTGTAGATATTTCCACTGATATACAGATAGCTGTGTAGATATTTGCATGTTCATACAGATAGCGGTGTAGATGTTTCCATGTTCATACAGATAGCGGTGTAGATATTTCCATGTTCATACAGATAGCGGTGTAGATATTTCCATGTTTTACAGATAGCAGTGTAGATATTTCCAGGTTCATACAGATAGCGGTGTAGATATTTCCATGTTTATAGAGATGGCGGTCTAGATATTTCCATGTTTATAGAGATAGTGGTGTAGTTATTTCCAAGTTTATAGAGACTGCGGTGTAGATATTTCCATGTTTATGCAGACAGCGGTATAGGTATTTCCATGTTCATACAGATTTCGGTGTAGATATTTCCATGTTTTTAGAGATGGCGGTGTAGATATTTTCACGTTTACACAGATGGCGGTGGAGATATTTCCATGTTTACACAGATAGCGGTGCAGAGATTTCCATGTTTACACAGATAGCGGTGTGGATATTTCCATGTTTATGCAGATAGCGGTGTAGATATTTGCATGTTTATACAGATAGCGGTGCGGATATTTCCAAGTTTATACAGATAGTTGGGCAGATATTTCCATGTTTATACAGATAGCGGTGTAGATATTTCCATCTTAATACAGATGGCGGTGTAGATATGTCCATGTTCGTACAGATGGCGGTGTAGATATTTCCATGTTCATACAGATGGCGGTGTAGATATTTCGAAGTTTATAGAGATAGCGCTGCCGTTATTTCCATATTTATAGAGAAATCTGTGTAGGTATTTCTATGTTTATACAGATAGCAGTGTAGATATTTCCATTGATATACAGATAGCTGTGTAGATATTTGCATGTTCATACAGATAGCGGTGTAGATATTTCCATGATAATACTGATAGCGGTGTAGATATTTCCATGTTCAGACAGTTAGCGGTGTAGATATTTCCATGTTCATACAGATGGCGGTGTAGATATTTACATGTTCATACTGATGGCGGTGTAGATATTTCCATGTTCGTTCGGATGGCAGTGTAGATATTTCCATGTTCATACAGGTGGCGGTGTAGATATTCCCATGTTTTTACAGACAGCTGTGTAGTTATTTCCATGTTTATAGAGATAGCAGTGTAGATATTTCCATTGATATACAGATAGCTGTGTAGAAATTTGCATGTTCATACAGATAGCGGTGTAGTTATTTCCATGTTCATACAGATAGTGGTGTAGATATTTCCATGTTCATACACATAGCGGTGTAGATATTTCCATGTTCATACAGATAACATTGTAGATATTTCCATGTTCATACAGATAGCGGTGTAGATATTTCCATGTTCACACAGATAGCAGTGTAGATATTTCCATGTTCATACAGTTAGCGGTGTAGATATTTCCATGTTCATGCAGATAGCGGAGTAGATATTTCCATGTTCATCCAGATGCCTGTGTAGATATATCCATGTTCATACAGATGGCGGTGTAGATATTTCCATGTTCATACAGTTAGCGGTGTAGATATTTCCATGTTCATACAGATGGCGGTGTAGATATTTACATGTTCATACAGATGGCGTTGTAGATATTTCCATGTTCGTACAGATGGCGGGGAAGATATTTCCATGTTCATAGAGATGGCGTTGTAGATATTTCCATGTTTATGCAGATAGCGGTATAGATATTTCCATGTTTATACAGATGGTGGTGTAGATATTTCCATGTTTATAGAGATGGCGGTCTAGATATTTCCATGTTTATGGAGATAGTGGTGTAGCTATTTCCAAGTTTATAGAGACAGCGTTGTAGATATTTCCATGTTTATACAGATAGCAGTGAAGACATTTCCATGTTTATACAGATAGCGGTATAGATATTTCCATGTTTATAGAGATAGTGGTGTAGATAATTTCAATTTTATACAGATAGCAGTGTAGATAATTCCAAGTTCATACAGGTAGCGGTGTAGATATTTCCACGTTTATAGAGATGGCGGTGTAGATATTTCCATGTTCATACAGACGGCGGTGTAGATATTTCCATGTTTTTAGAGATGGCAGTGTAGATATTTTCATGTTTACACAGATGGCGGTGGAGATATTTCCATGTTTACACAGATAGCGGTGTAGACATTTCCATGTTTACACAGATAGCGGTGTGGATATTTCCACGTTTATGCAGATAGCGGTGTAGATATTTCCATGTTTATACAGATAGCGGTGCGGATATTTCCATGTTTATACAGATAGTTGGGCAGATATTTCCATTTTTATACAGATAGCGGTGTAGATATTTCCATCTTAATACAGATGGCGGTGAAGATATGCCTATGTTCGTACAGATGGCGGTGTCGATATTTCCATGTTCATAGGGATGGCGGTGTAGATATTTCGAAGTTCATAGAGATAGCGCTGTAGTTATTTCCAAATTTATAGAGAAATCTGTGAAGATATTTCCATGTATATGCAGATAGTTGTGTAGATATTTCCATGTTCATGCAGATAGCGGTGTAGATATTTCCATGTTCATCCAGATGCCGGTGTAGATATATCCATGTTCATACAGATGGCGGTGAAGGTATTTGCATGTTCATACAGATGGCGGGGTAGATATTTCCATGATCATACACATGGCGGTGTAGATATATCCATGTTCATAGAGATGGCCCTGTAGATATTTCAATGTTCATACAAATGGCGGTGTAGATATTTCCATATTCATAGAGATGGCGGTGTAGATATTTCCATGTTTATTCAGATAGCAGTGTAGTTATTTCCATGTTTATAGAGATAGCAGTGTAGATATTTCCATTGTTATACAGATAGCTGTGTAGATATTTGCATGTTCATACACTAGCGGTGTAGATATTTCCATGTTCATACTGATAGCGGTGTAGATATTTCCATGTTCATACAGTTAGCAGTGTAGATATTTCCATGTTCATACAGATGGCGGTGTAGATATTTCCATGTTCATACAGATGGCGGTGTAGATATTTACATGTTCATACAGATGGCGGTGTAGATATTTCCATGTTCGTACGGATTGCAGTGTAGATATTTTCATGTTCCTACAGGTGGCGGTGTAGATATTCCCATGTTTTTACAGATAGCTGTGTAGTTATTTCCGTGTTTATAGAGATAGCAGTGTAGATATTTCCATTGATATACAGATAGCTCTGTAGATATTTGCATGTTCATACAGATAGCGGTGTAGATATTTCCATGTTCATACAGATAGCGGTATAGATATTTCCATGTTCATACACATAGCGGTTTAGATATTTCCATGCTCATACAGATAACGGTGTAGATATTTCCATGTTCATACCGATGGCGGTGTAGATATTTCCATGTTTTTAGAGATGGCGGTGTAGATATTTTCATGTTTACACAGATGGTGGTGGAGATATTTCCATGTTTACACAGATACCGGTGTAGACATTTCCATGTTTACAGAGATAGCGGTGTGGATATTTCCACGTTTATGCAGATAGCGGTGTAGATATTTCCATGTTTATACAGATAGTTGGGCAGATATTTCCATGTTTATACAGATGGCGGTGTAGATATTTCCATCTTAATACAGATGGCGGTGTAGATATGTCTATGTAAGTACAGATGGCGGTGTAGATATTTCCATGTTCAAAGGGATGGCGGTGTAGATATTTCGAAGTTCATAGAGATAGCGCTGTAGTTATTTCCAAATTTATAGAGAAATCTGTGTAGATATTTCCATGTATATGCAGATAGTTGTGTAGATATTTCCATGTTCATGCAGATAGCGGTGTAGATATTTCCATGTTCATCCAGATGCCGGTGTAGATATATCCATGTTCATACAGATGGCGGTGAAGGTATTTCCAATGTCATACAGATGGCAGTGTAGATATTTCCATGTTCATACACATGGCGGTGTAGATATATCCATGTTCATAGAGATGGCGGTGTAGATATTTCCATGTTCATACAAATGGCGGTGTAGATATTTCCATATTCATAGAGATGGCGGTGTAGATATTTCCATGTTTATACAGATAGCAGTGTAGTTATTTCCATGTTTATAGAGATAGCAGTGTAGATATTTCCATTGATATACAGATAGCTGTGTAGATATTTGCATGTTCATACAGTAGCGGTGTAGATATTTCCATGTTCATACTGATAGCGCTGTAGATATTTCCATGTTCATACAGTTAGCGGTGTAGATATTTCCATGTTCATACAGATGGCGGTGTAGATATTTCCATGTTCATACAGATGGCGGTGAAGATAATTCCGTGTTCATACAGATGGCGGTGTAGATATTTCCATGTTCATACACATGGCGGTGTAGATATTTCCATGTTCATAGAGATGGCGGTGTAGATATTTCCATGTTTGTACCGATAGGAGTGTATTTATTTCCATGTTTATAGAGATAGCAGTGTAGATATTTCCATTGATATACAGATAGCTGTGTACATATTTCCAGGTTCATACAGATAGCGGTGCAGATATTTCCAAGTTCATACAGATAGCTGTGTAGATATTTCCATGTTCATACAGATAGCGGTGTAGTTATTTCCATGTTCATACAGTTAGCGGTGTAGATATTTCCATTTTCTTACAGATGGCGGTGTAGATATTTACATGTTCATACAGATGGCGGTGTAGATATTTCCATGTTTGCACGGATGGCAGTGTAGATATTTCCATGTTCATACAGGTGGCGGTGTAGATATTTCCATGTTTATACAGATAGCAGTTTAATTATTTCCATGTTTATAGAGATAGCAGTGTAGATATTTAAATTGATATACAGATAGCTGTGTAGATATTTGCGTGTTCATACAGATAGCGGTGTAGATATTTCCATGTTCGTGCAGACAGCTGTGTAGATATTTCCTTGTTCATACAGATAGTGGTGAAGATATTTCCATGTTCATACAGATAACGGTGTAGATATTTCCATGTTCATACAGATAGCCTTGTAGATATTTCCATGTTCATACAGTTAGCGGTGTAGATATTTCCATGTTCTTACAGATGGCGGTGTAGATATTTACATGTTCATACAGATGGCGGTGTAGGTATTTCCATGTTCGTAAAGATGACGGTGTAGATATTTCCATGTTCATACAGATGGCGGTGTAGATATTTCCATGTTCATACAAATGGCGGTGTAGATATTTCTATGTTCATACAGATGGCGGTGTAGATATTTCCGTGTTCATACAAATGGCGGTGTAGATATTTCCATGTTCATAGAGATGGCGGTGTAGATATTTCCATGTTTATACAGATAGCAATGTAGATATTTCCATGTTTATAGAGATAGCGGTGTAGATATTTCCACTGATATACAGATAGCTGTGTAGATATTTGCATGTTCATACAGATAGCGGTGTAGATATTTCCATGTTCATACAGATAGCGGTGTAGATATTTCCATGTTTATAGAGATGGCGGTCTAGATATTTCCATGTTTATAGAGATAGTGGTGTAGTTATTTCCAAGTTTATAGAGACTGCGGTGCAGATATTTCCATGTTTATGCAGACAGCGGTATAGGTATTTCCATGTTCATACAGATTTCGGTGTAGATATTTCCATGTTTTTAGAGATGGCGGTGTAGATATTTTCACGTTTACACAGATGGCGGTGGAGATATTTCCATGTTTACACAGATAGCGGTGCAGAGATTTCCATGTTTACACAGATAGCGGTGTTGATGTTTCCATGTTTATGCAGATAGCGGTGTAGATATTTCCATGTTTATACAGATAGCGGTGCGGATATTTCCATGTTTATACAGATAGTTGGGCAGATATTTCCATGTTTATAGAGATATCGGTGTAGATATTTCCATCTTAATACAGATGGCGGTGTAGATATGTCCATGTTCGTACAGATGGCGGTGTAGATATTTCCATGTTCATACAGATGGCGGTGTAGATATTTCGAAGTTTATAGAGATAGCGCTGCAGATATTTCCATATTTATAGAGAAATCTGTGTAGATATTTCCATGTATATGCAGATAGCTGTGTAGATATTTCCATGTTCATGCAGATAGCGGTGTAGATATTTCCATGTTCATCCAGATGCCGGTGTAGATATATCCATGTTCATACAGATGGCGGTGAAGATATTTCCATGTTCATACAGATGGCGGTGTATATATTTCCATGTTCATACACATGGTGGTGTAGATATTTCCATGTTCATAGAGATGGCGATGTAGATATTTCCATGTTCATACAAATGGCGGTGTAGATATTTCCATGTTCATAGAGATGGCGGTGTAGATATTTCCATGTTTATACAGATAGCAGTGTAGTTATTTCCATTTTTATAGAGATAGCAGTGTAGATATTTCCATTGATATACAGATAGCTGTGTAGATATTTGCATGTTCATACAGATAGCGGTGTAGATATTTCCATGTTCATACAGATGGCGGTGTAGATAATTCCATGTTCATACAAAAGGCGGTGTAGTTATTTCTATGTTCATACAGATGGCGGTGTAGATATTTCCGTGTTCATAGAAATGGCGGTGTAGATATTTCCATGTTCATAGAGATGGCGGTGTTGATATTTCCATGTTTATACAGATAGCAATGTAGATATTTCCATGTTTATAGAGATAGCGGTGCAGATATTTCCATTGATATACAAATAGCTGTGTAGATATTTGCATGTTCATACAGATAATTGTGTAGATATGTCCATGTTCATACAGATAGCGGTGTAGATATTTCCATGTTCATACAGATAGCGGTGTAGATATTTCCATGTTTTACAGATAGCTGTGTAGATATTTCCATGTTCATACAGATATGGGTGTAGATATTTCCATGTTTATAGAGATGGCGGTCTAGATATTTCCATGTTTATAGAGATAGTGGTGTAGTTATTTCCGAGTTTATAGAGACAGCGTTGTAGATATTTCCATGTTTATACAGATAGCGGTGAAGGTATTTCCATGTTTATACAGATAGCGGTGTAGATATTTCCATGTTTATACAGATAGCAGTGTAGATATTTCCATGTTTATAGAGATAGTTGTGTTGATAATTTCAATTTTATACAGATAGCAGTGTAGATATTTCCAAGTTCATGCAGATAGCGGTGTAGATATTTCCACGTTTATAGAGATGGTGGTGTAGATATTTCCATGTTCTTACAGATGGCGGTGTAGATATTTCCATGTTCTTACAGATGGCGGTGTAGATATTTCCATGTTCATTCACATGGCGGTGTAGATATATCCATGTTCATACAGATAATGGTGTAGATATTTCCATGTTCATCCAGATGGCTGTGTAGATATTTCCATGTTCATACAGATAGCGGTGTAGGTATTTCCATGTTCATACAGATGGCCGTGTAGATATTTACATGTTCATACAGATGGCGGTGTAGATATTCCCTTGTTCGTACGGATGGCAGTGTAGATATTTCCATGTTCATGCAGGTGGCGGTGTAGATTTTCCCCTGTTTTTACAGATAGCTGTGTAGTTATTTCCGTGTTTATAGAGATAGAAGGGTAGATATTTCCATTGATATACAGATAGCTGTGTAGATATTTGCATGTTCATACAGATAGCGGTGTAGATATTTCCCTGTTCATACAGATACTGGTGTAGATATTTCCATGTTCATACACATAGCGGTGTAGATATTTCCATGTTCATACAGATAACGGTGTAGATATTTGCATGTTCATACAGATAGCAGTGTAGATATTTCCATGTTCTCACAGATAGCGGTGTAGATATTTCCATGTTCATACAGTTAGCGGTGTAGTTATTTCCATGTTCATGCAGATAGCGGTGTAGATATTTCCATGTTCATCCAGATGCCGGTGTAGATATATCCATGTTCATATGGATGGTGGTGAAGATATTTCCATGATCATACAGATGGCGGTGTAGATATTTCCATGTTCATACACATGGCGGTGTAGGTATTTCCATGTTCATAGAGATGGCGGTGTAGATATTTCCATGTTCGTACGGATGGCAGTGTAGATATTTCCATGTTCATACAGGTGGCGGTGTAGATATTTCCATGTTCATACAGATAGCAGTGTAGTTATTTCCATGTTTATAGAGATAGCAGTGTAGATATTTCCATTGATATACAGATATCTGTGTAGATATTTCCATGTTCATATAGATAGCGGTGCAGATATTTCCATGTTCATACAGATAGCTGTGTAGATGTTTCCATGTTCATACAGATAGCGGTGTAATTATTTCCATGTTCATACAGATGGCGGTGTAGATATTTCCATGTTCATACAGATGGCGGTGTAGATATTTCCATGTTCATACAGATGGCGGTGTAGATATTTACATGTTCATACCGATGGCGGTGTAGATATTTCCATGTTCGTACGGATTGCAGTTTAGATATTTCCATGTTCATACAGGTGGCGGTGTAGATATTTCCAAGTTCGTACAGATAGCAGTGTAGTTATTTCCATGTTTATAGAGATAGCAGAGGATTTATTTCCATTGATATACAGATAGCTGTGTAGTTATTTACATGTTCATACAGATAGCGGTGTAGATATTTCCCTGTTCATACAGATAGCGGTGTAGATATTTCCATGCTCGTACGGATGGCAGTGTAGATATTTCCATGTTCGTACAGGTGGCGGTCTAGATATTTCCATGTTTATACAAATAGCAGTGTAGTTATTTCAATGTTTATAGAGAAAGCAATGTAGATATTTCCATTGATATACATATAGCTGTGTAGATATTTGCATGTTCATACAGATAGCGGTGTAGATATTGCCATGTTCATACAGATAGAGGTGTAGATATTTCCATGTCATACCGATAGCGGTGTAGATATTTCCATGTTCATACAGATGGCGGTGTAGATATCTCTATGTTAGTACAGATGGCGGTGTAGATATTTGCATGTTCATAGGGATGGCGGTGTAGATATTTCGAAGTTTATAGAGATAGCGCTGTAGTTATTTCCAAATTCATAGAGAAATCTGTGTAGATATTTCCATATATATGCAGATAGTGGTGTAGATATTTCCATGTTCATGCAGATAGCGGTGTAGATATTTCCATGTTCATCCAGATGCCGGTGTAGATATATCCATGTTCATACAGATGGCGGTGAAGATATTTCCATGTTCATACAGATGGCGGTGTAGATATTTCCATGTTCATACACATGGCGGTGTATATATATCCATGTTCATTGAGATGGCGCTGTAGATATTTCCATGTTCATACAAATGGCGGTGTAGATATTTCCATATTCAGAGAGATGGCGGTGTAGATATTTCCATGTTTATACAGATAGCAGTGTAGCTATTTCCATGTTTATAGAGATAGCAGTGTAGATATTTCCATTGATATACAGATAACTGTGTAGATATTTGCATGTTCATACAGATAGCGGTGCAGATATTTCCATGTTCATACTGATAGCGGTGTAGATATTTCCATGTTCATACAGTTAGCGGTGTAGATATTTCCATGTTCGTACAGTTGGCGGTGTAGATATTTCCACGTTCATACAGATGGCCGTGTAGATATTTACATGTTCATACAGATGGCGGTGTAGATATTTCCATATTCGTACGGATGGCAGTGTAGATATTTCCATGTTCATACAGGTGGCGGTGTAGATATTCCCCTGTTTTTACAGATAGCTGTGTAGTTATTTCTGTGTTTATAGAGATAGCAGGGTAGATATTTCCATTGATACACAGATAGCTGTGTAGATATTTGCATGTTCATACAGATAGCGGTGTAGATATTTCCCTGTTCATACAGATAGCGGTGTAGATATTTCCATGTTCATACACATAGCGGTGTAGATATTTCCATGTTCATACAGATAACGGTGTAGATATTTGCATGTTCATAAAGATAGCGGTGTAGATATTTCCATGTTCTCACAGATAGCGGTGTAGATATTTCCATGTTCATACAGTTAGCGGTGTAGATATTTCCATGTTCATGCAGATAGCGGTGTAGATATTTCCATGTTCATCCAGATGCCGGTGTAGATATATCCATGTTCATACAGATGGCGGTGAAGATATTTCCATGTTCATACAGATAGCGGTGTAGATATTTCCATGTTCATAGAGATGGCGGTGTAGATATTTCCATGTTCATTCAAATGGCGGTGTAGATATTTCCATGTTCATAGAGATGGCGGTGTAGATATTTCCATGTTTGTACAGATAGTAGAGTAGTTATTTCCATGTTTATAGAGATAGCAGTGTAGATATTTCCCTTTATATACAGATAGCTGTGTAGATATTTCCATGTTCATACAGATAGCGGTGCAGATATTTCCATGTACATACAGATAGCTGTGTAGATATTTCCATGTTCATACAGATAGCGGTGTAGTTATTTCCATGTTCATACAGTTAGCGGTGTAGATATTTCCATGTTCATACAGATGGCGGTGTAGATATTTCCATGTTTATAGAGATGGCGGTCTAGATATTTCCATGTTTATAGAGAGAGTGGTGTAGATATTTCCAAGTTTATAGAGACAGTGTTGTAGATATTTGCATGTTTATACAGATAGCGGTGAAGGTATTTCCATGTTCATCCAGATATCAGTGTAGTTATTTCCATGTTTATAGAGATAGCAGTGTAGATATTTCCATTGATATACAGATAGATGTGTAGATATTTACATGTTCATACAGATGGCGGTGTAGATATTTCCATGTTCGTACGGATGGCAGTGTAGATATTTCCATGTTCGTACAGGTGGTGTTGTAGATATTTCCATGTTTATACAAATAGCAGTGTAGTTATTTCAATGTTTATAGAGATAGCAATGTAGATATTTCCATTGATATACATATAGCTGTGTGGATATTTCCATGTTCATACAGATAGCGGTGTAGATATTTCCATGTTCATACAGATGGCGGTGTAGATATTTCCATGTTCATACAGATGGCGGTGTAGATATTTCCATGTTTTTAGAGATGGCGGTGTAGATATTTTCATGTTTACACAGATGGCGGTGGAGATACTTCCATGTTTACACAGATAGCGTTGTAGACATTTCCATGTTTACACAGATAGTGGTGTGTATATTTCCATGTTTATGCAGATAGCGGTGTAGATATTTCCATGTTTATACAGATAGCGGTGCGGATATTTCCATGTTTATACAGATAGTTGGGCAGATATTTCCATGTTTATACAGATAGCGGTTTAGATATTTCCATCTTAATACAGATGGCGGTGTAGATATGTCTATGTTAGTACAGATGGCGGTGTAGATATTTGCATGTTCATAGGGATGGCGGTGTAGATATTTCGAAGTTTATAGAGATAGCGCTGTAGTTATTTCCAAATTTATAGAGAAATCTGTGCAGATATTTCCATGTATATGCAGATAGTTGTGTAGATATTTCCATGTTCATGCAGATAGCGGTGTAGATATTTCCATGTTTAGCCAGATGCCGGTGTAGATATATCCATGTTCATACAGATGGCGGTGAAGATATTTCCATGTTCATACAGATGGCAGTGTAGATATTTCCATGTTCATACACATGGCAGTGTATATATATCCATGTTCATTGAGATGGCGCTGTAGATATTTCCATGTTCATACAAATGGCGGTGTAGATATTTCCATATTCATAGAGATGGCGGTGTAGATATTTCCATGTTTATACAGATAGCAGTGTAGATATTTCCATGTTTATAGAGATAGCAGTGTAGATATTTCCATTGATATACAGATAGCTGGGTAGATATTTGCATGTTCATACAGATAGCGGTGTAGATATTTCCATGTTCATACTGATAGCGGTGTAGATATTTCGATGTTCATACAGTTAGCGGTGTAGGTATTTCCATGTTCATACAGATGACCGTGTAGATATTTACATGTTCATACAGATGGTGGTGTAGATATTTCCATGTTCGTACGGATGGCAGTGTAGATATTTCCATTTTCATACAGGTGGCGGTGTAGATATTTCCAAGTTTATACAGATAGCAGTGTAGTTATTTCCATGTTAATAGAGATAGCGGTGTAGATATTTCCATTGATATACAGATAGCTGTGTAGATATTTGCATGTTCATACAGTAGCGGTGTAGATATTTCCATGTTCATACAGATGGCGGTGTAGATATTTCCATGTTCATACAGATGGCGGTGTAGATATTTACATGTTCATACAGATTCCGGTGTAGGTATTTCCATGTTCGTACGGATGGCAGTGTAGATATTTCCATGTTCATACAGGTGGCGGTGTAGATATTCCCATGTTTTTACAGATAGCTGTGTAGTTATTTCCGTGTTTTTAGAGATAGCAGTGTCGATATTTCCATTGATATACAGATAGCTGTGTAGATATTTGCATGTTCATACAGATAGCTGTGTAGATATTTCCATGTTCATACTGATAGCGGTGTAGATATTTCCATGTTCATACACATAGCGGTGTAGTTATTTCCATGTTCATACAGATAACGGTGTAGATGTTTCCATGTTCTTACAGATAGCGGTGTAGTTATTTCCATGTTCACACAGATAGCGGTGTAAATATTTCCATGTTCATACAGTTAGCGGTGTAGATATTTCCATGTTCATGCAGATAGCCGTGTAGTTATTTCCATGTTCATCCAGATGCCGGTGTAGATATATCCATATTCATACAGATGGCGGTGAAGATATTTCCATGTTCATACAGATGGCGGTGTAGACATTTCCATGTTCACACACATGGCGGTGTAGATATTTCCATGTTCATAGTGATGGCGGTGTAGATATTTCCATGTTTGTACAGATAGGAGTGTAGTTATTTCCATGTTTATAGAGATGGCAGTGTAGATATTTCCATTGA
Organism: Gorilla gorilla gorilla; assembly: GCF_029281585.2. Lineage (NCBI taxonomy): Eukaryota > Metazoa > Chordata > Mammalia > Primates > Hominidae > Gorilla > Gorilla gorilla. The sequence goes on along the minus strand of NC_073227.2, from coordinate 3,820,485 downwards.
TATACAGATAGCTGTGTAGATATTTCCATGTTCATACAGATAGCGGTGCAGATATTTCCATGTTCATACAGATAGCTGTGTAGATATTTCCCTGTTCATACAGATAGCGGTGTAGTTATTTCCATGTTCATACAGTTAGCGGTGTAGATATTTCCATTTTCTTACAGATGGCGGTGTAGATATTTACATTTTCATACAGATGGCGGTGTAGATATTTCCATGTTCATAGAGATGGCGGTGAAGGTATTTCCATGTTCATACAGATGGCGGTGTAGATATTTCCATGTTCATACACATGGCCTTGTGGATATTTCCATGTTCATAGAGATGGCGGTGTAGATATTTCCATGTTCGTACGGATGGCAGTGTAGATATTTCCATGTTCGTACAGGTGGTGGTGTAGATATTTCCATGTTTATACAGATAGCAGTGTAGTTATTTCCATGTTTATAGAGATAGCAATGTAGATATTTCCATTGATATACAGATAGCTGTGTAGATATTTGCATGTTCATACAGATAGCGGTGTAGATATTTCCATGTTCGTACAGATAGAGGTGTAGATATTTCCATGTTCACACAGATAGCGGTGTAGATATTTCCACGTTCATACAGATAACGGTGTAGATATTTCCATGTTCATACAGTTAGCGGTGTAGATATTTCCATGTTCGTACAGATGGCGGTGTAGATATTTCCATGTTCATTAAGATGGCGGTGTAGATATTTCCATGTTTATAGAGATGGCGGTGTAGATATTTTCATGTTTACACAGATGGCGGTGTAAATATTTCCATGTTTACAAAGATAGCGGTGTAGACATTTCCATGTTTACACAGATAGCGGTGTGGATATTTCCATATTTATGCAGATAGCGGTGCAGATATTTCCATGTTTATACAGATAGCGGTACGGATATTTCCATGTTTTTACAGATAGTTGGGCAGATATTTCCATGTTCATACAGATAGCGGTGTAGATATTTCCATCTTAATACAGATGGTGGTGTAGATATGTCTATGTTCGTATAGATGGCGGTGTAGATATTTCCATGTTCATACAGATGGTGGTGTAGATATTTCCAAGTTTATAGAGATAGCCCTGTAGTTATTTCCATATTTATTGAGAAATCTGTGTAGATATTTCCATGTATATGCAGATAGCTGTGTAGATATTTCCATGTTCATGCAGATAGCGGGGTAGATATTTCCATGTTCATCCAGATTCCGGTGTAGATATATCCATGTTCATGCAGATGCTGGTGTAGATATTTACATGTTTATAGAGATGGTGGTGTAGATATTTCCATGTTTATATAGAGGGCGGTTTAGATATTTCCATGTTCATACCGATGGCGGTGTATATATTTCAATGTAAATAGAGATGGCGGTGAAGATATTTCCATGTTCATACAGATGGCGGTGTAGATATTTCCATGTTCATGCAGATAGCGGTGTAGATATTTCCATGTTCATCGAGATTCCGGTGTAGATATATCCATGTTCATACAGATGCTGGTGTAGATATTTACATGTTTATAGAGATGGTGGTGTAGATATTTCCATGTTTATATAGAGGGCGGTTTAGATATTTCCATGTTCATACCGATGGCGGTGTATATATTTCCATGTTCATAGAGATGGCGGTGAAGATATTTCCATGTTCATACAGATGGCGGTGTAGATATTTCCATCTTCATAGAGACGGCGGTGTAGATATTTCCATTTTTATACAGATAGCAGTGTAGTTATTTCCATGTTTATAGAGATAGCAATGTAGATATTACCATTGATATACATATAGCTGTGTAGATATTTGCATGTTCACACAGACAGCGGTTTAGTTATTTCCATGTTCATACAGATAGCGGTGTAGATATTTCGATGTTCATACACATAGTGGAGTAGATAGTTCCATGTTTATACAGATAACGGTGTAGATATTTCCATGTTCATGCAGATAGCGGTGTAGATATTTCCATGTTCACACAGATAGCGGTGTAGATATTTCCATGTTCATATAGATAGCGGTGTAGATATTTCCATGTTCATACAGATAGCGGTGTAGATATTTCCATGTTTTACAGATAGCGGTGTAGATATTTCCATGTTCATACAGATAGCGGGGTAGATATTTCCATCTTCATACAGTTAGCCGTGTAGATATTTCCATGTTCATACAGATGGCGGTGTAGATATTTACATGTTCATATAGATGGCGGTGTAGATATTTCCATGTTCGTACGGATGTCAGTGTAGATATTTCCATGTTCATACAGGTGGCGGTGTAGATATTTCCATGTTTGTACAGATAGCAGTGTAGTTATTTCCATGTTTATAGAGATAGCGGTGTAGATATTTCCATTGTTATACAGATAGCTGTGTAGATATTTGCATGTTCATACAGATAGCGTTGTAGATATTTCCATGTTCATACACATAGCGGTGTAGATGTTTCCATGTTCATACAGATAACGGTGTAGATATTTCCATGATCATGCAGACAGCGGTGTAGATATTTCCATGTTCACACAGATAGCGGTGTAGATATTTCCATGTTCATACAGTTATCGGTGCTGATATTTCCATGTTCATGCAGATAGGGGTGTAGATATTTCCATGTTCATACAGATAGCGGTGTAGATATTTCCATGTTCATACAGATAACAGTGTAGATATTTGCATGTTCATACAGTTAGCGGTGTAGATATTTCCATGTTCATACAGATGGCGGTGTAGATATTTACATGTTCATACAGATGGCGGTGTAGATATTTCCATGTTCGTACAGATGGCGGTGTAGATATTTCCATGTTCATACAGATTCCGGTGTAGATATTTCCATGTTCATAGAGATGGCGGTGTAGTTATATCCATCTTTATGCTGATAGCGGTATAGATATTTCCATGTTTATTCACTTGGTGGTGTAGATATTTCCATGTTTATAGAGATGGCGGTCTAGATATTTCCATGTTTATAGAGATAGTGGTGTAGTTATTTCCAAGTTTATAGAGACAGCATTGTAGATATTTCCATGTTTATACAGATAGCGGTGAAGATATTTCCATGTTTATACAGATAGCGGTGTAGATATTTCCATGTTCACAGATAGCAGTGTAGATATTTCCATGTTTATAGAGATAGTGGTGTAGATAATTTCAATTTCATACAGGTAGCAGTGTAGATATTTCCAAGTTCATACAGATAGCGGTGTAGATATTTCCACGTTCATAGAGATGGCGGTGTAGATATTTCCATGTTCATACAGATGGCGGTGTAGATATTTCCATGTTTTTAGAGATGGTGGTGTAGATATTTTCATGTTTACACAGAAGGCGGTGGATATATTTCCATGTTTACTCAGATAGTGGTGTAGACATTCCCATGTTTACACAGATAGCGGTGTGGATATTTCCATGTTTATGCAGATAGCGGTGTGGATATTTCCATGTTCATACAGATAGCGGTGCAGATATTTCCATGTTCATACAGATAGCGGTGTAGATATTTCCATGTTCATACAGATAGCGGTGTAGATATTTCCATGTTCAGTTAGCGGTGTAGATATTTCCATGTTCATACAGATGGCGGTGTAGATATTTAAATGTTCATACTGATGGCGGTGTAGATATTTCCATATTCGCACGGATGGCAGTGTAGATATTTCCATGTTCATACAGGTGGCGGTGTAGATATTACCATGTTTATTCAGATAGCAGTGTAGTTATTTCCATGTTTATAGAGATAGCAGTGTAGATATTTCCATTTATATACAGATAGCTGTGTAGATATTTGCATGTTCATACAGATAGCTGTGTAGATATTTCCATGTTCGGACAGATAGCGGTGTAGATATTTCCATGTTCATACAGATAGCAGTGTAGATATTTCCATGTTCATAGAGATAACGGTGTAGATATTTCCATATTCATACAGATAGCCTTGTAGATATTTCCATGTTCATACAGTTAGCGGTGTAGATATTTCCATGTTCATACAGATGGCGGTGTAGATATTCACATGTTCATACAGACGGCGGTGTAGATATTTCCATGTTCTTGCAGATGGCGGTGTAGGTATTTCCATATTCATAGAGATGGCGGTGTAGATATTTCCATGTTTATGCAGATAGCGGTATAGGTATTTCCATGTTTATACAGATGGTGGTGTAGATATTTCCATGTTTATAGAGATGGCGGTCTAGATATTTCCATGTTTATAGAGATAGTGGTGTAGTTATTTCCAAGTTTATAGAGACAGCGTTGTAGATATTTCCATGTTTATAAAGATAGCCGTGAAGATATTTCCATGTTTATACAGATAGCGGTGTAGATATTTCCATGTTTATACAGACAGCAGTGTAGATATTTCCAAGTTCATACAGATAGCGGTTTAGATATTTCCACTTTTATAGAGATGGCGGTGTAGATATTTCCATTTTCATACAGATGGCGGTGTAGATATTTCCATGTTTATAGAGATGGCGGTGAAGATATTTTCATGTTTACACAGATGGCGGTGTAGATATTTCCATGTTTACACAGATAGCGGTGTAGACATTTCCATGTTTACACAGATAGCGGTGTGGATATTTCCATGTTTATGCAGATAGCGGTGTAGATATTTCCATGTTTATACAGATAGCGGTGCGGATATTTCCATGTTTTTACAGATAGTTGTTCATATATTTCCATGTTTATACAGATAGTGGTGTAGATATTTCCATCTTAATACAGATGGCGGTGTAGATATGTCTATGTTCGTACAGATGGCGGTGTATATATTTCGATGTTCATACAGATGGTGTTGTAGATATTTCGAAGTTTATAGAGATAGCTCTGTAGATATATCCATATTTATACAGAAATCTGTGTAGATATTTCCATGTATATGCAGATACCTGTGTAGATAATTCCATGTTCATGCAGATAGCGGTGTAGATATTTCCATGTTCATCCAGATTCCGGTGTAGATATATCCATGTTCATACAGATGCTGGTGTAGATATTTACATGTTTATAGAGATGGTGGTGTAGATATTTCCATGTTTATATAGAGGGCGGTTTAGATATTTCCATGTTCATACCGATGGTGGTGTATTTATTTCCTTGTTCATAGAGATGGCGTTGAAGATATTTCCATGTTCATACAGATGGCGGTGTAGATATTTCCATGTTCATACACATGGCGTTGTAGATATTTCCATGTTCATAGAGATGGCGGTGTAGATATTTCCATGTTCGTACGGATGGCAGTGTAGATATTTCCATGTTCGTACAGGTGGTGGTGTAGATATTTCCATGTTTATACAGATAGCAGTGTAGTTATTTCCATGTTTATAGAGATAGCAATGTAGATATTTCCATTGATATACAGATAGCTGTGTAGATATTTGCATGTTCATACAGATAGCGGTGTAGGTATTTCCATGTTCGTACAGATAGAGGTGTAGATATTTCCATGTTCACACAGATAGCGGTGTAGATATTTCCATGTTTTTAGAGATGGCGGTGTAGATATATTCATGTTTACACAGATGGCGGTGTAGATATTTCCATGTTTACACTGATAGCGGTGTAGACATTTCCATGCTTACACAGATAGTGGTGTGGATATTTCCATGTTTATGCAGATAGCGGTGTAGATATTTCCATGTTTATACAGATATCGGAGCGGATCTTTCCATGTTTATACAGATAGTTGGGCAGAGATTTCCTTGTTTATACAGATAGCAGTGTAGATATTTCCATCTTAATACAGATGGCGGTGTAGATATGTCTATTTTCGTACAGATGGCGGTGTAGATATTTCCATGTTCATAGAGATGGCGGTGTAGATATTTCCATGTTTGTACAGATAGGAGTGTAGTTATTTCCAAGTTTATAGAGATAGCAGTGTAGATGTTTCCATTGATATACAGATAGCTGTGTAGATATTTCCATGTTCATACAGATAGCGGTGCAGATATTTCCATGTTCATACAGATAGCTGTGTAGATATTTCCATGTTCATACAGATAGCGGAGTAGTTATTTCCATGTTCATACAGTTAGCGGTGTAGATATTTCCATTTTCATACAGAAGGCGGTGTAGATATTTACATGTTCATACAGATGGCGGTGTAGATATTTCCATGTTCGCACGGATGGCAGTGTAGATATTTCCATGTTCATACAGGTGGCGGTGTAGATATTCCCCTGTTTTTACAGATAGCTGTGTAGTTATTTCCGTGTTTATAGAGATAGCAGGGTAGATATTTCCATTGATATACAGATAGCTGTGTAGGTATTTGCATGTTCATACACATAGCGGTGTAGATATTTCCATGTTCATACAGATAGCGGTGTAGATATTTCCCTGTTCATACAGATAGCTGTGTAGATATTTCCATGTTCATACACATAGCGGTGTAGATATTTCCATGTTCATACAGATAACGGTGTAGATATTTGCATGTTCATACAGATAGCGGTGTAGATATTTCCATGTTCTCACAGATAGCGGTGTAGATATTTCCATGTTCATACAGTTAGCGGTTCAGATATTTCCATGTTCATGCAGATAGCGGTGTAGATATTTCCATGTTCATCCAGATTCCGGTGTAAATATATCCACGTTCATACAGATGCTGGTGTAGATATTTACATGTTTATAGAGATGGTGGTGTAGATATTTCCATGTTTACATAGAGGGCGGTTTAGATATTTCCATGTTCATACCGATGGCGGTGTATATATTTCCATGTTCATAGAGATGGCGGTGAAGATATTTCCATGTTCATACAGATGGCGGTGTAGATATTTCCATGTTCATACACATGGCGTTGTAGATATTTCCATGTTCATAGAGATGGCGGTGTAGATATTTCCATGTTCGTACGGATGGCAGTGTAGATATTTCCATGTTCATACAGGTGGTGGTGTAGATATTTCCATGTTTATACAGATAGCAGTGTAGTTATTTCCATGTTTATAGAGATAGCAATGTAGATATTTCCATTGATATGCAGATAGCTTTGTAGATATTTGCATGTTCATACAGATAGCGGTGTAGATATTTCCATGTTCGTACAGATAGAGGTGTAGATATTTCCATGTTCACACAGATAGCGGTGTAGATAATTCCATGTTCATACATATAACGGTATAGATATTTCCATGTTTATACAGATGGTGGTGTAGATATTTCCATGTTTATAGAGATGGCGGTCTAGATATTTCCATGTTTATAGAGATAGTGGTGTAGTTATTTCCAAGTTTATAGAGACAGCGTTGTAGATATTTCCATGTTTATACAGATAGCGGTGAAGGTATTTCCATGTTTATACAGATAGCGGTGTAGATATTTCCATGTTTATACAGATAGCAGTGTAGATATTTCCATGTTTATAGAGATAGTTGTGTAGATAATTTCAATTTTATACAGATAGCAGTGTAGATATTTCCAAGTTCATACAGATAGCTTTGTAGATATTTCCACGTTCATAGAGATGGCGGTGTAGATATTTCCATGTTCATACAGATGGCGGTGTAAATATTTCCATGTTTTTAGAGATGGCGGTGTAGATATTTCCATGTTTATGCAGATAGCGGTATAGGTATTTCCATGTTTATACAGATGTTGGTGTAGATATTTCCATGTTTATAGAGATGGCGGTCTAGATATTTCCATGTTTATAGAGATAGTGGTGTAGTTATTTCCAAGTTTATAGAGACAGCGTTGTAGATATTTCCATGTTTATACAGATAGCGTAGAAGATACTTCCATGTTTATACAGATAGCGGTGTAGATATTTCCATGTTTATACATATAGCCGCGTAGATATTTCCATGTTTATACAGATAGCGGTGAAGATATTTCCATGTATATACAGATAGCGGTGTAGATATTTCCATGTTTATACAGACAGCAGTGTAGATATTTCCATGTTTATAGAGATAGTGGTGTAGATAATTTCAATTTTATACAGAGAGCAGTGTAGATATTTCCAAGTTCATACAGATAGCGGTGTAGATATTTCCACCTTTATAGAGATGGCGGTGTAGATATTTCCATGTTCATACAGATGGCAGTGTAGAGATTTCCATGTTTATAGAGATGGCGGTGTAGATATTTTCATGTTTACTCAGATGGCGGTGTGGATATTTCCATGTTTACACAGATAGCGGTGTAGACATTTCCATGTTTACACAGATAGCGGTGTGGATATTTCCATATTTATGCAGATAGCGGTGTAGATATTTACATGTTTATACAGATAGCGGTGCGGATATTTCCATGTTTTTACAGATAGTTGGGCAGATATTTCCATGTTTATACAGATAGTGGTGTAGATATTTCCATCTTAATACAGATGGCGGTGTAGATATGTCTATGTTCGTACAGATGGCGGTGTAGATATTTCGATGTTCATACAGATGGTGGTGTAGATATTTCGAAGTTTATAGAGATAGCCCTGTAGGTATTTCCATATTTATAGAGAAATCTGTGTAGATATTTCCATGTATATGCAGATAGCTGTGTAGATAATTCCATGTTCATGCAGATAGCGGTGTAGATATTTCCATGTTCATCCAGATTCCGGTGTAGATATATCCATGTTCATACAGATGCTGGTGTAGATATTTACATGTTTATAGAGATGGTGGTGTAGATATTTCCATGTTTATATAGAGGGCGGTTTAGATATTTCCATGTTCATACCGATGGCGGTGTATATATTTCCATGTTCATAGAGATGGCGGTGAAGGTATTTCCATGTTCATACAGATGGCGGTGTAGATATTTCCATGTTCATACACATGGCCTTGTGGATATTTCCATGTTCATAGAGATGGCGGTGTAGATATTTCCATGTTCGTACGGATGGCAGTGTAGATATTTCCATGTTCGTACAGGTGGTGGTGTAGATATTTCCATGTTTATACAGATAGCAGTGTAGTTATTTCCATGTTTATAGAGATAGCAATGTAGATATTTCCATTGATATACAGATAGCTGTGTAGATATTTGCATGTTCATACAGATAGCAGTGTAGATATTTCCATGTTCGTACAGATAGAGGTGTAGATATTTCCATGTTCACACAGATAGCGGTGTAGATATTTCCACGTTCATACAGATAACGGTGTAGATATTTCCATGTTCATACAGTTAGCGGTGTAGATATTTCCATGTTCGTACAGATGGCGGTGTAGATATTTCCATGTTCATTAAGATGGCGGTGTAGATATTTCCATGTTTATAGAGATGGCGGTGTAGATATTTTCATGTTTACACAGATGGCGGTGTAGATATTTCCATGTTTACAAAGATAGCGGTGTAGACATTTCCATGTTTACACAGATAGCGGTGTGGATATTTCCATATTTATGCAGATAGCGGTGCAGATATTTCCATGTTTATACAGATAGCGGTACGGATATTTCCATGTTTTTACAGATAGCTGGGCAGATATTTCCATGTTTATTCAGATAGCGGTGTAGATATTTCCATCTTAATACTGATGGCGGTGTAGATATGTCTATGTTCGTATAGATGGCGGTGTAGATATTTCCATGTTCATACAGATGGTGGTGTAGATATTTCCAAGTTTATAGAGATAGCCCTGTAGTTATTTCCATATTTATTGAGAAATCTGTGTAGATATTTCCATGTATATGCAGATAGCTGTGTAGATATTTCCATGTTCATGCAGATAGCGGTGTAGATATTTCCATGTTCATCCAGATTCCGGTGTAGATATATCCATGTTCATGCAGATGCTGGTGTAGATATTTACATGTTTATAGAGATGGTGGTGTAGATATTTCCATGTTTATATAGAGGGCGGTTTAGATATTTCCATGTTCATACCGATGGCGGTGTATATATTTCAATGTTCATAGAGATGGCGGTGAAGATATTTCCATGTTCATACAGATGGCGGTGTAGATATTTCCATGTTCATGCAGATAGCGGTGTAGATATTTCCATGTTCATCGAGATTCCGGTGTAGATATATCCATGTTCATACAGATGCTGGTGTAGATATTTACATGTTTATAGAGATGGTGGTGTAGATATTTCCATGTTTATATAGAGGGCGGTTTAGATATTTCCATGTTCATACCGATGGCGGTGTATATATTTCCATGTTCATAGAGATGGCGGTGAAGATATTTCCATGTTCATACAGATGGCGGTGTAGATATTTCCATCTTCATAGAGACGGCGGTGTAGATATTTCCATTTTTATACAGATAGCAGTGTAGTTATTTCCATGTTTATAGAGATAGCAATGTAGATATTTCCATTGATATACATATAGCTGTGTAGATATTTGCATGTTCACACAGACAGCGGTTTAGTTATTTCCATGTTCATACAGATAGCGGTGTAGATATTTCGATGTTCATACACATAGCGGAGTAGATAGTTCCATGTTCATACAGATAACGGTGTAGATATTTCCATGTTCATACAGATAGCGGTGTAGATATTTCCATGTTCATACAGATAGCGGGGTAGATATTTCCATCTTCATACGGTTAGCCGTGTAGATATTTCCATGTTCATACAGATGGCGGTGTAGATATTTACATGTTCATATAGATGGCGGTGTAGATATTTCCATGTTCGTACGGATGGCAGTGTAGATATTTCCATGTTCATACAGGTGGCGGTGTAGATATTTCCATGTTCATACAGATAGCAGTGTAGTTATTTCCATGTTTATACAGATAGCGGTGTAGATATTTCCATTGTTATACAGATAGCTGTGTAGATATTTGCATGTTCATACAGATAGCGGTGTAGATATTTCCATGTTCATACACATAGCGGTGTAGATGTTTCCATGTTCATACAGATAACGGTGTAGATATTTCCATGATCATGCAGACAGCGGTGTAGATATTTCCATTTTCACACAGATAGCGGTGTAGATATTTCCATGTTCATACAGTTAGCGGTGTAGATATTTCCATGTTCATGCAGATAGGGGTGTAGATATTTCCATGTTCATACAGATAGCGGTGTAGATATTTCCATGTTCATACAGTTAGCGGTGTAGATATTTCCATGTTCATACAGATGGCTGTGTAGATATTTACATGTTCATACAGATGGCGGTGTAGATATTTCCATGTTCGTACAGATGGCGGTGTAGATATTTCCATGTTCATAGAGATGGCGGTGTAGTTATTTCCATCTTTATGCAGATAGCGGTATAGATATTTCCATGTTTATTCACTTGGTGGTGTAGATATTTCCATGTTTATAGAGATGGCGGTCTAGTTATTTCCATGTTTATAGAGATAGTGGTGTAGTTATTTCCAAGTTTATAGAGACAGCATTGTAGATATTTCCATGTTTATACAGATAGCGGTGAAGATATTTCCATGTTTATACAGATAGCGGTGTAGATATTTCCATGTTTACAGATAGCAGTGTAGATATTTCCATGTTTATAGAGATAGTGGTGTAGATAATTTCAATTTTATACAGGTAGCAGTGTAGATATTTCCAAGTTCATACAGATAGCGGTGTAGATATTTCCACGTTTATAGAGATGGCGGTGTAGATATTTCCATGTTCATACAGATGGCGGTGTAGATATTTCCATGTTTTTAGAGATGGTGGTGTAGATATTTTCATGTTTACACAGAAGGCGGTGGAGATATTTCCATGTTTACTCAGATAGTGGTGTAGACATTTCCATGTTTACACAGATAGCGGTGTGGATATTTCCATGTTTATGCAGATAGCGGTGTGGATATTTCCATGTTCATACAGATAGCGGTGCGGATACTTCCATGTTTATATAGATAGTAGGGCAGATATTTCCATGTTTATACAGATAGCGGTGTAGATATTTCCATCTTAATACAGATGGCGGTGTAGATATGTCCATGTTCGTAAAGATGGCGGTGTAGATATTTCCATGTTCATACTGATGGCCGTGCAGATATTTCGAAGTTTATAGAGATACCTCTGTAGTTATTTCCATATTTATAGAGAAATCTCTGTAGTTATTTCCATGTATATGCAGATAGCTGTGTAGATATTTCCATGTTCATGCAGATAGCGGTGTAGATATTTCCATGTTCATCCAGATGCCGGTGTAGATATATCCATGTTCATACAGATGGCGGTGAACATATTTCCATGTTCATACAGATGGCGGTGTAGATATTTCCATGTTCATACAGATGGCGGTGTAGATATTTCCATGTTCATACAGATGGCGGTGTAAATATTTCCGTGTTCATACAAATGGCGGCGTAGATATTTCCATGTTCATAGAGATGGCGGTGTAGATATTTCCATGTTTATACAGATAGCAATGTAGATATTTCCATGTTTATAGAGATAGCGGTGTAGATATTTCCATTGATATACAGATAGCTGTGTAGATATTTGGATGTTCATACAGATAGCGGTGTAGATATTTCCATGTTCATACAGATAGCGGTGTAGATATTTCCATGTTCATACAGATAGCGGTGTAGATATTTCCATGATCATACAGATAGCGGTGTAGATATTTCCATGTTTTACAGATAGCGGTGTAGATATTTCCATGTTCATACAGATAGCGGAGTAGATATTTCCATGTTCATACAGTTAGCGATGTAGATATTTCCATGTTCATACAGATGGCGGTGTAGATATCTACATGTTCATACAGATGGCGGTGTAGATATTTCCATGTTCATACAGATAGCAGTGTAGTTATTTCCATGTTTATAGAGATAGCAGTGTAGATATTTCCATTGATATACAGATAGCTGTGTAGATATTTAAATGTTCATAGAGATGGTGGTGTACATATTTCCATGTTCGTACGGATGGCAGTGTAGCTATTTCCATGTTCTTACAGAAGGCGGTGTAGATTTTTCCATGTTTATACAGATAGCAGTGTAGTTATTTCCATGTTTATAGAGATAGCAATGTAGTTATTTCCACTGATCTACATATAGCTGTGTAGATATTTGCATGTTCATACTGATAGCGGTGTATATATTTCCATGTTTGTTCAGATAGCGGTGTAGATATTTCCATGTTCATACAGATAGCGGTGTAGATAATTCCATGTTCATACAGATAACGGTGTAGATAATTCCATGTTCATACAGATAGCGGTGTAGATATTTCCATGTTCATACAGTTAGAGGTGTAGATATTTCCATGTACATACAGATGGCGGTGTAGATATTTACATGTTCATACAGATATCGGTGAAGATATTTCCATGTTCGTAGAGATGGCGGTGTAGATATTTCCATGTTCATAGAGATGGCGGTGTAGATATTTCCATGTTTATGCAGATAGCGGTATAGATATTTCCATGTTTATTCACTTGGTGGTGTAGATATTTCCATGTTTATAGAGATGGCGGTCTAGATATTTCCATGTTTATAGAGATAGTGGTGAAGTTATTTCCAAGTTTATAGAGACAGCATTGTAGATATTTCCATGTTTATACAGATAGCGGTGAAGATATTTCCATGTTTATACAGATAGCGGTGTAGATATTTCCATGTTTACAGATAGCAGTGTAGATATTTCCATGTTCATAGAGATGGCGGTGTAGATATTTCCATGTTTATGCAGATAGCGGTATAGATATTTCCATGTTTATTCACTTGGTGGTGTAGATATTTCCATGTTTATAGAGATGGCGGTCTAGATATTTCCATGTTTATAGAGATAGTGGTGTAGTTATTTCCAAGTTTATAGAGACAGCATTGTAGATATTTCCATGTTTATACAGATAGCGGTGAAGATATTTCCATGTTTATACAGATAGCGGTGTAGATATTTCCATGTTTACAGATAGCAGTGTAGATATTTCCATGTTTATAGAGATAGTGGTGTAGATAATTTCAATTTTATACAGGTAGCAGTGTAGATATTTCCAAGTTCATACAGATAGCGGTGTAGATATTTCCACGTTTATAGAGATGACGGTGTAGATATTTCCATGTTCATACAGATGGCGGTGTAGATATTTCCATGTTTTTAGAGACGGTGGTGTAGATATTTTCATGTTTACACAGAAGGCGGTGGAGATATTTCCATGTTTACTCAGATAGTGGTGTAGACATTTCCATGTTTACACAGATAGCGGTGTGGATATTTCCATGTTTATGCAGATAGCGGTGTGGATATTTCCATGTTCATACAGATAGCGGTGCGGATACTTCCATGTTTATACAGATAGTAGGGCAGATATTTCCATGTTTATACAGTTAGCGGTGTAGATATTTCCATCTTAATACAGATGGCGGTGTAGATATGTCCATGTTCGTAAAGATGGCGGTGTAGATATTTCCATGTTCATACTGATGGCGGTGTAGATATTTCGAAGTTTATAGAGATAGCTCTGTAGTTATTTCCATATTTATAGGGAAATCTCTGTAGTTATTTCCATGTATATGCAGATAGCTGTGTAGATATTTCCATGTTCATGCAGATAGCGGTGCAGATATTTCCATGTTCATCCAGATGCCGGTGTAGATATATCCATGTTCATACAGATGGCGGTGTGGATATGTCCATGTTCGTACAGATGGCGGTGTCGATATTTCCATGTTCATAAAGATGGCGGTGTAGATATTTCGAAGTTTATAGATATAGCACTGTAGTTATTTCGATATTTATAGGGAAATCTCTGTAGATATTTCCATGTATATGCAGATAGCTGTGTAGATATTTCCATGTTCATGCAGATAGCGGTGTAGATATTTCCATTGATGTACAGATAGCAGTGTAGATATTTGCATGTTCATACAGACAGCGGTGTAGATATTTCCATGTTCAAACAGATAGCTGTGTAGATATTTCCATGTTCATACAGATAGCGGTGTAGATATTTCCATCTTTTACAGATAGCGGTGTAGATATTTCCATGTTCATACAGATAGCGGAGTAGATATTTCCATGTTCATACAGTTAGCGATGTAGATATTTCCATGTTCATACAGATGGCGGTGTAGATATCTACATGTTCATACAGATGGCGGTGTAGATATTTCCATGTTCGTACGGATGGCAGTGTAGATATTTCCATGTTCATACAGGTGGCAGTGTAGATATTTCCATGTTCATAGAGATAGCAGTGTAGTTATTTCCATGTTTATAGAGATAGCAGTGTAGATATTTCCATTGATATAGAGATAGCTGTGTAGATATTTAAATGTTCATAGAGATGGTGGTGTAGATATTTCCATGTTCCTACGGATGGCAGTGTAGCTATTTCCATGTTCTTACAGGAGGCGGTGTAGATATTTCCATGTTTATACAGATAGCAGTGTAGTTATTTCCATGTTTATAGAGATAGCAATGTAGTTATTTCCATTGATCTACATATAGCTGTGTAGATATTTGCATGTTCATACTGATAGCGGTATAGATATTTCCATGTTCGTACAGATAGCGGTGTAGATATTTCCATGTTCATACAGATAGCGGTGTAGATATTTCCATGTTCATAGAGATAACGGTGTAGATAATTCCATGTTCATACAGATAGCGGTGTAGATATTTCCATGTTCATACAGTTAGCGGTGTAGATATTTCCTTGTACATACCGATGGCGGTGTAGATATTTACATGTTCATACAGATAGCGGTGAAGATATTTCCATGTTCGTAGACATGGCGGTGTAGATATTTCCATGTTCATAGAAATGGCGGTGTAGATATTTCCATGTTTATGCAGATAGCGGTATAGATATTTCCATGTTTATACAGATGGTGGTGTAGATATTTCCATGTTCATAGAGATGGCGGTCTAGATATTTCCATGTTTATAGAGATAGTGGTGTAGTTATTTCCAAGTTTATAGAGACAGCATTGTAGATATTTCCATCTTTATACAGATAGCGGTGAAGATATTTCCATGTTTATACAGATAGCGGTATGGATATTTCCATGTTTATACAGATAGTAGTGTAGATATTTCCATGTTTATAGAGATAGTGGTGTAGATAATTTCAATTTTATACAGATAGCAGTGTAGATATTTCCAAGTTCATACAGATAGCGGTGTAGATATTTCCACGTTTACAGAGATGGCGGTGTAGATATTTCCATGTTCATACAGATGGCGGTGTAGATATTTCCATGTTTTTAGAGATGGCGGTGTAGATATTTTCATGTTTACACCGATGGCGGTGGAGATATTTCCATGTTTACACAGATAGCGGTGTAGACATTTCCATGTTTACACAGATAGCGGTGTGGATATTTCCATGTTTATGCAGATAGCGGTGTAGATATTTCCATGTTTATACAGTTAGCGGTGCGGATATTTCAATGTTTATACAGATATTTGGGCAGATATTTCCATGTTTATACAGATAGCGGTGTAGATATTTCCATCTTAATACAGATGGCGGTGTGGATATGTCCATGTTCGTACAGATGGCGGTGTAGATATTTCGAAGTTTATAGATATAGCGCTGTAGTTATTTCGATATTTATAGGGAAATCTCTGTAGATATTTCCATGTATATGCAGATAGCTGTGTAGATATTTCCATGTTCATGCAGCTAGCGGTGTAGATATTTCCATGTTCATCCAGATGCCGGTGTAGATATATCCATGTTCATACAGATGGCAGTGAAGATATTTCCATGTTCATGCAGATGGCAGTGTAGATATTTCCATGTTCATACAGATGGCGGTGTAGATATTTCCATGTTCGTAGAGATGGCTGTGTAGATATTTCCATGTTCATACAGATGGCGGTGTAGATATTTCCATGTTCATATAGATGGCGGTGTAGGTATTTCCATGTTTGTACAGATAGCACTGTAGTTATTTCCATGTTTATAGAGATAGCAGTGTAGATATTTCCAATGATATACAGATAGCTGTGTAGATATTTGCATGTTCATACACATAGCGGTGTAGATATTTCCATGCTCATACAGATAGCGGTGTAGATATTTCCATGTTCATACAGATAGCAGTGCAGATATTTCCATGTTCATACAGATAGCGGTGTAGATATTTCCATGTTCATACAGATAGCGGTGTAGATATTTCCATGTTCATACAGTTAGCGGTGTAGATATTTCCATGTTCATACAGATGGCGGTGTAGATATTTACATGTTCATACAGATGGCGGTGTAGATATTTCAATGTTCGCACGGATGGCGGTGTAGATATTTCCATGTTCATACAGGTGGCGGTGTAGATATTTCCATGTTTTTACAGATAGCAGTGTAGTTATTTCCATGTTTATAGAGATAGCAATGTAGATATTTCCATTTATATACAGATAGCTGTGTAGATATTTGCATGTTCATACAAATAGCTGTGTAGATATTTCCATGTTCGGACAGATAGTGGTGTAGATATTTCCATGTTCATACAGAGAGCAGTGTAGATATTTCCATGTTCATAGAGATAACGGTGTAGATATTTCCATGTTCATACAGATAGCCTTGTAGATATTTCCATGTTCATACAGTTAGCGGTGTAGATATTTCCATGTTCATACAGATGGCGGTGTAGATATTTACATGTTCATACAGATGGCGGTGTAGATATTTCCATGTTCGTGCAGATGGCGGTGTAGATATTTCCATATTCATAGAGATGGCGGTGTATATATTTCCATGTTTATGCAGACAGCGGTATAGTTATATCCATGTTTATACAGATGGTGGTTAAGATATTTCCATGTTTATAGAGATGGCGGTCTAGATATTTCCATGTTTATAGAGATAGTGGTGTAGTTATTTCCAAGTTTATAGAGATAGCGTTGTAGATATTTCCATGTTTATACAGATAGCTGTGAAGATATTTCCATGTTTATACAGATAGCGGTGTAGATATTTCCATGTTTATACAGACAGCAGTGTAGATATTTCCATGTTTATAGAGATAGTGGTGTAGATAATTTCAATTTTATACAGGTAGCAGTGTAGATATTTCCAAGTTCATACAGATAGCGGTGTAGATATTTCCACGTTTATAGAGATGGCGGTGTAGATATTTCCATGTTCATACAGATGGCGGTGTAGATATTTCCATGTTTTTAGAGACGGTGGTGTAGATATTTTCATGTTTACACAGAAGGCGGTGGAGATATTTCCATGTTTACTCAGATAGTGGTGTAGACATTTCCATGTTTACACAGATAGCGGTGTGGATATTTCCATGTTTATGCAGATAGCGGTGTGGATATTTCCATGTTCATACAGATAGCGGTGCGGATACTTCCATGTTTATACAGATAGTAGGGCAGATATTTCCATGTTTATACAGATAGCGGTGTAGATATTTCCATCTTAATACAGATGGCGGTGTAGATATGTCCATGTTCGTAAAGATGGCGGTGTAGATATTTCCATGTTCATACTGATGGCCGTGTAGATATTTCGAAGTTTATAGAGATAGCTCTGTAGATATTTCCATATTTATAGAGAAATCTCTGTAGTTATTTCCATGTATATGCAGATAGCTGTGTAGATATTTCCATGTTCATGCAGATAGCGGTGTAGATATTTCCATGTTCATCCAGATGCCGGTGTAGATATATCCATGTTCATACAGATGGCGGTGAAGATATTTCCATGTTCATACAGAAGGCGGTGTAGATATTTCCATGTTCATACAGATGGCGGTGTAGATATTTCCATGTTCATACAGATGGCGGTGTAAATATTTCCGTTTTCATACAAATGGCGGCGTAGATATTTCCATGTTCATACAGAAGGCGGTGTAGATATTTCCATGTTCGTACAGATGGCGGTGTAGATATTTCCATGTTCATAAAGATGGCGGTGTAGATATTTCGAAGTTTATAGATATAGCGCTGTAGTTATTTCGATATTTATAGGGAAATCTCTGTAGATATTTCCATGTAAATGCAGATAGCTGTGTAGATATTTCCATGTTCATGCAGATAGCGGTGTAGATATTTCCATTGATGTACAGATAGCAGTGTAGATATTTGCATGTTCATACAGACAGCGGTGTAGATATTTCCATGTTCAAACAGATAGCTGTGTAGATATTTCCATGTTCATACAGATAGCGGTGTAGATATTTCCATCTTTTACAGATAGCGGTGTAGATATTTCCATGTTCATACAGATAGCGGAGTAGATATTTCCATGTTCATACAGTTAGCGATGTAGATATTTCCATGTTCATACAGATGGCGGTGTAGATATCTACATGTTCATACAGATGGCGGTGTAGATATTTCCATGTTCGTACGGATGGCAGTGTAGATATTTCCATGTTCATACAGGTGGCAGTGTAGATATTTCCATGTTCATACAGATAGCAGTGTAGTTATTTCCATGTTTATAGAGATAGCAGTTTAGATATTTCCATTGATATAGAGATAGCTGTGTAGATATTTAAATGTTCATAGAGATGGTGGTGTAGATATTTCCATGTTCCTACGGATGGCAGTGTAGCTATTTCCATGTTCTTACAGGAGGCGGTGTAGATATTTCCATGTTTATACAGATAGCAGTGTAGTTATTTCCATGTTTATAGAGATAGCAATGTAGTTATTTCCATTGATCTACATATAGCTGTGTAGATATTTGCATGTTCATACTGATAGCGGTATAGATATTTCCATGTTCGTACAGATAGCGGTGTAGATATTTCCATGTTCATACAGATAGCGGTGTAGATATTTCCATGTTCATAGAGATAACGGTGTAGATAATTCCATGTTCATACAGATAGCGGTGTAGATATTTCCATGTTCATACAGTTAGCGGTGTAGATATTTCCATGTACATACCGATGGCGGTGTAGATATTTACATGTTCATACAGATAGCGGTGAAGATATTTCCATGTTCGTAGAGATCCGGTGTAGATATTTCCATGTTCATAGAGATGGCGGTGTAAATATTTCCATGTTTATGCAGATAGCGGTATAGATATTTCCATGTTTATACAGATGGTGGTGTAGATATTTCCATGTTCATAGAGATGGCGGTCTAGATATTTCCATGTTTATAGAGATAGTGGTGTAGTTATTTCCAAGTTTATAGAGACAGCATTGTAGATATTTCCATGTTTATACAGATAGCGGTGAAGATATTTCCATGTTTATACAGATAGCGGTATGGATATTTCCATGTTTATACAGATAGTAGTGTAGATATTTCCATGTTTATAGAGATAGTGGTGTAGATAATTTCAATTTTATACAGATAGCAGTGTAGATATTTCCAAGTTCATACAGATAGCGGTGTAGATATTTCCACGTTTACAGAGATGGCGGTGTAGATATTTCCATGTTCATACAGATGGCGGTGTAGATATTTCCATGTTTTTAGAGATGGCGGTGTAGATATTTTCATGTTTACACCGATGGCGGTGTAGATATTTCCATGTTTACACAGATAGCGGTGTAGACATTTCCATGTTTACACAGATAGCGGTGTGGATATTTCCATGTTTATGCAGATAGCGGTGTAGATATTTCCATGTTTATACAGTTAGCGGTGCGGATATTTCAATGTTTATACAGATATTTGGGCAGATATTTCCATGTTTATACAGATAGCGGTGTAGATATTTCCATCTTAATACAGATGGCGGTGTGGATATGTCCATGTTCGTACAGATGGCGGTGTAGATATTTCGAAGTTTATAGATATAGCGCTGTAGTTATTTCGATATTTATGGGGAAATCTCTGTAGATATTTCCATGTATATGCAGATAGCTGTGTAGATATTTCCATGTTTATGCAGCTAGCGGTGTAGATATATCCATGTTCATCCAGATGCCGGTGTAGATATATCCATGTTCATACAGATGGCAGTGAAGATATTTCCATGTTCATGCAGATGGCAGTGTAGATATTTACATGTTCATACAGATGGCGGTGTAGATATTTCCATGTTCGTAGAGATGGCTGTGTAGATATTTCCATGTTCATACAGATGGCGGTTTAGATATTTCCATGTTCATATAGATGGCGGTGTAGATATTTCCATGTTTGTACAGATAGCACTGTAGTTATTTCCATGTTTATAGAGATAGCAGTGTAGATATTTCCAATGATATACAGATAGCTGTGTAGATATTTGCATGTTCATACACATAGCGGTGTAGATATTTCCATGCTCATACAGATAGCGGTGTAGATATTTCCATGTTCATACAGATAGCGGTGCAGATATTTCCATGTTCATACAGATAGCGGTGTAGATATTTCCATGTTCATACAGATAGCGGTGTAGATATTTCCATGCTCATACAGTTAGCGGTGTAGATATTTCCATGTTCATACAGATGGCGGTGTAGATATTTAAATGTTCATACAGATGGCGGTGTAGATATTTCCATGTTCGCACGGATGGCAGTGTAGATATTTCCATGTTCATACAGGTGGCGGTGTAGATATTTCCATGTTTTTACAGATAGCAGTGTAGTTAATTCCATGTTTATAGAGATAGCAATGTAGATATTTCCATTTATATACAGATAGCTGTGTAGATATTTGCATGTTCATACAAATAGCTGTGTAGATATTTCCATGTTCGGACAGATAGCGGTGTAGATATTTCCATGTTCATACAGATAGCAGTGTAGATATTTCCATGTTCATAGAGATAACGGTGTAGATATTTCCATGTTCATACAGATAGCCTTGTAGATATTTCCATGTTCATACAGTTAGCGGTGTAGATATTTCCATGTTCATACAGATGGCGGTGTAGATATTTACATGTTCATACAGATGGCGGTGTAGATATTTCCATGTTCGTGCAGATGGCGGTGTAGATATTTCCATATTCATAGAGATGGCGGTGTAGATATTTCCATGTTTATGCAGATAGCGGTATAGTTATTTCCATGTTTATACAGATGGTGGTGAAGATATTTCCATGTTTATAGAGATGGCGGTCTAGATATTTCCATGTTTATAGAGATAGTGGTGTAGTTATTTCCAAATTTATAGAGATAGCGTTGTAGATATTTCCATGTTTATACAGATAGCTGTGAAGATATTTCCATGTTTATACAGATAGCGGTGTAGATATTTCCATGTTTATACAGACAGCAGTGTAGATATTTCCATGTTTATAGAGATAGTGGTGTAGAAAATTTCAATTTTATACAGAGAGCAGTGTTGATATTTCCAAGTTCATACAGATAGCGGTGTAGATATTTCCACTTTTATAGAGATGGCGGTGTAGATATTTCCATGTTTATAGAGATGGCGGTGTAGATGTTTTCATGTTTACACAGAAGGCGGTGTAGATATTTCCATGTTTACACAGATAGCGGTGCGGATATTTCCATGTTTTTACAGATAGTTGGGCAGATATTTCCATGTTTATACAGATAGCAGTGTAGATATTTCCATCTTAATACAGATGGCGGTGTAGATATGTCTATGTTCGAACAGATGGCGGTGTAGATATTTCGATGTTCATACAGATGGTGGTGTAGATATTTCGAAGTTTATAGAGATAGCCCTGTAGTTATTTCCATATTTATAGAGAAATCTGTGTAGATATTTCCATGTTTATGCAGATAGCGGTGTAGATATTTCCATGTTTATACAGATAGCGGTGCGGATATTTCCATGTTTTTACAGATAGTTGGGCAGATATTTCCATGTTTATACAGATAGCGGTGTAGATATTTCCATCTTAATACAGATGGCGGTGTAGATATGTCTATTTTCGTAGAGATGGCGGTGTAGATATTTCGATGTTCATACAGATGGTGGTGTAGATATTTCGAAGTTTATAGAGATAGCCCTGTAGTTATTTCCATATTTATAGAGAAAACTGTATAGATATTTCCATGTATATGCGGATAGCTGAGTAGATATTTCCATGTTCATGCAGATAGCGGTGTAGATATTTCGATGTTCATCCAGATTCCGGTGTAGATATATCCATGTTCATACAGATTCTGGTGTAGATATTTACATGTTTATAGTGATGGTGGTGTAGATATTTCCATGTTTATATAGAGGGCGGTTTAGATATTTCCATGTTCATACCGATGGCGGTGTATATATTTCCATGTTCATAGAGATGGCGGTGAAGATATTTCCATGTTCCTACAGATGGCGGTGTAGATATTTCCATGTTCATACACATGGCGTTGTAGATATTTCCATGTTCATAGAGATGGCGGTGTAGATATTTCCATGTTCGTACGGTTGGCAGTGTAGATATTTTCATGTTCCTACAGGTGTTGGTGTGGATATTTCCATGTTTATACAGATAGCAGTGTAGTTATTTCCATGTTTATATAGATAGCAATGTAGATATTTCCATTGATATACAGATAGCTGTGTAGATATTTGCATGTTCATACAGATAGCGGTGTAGATATTTCCATGTTCGTACAGATAGAGGTGTAGATATTTCCATGTTCACACAGATAGCGGTGTAGATATTTCCACGTTCATAGAGATAACGGTGTAGATATTTCCATGTTCATACAGTTAGCGGTGTAGGTATTTCCATGTTCGTACAGATGGCGGTGTAGATATTTCCATGTTCATTAAGATGGCGGTGTAGATATTTCCATGTTTATGCAGATAGCGGTATAGATATTTCCATGTTTATGCAGATGGTGGTGTAGATATTTCCATGTTTATAGAGATGGCGGTCTAGATATTTCCGTGTTTATAGAGATAGTGGTGTAGTAATTTCCAAGTTTATAGAGACAGCGTTGTAGATATTTCCATGTTTAGACAGATAGCGGTGAAGGTATTTCCATGTTTATACAGATAGCGGTGTAGATATTTCCATGTTTATACAGATAGCAGTGTAGATATTTCCATGTTTATAGAGATAGTTGTGTAGATAATTTCAATTTTATACAGATAGCAGCGTAGATATTTCCAAGTTCATACAGATAGCGGTGTAGATATTTCCACATTTATAGAGATGGCGGTGTAGATATTTCCATGTTCATACAGATGGCGGTGTAGATATTTCCATGTTTATAGAGATGGCGGTGTAGATATTTTCATGTTTACACAGATGGCGGTGTAGATATTTCCATGTTTACACAGATAGCGTTGGAGACATTTCCATGTTTACACAGATAGCGGTGTGGATATTTCCATGTTTATGCAGATAGCGGTGTAGATATTTCCATGTTTATACAGATAGCGGTGCGGATATTTCCATGTTTTTACAGATATTTGGGCAGATATTTCCATGTTTATACAGATAGCGGTGTAGATATTTAAATCTTAATACAGATGGCGGTGTAGATATGTCTATGTTCGTATAGATGGCGGTGTAGATATTTCCATGTTCATACACATGGTGGTGTAGATATTTCGAAGTTTATAGAGATAGCGCTGTAGTTCTTTCCATATTTATAGAGAAATCTGTGTAGATATTTCCATGTATATGCAGATAACTGTGTAGATATTTCCATGTTCATGCAGATAGCGGTGTTGATATTTCCATGTTCATCCAGATGCCGGTGTAGATATATCTATGTTCATACAGATGCTGGTGTAGATATTTACATGTTTATAGATATGGTGGTGTAGATATTTCCATGTTTATATAGAGGGCGGTTTAGATATTTCCATGTTCATACCGATGGCGGTGTATATATTTCCATGTTCATAGAGATGTCGGTGAAGATATTTCCATGTTCATACAGATGGCGGTGTAGATATTTCCATGCTCATACACATGGCGGTGTAGATATTTCCATGTTCATAGAGATGGCGGTGTAGACATTTCCATGTTTATACAGATAGCAGTGTAGTTATTTCCATGTTTATAGAGATAGCAATGTAGATATTTCCATTGATATACCGATAGCTGTGTAGATATTTGCATGTTCATACAGATAGCTTTGTAGATATTTCCATGTTCGTACAGATAGAGGTGTAGATATTTCCATGTTCACACAGATAGCGGTGTAGATATTTCCATGTTCATACACATAACGGTGTAGATATTTCCATGTTCATACAGATAGCGGTGTAGATATTTCCATGTTCCTACAGTTAGCGGTGTAGATATTTCCATGTTCGTACAGATGGCGGTGTAGATATTTCCATGTTCATTGAGATGGCGGTGTAGATATTTCCATGTTTATGCAGATAGCGGTATAGATATTTCCATGTTTATACAGATGTTGGTGTAGGTATTTCTATGTTTATAGAGATGGCGGTCTAGATATTTCCATGTTTATAGAGATAGTGGTGTAGTTATTTCCAAGTTTTTGGAGACAGTGTTGTAGATATTTCCATGTTTATACAGATAGCGGTGAAGGTATTTCCATGTTTATACAGATAGCGTTGTAGATATTTCCATGTTTATACAGATAGCAGTGTAGATATTTCCATGTTTATAGAGATAGTTGTGTAGATAATTTCAATTTTATACAGATAGCAGTGTAGATATTTCCAAGTTCATACAGATAGCTTTGTAGATATTTCCACGTTTATAGAGATGGCGGTGTAGATATTTCCATGTTCATACAGATGGCGGTGTAAATATTTCCATGTTTTTAGAGATGGCGGTGTAGATATTTTCATGTTTACACAGATAGTGGTGTGGATATTTCCATGTTTATGCAGATAGCGGTGTGGATATTTCCATGTTTATGCAGATAGCGGTGTAGATATTTCCATGTTTATACAGATAGTTGGGCAGAGATTTCCATGTTTATACAGATAGCGGTGTAGATATTTCCATCTTAATACAGATGGCGGTGTAGATATGTCTATGTTCGTACAGATGGCGGTGTAGATATTTCCATGTTAATACAGATGGCGGTGTAGATATTTCGAAGTTTATACAGATAGCGCTGTACTTATTTCCATATTTATAGAGAAATCTGTGTAGATATATCCATGTATATGCAGATAGCTCTGTAGATATTTCCATGTTCATGCAGATAGCGGTGTAGATATTTCCATGTTCATAAAGATGGCGGTGTAGATATTTCCATGTTCATACACATGGCGGTGTAGATATTTCCATGTTCATAGAGATGGCGGTGTAGATATTTCCATGTTCATACAAATGGCGGTGTAGATATTTCCATGTTCATAGAGATGGCGGTGTAGATATTTCCATGTTTATACAGATAGCAGTTTAGTTATATCCATGTGTATAGAGATAGCAGTGTAGATATTTCCATTGATATACAGATAGCTGTGTAGATATTTGCATGTTCATACAGATAGCGATGTAGTTATTTCCATGTTAATACAGATAGTGGTGTAGATATTTCCAAGTTCATACCGTTAGCGGTGTAGATATTTCCATGTTCATACATATGGCGGTGTAGATATTTCCATGTTCATACAGATAGCGGTGTAGATATTTCCATGTTTTACAGATAGCGGTGTAGATATTTCCATGTTCATACAGATAGCGGGGTAGATATTTCCATCTTCATACAGTTAGCGGTGTAGATATTTCCATGTTCATACAGATGGCGGTGTAGATATTTACATGTTCATACAGATGGCGGTGTAGATATTTCCATGTTTATACAGATAGCGGTGTAGTTATTTCCATGTTTATACAGATAGCGGTGTAGATATTTCCATTGTTATACAGATAGCTGTGTAGATATTTGCATGTTCATACAGATAGCGGTGTAGATATTTCCATGTTCATACACATAGCGGTGTAGATGTTTCCATGTTCATACATATAACGGTGTAGATATTTCCAAGATCATGCAGACAGCGGTGTAGATATTTCCATGTTCACACAGATAGCGGTGTAGATATTTCCAAGTTCATACAGTTAGCGGTGTAGATATTTCCATGTTCATGCAGATAGGGGTGTAGATATTTCCATGTTCATACAGATAGCGGTGTAGATATTTCCATGTTCATACAGTTAGAGGTGTTGATATTTCCATGTACATACAGATGGCGGTGTAGATATTTACATGTTCATACAGATAGCGGTGAAGATATTTCCATGTTCGTAGAGATGGCGGTTTAGATATTTCCATGTTCATAGAGATGGCGGTGTAGATATTTCCATGTTTATGCAGATAGCGGTATAGATATTTCCATGTTTATACAGATGGTGGTGTAGATATTTCCATGTTTATAGAGATGGCGGTATAGATATTTCCATGTTTATAGAGATAGTGGTGTAGTTATTTCCAAGTTTATAGAGACAGCATTGTAGATATTTCCATGTTTATACAGATAGCGGTGAAGATATTTCCATGTTTATACAGATAGTGGTGTAGATATTTCCATGTTTATACAGATAGCAGTGTAGATATTTCCATGTTTATAGAGATAGTGGTGTAGATAATTTCAATTTTATACAGATAGCAGTGTAGATATTTCCAAGTTCATACAGATAGCGGTGTAGATATTTCCACGTTTATAGAGATGGCGGTGTAGATATTTCCATGTTCATACAGATGGCGGTGTAGATATTTCCATGTTTTTAGAGATGGCGGTGTAGATATTTTCATGTTTACACCGATGGCGGTGGAGATATTTCCATGTTTACACAGATAGCGGTGTAGACATTTCCATGTTTACACAGATAGCGGTGTGGATATTTCCATGTTTATGCAGAGAGCGGTGTAGATATTTCCATGTTTATACAGTTAGCGGTGCGGATATTTCAATGTTTATAAAGATATTTGGGCAGATATTTCCATGTTTATACAGATAGCGGTGTAGATATTTCCATCTTAATACAGATGGCGGTGTGGATATGTCCATGTTCGTACAGATGGCGGTGTAGATATTTCCATGTTCATAAAGATGGCGGTGTAGATATTTCGAAGTTTATAGATATAGCGCTGTAGTTATTTCGATATTTATAGGGAAATCTCTGTAGATGTTTCCATGTATATGCAGATAGCTGTGTAGATATTTCCATGTTCATGCAGATAGCGGTGTAGATATTTCCATTGATGTACAGATAGCTGTGTAGATATATGCATGTTCATACAGATAGCGGTGTAGATATTTCCATGTTCAAACAGATAGCTGTGTAGATATTTCCATGTTCATACAGATAGCGGTGTAGATATTTCCATGTTTTACAGATAGCGGTGTAGATATTTCCATGTTCATACAGATAGCGGAGTAGATATTTCCATGTTCATGCAGATAGGGGTGTAGATATTTCCATGTTCATACAGATAGCGGTGAAGATATTTCCATGTTCATACAGATAACCGTGTAGATATTTCCATGTTCATACAGATAGCGGTGTAGATATTTCCATGTTCATAGAGATGGCGGTGTAGTTATTTCCATCTTTATGCAGATAGCGGTATAGATATTTCCATGTTTATACACTTGGTGGTGTAGATATTTCCATGTTTATAGAGATGGCGGTCTAGATATTTCCATGTTTATAGAGATAGTGGTGTAGTTATTTCCAAGTTTATAGAGACATTATTGTAGATATTTCCATGTTTATACAGATAGCGGTGAAGATATTTCCATGTTTATACAGATAGCGGTGTAGATATTTCCATCTTAATACAGATGGCGGTGTGGATATGTCCATGTTCGTACAGATGGCGGTGTAGATATTTCCATGTTCATAAAGATGGCGGTGTAGATATTTCGAAGTTTATAGATATAGCGCTGTAGTTATTTCGATATTTATAGGGAAATCTCTGTAGATGTTTCCATGTATATGCAGATAGCTGTGTAGATATTTCCATGTTCATGCAGATAGCGGTGTAGATATTTCCATTGATGTACAGATAGCTGTGTAGATATATGCATGTTCATACAGATAGCGGTGTAGATATTTCCATGTTCAAACAGATAGCTGTGTAGATATTTCCATGTTCATACAGATAGCGGTGTAGATATTTCCATGTTTTACAGATAGCGGTGTAGATATTTCCATGTTCATACAGATAGCGGAGTAGATATTTCCATGTTCATGCAGATAGGGGTGTAGATATTTCCATGTTCATACAGATAGCGGTGAAGATATTTCCATGTTCATACAGATAACCGTGTAGATATTTCCATGTTCATACAGATAGCGGTGTAGATATTTCCATGTTCATAGAGATGGCGGTGTAGTTATTTCCATCTTTATGCAGATAGCGGTATAGATATTTCCATGTTTATACACTTGGTGGTGTAGATATTTCCATGTTTATAGAGATGGCGGTCTAGATATTTCCATGTTTATAGAGATAGTGGTGTAGTTATTTCCAAGTTTATAGAGACATTATTGTAGATATTTCCATGTTTATACAGATAGCGGTGAAGATATTTCCATGTTTATACAGATAGCGGTGTAGATATTTCCATCTTAATACAGATGGCGGTGTGGATATGTCCATGTTCGTACAGATGGCGGTGTAGATATTTCCATGTTCATAAAGATGGCGGTGTAGATATTTCGAAGTTTATAGATATAGCGCTGTAGTTATTTCGATATTTATAGGGAAATCTCTGTAGATGTTTCCATGTATATGCAGATAGCTGTGTAGATATTTCCATGTTCATGCAGATAGCGGTGTAGATATTTCCATTGATGTACAGATAGCTGTGTAGATATATGCATGTTCATACAGATAGCGGTGTAGATATTTCCATGTTCAAACAGATAACTGTGTAGATATTTCCATGTTCATACAGATTGCGGTGTAGATATTTCCATGTTTTACAGATAGCGGTGTAGATATTTCCATGTTCATACAGATAGGGGAGTAGATATTTCCATGTTCATGCAGATAGGGGTGTAGATATTTCCATGTTCATACAGATAGCGGTGAAGATATTTCCATGTTCATACAGATAACCGTGTAGATATTTCCATGTTCATACAGATAGCGGTGTAGATATTTCCTTGTTCATACAGTTAGCGGTGTAGATATTTCCATGTTCATACAGATGGCGGTGTAGATATTTACATGTTCATACAGATGGCGGTGTAGATATTTCCATGTTCGTACAGATGTCGGTGTAGATATTTCCATGTTCATAGAGATGGCGGTGTAGTTATTTCCATCTTTATGCAGATAGCGGTATAGATATTTCCATGTTTATACACTTGGTGGTGTAGATATTTCCATGTTTATAGAGATGGCGGTCTAGATATTTCCATGTTTATAGAGATAGTGGTGTAGTTATTTCCAAGTTTATAGAGACATTATTGTAGATATTTCCATGTTTATACAGATAGCGGTGAAGATATTTCCATGTTTATACAGATAGCGGTGTAGATATTTCCATGTTTATACAGACAGCAGTGTAGATATTTCCATGTTTATAGAGATAGTGGTGTAGATAATTTCAATTTTATACAGAGAGCAGTGTAGATATTTCCAAGTTCATACAGATAGCGGTGTAGATATTTCCACTTTTATAGAGATGGCGGTGTATATATTTCCATGTTCATACAGATGGCGGTGTAGATATTTCCATGTTTATAGAGATGGCGGTGTAGATATTTTCATGTTTACACAGATGGCGGTGTAGATATTTCCATGTTTACACAGATAGCGGTGTGGATATTTCCATGTTTATGCAGAAAGCGGTGTAGATATTTCCATGTTTATACAGATAGCGGTGAAGGTATTTCCATGTTTATACAGATAGCGGTGTAGATATTTCCATGTTTATACAGATAGCAGTGTAGATATTTCCATGTTTATAGAGATAGTTGTGTAGATAATTTCAATTTTATACAGATAGCAGTGTAGATATTTCCAAGTTCATACAGATAGCGGTGTAGATATTTCCACGTTTATAGAGATGGCGGTGTAGATATTTCCATGTTCATACAGATGGCGGTGTAGATATTTCCATGTTTTTAGAGATGGCGGTGTAGATATTTTCATGTTTACACCGATGGCGGTGGAGATATTTCCATGTTTACACAGATAGCGGTGTAGACATTTCCATGTTTACACAGTTAGCGGTGCGGATATTTCAATGTTTATAAAGATATTTGGGCAGATATTTCCATGTTTATACAGATAGCGGTGTAGATATTTCCATCTTAATACACATGGCGGTGTGGATATGTCCATGTTCGTACAGATGGCGGTGTAGATATTTCCATGTTCATAAAGATGGCGGTGTAGATATTTCGAAGTTTATAGATATAGCGCTGTAGTTATTTCGATATTTATAGGGAAATCTCTGTAGATGTTTCCATGTATATGCAGATAGCTGTGTAGATATTTCCATGTTCATGCAGATAGCGGTGTAGATATTTCCATTGATGTACAGATAGCTGTGTAGATATATGCATGTTCATACAGATAGCGGTGTAGATATTTCCATGTTCAAACAGATAGCTGTGTAGATATTTCCATGTTCATACAGATAGCGGTGTAGATATTTCCATGTTTTACAGATAGCGGTGTAGATATTTCCATGTTCATACAGATAGCGGAGTAGATATTTCCATGTTCATGCAGATAGGGGTGTAGATATTTCCATGTTCATACAGATAGCGGTGAAGATATTTCCATGTTCATACAGATAACCGTGTAGATATTTCCATGTTCATACAGATAGCGGTGTAGATATTTCCATGTTCATACAGTTAGCGGTGTAGATATTTCCATGTTCATACAGATGGCGGAGTAGATATTTACATGTTCATACAGATGGCGGTGTAGATATTTCCATGTTCGTACAGATGTCGGTGTAGATATTTCCATGTTCATAGAGATGGCGGTGTAGTTATTTCCATCTTTATGCAGATAGCGGTATAGATATTTCCATGTTTATACACTTGGTGGTGTAGATATTTCCATGTTTATAGAGATGGCGGTCTAGATATTTCCATGTTTATAGAGATAGTGGTGTAGTTATTTCCAAGTTTATAGAGACATTATTGTAGATATTTCCATGTTTATACAGATAGCGGTGAAGATATTTCCATGTTTATACAGATAGCGGTGTAGATATTTCCATGTTTATACAGACAGCAGTGTAGATATTTCCATGTTTATAGAGATAGTGGTGTAGATAATTTCAATTTTATACAGAGAGCAGTGTAGATATTTCCAAGTTCATACAGATAGCGGTGTAGATATTTCCACTTTTATAGAGATGGCGGTGTATATATTTCCATGTTCATACAGATGGCGGTGTAGATATTTCCATGTTTATAGAGATGGCGGTGTAGATATTTTCATGTTTACACAGATGGCGGTGTAGATATTTCCATGTTTACACAGATAGCGGTGTGGATATTTCCATGTTTATGCAGATAGCGGTGTAGATATTTCCATGTTTATACAGATAGCGGTGAAGGTATTTCCATGTTTATACAGATAGCGGTGTAGATATTTCCATGTTTATACAGATAGCAGTGTAGATATTTCCATGTTTATAGAGATAGTTGCGTAGATAATTTCAATTTTATACAGATAGCAGTGTAGATATTTCCAAGTTCATACAGATAGCAGTGTAGATATTTCCACGTTTATAGAGATGGCGGTGTAGATATTTCCATGTTCATACAGATGGCGGTGTAGATATTTCCATGTTTTTAGAGATGGCGGTGTAGATATTTTCATGTTTACACCGATGGCGGTGGAGATATTTCCATGTTTACACAGATAGCGGTGTAGACATTTCCATGTTTACACAGATAGCGGTGTGGATATTTCCATGTTTATGCAGAGTGCGGTGTAGATATTTCCATGTTTATACAGTTAGCGGTGCGGATATTTCAATGTTTATAAAGATATTTGGGTAGATATTTCCATGTTTATACAGATAGCGGTGTACATATTTCCATCTTAATACAGATGGCGGTGTGGATATGTCCATGTTCGTACAGATGGCGGTGTAGATATTTCCATGTTCATAAAGATGGCGGTGTAGATATTTCGAAGTTTATAGATATAGCGCTGTAGTTATTTCGATATTTACAGGGAAATCTCTGTAGATGTTTCCATGTATATGCAGATAGCTGTGTAGATATTTCCATGATCATGCAGATAGCAGTGTAGATATTTCCATTGATGTACAGATAGCTGTGTAGATATATGCATGTTCATACAGATAGCGGTGTAGATATTTCCATGTTCAAACAGATAGCTGTGTAGATATTTCCATGTTCATACAGATAGCGGTGTAGATATTTCCATGTTCATCCAGATGCCGGTGTAGATATATCCATGTTCATACAGATGCTTGTGTAGATATTTACATGTTTATAGAGATGGTGGTGTAGATATTTCCATGTATATATAGAGGGCGGTTTAGATATTTCCATGTTCATACCGATGGCGGTGTATATATTTCCATGTTCATAGAGATGGTGGTGAAGATATTTCCATGTTCATACAGATGGCGGTGTAGATATTTCCATGTTCATACACATGGCGGTGTAGATATTTCCATGTTCATAGAGATGGCGGTGTAGATATTTCCATGTTTATACAGATAGCAGTGTAGTTATTTCCATGTTTATAGAGATAGCAATGTAGATATTTCCATTGATATACAGATAGCTATGTAGATATTTGCATTTTCACACAGATAGCGGTGTAGATATTTCCATGTTCTTACAGATAGCGGTGTAGATATTTCCATGTTCCTACAGATAGCGGTGTAGATATTTCCATGTTCGTACAGATGGCGGTGTAGATATTTCCATGTTCATAGAGATGGCGGTATAGATATTTCCATGTTCATACAAATGGCGGTGTAGATATTTCCATGTTCATAGAGATGGCGGTGTAGATATTTCCATGTTTATACAGATAGCAATTTAGTTATTTCCATGTTTATAGAGATAGCAGTGTAGATATTTCCATTGATATACAGATAGCTGTGTAGATATTTGCATGTTCATACACATAGCGATGTAGATATTTCCATGTTAATACAGATAGTGGTGTAGATATTTCCATGTTCATACAGTTAGCGGTGTAGATATTTCCATGTTCATACATATGGGGTTGTAGATATTTCCATGTTCATACAGATAGCGGTGTAGATATTTCCATGTTTTACAGATAGCGGTGTAGATATTTCCATGTTCATACAGATAGCGGGGTAGATATTTCCATCTTCATACAGTTAGCGGTGTAGATATTTCCATGTTCATACAGATGGCGGTGTAGATATTTCCATGTTCATACAGATGGCGGTGTAGATATTTCCATGTTCATAGAGATGGCGGTGTATATATTTCCATGTTTATACAGATAGCAGCTTAGTTATTTCCATGGTTATAGAGATAGCAATGTAGATATTTCCATTGATATACAGATAGCTGTGTAGATATTTGCATGTTCATACACATAGCGATGTAGATATTTCCATGTTAATACAGATAGTGGTGTAGATATTTCCATGTTCATACAGATAGCGGTGTAGATATTTCCATGTTTTACAGATATCTTTGTAGATATTTCCATGTTCATACAGATAGCGGAGTAGATATTTCCATGTTCATGCAGATAGGGGTGTAGATATTTCCATGTTCATACAGATAGCGGTGAAGATATTTCCATGTTCATACAGATAACCGTGTAGATATTTCCATGTTCATAGAGATAGCGGTGTAGATATTTCCATGTTCATACAGTTAGCGGTGTAGATATTTCCATGTTCATACAGATGGCGGTGTAGATATTTACATGTTCATACAGATGGCGGTGTAGATATTTCCATGTTCGTACAGATGTCGGTGTAGATATTTCCATGTTCATAGAGATGGCGGTGTAGTTATTTCCATCTTTATGCAGATAGCGGTATAGATATTTCCATGTTTATACACTTGGTGGTGTAGATATTTCCATGTTTATAGAGATGGCGGTCTAGATATTTCCATGTTTATAGAGATAGTGGTGTAGTTATTTCCAAGTTTATAGAGACATTATTGTAGATATTTCCATGTTTATACAGATAGCGGTGAAGATATTTCCATGTTTGTACAGATAGCGGTGTAGATATTTCCATGTTTATACAGACAGCAGTGTAGATATTTCCATGTTTATAGAGATAGTGGTGTAGATAATTTCAATTTTATACAGAGAGCAGTGTAGATATTTCCAAGTTCATACAGATAGCGGTGTAGATATTTCCACTTTTATAGAGATGGCGGTGTATATATTTCCATGTTCATACAGATGGCGGTGTAGATATTTCCATGTTTATAGAGATGGCGGTGTAGATATTTTCATGTTTACACAGATGGCGGTGTAGATATTTCCATGTTTACACAGATAGCGGTGTGGATATTTCCATGTTTATGCAGATAGCGGTGTAGATATTTCCATGTTTATACAGATAGCGGTGAAGGTATTTCCATGTTTATACAGATAGCGGTGTAGATATTTCCATGTTTATACAGATAGCAGTGTAGATATTTCCATGTTTATAGAGATAGTTGCGTAGATAATTTCAATTTTATACAGATAGCAGTGTAGATATTTCCAAGTTCATACAGATAGCGGTGTAGATATTTCCACGTTTATAGAGATGGCGGTGTAGATATTTCCATGTTCATACAGATGGCGGTGTAGATATTTCCATGTTTTTAGAGATGGCGGTGTAGATATTTTCATGTTTACACCGATGGCGGTGGAGATATTTCCATGTTTACACAGATAGCGGTGTAGACATTTCCATGTTTACACAGATAGCGGTGTGGATATTTCCATGTTTATGCAGAGAGCGGTGTAGATATTTCCATGTTTATACAGTTAGCGGTGCGGATATTTCAATGTTTATAAAGATATTTGGGCAGATATTTCCATGTTTATACAGATAGCGGTGTAGATATTTCCATCTTAATACAGATGGCGGTGTGGATATGTCCATGTTCGTACAGATGGCGGTGTAGATATTTCCATGTTCATAAACATGGCGGTGTAGATATTTCGAAGTTTATAGATATAGCGCTGTAGTTATTTCGATATTTACAGGGAAATCTCTGTAGATGTTTCCATGTATATGCAGATAGCTGTGTAGATATTTCCATGTTCATGCAGATAGCGGTGTAGATATTTCCATTGATGTACAGATAGCTGTGTAGATATATGCATGTTCATACAGATAGCGGTGTAGATATTTCCATGTTCATACAGATAGCGGTGTAGATATTTCCGTGTTCATACAGATGGCGGTGTAGATATTTCCATGTTTATAGAGATAGTGGTGTAGTTATTTCCATGTTCATACAGATAGCGGTGTAGATATTTCCATGTTCGTACAGATAGCGGTGAAGATATTTCCATGTTCGTCCAGATGGCGGTGTAGATATTTCCATGTTCGAACGGATGGCAGTGTAGATATTTCCATGTTCATACAGGTGGCGGTGTAGATATTTCCATGTTTATACAGATAGCAGTGTAGTTATTTCCATGTTTATACAGATAGCGGTGTAGATATTTCCATTGTTATACAGATAGCTGTGTAGATATTTGCATGTTCATACAGATAGCGGTGTAGATATTTCCATGTTCATACACATAGCGGTGTAGATGTTTCCATGTTCATACAGATAACGGTGTAGATATTTCCAAGATCATGCAGACAGCGGTGTAGATATTTCCATGTTCACAAAGATAGCGGTGTAGATATTTCCATGTTCATACAGTTAGCGGTGTAGATATTTCCATGTTCATACAGATAGGGGTGTAGATATTTCCATGTTCATACAGATAGCGGTGTAGATATTTCCATGTTTTTAGAGATGGCGGTGTAGGTATTTTCATGTTTACACCGATGGCGGTGGAGATATTTCCATGTTTACACAGATAGCGTTGTAGACACTTCCATGTTTACACAGATAGCGGTGTGGATATTTCCATGTTTATTCAGATAGCGGTGTAGATATTTCCATGTTTATACAGTTAGCGGTGCGGATATTTCCATGTTTATACAGATATTTGGGCAGATATTTCCATGTTTATACAGATAGCGGTGTAGATATTTCCATCTTAATACAGATGGCGGTGTGGATATTTCCATGTTCATACAGATGGCGGTGTAGATATTTCCATGTTCGTAGAGATGTCTGTGTAGATATTTCCATGTTCATACAGATGGCGGTGTAGATATTTCCATGTTCATATAGATGACGGTGGAGATATTTCCATGTTTGTACAGATAGCAGTGTAGTTATTTCCATGTTTACAGAGATAGCAGTGTAGATATTTCCATTGATATACAGATAGCTGTGTAGATATTTGCATGTTCTTACACATAGCGGTGTAGATATTTCCATGCTCATACAGATAGCGGTGTAGATATTTCCATGTTCATACAGATAGCGGTGCTGATATTTCCATGTTCATACAGATAGCGGTGTAGATATTTCCATGTTCTTACAGATAGCGGTGTAGATATTTCCATGTTCATACAGATGGCGGTGTAGATATTTCCATGTTCGCACGGATGGCAGTGTAGATATTTCCATGTTCATACAGGTGGCGGTGTAGATTTTTCCATGTTTATACAGATAGCAGTGTAGTTATTTCCATGTTTATAGAGATAGCAGTGTAGATATTTCCATTTGTATACAGATAGCTGTGTACATATTTGCATCTTCATACAGATAGCTGTGTAGATATTTCCATGTTCGGACAGATAGCGGTGTAGATATTTCCATGTTCATACAGATAGCAGTGTAGATATTTCCATGTTCATAGAGATAACGGTGTAGATATTTCCATGTTCATACAGATCGCCTTGTAGATATTTCCATGTTCATACAGTTAGCTGTGTAGATATTTCCATGTTCATACAGATGGCGGTGTAGATATTTACATGTTTATAGAGATGGCGGTGTAGATATTTTCATGTTTACACAGATGGCGGTGTAGATATTTCCATGTTTACACAGATAGCGGTGTAGACATTTCCATGTTTACACAGATAGCGGTGTGGATATTTCCATGTTTATGCAGATAGCGGTGTAGATATTTCCATGTTTTTACAGATAGCGGTGCGGATATTTCCATGTTTTTACAGATAGTTGGGCAGATACTTCCATGTTTATACAGATAGCGGTGTTGATATTTCCATCTTAATACAGATGGCGGTGTAGATATATCTATGTTCGTACAGATGGCGGTGTAGATATTTCCATGTTCATACAGATGGTTGTGTAGATATTTCGAAGTTTATAGAGATAGCCCTGTAGTTATTTCCATATTTATAGAGAAATCTGTGTAGATATTTCCATGAATATGCAGATAGCTGTGTAGATATTTCCATGTTCATTCAGATAGCGGTGTAGATATTTCCATGTTCATCCAGATTCCGGTGTAGATATATCCATGTTCATACAGATGCTGGTGTAGATATTTACATGTTTATAGAGATGGTGGTGTAGATATTTCCATGTTTATATAGAGGGCGGTTTAGATATTTCCATGTTCATTCCGATGTCGGTGTATATATTTCCATGTTCATAGAGATGGCGGTGAAGATATTTCCATGTTCATAAAGATGGCGGTGTAGATATTTCCATGTTCATACACATGGCGTTGTAGATATTTCCATGTTCATAGAGATGGCGGTGTAGATATTTCCATGTTCGTACGGATTGCAGTGTAGATATTTCCATGTTCGTACAGGTGGTGGTGTAGATATTTCCATGTTTATACAGATAGCAGTGTAGTTATTTCCATGTTTATAGAGATAGCAATGTAGATATTTCCATTGATATACAGATAGCTGTGTAGATATTTGCATGTTCATACAGATAGCGGTGTAGATATTTCCATGTTCGTACAGATAGAGGTGTAGATATTTCCATGTTCACACAGACAGCGGTGTAGATATTTCCACGTTCATACAGATAACGGTGTAGATATTTCCATGTTCATACAGATAGCGGTGTAGATATTTCCATGTTCATACAGTTAGCGGTGTAGATATTTCCATGTTCATACAGATGGCGGTGTAGATATTTCCATGTTCATTAAGATGGCGGTGTAGATATTTCCATGTTTATGCAGATAGCGGTATAGATATTTCCATGTTTATACAGATGGTGGTGTAGATATTTCCATGTTTATAGAGATGGCTGTCTAGATATTTCCATGTTTATAGAGATAGTGGTGTAGTTATTTCCAAGTTTATAGAGACAGCGTTGTAGATATTTCCATGTTTATTCAGATAGCGGTGAAGGTATTTCCATGTTTATACAGATAGCGGTGTAGATATTTCCATGTTTATACAGATAGCAGTGTAGATATTTCCATCTTTATAGAGATAGTTGTGTAGATAATTTCAATTTTATACAGATAGCAGTGTAGATATTTCCAAGTTCATACAGATAGCGGTGTAGATATTTCCACCTTTATAGAGATGGCGGTGTAGATATTTCCATGTTCATACAGATGGCGGTGTAGATATTTCCATGTTTATAGAGATGGCGGTGTAGATATTTTCATGTTTACACAGATGGCGGTGTAGATATTTCCATGTTTACACAGATAGCGTTGTAGACGTTTCCATGTTTACACAGATAGCGGCGTGGATATTTCCATGTTTATGCACATAGCGGTGTAGATATTTCCATGTTTATACAGATAGCGGTGCGGATATTTCCATGTTTTTACAGATATTTGGGCAGATATTTCCATGTTTATACAGATAGCGGTGTAGATATTTAAATCTTAATACAGATGGCGGTGTAGATATGTCTATGTTCGTACAGAGGGCGGTGTAGATATTTCCATGTTCATACAGATGGTGGTGTGGATATTTCGAAGTTTATAGAGATACCGCTGTAGTTATTTCCATATTTATAGAGAAATCTGTGTAGACATTTCCATGTATATGCAGATAGCTGTGTAGATATTTCCATGTTCATGCAGATAGCGGTGTAGATA
Organism: Gorilla gorilla gorilla; assembly: GCF_029281585.2. Lineage (NCBI taxonomy): Eukaryota > Metazoa > Chordata > Mammalia > Primates > Hominidae > Gorilla > Gorilla gorilla. The sequence goes on along the minus strand of NC_073227.2, from coordinate 3,780,711 downwards.
TTTCCATGTTCATCCAGATGCCGGTGTAGATATATCCATATTCATACAGATGCTGGTGTAGATATTTACATGTTTATAGAGATCGTGGTGTAGATATTTCCATGTTTATTTAGAGGGCGGTTTAGATATTTCCATGTTCATACCGAAGGCGGTGTTTATATTTCCATGTTCATAGAGATGGCGGTGAAGGTATTTCCATGTTCATACAGATGGCGGTATAGATATTTCCATGTTCATACACAGGGCGGTGTAGATATTTCCATGTTCATAGAGACGGCGGTGTAGATATTTCCATGTTTATACAGACAGCAGAGTAGTTATTTCCATGTTTATAGAGATAGCAATGTAGATATTTACATTGATATACATATAGCTGTGTAGATATTTGCATGTTCATACAGATAGCGGTGTAGATATTTCCTTGTTAATATAGATAGCGGTGTAGATATTTCCATGTTCATACAGATAGCGGTGTAGATATTTCCATGTTTTACAGATAGCGGTGTAGATATTTCCATGTTCATACAGATAGCGGGGTAGATATTTCCATCTTCATACAGTTAGCCGTGTAGATATTTCCATGTTCATACAGATAGCGGTGTAGATATTTACATGTTCATACAGATGGCGGTGTAGATATTTCCATGTTCGTACGGATGGCAGTGTAGATATTTCCATGTTCATACAGGTGGCGGTGTAGATATTTCCATGTTCATACAGATAGCAGTGTAGTTATTTCCATGTTTATACAGATAGCGGTGTAGATATTTCCATTGTTATACAGATAGCTGTGTAGATATTTGCATGTTCATACAGATAGCGGTGTAGATATTTCCATGTTCATACACATAGCGGTGTAGATGTTTCCATGTACATACAGATAACGGTGTAGATATTTCCATGATCATGCAGACAGCGGTGTAGATATTTCCATGTTCACACAGATAGCGGTGTAGATATTTCCATGTTCATACAGTTAGAGGTGTAGATATTTCCATGTTCATGCAGATAGGGGTGTAGATATTTCCATGTTCATACAGATAGCGGTGTAGATATTTCCATGTTCATACAGATAACAGTGTAGATATTTCCATGTTCATATAGATAGCGGTGTAGATATTTCCATGTTCATACAGTTAGCGGTGTAGATATTTCCATGTTCATACAGATTGCGGTGTAGATATTTACGTGTTCATACAGATGGCGGTGTAGATATTTCCATGTTCGTACAGATGGCGGTGTAGATATTTCCATGTTCATAGAGATGGCGGTGTAGTTATTTCCATCTTTATGCAGATAGCGGTATAGATATTTCCATGTTTATACACATGGTGGTGTAGATATTTCCATGTTTATAGAGATGGCGGTCTAGATATTTCCACGTTTATAGAGATAGTGGTGTAGTTATTTCCAAGTTTATAGAGACAGCATTGTACATATTTCCATGTTTATACAGATAGTGGTGAAGATATTTCCATGTTTATACAGATAGCGGTGTAGATATTTCCATGTTTACAGATAGCATTGTAGATATTTCCATGTTTATAGAGATAGTGGTGTAGATATTTTCAATTTTATACAGGTAGCAGTGTAGATATTTCCAAGTTCATACAGATAGCGGTGTAGATTTTTCCACGTTTATAGAGATGGCGGTGTAGATATTTCCATGTTCATACAGATGGCGGTGTAGATATTTCCATGTTTATAGAGATGGCGGTGTAGATATTTTCATGTTTACACAGATGGCGGTGTAGATATTTCCATGTTTACAGATAGCATTGTAGATATTTCCATGTTTACAGAGATAGTGGTGTAGATATTTTCAATTTTATACAGGTAGCAGTGTAGATATTTCCAAGTTCATACAGATAGCGGTGTAGATTTTTCCACGTTTATAGAGATGGCGGTGTAGATATTTCCATGTTCATACAGATGGCGGTGTAGATATTTCCATGTTTATAGAGATGGCGGTGTAGATATTTTCATGTTTACACAGATGGCGGTGTAGATATTTCCATGTTTACACAGATAGCGGTGTAGACATTTCCATGTTTACACAGATAGCGGTGTGGATATTTCCATGTTTATGCAGATAGCGGTGTAGATATTTCCATGTTTATACAGATAGCGGTGCGGATATTTCCATCTTTTTACAGATAGTTGGGCAGATATTTCCATGTTTATACAGATAGCGGTGTTGATATTTCCATCTTAATACAGATGGCGGTGTAGATATGTCTATGTTCGTACAGATGGCGGTGTAGATATTTCCATGTTCATACAGATGGTTGTGTAGATATTTCGAAGTTTATAGAGATAGCCCTGTAGTTATTTCCATATTTATAGAGAAATCTGTGTAGATATTTCCATGAATATGCAGATAGCTGTGTAGATATTTCCATGTTCATTCAGATAGCGGTGTAGATATTTCCATGTTCATCCAGATTCCGGTGTAGATATATCCATGTTCATACAGATGCTGGTGTAGATATTTACATGTTTATAGAGATGGTGGTGTAGATATTTCCATGTTTATATAGAGGGCGGTTTAGATATTTCCATGTTCATACCGATGGCGGTGTATATATTTCCATGTTCATAGAGATGGCGGTGAAGATATTTCCATGTTCATACAGATGGCGGTGTAGATATTTCCATGTTCATACACATGGCGTTGTAGATATTTCCATGTTCATAGAGATGGCGGTGTAGATATTTCCATGTTCGTACGGATTGCAGTGTAGATATTTCCATGTTCGTACAGGTGGTGGTGTAGATATTTCCATGTTTATACAGATAGCAGTGTAGTTATTTCCATGTTTATAGAGATAGCAATGTAGATATTTCCATTGATATACAGATAGCTGTGTAGATATTTGCATGTTCATACAGATAGCGGTGTAGATATTTCCATGTTCGTACAGATAGAGGTGTATATATTTCCATGTTCACACAGATAGCTTTGTAGATATTTCCACGTTCATACAGATAACGGTGTAGATATTTCCATGTTCATACAGATAGCGGTGTAGATATTTCCATGTTCATACAGTTAGCGGTGTAGATATTTCCATGTTCGTACAGATGGCGGTGTAGATATTTCCATGTTCATTAAGATGGCGGTGTAGATATTTCCATGTTTATGCAGATAGCTTTATAGATATTTCCATGTTTATACAGATGGTGGTGTAGATATTTCCATGTTTATAGAGATGGCTGTCTAGATATTTCCATGTTTATAGAGATAGTGGTGTAGTTATTTCCAAGTTTATAGAGACAGCGTTGTAGATATTTCCATGTTTATACAGATAGCGGTGAAGGTATTTCCATGTTTATACAGATAGCGGTGTAGATATTTCCATGTTTATACAGATAGCAGTGTAGATATTTCCATGTTTATAGAGATAGTTGTGTAGATAATTTCAATTTTATACAGATAGCAGTGTAGATATTTCCAAGTTCATACAGATAGCGGTGTAGATATTTCCACCTTTATAGAGATGGCTGTGTAGATATTTCCATGTTCATACAGATGGCGGTGTAGATATTTCCATGTTTATAGAGATGGCGGTGTAGGTATTTTCATGTTTACACAGATGGCGGTGTAGATATTTCCATGTTTACACAGATAGCGTTGTAGACATTTCCATGTTTACACAGATAGCGGCGTGGATATTTCCATGTTTATGCACATAGCGGTGTAGATATTTCCATGTTTATACAGATAGCGGTGCGGATATTTCCATGTTTTTACAGATATTTGGGCAGATATTTCCATGTTTATACAGATAGCGGTGTAGATATTTAAATCTTAATACAGATGGCGGTGTAGATATGTCTATGTTCGTACAGAGGGCGGTGTAGATATTTCCATGTTCATACAGATGGTGGTGTAGATATTTCGAAGTTTATAGAGATAGCGCTGTAGTTATTTCCATATTTATAGAGAAATCTGTGTAGATATTTCCATGTATATGCAGATAGCTGTGTAGATATTTCCATGTTCATGCAGATAGCAGTGTAGATATTTCCATGTTCATCCAGATGCCGGTGTAGATATATCCATGTTCATACAGATGCTGGTGTAGATATTTACATGTTTATAGAGATCGTGGTGTAGATATTTCCATGTTTATTTAGAGGGCGGTTTAGATATTTCCATGTTCATACCGAAGGCGGTGTTTATATTTCCATGTTCATAGAGATGGCGGTGAAGATATTTCCATGTTCATACAGATGGCGGTGTAGATATTTCCATGTTCATACACATGGCGGTGTAGATATTTCCATGTTCATAGAGACGGAGGTGTAGATAATTCCATGTTTATACAGACAGCAGAGTAGTTATTTCCATGTTTATAGAGATAGCAATGTAGATATTTACATTGATATGCATATAGCTGTGTAGATATTTGCATGTTCATACAGATAGCGGTGTAGACTTTTCCTTGTTAATATAGATAGCGGTGTAGATATTTCCATGTTCATACAGATAGCGGTGTAGATATTTCCATGTTTTACAGATAGCGGTGTAGATATTTCCATGTTCATACAGATAGCGGGGTAGATATTTCCATCTTCATACAGTTAGCCGTGTAGATATTTCCATGTTCATACAGATAGCGGTGTAGATATTTAAATGTTCATACAGATGGCGGTGTAGATATTTCCATGTTCGTACGGATGGCAGTGTAGATATTTCCATGTTCATACAGGTGGCGGTGTAGATATTTCCATGTTCATACAGATAGCAGTGTAGTTATTTCCATGTTTATACAGATAGCGGTGTAGATATTTCCATTGTTATACAGATAGCTGTGTAGATATTTGCATGTTCATACAGATAGCCGTGTAGATATTTCCATGTTCATACACATAGCGGTGTAGATGTTTCCATGTACATACAGATAACGGTGTTGATATTTCCATGATCATGCAGACAGCGGTGTAGATATTTCCATGTTCACACAGATAGCGGTGTAGATATTTCCATGTTCATACAGTTAGCGGTGTAGATATTTCCATGTTCATGCAGATAGGGGTGTAGATATTTCCATGTTCATACAGATAGCGGTGTAGATATTTCCATGTTCATACAGATAACAGTGTAGATATTTCCATGTTCATATAGATAGCGGTGTAGATATTTCCATGTTCATACAGTTAGCGGTGTAGATATTTCCATGTTCATACAGATTGCGGTGTAGATATTTACGTGTTCATACAGATGGCGGTGTAGATATTTCCATGTTCGTACAGATGGCGGTGTAGATATTTCCATGTTCATAGAGATGGCGGTGTAGTTATTTCCATCTTTATGCAGATAGCGGTATAGGTATTTCCATGTTTATACACTTGGTGGTGTAGATATTTCCATGTTTATAGAGATGGCGGTCTAGATATTTCCACGTTTATAGAGATAGTGGTGTAGTTATTTCCAAGTTTATAGAGACAGCATTGTAGATATTTCCATGTTTATACAGATAGCGGTGAAGATATTTCCATGTTTATACAGATAGCGGTGTAGATATTTCCATGTTTACAGATAACAGTGTAGATATTTCCATGTTTATAGAGATAGTGGTGTAGATATTTTCAATTTTATACAGATAGCAGTGTAGATATTTCCAAGTTCGTACAGATAGCGGTGTAGATTTTTCCACGTTTATAGAGATGGCGGTGTAGATATTTCCATGTTCATACAGATGGCGGTGTAGATATTTCCATGTTTTTAGAGATGGTGGTGTAGATATTTTCATGTTTACACAGAAGGCGGTGGAGATATTTCCATGTTAACTCAGATAGTGGTGTAGACATTTCCATGTTTACACAGATAGCGGTGTGGATATTTCCATGTTTATGCAGATAGCGGTGTGGATATTTCCATGTTTATACAGATAGCGGTGCGGATACTTCCATGTTTATAGAGATAGTAGGGCAGATATTTCCATTGATATACAGATAGCTGTGTAGATATTTGCATGTCCATACAGATAGTGGTGTTGATATTTCCGTGTTCATACAGATAGCGGTGTAGATATTTCCATGTTCATAGAGATAGCGGAGTAGATATTTCCACGTTCATAGAGATGGCGGTGTAGATATTTCCATGTTCATACAGAAGGCGGTGTAGATATTTCCATGTTTATAGGGATGGCGGTGTAGACAATTTCATGTTTACACAGATGGCGGTGCAGATATTTCCATGTTTACACAGATAGCGGTGTAGACATTTCCATGTTTACACAGATAGCGGTGTGGATATTTCCATGTTTATGCAGATGTCATTGTAGATATTTCCATGTTTATACAGATAGCGGTGCGGATATTTCCATGTTTATACAGATGGTTGGGCAGATATTTCCATGTTTATACAGATAGCGGTGTAGATATTTCCATCTTAATACAGATGGCGGTGTAGATATGTCCATGTTTGTACAGATGGCGGTGTAGATATTTCCATGTTCATACAGATGGCGGTGTAGATATTTCGAAGTTTATAGAGATAGCGCTGTAGTTATTTCCATATTTATAGAGAAAACTGTGTAGATATTTCCATGTATATTCAGATAGGTGTGTAGATATTTCCATGTTCATGGAGATAGCGTTGTAGATATTTCCATGTTCATCTAGATTCCGGTATACATATATCCATGTTCATACAGATGGCGGTGAAGATTTTTCCATGTTCATACAGATGGCGGTGTATACATTTCCATGTTCATACAAATGGCGGTGTAGATATTTCCATGTTCATAGAGATGGCGGTGTAGATATTTCCATGTTCATACAAATGGCAGTGTAGATATTTCCATGTTCATAGAGATGACGGTGTAGATATTTCCATGCTTATACAGATAGCAGTGTAGTTATTTCCATGTTCATACATATAGCGGTGTAGATATTTCCATTGATATACAGATAGCGGTGTAGATATTTGCATGTTCATACAGATAGCGGTGTAGATATTTCCATGTTCATACAGATAACGGTGTAGATATTTCCGTGTTCATACAGATAACGGTGTAGATATTTCCATGTTCATACAGTTAGCGGTGTAGATATTTCCATGTTCGTGCAGATGGCGGTGTAGATATTTCCATGTTCGTACAGATAGCGGTGTAGATATTTCCATGTTTATGCAGATAGCGGTATAGATATTTCCATGTTTATACAGATGGTGATGTAGATATTTCCATGTTTATAGAGATGGCGGTCTAGATATTTCCATGTTTATAGAGATAGTGGTGTAGTTATTTCCAAGTTTATGGAGACAGCGTTGCAGATATTTCCATGTTTATACAGATATCGGTGAAGGTATTTCCATGTTTATACAGATAGCGGTGTAGATATTTCCATGTTTATGCAGATAGCAGTGTAGATATTTCCATGTTTACAGAGATAGTTGTGTAGATAATTTCAATTTTATACAGATAGCAGTGTAGATATTTCCAAGTTCATACAGATAGTGGTGTAGATATTTCCACCTTTATAGAGATGGCGGTGTAGATATTTCCATGTTCATACAGATGGCGGTGTAGATATTTCCATGTTTATAGAGATGGCGGTGTAGATATTTTCATGTTTACACGGATGGCGGTGTAGATATTTCCATGTTTACACAGATGGCGGTGTAGACATTTCCATGTTTACACAGATAGCGTTGTGGATATTTCCATGTTTATGCAGATAGCGGTGTAGATATTTCCATGTTTATACAGATAGCGGTGCAGATATTTCCATGTTTTTACAGATATTTGGGCAGATATTTCCATGTTTATACAGATAGCGGTGTAGATATTTAAATCTTAATACAGATGGCGGTGTAGATATGTCTATGTTCGTACAGATGGCGGTGTAGATATTTCCATGTTCATACAGATGGTGGTGTAGATATTTCGAAGTTTATAGAGATAGCGCTGTAGTTATTTCCATATTTATAGAGAAATCTGTGTAGATATTTCCACGTATATGCAGATAGCTGTGTAGATATTTCCATGTTCATGCAGATAGCGGTGTAGATATTTCCATGTTCATCCAGATGCCGGTGTAGATATATCCATGTTCATACAGATGCTGGTGTAGATATTTACATGTTTATAGAGATGGTGGTGTAGATATTTCCATGTTTATATAGAGGGCGGTTTAGATATTTCCATGTTCATACCGATGGCGGTGTATATATTTCCATGTTCATAGAGATGGCGGTGAAGATATTTCCATGTTCATACAGATGGCGGTGTAGATATTTCCATGTTCATACACATGGCAGTGTAGATATTTCCATGTTCATAGAGATGGCGTTGTAGGTATTTCCATGTTCGTACAGATGGCAGTGTAGATATTTCCATGTTCGTACAGGTGGTGGTGTAGATATTTCCATGTTTATACAGATAGCAGTGTAGTTATTTCCATGTTTATAGAGATAGCAGTGTAGATATTTCCATTGATATACAGATAGCTGTGTAGATATTTGCATGTTCATACAGATAGCGGTGTTGATATTTCCATGTTCATACAGATAGCGGTGTAGATATTTCCATGTTCATACAGATAGCGGTGTAGATATTTCCACGTTCATAGAGATGGCGGTGTAGATATTTCCATGTTCATACAGAAGGCGGTGTAGATATTTCCATGTTTATAGGGATGGCGGTGTAGACAATTTCAGGTTTACACAGATGGCGGTGCAGATATTTCCATGTTTACACAGATAGCGGTGTAGACATTTCCATGTTTACACAGATAGCGGTGTGGATATTTCCATGTTTATGCAGATGTCATTGTAGATATTTCCATGTTTATACAGATAGAGGTGCGGATATTTCCATGTTTATACAGATGGTTGGGCAGATATTTCCATGTTTATACAGATAGCGGTGTAGATATTTCCATCTTAATACAGATGGCGGTGTAGATATGTCCATGTTTGTACAGATGGCGGTGTAGATATTTCCATGTTCATACAGATGGCGGTGTAGATATTTCGAAGTTTATAGAGATAGCGCTGTAGTTATTTCCATATTTATAGAGAAAACTGTGTAGATATTTCCATGTATATTCAGATAGCTGTGTAGATATTTCCATGTTCATGGTGATAGCGGTGTAGATATTTCCATGTTCATCTAGATTCCGGTATACATATATCCATGTTCATACAGATGGCGGTGAAGGTGTTTCCATGTTCATACAGATGGCGGTGTAGACATTTCCACGTTCATACAAATGGCGGTGTAGATATTTCCATGTTCATAGAGATGGCGGTGTAGATATTTCCATGTTCATACAAATGGCAGTGTAGATATTTCCATGTTCATAGAGATGACTGTGTAGATATTTCCATGCTTATACAGATAGCAGTGTAGTTATTTCCATGTTCATACATATAGCGGTGTAGATATTTCCATTGATATACAGATAGCGGTGTAGATATTTGCATGTTCATACAGATAGCGGTGTAGATATTTCCATGTTCATACAGATAGCGGTGTAGATATTTCCATGTTCATACAGATAGCGGTGTAGATATTTGCATGTTCATACAGATAGCGGTGTAGATATTTCCATGTTCATACAGATAGCGGTGTAGATATTTCCATGTTCATACAGTTAGCGGTATAGATATTTCCATGTTCATACAGATGGCGGTGTAGATATTTACATGTTCATACGGATGGCGGTGTAGATACTTCCATGTTCATACAGATAGCGGTGTAGATATTTCCATGTTCATGCAGATGGCGGTGTAGATATTTCCATGTTCATACAGATAGCGGTGTAGATATTTCCATGTTCATACCCATAGCGGTGTAGATATTTCCATGTTCATACAGTTAGCGGTGTAGATATTTCCATGTTCCTACAGATGGCGGTGGAGATATTTCCATGTTCGTACAGATGGCGGTGTAGATATTTCCATGTTCATAGAGATGCCGGTGTAGATATTTCCATGTTTATGCAGATGGTGGTTTAGATTTTTCCATATTTATAGAGATGGCGGTCTAGATATTTCCATGTTTACAGAGATAGTGGTGTAGTTATTTCCAAGTTTATAGAGACAGCGTTCTAGATATTTCCATGTTTATACGGATAGCGGTGTCGATATTTCCATGTTTATACAGATAGCAGTGTAGATATTTCCATGTTTATAGAGATAGTGGTGTAGATAAATTCAATTTTATACCGAGAGCAGTGTATATATTTCCAAGTTCATACAGATAGCGGTGTAGATATTTCCACTTTTATAGAGTTGGCAATGCAGATATTTCCATGTTCATACAGATGGCGGTGTAGATATTTCCATGTTCATACAAACGGCGGTGTAGATATTTCCATATTCATACAGATGGCGGTTTAGATATTTCCATGTTAATACAGATAGCGGTGTAGATATTTCCATGTTCATACAGATAGCGGTGTAGATATTTCCATGTTCATACAGATGGCGGTGTAGATATTTCCATGTTCATACCAATAGCGGTGTAGATATTTCCATGTTCATACAGTTAGCGGTGTAGATATTTCCTTGTTCATACAGATGGCGGTGTAGATATTTACATGTTCATACAGATGGCGGTGTAGTTATCTCCATGTTTGTACAGATGGCGGTGTAGATATTTCCATGTTCATAGAGATGGCGGTGTAGATATTTCCATGTTTATGCAGATAGCGGTATTGACAATTCCATGTTTATACAGATGGTGGTGTAGATATTTCCATGTTTATAGAGATGGTGGTCTAGATATTTCCATGTTTACAGAGATAGTGGTGCAGTTATTTCCAAGTTTATAGAGACAGCGTTGTAGATATTTCCATGTTTATACAGATAGCGGTGTAGATATTTCCATGTTCATACAGATAGCGGTGTAGGTATTTCCATGTTCATACAGTTAGCGGTGTAGATATTTCCATGTTTATACAGATAGCAGTGTAGATATTTCCATGTTTATAGAGATAGTGGTGTAGATAATTTCAATTTTATACCGAGAGCAGTGTAGATATTTCCAAGTTCATACAGATAGCGGTGTAGATATTTCCACGTTTATAGAGATGGCGGTGTAGATATTTCCATGTTCATACAGATGGTGGTGTAGATATTTCCATGTTCATACAAATGGCGGTGTAGATATTTCCATGTTCATAGAGATGGCGGTGTAGATGTTTCCATGTTCATACAAATGGCGGTGTAGATATTTCCATGTTCATAGAGATTGCGGTGTAGATATTTCCATGTCTATACAGATAGCAGTGTAGTTATTTCCATGTTTATAGAGATAGCAGTGTAGATATTTTCATTGATATACAGATAGCTGTGTAGATATTTGCATGTTCATTCAGATAGCGGTGTAGGTATTTCCATGTTCATACAGATAGTGGTGTAGATATTTCCATGTTCATACAGATAGCGGTGTAGATATTTCCATGTTAATACAGATAGCGGTGTAGATATTTCTTTGTTCATACAGATAGCAGTGTAGATATTTCCATGTTCATACAGTTAGCGGTGTAGATATTTCCATGATAATACAGATGGAGGTGTAGATATTTACATGTTCATACAGATGGCGGTGTAGATATTTCCATGTTCGTGTGGATGGCAGTGTAGATATTTCCATCTTCATACAGATGGCGGTGTATTTATTTCCATGTTTATACAGATAGCAGTGTAGTTATTTCCATGTTTATAGAGATAGCAGTGTAGATATTTCCATTGATATTCAGATAGTGGTGTAGATATTTGCATGTTCATACAGATAGCGGTGTAGATATTTCCATCTTCATACAGATAGCGGTGTAGATATTTCCATGTTCATACAGATAGCGGTGTAGATATTTCCATGTTCATGCAGATAGCGGTGTAGATATTTCCATGTCCATACAGTTAGCGGTGTAGATATTGCCATGCTCATACAGATGGCAGTGTTGATATTTACATGTTCATACAGATGGTGGTGTAGATATTTCCAAGATCGTACGGATGGCAGTATAGATATTTCCATGTTCATACAGGTGGCGGTGTAGATATTTCCATGTTTATACAGATAGCAGTGTAGATATTTCCATGTTTATAGAGATAGCAGTGTAGATATTTTCATTGATAAACAGATAGCTCTGTAGTTATGCGTATGTTCATACAGATAGCGGTGTAGATATTTCCATGTCCATACAGTTAGCGGTGTAGATATTGCCATGCTCATACAGATGGCAGTGTTGATATTTACATGTTCATACAGATGGTGGTGTAGATATTTCCAAGTTCGTACGGATGGCAGAATAGATATTTCCATGTTCATACAGGTGGCGGTGTAGATATTTCCACGTTTATGCAGATAGCGGTGTAGATATTTCCATGTTTATACAGATAGCGGTGCGGATATTTCCATGTTTATACAGATATTTGGGCAGATATTTCCATGTTTATACAGATAGCGGTGTAGATATTTCCATCTTAATTCAGATGGCGGTGTGGACATGTCCATGTTCGTACAGATGGCGGTGTAGATATTTCCATGTTCATAAAGATGGCGGTGTAGATATTTCGAAGTTTATAGATATAGCGCTGTAGTTATTTCCATATTTATAGGGAAATCTCTGTAGATATTTCCATGTATATGCAGATAGCTGTGTAGATATTTCCATGTTCATGCAGATAGCGGTGTAGATATTTCCATGTTCATCCAGATGCCGGTGTAGATATATCCATGTTCATACAGATGGCAGTGAAGATATTTCCATGTTCATGCAGATGGCAGTGTAGATATTTCCATGTTCATACAGATGGCGGTGTAGATATTTCCATGTTCGTAGAGATGGCTGTGTAGATATTTCCATGTTCATACAGATGGTGGTGTAGATATTTCCATGTTCATATAGATGACGGTGGAGATATTTCCATGTTTGTACAGATAGCAGTGTAGTTATTTTCATGTTTACAGAGATAGCAGTGTAGATATTTCCATTGATATACAGATAGCTGTGTAGATATTTGCATGTTCATACACATAGCGGTGTAGATATTTCCATGCTCATACAGATAGCGGTGTAGATATTTCCATGTTCATACAGATAGCGGTGCAGATATTTCCATGTTCATACAGATAGCGGTGTAGATATTTTCATGTTCATACAGATAGCGGTGTAGATATTTCCATGTTCATACAGATGGCGGTGTAGATATTTCCATGTTCGCACGGATGGCAGTGTAGATATTTCCATGTTCATACAGGTGGCGGTGTAGATATTTCCATGTTTATACAGATAGCAGTGTAGTTATTTCCATGTTTATAGAGATAGCAGTGTAGATATTTCCATTTGTATACAGATAGCTGTGTAGATATTTGCATCTTCATACAGATAGCTGTGTAGATATTTCCATGTTCGGACAGATAGCGGTGTAGATATTTCCATGTTCATACAGATAGCAGTGTAGATATTTCCATGTTCATAGAGATAACGGTGTAGATATTTCCATGTTCATACAGATAGCCTTGTAGATATTTCCATGTTCATGCAGTTAGCTGTGTAGATATTTCCATGTCCATACAGATGGCGGTGTAGATATTTACATGTTCATACAGATGGCGGTGTAGATATTTCCATGTTCGTGCAGATGGCGGTGTAGATATTTCCATATTCATAGAGATGGCGGTGTAGATATTTCCATGTTTATGCAGATAGCGGTATAGATATTTCCATGTTTATAAAGATGGTGGTGTAGATATTTCCATGTTTATAGAGATGGCGGTCTGGATATTTCCATGTTTATAGAGACAGTGGTGTAGTTATTTCCAAGTTTATAGAGACAGCGTTGTAGATATTTCCATGTTTATACAGATAGCGGTGAAGATATTTCCATGTTTATACAGATAGCGGTGTAGACATTTCCATGTTTATACAGACAGCAGTGTAGATATTTCCATGTTTATAGAGATAGTGGTGTAGATAATTTCAATTTTATACAGAGATCAGTGTAGATATTTCCAAGTTCATACAGATAGCGGTGTAGATATTTCCACTTTTATAGAGATGGCGGTGTAGATATTTCCATGTTCATACAGATGGCGGTGTAGATATTTCCATGTTTATAGAGATGGCGGTGTAGATATTTTCATGTTTACACAGATGGCGGTGTAGATATTTCCATGTTTACACAGATAGCGGTGTAGACATTTCCATGTTTACACAGATAGCGGTGTGGATATTTCCATGTTTATGCAGATTGCGGTGTAGATATTTCCATGTTTATACAGATAGCGGTGCGGATATTTCCATGTTTTTACAGATAGTTGGGCAGATATTTCCATGTTTATACAGATAGCGGTGTTGATATTTCCATCTTAATACAGATGGCGGTGTAGATATGTCTATGTTCGTACAGATTGCGGTGTAGATATTTCCATGTTCATACAGATGGTTGTGTAGATATTTCGAAATTTATAGAGATAGCCCTGTAGTTATTTCCATATTTATAGAGAAATCTGTGTAGATATTTCCATGAATATGCAGATAGCTGTGTAGATATTTCCGTGTTCATTCAGATAGCGGTGTAGATATTTCCATGTTCATCCAGATTCCGGTGTTGATATATCCATGTTTATACAGATGCTGGTGTAGATATTTACATGTTTATAGAGATGGTGGTGTAGATATTTCCATGTTTATATAGAGGGCGGTTTAGATATTTCCATGTTCATACCGATGGCGGTGTATATATTTCCATGTTCATAGAGATGGCGGTGAAGATATTTCCATGTTCATACAGATGGCGGTGTAGATATTTCCATGTTCATACACATGGCGTTGTAGATATTTCCATGTTCATAGAGATGGCGGTGTAGATATTTCCATGTTCGTACGGATTGCAGTGTAGATATTTCCATGTTCGTACAGGTGGTGGTGTAGATATTTCCATGTTCATACAGTTAGCGGTGTAGATATTTCCACGTTCATACAGATAACGGTGTAGATATTTCCATGTTCATACAGATAGCGGTGTAGATATTTCCATGTTCATACAGTTAGCGGTGTAGATATTTCCATGTTCGTACAGATGGCGGTGTAGATATTTCCATGTTCATTAAGATGGCGGTGTAGATATTTCCATGTTTATGCAGATTGTGGTATAGATATTTCCATGTTTATACAGATGGTGGTGTAGATATTTCCATGTTTATAGAGATGGCTGTCTAGATATTTCCATGTTTATAGAGATACTGGTGTAGTTATTTTCAAGTTTATAGAGACAGCGTTGTAGATATTTCCTTGTTTATACAGATAGTGGTGAAGGTATTTCCATGTTTATACAGATAGCGGTGTAGATATTTCCATGTTTATACAGATAGCAGTGTAGATATTTCCATGTTTATAGAGATAGTTGTGTAGATAATTTCAATTTTATACAGATAGCAGTGTAGATATTTCCAAGTTCATACAGATAGCGGTGTAGATATTTCCACCTTTATAGAGATGGCGGTGTAGATATTTCCATGTTCATACAGATGGCGGTGTAGATATTTCCATGTTTATAGAGATGGCGGTGTAGATATTTTCATGTTTACACAGATGGCGGAGTAGATATTTCCATGTTTACACAGATAGCGTTGTAGACATTTCCATGTTTACACAGATAGCGGCGTGGATATTTCCATGTTTATGCACATAGCGGTGTAGATATTTCCATGTTTATACAGATAGCGGTGCGGATATTTCCATGTTTTTACAGATATTTGGGCAGATATTTCCATGTTTATACAGATAGCGGTGTAGATATTTAAATCTTAATACAGATGGCGGTGTAGATATGTCTATGTTCGTACAGAGGGCGGTGTAGATATTTCCATGTTCATACAGATGGTGGTGTAGATATTTCGAAGTTTATAGAGATAGCGCTGTAGTTATTTCCATATTTATAGAGAAATCTGTGTAGATATTTCCATGTATATGCAGATAGCTGTGTAGATATTTCCATGTTCATGCAGATAGCGGTGTAGATATTTCCATGTTCATCCAGATGCCGGTGTAGATATATCCATGTTCATACAGATGCTGGTGTAGATATTTACATGTTTATAGAGATCGTGGTGTAGATATTTCCATGTTTATTTAGAGGGCGGTTTAGATATTTCCATGTTCATACCGAAGGCGGTGTTTATATTTCCATGTTCATAGAGATGGCGGTGAAGATATTTCCATGTTCATACAGATGGCGGTGTAGATATTTCCATGTTCATACACATGGCGGTGTAGATATTTCCATGTTCATAGAGACGGCGGTGTAGATATTTCCATGTTTATACAGACAGCAGAGTAGTTATTTCCATGTTTATAGAGATAGCAATGTAGATATTTACATTGATATACATATAGCTGTGTAGATATTTGCATGTTCATACAGATAGCGGTGTAGATATTTCCTTGTTAATATAGATAGCGGTGTAGATATTTCCATGTTCATACAGATAGCGGTGTAGATATTTCCATGTTTTACAGATAGCGGTGTAGATATTTCCATGTTCATACAGATAGCGGGGTAGATATTTCCATCTTCATACAGTTAGCCGTGTAGATATTTCCATGTTCATACAGATAGCGGTGTAGATATTTACATGTTCATACAGATGGCGGTGTAGATATTTCCATGTTCGTACGGATGGCAGTGTAGATATTTCCATGTTCATACAGGTGGCGGTGTAGATATTTCCATGTTCATACAGATAGCAGTGTAGTTATTTCCATGATTATACAGATAGCGGTGTAGATATTTCCATTGTTATACAGATAACTGTGTAGATATTTGCATGTTCATACAGATAGCGGTGTAGATATTTCCATGTTCATACACATAGCGGTGTAGATGTTTCCATGTTCATACAGATAACGGTGTAGATATTTCCATGATCACGCAGACAGCAGTGTAGATATTTCCATGTTCACACAGATAGCGGTGTAGATATTTCCATGTTCATACAGTTAGCGGTGTAGATATTTCCATGTTCATGCAGATAGGGGTGTAGATATTTCCATGTTTATACAGATTGCGGTGTAGATATTTCCATGTTCATACAGATAACTGTGTAGATATTTCCATGTTCATATAGATAGCGGTGTAGATATTTCCATGTTCATACAGTTAGCGGTGTAGATATTTCCATGTCCATACAGATTGCGGTGTAGATATTTACGTGTTCATACAGATGGCGGTGTAGATATTTCCATGTTCGTACAGATGGCGCTGCAGATATTTCCATGTTCATAGAGATGGCGGTGTAGTTATTTCCATCTTTATGCAGATAGCGGTATAGATATTTCCATGTTTATACACTTGGTGGTGTAGATATTTCCATGTTTATAGAGATGGCGGTCTAGATATTTCCACGTTTATAGAGATAGTGGTGTAGTTATTTCCAAGTTTATAGAGACAGCATTGTAGATACTTCCATGTTTATACAGATAGCGGTGAAGATATTTCCATGTTTATACAGATAGCGGTGTAGATATTTCCATGTTTACAGATAGCAGTGTAGATATTTCCATGTTTATAGAGATAGTGGTGTAGATATTTTCAATTTTATACAGGTAGCAGTGTAGATATTTCCAAGTTCATACAGATAGCGGTGTAGATTTTTCCACGTTTATAGAGATGGCGGTGTAGATATTTCCATGTTAATACAGATGGCGGTGAAGATATTTCCATGTTTTTAGAGATGGTGGTGTAGATATTTTCATGTTTACACAGAAGGCGGTGGAGATATTTCCATGTTAACTCAGATAGTGGTGTAGACATTTCCATGTTTACACAGATAGCGGTGTGGATATTTCCATGTTTATGCAGATAGCGGTGTGGATATTTCCATGTTTATACAGATAGCGGTGCGGATACTTCCATGTTTATACAGATAGTAGGGCAGATATTTCCATGTTTATACAGATAGCGGTGTAGATATTTCCATCTTAATACAGATGGCGGTGTAGATATGTCCATGTTCGTAAAGATGGCGGTGTAGATATTTCCATGTTCATACAGATGGCAGTGTAGATATTTCGAAGTTTATAGAGATAGCGCTGTAGTTATTTCCATATTTATAGAGAAATCTCTGTAGTTATTTCCATGTATATGCAGATAGCTGTGTAGATATTTCCATGATCATGCAGATAGCGGTGTAGATATTTCCATGTTCATCCAGATGCCGTTGTAGATATATCCATGTTCATACAGATGGCGGTGAAGATATTTCCATGTTCATACAGATGGCGGTTTAGATATTTCCATGTTCATACAGATGGCGGTGTAGATATTTCTATGTTCATACAGATGGCGGTGTAAATATTTCCATGTTCATACAAATGGCGGCGTAGATATTTCCATGTTCATAGAGATGGCGGTGTAGATATTTCCATGTTTATACAGATAGCAATGTAGATATTTCCATGTTTATAGAGATAGCGGTGAAGATATTTCCATTGATATACAGATAGCTGTGTAGATATTTGCATGTTCATACAGATAGCGGTGTAGATATTTCCATGTTCATACAGATAGCGGTGTAGATATTTCCATGTTCATACAGATAGCGGTGTAGATATTTCCATGTTTTACAGATAGCGGTGTAGATATTTCCATGTTCATACAGATAGCGGTGTAGATACTTCCATGTTCGTACAGTTAGCCGTGTAGATATTTCCATGTTCATAAAGATGGCGGTGTAGATATTTCCATGTTCATACAGATGGCGGTGTAGATATTTCCATGTTTACACAGATAGCGTTGTAGACATTTCCATGTTTACACAGATAGCGGTGTAGATATTTCAATGTTTATACAGATAGCGGTGCGGATATTTCCATGTTTTTACAGATATTTGGGCAGATATTTCCATGTTTATACAGATAGCGGTGTAGATATTTAAATCTTAATACAGATGGCGGTGTAGATATGTCTATGTTCGTACAGATGGCGGTGTAGATATTTCGATGTTCATACAGATGGTGGTGTAGATATTTCGAAGTTTATAGAGATAGCGCTGTAGTTATTTCCATATTTATAGAGAAATCTGTGTAGATATTTCCATGTATATGCAGATAGCTGTGTAGATATTTCCATGTTCATGCAGATAGCGGTGTAGATATTTCCATGTTCATCCAGATGCCGGTGTAGATATATCCATGTTCATACAGATGCTGGTGTAGATATTTACATGTTTATAGAGATGGTGGTGTAGATATTTCCATGTTTATATAGAGGGCGGTTTAGATATTTCCATGTTCATACCAATGGCGGTGTATATATTTCCATGTTCATAGAGATGGCGGTGAAGATATTTCCATGTTCATACAAATGGCGGTGTAGATATTTCCATGTTCATACACATGGCGGTGTAGATATTTCCATGTTCATAGAGATGGCGGTGTAGATATTTCCATGTTTATACAGATAGCAGTGTAGTTATTTCCATGTTTATAGAGATAGCAATGTAGATATTTCCATGGATATTCAGATAGCTGTGTAGATATTTGCATTTTCACACAGATAGCGGTGTAGATATTTCCATGTTCATACAGATAACGGTGTAGATATTTCCATGTTCATACAGATAGCGGTGTAGATAATTCCATGTTCCTACAGTTAGCGGTGTAGATATTTCCATGTTCGTACAGATGGCGGTGTAGATATTTCCATGTTCATAGAGATGGCGGTGTAGATATTTCCATGTTCATACAAATGGCGGTGTAGATATTTCCATGTTCATAGAGATGGCGGTGTAGATATTTCCATGTTTATACAGATAGCAGTTTAGTTATTTCCATGTTTATAGAGATAGCAGTGTAGATATTTCCATTGATATACAGATAGCTGTGTAGATATTTGCATGTTCATACACATAGCGATGTAGATATTTCCATGTTAATACAGATAGTGGTGTAGATATTTCCATGTTCATACAGTTAGCGGTGTAGATATTTCCATGTTCATACATATGGCGGTGTAGATATTTCCATGTTAATACAGATAGTGGT
Source organism: Gorilla gorilla gorilla (assembly GCF_029281585.2). NCBI lineage: Eukaryota > Metazoa > Chordata > Mammalia > Primates > Hominidae > Gorilla > Gorilla gorilla. The sequence continues at coordinate 3,760,698 of NC_073227.2, read as the reverse complement.
GTAGATATTTCCATGTTCATACAGTTAGCTGTGTAGATATTTGCATGTTCATACACATAGCGGTGTAGATATTTCCATGCTCATACAGATAGCGGTGTAGATATTTCCATGTTCATACAGATAGCGGTGCAGATATTTCCATGTTCATACAGATAGCGGTGTAGATATTTCCATGTTCATACCGATAGCGGTGTAGATATTTCCCTGTTCATACAGTTAGCGGTGTAGATATTTCCATGTTCATACAGATGGCGGTGTAGATATTTAAATGTTCATACAGATGGCGGTGTTGATATTTCCATGTTCGCACGGATGGCAGTGTAGGTATTTCCATGTTCTTACAGGTGGCGGTGTAGATATTTCAATGTTTATACAGATAGCAGTGTAGTTATTTCCATGTTTATAGAGATAGCAGTGTAGATATTTCCATTTGTATACAGATAGCTGTGTAGATATTTGCATCTTCATACAGATAGCTGTGTAGATATTTCCATGTTCGGACAGATAGCGGTGTAGATATTTCCATGTTCATACAGATAGCAGTGTAGATATTTCCATGTTCATAGAGATAACGGTGTAGATATTTCCATGTTCATACAGATAGCCTTGTAGATATTTCCATGTTCATACAGTTAGCTGTGTAGATATTTCCATGTTCATACAGATGGCGGTGTAGATATTTACATGTTCATACAGATGGCGGTGTAGATATTTCCATGTTCATGCAGATGGCGGTGTAGATATTTCCATATTCATAGAGATGGCGGTGTAGGTATTTCCATGTTTATGCAGATAGCGGTATAGATATTTCCATGTTTATAAAGATGGTGGTGTAGATATTTCCATGTTTATAGAGATGGCGGTCTAGTTATTTCCATGTTTATAGTGATAGTGGTGTAGTTATTTCCAAGTTTATAGAGACAGCGTTGTAGATATTTCCATGTTTATACAGATAGCGGTGAAGATATTTCCATGTTTATACAGATAGTGGTGTAGATATTTCCATGTTTATACAGACAGCAGTGTAGATATTTCCATGTTTATAGAGATAGTGGTGTAGATAATTTCAATTTTATACAGAGAGCAGTGTAGATATTTCCAAGTTCATACAGATAGCGGAGTAGATATTTCCACCTTTATAGAGATGGTGGTGTAGATATTTTCATGTTCATACAGATGGCGGTGTAGATATTTCCATGTTTATAGAGATGGCGGTGTAGATATTTTCATGTTTACACAGATGGCGGTGTAGATATTTCCATGTTTACACAGATAGCGGTGTAGACATTTCCATGTTTACACAGATAGCGGTGTGGATATTTCCATGTTTAAGCAGATAGCGGTGTAGATATTTCCATGTTTATACAGATAGCGGTGCGGATATTTCCATGTTTTTACAGATAGTTGGGCAGATATTTCCATGTTTATACAGATAGCGGTGTAGATATTTAAATCTTAATACAGATGGCGGTGTAGATATGTCTATGTTCGTACAGATTGCGGTGTAGATATTTCCATGTTCATACAGATGGTGGTTTAGATATTTCGAAGTTTATAGAGATAGCGCTGTAGTTATTTCCATATTTATAGAGAAATCTGTGTAGATATTTCCATGTATATGCAGATAGCTGTGTAGATATTTCCATGTTCATGCAGATAGCGGTGTAGATATTTCCATGTTCATCCAGATGCCGGTGTAGATATATCCATGTTCATACAGATGCTGGTGTAGATATTTACATGTTTATAGAGATGGTGGTGTAGATATTTCCATGTTTATATAGAGGGCGGTTTAGATATTTCCATGTTCATACCGATGGCGGTGTATATATTTCCATGTTCATAGAGATGGCGGTGAAGATATTTCCATGTTCATACAGATGGCGGTGTAGATATTTCCATGTTCATACACATGGCGGTGTAGATATTTCCATGTTCATAGAGATGGCGGTGTAGATATTTCCATGTTTATACAGATAGCAGTGTAGTTATTTCCATGTTTATAGAGATAGCAATGTAGATATTTCCATTGATATACAGATAGCTGTGTAGATATTTGCATTTTCACACAGATAGCGGTGTAGATATTTCAATGTTCATACAGATAACGGTGTAGATATTTCCATGTTCATACAGATAGTGGTGTAGAAATTTCCATGTTCCTACAGTTAGCGGTGTAGATATTTCCATGTTCGTACAGATGGCGGTGTAGATATTTCCATGTTCATAGAGATGGCGGTGTAGATATTTCCATGTTCATAGAGATGGCGGTGTAGATATTTCCATGTTCATACAAATGGCGGTGTAGATATTTCCATGTTCATAGAGATGGCGGTGTAGATATTTCCATGTTTATACAGATAGCAGTTTAGTTATTTCCATGTTTATAGAGATAGCAGTGTAGATATTTCCATTGATATACAGATAGCTGTGTAGATATTTGCATGTTCATACACATAGCGATGTAGATATTTCCATGTTAATACAGATAGTGGTGTAGATATTTCCATGTTCATACAGTTAGCGGTGTAGATATTTCCATGTTCATACATATGGCGGTGTAGATATTTCCATGTTCATACAGATAGCGGTGTAGATATTTCCATGTTTTACAGATAGCGGTGTAGATATTTCCATGTTCATACAGATAGCGGGGTAGATATTTCCATCTTCATACAGTTAGCGGTGTAGATATTTCCATGTTCATACAGATGGCGGTGTAGATATTTACATGTTCATACAGATGGCGGTGTAGATATTTCCATGTTCGTACGGATGGCAGTGTAGATATTTCCATGTTCATACAGGTGGCGGTGTAGTTATTTCCATGTTTATACAGATAGCGGTGTAGATATTTCCATTGTTATACAGATAGCTGTGTAGATATTTGCATGTTCATACAGATAGCGGTGTAGATATTTCCATGTTCATACACATAGCGGTGTAGATGTTTCCATGTTCATACAGATAACGGTGTAGATATTTCCAAGATCATGCAGACATCAGTGTAGATATTTCCATGTTCACAAAGATAGCGGTGTAGATATTTCCATGTTCATACAGTTAGCGGTGTAGATATTTCCATGTTCATGCAGATAGGGGTGTAGATATTTCCATATTCATACAGATAGTGGTGTAGATATTTCCATGTTTTTAGAGATGGCGGTGTAGGTATTTTCATGTTTACACCGATGGCGGTGGAGATATTTCCATGTTTACACAGATAGCGTTGTAGACATTTCCATGTTTACACAGATAGCGGTGTGGATATTTCCATGTTTATGCAGATAGCGGTGTAGATATTTCCATGTTTATACAGTTAGCGGTGCGGATATTTCCATGTTTATACAGATATTTGGGCAGATATTTCCATGTTTATACAGATAGCGGTGTAGATATTTCCATCTTAATTCAGATGGCGGTGTGGATATGTCCATGTTCGTACAGATGGCGGTGTAGATATTTCCATGTTCATAAAGATGACGGTGTAGATATTTCGAAGTTTATAGATATAGCGCTGTAGTTATTTCCATATTTATAGGGAAATCTCTGTAGATATTTCCATGTATATGCAGATAGCTGTGTAGATATTTCCATGTTCATGCAGATAGCGGTGTAGATATTTCCATGTTCATCCAGATGCCGGTGTAGATATATCCATGTTCATACAGATGGCAGTGAAGATATTTCCATGTTCATGCAGATGGCAGTGTAGATATTTCCATGTTCATACACATGGCGGTGTAGATATTTCCATGTTCGTAGAGATGGCTGTGTAGATATTTCCGTGTTCATACAGATGGCGGTGTAGATATTTCCATGTTCATATAGATGACGGTGGAGATATTTCCATGTTTGTACAGATAGCAGTGTAGTTATTTCCATGTTTACAGAGATAGCAGTGTAGATATTTCCATTGATATACAGATAGCTGTGTAGATATTTGCATGTTCATACACATAGCGGTGTAGATATTTCCATGCTCATACAGATAGCGGTGTAGATATTTCCATGTTCATACAGATAGCGGTGCTGATATTTCCATGTTCATACAGATAGCGGTGTAGATATTTCCATGTTCATACAGATAGCGGTGTAGAAATTTCCATGTTCATACAGATGGCGGTGTAGATATTTCCATGTTCGCACGGATGGCAGTGTAGATATTTCCATGTTCATACAGGTGGCGGTGTAGATATTTCCATGTTTATACAGATAGCAGTGTAGTTATTTCCATGTTTATAGAGATAGCAGTGTAGATATTTCCATTTGTATACAGATAGCTGTGTAGATATTTGCATCTTCATACAGATAGCTGTGTAGATATTTCCATGTTCGGACAGATAGCGGTGTAGATATTTCCATGTTCATACAGATAGCAGTGTAGATATTTCCATGTTCATAGAGATAACGGTGTAGATATTTCCATGTTCATACTGATAGCCTTGTAGATATTTCCATGTTCATACAGTTAGCTGTGTAGATATTTCCATGTTCCTACAGATGGCGGTGTAGATATTTACATGTTCATACAGATGGCGGTGTAGATATTTCCATGTTCGTGCAGATAGCGGTGTAGATATTTCCATATTCATAGAGATGGCGGTGTAGATATTTCCATGTTTATGCAGATAGCGGTATAGATATCTCCATGTTTATAAAGATGGTGGTGTAGATATTTCCATGTTTATAGAGATGGCGGTCTGGATATTTCCATGTTTATAGAGACAGTGGTGTAGTTATTTCCAAGTTTATAGAGACAGCGTTGTAGATATTTCCATGTTTATACAGATAGCGGTGAAGATATTTCCATGTTTATACAGATAGCGGTGTAGATATTTCCAAGTTTATACAGACAGCAGTGTAGATATTTCCATGTTTATAGAGATAGTGCAGTAGATAATTTCGATTTTATACAGAGAGCAGTGTAGATATTTCCAAGTTCATACAGATAGCGGTGTAGATATTTCAACTTTTATAGAGATGGCGGTGTAGATATTTCCATGTTCATACAGATGGCGGTGTAGATATTTCCATGTTTATAGAGATGACGGTGTAGATATTTTCATGTTTACACAGATGGCGGTGTAGATATTTCCATGTTTACACAGATAGCGGTGTAGACATTTCCATGTTTACACAGATAGCGGTGTGGATATTTCCATGTTTATGCAGATAGCGGTGTAGATATTTCCATGTTTATACAGATAGCGGTGCGGATATTTCCATGTTTTTACAGATAGTTGGGCAGATATTTCCATGTTTATACAGATAGCGGTGTTAATATTTCCATCTTAATACAGATGGCGGTGTAGATATGTCTATGTTCGTACAGATGGCGGTGTAGATATTTCCATGTTCATACAGATGGTTGTGTAGATATTTCGAAGTTTATAGAGATAGCCCTGTAGTTATTTCCATATTTATAGAGAAATCTGTGTAGATATTTCCATGAATATGCAGATAGCTGTGTAGATATTTCCATGTTCATTCAGATAGCGGTGTAGATATTTCCATGTTCATCCAGATTCCGGTGTAGATATATCCATGTTCATACAGATGCTGGTGTAGATATTTACATGTTTATAGAGATGGTGGTGTAGATATTTCCATGTTTATATAGAGGGCGGTTTAGATATTTCCATGTTCATACCGATGGCGGTGTATATATTTCCATGTTCATAGAGATGGCGGTGAAGATATTTCCATGTTCATACAGATGGCGGTGTAGATATTTCCATGTTCATACACATGGCGTTGTAGATATTTCCATGTTCATAGAGATGGCGGGGTAGATATTTCCATGTTCGTACGGATTGCAGTGTAGATATTTCCATGTTCGTACAGGTGGTGGTGTAGATATTTCCATGTTTATACAGATAGCAGTGTAGTTATTTACATGTTTATAGAGATAGCAATGTAGTTATTTCCATTGATATACAGATAGCTGTGTAGATATTTGCATGTTCATACAGATAGCGGTGTAGATATTTCCATGTTCGTACAGATAGAGGTGTAGATATTTCCATGTTCACACAGATAGCGGTGTAGATATTTCCGTGTTCATACAGATAACGGTGTAGATATTTCCATGTTCATACAGATAGCGGTGTAGATATTTCCATGTTCATACAGTTAGCGGTGTAGATATTTCCATGTTCGTACAGAAGGCGGTGTAGATATTTCCATGTTCATTAAGATGGCGGTGTAGATATTTCCATGTTTATGCAGATAGCGGTATAGATATTTCCATGTTTATACAGATGGTGGTGTAGATATTTCCATGTTTATAGAGATGGCTGTCTAGATATTTCCATGTTTATAGAGATAGTGGTGTAGTTATTTCCAAGTTTATAGAGACAGCGTTGTAGATATTTCCATGTTTATACAGATAGCGGTGAAGGTATTTCCATGTTTATACAGATAGCGGTGTAGATATTTCCATGTTTATACAGATAGCAGTGTAGATATTTCCATGTTTATAGAGATACTTGTGTAGATAATTTCAATTTTATACAGATAGCAGTGTAGATATTTCCAAGTTCATACAGATAGCGGTGTAGATATTTCCACCTTTATAGAGATGGCGGTGTAGATATTTCCATGTTCATACAGATGGTGGTGTAGATATTTCCATGTTTATAGAGATGGCGGTGTAGATATTTTCATGTTTACACAGATGGCGGTGTAGATATTTCCATGTTTACACAGATAGCGTTGTAGACATTTCCATGTTTACACAGATAGCGGCGTGGATATTTCCATGTTTATGCACATAGCGGTGTAGATATTTCCATGTTTATACAGATAGCGGTGCGGATATTTCCATGTTTTTACAGATATTTGGGCAGATATTTCCATGTTTATACAGATAGCGGTGTAGATATTTAAATCTTAATACAGATGGCGGTGTAGATATGTCTATGTTCGTACAGAGGGCGGTGTAGTTATTTCCATGTCCATACAGATGGTGGTGTAGATATTTCGAAGTTTATAGAGATAGCGCTGTAGTTATTTCCATATTTATAGAGAAATCTGTGTAGATATTTCCATGTATATGCAGATAGCTGTGTAGATATTTCCATGTTCATGCAGATAGCGGTGTAGATATTTCCATGTTCATCCAGATGCCGGTGTAGACATATCCATGTTCATACAGATGCTGGTGTAGATATTTACATGTTTATAGAGATCGTGGTGTAGATATTTCCATGTTTATTTAGAGGGCGGTTTAGATATTTCCATGTTCATACCGAAGGCGGTGTTAATATTTCCATGTTCATAGAGATGGCGGTGAAGATATTTCCATGTTCATACAGATGGCGGTGTAGATATTTCCATGTTCATACACATGGCGGTGTAGATATTTCCATGTTCATAGAGACGGAGGTGTAGATATTTCCATGTTTATACAGACAGCAGAGTAGTTATTTCCATGTTTATAGAGATAGCAATGTAGATATTTACATTGATATACATATAGCTGTGTAGCTATTTGCATGTTCATACAGATAGCGGTGTAGATATTTCTTTGTTAATATAGATAGCGGTGTAGATATTTCCATGTTCATACAGATAGCGGTGTAGATATTTCCATGTTTTACAGATAGCGTTGTAGATATTTCCATGTTCATACAGATAGCGGGGTAGATATTTCCATCTTCATACAGTTAGCCGTGTAGATATTTCCATGTTCATACAGATAGCGGTGTAGATATTTACATGTTCATACAGATGGCGGTGTAGATATTTCCATGTTCGTACGGATGGCAGTGTAGATATTTCCATGTTCATACAGGTGACGGTGTAGATATTTCCATGTTCATAGAGATGGCGGTGTAGATATTTCCATGTTCGTACGGATTGCAGTGTAGATATTTCCATGTTCGTACAGGTGGTGGTGTAGATATTTCCATGTTTATACAGATAGCAGTGTAGTTATTTCCATGTTTATAGAGATAGCAATGTAGATATTTCCATTGATATACAGATAGCTGTGTAGATATTTGCATGTTCATACAGATAGCGGTGTAGATATTTCCATGTTCGTACAGATAGAGGTGTAGATATTTCCATGTTCGCACAGATAGCGGTGTAGATATTTCCACGTTCATACAGATAACGGTGTAGATATTTCCATGTTCATACAGATAGCGGTGTAGATATTTCCATGTTCATACAGTTAGCGGTGTAGATATTTCCATGTTCGTACAGATGGCGGTGTAGATATTTCCATGTTCATTAAGATGGCGGTGTAGATATTTCCATGTTTATGCAGATAGCGGTATAGATATTTCCATGTTTATACAGATGGTGGTGTAGATATTTCCATGTTTATAGAGATGGCTGTCTGGATATTTCCATGTTTATAGAGATAGTGGTGTAGTTATTTCCAAGTTTATAGAGACAGCGTTGTAGATATTTCCATGTTTATACAGATAGCGGTGAAGCTATTTCCATTTTTATACAGATAGCGGTGTAGATATTTCCATGTTTATACAGATAGCAGTGTAGATATTTCCATGTTTATAGAGATAGTTGTGTAGATAATTTCAACTTTATACAGATAGCAGTGTAGATATTTCCAAGTTCATACAGATAGCGGTGTAGATATTTCCACCTTTATAGAGATGGCGGTGTAGATATTTCCATGTTCATACAGATGGCGGTGTAGATATTTCCATGTTTATAGAGATGGCGGTGTAGATATTTTCATGTTTACGCAGATGGCGGTTTAGATATTTCCATGTTTACACAGATAGCGTTGTAGACATTTCCATGTTTACACAGATAGCGGCATGGATATTTCCATGTTTATGCACATAGCGGTGTAGATATTTCCATGTTTATACAGATAGCGGTGCGGATATTTCCATGTTTTTACAGATATTTGGGCAGATATTTCCATGTTTATACAGATAGCGGTGTAGATATTTAAATCTTAATACAGATGGCGGTGTAGATATGTCTATGTTCGTACAGAGGGCGGTGTAGATATTTCCATGTTCATACAGATGGTGGTGTAGATATTTCGAAGTTTATAGAGATAGCGCTGTAGTTATTTCCATATTTATAGAGAAATCTGTGTAGATATTTCCATGTATATGCAGATAGCTGTGTAGATATTTCCATGTTCATGCAGATAGCGGTGTAGATATTTCCATGTTCATCCAGATGCCGGTGTAGATATATCCATGTTCATACAGATGCTGGTGTAGATATTTACATGTTTATAGAGATCGTGGTGTAGATATTTCCATGTTTATTTAGAGGGCGGTTTAGATATTTCCATGTTCATACCGAAGGCGGTGTTTATATTTCCATGTTCATAGAGATGGTGGTGAAGATATTTCCATGTTCATACAGATGGCGGTGTAGATATTTCCATGTTCATACACATGGCGGTGTAGATATTTACATGTTCATAGAGACGGCGTTGTAGATATTTCCATGTTTATACAGACAGCAGAGTAGTTATTTCCATGTTTATAGAGATAGCAATGTAGATATTTACATTGATATACATATAGCTGTGTAGATATTTGCATGTTCATACACATAGCGGTGTAGATATTTCCTTGTTAATATAGATAGCGGTGTAGATATTTCCATGTTCATACAGATAGCGGTGTAGATATTTCCATGTTTTACAGATAGCGGTGTAGATATTTCCATGTTCATACAGATAGCGGGGTAGATATTTCCATCTTCATACAGTTAGCCGTGTAGATATTTCCATGTTCATACAGATAGCGGTGTAGATATTTACATGTTCATACAGATGGCGGTGTAGATATTTCCATGTTCGTATGGATGGCAGTGTAGATAATTCCATGTTCATACAGGTGGCGGTGTAGATATTTCCATGTTCATACAGATAGCAGTGTAGTTATTTCCATGATTATACAGATAGCGGTGTAGATATTTCCATTGTTATACAGATAGCTGTGTAGATATTTGCATGTTCATACAGATAGCGGTGTAGATATTTCCATGTTCATACACATAGCGGTGTAGATGTTTCCATGTACATACAGATAACGGTGTAGATATTTCCATGATCATGCAGACAGCGGTGTAGATATTTCCATGTTCACACAGATAGCGGTGTAGATATTTCCATGTTCATACAGTTAGCAGTGTAGATATTTCCATGTTCATGCAGATAGGGGTGTAGATATTTCCATGTTCATACAGATAGCGGTGTAGATATTTCCATGTTCATACAGATAACAGTGTAGATAATTCCATGTTCATATAGATAGCGGTGTAGATATTTCCATGTTCATACAGTTAGCGGTGTAGATATTTCCATGTTCATACAGATTGCGGTGTAGATATTTACGTGTTCATACAGATGGCGGTGTAGATATTTCCATGTTCGTACAGATGGCGGTGTAGATATTTCCATGTTCATAGAGATGGCGGTGTAGTTATTTCCATCTTTATGCAGATAGCGGTATAGATATTTCCATGTTTATACACTTGGTGGTGTAGATATTTCCATGTTTATAGAGATGGCGGTCTAGATATTTCCACGTTTATAGAGATAGTGGTGTAGTTATTTCCAAGTTTATAGAGACAGCATTGTAGATATTTCCATGTTTATACAGATAGCGGTGAAGATATTTCCATGTTTATACAGATAGCGGTGTAGATATTTCCATGTTTACAGATAGCAGTGTAGATATATCCATGTTTATAGAGATAGTGGTGTAGATATTTTCAATTTTATACAGGTAGCAGTGTAGATATTTCCAAGTTCATACAGATAGCGGTGTAGATTTTTCCACGTTTATAGAGATGGCGGTGTAGATATTTCCATGTTCATACAGATGGCGGTGTAGATATTTCCATGTTTATAGAGATGGCGGTGTAGATATTTTCATGTTTACACAGATGGCGTTGTAGATATTTCCATGTTTACACAGATGGCGGTGTAGACATTTCCATGTTTACACAGATAGCGGTGTGGATATTTCCATGTTTATGCAGATAGCGGTGTAGATATTTCCATGTTTATACAGATAGCGGTGTAGATATTTACATGTTCATACAGATGGCGGTGTAGATATTTCCATGTTCGTATGGATGGCAGTGTAGATAATTCCATGTTCATACAGGTGGCGGTGTAGATATTTCCATGTTCATACAGATAGCAGTGTAGTTATTTCCATGTTTATACAGATAGCGGTGTAGATATTTCCATTGTTATACAGATAGCTGCGTAGATATTTGCATGTTCATACAGATAGCGGTGTAGATATTTCCATGTTCATACACATAGCGGTGTAGATGTTTCCATGTACATACAGATAACGGTGTAGATATTTCCATGATCATGCAGACAGCGGTGTAGATATTTCCATGTTCACACAGATAGCGGTGTAGATATTTCCATGTTCATACAGTTAGCAGTGTAGATATTTCCATGTTCATGCAGATAGGGGTGTAGATATTTCCATGTTCATACAGATAGCGGTGTAGATATTTCCATGTTCATACAGATAACAGTGTAGATAATTCCATGTTCATATAGATAGCGGTGTAGATATTTCCATGTTCATACAGTTAGCGGTGTAGATATTTCCATGTTCATACAGATTGCGGTGTAGATATTTACGTGTTCATACAGATGGCGGTGTAGATATTTCCATGTTCGTACAGATGGCGGTGTAGATATTTCCATGTTCATAGAGATGGCGGTGTAGTTATTTCCATCTTTATGCAGATAGCGGTATAGATATTTCCATGTTTATACACTTGGTGGTGTAGATATTTCCATGTTTATAGAGATGGCGGTCTAGATATTTCCACGTTTATAGAGATAGTGGTGTAGTTATTTCCAAGTTTATAGAGACAGCATTGTAGATATTTCCATGTTTATACAGATAGCGGTGAAGATATTTCCATGTTTATACAGATAGCGGTGTAGATATTTCCATGTTTACAGATAGCAGTGTAGATATATCCATGTTTATAGAGATAGTGGTGTAGATATTTTCAATTTTATACAGGTAGCAGTGTAGATATTTCCAAGTTCATACAGATAGCGGTGTAGATTTTTCCACGTTTATAGAGATGGCGGTGTAGATATTTCCATGTTCATACAGATGGCGGTGTAGATATTTCCATGTTTATAGAGATGGCGGTGTAGATATTTTCATGTTTACACAGATGGCGTTGTAGATATTTCCATGTTTACACAGATGGCGGTGTAGACATTTCCATGTTTACACAGATAGCGGTGTGGATATTTCCATGTTTATGCAGATAGCGGTGTAGATATTTCCATGTTTATACAGATAGCGGTGCGGATATTTCCATGTTTTTACAGATAGTTGGGCAGATATTTCCATGTTTATACAGATAGCGGTGTTGATATTTCCATCTTAATACAGATGGCGGTGTAGATATGTCTATGTTCGTACAGATGGCGGTGTAGATATTTCCATGTTCATACAGATGGTTGTGTAGATATTTCGAAGTTTATAGAGATAGCCCTGTAGTTATTTCCATATTTATAGAGAAATCTGTGTAGATATTTCCATGAATATGCAGATAGCTGTGTAGATATTTCCATGTTCATTCAGATAGCGGTGTAGATATTTCCATGTTCATCCAGATTCCAGTGTAGATATATCCATGTTCATAGAGATGCTGGTGTAGATATTTACATGTTTATAGAGATGGTGGTGTAGATATTTCCATGTTTATATAGAGGGCGGTTTAGATATTTCCATGTTCATACCGATGGCGGTGTATATATTTCCATGTTCATAGAGATGGCGGTGAAGATATTTCCATGTTCATACAGATGGCGGTGTAGATATTTCCATGTTCATACACATGGCGTTGTAGATATTTCCATGTTCATAGAGATGGCGGTGTAGATATATCCATGTTCGTACGGATTGCAGTGTAGATATTTCCATGTTCGTACAGGTGGTGGTGTAGATATTTCCATGTTTATACAGATAGCAGTGTAGTTATTTCCATGTTTATAGAGATAGCAATGTAGATATTTCCATTGATATACAGATAGCTGTGTAGATATTTGCATGTTCATACAGATAGCGGTGTAGATATTTCCATGTTCGTACAGATAGAGGTGTAGATATTTCCATGTTCACACATATTGCGGTGTAGATATTTCCACGTTCATACAGATAACGGTGTAGATATTTCCATGTTCATACAGATAGCGGGGTAGATATTTCCATCTTCATACAGTTAGCGGTGTAGATATTTTCACGTTCGTACAGATGGCGGTGTAGATATTTCCATGTTCATTAAGATGGCGGTGTAGATATTTCCATGTTTATGCAGATAGCGGTATAGATATTTCCATGTTTATACAGATGGTGGTGTAGATAATTCCATGTTTATACAGATGGTGGTGTAGATATTTCCATGTTTATAGAGATGGCTGTCTAGATATTTCCATGTTTATAGAGATAGTGGTGTAGTTATTTCCAAGTTTATAGAGACAGCGTTGTAGATATTTCCATGTTTATACAGATAGCGGTGAAGGTATTTCCATGTTTATACAGATAGCGGTGTAGATATTTCCATGTTTATACAGATAGCAGTGTAGATATTTCCATGTTTATAGAGATAGTTGTGTAGATAATTTCAATTTTATACAGATAGCAGTGTAGATATTTCCAAGTTCATACAGATAGCGGTGTAGATATTTCCACCTTTATAGAGATGGCGGTGTAGATATTTCCATGTTCATACAGATGGCGGTGTAGATATTTCCATGTTTATAGAGATGGCGGTGTAGATATTTTCATGTTTACACAGATGACGGTGTAGATATTTCCATGTTTACACAGATAGCGTTGTAGACATTTCCATGTTTACACAGATAGCGGTGTGGATATTTCCATGTTTATGCACATAGCGGTGTAGATATTTCCATGTTTATACAGATAGCGGTGCGGATATTTCCATGTTTTTACAGATATTTGGGCAGATATTTCCATGTTTATACAGATAGCGTTGTAGATATTTAAATCTTAATACAGATGGCGGTGTAGATATGTCTATGTTCGTACAGAGGGCGGTGTAGATATTTCCATGTTCATACAGATGGTGGTGTAGATATTTCGAAGTTTATAGAGATAGCGCTGTAGTTATTTCCATATTTATAGAGAAATCTGTGTAGTTATTTCCATGTATATGCAGATAGCTGTGTAGATATTTCCATGTTCATGCAGATAGCGGTGTAGATATTTCCATGTTCATCCAGATGCCGGTGTAGACATATCCATGTTCATACAGATGCTGGTGTAGATATTTACATGTTTATAGAGATCGTGGTGTAGATATTTCCATGTTTATTTAGAGGGCGGTTTAGATATTTCCATGTTCATACCGAAGGCGGTGTTTATATTTCCATGTTCATAGAGATGGCGGTGAAGATATTTCCATGTTCATACAGATGGCGGTGTAGATATTTCCATGTTCATACACATGGCGTTGTAGATATTTCCATGTTCATAGAGACGGCGGTGTAGATATTTCCATGTTTATACAGACAGCAGAGTAGTTATTCAATGTTTATAGAGATAGCAATGTAGATATTTACATTGATATACATATAGCTGTGTAGATATTTGCATGTTCATACAGATAGCGGTGTAGATATTTCCTTGTTAATATAGATAGCGGTGTAGATATTTCCATGTTCATACAGATAGCGGTGTAGATATTTCCATGTTTTACAGATAGCGGTGTAGATATTTCCATGTTCATACAGATAGCAGGGTAGATATTTCCATCTTCATACAGTTAGCCGTGTAGATATTTCCATGTTCATACAGATAGCGGTGTATATATTTACATGTTCATACAGATGGCGGTGTAGATATTTCCATGTTCGTACGGATGGCAGTGTAGATATTTCCATTTTCATACAGGTGGCGGTGTAGATATTTCCATGTTCATACAGATAGCAGTGTAGTTATTTCCATGTTTATACAGATAGCGGTGTAGATATTTCCATTGTTATACAGATAGCTGTGTAGATATTTGCATGTTCATACAGATAGCGGTGTAGATATTTCCATGTTCATACACATAGCGGTGTAGATGTTTCCATGTACATACAGATAACGGTGTAGATATTTCCATGATCATGCAGACAGCGGTGTAGACATTTCCATGTTCACACAGATAGCGGTGTAGATATTTCCATGTTCATACAGTTAGCGGTGTAGATATTTCCATGTTCATGCAGATAGGGGTGTAGATATTTCCATGTTCATACAGATAGCGGTGTAGATATTTCCATGTTCATACAGATAACAGTGTAGATATTTCCATGTTCATATAGATAGCGGTGTAGATATTTCCATGTTCATACAGTTAGCGGTGTAGATATTTCCATGTTCATACAGTTAGCGGTGTAGATATTTCCATGTTCATACAGATTGCGGTGTAGATATTTACGTGTTCATACAGATGGCGGTGTAGATATTTCCATGTTCGTACAGATGGCGGTGTAGATATTTCCATGTTCATAGAGATGGCGGTGTAGTTATTTCCATCTTTATGCAGATAGCGGTATAGATATTTCCATGTTTATACACTTGGTGGTGTAGATATTTCCATGTTTATAGAGATGGCGGTCTAGATATTTCCACGTTTATAGAGATAGTGGTGTAGTTATTTCCAAGTTTATAGAGACAGCATTGTAGATATTTCCATGTTTATACAGATAGCGGTGAAGATATTTCCATGTTTATACAGATAGCGGTGTAGATATTTCCATGTTTACAGATAGCAGTGTAGATATTTCCATGTTTATAGAGATAGTGGTGTAGATATTTTCAATTTTTTACAGGTAGCAGTGTAGATATTTCCAAGTTAATACAGATAGCGGTGTAGATTTTTCCACGTTTATAGAGATGGCGGTGTAGATATTTCCATGTTCATACAGATGGCGGTGTAGATATTTCCATGTTTTTAGAGATGGTGGTGTAGATATTTTCATGTTTAAACAGAAGGCGGTGGAGATATTTCCATGTTAACTCAGATAGTGGTGTAGACATTTCCATGTTTACACAGATAGCGGGGTGGATATTTCCATGTTTATGCAGATAGCGGTGTGGATATTTCCATGTTTATACAGATAGCGGTGCGGATACTTCCATGTTTATACAGATAGTAGGGCAGATATTTCCATGTTTATACAGATAGCGGTGTAGATATTTCCATCTTAATACAGATGGCGGTGTAGATATGTCCATGTTCGTAAAGATGGCGGTGTAGATATTTCCATGTTCATACAGATGGCGATGTAGATATTTCGAAGTTTATAGAGATAGCGCTGTAGTTATTTCCATATTTATAGAGAAATCTCTGTAGTTATTTCCATGTATATGCAGATAGCTGTGTAGATATTTCCATGTTCATGCAGATAGCGGTGTAGATATTTCCATGTTCATCCAGATGCCGGTGTAGATATATCCATGTTCATACAGATGGCGGTGAAGATATTTCCATGTTCATACAGATGGCGGTGTAGATATTTCCATGTTCATACAGATGGCGGTGTAGATATTTCTATGTTCAAACAGATGGCGGTGTAAATATTTCCATGTTCATACAAATGGCGGCGTAGATATTTCCATGTTCATAGAGATGTCGGTGTAGATATTTCCATGTTCGTACGGATGGCAGTGTAGATATTTCCATGTTCATACAGGTGACGGTGTAGATATTTCCATGTTCATAGAGATGGCGGTGTAGATATTTCCATGTTCGTACGGATTGCAGTGTAGATATTTCCATGTTCGTACAGGTGGTGGTGTAGATAATTCCATGTTTATACAGATAGCAGTGTAGTTATTTCCATGTTTATAGAGATAGCAATGTAGATATTTCCATTGATATACAGATAGCTGTGTAGATATTTGCATGTTCATACAGATAGCGGTGTAGATATTTCCATGTTCGTACAGATAGAGGTGTAGATATTTCCATGTTCACACAGATAGCGGTGTAGATATTTCCACGTTCATACAGATAACGGTGTAGATATTTCCATGTTCATACAGATAGCGGTGTAGATATTTCCATGTTCATACAGTTAGCGGTGTAGAT
This sequence comes from Gorilla gorilla gorilla, assembly GCF_029281585.2. Lineage (NCBI taxonomy): Eukaryota > Metazoa > Chordata > Mammalia > Primates > Hominidae > Gorilla > Gorilla gorilla. Next base: position 3,743,583 of record NC_073227.2, on the reverse strand, counting down.
ATTTCCATGTTCATACAGATAGCGGTGTAGTTATTTCCATGTTTATAGAGATAGCAATGTAGATATTTCCATTGATATACAGATAGCTGTGTAGATATTTGCATGTTCATACAGATAGCGGTGTAGATATTTCCATGTTCATAGAGATGGCGGTGTAGATATTTCCATGTTCATACAAATGGCGGTGTAGATATTTCCGTGTTCATAGAGATGGCCTTGTAGATATTTCCATGTTCATAGAGATGGCGGTGTACATATTTCCATGTTTATGCGGATAGCGGTATATGTATTTGCATGTTTATACAGATGGTGGTGTAGATATTTCCATGTTTATAGAGATGGCCGTGTAGATATTTCCATGTTTATAGAGATAGTGGTGTAGTTATTTCCAAGTTTATAGAGACAGCGTTGTAGATATTTCCATGTTTATAAAGATAGCGGTGAAGATATTTGCATGTTTATACAGACAGCAGTGTAGATATTTCCATGTTTATAGAGATAGTGGTCTAGATAATTTCAATTTTATACAGATAGCAGTGTAGATATTTCCATGTTCATACAGATGGCGGTGTAAATATTTCCATGTTCGTACAGGTGGCGGTGTAGATATTTCCATGTTTATACAGATTGCAGTGTAGTTATTTCCATGTTTATAGAGACAGCAATGTAGATATTTCCATTGCTATACATATAGCTATGTAGATATTTGCATGCTCATACTGATAGCGGTGTAGATATTTCCATGTTTATACAGAAAGCAGTGTAGATATTTCCATGTTTATAGAGATAGTGGTGTAGATAATTTCAATTTTATACAGATAGCAGTGTAGATATTTCCAAGTTCATACAGATAGCGGTGTAGATATTTCCACGTTTATAGAGATGGCGGTGTAGATATTTCCATGTTCATACAGATGGCGGTGTAGATATTTCCATGTTTTTAGAGATGGCGGTGTAGATATTTCCATGTTTATGCAGATAGCGGTGTAGATATTTCCATGTTTATACAGATAGCGGTGTGGATACTTCCATGTTTATACAGATAGCAATGTAGATATTTCCATGTTTATAGAAATAGCGGTGTAGATATTTCCATTGATATACAGATAGCTGTGTAGATATTTGCATGTTCATACAGATAGCGGTGTAGATATTTCCATGTTCATACAGATAGCGGTGTAGATATTTCCATGTTCATACAGATAGCGGTGTAGATATTTCCATGTTTTACAGATAGAGGTGTAGATATTTCCATGTTCATACAGATAGCGGTGTAGATATTTCCATGTTCATACAGTTAGCGGTGTAGATATTTCCATTTTCATACAGATGGCGGTGTAGATATTTACATGTTCACACAGATGGCGGTGTAGATATTTCCATGTTCGTACAGATAGCGGTGTAGATATTTCCATGTTCATACAGATAGCGGTGTAGATGTTTCCATGTTCGTACAGATAACAGTGTAGATATTTCCATGTTGATACAGATAGCAGTGTAGATATTTCCATGTTCATACAGTTCGCGGTGTAGATATTTCCATGTTCATACAGATGGCGGTGTAGATATTTCCATGTTCATACAGATGGCGGAGTAGCTATTTCCATGTTATTACAGATGGCGGTGTAGATGTTTCCATGTTCATAGAGATTGCGGAGTAGTTATTTCCATGTTTATGCAGATAGCAGAATAGATATTTCCATGTTTATACCGATGGTGGTGTAGATATTTCCATGTTTATAGAGATGGCGGTCTAGATATCTCCATGTTTATAGAGATAGTGGTGTAGTTATTTCCAAGTTTATAGAGACAGCATTGTAGATATTTCCATGTTTATACAGATAGCGGTGAAGATATTTCCATGTTTATACAGATAGCGGTGTAGATATTTCCTTGTTTATACAGATAGCAATGTAGATATTTCCATGTTTATAGAGATAGTGGTGTAGATAATTTCAATTTTATACAGATAGCAGTGTAGATATTTCCAAGTTCATACAGATACCGGTGTAGATATTTCCACGTTTATAGAGATGGCGGTGAAGATATTTCCATGTTCATACAGATGGCGGTGTAGATATTTCCATGTTTTTAGAGATGGCGTTGTAGATATTTTCATGTTTACACAGATAGCGGGGGAGATATTTCCATGTTAACACAGATAGCGGTGTAGACATTTACATGTTTACACAGATAGCGGTGTGGATATTTCCATGTTTATTCAGATAGCGGAGTAGATATTTCCATGTTTATACAGATAGCGGTGCGGATATTTTCATGTTTATACAGATAGTTGGGCAGATATTTCCATGTTTATACAGATAGCGGTGTAGATATTTCCATCTTAATACAGATGGCGGTGTAGATATATCCATATTCGTACTGATGGCGGTGTAGATATTTCCACGTTCATACAGATGGCGGTGTAGATATTTCGAAGTTTATAGAGATAGCGCTGTAGTTATTTCCATATTTATAGGGAAATCTCTGTAGATATTTCCATGTGTATGCGGATATCTGTGTAGATATTTCCATGATCATGCAGATAGCGGTGTAGATATTTCCATGTTCATCCAGATGCCGGTGTAGATATATCCATGTTCATACAGATGGCGGTGAAAATATTTCCATGTTCATACAGATGGCGGTGTAGATATTTCCATGTTCATACACATGGCGGTGTAGATATTTCCATGTTCGTAGAGATGGCTGTGTAGATATTTCCATGTTCATACAAATGGTGGTGTAGATATTTCCATGTTCATATAGATGGCGGTGTATATATTTCCATGTTTGTACAGATAGCAGTGTAGTTATATCCATGTTCATAGAGATAGCAGTGTAGATATTTCCATTGATATACAGATAGCTGTGTAGATATTTCCATGTTCATACAGATAGCGGTGTAGATATTTCCATGTTTATACAGATAGCGGTGTAGATATTTCCATGTTCATACAGATAGCGGTGTAGATATTTCCATGTCCATACAGTTAGCGGTGTAGATATTTCCATGTTCATACAGATGGCGGTGTAGATATTTACATGTTCATACAGATGGCGGTGTAGATATTTCCATGTTCGTATGGATGGCAGTGTAGATATTTCCATGTTCATACAGGTGGCGGTGTAGTTATTTCCATGTTCATACAGATAGCAGTGTAGTTATTTCCATGCTTATAGAGATAGCAGTGTAGATATTTCCATTGATATACCGATAGCTGTGTAGATATTTACATGTTCATACAGATGGCGGTGTAGATATTTCCATGTTGGTACGGATGGCAGTGTAGATATTTCCATGTTCCTACAGGTGGCGGTGTAGATATTTCTATGTTTATACAGATAGCAGTGTAGTTATTTCAATGTTTATAGAGATAGCAATGTAGATATTTCCATTGATATACATATAGCTGTGTAGATATTTCCATGTTCATGCAGATAGCGGTGTAGATATTTCCATGATCATCCAGATGCCGGTGTAGATATATCCATGTTCATACAGAAGGTGGTGAAGATATTTCCATGTTCATACAGATGGCGGTGTAGATATTTCCATGTTCATACACATGGCCGTGTAGATATTTCCGTGCTCATAGAGATGGCGGTGTAGATATTTCCATGTTCATACAAATGGCGGTGTAGATATTTCCATGTTCATAGAGTTGGCGGTGTAGATATTTCCATGTTTATACACATAGCAGTGTAGTTATTTCCACGTTTATAGAGATAGCAGTGTAGATATTTCCATTGATATGCAGATAGCTGTGTAGATATTTGCATGTTCATACAGATAGCGGTGTAGATATTTCCATGTTCATACTGATAGCGGTGTACATATTTCCATGTTCATACAGTTAACGGTGTAGATATTTCCATGTTCATACAGATGGCGGTGTAGATATTTCCATGTTCATACAGATGGCGGTGTAGATATTTATATGTTCAAACAGATGGCGGAGTAGATATTTCCATGTTCGTACGGATGGCAGTGTAGATATTTCCATGTTCATACAGGTGGCGGTGTAGATATTCCCATCTATTTACAGATAGCTGTGTAGTTATTTCCATGTTTATAGAGATAGCAGTGTAGATATTTCCACTGATATACAGATAGCTGTGTAGATATTTGCATGTTCATAGAGATAGCGGTGTAGATATTTCCTTGTTCATACAGATAGCGGTGTACATATTTCCATGTTCATACACATAGCGGTGTAGATATTTCCATGTTCATACAGATAACGGTGTAGATATTTCCATGTTCATACAGATAGCGGTGCAGATATTTCCATGTTCACACAGATAGCGGTGTAGGTATTTCCATGTTCATACAGTTGGCGGTGCAGATATTTCCATGTTCATGCAGATAGCGATGTAGATATTTCCATGTTCATACAGATGGCGGTGTAGATATTTCCATGTTCATACTAATGGCGGTGTAGATATTTCCATGTTCATACAGATGGCGGTGTAGCTATTTCCATGTTCATACAGGTGGCGGTGTAGATATTCCCATCTATTTACAGATAGCTGTGTAGTTATTTCCATGTTTATAGAGATAGCAGTGTAGATATTTCCACTGATATACAGATAGCTGTGTAGATATTTCCATGTTCATACTAATGGCGGTGTAGATATTTCCATGTTCATACAGTTAGCGGTGTAGATATTTACATGTTCATACAGACGGCGGTGTAGGTATTTCCATGTTCATAAAGATGGCGGTGTAGATATTTCCATGTTCATAGAGATGGCGGTGTAGATATTTCCATGTTTATGCAGATAGCGGAAGAGATATTTCCATGTTTATACAGATGGTGGTGTAGATATTTCTATGTTTATAGAGATGGCGGTCTACATATTTCCATGTTTATAGAGATAGTGGTGTAGTTATTTCCAAGTTTATAGAGACAGCATTGTAGATATTTCCATGTTTATACAGATAGTGTTGAAGATATTTCCATGTTTATACAGATAGCGGTGTAGATATTTCCATGTTTATACAGATAGCAATGTAGATATTTCCATGTTTATAGAGATAGTGGTGTAGATAATTTCAATTTTATACAGATAGCAGTGTAGATGTTTCCAAGTTCATACAGATAGCGGTATAGATATTTACACGTTTATAGAGATGGCGGTGTAGTTATTTCCATGTTCATACACATGGCGGTGCAGATATTTCCATGTTTATAAAGAGAGAGGTGCGGATATTTCCATGTTTATACAGATAGTTGGGCAGATATTTCCATGTTTATACAGATAACGGTGTAGATATTTCCATCTTAATACAGATGGCGGTGTAGATATGTCCATGTTCGTACAGATGGCGGTGTAGATATTTCCATGTTCATACAGATGTCGGTGTAGATATTTCGAAGTTTATAGAGATAGCGCTGTAGTTATTTCCGTATTTATAGAGAAATCTGTGTAGATATTCAAATGTATTTGCAGATAGCTGTGTAGATATTTCCATGTTCATGCAGATAGCCGTGTAGATATTTCCATGTTCATCCAGATGCTGGTGTAGATATATCCATGTTCATACAGATGGCGGTGAAGATATTTCCATGTTCATACAGATGGCGGTGTAGATATTTCCATGTTCATACACATGGCGGTGTAGATATTTCCATGTTCGTAGAGATGGCGGTGTAGATATTTCCATGTTCATACAAATGGCGGTGTAGATATTTCCATGTTCATAGAGATGGCGGTGTAGATATTTCATTGTTTATACAGATAGCAGTGTAGTTATTTCCATGTTTATAGAGATAGCAGGGTAGATATTTCCATTGATATTCAGGTAGCTGTGTAGATATTTGCATGTTCATACAGATAGCGCTGTAGATATTTCCATGCTCATACAGGTAGCGGTGTAGATATTTCCATGTTCATACAGATAGCGGTGCAGATATTTCCATGTTCATACAGATAGCGGTGTAGATATTTCCATGTTCATACAGATAGCGGTGTAGATATTTCCATGTTCATACAGTTAGCGGTGTAGATATTTCCATGTTCATGCAGATGGCGGTGTAGATATTTACATGTTCATACAGATGGCGGTGTAGATATTTCCATGTTTGCACGGATGGCAGTGTAGATACTTCCATGTTCATACAGGTGGCGGTGTAGATATTTCCATGTTTATACAGATAGCCGTGTTGTTATTTCCATGTTTATAGAGATAGCAGTGTAGATATTTCCATTGATATACAGATAGCAGTGCAGATATTTGCATGTTCATACAGATAGCGGTGTAGATATTTCCACGTTCGTACAGATAGCGGTGTAGATATTTCCATCTTCATACAGATAGCGGTGTAGATATTTCCATGTTCATACAGATAACTGTGTAGATATTTCCATGTTCATACAGATAGCCTTGTAGATATTTCCATGTTCAAACGGTTAGCGGTGTAGATATTTCCATGTTCATTCAGATGGCGGTGTAGATATTTACATGTTCATACAGATGGCGGTGTAGATATTTCCATGTTTGTAGAGAAGGCAGTGTAGATATTTCCATGTTCATAGAGATGGCGGTGTAGATATTTCCATGTTTATGCAGACAGCGGTATAGGTATTTACATGTTTATACAGATGGTGGTGTAGATATTTCCATGTTTATAGAGGTGGCGGTCTAGATATTTCCATGTTTTTAGAGATAGTGGTGTAGTTATTTACAAGTTTATAGAGACAGCGTTGTAGATATTTCCATGTTTATAAAGATAGCGGTGAAGATATTTCCATGTTTATACAGATAGCGGTGTAGATATTTCCATGTTTATACAGACAGCAGTGTAGATATTTCCATGTTTATAGAGATAGTGGTGTAGATAGTTTCAATATTATACAGATAGCAGTGTAGATATTTCCAAGTTGATACAGATAGCGGTGTAGATATTTCCACCTTTATAGAGATGGCGGTGTAGATATTTCCATGTTCATACAGATGGCGGTGTATATATTTCCATGTTCATACACATAGCGGTGTAGATATTTCCATGTTCATACAGATAACGGTGTAGATATTTCCATGTTCATACAGATAGCGGTGCAGATATTTCCATGTTCACGCAGATAGCGGTGTAGGTATTTCCATGTTCATACAGTTGGCGGTGCAGATATTTCCATGTTCATGCAGATAGCGATGTAGATATTTCCATGTTCATACAGATGGCGGTGTAGATATTTCCATGTTCATACAAATGGCGGTGTAGATATTTCCATGTTCATACAGATGGCGGTGTAGGTATTTCCGTGTTCATACAAATGGCGGTGTAGATATTTCCATGTTCATAGAGATGTCGGTGTAGATATTTCCATGTTTATACAGATAGCAATGTAGATATTTCCATGTTTATAGAGATAGCGGTGTAGATATTTCCAATGATATTCAGATAGCTGTGTAGATATTTCCATGTTCATACAGATAGCGGTGTAGATATTTCCATCTTTTACAGATAGCGGTGTAGATATTTCCATGTTCATTCAGATAGCGGTGTAGATATTTCCATGTTCATACAGTTAGCGGTGTAGATATTTCCATGTTCATACAGATGGCGGTGTAGATATTTACATGTTCATCCAGAAGGCGGTGTAGATATTTCCATGTTCGTACGGATGGCAGTGTAGTTATTTCCATGTTCATACAGGTGGCGGTGTAGATATTTCCATGTTCATACAGATCGCAGTGTAGTTATTTCCATGTTTATAGAGATAGCAGTGTAGATATTTCCATTGATATACAGACAGCTGTGTAGATACTTACATGTTCATACAGATGGCGGTGTAGATATTTCCATGTTCGTACGGATGGCAGTGTAGATATTTCCATGTTCGTACAGGTGGCAGTGTAGATATTTCCATGTTTATACAGATAGCAGTGTAGATATTTCCATGTTTATAGAGATAGCAATGTAGATATTTCCATTGATATACATATAGCTGTGTAGATATTTGCATGTTCATACTGATAGCGGTGTAGATATTTCCATGTTCATACAGATGGCGGTGTAGATATTTACATGTTCATACAGACGGCGGTGTAGATATTTCCATGTTCATAGAGATGGCGGTGTAGATATTTCCATGTTCATAGAGATGGCAGTGTAGATATTTCCATGTTTATGCAGATAGCGGAAGAGATATTTCCATGTTTATACAGATGGTGGTGTAGATATTTCTATGTTTATAGATATGGCGGTCTAGATATTTCCATGTTTATAGAGATAGTGGTGTAGTTATTTCCAAGTTTATAGAGACAGCATTGTAGATATTTCCATGTTTATACAGATAGTGTTGAAGATATTTCCATGTTTATACAGATAGCGGTGTAGATATTTCCATGTTTATATAGATAGCAATGTAGATATTTCCATGTTTATAGAGATAGTGGTGTAGATAATTTCAATTTTATACAGATAGCAGTGTAGATGTTTCCAAGTTCATACAGATAGCGGTGTAGATATTTACACGTTTATAGAGATGGCGGTGTAGTTATTTCCATGTTCATACACATGGCGGTGTAGATATTTCCATGTTTATACAGAGAGAGGTGCGGATATTTCCATGTTTATACAGATAGTTGGGCAGATATTTCCATGTTTATACAGATAACGGTGTAGATATTTCCATCTTAATACAGATGGCGGTGTAGATATGTCCATGTTCGTACAGATGGCGGTGTAGATATTTCCATGTTCATACAGATGTCGGTGTAGATATTTCGAAGTTTATAGAGATAGCGCTGTAGTTATTTCCGTATTTATATAGAAATCTGTGTAGATATTCAAATATATATGCAGATAGCTGTGTATATATTTCCATGTTCATGCAGATAGCCGTGTAGATATTTCCATGTTCATCCAGATGCTGGTGTAGATATATCCATGTTCATACAGATGGCGGTGAAGATATTTCCATGTTCATACACATGGCGGTGTAGATATTTCCATGTTCGTTGAGATGGCGGTGTAGATATTTCCATGTTCATACAAATGGCGGTGTAGATATTTCCATGTTCATAGAGATGGCGGTGTAGATATTTCATTGTTTATACAGATAGCAGTGTAGTTATTTCCATGTTTATAGAGATAGCAGGGTAGATATTTCCATTGATATTCAGGTAGCTGTGTAGATATTTGCATGTTCATACAGATAGCGCTGTAGATATTTCCATGCTCATACAGATAGCGGTGTAGATATTTCCATGTTCATACAGATAGCGGTGCAGATATTTCCATGTTCATACAGATAGCGGTGTAGATATTTCCATGTTCATACAGATGGCGGTGTAGCTATTTCCATGTTCATACAGGTGGCGGTGTAGATATTCCCATCTATTTACAGATAGCTGTGTAGTTATTTCCATGTTTATAGAGATAGCAGTGTAGATATTTCCACTGATATACAGATAGCTGTGTAGATATTTCCATGTTCATACTAATGGCGGTGTAGATATTTCCATGTTCATACAGTTAGCGGTGTAGATATTTACATGTTCATACAGACGGCGGTGTAGGTATTTCCATGTTCATAGAGATGGCGGTGTAGATATTTCCATGTTCATAGAGATGGCGGTGTAGATATTTCCATGTTTATGCAGATAGCGGAAGAGATATTTCCATGTTTATACAGATGGTGGTGTAGATATTTCTATGTTTATAGAGATGGCGGTCTAGATATTTCCATGTTTATAGAGATAGTGGTGTAGTTATTTCCAAGTTTATAGAGACAGCATTGTAGATATTTCCATGTTTATACAGATAGTGTTGAAGATATTTCCATGTTTATACAGATAGCGGTGTAGATATTTCCATGTTTATACAGATAGCAATGTAGATATTTCCATGTTTATAGAGATAGTGGTGTAGATAATTTCAATTTTATACAGATAGCAGTGTAGATGTTTCCAAGTTCATACAGATAGCGGTGTAGATATTTACACGTTTATAGAGATGGCGGTGTAGTTATTTCCATGTTCATACACATGGCGGTGCAGATATTTCCATGTTTATAAAGAGAGAGGTGCGGATATTTCCATGTTTATACAGATATTTGGGCAGATATTTCCATGTTTATACAGATAACGGTGTAGATATTTCCATCTTAATACAGATGGCGGTGTAGATATGTCCATGTTCGTACAGATGGCGGTGTAGATATTTCCATGTTCATACAGATGTCGGTGTAGATATTTCGAAGTTTATAGAGATAGCGCTGTAGTTATTTCCGTATTTATATAGAAATCTGTGTAGATATTCAAATGTATATGCAGATAGCTGTGTACATATTTCCATGTTCATGCAGATAGCCGTGTAGATATTTCCATGTTCATCCAGATGCTGGTGTAGATATATCCATGTTCATACAGATGGCGGTGAAGATATTTCCATGTTCATACAGATGGCGGTGTAGATATTTCCATGTTCATACACATGGCGGTGTAGATATTTCCATGTTCGTAGAGATGGCGGTGTAGATATTTCCATGTTCATACAAATGGCGGTGTAGATATTTCCATGTTCATAGAGATGGCGGTGTAGATATTTCATTGTTTATACAGATAGCAGTGTAGTTATTTCCATGTTTATAGAGATAGCAGGGTAGATATTTCCATTGATATTCAGGTAGCTGTGTAGATATTTGCATGTTCATACAGATAGCGCTGTAGATATTTCCATGCTCATACAGGTAGCGGTGTAGATATTTCCATGTTCATACAGATAGCGGTGCAGATATTTCCATGTTCATACAGATAGCGGTGTAGATATTTCCATGTTCATACAGATAGCGGTGTAGATATTTCCATGTTCATACAGTTAGCGGTGTAGATATTTCCATGTTCATGCAGATGGCGGTGTAGATATTTACATGTTCATACAGATGGCGGTGTAGATATTTCCATGTTCGCACGGATGGCAGTGTAGATACTTCCATGTTCATACAGGTGGCGGTGTAGATATTTCCATGTTTATACAGATAGCCGTGTTGTTATTTCCATGTTTATAGAGATAGCAGTGTCGATATTTCCATTGATATACAGATAGCAGTGCAGATATTTGCATGTTCATACAGATAGCGGTGTAGATATTTCCACGTTCGTACAGATAGCGGTGTAGATATTTCCATCTTCATACAGATAGCGGTGTAGATATTTCCATGTTCATACAGATAACGGTGTAGATATTTCCATGTTCATACAGATAGCCTTGTAGATATTTCCATGTTCAAACGGTTAGCGGTGTAGATATTTCCATGTTCATTCAGATGGCGGTGTAGATATTTACATGTTCATACAGATGGCGGTGTAGATATTTCCATGTTTGTAGAGAAGGCAGTGTAGATATTTCCATGTTCATAGAGATGGCGGTGTAGATATTTCCATGTTTATGCAGACAGCGGTATAGGTATTTACATGTTTATACAGATGGTGGTGTAGATATTTCCATGTTTATAGAGGTGGCGGTCTAGATATTTCCATGTTTTTAGAGATAGTGGTGTAGTTATTTACAAGTTTATAGAGACAGCGTTGTAGATATTTCCATGTTTATAAAGATAGCGGTGAAGATATTTCCATGTTTATACAGATAGCGGTGTAGATATTTCCATGTTTATACAGACAGCAGTGTAGATATTTCCATGTTTATAGAGATAGTGGTGTAGATAGTTTCAATATTATACAGATAGCAGTGTAGATATTTCCAAGTTGATACAGATAGCGGTGTAGATATTTCCACCTTTATAGAGATGGCGGTGTAGATATTTCCATGTTCATACAGATGGCGGTGTATATATTTCCATGTTCATACACATAGCGGTGTAGATATTTCCATGTTCATACAGATAACGGTGTAGATATTTCCATGTTCATACAGATAGCGGTGCAGATATTTCCATGTTCACGCAGATAGCGGTGTAGGTATTTCCATGTTCATACAGTTGGCGGTGCAGATATTTCCATGTTCATGCAGATAGCGATGTAGATATTTCCATGTTCATACAGATGGCGGTGTAGATATTTCCATGTTCATACAAATGGCGGTGTAGATATTTCCATGTTCATACAGATGGCGGTGTAGGTATTTCCGTGTTCATACAAATGGCGGTGTAGATATTTCCATGTTCATAGAGATGTCGGTGTAGATATTTCCATGTTTATACAGATAGCAATGTAGATATTTCCATGTTTATAGAGATAGCGGTGTAGATATTTCCAATGATATTCAGATAGCTGTGTAGATATTTCCATGTTCATACAGATAGCGGTGTAGATATTTCCATCTTTTACAGATAGCGGTGTAGATATTTCCATGTTCATTCAGATAGCGGTGTAGATATTTCCATGTTCATACAGTTAGCGGTGTAGATATTTCCATGTTCATACAGATGGCGGTGTAGATATTTACATGTTCATCCAGAAGGCGGTGTAGATATTTCCATGTTCGTACGGATGGCAGTGTAGTTATTTCCATGTTCATACAGGTGGCGGTGTAGATATTTCCATGTTCATACAGATCGCAGTGTAGTTATTTCCATGTTTATAGAGATAGCAGTGTAGATATTTCCATTGATATACAGACAGCTGTGTAGATACTTACATGTTCATACAGATGGCGGTGTAGATATTTCCATGTTCGTACGGATGGCAGTGTAGATATTTCCATGTTCGTACAGGTGGCGGTGTAGATTTTTCCATGTTTTTACAGATAGCAGTGTAGTTATTTCCATGTTTATAGAGATAGCTGTGTAGATATTTCCATTGATATACATATAGCTGTGTAGATACTTGCATGTTCATACTGATACCGGTGTAGATATTTCCATGTTCGTACAGATAGCGGTGTAGATATTTCCATGTTCATACAGATAGCGGTGTAGATATTTCCATGTTCATACAGATAACGGTGTAGACATTTCCATGTTCATACAGATAGTGGTGTAGATATTTCCATGTTCATACAATTAGCGGTGTAGATATTTCCATGTTCATACAGATGGCGGTGTAGATATTTACATGTTCATACAGATTGCGGTGTAGATATTTCCATGTTCGTAGAGATGGTGGTGTAGATATTTCCATGTTCGTAGAGATGGCTGTGTAGATATTTCCATGTTTATGCAGATAGCGGTATAGATATTTCCATGTTTATACAGATGGTGGTGTAGATATATCCATGTTTATAGAGATGGCGGTCTAGATATTTCCATGTTTATAGAGATAGTGGTGTAGTTATTTCCAAGTTTATAGAGACAGCATTGTAGATATTTCCATGTTTATACAGATAGCGGTGAAGATATTTCCATGTTTATACAGATAGCGGTGTAGATATTTCCATGTTTATACAGATAGCAGTGTAGATATTTCCATGTTTATAGAGATAGTGGTGTACATAATTTCAATTTTATACAGATAGCAGTGTAGATATTTCCAAGTTCATACAGATAGCGGTGTAGATATTTCCACGTTTATAGAGATGGCGGTGTAGATATTTCCATGTTCATACAGATGGCGGTGTAGATATTTCCATGTTTTTAGAGATGGCGGTGTAGATATTTTCAAGTTTACACCGATGGCGGTGGAGATATATCCATGTTTACACAGATAGCGGTGTAGACATTTCCATGTTTACACAGATAGCGGTGTGGATATTTCCATGTTTATGCAGATAGTGGTGTAGATATTTCCGTGTTTATACATATAGCGGTGCGGATATTTCCATGTTTATACAGATAGTTGGGCAGATATTTCCATGTTTATGCAGATAGCGGTGTAGATATTTCCATCTTAATACAGATGGCGGTGTAGATATGTCCATTTTCGTACAGATGCGCTGTAGATATTTCCATGTTCATACAGATGGCGGTGTAGATATTTCGAAGTTTATAGAGATAGTGCTGTAGTTATTTCCATATTTATAGAGAAATCTGTGTAGATATTTAAATGTATATGCAGATAGCTGTGTAGATATTTCCATATTCATGCAGATAGCCGCGTAGATATTTCCATGTTCATCCAGATGCAGGTGTAGATATATCCATGTTCATACAGATGGCGGTGAAGATATTTCCATGTTCATACAGATGGCGGTGTAGATATTTCCATGTTCATACACATGGCGGTGTAGATAATTCCATGTTCATAGAGATGGCGGTGTAGATATTCCCATGTTTTTACTGATAGCTGTGTAGTTATTTCCATGTTTATAGAGATAGCCATGTAGATATTTCCACTGATATACAGATACCTGTGTAGATATTTGCATGTTCATACAGATAGCGGTGTAGATATTTCCATGTTCATGCAGATAGCGGTGTAGATATTTCCATGTTCATACACATAGCAGTGTAGATATTTCCATGTTCATACAGATAACGGTGTAGATATTTCCATGTTCATACAGATAGCAGTGTAGATATTTCCATGTTCACACAGATAGCAGTGTAGATATTTCGATGTTCATACAGTTAGCGTTGTAGATATTTCCATATTCATACAGATGGCGGTGTAGATATTTACATGTTCATACAGATGGTGGTGTAGATATTTCCATGTTCGTACGGATGGCAGTGTAGATATTTCCATGTTCATACAGGTGGCGGTGTAGATATTTCCATGTTTATACAGATAGCAGTGTAGTTATTTCCATGTTTATAGAGATAGCAATGTAGATTTTCCATTGATATACAGATAGCTGTGTAGATATTTGCATGGTCAAACAGATAGCGGTGTAGATATTTCCATGTTCATACAGATAGAGGTGTAGATATTTCCATGTTCATACAGATTGCTGTGTAGATATTTCCATGTTCATACAGATAACGGTGTAGATATTTCCATGTTCATACAGATAGCGGTGTAGATATTTCCATGTTCATACAGATAGCGGTGTAGATATTTCCATGTTCATACACATAGCGGTGTAGATATTTACATGTTCATACAGATGGCGTTGTAGATATTTCCATGTTCGTACAGATGGCGCTGTAGATATTTCCATGTTCATAGAGATGGCGGTGTAGTTATTTCCATGTTCATACAGATGGCAGTGTAGATATTTACATCTTCATACAGATGGCGGTGTAAATATTTCCATGTTCGTACGGATGGCAATGTAGGTATTTCCATGTTCATACAGGTGGCGGTGTAGATATTTCCATGTTCATACAGATAGCAGTGTAGTTATTTCCATGTTTATAGAGATTGCAGTGTAGATATTTCCATGGATATAAAGATAGCTCTGTAGATATTTACATGTTCATACAGATGGTGGTGTAGATATTTCCATGTTCGTACGGATGGCAGTGTAGATGTTTCCATTTTCGTACTGGTGGCGGTGTAGATATTTCCATGTTTATACAGATAGCAGTGTAGTTATTTCCATGCTTATAGATATAGCAGTGTAGATATTTCCATTGAAATACAGATAGCTGTGTAGATATTTGCATGTTCATACAGATAGCGGTGTAGATATTTCCACGTTCGTACAGATAGCAGTGTAGATATTTCCAACTTCATACAGATAGCGGTGTAGATATTTCCATGTTCATACAGATAACGGTGTAGATATTTCCATGTTCATACAGATAGCCATGTAGATATTTCCATGTTCATACAGTGAGCGGAGTAGATATTTCCATATTCATACAGATGGCAGTGTAGATATTTACATGTTAATACAGATGGCGGTGTAGATATTTCCATGTTCGTACAGATGGCGGTGTAGATATTTCCATGCTCATAGAGATGGCGGTGTAGATATTTCCATGTTTATGCAGATAGCGGTATAGGTATTTCCATGTTTATACAGATGGTGGTGTAGATATTTCCATGTTTATAGAGATGGCGGTCTATATATTTACATGTTAATTGAGATACTGGTGTAGTTATTTCCAAGTTTATAGAGACAGCGTTGTAGATATTTCCTTGTTTAAACAGATAGCGGTGAAGATATTTCCATGTTTATACAGATAGCGGTGTAGATATTTCCATGTTTATACAGACAGCAGTGTAGATATTTCCATGTTTATAGAGATAGTGGTGTAGATAATTTCAATTTTATACAGATAGCAGTGTAGATATTTCCAAGTTCATACAGATAGCGGTGTAGATATTTCCACCTTTATAGAGATGGCGGTGTAGATATTTCCATGTTCATACAGATGGCGGTGTAGATATTTCCATGTTTATAGAGATGGCGGTGTAGATATTTTCATGTTTACACAGATGGCGGTGTAGATATTTCCATGTTTACACAGAGAGCGGTGTAGACATTTCCATGTTTTCACAGATAGCGGTGTGGATATTTACATGTTTATGCAGATAGCGGTGTAGACATTTCCATGTTTATACAGATAGCGGTGCAGATATTTCCATGTTTATACAGATAGTTGGGCAGATATTTCCATGTTTATACAGATAGCGGTGTAGATATTTCCATCTTAATACAGATGGCGATGTAGATATGTCTATGTTCGTACAGATGGCGGTGTAGATATTTCCATGTTCATTCAGATAGCGGTGTAGATATTTCCATGTTCATCCAGATGCCGGTGTAGATATATCCATGTTCATACAGATGGCGGTGAAGATATTTCCATGTTCATACAGATGGCAGTGTAGATATTTCCATGTTCATACTAATGGCGGTGTAGATATTTCCATGTTCATAGAGATGGCGGTGTGGTTATTTCCATGTTCATACAAATGGCGGTGTAGATATTTCCATGTTCATAGAGATGGCGGTGTAGATATTTCCATGTTCATAGAGATGGCGGTGTAGATATTTCCATGTTTTTACAGATAGCAGTGTAGTTATTTCCATGTTTATAGAGATAGCAGTGTAGATATTTCCATTGATATACAGATAGCTGTGTAGATATTTGCATGTTCATACAGATAGCGGTGTAGATATTTCCATGTTCATACTGATAGCGGTGTAGATATTTATATGTTCATACAGTTAGCAGTGTAGATTTTCCATGTTCATACAGATGGCGGTGTAGATATTTCCATGTTCGTACGGATGGCAGTGTAGATATTTCCATTTTCTTACAGGTGGCGGTGTAGATATTTCCATGTTTTTACAGATAGCAGTGTACTTATTTCCATGTTTATAGAGATAGCAATGTAGATATTTCCATTGATATACATATAGCTGTCTAGATATTTGCATGTTCATACTGATAGCGGTGTAGATATTTCCATGTTCGTACAGATAGCGGTGTAGACATTTCCATGTTCATACAGATAGCGGTGTAGATATTTCCATGTTCATTCAGTTAGCGGTGTAGATATTTCCATGTTCATACAGATGGCGTTGTAGATATTTACATGTTCATACAGATGGCGGTGTAGATATTTCCATGTTCGTAGAGATGGCGGTTTAGATATTTCCATGTTCATAGAGATGGCGGTGTAGATATTTCCATGTTCATATGGATGGCAGTGTAGATATTTCCATGTTCATACAGGTGGCGGTGTAGATATTTCCATGTTTATACAGATAGCAGTGTAGTTATTTCCATGTTTATAGAGATAGCAGTGTAGATATTTCCTTTGATATACAGATAGCTGTGTAGATATTTGCATGTTCATACAGATAGCGGTGTAGATATTTCCATGTTCATACAGATAGCGGTGTAGATAATTCCATGTTCATACAAATAGCGGTGTAGATATTTCCATGTTCATACAGATAGCGGTGTAGATATTTCCATGTTCATACAGTCAGCGGTGTAGGTATTTCTATGTTCATACAGATGCCATTGTAGATATTTATATATTCATACAGATGGCGGTGTAGATATTTCCATGTTCGTACGGGTGGCAGTGTAGATATTTCCATGTTCATACAGGTGGCGGTGTAGATATTTCCATGTTTATACAGATAGCAGTGTAGTTATTTCCATGTTTATAGAGATAGCAGTGCAGATATTTCCATTGATAAACAGATAGCTGTGTAGATATTTGCATGTTCATACAGATAGCGGTATAGATATTTCCATGTTCATACAGATAGCGGGGTAGATATTTCCATGTTCATACAGATGGCGGTGTAGATATTTACATGTTCATACAGATTGCGGTGTAGATATTCCCATGTTCGTACAGATAGCTGTGTAGGTATTTCCATGTTCATAGAGATGGCGGTGTAGATATTTCCATGTTTATGCAGATAGCGGTGTAGGTATTTCCGTGTTTGTAGACAGAGCGGTGTAGTTATTTCCACATTTATACAGATAACGGTGTAGATATTTCCATGTTTATATTAATGGCGGTGTAGATATTTCCATGTATATACAGATAGCGGTGTAGATACTTCCATGTTTATGCAGATTGCAATGTTGATATTTCCATGTTTATAGAGATGGCGGTGTAGATATTTCCGTGTTGATACAGATAGCGGTGTAGATATTTCCATGTTTATAGTGATAGCGGTGTAGATATTTCCATGTTTATACAGATAGCGGTGTAGATATTTCCATGTTCATACAGATAGTAGTGTAGATATTTCCATGTTCATACAGATGGCGGTGTAGATATTTCCATGTTCCTAGATATGGCGGTGTAGATATTTCCATGTTCATACAGATGGCGGTGTAGATATTTCCATGTTCATACGGATGGTGCTGTAGATATTTCCACTTTTATAGAGATGGTGGTGTAAATATTTCCATCTTTATACAGATAGCTGTGTAGATATTTCCATGTTTATACAGATGGCAGTGTTGATATTTCAACCTTTATAGAGATAGCGGTGTAGATATTCCCATGTTCCTTCAGATGGCGGTTTAGATATTTCCATGTTTATAGAGATGGCGGTATAGATATTTCCATGTTTATACAGATGGCGGTGTAGATATTTCCATTTTTATAGAGATGGCGGTGTAGATATTTCCATGTTTGTACAGGTAGCGGTGAAGACATTTCCATATTTATACAGGTAGCGGTGCAGATATGTGAATTCATTAAACCTCTTCTTCTTTATAAATTACCCAGTCTTGGGTATGTCTTTATCAGCAGCATGAAAATTGACCTATACACTCACTGTCCATGAATGATTCTCTGTTAGCCCATTTGCACTGTTATAAAGAAATACCTGAGGCTGGGTGGTTTATAAAGAAATGAGGTTTATTTGGCTCCTTGTTCTGAAGGCTGCACGTGTAGCATAGTACTGGCACCAGCTTCCAGGGAGGGCCTCAGGAACCTTCCAAGCATGGTGGAAGGTGAAGGGAAACCAGCATATCACATGGTGAGAGAGGAAGCGAGAGAGACAGGGAGGAGGTGTCAGTCTCTTTTAAACAACCAGATATTGCATGAACTCACAGGGTAAGAACTCATTCATTACCAAGAGGACAGCACCAAGCCATTCAGGAGGCATCTGTCTCCAACATTGGGGATCACATTTTAACGAGAGATTTGAAGGGGACAAACATCCAAACTATGTCAGATACCAAAGCTGACAATGCTTAGGATCTTTAGCTGTTCCAGGTCCTGGGAAAAGGGAGAGAGTTAGCTTCCCTCGTTTATGCTGTGCTACTGCATATTATATTAGTAATTATTGTTCTCTAAAGGTTCTTAAAAGCAAATAAACAAATGCAAGGCAAAACATATGAAATGCAAGGCAAAACATACGAAATGCAAGGCAAATGCATTAAAAACTTTTGAGTGTTAATGTATAGATTTTATTTTATCTTTTTAATTTCTTTTGCTTAACCAAATAGATTATGTAGTTTTGATTAACTGGCCATGAAATAGCTCTGCCTACATAGAATTTCCCATGAATAATTATTTGTGGAGACTTTTGTGTGTGACCCAAATCCTCCCTCAAAACTGAAGTTTGCCCAGCTATTGGGAGTGTTGGCAATTCATGCCTCTCAGCTGATTCTCTCTAGAATTTATTTTCAGGAGATCTAATTAATAACTTGTCAAGCTGATGTCCATCCTTGGGGACAACTCGTATCTGAAGAATGGCCAGTGAAAGGTATTAAAACTCCATACTCCTGCCTCAATTTAGGGCAACTCTGAAGGGTCACCCCAGCTTCTCAGCTCCCCCTTGAGATTAGCTGAGGTATTTGTTGTGACTGCCTCACATCTCAAAACCCTTTATCCAATTCAGCTTTTTCGCCACAGTTGTTGGTTCCTAGGATTTTACCCAGTTAAATGTTCTCTACACAAATCTGTATCTCAAATCTGCTTTACAGGGAATGTGGCCTCAGACAGGTTTTCATTAGGTTCTGGACATAACTCTCATTAGTCATTGATATGATTCGGCTGTGTCTCTGCCCGAATCTCACCTTGATTGTAATTATCCCGGCATGTCAAGGATGGAGTCAGGTGGAGATAATTGAATCATAGGGGCGGGTTCCCCCTACTGTTCTCCTGGTAGCGAATAAGTCTCACGAGATCTGATGGTTTTCAAATGGGAGTTTCCCTACACAAGCTTTCTTCTCTGCTACCATTTAAGATGTGCCTTTGCTTCTTTTTTGCCTTCTGCCGTGACTGTGAGGCCTCCCCAGCCATGTGGAATTGTGAGTTCATTAAACCTCTTTCCTTTATAAATTACCCGGTCTTGGGTAGGACTTTATTAGCAGCATGAGAACAAACTAGTACAGTCTGTTCTATAAGCCCAAGTCGGATCACAGAGTCCCGCTTTCTGTTTCTTTTTTTTTTCTAGCCCATATTTCTACTAAAACTTGACTCATAAAGACTCAAAACAAAATAATTAAGCATGGCTAATATTTATTTAATATTTTATACGTGTCAGGTACTGTATTTTGTAACTTATCTTTTAATAATCTTTCCAAATCTCTAAAAGGAGAATTCTGCTTTTTTATAGAGAAAATAAGGATGGCTCTGAAAATGTTAGTAGTAGAGGAAGCAGGGTGAGGGACATAGGGGGCACTTTGTGTTATTTGTGCATTTTACCATCAGTCTAAAATCAGGTCAAAATAAAAAAAAATGAGAAGTAGAAGCAGGTTGTTAAGATTTTCAGTGTGACTCTAGAATTTTTTTGTTTGTTGTTTGTTTTGGAGTGTAGTGGTAAGATCTCTGCTCACTGCAACCTCCACTTCCCAGGCTCAAGCAATTCTCCTGCCTCAGTCTCCCAAGTAGCTGGGATTATAGGTGCCTGCCACCACACCCAGCTAATTTTTGTATTTTTTTTTTTAGTAGAGATGGGGTTTCAGCATGTTGGCCAGGCCAGTCTCCAACTCCTGACTTCAAGTCATCCGCCCGCCTCAGCCTCCCGAAGTGCTGGGATTATAGGCATGAGCCACCACTCCTGGCCCAAAGTTCATATTTTAACTACTAACCTAAATTATTTTAAAAACAAAAGTCTCCTTGGACTCAAACCAGGTCAGAGTGACATGATCATGTGCCTGTTTTGTGCAGGGTGAAGTGAGATTATTATCTAGGAATTAGCTGAAATGTCTTGTTGTGGGCATAATTATTTCATATAAATTCTAAGCTTCATATTAGCACTTAGATTATAATTATCTAAACAATAGAGAACAATTTCATATAATTTTCAGTGTATCAGGTGAATCAACAGTATACATACAAGCATGCAGATGAATTTCAGTGAATATAGTGGTGACAATGCTCAACAGAATAAGTGTCCCCCACCCCAATCCTGCATCTTGCTCTTTCACTGTCCTAAAGATAGAACAAAATGGTTCAGGCATCCAGCTTGTCCCCTCCACACTTCACACTTTTACTTAATAGCAGCTTATCTTTAACACTTTGTCATCTTTAAGATGTTGCTAATTCTTTCTGGTAGATCCCAGGACTGAGGATGAGGAAGAATGATTTTATTTAAATAAGGTTGCTTAATTAAAAAACAATTTTTTTAGTTTTAAAATATTTTCATTATTTTATAAAATGTTTGTGGGTACAAAGGAGGTTTATATATTTGTGGGGTACATGAGATGTTTTAATACAGGCATGCAGTGTGAAATAATCACATCATGAGGAATGGGCTTTCCATCCCCTCAAGCATTTATCCTCTGAGTTAAAAACTATTCAATTGGCTGGGCGCGGTGGCTCACGCCTGTAGTCCCAGCTCTTTGGGAGGCCGAGGTGGGCGGATTGCCTGAGGTCAGGAGTTTGAGACCAGCCTGGCCAACATGATGAAACCCCATCTCTACTAAAAATACAAAAATTAGCCAGGTGTGGTGGCGAGTGCCTGTCATCCCAGCTACTCGGGAGGCTGAGACAGGAGAATCATTTGAACCTGGGAGGTGGAGGTTACAGTGAGCCGAGATCATGCCATTGTACTCCAGCCTGAGTGACAAGAGTGAAACTCCATGTCAAAAACAAACAAAAATCAATTACATTCTTTAAGTTATTAAAATTAAACATTGTAAATGATTTTTTTTCCCAAAGCTTTTTCAAAGAAAAAAAAAGTAGAAACAAAGACACTTTCTACTGATTTCCAGCATGGTGACTCTGTATTTCTAGCATGTGTTAAGGTGAAAAATTGATTTTATGTTTAATACAAAACATAGCATAATGTAATGAAAAGCAAGATTGTAATGATAAAGGAAAATAACACTAGTGCTAATTTTTTTCAATTTGAAGCATTGGATTAAAATGAATTAGGTTATATTCCAACATGTTTATATTGAATTTCTTTTTTCTCCAATTGGTTTCTTTTTATTAATGGGGGAGTGTTGCATTTGTATAAGGTTTCCCTATTATATTCAATTGTTTTGAGATGCTTTTAATATGAAGTTTTTATGTTTTCTTTTTGATGTATACATGTTATGCTTTTATGCTGAATTTGATAATTGGTGCTGTATGTGCAAAGCAAATGTAATTTCCCAGCTTTTATTTTTTAAAGCCCTGGGAAGCAACATAATAAAGTAGAAATAGTATCAAGACAAGAGTTAGAATACCTGGATTCTAAAATTTAAATTAAATTAGGATCTAGTGACATTATAGGTGTTCCTTGATCTTCTGATGACCTGATTCCTCAAAAGAAAAATAAAATAATCTATAAATTGTTTCTAATTCTAAAACTCTATCAATCCTATTTTTAAAATTGTAATTAGTTGAACTCTGTAAGGTCACAAAAATCCCTATTAAGAAACTAAAATAAAATTTTATCCTATCTTAAAAATACTCTGATCTTTTTGTATATGCTGACATGAATTCTAATTATTTTTGAGCCCCTAAAAAATATTTAACATCACAGTTTATGTTTTATTATTGACTTTCAGATAATTAACATTTTACTGATAGATATGAACAAATCTACTCTAACAGAGATAGTCATTAGTTTATTTCTCTCTTTTCAGTATCAATAAAAAGTATCGATTTACCAATAACAATGAATTAATTGCCTGAAATAAATGAAACGTAAGCAGCAAAAGTGAACCTTTTAGTATAACTCTTCTTGTAAACATTGACTTAGTTCAAAGGGAGCTTATCTTTAAAAAAAAAAAGCGCTAATTCATGTCTATTGGTATAGATATAATCTTTTGTTCCTTGAAAATAGATCCTACTATACTCCAGACACTATGCCACTTGGTGCAGATATTAACACAAATAGCAGGTGATCATTGTCCTCATGGAGTTTATTTTAAAGAGAACAAAGTGAGACAAAGGCACACAAGCAAAGAACTACAATACAAAGGGGATGGCATCTGACTCAGCATGGAGGTGTCACGGAAGGTGTTGTTTTGCTTAGGTTTTGAAGTGTGGGTAGGAGATGGCCCATGTTGAGAGTGGGAACTGGGAATTAAAAAGATGAGGAGGTCTCTGCAAATCTACATGGATGGGAAGTAGCATGCTGATGTGGGAAACAACTAAAAAGTTCCAGAATGCATGGTTTATAAGGCGTGAGTCAGAGAGGGCTAGACCAGTAGCCAGATCAAGGATATCTCAGATGTTATAGTCATGAATTAGTGCATTGACCTGCAGGCCATGGGAGTCACTGAAGGTTTCAGTCAGGTAAGTGAGCTGATCAGAACAGTCCTTTAGATAGGCCGCTCTTTTGGCTGTAAGGGGGACACGTTTGAAGTAGGGCTATAGCTAAAAATATACAGACACTTCCTCTTTTCTACAGCCCTGCTGGCATCTGTTGTATTTTGACTTTTTAATAATAGCCATTCCAACCGGTATGAAATGGTATCTCATTGTGTTTTGATTTGCAATTTTCTGATGATTAGTGATTCTAATCATTTTTTTTTTGTATTTGTTGGCCATTTGTATGTGCTCTTTTGAGATGAGTTTGTTCATGTCCTTTGCCCATTTTTTAATTGGGTTATTTTTTTTCTAATTGATTTAAGTTCCCTGTAGATTCTGGATACTAAAAAACAAACAAAATCCAGAAGTAAATAAATTCTCAGGACACACACACCCACACCCACACCCACAGAGAGAGAGAGAGAGAGAGAGCGCCTAGGTAAGAGGCCACCAACCACCAGGGTCTAAACTGGGAACACTTTCTAGTACAGAATGAATGGAAAGGATTCATGAAATATCTAGAAAGTAACGTTAATGAGATTTACATGTATGGAGTGAATGAGGAGAAACAGGGATCATTCAGGATTCTGGTAGGGATAACAGGGGGAGCCATTAGTTGAAATTTTGAAGTGGGAGAAGGAGAGGCAGTTTTAGGGAGAAAGATGAGTTGTTTTTTAGGTATTTCAAACCCTTGAAGCTTCTATGGGACATCGAAGTGGAAATAACAGTCTGTGGGTTGGGACAATAAAGAAAGAAATTGGTTGAAGACTAGGGGAAGAGTATAGAGCAAAGAAATATTTAAGATAATAAACATAGAGAGATAGCTGAAAATGTGGGACTGGATTACAAAGGAAGAGTGATTTAGTTATGAAGCCCAAGGGCTGACAGGAATGGGTGACTACTCGAGGAGTTCATATGCATCTGTTATTGTATGAATAAAAAAAATTATCTGTTCCTTCCTAAAGATATCTTCAACCTGTTTTTGGATACATATGGGCACTGCTTTTCATTCTCTTAGCCCCATTTCTTATTTTAGCCTCTGCTGTAGCAATCAGTTCTGCACAGGCTTTGACCCAGGCTTTGACTAGTTGGTGCAGGTGTGATATGACACTTACCTGGAATGGCCCACAGTTTGTGGCTGCTCTCACTTAAGCAGGTGGGATGCTCATGTAGGTGTAACCTAGAAGCTTGGTAGAGTTTATGCCCATGGGGCAACCTGTGACCACTCAAAAATAAAGCCCTTTCCTCCTCCCAGATTGAGGAGTCTTGCATTATGTAATAAAACTCCTTAGAAGGCCTATTAGGTTCCAATACAGCATTAGGCAACTTGATAAGGTATCCCATCATCAGCCTTCCTTTCTTCCCTCATTCCTCTGCCTCTCACTCTTTCTTCCTAAGTTAACTTCTTAGATAAAATGCCAACTTTCTATATTTTGTTTCACATCAGGGAAAATAATTGTATATCCCATTTCAAAAGCACATAAAAAGGTTACTGTATAGAAAATTTGTCTTTAATAGATTAAGGTGTAATTTTCCAAATACTTTAAAATTTTATTTCAGATACGTTTTTCATTTTTATAAGCTTCATCTAAAAGCAGAGTTCACCTAAGAATATACCTAAGAGCATATTACATAAAATATATTTTATATTTCAGTAGTTTAGCTAGGATTCTTTCAAAATTGAGAGGATCTACAAATATTTCTAACACATTAGTTTTCAGTCTTAAGGCTGAGTCAAGAACAAAGCTCCTAAACTTTGCATTGGTGATTGAGAACATTTTAAAATTGTTATTTAATTCATTAATTTATTTTTAAAAAATTTTCACATTGTAATCATATAGATTTATAGGATACAATTTGATGTTTCAATGAATATGTATGTTGTCTAATGATCCAATAAGGATACTTAGTGTATTAATTACCTCATGCATTTATCATTTCTTTTTCATAAGAAATTTCAAAATCCTTTCTTCTAGATACTTTGTAATATACAATATTTTACTTTTAACTATAGTCACCCTGCTTTGCAAAGAACACTTCAACTTATTCTTCCTATATAATTGTGATTTCATAACTGTTAACCAACCTATCTCCATTTTGCCCTCCCCACTTCTTCCTCGCTGTTTGGTAACCACTATTCTACTCTACTTCTCTATTAACATTTTTCTTTAAGATTCCACATATGAGAGAGATCATGCGGTATTTGCTTTCTGTGTCTGGCTTATTTCACCTAACATTGTATCCTACAGGGTCATCCATGTTGTTGCAACTGGCAGAATTTCATTCTTTTTTTATTGCTGAATAGTATTTCATTGTGTGTGTGTCCATATATATATATATTATATATAATAATATGTATAATTATAATTACACATAAAATTATATATAATTATAATTAATTTTATGTATAATTATAATTACACATAAAATTATATATAATTATAATTATAATTATATATAATTATATATAATAATAATATATATTATATGTAATATATAATATACATAACGTATATTATATATAATATACATAACGTATATTATATATATTGTACATGATATATATTATATATTGTACATGATATATATTATATATATTATACATGATATATATTATACATAATATACATGATATTTATTATGTATATTATACATAATATATATTATGTATAATATACATAATATATATTATATATATATAATTCACTTCTTTGTTTTTAGACACATAGGTTGATTCCATATCTGATTATTAGAAATAGTGCTACAGTAAACATAAGAGTGCAGATATTTTTCAAACACAATGATTTCATTTCCTATGGATATATACCCAGTAGTGGGATTGCTGGGTTATGTGATCGAATAATTGTTTTTTTGTTTTTTTTTATTTTTTAGCGAACTTCCATAAAGTTTTGCTTAATTGTTGTACTAGTTTACAACTCCATCAACAGTGTGTAAGTGTTCCCTTTTCTCCACTTCCTTGCCAACTCTTGTTATCTTTTCCCTTTTTGGTAATAGCCATTCTAATGGGTGAACTGGTATCTCATTGTGGTTTTGATTTGCATTTCCCTGATGGTTAGTGATGTTGAACATGATTTTATTATATATTCGTCTTGACCATTTCTATATTTTCTCTTGTGGCATGTCTTTTAGTTTATTTTGTCCTTTTTTTTTTTTTTGAGAAGGAGTCTTGCTCTGTTGCCCAAGCTGGAGTACAGTGGTGCAATCGGGGCTCACGGCAACCTCCATCTCCCTCTTTCAAGCAATTCCCCTGCCTCAGCCTGCTGAGTAGCCGGGGTTACAGGCACACGCCATCATGTTTGGCTAAATTTTTGTATTTTTAGTAGAGAAATGATTTCACCATATTGGTCAGGCTGGTCTCAAACTCCTGACCTCAGGCAATCCACCTGCCTCAGCCTCCCAGTTTTGCCCATTTTTAAATAAGTTTCTTATGTTTTTGCTGTTGAGTTGTTTAAGTTTCTTATATAATCTGGGCATTAACTCCTTAGCAGATGTATAGTTTGCAAATATTGTATCCCATTCTGTAAGTTGTTTTTTCACTCTGTTAAGTTTCCTTTGCTGTGCAAAAGCATTTTAGTTTGATGAAACCCCATTTATCTATTTTTGCTTTTGTTGCCTGTGCTTTTGACGTCTCATTTAAAAAATCCTTGTACAACCCAAAGTTATAGAGAATTTCCCACATGTTATCTTCTAGTAGTTTTTCATAGTTTTCAATCTTACCTTTAGGTCTTTAATCGCATTTGAGTTGATTTTGTATAAGGTAAAAGATAGGGGTCTGATTTCATTATCCCACATATAGATATCCAATCTTCTCAGTACCATTTAATGAAGACACTGTCTTTACCCCTGTGTGTGCTCTTGACTCCTTTTTTGAAAATCAGTTGACTTTAGGTATGAGAATTTATTTCTGAGCTGTATATTCTCTTCCATTGGTCTATGTGTTTGCTTTATGGCAGTGCCATGCTGTTTTGCTTACTATGGCTTTGTAGTATATTTTGAAGTCAGGTAGTGTGGTGCCTCCAGCTTTGTTATTTTTGCACAGGATTGCTTTGGTTATTTGGGGTCTTTTCTGGTTTCATACAAATTTTAGGGTATTTTTTTCTATTTCTGTGAAGAATTTCATTGTTATTTTGATAGGGATTGCATTGAATCTGTAGGACATTTTGTTAGTATGGTCATTTCAATAGTATCAATTCTTCCATTCCATGAGTATATAGTGTCCATTTTTTGTGTATCGTAAATTTTTCCATCAGTGTGTTATAGTTTTCATTGAAGAGATCTTTCATGACCTTGATTAAATTTATCTGCAGATTTCTTGGTAGCTATTGTAAATGGAATTCCTTTCTTGATGACTTTTTCAGATAGTTCACTATTAGTGTATAGAAACACCACTGAATTTTCTGTGTTGATTTTGTATACTACAACTTTACTGAATTTATTTATGATTTCTAGTAGTTTTTGGTCAAGTCTTTAGGGTTCTCACTCTATATAAGTATATATAGAAAGAACCCTAAAGAGAGAGAGATCATATATATCTATATGATCATATATATAGATGTATACATATGTATGTGAGATCACATTTTCTACAAACAGAAACAATCTGACTTCCTTCTTTCCAGTTTGGATCCCTCTTATTTATTTCTTTTGTCTAATTGCTCTGGCTCTGACCTCCAGTACTATGCTAAATAGAAGTGGTAGAAGTTGACATCCTTGTCTTCCTCCATATCATAGAGGAAAAGCATTTAACTATTCACCATAAATAAGATGTTAGCTGTGGGTTTGTCACATATGGCCTTTACTGCGTTGAGGTACACTCCTATACCTACTTTCTTGACAGTTTTTATCATAAACGAATGTTGACTTTTGTCAAGTGTTCTTTTTGCATCTGTTGAAATGATCACATGGTTTTTGTTTTTCTTTCTATTGTGGTGGTGTATCATATTTACTGATTTGTGCATGTTAAGCCATCCTTTCATCCCTGGGATGAATCCCACTTGATTATAGTGAATACTCTTTTTAGTGTGCTGTCGAAGTCAGTTCACTTGTATCTTGTTGAGAATTTTTGTATCTATGTTCTCCAGGAATATTGGCCTGTTATTTTCATTTTGTGCGTGTCTTTGTCTGGTTTTAGAATCAGGATATTGCGAGCCTCATAAGATGAGTATGGAAGTATTCCTTCCTCATTACTTTTGTGGAAAAGTTTGTGGAGAATTGGTAGTTATTCTTTAACTGTTTGGTAGAATTCAGCAGTGAAGACATCAGGTCCTGGGTGTTGGTTGTTGTTGTTGTTGTTTTGATGGAAGATGTTTTATTATGGATTCAATTTCCAAACTCATTATTGATGTGTTCAGATGTTATATTTCCTCACAATTTAATCTGGGTAGTTGTATGTGTGCAGAAATTTATTCATTTTATTCTACATTATCACATTTGTTGGCATATAGTTATGAGTAATGTCTTACAATCCCTTCTATTTCTGTGGTGTATCAGTTGTAATGTCTCCTTTTTCATCTTTTATTTATTTGAATTTTCTCTCCTTTTGTCTTAGTTTAGCTAAAGGTTTGTCAGTTTTACCTTTACACTTTGTCTTATTTATCTTTTGAAATATTTTTTAGTGTCTGTTTCCTTTATATCTGCTGTGAGCTTTATTATTTCCTTCCTTCTACCAATTTTGGGTTTAGTTTGTTTTTGATGTTCTAGTTACTTGAAGTGTATAATTTTGCTTTGTGATTTGAAAATCTTTCTTCATTTTTGGTGTAGGCTTTTATTGCTATAAATTTCCCTCTTAGAACTGCTTTTGCTACGTTCCATAGGTTTGGGTATGTTGGATTTTCATTCTTACTTGTCTCAGTGACTTTTGAAATTTTCCTATTAATGTCTTAATGAGACCTATTGATTTCTTGGGTGCATGCTATTTAATTTCCATGTTTTTATAAAATTTCCAAGGGCTTTCCTGTTGTTGATTTCTGGCTTTATATCACTGTAATCAGAAAAGATACTTCATATGATATCTGTCTTCTTAAGTTTGTTAAGACTTATTATGTGTCATAATGTATGATTGGTCCTAGAGAATGTTTGGTGTACAGTTGAGAATAATTTGTATTCTGCAGCTGTTGGATGATGTATTAGTCTGTTTTCATACTGCTGATAAAGACATACCCGAGACTGGGTAATTTACAGAGAAAAAGAGGTTTAGTGGACTCATAGTTCCACGTGGCTGGGGAGGTCTCCCAATCATGATGGAAGGCGAAAGGCACATCTTACATGGTAGCAAACAAAATAGAATTGAGAACCAAGTGAAAGGGTTCCCCCTTATAAAACCATCAGATCTTGTTAGACGTATTCACTACCACAAGAACAGTATGGGGGAAACCGCCCCCATGATTCAATTATCTCCCACTGGTTCCCTCCCACAACATGTATGAATTATGGGAGCTATAATCAAGATGAGATTTGGGTGGGGATATACAGCCAAACCATATCAGGTGAGATCTTCTTTACCTGCTAGGTCCATTTGGTCTATGGTATAGTTTGTGTCTGTCATTTTTTGGTTGATTTTCTCTTCATATAATCTGTCCATTTTTAAAGTGGAGTGTTGAAATTTCCTACTAATATTGTATTGCAGTCAATCTCTACCTTTAAATCTAATATTTGCTTTATATATCTGGTTGTTCTGGTGTTGGGTACATATATAGTTACACCTAAGTAATATATATGTTATGTCCTCTTATTGAATTGGGCCTTTTATCATTTCATTATACAGCGACATTCTTTTTTTATATAGTTTTTTTATTTAAAGCCTTTTAAAATATGACATGACTGTGGCTACTCCTGCTTGCTTTTCATTTGTTTGCATAAAATATATTTTTCCATCTCTTCACTTTCAGTCTATTTATCTTTAATAGTGAGGTAAGTATCATGTAGGCAGCATATAGGTGGGTTTTGCTATCTGAATCCATTCATCCACTTTATATCTTTTAACTAGAGTTTAATCCACTTCTATTGAAGTTTATTATTGATAAATTAGGACTTCCTTCTACCATTTCATTAGTTGTTTTTTAGATTACTTTTTCACTTCTTCCTTTCTTATTGTTTATCTCTCTAGTTTGGTGGTTTTCTGTGGTGCTAAGCTTTGTTTCTTTTCCCTTTTTTGGTGTGTGTGTGTGTATCTGCTGTAATTTATTTCTTTCTGGTTAGTGAAACTAACATACAGAGTCCTGTATTTGTAACAGACTATTTTACACTGATAACAACTTAACTTCTGTCACATAAAAATACTCTTGACTTCTCCCCCCCCCACACACACAATTTATATTTTTGTTACGTTACATTGCATCTTTATGAATGGTAGACTCAATGGAACATAGGATCTATGTCACAACTAAATCAATTATTTAATGGCAGCATTAAAGCAGGCCAAAGAATGTGAAAAACTGGTGTGGGTGTATTTAACTTTTTAAAAACTATGTTTCATAAGGTTTTCATTAAAAAGTCTTTATCAGTTTGCTAATGCCTAATTTTTACAACCAGCCACCATAGATTTTACAGGATAAATATATTATTTCAGTGGTAATTGAAGCAGAATTTTTGTTGCTCTTCTTACCCTTAGAGATTGTGTATTGTCCTCAGACGTAATTCTTTGATTTTTTTTTCTTTTCATGTTGTTACACATAGTTACCAACAATCAACGTGAGAATAACCTTTGAATATTTTCAAGCATTAAGATTTGTTTATACAGCTGCACAATTAGACAACAAACACTCTTGGGTCTTTACCTCTCAGCATACACCTGATTATTAACTTAAAGGTATGATGGGAAAAGTATCAATTTTTCTTGGTCACCTAGATTTAGAAATATGTAATAACTATAAGCTTGGGTCTGCTTCTTCAGAAGCCTAGGAAGTGGAGTGATGGTTCTCTGAAGAGGCTGGAAACAAAGTATGTGTTTCCAGAAGGCTTAATAGAATATGTTGAGACATAGGCCATTAACACAAAAGTGAAAGAAATGCAAAAAATGTATGAAAGTAAGGATTTGAGAAGGGAAATTTTATTTTTCAGTCTAAGATTCCTATGAATTATATGAAAGTAAATGTCCTATCCTTAAAATTAGCCAAAGGAAGCACTTTACTTATCAATATGATATGACTTTTCATACTCTTATCTAAAGATATCCTAAACTAAGATCCAGTTTTCTAAGAAAAGACTTTTTACTCATGCTTTAAAGCATGCTAGATGATTCCTACCACATCACATAATGTTGTTTACATGTATGATTTAAACTGCATTTATTCTTCAACTCACTGGTTCCTTAGGCTTCTTATCTTTCCTTGCACGCTTAGATAATTTTATGTAAAATTGATTTTTAGAAGTTTAGTTGCTGGGCGTAGTGGCTGTCACCTGTAAACCCAGTACTTTGGGAATTCAAGGCAGGTGGATTGCTTGAGTCTTGGAGTTTGAGGCCTGCCTGGGAAAGATGACAAACCCCATTTGTACAAAAATAAAAATATTAGCTGGATATGGTGGCACATGCCTGTGGTCCCAGCTACTCCAAGGCTGAGGTGGGAGGATGACTTGAGTCCGAGAGGCAGAGGTGTGAGCCAAGATCATGCCCTGCTCTTCAGCCTGGGCAAAGAAGCCAGACCCTGTTTCAAAAAAAAAAATCTAGTGAGATTTGATTTCTATTTCTATGTGATTCAAAACTAGGAGAGCTTCAAGGCTAATGACTATTAAAAAATGGCCATTGCTACTTGCATTTTCTATGAAGCCAGCATACACAGCAACGTGCAACCTAAAAACCAAGCTATTTAATATGTAGCTTAGATTTCAGGTTTGATTGTCTTTGAGGTTTGATTATTGCAGAGATCAATTGCCAGACCAAATATAGACTAATTCTGTATTTGGTCTTTTTATCATATGAAACATCCCAGCCTTGGGTATAAATTAAGAGCAAGTACGGATGTTTATACCGATAGCGGTGTAGATATTTCCATGTTTATACAGATAGCGGTGTAGATATTTTCATGTCTATACAGATAGCGGTGTGGATGTTTCCATGTTTATACAGATAGTGGTGTAGATATTTCCATGTTTATAGAGATAGCGGTGTAGATATTTCCATGTTTCTACAGATAGCGTGGTAGACATTTCCATGTTTATAGAGACAGCGGTGTAGATATTTCTATATTTATAGAGATAGCGGTGTAGTTATTTCCATGTTTATACAGATAGCGGTGTAGATATTTCCATGTTTATACAGGTAGCAGTGTAGATATTTCCATGTTTGTACAGGTAGCGGTGAAGATATTTCCATATTTATACAGGTAGCGGTGCAGATATGTGAATTCATTAAACCTCTTTTTCTTTATAAATTACCCAGTCTTGGGTATGTCTTTATCAGCAGCATGAAAATTGACTAATACACTCACTGTCCATGAATGATACTCTGTTAGCCCATTTGCATTGTTATAAAGAAATACCTGAGGCTGGGTAATTTATAAAGAAATGAGGTTTATTTGGCTCCTTGTTCTGAAGGCTGTACATGAAGCATAGTACTGGCACCTGCTTCCAGGGAGGGCCTCAGGAACCTTCCAATCATGGTGGAAGGTGAAGGGAAACCAGCATATCACATGGTGAGAGAGGAAGCAAGAGAGACAGGGAGGAGGTGTCAGTCTCTTTTAAACAACCAGATATCGCATGAACTCACAGGGTAAGAACTCATTCATTACCAAGAGGACAGCACCAAGCCATTCAGGAGGCATCTATCTCCAACATTGGGGATCACATTTTAACGTGAGATTTGAAGGGGACAAACATCCAAACTATGTCAGATACCAAAGCTGACAATGCTTAGGATCTTTAGCTGTTCCAGGTTCTGGGAAAAGGGAGAGAGTTAGCTTCCCTCGTCTATGCTGTGCTACTCCATATTATATTGGTAATTATTGTTCTCTAAAGGTTCTTAAAAGCAAATAAACAAATGCAAGGCAAAACATTTGAAATGGAAGGCAAAACACAAGAAATGCAAGGCAAATGCATTAAAAACTATTGAGTGTTAATATATAGATTTTATTTTATCTTTTTAATTTCTTTTGCTTAACCAAATAGATTATGTAGTTTTGATTAACTGGCCATGAAATAGCTCTGCCTACATAGAATTTCCCATGAATAATTGGTTGTGGAGACTTTTGTGTGTGACCCAAATCCTCCCTCAAAACTGAAGTTTGCCCAGCTATTGGGAGTGTTGGCAATTCATGCCTCTCAGCTGATTCTCTCTAGAATTTATTTTCAGGAGATCTAATTAATAACTTGTCAAGCTGATGTCCATCCTTGGGGACAACTCGTATCTGAAGAATGGTCAGTGAAAGGTATTAAAACTCCATACTCCTGCCTCAATTTAGGGCAACTCTGAAGGGTCACCCCAGCTTCTCAGCTCCCCCTTGAGATTAGCTGAGGTATTTGTTGTGACTGCCTCACATCTCAACTCCCTTTATCCAATTCAGCTTTTTTGCCACAGTTGTTGGTTCCTAGGATTTTACCCAGTTAAATGTTCTCTACACAAATCTCTATCTCAAATCTGCTTTACAGGGAATGTGGCCTCAGACAGGTTTTCATTAGGTTCTGGACATAACTCTCATTAGTCATTGATATGATTCGGCTGTGTCTCCGGCCGAATCTCACCTTGATTGTAATTATCCCCGCATGTCAAGGATGGAGTCAGGTGGAGATAATTGAATCATAGGGGCGGGTTCCCCCTACTGTTCTCCTGGTAGCGAATAAGTCTCACGAGATCTGATGCTTTTAAAATGGGAGTTTTCCTACACAAGCTTTCTTCTCTGCTACCATTTAAGATGTGCCTTTGCTTCTTTTTTGCCTTCTGCCGTGACTGTGAGGCCTCCCCAGCCATGTGGAATTGTGAGTTCATTAAACCTCTTTCCTTTATAAATTACCCGGTCTTGGGTAGGACTTTATTAGCAGCATGAGAACAAACTAGTACAGTCTGTTCTATAAGCCCAAGTCGGATCACAGAGTCCCGCTTTCTGTTTTTTTTTTTCTAGCCCATATTTCTACTAAAACTTGACTCATATAGACTTAAAACAAAATAATTAAGCATGGCTAATATTTATTTAATATTTTATACGTGTCAGGTACTGTATTTTGTAACTTATCTTTTAATAATCTTTCCAAATCTCTAAAAGGAGAATTCTGCTCTTTTATAGAGAAAATAAGGATGGCTCAATCTTTTGATTTTTATTACAAGCTTTATTTTGTATAACATATAATAAACTAAAAATATTGAAAGTTTAGAAACCATCAGCACACAATCGAGGTGATGGAAATATACTTCACCTCCAGTTTCCTGATGCCTCTTTATAATACATTTCTCTGGCCCCTCATTCCTGGCCCTTAAAAACCACCAAACTGCTTTCTGTCACTGGACAGTAATTTATACAGTCAAAAAATGTATATAAATACAATTTTACACTATGCACTTTTTTGTCTGACATTTTATGTTTTTTTCTCTGCATGTTTTACCTCTAGAGTCTGCCTTGTTTCACTTAGTATAATTATTTTGAGATTCATTCATGTTATAGTATGTATCCATAATTAATTCGGATAAAGCAAGTTAATTCATTAATGTATTGATTGATATTTAGACTGTTTCTAGTTTGGGCTATTATGAATACATGTGCTATGAACATTTGTGTTGATATCATTATATGAACACCTACTTTTATCTCTCTTGGGTAAATACCCAGGAGTGCAATGGCTGAGTCTTACGGCAGAAGTATGTTTAACATTTTAAGGGACTCTTGAACTGTTTTTCAAAGGTTACACTTTTTTGTATTCCCATCAGCAGTGTATGAGAGTTTCAGCTTCTCCACATCCAAGCCAGTGCTTGGCTATTATCAGTCATGCTAATCTTAGCTATTTAAAAATAGATAGTGGCGTCTCATTTTGGTTTTAATTTGCATTGCCCTAAGCATTAATTATGTTGAGAATATGTGCTTATTTACCAAACAAATGTCTACTTTGAAATGTCTGTTCCAGTCTTTCACCCAAGTTTTAAATGGGGTTGTTTGTTTTTCATTATTAAATTTTGAGCTTTTAAAATATATTTTTGATGCAAGCCTTTTATCAGATATATGAGTTGCAAATATTTTCTCCCAGCCTGCAGCTTGTCTTTTCAGTCTCTTAATAGATTCTTTTGAAGAGCAGATTCTTTTTTTTAAATTTGATGAGTTTTTCTTATCAATATATTATTATATAAATCATGCTGTGGGGTCATATCAAAGAAAGCTTTGCCTGACTCAAAGTCCCAAATGTTTTCACATCTTCCCTCTCCTCTCCTTTGGGAACTGAGATTACACGTAAATTCAGTTACTTGAAATGTACTGTCTACTATTGCTCTGTTCATGTTTTTTAAAAATTTATTTTCTCTCTATATTTTATTTTGAGAGGTGTCTATCTTTTCTTCTTTAATGACTAATGTGCTATCAGCCTACCATGTAGCTGGGACTACAGCCGCATGCTACTATGCCCCGCTAATTTTTGTATTTTTAGTAGAGATGGGATTTCACCATATTGGTCAGGCTGCTCCTGAACTCCTGACTTCGTGATCCACCTGCCTCGGCCTCGCAAAATGCTGAGATTACAGGCGTGAGCCACTGCGCCCAGCCTCCTTTAGTGTATCTTGCATGTCTCTATTTTAGAACATATAGAATACTGTTTCAATAAGCATTTTAATGTTCTTAACTGATAACTCTGGCACCTTGATTTACTCTGGATCAGTTCTGACTCAGTGATTTTTCTCCTTATTATGAGCCACGTTCTTCTGTCTTTTGTTGTTACTGTTGCGTCTCTGCTAAACTGTGTCTGGATGTCAGATATGGTGACTTTTATCTTATTGAGTGCTGGAAGTATATATAAATATTCTTGATCTTTGTATTGGTATGTATTTAAGTTTAGTTGGAAAGAGTTTGACTCTTTTTGGTCTTGCTTTAAAAATTCATTAGGTGGGATCAGACCAGTTCTCATTTTAGAGCTAATCACTCCCAACTAGTGAGGCAAGATCCTTCTGGGTATCCCTGGGAATCTTGAGGTGTTTCTGGGTTGGCTGATAAAATAAGCACTATTACTGGACCTTGGTGAGCATGTGTACTGTTACTTTTCATCTTATCTGTGTGTTGTTTCCCCAACCGTAGGTACTTTTCTCTAGGCCTGTCCTAACAATTACTTAGCTATGTACTTTAGGGGGACCCTTTGCAGAGCTCTGGAGTTCTCTTTCTGTGCAGCCCCTTCTTCTCGGAAACCTTGTCCTGAGAGCTCATGTCAACATGGTTTCTGTGGACTCTCAGCTCTGTCCCCTCAGCTCAGGGAGAACAATGGGCTCCTCTTGGGCTCTTCTCCTGGAGTAGTGGGCTGGAAAACTTTCTCCAGGCATAAATTAGGGCAGTTGATAGGCTCACCTTGTTTGAGACTGACTTTACAGGGTCTTGCAAACTTTTGTGGCATACATTTTGGCCATTTTTTTGGTTGTTTCAGGAGGGAGAGAAAGTCTAGTTCTTGTTACTCCATCATGGTCATTGCAGAAGTCAACCTAACTGATATTTATCAATACAGTCTGTTGCTACACATTGAACTTGCTTAAGATAATTTTTAGATGGCACAGAACTTTCTGTCCATTGAATGAGACTCTCTGCTTATTTTGCAAGTGCTCATTTGTATGGAGACATTTGTATGGAGAAACTTCAAAAAGTTTGTGGAAAAATGAAGTTAAAAGATAAACATTGAAAATGTGATCTTCGGTTTTCATCCCTAAAGAACTGATGGTCCTGGGAACTTAACAATGTCAATGCAGTCTCTTATACATTATTAACTTAAGAAAAATGGGTGCCCTTTCCACATTTGTTGAGATTGGGAAACAAAAAGAAGTCAGAAGGAGCCAAATCAGAGCTGTAAGGTGGATGCCTGACAATTTCCCATTGAGACTCTCACAAAATTGCCTTTGCTCGATGACAGGAATGAGCAGAAACATTGTGGTGTTAGAGGACTGTCTGCTAAAGCTTTCCCAGGTATTTTGCCCTAAAACTTTGGCTAACTTATTCAAAACACTCTCATGATATGCAGATATTATTGTTCTTTGACCTTCCACAAAGTCAACAAGCAAAATGCCTGGAATGTCCCCAAAAAACTGTTGCCGTGACCTTTGCTCTTGAGTGATCCCCCTTTGCTTTGACTGGACCACTTCCACCTTTGGTAGCCATTGCTTTGATTGTGTTTTGCCCTCAGGATCATACTGGGAAAGCCATGTTTTATCTTCTGTTACAATTCTTCAAAGAAATCCTTCAGGATCTTGACCCTAGTTCTTTAAAATTTCCATTGAGAGCTCTCCTCTTGTCTGCAGCTGATCTGAGCACAACACTTTTGGCACCCATGCAGTGGAAAGTTGGTTCAACTTTAATTTTTTAGTCAGAACTGTGTAAGCTGAACCAATTAAGATGTCTACGATGTTGGCTATTGTTTGTGCTGTTGATTATCAGTCCTCTTCAATTAGGGCACAAACAAGATTAATTTTTTTCCTTGAAAATTGATATGGATGATCTGTCCCTGTGGACTTCATCTTCCACATCATCTCGTTTCTTCTTTAAAAAAGCTGTCCGCTTGTGAACTACTGATTTCTTTGGTGCATTGTCCCCTCAAGCTTCTTGTAAAGCATCAGTGATTTCACCATTCTTTCACTCAAGCTTCATCATAATCTAATGTTTGTTCTTGCTTCAATTTTAGCAGAATTTACATTGCTCTGCTAGGGGCTCTTTTCAAACTAATGTCTACTCCTTCTTACTGTCTCAAACTAGATCCTGTTCAAACATGCTATAATAAATTAGTATGAGTTTATTTTGCTGCCAATATTGAAACCTTTGCATAGTTTTTTTCATAATATACATTTTCCATGAACTTTTTAAGGCCTCTCACGTATCCACAGCTAGAGTGCCTTACCTATTCTGACTTCAGTCAATTATTCAAGACCTTTCCTTGTCAGTGACACATTAGAAAGGTAGAGTATTGAAAAATAAGAGTAGCTTCTGCTGATTAAGAAATACTATATCTTTTTCTACTTCTTTCTTTTTTTTTTTTTTTTTTTTCTTGAGACAGCATCTTTCTCTGTCACCCAGGCTGGAGTGCAGTGGTGTGATCTCAGCTCACTGCAACCTCTGCCTCCCAGGGTCAAGTGATTCTCCTGCCTCAGCCTCCCGAGTAGCTGGGACTATAGGTGCCTGCCACCACACCCAGCTAATTTTTGTATTTTTAGTGGAGACAAGGTTTCACCATATTGGCCAGGCTGGTCTTGAACTCCTGACCTTGTGATCTGCCTGACTCGGCCTCCCAAAGCACTGGGATTACAGTCATGAGCAACTGTACCTAGCTTTCTACTTCTTTCTTATTATTTTCCTCCTCTCTCATTCCTATATTCTCTCCTTTCTCCTACTTTCCTCCCCACTCCCTGTTTCCTTCCTTTCATCTTTCCTATTTTCAGGACTTAATATTTCTTGAACCTCAGATATTATCATAGTATGTTATTTGTTTAATTTTCACATAACAATAATAGTTTAAATACAAATAATATTTATTTTCATCCCCATGTTATCAGTATAACAGTAAAGATGTGGAGAGGCCAGCTGGGCATGGTGGCTCAAGCCTGTAATCCCAGCACATTGGGAGGCCGAGGTGGGTGGATCACGAGGTCAGGAGATCGAGACCATCCTGGCTAACACGGTGAAACCCCATCTCTCCTAAAAAATAGAAAAAATTAGCTGGTCGTGGTGGCGCGTGCCTGTAGTCCCAGCTACTCGGGAGGCTGAGGCAGGAGAATAGTGTGAACCCGGGACGCAGAACTTGCAGTGAGTCAAGATCACGCCACTGCACTCCAGCCTTGGTGACAGAGCGAGACTCTGCCTCAAAAAAAAAAAATAAATAAATAAATGAAAATAAAATTAAAAAAAATGATGTGGAGAGGCCAAACCAATGGCTCTTATATCCACGTTATTTCTTCTAAATGATTTCACCTTAGTTTTGGTCTGCATCTCTAACCATAGCTAGTTGCAGTAGGACCTTCTATCTGGCCTTGCTGCTCTCATTTTTGGACCTCCTCACTGAAATCAAATTGATCTTTCTAAAATGCAAACCCGGTCTTAGTATTTTATTACTTAAAACCCATTGGTGGCTTTCCATGATTTATGGAATAAAGTCAAAATTCCTGTTTTTGCCCACGTTTCTGTGTGCCTCTCATCCCTACATTTACTGATTCCTGTGTGCCATAAATTGCCAGTTGTCCAGAGTTCATTCTCTTTTTGTACTTGGGAGGACTTCTGCATCCTGCAACTTTTCCCCTGAAACATGCTTGGAAAATACCTACTCATTTTTTTCAGATTCAGGTTAGTTTTTTACTTCAGTTTCTTTTCCTGAAGCTTATACTGACTGCTCCATATGGCTTTGGGGATTAGCTACTCATTCCTTTGTGCCCTTTTGTAGATACACATTTATCATGGAGTCTTTTTTTTTTTTTTTTGAGACAGAGTCTCACTCTGTCACCAGGCTGGAGTGCAGTGGTGTGATCTCAGCTCACTGCAACCTTTACCTTCCAGGTTCAATTGATTCTCTTGCCTCAGCCTCCCAAGTAACTAAAGCCATGCACCACCGTGCCCAGCTAATTTTTGTATTTTTAGTAGAGACGGGGTTTCACTATGTTGGCCAGGATGGTCTCGATCTCTTGACCTCGTGATCTGCCCACGTTGGCCTCCCAAAGTGCTGGGATTACAGGCATGAGCCACCACTCCCAATCAGTCATGCAGTCTTTATACTTACTTGTTTACTTGCCTGTGAGCTCACTGAATGCAGGGAATATTTCCTTGTTGCTCTAGCACCTACACCAGTACCTGGTATCCAGAAGCTGTATGCTAAATGTTTGTTGAGTGGCTGTTTGACTTAATGATTGTACTCCTAATTAGTAGATAGAAAGCCATGAACTTCCCAGTTCATCATTCTTTGTGCTCAATTCTGGTTTCTTTATTGTGTTCAAAAGAGTTCCTTAGTGACATAAAACTATGGAGCTAGTATGTCAGCTCATTTAAGCAATGATTGGTTTATGTATATAAGAGGCTTCAATAATTATATATTTTTATTTCAGTTTCAATAAATGATCAATTGATTAATTTTCTCTGTTTTGGCTTATTGTTCACATTTAATATCAAAAGTGTTTTACTTAAAATTATTCATGCCAATTATGACAGTTAGGTGAATATTACTTTGATTTACATTCCAGTAGTAGTTTTGGTTGAACCCTGAATATGCTAAGACGTCACTTTTCTTTTTTCTTATGAACAGGCTACTGTGTTTACATATATTATTAAAATCTTCTTTGAAAATACGAAGTGTTACATTTCTTATATTTAGTTCTCTGTGCTTCAGAATTCCTGTGATACTTGCACTTAAGTCCTTCTGAGCAGTTGATGTTAATATTTATGTGGTTAATTTCATGAAACATGGTGGTTTTCATTTCTATCATTAATTTATACAGGAGATAGACTGTTTTCCAGGTGTAAGCCCAGTCATATAATTAGAAAATTTATAAGCAGAAGGGAGTTATTTGGTCTAACCCATTTATTCTACAGATAGAGAAATTAGAGTCCAGAAACTCTGTCTTCTTTAAAGTCTTACAGGTATTTAAGAAAAAAGAATAGACTTGAGGTTTCTGTGTTCTGAACCCAGTGATCTTGACACTGTAATGATCTTCATCCATATTATTCACAGAAGTAAATATAATCACATATTAAATAAGAAACACAAAGGAGATATTATACTGAAAAATGAAATAATATTATCTTAATTATTTTGATCAGATTCAATATATAGCAGCTTGAAGGCTAATAATTCCAATGATTCTCTGAATAAACCATTTTTCTAATAAGATTACAGGTTTTAGTAATCTAATTATTTTGACTGATGCAAATGTTACCCCGCCAGTCTGAAAAATGTGTTTATTTATATGTCATAAAGAATAATTTATTCCAAAAAGGCTAATTTTCAAAATATATGTATCTTCTGAAACTGTATCTATTTTTTTCCCACGTTTTCTAAATATAGTTTAGAGGGCGTTTGTAGATTTTCATGGTGCTGAAAAATTAAGGTATAATGGTCTCATGAAGGAGAATAATGTCATTTAGACATTGTAATTTTGGAGGATCACAATACTTTTTGGAATGTGGTTGTTGCAGCACTGGTCACTTATACTAATTATATAATAACATACTATACTAATGCAATAATATACCATATGAAATTATTAAATGGTAAATTTGTCTTAAATCCTCTAGAATACTGCAAAGAAATAGTTTATATAAGAAAGAGTACCATAGCAT
Source organism: Gorilla gorilla gorilla (assembly GCF_029281585.2). Classification (NCBI taxonomy): domain Eukaryota; kingdom Metazoa; phylum Chordata; class Mammalia; order Primates; family Hominidae; genus Gorilla; species Gorilla gorilla. The sequence goes on along the minus strand of NC_073227.2, from coordinate 3,701,166 downwards.
ATGTGAACACAATGTTTCCTATTTTTTTCTTCTTTTTTATTTTTTTGAAGACAAGTTCTCACTCTGTTGCCCAGACTGGAGTTCAGTGCCATGTTCATAGTTCACTGCAACCTCAAACTCCCAAGCTCAAGTGATCCTCTTGATTCAGCCTCTGAAGTAGCTGTGCCTATAGGTGTGCACCACCACACTGGCTAATTTTTAAAATTTTTTATAGATATGTTGCCCAAGCTGGTCTCAAATTCTTGAGCTCAAGAGATCTTCTCACCTTGGCCTCCCAGAGTGTTGGGATTACAGGCATGAGCCACCATACTCAGCCAATATTTCTTTTCTAAAAGACATTTTCTAACATACTTCTCATTTTAACTAACATAATATTCAAAGTGTAGATCTGAGAAAGAGATAGTGCCTGCAGATCTGGGATCCTACATGCTAATATTATGGGATGCATTCAGATTTGATCAGCAGATATTCCATTTATTCTAGAACACCACCAGCAGAAGAATGTAATTACGTCTATCACTAAAACTTTGTGTCAATACAGACTACTGTATTTGTTATCATAGATGGTCCTTGGATGGCAGCCTTAAGCAATTTTAAACCTAGACAGGTGATGTACTTTTTCTTCTTGGATAATTTTCATTGTTTTATCTAATTTGGTTGTAACTAATGTGTTTAATATGGCTTGCTTGTTTTTTAAAAAGTTGTTCAGTATCCTTAGAACTCAGTGCTGATTTCTTTTTCTAGCAGGCCTTTTATATAGGACATCTCACTTTCTCCTGGCTCTCTACTACTAGCATGAGGTCTCTGAAAAAATCAAGACAGCCAAATAATTTGTTATAGAATAGCCTATGTAGAGGGACAGGGGAGGAGTCATATTCCAAGAGGGAAAGACCTTTGAGCCAGGCTCAATTTGTAGAGGCTGTTGAATGAAAATGAGAGAGAGAGAATGCACACTTTATTGCACTATTAAAGCAAAATTCTGACAATAACTTCTAAAAATGATTCCACTCTTATACACTGAGAATATGACAGACCTTCCAAAAGTATAATTTCTTACATGAACGTCCAGGTATATAAGGAAAAATAACTATTTCATACCAATATCTTCAGCCGCCTTTATTGTTGGTTCACCACATAGATTTTTATCAGAATCGCAGAACATTAATTTTTTAAATTAGCTACCATTACAACTAGCTTGAGAAGAACTTTCTTTTTAATAATTCGACCCAGATGCATTCTAGATACTCCAGTGTTACGAATCGATGGCTTCATGAGGAGCCGCTGTTGACTCATGCTATCTCTGGACACGCTGACAGGAAATGTTTTCTTACACCTGTTTTCCTCCTGCTTTTCCTTGGTAGGACTTAGTTCCTTGGCATAGTTCAGTATCAATGGCAGTCATAGAGAAGTGTTACAAAAACCCAGCTTATTCCAACTTGTGAATTATTTGGCACCCAGGAACCAGGTCTTACAATCTTCAACCCACTTTTTCCTAACATGGCCCCTTTTCTGAAATGTTTATTTATATATGATGTAGGCCTGGGGAAAGGACATGGACTTTCAAAGAAAATATTCTGCAATAGATCTCTCAACTCCAGAGAACCTTCTGACTAAATCTGAAAGAATTCCACTGTGCTCTGATAACATCCTTTAATAATGAAGGAAAAGATATTTTTCCCCCAGGAGGATTTTGTAGTGAAAGAGATGGCATAATTTTTTTTAAATGTTGTTCATAATCTAATTTGTTTTTTCATTTGTGGGGTGTGTCTTAAATCCTAAATGGTACATCCTTTTTAAAATACTTCTAGTAATAAAATGTTTCTGAAGTTATGTTGTAAATATCATTGGACTATGTTTAATAATGTTAAGTTGATCCCACTTCCCCTGAAATTATATACATAAATGCTGAAAGTATAAATTTACATATACAACTTCATGGAACATTTTTCTTCCAAGTGTGCATTTGCTAGAATTTGCATTGAAAGGTTTTGGAAGGAGCCTGTTGGTATGAATCCTGTGTTAGCAACACTCAGATTTGTTGCATACTGAACAGCATGCTAAATCTCACTTCACAATCTTAGATTTCTCATCTACCATCTTGAGCTGAATTTAAAATATAACTGCAGTTTATTATGTCACCTGTTCGTCAAACACTGATGCAAAGCTTAGTTTTCAGTGTGAAGAACCCATGACTAGAGAAGGGAAGAAGAAAGGGTCAAGCAGACCTCATTAAAGAGTGTATGGGCAAGAAAACACATCAGATGTCTTGATAGGTTTTTTAAAGTCCTGTTAGACTTGTCATGATTTCCAAAACACTAAATGCCATCTAGTATTTTGGACCCTCCAAAATTACAGTAGAATATTATTATGGGTCATCTTAATTGGAAATATACAGGAAAATCCTGATGATTAATGTAGACTAGTGATAGCTCTCACACATTTATATAACCTATGTTGAAAAGAAAGAAGAAAGGCAGGAAGGAAAGAAGGAAAAAGAGCGGAGAGAGAGAAACAAGAAAACACGTGGATTTGTGGAAATGAAAATTTTTAAATTACTAATTTGCAAGAATGGGTAAGAAAAATACCGAGTATGAACATAAGTGCTTTCAATTCCGTTTGTCTCTTAATCCTTCTCAGTCCGTGGCCAGTTTTGAAACTTGGTGTAACTTCCTTCCTTTATTCCTCCCTCCCTTGCTCCCTCCATCCCTTCTTGCCAGCCTCCTTCCCTTCCTCTCTCCTTGAGTTTCCTTCTTCTTTCTTGTTCCCTCCCTCCCTCCCTCTCTCTTTTTTTCCCTTAGTTTCCCCGGAAGCACATATACCAGCCATTTGAATGCTTTCTGCTCATAGATACTGCCAAGCCCCCTCACCCAGACTGCTGACTAGATTTGGTAGAATGGAATGAGAAACATAGACTTTGTGTCTGTGGCGGCCACCTCTGATGTTGCAGATTTTTGCCGTGATTATGCACTCCAGCCGAGGGACGCTAGAGAGGTTGAAATTTCAACGGTGGGATTTGCCATTTTGGAATTTGCAGTAATGTACTGGATATGCTAACAGCAGCCTGGCTAGCCGCCACTTCACAAGGAAGTATTTAAATATACACGTGTAATATGAAGAAAATTGCATTAGATCATAAGGGATGAATTATTTTGTAAATGACTATACCATCAAATACCATACCTGATATCAATCATCTTCATCAGACAGTATCTGTGTATGTAAGTAGATAAACAAAAAAGCAGGAGTTTATTTCTCTCTAATGTATCCTTGACACTCTAGCGGTGACCTCTGAAATGTCTCTTCTGATCCAGACTTGTTTGAATCATGTGCAACATTTTAGATTTGTCTTTTCTCTGCAAGTTTTTTTTTGTTAAGTACCATAACATATTGAACCAAATAGTTTTGCTTGCTTTCTATTGATGACACATGATTTTGGCTTTTATCTTCAGTGGAAAATCAATGTGTCACATGGCGTTCACTAAGAAAAAGGCATGGGGCCTCTTTGTAATTCTTTGTCAGATGGTTGCTTTATCTTGATTTATGCCTTCAAACTTTTTCCCATTCAGCAGAAAATATTGTGTCGCTATCTGTGAGAGCAAAGCGATCTATACCAATTTATGCTCTAAGTGTAGCCTCCTTCCAGAACTGCTTATGGAACATATCAACTCACTATAGATTAGGGACATAATGGATTCTTCTTTCTTAAAAGTGGCAGATTGACAATTTTAGTTCATATACAAGCTTTTATATTAACATTAAAACAATATTTCTATGTAAAGTAAAATATTGTAGTTGATTATTATTCGAGGGCCTCCCAGAATTTCAAGGTCTGAAAATAAATTCAATGTTCCTGGTGGTAACAAAATTGCTCCTACTTCCTTGTATCAGGACTGCCATTTGGAACTGCTGGGGAAGCTCTTTTCAGAAATTATTTTCAAAACAGCATTGTTGCCTTTTGCCAAACTGAAATCTGGTTGTAAACTTTTGAAAACTAGTTCCTTGGAATGGAATTCAAGTTGTCTTCTAAGCAGTTTTTTTTAACTCAAACATACATTCTATCTTGCTTTATTATGTCACTATTTGTGTACGAAACATATTTCTATTTTTACCATTTTCAATTTATTTACATTTACATTTACATTTGTGTGTATATATATACACACATACATACACTTTAAGTTCTGGGATACATATGCAGAACTTGCAGTTTTGTGAAATAGGTATACATGTGCTGTCGTGGTTTGCTGCACCCATCAACCCGTCATCTACATTAAGTATTTCTCCTAATGCTATCCCTCCTCTTTCCTTCCTACCCACTGACAGGCCCCAGTGTGTGATGTTCCCCTCCCTGTGTCTATGTGTTCTCTTTGTTCAACTCCCACTTATGAGTGAGAACATGTGGTGTTTGGTTTTCTGTTCTTGTGATAGTTTGCTGAGAATGATGGTTTCCAGCTTCATCCATGTCTCTGCAAAAGACATTAATCCATCCTTTTTTATAGCTGCATAGTATTCCATGGTGTATATGTGCCACATATTCTTTATCCAGTCTATCATTGATGGGCATTTGGGTTGGTTCCTAGTCTTTGCTATTGTGAATAGTGCTGCAATAAACATATGTGTGAATGTGTCTTTATAGTAGAATGATTTATAATCCTTTGGATGTGTACCTAGTAATGAGACTGTTAGGTCAAATGGTATTTCTAGTTCTGGATCCTTGAGGAATTGCTACACTGTCTTCCACAATGGTTGAACTAATTTACACTCCCACCAACAGTGTAAAAGCATTCCTATTTCTCCACATCCTCTCTAGCACCTGTTGTTTCCTGACTTTTTAATGATTGCCATTCTAACTGGCGCGAGATGGTATCTCATTGGACCAGGGGTGATGAGCTTTTTTTTTTTTTTCTTCGAGACAGCCTCACTCTGTCACCCAGGGTGGAGTGCAGTGGCACAATTTCGGCTCACTGCAACCTCCACCTAATGGGTTCAAGCAATTCTCCTGCCTTAGCCTCTTGAGTAGCTGGGATTACAGATATATACCACCACGCCTGGCTAAAGTTTTTTTTGTGTGTTTTTGGTAGAGACAGAGTTTCACCGTAGTGGCCAGGCAAGTCTCAAACTCCCGACCTTGTGATCCACTCGCCTTGGCCTCCCAAAGTGATGGGATTACAGGCGTGAGCCACCACGCCCAGCCTATGATGAGCTTTTTTTCATGTGTTTATTGGCCGCATAAATGTCTTCTTTTGAGAAGTGTCTGTTCATATCCTTTTCCCACTTTTTGATGGGGTTGTTTTTTTCTTGTAAATTTGTTTAAGTTCCTTGTAGATTCTGGATATTAGCCCTTTGTTAGATGGATAGATTGCAAAAATTTTCTCCCACTCTGTAGGTTGTGTGTTCACTCCGATGATAGTGTCTTTTGCTGTGCAGAAGCTATCTTTAGTTTAATTAGATCCCGTTTCTCAATTTTGGCTTTTGTTGCCACTGCTTTTGGTGTTTTAGTCATGAAGTCTTTGCCTATGCCTATGTTCTGAATGGTATTGGCTAGGTTTTCTTCTAGAGTTTTTATGGTTTTAGATCTTATGTTTAAGTCTTTAATCCATCTTGAGTTAATTATTTTATAAGGTGTAAGGAAGGGGTCCAGTTTCAGCTTTCTTCATATGGCTAGCCAGTTTTCCCATCACCATTGATTAAATAGTCAATCTTTCCCCATTGTTTGTTTCCGTCAGGTGTGTCAGAGATATGTTGTATATTTCATGGTACAATGCCTTCTGTCAATGGGGAAAAATAACAAGCATATATGGGATGAATGAAGTCTGCTATGATTAAGGTTGAGAATATTTACTGATCCTTGAGTTCAGTCTCCAGGAATGTTGGAAATAGAGAATGGAGATAATGGAGATAAAGAAAAGTTCTGAAAATGACACTTCCCATAGTGTCAAAATTGTGATCTATTGGAGAATTCTGTGATACATCAAAATCTCTGTTTATACTGATGTTTGTTATTGTGTATGAGCATATCTTTATCAGGTGTAGGCTATTTCTATACTTTCATGTCTTTAAATCAATGTTTCTATTCACATATGTATATGTGCAAATAGAAGCATGTTAATATTATATATATATTTTTTCTGTCATTACCATGATTGCTATGATTATCATTAGCATGTATTATTAGTGTGACCGAAGTATCATCAGTATCAGTTTCTTTCTAACTGCAGTGCTCCTGTAATGCTTCATTTCTACAGAGCCAACCTACACCCACCGTTTCCCTGACTATAACTTTACCTAAAGTATAAGCCCTTATAAAGCCATGAAAGCCTACCAAGAATTGTCAAAGAAGCTAGGCAGCAGCCAGGCTCTGCCTTAGGAAAAGACTTTACTTTTTATTATCATGTGCAGTACTTAACTACTCGTTTTGACCTCTAAGATTTTGCTCTCCTATATTTCTATCCCCTGGCTTTCTGATATTTCATGTGATTATATTTGAAATTTTAACCTTGCTTTTCTTTTTGGAATCTCTGATATCTCTGCTGCCACAGGTAATGACAGGTTCCTCTCTAACTGTTGGTGTTATCCCTGGTCAGATTATTACTGATGACAGAAGTAGATGTTTTACGTGGATTCTCTCGATATCAGAAACAAATACAGATATCACAACTCAAAAATGACAGACTGATAACCATTATGAACTTAGATGCAACATTCTTAATACAATATTAGCAAAGTGAGTCTAGGAATATTTAAAAATGATAATGTGTTTTAACCAAGTGGGGCTTATCTCAAGTTGGTTTCAACAACTGAATATCTACCATGCTGACAGAAAAAAGAAAAATCACGTGACACTCTCAATAGATGCAAAAAAGGAATTTACAAAATGTAACACATTTTTTAAATTAAAAACTCCCAGCAAACTGAGGATAGAAAAGTACATTTTCAAACTGATTATGTGTTTACAGAAAATCTATAGCAAACATCTTACTTAAAATGGTGAAAGCCTTAATACTTTCTACATAAGATTATGAAAAATGCAATGATGTCCTCTCTCCCTAGTTCTTTAAAGTATTGCATTCAATATTAAATAAGTGGAAATATATACCAAGTTCATTGATAAATATTTAATACTTATGAGATGATAATTCTCCTGAAATTGATCTCTAGATTCAGTGGAATTGCCATGAAACCTTATAGGTCCTTTTGGATAAATTACAAAACTGATTCTAAAACAGGGAGAAAGAAAGAAGGGAAGGAAGGAGGAATGGACAGAAAGAAGAAAGAAATAAAGAGAAAAGAAAAGAAAATAAGAAATAAGTGACACCCAAGTTGGGAAGAAAGAAAAATACTATTCTCACATGATGTAAACATATACACAGAAAATCCTTAGGCATCTGCAGAAGTGTGCTAGAGGTATGAAGTGAATTTAACAAAGTTGTAGGATGAAAGATCAATAAATAAAATCAATTGTGTTTCTATACACAATCAACACCAATTAGAAAATAAAATTATGTAAGCAATTTAACTTATAATAGCCTCAAAAATAATAAAATAATTCAGAATAAATTTAATAAAAGGTATGCTGATCCAAAATTTCTAAATCACTAATACGAGAGATTGAATAGGTAGAAATATGTATCAAGTTCATTGGTAAATATACATGTCATACTTATTAGATGATAATTCTTCTGAAACTGATCTCCAGATTTGGCACAATCCCAATCAAACCTATAGGCCTTTTTGGAGAAATTACAAAGCTGATTCTAATTTTTTTTTTAAATATGGAAGTCCTAGAATAGCCAGAGCATGTTTTAGAAAGAAGAATAAAGTTGTAAAACTTTCCAAATTTCAAGACATATTGTAAAGCTACACTAACCAGTACAGTAAACTTACTGGCATGAAGAAGACATATATATCAGTGAAACAGAATAAATAATTTAGAAATATATCCAGCCTTACATGGCCAAAGTTGCCAAAATAATTCAATAAGGAAATCAATGTCTTTATAAAGATGGTACTAATAAAATTGGATATTAAATGGAGAATATGAACTTCAGAATTACCTCACACCATATCCTCAAGTTAACTCAACATGTATTTTATACATAATGTAAATATAAAAAGTATAAAGCTTACTGAATAGGAAAAATTTTTAATAATCTTACTATAGCTAAAAATTTTTTAGATAAGAAAAGGATGGATGAAAATGGAAAAGAATAGTAAGTTGGACTGCATGAAATTAAGACTTTTGCAATTTAAAACATAGCATCAAAAAATGAAAAGGCAAACCACAGATTGGGACAGAATAATTTTAAATATGTCTGATAAAGAACTTTCATCTAGAATGTACACATAACTAAAAAACTAAATAACAAAACACAAATAACTCATTTAACATAATATTTTGACCTAAATGGACCAAATATTTGTACAGATATTTTAATTTAAAAAGAGATGATGTCCAATACACAAATGAAAAGATACTTAACATTACCCGTCATCAGGGAAATGCAAGTTAAAACCACATTGAGGTACCACTGTACACCCACTGGAGTGGCTGACACGAGCAGAACTGACCATACCACATGATGTGAAGAATTGCTATTCACACCTGGCTAGTGGGACTTCAAAATGGTACAGACATTTTGGAAAGCAGTTTGGCAGTTTCTTTTAATGTTAAACTTAGTACTGATCATATAACCAAATAATTCCACTGCGACTCAAAATAAATAAAAACATATCCGTACCAAGCCTCATCCTTGAAGTTCATAGCAGATGTGTCCATCAACTTGTAAATGGATAAACCAGTTGTAGATGGAGTACCACTCAACAATAAAAAGGAGCAAACTGATACAACAGCAATATAAATGAATATCAAAAGCATTATGCTCAGTGAAAGAAGCTAGACATGAAAGACACCAATGTATCATTCCACTAATAGGATACTCTAGAAAATGCAAACTGTAGAAACAGAAGCAGATTAGTGGTTGCCTGTGTTCAGGAATGGAGAAAAGATCAAATGCAAAACAGCAAAAGAAAACATTTTGTGATGATGCAGATTTTCTGTATCTTGATCATGATTGTGGTCAAATGATGATATTCATCTGCCATAACCCATTAAATTGCACATTGAAAAGGGTGAATTTTACTGTGTGTACATTATACTTAAATGGAGCTGTAAATATGTTTGGAGCTTATCTGTGAACATTAGTTGCAGAGCAGGAGTTATTTTTATAGAGTGGAAATCTGCTAAGTGCCAACTTGAGAAGGGTTGAGAAAAATTAGAACCTTCTTCCAACACATTTCAGTTAGAACACTCTTAGGATGTCGTTACAGCTGTGCTCTATATTGGAGTCTCTGATGAAATCACATGTCTAACAATCTCAGCATGCCTTTAATCAACAGAATATACACGTGTTTTCTTTTTTTACTATAAAGGATATACCAAACAACTTTTTCAAGACTTTACTTCAAAAAGGCACGTAGTTTTGCAACATTTTTGGTAAGTCTTTAATTATTTCAAAATGAAAAATTGAAAATAAAATGCAATTATTTACTCAGGCCCCCCACAAAAAAGGCCTGTATGGGGAATGCATGTGGTGTGTGTGTGTGTGTGTGTGTGTGTGTGTGTAAGTGTGTGATTTGAAGAATTGAAAAAATTTTAGTGGGGTTTTGTAGCATCACTTTGATAGCATCCTGTAATTTTGAATTGTGTTAGAAATAAAAATAAAGTGAATACACTGATAAAAGAATTTGAAAAGAATTTGCATTATTGCCTAAATTATGTGTGGTTTCCACAGTGGCATGAATCGAGCATCTTTAACCTACATAACAATATATCAGAATGTATTAGGTAAAAAATAAGTAAACTAGTATAACAAAGTTAAATATTTCTAAAGGAAAATTATAGCTTTATTTTTTTTCCTGAACTGTTTTGAGGAGATATTTACACCAAAAGATATTATCATTGATCAATGAAACTTTTTCAGAATTTGCTTGTGTCCCACCAATATTTGATTACATAGTGCTTCTGTGAGTTCCATTTCATTAATTTAGCATTGACAGGAGAGAAGGCAATGGCTCTGCAGCCTCTCTTGATGTGGCATGATCCTGGTTCCGCTGGCTGATATCTATTAGAACCATGGCCTTAATCATGCCTTTCATGCTTCTAACTTGATTTGCATTTGTTGTGTAATCCAAATTTATTCTCTCGTTTAGTCGCTTCCACCCATAGAAAAGCAGGTCTTTTTCATTTCTCCTTCACCATTGCCCCCATTTTTTCTTTTTGTCCTCCCATGATGAAAAACAAGACAGAAACAAACTATAACAACAACAGACACCTTTTGTCTGTGGTCACCAATGCATTGTAGCACTAAACTTTGTTCAAAATCTCTAGATCTGACCTCTATATCTGCTGTTCCCAGAGTTTTTCAATGTATTCTCTAGACTGCTGTGACCCATTGACAGAACGTCTAGCTATATTTAATTGAAAGTTATTACTGTCTGATATGGCTTGGCTGTGTCTGCACCGAAATCTCATCTTGCACTGTAGCTCCCATAATTCACATGTTGTGGGAGGCACCCAGTGAGAGGTAAGTGGATCATGGGGGCAGTTTTCCCCACACTGTTCTAGTGGTAGTGAATAAGTCTCATGAGATCTGATGGTTTTATAAGGGGAAACCCCTTTCGCCTTTCACTTGGTTCTCATTTGCTAAATCATGCCTCTCAGCTGATTCTCTCTAGAATTTATTCTCAGGAGATCTAATTAATAACTTGTCAAGCTGATGTCCATCCTTGGGGACAACTCGTATCTGAAGAATGGCCAGTGAAAGGTATTAAAACTCCATACTCCTGCCTCAATTTAGGGCAACTCTGAAGGGTCACCCCAGCTTCTCAGCTCCCCCTTGAGATTAGCTGAGGTATTTGTTGTGACTGCCTCACATCTCAACTCCCTTTATCCAATTCAGTTTTTTCGCCACAGTTGTTGGTTCCTAGGATTTTACCCAGTTAAATGTTCTCTACACAAATCTCTATCTCAAATCTGCTTTACAGGGAATGTGGCCTCAGACAGGTTTTCATTAGGTTCTGGACATAACTCTCATTAGTCATTGATATGATTCGGCTGTGTCTCCGGCCGAATCTCACCTTGATTGTAATTATCCCTGCATGTCAAGGATGGAGTCAGGTGGAGATAATTGAATCATAGGGGCGGGTTCCCCCTACTGTTCTCCTGGTAGCGAATAAGTCTCACCAGATCTGATGCTTTTAAAATGGGAGTTTCCCTACACAAGCTTTCTTCTCTGCTACCATTTAAGATGTGCCTTTGCTTCTTTTTTGCCTTCTGCCGTGACTGTGAGGCCTCCCCAGCCATGTGGAATTGTGAGTTCATTAAACCTCTTTCCTTTATAAATTACCCGGTCTTGGGTAGGACTTTATTAGCAGCATGAGAACAAACTAGTACAGTCTGTTCTATAAGCCCAAGTCGGATCACAGAGTCCCGCTTTCTGTTTTTTTTTTCTAGCCCATATTTCTACTAAAACTTGACTCATATAGACTTAAAACAAAATAATTAAGCATGGCTAATATTTATTTAATATTTTATACGTGTCAGGTACTGTATTTTGTAACTTATCTTTTAATAATCTTTCCAAATCTCTAAAAGGAGAATTCTGCTTTTTTATAGAGAAAATAAGGATGGCTCTGAAAATGTTAGCATTAGGGGAAGTAGGGTGAGGGACATAGGGGGCACTTTGTGTTATTTGTGCATTTTACTATCAATCTAAAATCAGGTCAAAATAAAAATTAAAAAAATGAGTAGTAGAAGCAGGTTGTTAAGATTTTCAGTGTGACTCTAGAATTTTTTTGTTTGTTGTTTGTTTTGGAGTGTAGTGGTATTATCTCTGCTCACTGCAACCTCCACTTCCCAGGCTCAAGCAATTCTCCCCCTCAGTCTCCCAAGTAGCTCGGATTATAGGTGCCCCCCCCCCACACCCAGCTAATTTTTGTATTTTTTTTTTTTTAGTAGAGATGGGGTTTCAGCATGTTGGCCAGGCCAGTCTCCAACTCCTGACTTCAAGTCATCCGCACGCCTCAGCCTTCCGAAGTGCTGGGATTATAGGCATGAGCCACCACTCCTGGCCCAAAGTTCATATTTTAACTACTAACCTAAATTATTTTAAAAACAAAAGTCTCCTTGGACTCAAACCAGGTCAGAGTGACATGATCATGTGCCTGTTTTGTGCAGGGTGAAGTGAGATTATTATCTAGGAAATAGCTGAAATGTCTTGTTGTGGGCATAAATATTTCATATAAATTCTAAGCTTCATATTAGCACTTAGATTATAATTATCTAAAGAATAGAGAACAATTTCATATAATTTTCAGTGTATCAGGCGAATCAAAAGTATACATACAAGCATGCAGATGAATTTCAGTGAATATAGTGGTGACAATGCTCAACAGAATATGTGTCCCCCACCCCATCCCTGCTTCTTGCTCTTTCACTGTCCTAAAGATAGAACAAAATGGTTCAGGCATCCAGCTTGTCCCCTCCACACTTCACACTTTTACTTAATAGCAGCTTATCTTTAACACTTTGTCATCTTTAAGATGTTGCTAATTCTTTCTGGTAGATCCCAGGACTGAGGATGAGGGAGAATGATTTTATTTAAATAAACTTGCTTAATTAAAAAACAATTTTTTTTAGTTTTAAAATATTTTCATTATTTTATAAAATGTTTGTGGGTACATAGGAGGTTTATATATTTGTGGGGTACATGAGATGTTTTGATACAGGCATGCAGTGTGAAATAATCACATCATGAGGAATGGGCTTTCCATCCCCTCAAGCATTTATCCTCTGAGTTAAAAACTATTCAATTGGCTGGGCGCGGTGGCTCACGCCTGTAGTCCCAGCTCTTTGGGAGGCCAAGGGGGGCGGATCGCCTGAGGTCAGGAGTTTGAGACCAGCCTGGCCAACATGATGAAACCCCATCTCTACTAAAAATACAAAAATTAGCCAGGTGTGGTGGCGAGTGCCTGTCATCCCAGCTACTCGGGAGGCTGAGACAGAAAAATCATTTGAACCTGGGAGGTGGAGGTTACAGTGAGCCGAGATCATGCCATTGTACTCCAGCCTGAGTGACAAGAGTGAAACTCCATGTCAAAAACAAACAAAAATCAATTACATTCTTTAAGTTATTAAAATTAAACATTGTAAATGATTTTTTTTCCCAAAGCTTTTTCAGAGAAAAAAAAAAGTAGAAACAAAGACACTTTCTACTGACTTCCAACATGGTGACTGTATTTCTAGCATGTGTTAAGGTGAAAAATTGATTTTATGTTTAATACAAAACATAGCATAATGTAATGAAAAGCAAGATTGTAATGATGAAGGAAAATAACATTAGTGCTAATTTTTTTCAATTTGAAGCATTGGATTAAAATGAATTAGGTTATATTCCAACATGTTTATATTGAATTTCTTTTTTCTCCAATTGGTTTCTTTTTATTAATGGGGGAGTGTTGCATTTGTATAAGGTTTCCCTATTATATTCAATTGTTTTGAGATGCTTTTAATATGAAGTTTTTATGTTTTCTTTTTGATGTATACATGTTATGCTTTTATGCTGAATTTGATAATTGGTGCTGTATATGCAAAGCAAATGTAATTTCCCAGCTTTTATTTTTTAAAGCCCTGGGAAGCAACATAATGAAGTAGAAATAGTATCAAGACAGGAGTTAGAATACCTGGATTCTAAAATTTAAATTAAATTAGGATCTAGTGACATTATAGGTGTTCCTTGATCTTCTGATGACCTGGTTCCTCAAAAGAAAAATAAAATAATCTATAAATTGTTTCTAATTCTAAAACTCTATCAATCCTATTTTTAAAATTATAATTAGTTGAACTCTATAAGGTCACAAAAATCCCTAAGAAACTAAAATAAAATTTTATCTTATCTTAAAAATACTCTGATCTTTTTTTATATGCTGACATGAATTCTAATTATTTTTGAGCCCCTAAAAAACATTTAAGATCACAGTTTATGTTTTATTATTGACTTTCAGATAATTAACATTTTACTGATAGATATGAACAAATCTACTCTAACAGAGATAGTCATTAGTTTATTTCTCTCTTTTCAGTATCAATAAAAAGTATCGATTTACCAATAACAATGAATTAATTGCCTGAAATAAATGAAACGTAAGCAGCAAAAGTGAACCTTTTAGTATAACTCTTCTTGTAAACATTGACTTAGTTCAAAGGGAGCTTATCTTTAAAAAAAAGCGCTAATTCATGTCTATTGGTATAGATATAATCTTTTGTTCCTTGAAAATAGATCCTACTATACTCCAGACACTATGCCACTTGGTGCAGATATTAACACAAATAGCAGGTGATCATTGTCCTCATGGAGTTTATTTTAAAGAGAACAAAGTGAGACAAAGGCACACAAGCAAAGAACTACAATACAAAGGGGATGGCATCTGACTCAGCATGGAGGTGTCACGGAAGGTGTTGTTTTGCTTAGGTTTTGAAGTGTGGGTAGGAGATGGCCCATGTTGAGAGTGGGAACTGGGAATTAAAAAGATGAGGAGGTCTCTGCAAATCTACATGGATGGGAAGTAGCATGCTGATGTGGGAAACAACTAAAAAGTTCCAGAATGCATGGTTTATAAAGCGTGAGTCAGAGAGGGCTAGACCAGTAGCCAGATCAAGGATATCTCAGATGTTATAGTCATGAATTAGTGCATTGACCTGCAGGCCATGGGAGTCACTGAAGGTTTCAGTCAGGTAAGTGAGCTGATCAGAACAGTCCTTTAGATAGGCCGCTCTTTTGGCTGTAAGGGGGACACGTTTGAAGTAGGGCTATAGCTAAAAATATACAGACACTTCCTCTTGTCTACAGCCCTGCTGGCATCTGTTGTATTTTGACTTTTTAGTAATAGCCATTCCAACCGGTATGAAATGGTATCTCATTGTGTTTTGATTTGCATTTTTCTGATGATTAGTGATTCTAAGCATTTTTTTTTTCGTGTATTTGTTGGCCATTTGTATATGTTCTTTTGAGAAGTGTTTGTTCATGTCCTTTGCCCATTTTTTAATTGGGTTATTTTTTTTTCTAATTGATTTAAGTTCCCTGTAGATTCTGTATACTAAAAAACAAACAAAAACCAGAAGTAAATAAATTCTCAGGACACACACACCCACACCCATACCCACAGGGAGAGAGAGAGAGAGAGCGCCTCGGTAACAGGCCACCAACCACCAGGGTCTAAACTGGGAACACTTTCTAGTACAGAATGAATGGAAAAGATTCATGAAATATCTAGAAAGTAACGTTAATGAGATTTACATGTATGGAGTGAATGAGGAGAAACGGATCATTCAGGATTCTGGTGGGAATAACAGGGGGAGCCATTAGTTGAAATTTTGAAGTGGGAGAAGGAGAGGGAGTTTTAGGGAGAAAGATGAGTTTTTTTTAGGTATTTCAAACCCTTGAAGCTTCTATGGGACATCGAAGTGGAAATAACAGTCTGTGGGTTGGGACAATAAAGAAAGAAATTGGTTGAAGACTAGGGGAAGAGTATAGAGCAAAGAAATATTTAAGATAATAAACATAGAGAGATAGCTGAAAATGTGGGACTGGATTACAAAGGAAGAATGATTTAGTTATGAAGCCCAAGGGCTGACAGGAATGGGTGACTACTCGAGGAGTTCATATGCATCTGTTATTGTATGAATAAAAAAAATTATCTGTTCCTTCCTAAAGATATCTTCAACCTGTTTTTGGATACATATGGGCACTGCTTTTCATTCTCTTAGCCCCATTTCTTATTTTAGCCTCTGCTGTAGCAATCAGTTCTGCACAGGCTTTGACCCAGGCTTTGACTAGTTGGTGCAGGTGTGATATGACACTTACCTGGAATGGCCCACAGTTTGTGGCTGCTCTCACTTAAGCAGGTGGGATGCTCATGTAGGTGTAACCTAGAAGCTTGGTAGAGTTTATGCCCATGGGGCAACCTGTGACCACTCAAAAATAAAGCCCTTTCCTCCTCCCAGATTGAGGAGTCTTGCATTATGTAATAAAACTCCTTAGAAGGCCTATTAGGTTCCAATACAGCATTAGGCAACTTGATAAGGTATCCCATCATCAGCCTTCCTTTCTTCCCTCATTCCACTGCCTCTCACTCTTTCTTCCTAAGTTAACTTCTTAGATAAAATGCCAACTTTCTATATTTTGTTTCACATCAGGGAAAATAATTGTATATCCCATTTCAAAAGCATATAAAAAGGTTACTGTATAGAAAATTTGTCTTTAATAGATTAAGCTGTAATTTTCCAAATACTTTAAAATTTTATTTCAGAAACGTTTTTCCTTTTTATAAGCTTCATCTAAAAGCAGAGTTCACCTAAGAATATACCTAAGAGCATATTACATAGAATATATTTTATATTTCAGTAGTTTAGCTAGGATTCTTTCAAAATTGAGAGGATCTACAAATATTTCTAACACATTAGTTTTCAGTCTTAAGGCTGAGTCAAGAACAAAGCTCCTAAACTTTGTGTTGGTGATTGAGAACATTTTAAAATTGTTATTTAATTCATTAATTTATTTTTAAAAAATTTTCACATTGTAATTATATAGATTTATAGGATACAATTTGATGTTTCAATGAATATGTATGTTGTCTAATGATCCAATAAGGATACTTAGTGTATTAATTACCTCATGCATTCATCATTTCTTTTTAATAAGAAATTTCAAAATCCTTTCTTCTAGATACTTTGTAATATACAATACTTTACTAACTATAGTCACCCTGCTTTGCAAAGAACACTTCAACTTATTCTTCCTATATAATTGTGATTTCATAACTGTTAACCAATCTATCTCCATTTTGCCCTCCCCACTTCTTCCTCACTGTTTGGTAACCACTATTCTACTCTACTTCTCTATTAACTTTTTTTTTTTAAGATTTCACATATGAGAGAGATCATGCGGTATTTGCTTTCTGTGTCTGGCTTATTTCACTTAACATTGTATCCTGCAGGGTCATCCATGTTGTTGCAACTGGCAGAATTTCATTCTTTTTTTATGGCTGAATAGTAGTCCATTGTGTGTGTGTCCATATACATATATATATATAATTAATTTTATGTATAATTATAATTACACATAAAATTATATATAATTATAATTATAATTATATGTAATTATACATATAATAATATATTATACATAATATATAATATACATAATATAAGTTATGTATATTATACATAATATATGTTATGTATATTATATATGTATATATGTATTATATATGTATGTATATATATTATACGTTATATATTATATATAATATACATAATATGTTATGTATATTATATACATAATATATATTATGTATATAATATACATAACATATTTTGTATAGTATACATAATATATATTATATATAATATACATAATATATATTATATATAATATACATACTATATATTATATATAATATACATACTATATATTATATATAATATACATAATATATATTATATATAATATACATAATATATATTGTATATATATAATTCACTTGTTTGTTTTTAGACACATAGATTGATTCCATATCTGATTATTAGAAATAGTGCTACAGTAAACATAAGAGTGCAGATATTTTTCAAACACAATGATTTCATTTCCTATGGATGTATACCCAGTAGTGGGATTGCTGGGTTATGTGATCGAATAATTGTTTTTTTTGTTTTTTTTTTTTATTTTTTAGCGAATTTCCATAAAGTTTTGCTTAATGGTTGTACTAGTTTACAACCCCATCAACAGTGTGTAAGTGTTCCCTTTTCTCCACTTCCTTGCCAACTCTTGTTATCTTTTACCTTTTTGGTAATAGCCATTCTAATGGGTTAACTGGTATCTCATTGTGGTTTTGATTTGCATTTCCCTGATGGTTAGTGATGTTGAACATGATTTTATTATATATTCGTCTTGACCATTTCTATATTTTCTCTTGTGGCATGTCTTTTAGTTTATTTTGTCCTTTTTTTTTTTTTGAGAAGGAGTCTTGCTCTGTTACCCAAGCTGGAGTACAGTGGTGCAATCGGGGCTCACGGCAACCTCCATCTCCCTGGTTCAAGCAATTCCCCTGCCTCAGCCTGCTGAGTAGCCGGGGTTACAGGCACACGCCATCATGTTTGGCTAAATTTTTGTATTTTTAGTAGAGAAATGATTTCACCATATTGGTCAGGCTGGTCTCAAACTCCTGACCTCAGGCAATCCACCTGCCTCAGCCTCCCAGTTTTGCCCATTTTTAAATAAGTTATTTATGTTTTTGCTGTTGAGTTGTTTAAGTTTCTTATATAATCTGGGCATTAACTCCTTAGCAGATGTATAGTTTGCAAATATTGTATCCCATTCTGTAAGTTGTTTTTTCACTCTGTTAAGTTTCCTTTGCTGTGCAAAAGCATTTTAGTTTGATGAAACCCCATTTATCTATTTTTGCTTTTGTTGCCTGTGCTTTTGACGTCTCATTTAAAAAATCCTTGTACAACCCAAAGTTATAGAGAATTTCCCACATGTTATCTTCTAGTAGTTTTTCATAGTTTTCAATCTTACCTTTAGGTCTTTAATCGCATTTGAGTTGATTTTTGTATAAGGTAAAAGATAGGGGTCTGATTTCATTATCCCACATATAGATATCCAATCTTCTCAGTACCATTTAATGAAGACACTGTCTTTACCCCTGTGTGTGCTCTTGACTCCTTTTTTGAAAATCAGTTGACTTTAGGTATGAGAATTTATTTCTGAGCTGTATATTCTCTTCCATTGGTCTATGTGTTTGCTTTATGGCAGTGCCATGCTGTTTTGCTTACTATGGCTTTGTAGTATATTTTGAAGTCAGGTAGTGTGGTGCCTCCAGCTTTGTTATTTTTGCACAGGATTGCTTTGGTTATTTGGGGTCTTTTCTGGTTTCATACAAATTTTAGGGTATTTTTTTCTATTTCTGTGAAGAATTTCATTGTTATTTTGATAGGGATTGCATTGAATCTGTAGGACATTTTGTTAGTATGGTCATTTCAATAGTATCAATTCTTCCATTCCATGAGTATATAGTGTCCATTTTTTGTGTATTGTAAATTTTTCCATCAGTGTGTTATAGTTTTCATTGAAGAGATCTTTCATGACCTTGATTAAATTTATCTGCAGATTTCTTGGTAGCTATTGTAAATGGAATTCCTTTCTTGATGACTTTTTCAGATAGTTCACTATTAGTGTATAGAAACACCACTGAATTTTCTGTGTTGATTTTGTATACTACAACTTTACTGAATTTATTTATGATTTCTAGTAGTTTTTGGTCAAGTCTTTAGGGTTCTCACTCTATATAAGTATATATAGAAAGAACCCTAAAGAGAGAGAGATCATATATATCTATATGATCATATATATAGATGTATACATATGTATGTGAGATCACATTTTCTACAAACAGAAACAATCTGACTTCCTTCTTTCCAGTTTGGATCCCTCTTATTTATTTCTTTTGTCTAATTGCTCTGGCTCTGACCTCCAGTACTATGCTAAATAGAAGTGGTAGAAGTTGACATCCTTGTCTTCCTCCATATCAGAGAGGAAAAGCATTTAACTATTCACCATAAATAAGATGTTAGCTGTGGGTTTGTCACATATGGCCTTTACTGCGTTGAGGTACACTCCTATACCTACTTTCTTGACAGTTTTTATCATAAACGAATGTTGACTTTTGTCAAGTGTTCTTTTTGCATCTGTTGAAATGATCACATGGTTTTTGTTTTTCTTTCTATTGTGGTGGTGTATCATATTTACTGATTTGTGCATGTTAAGCCATCCTTTCATCCCTGGGATGAATCCCACTTGATTATAGTGAATACTCTTTTTAGTGTGCTGTCGAAGTCAGTTCACTTGTATCTTGTTGAGAATTTTTGTATCTATGTTCTTCAGGAATATTGGCCTGTTATTTTCATTTTGTGCGTGTCTTTGTCTGGTTTTAGAATCAGGATATTGCGAGCCTCATAAGATGAGTATGGAAGTATTCCTTCCTCATTACTTTTGTGGAAAAGTTTGTGGAGAATTGGTAGTTATTCTTTAACTGTTTGGTAGAATTCAGCAGTGAAGACATCAGGTCCTGGGTGTTGGTTGTTGTTGTTGTTTTGATGGAAGATGTTTTATTATTGATTCAATTTCCAAACTCATTATTGATGTGTTCAGATGTTATATTTCCTCACAATTTAATCTGGGTAGTTGTATGTGTGCAGAAATTTATTCATTTTATTCTACATTATCACATTTGTTGGCATATAGTTATGAGTAATGTCTTACAATCCCTTATATTTCTGTGGTGTATCAGTTGTAATGTCTCCTTTTTCATCTTTTATTTATTTGAATTTTCTCTCCTTTTGTCTTAGTTTAGCTAAAGGTTTGTCAGTTTTACCTTTACACTTTGTCTTATTTATCTTTTGAAATATTTTTTAGTGTCTGTTTCCTTTATATCTGCTGTGAGCTTTATTATTTCCTTCCTTCTACGAATTTTGGGTTTAGTTTCTTTTTGATGTTCTAGTTACTTGAAGTGTATAATTTTGCTTTGTGATTTGAAAATCTTTCTTCATTTTTGGTGTAGGCTTTTATTGCTATAAATTTCCCTCTTAGAACTGCTTTTGCTACGTTCCATAGGTTTGGGTATGTTGGATTTTCATTCTTACTTGTCTCAGTGACTTTTGAAATTTTCCTATTAATGTCTTAATGAGACCTATTGATTTCTTGGGTGCATGCTATTTAATTTCCATGTTTTTATAAAATTTCCAAGGGCTTTCCTGTTGTTGATTTCTGGCTTTATATCACTGTAATCAGAAAAGATACTTCATATGATATCTGTCTTCTTAAGTTTGTTAAGACTTATTATGTGTCATAATGTATGATTGGTCCTAGAGAATGTTTGGTGTACAGTTGAGAATAATTTGTATTCTGCAGCTGCTGGATGATGTATTAGTCTGTTTTCATACTGCTGATAAAGACATACCCGAGACTGGGTAATTTACAGAGAAAAAG
This sequence comes from Gorilla gorilla gorilla, assembly GCF_029281585.2. NCBI lineage: Eukaryota > Metazoa > Chordata > Mammalia > Primates > Hominidae > Gorilla > Gorilla gorilla. Next base: position 3,680,065 of record NC_073227.2, on the reverse strand, counting down.
AGGTTTAGTGGACTCATAGTTCCACGTGGCTGGGGAGGTCTCCCAATCATGATGGAAGGCGAAAGGCACATCTTACATGGTAGCAAACAAAATAGAATTGAGAACCAAGTGAAAGGGTTCCCCCTTATAAAACCATCAGATCTTGTTAGACGTATTCACTACCACAAGAACAGTATGGGGGAAACCGCCCCCATGATTCAATTATCTCCCACTGGTTCCCTCCCACAACATGTATGAATTATGGGAGCTATAATCAAGATGAGATTTGGGTGGGGATATACAGCCAAACCATATCAGGTGAGATCTTCTTTACCTGCTAGGTCCATTTGGTCTATGGTATAGTTTGAGTCTGTCATTTATTGGTTGATTTTCTCTTCATATAATCTGTCCATTTTTAAAGTGGAGTGTTGAAATTTCCTACTAATATTGTATTGCAGTCTATCTCTACCTTTAAATCTAATATTTGCTTTACATATCTGGTTGTTCTGGTGTTGGGTACATATATAGTTACACCTAAGTAACATATATGTTACGTCCTCTTATTGAATTGGACCTTTTATCATTTCATTATACAGTGACATTCTTTTTTTATATAGTTTTTTTATTTAAAGCCTTTTAAAATATGACATGACTGTGGCTACTCCTGCTTGCTTTTCATTTGTTTGCATAATATATATTTTTCCATCTCTTCACTTTCAGTCTATTTGTCTTTAATAGTGAGGTAAGTATCATGTAGGCAGCATATAGGTGGGTTTTGCTATCTGAATCCATTCATCCACTTTATATCTTTTAAGTAGAGTTTAATCCACTTCTATTCAAGTTTATTATTGATAAATTAGGACTTCCTTCTACCATTTCATTACTTGTTTTTTAGATTACTTGTTCACTTCTTCCTTTCTTATTGTTCATCTCTCTAGTTTGGTGGTTTTCTGTGGTGCTAAGCTTTGTTTCTTTTCCCTTTTTTGGTGTGTGTGTGTGTATCTGCTGTAATTTATTTCTTTCTGGTAAGTGAAACTAACATACAGAGTCCTGTATTTGTAACAGACTATTTTACACTGATAACAACTTAACTTCTGTCACATAAAAATACTCTTGACTTCTCCCCCTCACACACACAATTTATACTTTTGTTACCTTACATTGCATCTTTATGAATGGTAGACTCAATGGAACATAGGATCTATGTCACAACTAAATCAATTATTTAATGGCAGCATTAAAGCAGCCCAAAGAATGTGAAAAACTGGTGTGGGTGTATTTAACTTTTTAAAAACTATGTTTCATAATGTTTTCATTAAAAAGTCTTTATCAGTTTGCTAAAGCCTAATTTTTACAACCAGCCACCATAGATTTTACAAGATAAATATATTATTTCAGTGGTAATTGAAGCAGAATTTTTGTTGCTATTCTTACCCTTAGAGATTGTGTATTATCCTCAGACGTAATTCTTTGATTTTTTTTCTTTTCATGTTGTTACACATAGTTACCAACAATCAACGTGAGAATAACCTTTGAATATTTTCAAGCATTAAGATTTGTTTATACAGCTGCACAATTAGACAACCAACACTCTTGGGTCTTTACCTCTCAGCATTCACCTGATTATTAACTTAAAGGTATGATGGGAAAAGTATCAATTTTTCTTGGTCACCTAGATTTAGAAATATGTAATAACTATAAGCTTGGGTCTGCTTCTTCAGAAGCCTAGGAAGTGGAGTGATGGTTCTCTGAAGAGGCTGGAAACAAAGTATGTGTTTCCAGAAGGCTTAATAGAATATGTTGAGACATAGGCCATTAACACAAAAGTGAAAGAAATGCAAAAAATGTATGAAAGTAAGGATTTGAGAAGGGAAATTTTATTTTTAAGTCTAAGATTCCTATGAATTATATGAAAGTAAATGTCCTATCCCTAAAATTAGCCAAAGGAAGCACTTCACTTATCAATGTGATATGACTTTTCCTACTCTTATCTAAAGATATCCTAAACTAAGATCCAGTTTTCTAAGAAAAGACCTTTTACTCATGCTTTAAAGCATGTTAGATGATTCCTACCACATCACATAATGTTGTTTACATGTATGATTTAAACTGCATTTATTCTTCAACTCACTGGTTCCTTAGGCTTCTTATCTTTCCTTGCACGCTTAGATAATTTTATGTAAAATTGATTTTTAGAAGTTTAGTTGCTGGGCGTAATGGCTGTCACCTGTAAACCCAGTACTTTGGGAATTCAAGGCAGGTGGATTTCTTGAGTCTTGGAGTTTGAGGCCTGCGTGGGAAAGATGACAAACCCCATTTGTACAAAAATAAAAATATTAGCTGGATATGGTGGCACATGCCTGTGGTCCCAGCTACCCCAAGTCTGAGGTGGGTGGATGGCTTGAGTCCGAGAGGCAGAGGTGTGAGCCAAGATCATGCCCTGCTCTTCACCCTGGGCAACGAAGCCAGACACTGTTTCAAAAAAAAAAAAATCTAGTGAGATTAGATTTCTATTTCTATGTGATTCAAAATTAGGAGAACTTCAAGGCTAATGAATATTAAAAAATGGCCATTGCTACTTGCATGTTCTATGAAGCCAGCATACACAGCAACGTGCTACCTAAAAACCAAGCTACTTAATATGTAGCTTAGATTTCAGATTTGATTGTCTTTGAGGTTTCATTATTGCAGAGATCAATTGCCAGACCAAATATAGACTAATTATGTACTTGGTCTTTTTTCATATGAAACATCCCAGCCTTGGGTATAAATTAAGAGCAAATACGGATGTTTATACCGATAGCGGTGTAGATATTTCCATGTTTATACAGTTAGCGGTGTAGATATTTCCATGTCTACACAGATAGCGGTGTGGACATTTCCATGTTTATACAGATAGTGGTGTAGATATTTCCATGTTTATAGAGATAGCGGTATAGATATTTCCATGTTTATACAGATAGCGGTGCAGATATTTCCATGTATATACAGATAGCGGTGTAGATATTTCCATGTTTATACAGATGGCAGTGTAGATATTTCCATGTTTATAGAGATGGCGGTGTAGATATTTCCATGTTCCTACAGATGGCGGTGTAGGTATTTCCATGTTCATACAGATGGCGGTGAAGATATTTGCATGTTCATACAGATGTATGTGTACATATTTCCATGATCATACAGATGGTGGTGTGGATATTTCCATGTTCATACAGAGTTCGCGGTAGATATTTCCAAGTTCATACAGACGGCGGTGTAGATATTTCCATGTTCAAACAGATGGCGGTGTAGATATTTCCATGTTTATAGAGATTGCGGTGAAGATATTTCCATGTTTATGCAGATGGCCGTGTAGATATTCCCATTTTTATTCAGATGGCGGTGTAGATATTTCCATTTTATACAGATAGCAGTGTAGATATTTCCATGTTCATACAGATTGCGGTGAAGATATTTCCATCTTTATAGAGATAGCGGTGTAGATAGTTCCATGTTCATACAGATAGCGGTTTAGATATTTCCATGTTTATAGAGATGGCGGTGTAGATATTTCCAAGGTCATACAGATGGCGGAGTAGATATTTCCATGTTTATAGAGATGGTGGTGTAGATATTTCCATGTTTATACAGATGGCGGTGCAGATATTTCCATGTTTATAGAGACAACGGTGTAGATATTTCCATGTTTATGAACATAGCGGTGTAAATATTTCCATGTTTATAGAGACAGCGGTGTAGACATTTCCATGTTAATAGAGATAGCATTCTAGATATTTCCATGTTTCTACAGATAGCGGTGTAGATATTTCAATGTTCATACAGATAGTAGTGTAGATATCTCCATGTTTATAGAGATAGCGGTGTAGACACCTCCCTGTTTTACAGATAGCAGTGTTGATATTTCCATGTTTATACAGATAGTGGTGTAGATATTTCCATGTTCATACAGATAGCGGTGTAGGTATTTCCATGTTCATACAGATAGCGGTGTAGATATTTCCATGTTCATACAGATGGCGGTGTAGATATTTCCATGTTCATACAGATAGCGGTGTAGATATTTCCATGTTCATACAGATAGCGTTGTAGATACTTCCATGTTCATTCAGATGGCGGAGTAGTTATTTCCATGTTTATAGAGATAGCGTTGTAGATGCCTCCATGTTTTACAGATGGCGCTGTAGATATTTTCATGTTCATGCAGATAGCGGTGTAGGTGTTTCCATGTTTATAGAGATGGCGGTGTAGATATTTTCTTGTTTATAGAGATAGCGGTGAAGATATTTCCATGTTCATAGAGATCGCGGTGTAGATATTTCCATGTTTATACAGATAGCAGTGTAGGTATTTCCATGTTCATACAGATAGCGGTGTAGATATTTGCATCTTTATGCAGGTGGCAGTGTAGATATTTAAATGTTCATACAGATGGCGGTGTAGATATTTCCATGATTATAGAGAGGGTGATGTTGATGTTTCCATGTTTATACAGATGGCGGTGTAGATATTTCCATGTTTATACAGATGGCGGTGTAGATATTTCCATGTTTATAGAGATGGCGGTGTAGATATTTCCATGTTTATACAGATGGCCGTGTAGATATTTCCATGTTCATACAGATGACGGTGTAGATATTTCCATGTTTACACAGATGGCAGTGTAGATATTTCCATGTATACACAGATAGCGTTGTAGATATTTCTATGTTTATAGAGATAGCGGTGTAGATATTTCCATGTTTATACAGATGGCGGTGTACATATTTCCATCTTTATAGTGATGGTGTTGTAGATATTTCCGTGTTCAAAGAGAGGGCGGTATAGATATTTCCGTGTTCATGAAGATGGCGGTGTGGATATTTCCGTGTTTATGGAGATGGCGGTTTAGATATTTTCATGTTTATAGAGATAGCCGTGTAAATACTTCCATGTTCATACAGATGGCGCTGTAGATATTTTCATGTTCATACAGATAGCTGTGTAGATATTTCCAAGTTTATAGAGATGGCGGTGTAGATATTTCCATGTTTATGCAGATAGCGGTGTAGATATTTAAATGTTTATAGAGATAGCGGTGTAGATATTTCCATGTCCATACTGATTGCGGTGTAGATATTTATTTCCATCTTTATACAGACGGTGGTGTAGATATTTCCTTATTCACACAGATGGCTGTGGAGATATTTAAATGTTTATAGAGATGGCAGTGTAGATATTTCCATGTTTCTACAGATGGCGGTGTAGATATTTCCATGTTTATAGAGACAGCGGTGTAGATATCTAGATGTTTATACATACAGCCGTGTAGATATTTCCATGTTCATGCAGTAGCGGTGTAGATATTTCTATGTATATACAGATAGCGGTGTGGATATTTCCATGTTTATAGAGATAGTGGTGTAGATATTTCCATGTTCGTACAGGTGGCGGTGTAGATATTTCCATGTTTATACAGATAGCTCTGAAGATATTTCCATGTTTATAAAGATAGCGGTGTAGATATTTCCATGTTCATACAGATAGCGGTTTAGGTATTTTCATGTTTATACAGATAGCGGTGTAGATATTTCCTTGTTTTTACAGATAGCCTTGTTGATATTTAAATGTTTAAACTGATGGCGGTGTAGATATTTCCATGTTTATACAGATGGCGGTGTAGGTATTTCCATGTTTATGGAGATGGCGGTCTAGATACTTTCATGTTTAAGGAGATAGTGGTGTAGTTATTTCCATGTTCATATAGTAGCGGTGTAGATATTTCTATGTATATTCTGATAGCGATGTGGATATTTCCAAGCTTTTACAGATGGCAGTGTAGATATTTCCATGTTTATAGAGATGGCGGTGTAGCTATTTCCTTGTTTATACAGATAGCGGTGTAGATATTTGCATATTTATAGAGATAGCGGTGTAGATATTTCCATGTTCATACAGATAGCGGTGTAGATATCTCCATGTTCATCCAGATGGCGGTGTAGATATTTCCATGGTCATACAGATGGCGGTGTAGATATTTCCATGTTTACAGAGATAGCGGTGTAGATATTTCCATGTTGTTACACATAGCGGTGCAGATATTTCCAAGTTTATAAAGATGGCGGTGTAGATATTTCCATGTTTCTACAGATAGCGGTATGGATATTTCCATGTTTATACAGATGGCGGTGTAGATATTTCCATGTTTGTAGAAATGGCAGTCTAGATATTTCCATGTTTATAGAGATAGTGGTGTAGATATTTCCAAGTTTACAGAGATAGCGGTGTAGGTATTTCCATGTTTATACACATAGCGATGTAGATATTTCCATGTTTATACAGATAGCGGTGTAGATATTTCCATGTTTATACAGATAGCAGTGTAGATATTTCCATGTACATACAGATGGCGGTGTAGATATTTCCATGTTTATACAGATGGTGGTGTAGATATCTCCATGTTTATAGAGATAGCGGTGTAGACACTTCCCCGTTTTGCAGATAGCAGTGTAGATATTTCCATGTTTATACAGATAGCGGTGTAGATATTTCCATGTTTATACAGATAGAGGTGAAGATAGTTTCATGTTTATACAGATAGCGGTGTACATATTTCCATGTTTATACAGATAGCGGTGTAGATATTTCTATGTTTATACACATAGCGTTGTAGATATTTCCATGCTTATACACTTAGCGGTGTAGATATTTCCATGTTTATACAGATAGCGGTGAAGGTATTCCCATCTTTATAGTGATGGGGCTGTGGATATTTCCATGTTCAAACAGAAGGCGGTGTAGAAATTTCCATGTTTACACAGATAGCGGTGTAGACATTTCCATGTTTACACAGATACCGTTGTAGATATTTCCATGTTTATAGAGATAGCGGTGTAGATATTTCCATGTTTATACAGATAGCAGTGGAGATATTTCCATGTTTACAGAGGTAGTGGTGTAGATATTTCCATGTTTATGCAGATAGCGGTGTAGATATTTAAATGTTTATACATATAGCGGTGTAGATATTACCATGTCCATACTGATTGTGGGGTAAATATTTATTTCCATCTTTATACAGATGGTGGTGTAGATATTTCCATATTCACACAGATGGCTGTGGAGATATTTAAATGTTTATAGAGATGGCAGTGTAGATATTTCCATGTTTCTACAGATGGCGGTGTAGATATTTCCATGTTTATAGAGATAGCGGTGTAGATATCTAGATGTTTATACATACAGCGGTGTAGATTTTTCCATGTTCATACAGTAGGGGTGTAGATATTTCTATGTATATACAGATAGCGGTGTGGATATTTCCATGTTTTACAGATGGCAGTGTAGATATTTCCATGTTTATAGAGATGGCGGTGTAGCTATTTCCTTGTTTATACAGAAAGCGGTGTAGATATTTGCATGTTTATACAGATAGCGGTGTACATATTTCCAAGTTCATACTGATAGCGGTGTAGATATTTCCATGTTCATCCAGATGGCGGTGTAGATATTTCCATGGTCATACAGATGGCGGTGTAGATATTTACATTTTCATGTAGATGGCGGTGTAGATATTTCCATGTTCATACAGATGGCGGTGTAGATATTTCAATGTTTTTAGAGATGGCGGTGTAGATATTTTCACGTTTACACAGATGGCGGTGGAGATATTTCCATGTTTACACAGATAGCGGTGCAGACATTTCCATGTTTACACAGATAGCGGTGTGGATATTTCCTTGTTTATGCAGATAGCGGTGTAGATATTTCCATGTTTATACAGATAGCAGTGTAGGTATTTCCATCTTAATACAGAAGCGGTGTAGATATGTCCATGTTCGTACAGATGGCGGTGTAGATATTTCCAAGTTCATACAGATGGCGGTGTATATATTTCGAAGTTTATGGAGATAGCGCGGTAGTTATTTCCATATTTATAGAGAAATCTCTGTAGATATTTCCAAGTTCATGCAGATAGCGGTGCAGATATTTCCATGTTCTTCCAGATGCCGGTGTAGATATATCCATGTTCATACAGATGGCGGTGAAGATATTTCCATGTTCATACAGATGGCGGTGTAGATATTTCCATGTTCATGCACATGGCGGTGCAGATATTTCCATGTTCATACAGATAGCAGTGTAGATATTTCGATGTTCATACAGAGAGCGGTGTAGATATTTTCATGTTCATACAGTTAGCGGTGTAGATATTTCCATGTTCATACAAATGGCGGTGTAGATATTTACATGTTCATACAGATGGCGGTGTAGATATTTCCATGTTCGCACGGATGGCAGTGTAGATATTTCCATGTTCATACAGGTGGCGGTGTAGATATTTCCATGTTTACACAGATAGCAGTGTAGTTATTTCCATGTTTATAGATTTAGCAGTGTAGCTATTTCCATTGATATACAGATAGCTGTGTAGATATTTGCATGTTCATACAGATGGCGGTGTAGATATTTCGAAGTTTATAGAGATAGCGCTGTTGTTATTTCCATATTTATAGAGAAATCTGTGTAGATATTTCCATGTATATGCAGATAGGTGTGTAGATATTTCCGTGTTCAAGCAGATAGCCGTGTAGGTATTTCCATGTTCATCCAGATGCCGGTGTAGATATATCCATGTTCATACAGATGGCGGTGAAGATATTTCCATGTTCATACAGATGGCGGTGTAGATAATTCCATGTTCATACACATGGCGGTGTAGATATTTCCATGTTCATAGAGATGGCGGTGTAGATATTTCCGTGTTCATTCAAATGGCGGTGTAGATATTTCCGTGTTCATAGAGATGGCAGTGTAGATATTTCCATGTTTATACACATAGCAGTGTAGTTATTTCCATGTTTATAGAGATAGCATTGTAGATATTTCCATTGATATACAGATAGCTGTGTAGATATTTGCATGTTCATACAGTTAGCGGTGTAGATATTTCCATGTTCATACTGATAGTGGTGTAGATATTACCATGTTCATACAGTTAGCGGTGTAGATATTTCCATGTTCATACAGATGGCGGTGTAGATATCTCCATGTTCATACAGATGGCGGTGTAGATATTTCCATGTTCGTACGTATGGCAGTGTAGATATTTCCATTGATATACAGATAGCTGTGTAGATATTTATATGTTCATACAGATGGCGGTGTAGATATTTCCATGTTCGTACAGGTGGCGGTGTAGATATTTCCATGTTTATACAGATAGCAGTGTAGTTATTTCCATGTTTATAGAGATAGCAATGTAGATATTTGCATTGGTATACATATAGCTGTGTAGATATTTGCATGTTCATACAGACAGTGGTGTAGATATTTCCATGTTTATACAGATCGCGGTGCGGGTATTTCCATGTTTATACAGATAGTTGGGCAGATATTTCCATGCTTATACAGATAGCGGTGTAGATATTTCCATCTTAATACAGATGGCGGTGTAGATATGTCCATGTTCGTACAGATGGCGGTGTAGATATTTCCATGTTCATACAGTTGGCGGTGTAGATATTTCGAAGTTTATAGAGATAGCGTTGTAGCTATTTCCATATTTATAGAGAAATCTCTGTAGATATTTCCATGTATATGCAGATAGCTGTGTAGATATTTCCATGTTCATGCAGATAGCGGTGTAGATATTTCCATGTTCCTCCAGATGCCGGTGTATATATATCCATGTTCATACAGATGGCGGTGAAGATATTTCCATGTTCATACAGATGGCGGTGTAGATATTTCCATGTTCATACAAATGGCGGTGTAGATATTTCCATGTTCATAGAGATGGCGGTGTAGATATTTCCGTGTTCATACAAATGGCGGTGTAGATATTTCCATGTTCATAGAGATGGCGGTGTAGATATTTCCATGTTTATACAGATAGCAATGTAGATATTTCCATGTTTATAGAGATAGCGGTCTAGATATTTCCATTGATATACAGATAGCTGTGTAGATATTTGCATGTTCATACAGATAGCGGTGTAGACATTTCCATCTTCATACAGATAGCCTTGTAGATATTTCCATGTTCATACAGTTAGCGGTGTAGATATTTCCATGTTCATACAGATGGCAGTGTAGATATTTACATGTTCATACAGATGGCGGTGTAGATATTTCTATGTTCGTACAGATGGCGGTGTAGATATTTCCATGTTCATAGAGATGGCGGTGTAGATATTTCCATGTTTTTAGAGATGGCGGTGTAGATATTGCCATGTTCATACAGATGGCGGTGTAGATATTTCCATGTTTTTAGAGATGTCGGTGTAGATATTTTCACGTTTACACAGATGGCGGTGGAGGTATTTCCATGTTTACACAGATAGCGGTGTAAACATTTCCATGTTTACACAGATAGCGGTGTGGATATTTCCATGTTTATGCAGATAGCTGTGTAGATATTTCCATGTATATGCAGATAGCTGTGTAGATATTTGCATGTTCATACAGATAGCTGTGTAGACATATCCATGTTCATACATATAGCCTTGTAGATATTTCCATGTTCATACAGTTAGCGGTGTAGATATTTCCATGTTCATACAGATGGCGGTGTAGATATTTACATGTTCATACAGATGGCGGTGTAGATATTTCCATGTTCGTACACATGGCGTTGTAGATATTTCCATGTTCATAGAGAAGGAGGTGTAGGTATTTCCATGTTTATGCAGATAGCAGTATAGGTATTTCCATGTTTATACAGATAGCAGTGTAGATAATTCCATGTTTATAGAGATAGCAATGTAGATATTTCCATTGATATACAGATAGCTGTGTAGATATTTGCATGTTCATACAGATAGTGGTGTAGATATTTCCATGTTCGTACAGATAGAGGTGTAGATATTTCCATGTTCATACAGATAGCGGTGTAGACATTTCCATGTTCATACAGGTAACGGTGTAGATATTTCCATGTTCATACAGATAGCGGTGTAGATATTTCCATGTTCATACAGTTAGCGGTGTAGATATTTCCATGTTCGTACAGATGGCGGTGTAGATATTTCCATGTTCATAGAGATGGTGGTGTAGATATTTCCATATTTATGCAGATAGCGGTATAGATATTTCCATGTTTATACAGATGGTGGTGTAGATATTTCCATGTTTATAGAGATGGCGGTAAAGATATTTCCATGTTTATAGGGATAGTGGTGTAGTTATTTCCAAGTTAATAGAGACAGCGTTGTAGATATTTCCATGTTTATACAGATAGCGGTGAAGGTATTTCCATGTTTATACAGATAGAGGTGTAGATATTTCCATGTTTATACAGATAGCAGTGTAGATATTTCCATGTTTATAGAGATAGTTGTGTAGATAATTTCAATTTTATACAGATAGCAGTGTAGATATTTCCAAGTTCATACAGATAGCGGTGTAGATATTTCCACGTTTATAGAGATGGCGGCGTAGATATTTCCATGTTCATACAGATGGCGGTGTAGATATTTCCATGTTTTTAGAGATGGCGGTGTAAATATTTTCATGTTTAGACGGATGGCTCTGTAGATATTTCCATGTTTATACAGATAGCGGTGTAGACATTTCCATGTTTACAAAGATAGCGGTGTGGATATTTCCATGTTTATGCAGATAGCGGTGTAGATATTTCCATGTTTATACAGATATCAGTGCGGATATTTCCATGTTTATACAGATAGTTGGGCAGAGATTTCCATGTTTATATAGATAGCGGTGTAGATATTCCCATCTTAATACAGATGGCGGTGTAGATATGTCTATGTTCCTACAGATGGCGGTGTAGATATTTCCATGTTCATACAGATGGCGGTGCAGGTATTTCGAAGTTTATACAGATAGCGCTGTACATATTTCCATATTCATAGAGAAATCTGTGTTGATATTTCCATGTATATGCAGATAGCTGTGTAGATATTTCCATGTTCATGCAGATAGCGGTGTAGATATTTCCACGTTCATCCAGATGCAGGTGTAGATATATCCGTGTTCATACAGATGGCGGTGAAGATATTTCCATGTTCATACACTTGGCGGTGTGGATATTTCCATGTTCATAGAGATGGCGGTGTAGATATTTCCATGTTCATACAAATGGCGGTGTAGATATTTCCATGTTCATAGAGATGGCGCCGTAGATATTTCCATGTTTATACAGATAGCAGTGTAGTTATATCAATGTTTATAGAGATAGCAGTGTAGATATTTCCATTGATATACAGATAGCTGTGTAGGTATTTGCATGTTCATACAGATAGCGGTGTAGTTATTTCCATGTTAATGCTGATAGCAGTGTAGATATTTCCATGTTCACTCAGTTAGCGGTGTAGATATTTCCATGTTCATACAGATGGCGGTGTAGATGTTTCCATGTTCATACAGATGGCGGTGTAGATATCTACATGTTCATACAGATGGCGGTGTAGATATTTCCATGTTCGTACGGATGGCAGTGTAGATATTTCCATGTTCATACAGGTGGCGGTGTTGATATTCCCATGTTTTTACAGATAGCTGTGTAGTTATTCCCATGTTTATAGAGATAGCAGTGTAGATATTTCCATTGATATACAGATAGCTGTGTAGATATTTGCATGTTCATACAGATAGCGGTGTAGATATTTCCATGTTCATACAGATAGCGGTGTAGATATTTCCATGTTCATACACAGAGCGGTGTAGATATTTGCATGTTCATACAGATAGCGGTGTAGATATTTCTTTGTTCATACAGATAGCGGTGTAGATATTTCCATGTTCGTACACATAGCGGTGTAGATATTTCCATGCTCATACAGATAGCGGTGTAGATATTTCCATGTTTATACAGATAGCGGTGTAGATATTTCCATGTTCATACAGTTAGCGGTGTAGATATTTCCATGTTCATACAGATGGCGGTGTAGATATTTACATGTTCATACAGATGGCGGTGTAGATATTTCCATGTTCATAGAGATGGCGGTGTAGATATTTCCGTGTTTATGCAGATAGCGGTATAGATATTTCCATGTTTATACAGATGGTGGTGTAGATATTTCCATGTTTATAGAGATGGCGGTCTAGATATTTCCATGTTTATAGAGATAGTGGTGAAGTTATTTCCAAGTTTATAGAGACAGCATTGTAGATATTTCCATGTTTATACAGATAGCGGGGAAGATATTTCCATGTTTATTAAGATAGCGGTGTAGATATTTCCATGTTTATACAGATAGCAGTGTAGATATTTCCATGTTTAAAGAGATAGTGGTGTAGATTATTTCAATTTTATACAGATAGCAGTGTAGATATTTCCAAGTTCATACAGATAGCGGTGTAGATATTTCCACGTTTATAGAGATGGCGGTGTAGATATATCCATGTTCATACAGATGGCGGTGTAGATATTTCCATGTTTTTAGAGATGGCGGTGTAGATATTTTCACGTTTACACAGATGGCGGTGGAGGTATTTCCATGTTTACACAGATAGCGGTGTAAACATTTCCATGTTTACACAGATAGCGGTGTGGATATTTCCATGTTTATGCAGATAGCGGTGTAGATATTTCCATGTTTATACAGATCGCGGTTCGGATATTTCCATGTTTATACAGATAGTTGGGCAGATATTTCCATGCTTATACAGATAGCGGTGTAGATATTTCCATCTTAATACAGATGGCGGTGTAGATATGTCCATGTTCGTACAGATGGCGGTGTAGATATTTCCATGTTCATACAGTTGGCGGTGTAGATATTTCGAAGTTTATAGAGATAGCGTTGTAGCTATTTCCATATTTATAGAGAAATCTCTGTAGATATTTCCATGTATATGCAGATAGCTGTGTAGATATTTCCATGTTCATGCAGATAGCGGTGTAGATATTTCCATGTTCCTCCAGATGCCGGTGTAGATATATCCATGTTCATACAGATGGCGGTGAAGATATTTCCATGTTCATACAGATGGCGGTGTAGATATTTCCATGTTCATACAAATGGCGGTGTAGATATTTCCATGTTCATAGAGATGGCGGTGTAGATATTTCCGTGTTCATACAAATGGCGGTGTAGATATTTCCATGTTCATAGAGATGGCGGTGTAGATATTTCCATGTTTATACAGATAGCAATGTAGATATTTCCATGTTTATAGAGATAGCGGTCTAGATATTTCCATTGATATACAGATAGCTGTGTAGATATTTGCATGTTCATACAGATAGCGGTGTAGACATTTCCATGTTCATACAGATAGCCTTGTAGATATTTCCATGTTCATACAGTTAGCGGTGTAGATATTTCCATGTTCATACAGATGGCGGTGTAGATATTTACATGTTCATACAGATGGCGGTGTAGATATTTCCATGTTCGTACAGATGGCGTTGTAGATATTTCCATGTTCATAGAGATGGAGGTGTAGGTATTTCCATGTTTATGCAGATAGCAGTATAGGTATTTCCATGTTTATACAGATAGCAGTGTAGATATTTCCATGTTTATAGAGATAGCAATGTAGATATTCCCATTGATATACAGATAGCTGTGTAGATATTTGCATGTTCATACAGATAGTGGTGTAGATATTTCCATGTTCGTACAGATAGAGGTGTAGATATTTCCATGTTCATACAGATAGCGGTGTAGACATTTCCATGTTCATACAGATAGCGGTGTAGATATTTCCATGTTCATACAGATAGCGGTGTAGATATTTCCATGTTCGTACAGATGGCGGTGTAGATATTTCCATGTTCATAGAGATGGTGGTGTAGATATTTCCATATTTATGCAGATAGCGGTATAGATATATCCATGTTTATACAGATGGTGGTGTAGATATTTCCATGTTTATAGAGATGGCGGTCTAGATATTTCCATGTTTATAGAGATAGTGGTGTAGTTATTTCCAAGTTAATAGAGACAGCGTTGTAGATATTTCCATGTTTATACAGATAGCGGTGAAGGTATTTCCATGTTTATACAGATAGAGGTGTAGATATTTCCATGTTTATACAGATAGCAGTGTAGATATTTCCATGTTTATAGAGATAGTTGTGTAGATAATTTCAATTTTATACAGATAGCAGTGTAGATATTTCCAAGTTCATACAGATAGCGGTGTAGATATTTCCACGTTTATAGAGATGGCGGCGTAGATATTTCCATGTTCATACAGATGGCGGTGTAGATATTTCCATGTTTTTAGAGATGGCGGTGTAAATATTTTCATGTTTAGACGGATGGCTCTGTAGATATTTCCATGTTTATACAGATAGCGGTGTAGACATTTCCATGTTTACAAAGATAGCTGTGTGGATATTTCCATGTTTATGCAGATAGCGGTGTAGATATTTCCATGTTTATACAGATATCGGTGCGGATATTTCCATGTTTATACAGATAGTTGGGCAGAGATTTCCATGTTTATATAGATAGCGGTGTAGATATTCCCATCTTAATACAGATGGCGGTGTAGATATGTCTATGTTCCTACAGATGGCGGTGTAGATATTTCCATGTTCATACAGATGGCGGTGCAGGTATTTCGAAGTTTATACAGATAGCGCTGTACATATTTCCATATTTATAGAGAAATCTGTGTTGATATTTCCATGTATATGCAGATAGCTGTGTAGATATTTCCATGTTCATGCAGATAGCGGTGTAGATATTTCCACGTTCATCCAGATGCAGGTGTAGATATATCCGTGTTCATACAGATGGCGGTGAAGATATTTCCATGTTCATACAGATGGCGGTGTAGATATTTCCATGTTCATACACTTGGCGGTGTGGATATTTCCATGTTCATAGAGATGGCGGTGTAGATATTTCCATGTTCATACAAATGGCGGTGTAGATATTTCCATGTTCATAGAGATGGCGCCGTAGATATTTCCATGTTTATACAGATAGCAGTGTAGTTATATCAATGTTTATAGAGATAGCAGTGTAGATATTTCCATTGATATACAGATAGCTGTGTAGGTATTTGCATGTTCATACAGATAGCGGTGTAGATATTTCCATGTTAATGCTGATAGCAGTGTAGATATTTCCATGTTCACTCAGTTAGCGGTGTAGATATTTCCATGTTCATACAGATGGCGGTGTAGATGTTTCCATGTTCATACAGATGGCGGTGTAGAAATTTACATGTTCATACAGATGGCAGTTTAGATATTTCCATGTTCGTACGGATGGCAGTGTAGATATTTCCATGTTCATACAGGTGGCGGTGTTGATATTCCCATGTTTTTACAGATAGCTGTGTAGTTATTCCCATGTTTATAGAGATAGCAGTGTAGATATTTCCATTGATATACAGATAGCTGTGTAGATATTTGCATGTTCATACAGATAGCGGTGTAGATATTTCCATGTTCATACAGATAGCGGTGTAGATATTTCCATGTTCATACACATAGCGGTGTAGATATTTGCATGTTCATACAGATAGCGGTGTAGATATTTCCATGTTCATACAGATAGCGGTGTAGATATTTCCATGTTCATACAGATGGCGATGTAGATATTTCCATGTTCATACAGAGAGCGCTGTACATATTTCCATGTTGATACAGATAGCGGTGTAGATATATCCATGTTCATACGGATTGTGGTGTAGATATTTCCATGTTCATACAGATGGCAGTGTAGATATTTCCATGTTCATACAGGTGGCGGTGTAGATATTTCCATGTTCATACAGGTGGCGGTGTAGATATTTCCATGTTTATACAGATAGCAGTGTAGTTATTTCCATGTTTATAGAGATAGCAGTGTAGATATTTCCATGTTCATACACATGGCGGTGTAGATATTTCCATGTTCATAGAGATGGAGTTGTAGATATTTCCATGTTCATACACAGGGCAGTGTAGATATTTCCATGTTCATAGAGATGGCGGTGTAGATATTTCCATGTTCATACAAATGGCGGTGTAGATATTTCCATGTTCATAGAGATGGCGGTGTAGATATTTCCATGTTTATACAGATAGCAGTGTAGTTATTTCCATGTTTATAGAGATAGAAGTGTAGATATTTCCATTGATATACACATAGCTGTGTAGATATTTGCATGTTCATACTGTTAGCGGTGTTGATATTTCCATGTTCATACAGATAGCGGTGTAGATATTTCCATGTTCATACAGAGAGCGGTGTAGATATTTCCATGTTCATACAGATATCGGTGTAGATATTTCCATGTTCATACAGATAGCGGTGTAGATATTTCCTTGGTCATACAGTTAGCGGTTTAGATATTTCCATGTCCATAGAGATGGCCGTGTAGATATTTACATGTTCATACAGATGGCGGTGTAGATATTTCCATGTTCGTACAGATGGCCGTGTAGATATTTCCATGTTCTTAGAGATGGCGGTGTAGGTATTTCCATGTTTATGCAGATAGCGGTATAAATATTTCCATGTTTATACAGATGGTTGTGTAAATATTTCCATGTTTATAGAGATGGCGGTCTAGATATTTCCATGTTTATAGAGATAGCGGTGTAGTTATTTCCAAGTTTATAAAGACAGCGTTGTAGATATTTCCATGTTTATACAGATAGCGGTGTAGATATTTTCATGTTTATACAGATAACAGTGTAGATATTTCCATGTTTATAGAGATAGTGGTGTAGATAATTTCAATTTTATACAGGAAGCAGTGTAGATATTTCCAAGTTCATACAGATAGCGGTGAAGATATTTCCACGTTTATAGAGATGGCGGTGTAGATATTTCCATGTTCATACAGATGGCGGTGTAGATATTTCCATGTTTATAGAGATGGCGGTGTAGATATTTCCATGTTTACACTGATGGAGGTGTAGATATTTCCAGGTTTACACAGATAGCGTTATGGATATTTCCATGTTTATGCAGATAGCAGTGTAGATATTTCCATGTTTATACAGATAGCGGTGCGGATATTTCCATGTTTATACAGATAGTTGGGCAGATATTTCCATGTTTATACAGATAGCGGTGTAGATATTTATATCTTAATACAGATGGCGGTGTAGATAAGTCCATGTTCGTACAGATGGCGGTGTAGTTATTTCCATGTTCATACAGGTGGCGGTGTGGATATTTCGATGTTTATAGAGATAGCGTTGTAGTTATTTCCATATTTATAGAGAAATCTGTGTACATATTTCCATGTATATGCAGATAGCTGTGTAGATATTTCCATGTAAATGCAGATAGCCGTGTAGATATTTCCATCTTCATCCAGATGCTGGTGTAGATATATCCATGCTCATACAGATGGCCGTGAAGATATTTCCATGTTCATACAGATGGCGGTGTAGATATTTCCATGTTCATTCAAAGGGCGGTGTAGATATTTCCATGTTCATAGAGATGGCGGTGTAGATATTTCCATGTTCATACAAATGGCGGTGTGGATATTTCCATGTTCATAGAGATGGCGGTGTAGATATTCCCATGTTTATACAGATAGCAGTGTTGTTATTTCCATGTTTATAGAGATAGTAGTGTAGATATTTCCATTGATATACAGATAGCTGTGTAGATATTTGCATGTTCATACAGATAGCGGTGTAGATATTTCCATGTTCATACAGATAGCGGTGTAGATATTTCCATGTTTACACAGATAGCGGTGTGGATATCACCATGTTTATACAGACAGCGGTGTAGATATTTCCATGTTTATACAGATAGCGGTTCAGATATTTCCATCTTAATACAGATGGCAGTGTAGATATTTCCATGTTACTACAGATGGCGGTGTAGATTTTTCCATGTTTCTACAGATGGCGGTGTACATATTTCCAAGTTTATAGAGATGGCGGTGTAGTTATTTCCATGTTTATATAGAAAGCTGTGTAGATATTTCCATGTATATGCAGATAGCTGTGTAGATATTTCCATGTTCATACAGATAGCAGTGTAGATATTTCCATGTTCATACCGATAGCGGTGTAGATATTTCCATGTTCATACAGTTAGCGGTGTAGATATTTCCATGTTCATACAGATGGCGGTGTAGATATTTACATGTTCATACAGATGGCGATGTAGATATTTCCATGTTCATACGGATGGCAGTGTAGATATTTCCATGTTCATACAGGTGGCGGTGTAGATATTTCCATGTTTATACACATAGCAGTGTAGTTATTTCCATGTTTATAGAGATAGCTGTGTGGATATTTCCATTGATATACAGATAGCTGTGTGGATATTTGCATGTTCATACAGATAGCGGTGTAGGTATTTCCATGTTCGTACAGATAGCGGTGTAGATATTTCCATGTTCATACAGATAGCGGTGTAGATATTTCCACGTTTATAGAGGTGGCGGTGTAGATATTTCCATGTTCATGCAGATGGCGGTGTAGATATTTCCATGTTTATAGGGATGGCGGTGTAGATATTTCCATGTTTACACAGATAGCGGTGTAGACATTTCCATGTTTACACTGATAGCGGTGTGGATATTTCCATGTTTATGCAGATAGCAGTGTAGATATTTCCATGTTTACACAGATAGCGGTGCAGATATTTCCATGTTCTTACAGATACCGGTGTGGATATTTCCATGTTTATACATATATCTGTGTGGATATTTCCATGTTTATACAGATAGCGGTGTAGATATTTCCATGTTTACACAGATAGCGGTGTGGATATCACCATGTTTATACAGACAGCGGTGTAGATATTTCCATGTTTATACAGATAGCGGTTCAGATATTTCCATCTTAATACAGATGGCAGTGTAGATATTTCCATGTTCCTACAGATGGCGGTGTAGATTTTTCCATGTTTCTACAGATGGCGGTGTACATATTTCCAAGTTTATTGAGATAGCGGTGTAGTTATTTCCATGTTTATATAGAAATCTGTGTAGATATTTCCATGTATATGCAGATAGCTGTGTAGATATTTCCATGCTCATACAGATAGCAGTGTAGATATTTCCATGTTCATACCAATAGCGGTGTAGATATTTCCATGTTTATACAGATATCGGTGCGGATATTTCCATGTTTATACAGATAGTTGGGCAGAGATTTCCATGTTTATATAGATAGCGGTGTAGATATTCCCATCTTAATACAGATGGCGGTGTAGATATGTCTATGTTCCTACAGATGGCGGTGTAGATATTTCCATGTTCATACAGATGGCGGTGCAGGTATTTCGAAGTTTATACAGATAGCGCTGTACATATTTCCATATTTATAGAGAAATCTGTGTTGATATTTCCATGTATATGCAGATAGCTGTGTAGATATTTCCATGTTCATGCAGATAGCGGTGTAGATATTTCCACGTTCATCCAGATGCAGGTGTAGATATATCCGTGTTCATACAGATGGCGGTGAAGATATTTCCATGTTCATACAGATGGCGGTGTAGATATTTCCATGTTCATACACTTGGCGGTGTGGATATTTCCATGTTCATAGAGATGGCGGTGTAGATATTTCCATGTTCATACAAATGGCGGTGTAGATATTTCCATGTTCATAGAGATGGCGCCGTAGATATTTCCATGTTTATACAGATAGCAGTGTAGTTATATCAATGTTTATAGAGATAGCAGTGTAGATATTTCCATTGATATACAGATAGCTGTGTAGGTATTTGCATGTTCATACAGATAGCGGTGTAGATATTTCCATGTTAATGCTGATAGCAGTGTAGATATTTCCATGTTCACTCAGTTAGCGGTGTAGATATTTCCATGTTCATACAGATGGCGGTGTAGATGTTTCCATGTTCATACAGATGGCGGTGTAGAAATTTACATGTTCATACAGATGGCAGTTTAGATATTTCCATGTTCGTACGGATGGCAGTGTAGATATTTCCATGTTCATACAGGTGGCGGTGTTGATATTCCCATGTTTTTACAGATAGCTGTGTAGTTATTCCCATGTTTATAGAGATAGCAGTGTAGATATTTCCATTGATATACAGATAGCTGTGTAGATATTTGCATGTTCATACAGATAGCGGTGTAGATATTTCCATGTTCATACAGATAGCGGTGTAGATATTTCCATGTTCATACACATAGCGGTGTAGATATTTGCATGTTCATACAGATAGCGGTGTAGATATTTCCATGTTCATACAGATAGCGGTGTAGATATTTCCATGTTCATACAGATGGCGATGTAGATATTTCCATGTTCATACAGAGAGCGCTGTACATATTTCCATGTTGATACAGATAGCGGTGTAGATATATCCATGTTCATACGGATTGTGGTGTAGATATTTCCATGTTCATACAGATGGCAGTGTAGATATTTCCATGTTCATACAGGTGGCGGTGTAGATATTTCCATGTTCATACAGGTGGCGGTGTAGATATTTCCATGTTTATACAGATAGCAGTGTAGTTATTTCCATGTTTATAGAGATAGCAGTGTAGATATTTCCATGTTCATACACATGGCGGTGTAGATATTTCCATGTTCATAGAGATGGAGTTGTAGATATTTCCATGTTCATACACAGGGCAGTGTAGATATTTCCATGTTCATAGAGATGGCGGTGTAGATATTTCCATGTTCATACAAATGGCGGTGTAGATATTTCCATGTTCATAGAGATGGCGGTGTAGATATTTCCATGTTTATACAGATAGCAGTGTAGTTATTTCCATGTTTATAGAGATAGAAGTGTAGATATTTCCATTGATATACACATAGCTGTGTAGATATTTGCATGTTCATACTGTTAGCGGTGTTGATATTTCCATGTTCATACAGATAGCGGTGTAGATATTTCCATGTTCATACAGAGAGCGGTGTAGATATTTCCATGTTCATACAGATATCGGTGTAGATATTTCCATGTTCATACAGATAGCGGTGTAGATATTTCCTTGGTCATACAGTTAGCGGTTTAGATATTTCCATGTCCATAGAGATGGCCGTGTAGATATTTACATGTTCATACAGATGGCGGTGTAGATATTTCCATGTTCGTACAGATGGCCGTGTAGATATTTCCATGTTCTTAGAGATGGCGGTGTAGGTATTTCCATGTTTATGCAGATAGCGGTATAAATATTTCCATGTTTATACAGATGGTTGTGTAAATATTTCCATGTTTATAGAGATGGCGGTCTAGATATTTCCATGTTTATAGAGATAGCGGTGTAGTTATTTCCAAGTTTATAAAGACAGCGTTGTAGATATTTCCATGTTTATACAGATAGCGGTGTAGATATTTTCATGTTTATACAGATAACAGTGTAGATATTTCCATGTTTATAGAGATAGTGGTGTAGATAATTTCAATTTTATACAGGAAGCAGTGTAGATATTTCCAAGTTCATACAGATAGCGGTGAAGATATTTCCACGTTTATAGAGATGGCGGTGTAGATATTTCCATGTTCATACAGATGGCGGTGTAGATATTTCCATGTTTATAGAGATGGCGGTGTAGATATTTCCATGTTTACACTGATGGAGGTGTAGATATTTCCAGGTTTACACAGATAGCGTTATGGATATTTCCATGTTTATGCAGATAGCAGTGTAGATATTTCCATGTTTATACAGATAGCGGTGCGGATATTTCCATGTTTATACAGATAGTTGGGCAGATATTTCCATGTTTATACAGATAGCGGTGTAGATATTTATATCTTAATACAGATGGCGGTGTAGATAAGTCCATGTTCGTACAGATGGCGGTGTAGTTATTTCCATGTTCATACAGGTGGCGGTGTGGATATTTCGATGTTTATAGAGATAGCGTTGTAGTTATTTCCATATTTATAGAGAAATCTGTGTACATATTTCCATGTATATGCAGATAGCTGTGTAGATATTTCCATGTAAATGCAGATAGCCGTGTAGATATTTCCATCTTCATCCAGATGCTGGTGTAGATATATCCATGCTCATACAGATGGCCGTGAAGATATTTCCATGTTCATACAGATGGCGGTGTAGATATTTCCATGTTCATTCAAAGGGCGGTGTAGATATTTCCATGTTCATAGAGATGGCGGTGTAGATATTTCCATGTTCATACAAATGGCGGTGTGGATATTTCCATGTTCATAGAGATGGCGGTGTAGATATTCCCATGTTTATACAGATAGCAGTGTTGTTATTTCCATGTTTATAGAGATAGTAGTGTAGATATTTCCATTGATATACAGATAGCTGTGTAGATATTTGCATGTTCATACAGATAGCGGTGTAGATATTTCCATGTTCATACAGATAGCGGTGTAGATATTTCCATGTTTACACAGATAGCGGTGTGGATATCACCATGTTTATACAGACAGCGGTGTAGATATTTCCATGTTTATACAGATAGCGGTTCAGATATTTCCATCTTAATACAGATGGCAGTGTAGATATTTCCATGTTACTACAGATGGCGGTGTAGATTTTTCCATGTTTCTACAGATGGCGGTGTACATATTTCCAAGTTTATAGAGATGGCGGTGTAGTTATTTCCATGTTTATATAGAAAGCTGTGTAGATATTTCCATGTATATGCAGATAGCTGTGTAGATATTTCCATGTTCATACAGATAGCAGTGTAGATATTTCCATGTTCATACCGATAGCGGTGTAGATATTTCCATGTTCATACAGTTAGCGGTGTAGATATTTCCATGTTCATACAGATGGCGGTGTAGATATTTACATGTTCATACAGATGGCGATGTAGATATTTCCATGTTCATACGGATGGCAGTGTAGATATTTCCATGTTCATACAGGTGGCGGTGTAGATATTTCCATGTTTATACACATAGCAGTGTAGTTATTTCCATGTTTATAGAGATAGCTGTGTGGATATTTCCATTGATATACAGATAGCTGTGTGGATATTTGCATGTTCATACAGATAGCGGTGTAGGTATTTCCATGTTCGTACAGATAGCGGTGTAGATATTTCCATGTTCATACAGATAGCGGTGTAGATATTTCCACGTTTATAGAGGTGGCGGTGTAGATATTTCCATGTTCATGCAGATGGCGGTGTAGATATTTCCATGTTTATAGGGATGGCGGTGTAGATATTTCCATGTTTACACAGATAGCGGTGTAGACATTTCCATGTTTACACTGATAGCGGTGTGGATATTTCCATGTTTATGCAGATAGCAGTGTAGATATTTCCATGTTTACACAGATAGCGGTGCAGATATTTCCATGTTCTTACAGATACCGGTGTGGATATTTCCATGTTTATACATATATCTGTGTGGATATTTCCATGTTTATACAGATAGCGGTGTAGATATTTCCATGTTTACACAGATAGCGGTGTGGATATCACCATGTTTATACAGACAGCGGTGTAGATATTTCCATGTTTATACAGATAGCGGTTCAGATATTTCCATCTTAATACAGATGGCAGTGTAGATATTTCCATGTTCCTACAGATGGCGGTGTAGATTTTTCCATGTTTCTACAGATGGCGGTGTACATATTTCCAAGTTTATTGAGATAGCGGTGTAGTTATTTCCATGTTTATATAGAAATCTGTGTAGATATTTCCATGTATATGCAGATAGCTGTGTAGATATTTCCATGCTCATACAGATAGCAGTGTAGATATTTCCATGTTCATACCAATAGCGGTGTAGATATTTCCATGTTTATACAGATATCGGTGCGGATATTTCCATGTTTATACAGATAGTTGGGCAGAGATTTCCATGTTTATATAGATAGCGGTGTAGATATTCCCATCTTAATACAGATGGCGGTGTAGATATGTCTATGTTCCTACAGATGGCGGTGTAGATATTTCCATGTTCATACAGATGGCGGTGCAGGTATTTCGAAGTTTATACAGATAGCGCTGTACATATTTCCATATTTATAGAGAAATCTGTGTTGATATTTCCATGTATATGCAGATAGCTGTGTAGATATTTCCATGTTCATGCAGATAGCGGTGTAGATATTTCCACGTTCATCCAGATGCAGGTGTAGATATATCCGTGTTCATACAGATGGCGGTGAAGATATTTCCATGTTCATACAGATGGCGGTGTAGATATTTCCATGTTCATACACTTGGCGGTGTGGATATTTCCATGTTCATAGAGATGGCGGTGTAGATATTTCCATGTTCATACAAATGGCGGTGTAGATATTTCCATGTTCATAGAGATGGCGCCGTAGATATTTCCATGTTTATACAGATAGCAGTGTAGTTATATCAATGTTTATAGAGATAGCAGTGTAGATATTTCCATTGATATACAGATAGCTGTGTAGGTATTTGCATGTTCATACAGATAGCGGTGTAGATATTTCCATGTTAATGCTGATAGCAGTGTAGATATTTCCATGTTCACTCAGTTAGCGGTGTAGATATTTCCATGTTCATACAGATGGCGGTGTAGATGTTTCCATGTTCATACAGATGGCGGTGTAGAAATTTACATGTTCATACAGATGGCAGTTTAGATATTTCCATGTTCGTACGGATGGCAGTGTAGATATTTCCATGTTCATACAGGTGGCGGTGTTGATATTCCCATGTTTTTACAGATAGCTGTGTAGTTATTCCCATGTTTATAGAGATAGCAGTGTAGATATTTCCATTGATATACAGATAGCTGTGTAGATATTTGCATGTTCATACAGATAGCGGTGTAGATATTTCCATGTTCATACAGATAGCGGTGTAGATATTTCCATGTTCATACACATAGCGGTGTAGATATTTGCATGTTCATACAGATAGCGGTGTAGATATTTCCATGTTCATACAGATAGCGGTGTAGATATTTCCATGTTCATACAGATGGCGATGTAGATATTTCCATGTTCATACAGAGAGCGCTGTACATATTTCCATGTTGATACAGATAGCGGTGTAGATATATCCATGTTCATACGGATTGTGGTGTAGATATTTCCATGTTCATACAGATGGCAGTGTAGATATTTCCATGTTCATACAGGTGGCGGTGTAGATATTTCCATGTTCATACAGGTGGCGGTGTAGATATTTCCATGTTTATACAGATAGCAGTGTAGTTATTTCCATGTTTATAGAGATAGCAGTGTAGATATTTCCATGTTCATACACATGGCGGTGTAGATATTTCCATGTTCATAGAGATGGAGTTGTAGATATTTCCATGTTCATACACAGGGCAGTGTAGATATTTCCATGTTCATAGAGATGGCGGTGTAGATATTTCCATGTTCATACAAATGGCGGTGTAGATATTTCCATGTTCATAGAGATGGCGGTGTAGATATTTCCATGTTTATACAGATAGCAGTGTAGTTATTTCCATGTTTATAGAGATAGAAGTGTAGATATTTCCATTGATATACACATAGCTGTGTAGATATTTGCATGTTCATACTGTTAGCGGTGTTGATATTTCCATGTTCATACAGATAGCGGTGTAGATATTTCCATGTTCATACAGAGAGCGGTGTAGATATTTCCATGTTCATACAGATATCGGTGTAGATATTTCCATGTTCATACAGATAGCGGTGTAGATATTTCCTTGGTCATACAGTTAGCGGTTTAGATATTTCCATGTCCATAGAGATGGCCGTGTAGATATTTACATGTTCATACAGATGGCGGTGTAGATATTTCCATGTTCGTACAGATGGCCGTGTAGATATTTCCATGTTCTTAGAGATGGCGGTGTAGGTATTTCCATGTTTATGCAGATAGCGGTATAAATATTTCCATGTTTATACAGATGGTTGTGTAAATATTTCCATGTTTATAGAGATGGCGGTCTAGATATTTCCATGTTTATAGAGATAGCGGTGTAGTTATTTCCAAGTTTATAAAGACAGCGTTGTAGATATTTCCATGTTTATACAGATAGCGGTGTAGATATTTTCATGTTTATACAGATAACAGTGTAGATATTTCCATGTTTATAGAGATAGTGGTGTAGATAATTTCAATTTTATACAGGAAGCAGTGTAGATATTTCCAAGTTCATACAGATAGCGGTGAAGATATTTCCACGTTTATAGAGATGGCGGTGTAGATATTTCCATGTTCATACAGATGGCGGTGTAGATATTTCCATGTTTATAGAGATGGCGGTGTAGATATTTCCATGTTTACACTGATGGAGGTGTAGATATTTCCAGGTTTACACAGATAGCGTTATGGATATTTCCATGTTTATGCAGATAGCAGTGTAGATATTTCCATGTTTATACAGATAGCGGTGCGGATATTTCCATGTTTATACAGATAGTTGGGCAGATATTTCCATGTTTATACAGATAGCGGTGTAGATATTTATATCTTAATACAGATGGCGGTGTAGATAAGTCCATGTTCGTACAGATGGCGGTGTAGTTATTTCCATGTTCATACAGGTGGCGGTGTGGATATTTCGATGTTTATAGAGATAGCGTTGTAGTTATTTCCATATTTATAGAGAAATCTGTGTACATATTTCCATGTATATGCAGATAGCTGTGTAGATATTTCCATGTAAATGCAGATAGCCGTGTAGATATTTCCATCTTCATCCAGATGCTGGTGTAGATATATCCATGCTCATACAGATGGCCGTGAAGATATTTCCATGTTCATACAGATGGCGGTGTAGATATTTCCATGTTCATTCAAAGGGCGGTGTAGATATTTCCATGTTCATAGAGATGGCGGTGTAGATATTTCCATGTTCATACAAATGGCGGTGTGGATATTTCCATGTTCATAGAGATGGCGGTGTAGATATTCCCATGTTTATACAGATAGCAGTGTTGTTATTTCCATGTTTATAGAGATAGTAGTGTAGATATTTCCATTGATATACAGATAGCTGTGTAGATATTTGCATGTTCATACAGATAGCGGTGTAGATATTTCCATGTTCATACAGATAGCGGTGTAGATATTTCCATGTTTACACAGATAGCGGTGTGGATATCACCATGTTTATACAGACAGCGGTGTAGATATTTCCATGTTTATACAGATAGCGGTTCAGATATTTCCATCTTAATACAGATGGCAGTGTAGATATTTCCATGTTACTACAGATGGCGGTGTAGATTTTTCCATGTTTCTACAGATGGCGGTGTACATATTTCCAAGTTTATAGAGATGGCGGTGTAGTTATTTCCATGTTTATATAGAAAGCTGTGTAGATATTTCCATGTATATGCAGATAGCTGTGTAGATATTTCCATGTTCATACAGATAGCAGTGTAGATATTTCCATGTTCATACCGATAGCGGTGTAGATATTTCCATGTTCATACAGTTAGCGGTGTAGATATTTCCATGTTCATACAGATGGCGGTGTAGATATTTACATGTTCATACAGATGGCGATGTAGATATTTCCATGTTCATACGGATGGCAGTGTAGATATTTCCATGTTCATACAGGTGGCGGTGTAGATATTTCCATGTTTATACACATAGCAGTGTAGTTATTTCCATGTTTATAGAGATAGCTGTGTGGATATTTCCATTGATATACAGATAGCTGTGTGGATATTTGCATGTTCATACAGATAGCGGTGTAGGTATTTCCATGTTCGTACAGATAGCGGTGTAGATATTTCCATGTTCATACAGATAGCGGTGTAGATATTTCCACGTTTATAGAGGTGGCGGTGTAGATATTTCCATGTT
Source organism: Gorilla gorilla gorilla (assembly GCF_029281585.2). Taxonomy (NCBI): domain Eukaryota; kingdom Metazoa; phylum Chordata; class Mammalia; order Primates; family Hominidae; genus Gorilla; species Gorilla gorilla. The sequence continues at coordinate 3,651,471 of NC_073227.2, read as the reverse complement.
CATGCAGATGGCGGTGTAGATATTTCCATGTTTATAGGGATGGCGGTGTAGATATTTCCATGTTTACACAGATAGCGGTGTAGACATTTCCATGTTTACACTGATAGCGGTGTGGATATTTCCATGTTTATGCAGATAGCAGTGTAGATATTTCCATGTTTACACAGATAGCGGTGCAGATATTTCCATGTTCTTACAGATACCGGTGTGGATATTTCCATGTTTATACATATATCTGTGTGGATATTTCCATGTTTATACAGATAGCGGTGTAGATATTTCCATGTTTACACAGATAGCGGTGTGGATATCACCATGTTTATACAGACAGCGGTGTAGATATTTCCATGTTTATACAGATAGCGGTTCAGATATTTCCATCTTAATACAGATGGCAGTGTAGATATTTCCATGTTCCTACAGATGGCGGTGTAGATTTTTCCATGTTTCTACAGATGGCGGTGTACATATTTCCAAGTTTATTGAGATAGCGGTGTAGTTATTTCCATGTTTATATAGAAATCTGTGTAGATATTTCCATGTATATGCAGATAGCTGTGTAGATATTTCCATGCTCATACAGATAGCAGTGTAGATATTTCCATGTTCATACCAATAGCGGTGTAGATATTTCCATGTTCATACAGTTAGAGGTGTAGATATTTCCATGTTCGTACAGATGGCGGTGTAGATATTTACATGTTCATACAGATGGCGGTGTAGATATTTCCATGTTCGTACGGATGGTGGTGTAGATATTTCCATGTTCATACAGGTGGCGGTGTAGATATTTCCGTGTTTATGCAGATAGCAGTGTAGTTATTTCCATGTTTATAGAGATAGCAGTGTAGATATTTCCATTGTTATACAGATAGCTGTGTAGATATTTGCATGTTCATACAGATAGCGGTGTAGATATTTCCATGTTCGTACAGATAGCGGTGTAGATATTTCCATGTTCATACAGATAGCGGTGTAGATATTTCCATGTTTATGCAGATAGCGGTATAGATATTTCCATGTTTATACAGATGGTGGTGTAGTTATTTCCATGTTTATACAGATGGCGGTATAGATATTTTCATGTTTACAGAGATAGTGGTGTAGGTATTTCCAAGTTTATAGAGACAGCGTTGTAGATATTTCCATGTTTATACAGATAGCGGTGAAGATAATTCCATGTTTATACAGATAGCGGTGTAGATATTTCCATGTTTATACAGATAGCGGTGTAGATATTTCCATGTTTATAGAGATAGTGGTGTAGATAATTTCAATTTTATACAGATAGCGGTGTAGGTATTTCCACGTTTATAGAGATGGCGGTGTAGATATTTCAATTATCATACAGATGGTGGTGTAGATATTTCCATTTTCATACAGATAGCGGTGTAGATATTTCCATGTTCATATAGTTAGCGGTGTAGATATTTCCATGTTCATACCAATAGCGGTGTAGACATTTCCATGTTCATTCATTTAGCGGTGTAGATATTTCCATTTTCATAAAGATGGCGGTGAAGATATTTACATGTTCGTACAGATGGCGGTGAAGATATTTCCATGTTCATACTAATGGCGGTGTAGATATTTCCATGTTCATACAGATGGCGGTGTAGATATTTCCGTGTTCATACAAATTGCGTTGTAGATATTTCCATGTTCTTAGAGATGGCGGTGTAGATATTTCCATGTTTATACAGATAGCAATGTAGATATTTCCATGTTTATAGAGATAGCGGTGTAGATATTTCCATTGATATACAGATAGCTGTGTAGATATTTCCATGTTCATACAGATAGTGGTGTAGATATTTCCATGTTCATACAGATAGCGGTGTAGATATTTCCATGTTCATACAGTAATCGGTGTAGATATTTCCATGTTCATACAGATGGCGGTGTAGATATTTACATGTTCATACAGATGGCGGTGTAGATATTTCCATGTTCATACAGATAGCAGTGTAGTTATTTCCATGTTTATAGAGAGAGCAGTGTAGATATTTCCACTGATATACAGATAGCTGTGTAGATACATACATGTTCATACAGATGGCGGTGTAGATATTTCCATGTTCGTACGGATGGCAGTGTAGATATTTCCATGTTCGTACAGGTGGCGGTGTAGATATTTCCATGTTTAAACAGATAGCAGTGTAGTTATTTCCATGTTTATAGAGATAGCCATGTAGATATTTCCATTGATATACATATAGCTGTGAAGATGTTTGCATGTTCATACTGATAGCGGTGTAGATATTTCCATTTTCGTACAGAAGGCGGTGTAGATATTTCCATGTTCATACAGATAGCGGTGTAGATATTTCCATGTTCATACAGATAACGGTGTAGATATTTCCATGTTCATACAGATAGCCTTGTAGATATTTCCATGTTCATACAGTTAGCGGTGTAGATATTTCCATGTTCATACAGATGGCGGTGTAGTTATTTACATGTTCATACAGATGGCGGTGTAGATATTTCCATGTTCGTAGAGATGGCGGTGTAGATATTTCCATGTTCATAGAGATGGCGGTGTAGATATTTTCATGTTTATGCAGATAGCGGTATAGATATTTCCATGTTTATACAGATAGCGGTGTAGTTATTTCCATGTTTATACAGATAGCGGTGAAGATATTTCCACTTTGACACAGATAGCGGTGTGGATTTTCCATGTTTATACAGATAGCGGTGTAGATATTTCCATGTTAATACAGATAGCGGTGCAGATATTTCCATGTTTATACAGATAGCCGTGTAGATATTTCCAAGTTTATACAGATAGCGGTGTAGATATTCCCATGTTTATAAAGATAGCGGTGTAGGTATTTCCATCTTAATAAAGATGGTGGTGTAGGTATTTCCATGTTCCTACAGATGGCGGTGTAGTTATTTCCATCTTCATACAGATGGCGGTGTAGCTATTTCGAAGTTTATAGAGTTAGCCGTGTAGATATTTCCATGTTTATAGAGAAAGCTGGGTAGGTATTTCCATGTATAGGCAGATAGCTGTGTAGATATTTCCATGTTCATGCAGATAGCGGTGTAGATATTTACATGTTCATCCAGATGCCAGTGTAGATATATCCATGTTCGTACAGATGGCGGTGAAGATATTTCCCTGTTCATACAGAAGGTGGTGAATATATTTCCATGTTCATAGAGATGGCGGTGTAGTTATTTCCATGTTTATAGAGATAGCGGGGTAGTTATTTCCATGTTTACAGAGATAGCGGTGTAGAAATTTCCATGTTCCAACAGATAGAGGTGTACATATTTCCATGTTCATACATATAGCGGTGTAGATATTTCAATGTTCATACATATAGCGGTGTAGATATTTCCATGTTCATCGTGACGGCGGTGAAGATATTTCCATGTTCATACAGATGTCGGTGAAGATATTTCCATGTTCATACAGATGGTGGTGTAGATATTTCCATGTTCATACACATGGCGGTGTAGATATTTCCAAGTTTATAGAGACGGCGGTGTAGATATTTCCCTTTTCATACGGATGGCATTGAATATATTTCCATGTTCATACAGATGGCAGTGTAGATATTTCCATGTTTATACAGATAGCGGTGTAGATATTTCCATGATTATATAGATAGCGGTGTAGATATTTCCATCTTAATACAGATAGCGGTGCAGTTATTTCCATGTTCATACAGTTAGCGGTGTAGATATTTCCATGTTTTACAGATGGCGGTGTAGTTATTTCCATGTTCATGCAGATAGTGGTGAAGATATTTACATGTTCAAACAGATGGCTTTGTAGATATTTCTATGTTCATGCAGATGGCGGTGTAGATATTTTCGTCTTCATACGGATGGCAGTGTAGATATTTCCATGTTCATACAGATGGTGGTGTAGATATTTCCATCTTTATAAAGATGGCGGTGTAGATATTTCCATGTTCATACAGAGGGCCGTATAGATATTTCCATGTTTACACAGATAGCGGTGTAGATATTTCCATGTTGATACACATAGCGGTGTAGATATTTCCAAGTTTATAGAGATAGCGATGAGGATATTTCCATGTTTATAAAGAAAGCGTTGTAGATATTTCCATGTTTATGCAGATACCGGTCTATATATTTCCATGTTTATACAGATTGCGGTGTAGATATTTCCATGTTTATAGTGATGGCAAAGTAGATATTTCCATGTTCATACAAATGGCAGTGTAGATATTTCCATGTTTATAGAGATAGCGGTGTAGTTATTTCCTTGTGTACAGAGAAATCTGTGTAGATATTTCTCTGTATATGTAGTTAGCTGTGTAGATATTTCCATGTTCACACAGATAGCGGTGTAGATATTTCCATGTTCATGCAGATGGCGGTGTAGATATTTCTATGTTCATGCAGATGGCGGTGAAGATATTTCCATGTTCATACAGATGGCGGTGTAGATATTTCCATGTTCATACAAATGGCGGTGGAGATATTTCCGGGTTCATAGAGGTGGCGGTGTAGTTATTTCCATGTTTATAGAGATAGCGGTGTAGTTATTTTCTCGTTTACAGAGATAGCGGTGTAGATATTTCCATTTATATACATATAGCTGTGTAGATATTTCCATGTTCATACAGATAGCGGTGTAGCTATTTCCATGTTCATACAGATAGTGGTGTAGAAATTACCATGTTCCAACAGATAGAGGTGTACATATTTCCATGTTCATACAGATAGCGGTGTAGATATTTCCATGTTCATACAGATAGCGGTGTAGATATTTCCATGTTCATCGTGATGGCGGTGAAGATATTTCCATGTTCATACAGATGGCAGTTAAGGTATCTCCAGGTTCATACTGATGGCGGTGTAGATGTTTCCATGTTCGTACAGATTGCGGTGTTGCTATTTCCATGTTCATAGAGATGGCAGTGTAGATATTTCTATGTTTATGCAGATAGCGGTGTAGATATTTCCATGTTCGTACACATGGTGGTGTAGATATTTCCATGTTTATAGAGATGGCGGTGTAGATATTTCCCTTTTCATACGGATGGCGTTGTAGGTATTTCCATGTTCATACAGATGGCGGTGTAGATATTTCCATGTTAATACAGATAGCGGTGTAGATATTTCCATGTTTATACAGATAGCACTGTAGATATTTCCATCTTAATACAGATGGCGTTGTAGATATTTCCATGTTCCTACAGTTGGCAGTGTAGATATTTCCATGTTCATACAAATGGCGGTGTAGATATTTCAATGTTGATAGAGATAGCGGTGTAGATATTTCCTAGTTTATAGAGAAAGCTGTGTAGATATTTCCGTGTATATGCAGTTAGCTGTGTAGATATTTCCATGTTCATACAGATAGCAGTGTAGATATTTCCATGTTCATACAGATAGCAGTGTAGATATTTCCATGTTCATACAGATGGCGGTGTAGATATTTCCATGTTCATGCAGATGGCGGTGAAGATACTTCCATGTTCGTACAGATGGCGGTGTAGATAATTCTATGTTCATGCAAATGGCTGTTTAGATATTTCCATGTTCATAGAGATGGTGGTGTAGTTATTTCGATGTTTATAGAGATAGCGGTGTAGATATTTCCATGTTTACAGAGATAGCGGTGTAGAAATTTCCATATTCCAACAGATAGAGGTGTACATATTTCCATGTTCATACAGATAGCGGTGTAGATATTTCCATGTTCATACAGATAGCGGTGTAGATATTTACATGTTCATCGTGTTGGCGGTGAAGATATTTCCATGTTCATACAGATGGCGGTTAAGATATATCCATGTTCATACAGATGGCGGTGTAGATATTTCCATGTTCGTACAGATGGAGGTGTAGATATTTCCATGTTTATAGAGATGGCGGTGTAGATATTACCCTTTTCATACGGATGGCATTGTACATATTTCCATGTTCATACAGATGGCTGTGTAGATATTTCCATGTTTATACTGATAGCGGTGTAGATATTTCCATGTTCATACAGATGGCGGTGTAGATATTTCCATATTCATGCAGATAGTGGTGAAGATATTTACATGTTCAAACAGGTGGCTGTGTAGATATTTCTATGTTCATGCAGATGGCGGTGTAGATATTTCCATGTTCATACAAATGGCGGTGTAGATATTTCCATGTTTATAGAGATAGCGCTGTAGATATTTCCTTATTTATAGAGAAAGCTGTGTAGATATTTCCGTGTATAGGCAGTTAGCTGTGTAGATATTTTCATGTTCATACAGATAGCGGTGTAGATTTTTCCATGTTCATACAGATAGCAGTGTAGATATTTGCATGTTCATACAGATAGCGGTGTAGATATTTCCATGTTCTTACAGATAGCGGTGTAGATATATCCATGTTCATACGGATTGTGGTGTAGATATTTCCATGTTCACACAGATGGCAGTGTAGATATTTCTATGTTCATGCAGATGGCGGTGTAGATATTTCCATGTTCATACAAATGGCGGTGTAGATATTTCCGTGTTCATAGAGGTGGCGGTGTAGTTATTTCCATGTTTATAGAGATAGCGGTGTAGTTATTTCCACGTTTACAGAGATAGCGGTGTAGATACTTCCATTGTTATACAGATAGCTGTGTAGATATTTCCATGTTCATACAGATAGCGGTGTAGGTATTTCCATGTTCATACAGATGGCGGTGTTGATATTTACATGTTCATACAGATGGCGGTGTAGATATCTCCGTGTTCGTACGGATGGCAGTGTAGATATTTCCATGTTCATACAGGTGGTGGTGTAGATATTTCCATGTTTATACAGATTGCAGTGTATATATTTCCATGTTTATAGAGATAGCAGTGTAGATATTTCCATTGATATACAGATAGCTGTGTAGATATTTGCATGTTCCTACAGTTAGCTTTGTAGATATTTCCATGTTCGTACTGATAGCGGTGTAGATATTTCCACGTTCATACAGATAGCGGTGTAGATATTTCCATGTTCATACAGATAGCGGTGTAGATATTTCCAAGTTCCTACAGATAGCGGTGCAGATATTTCCATGTGCGTACATATGGCGGTGTAGACATTTCCATGTTCATAGAGAAGTCGGTGTAGATATTTCCATGTTTATAGAGATGGCGGTCTAGATATTTCCAGGTTTACAGAGATAGAGGTGTAGTTATTTCCAAGTTTATAGGGACAGCGTTGTAGATATTTCCATGTTTATACAGATAGCGGTGAAGATATTTCCATGTTTATACAGATAGCGGTGTAGATATTTCCATGTTTATACAGATAGCAGTGTAGATATTTCCATGTTTAAAGATATAGTGGTGTAGATAATTTTAATTTTATTCAGAGAGCACTGTAGATATTTCCAAGTTCATACAGATAGCGGTGTAGATATTTCCACGTTTATAGAGATGGCGGTGTAGATATTTCCATGTTTATGGGGATGGCAGTGTAGATATTTTCATGTTTACACAGATGGCGGTGTAGGTATTTCCATGTTTATGCAGATAGCAGTGTAGATATTTCCATGTTTATACAGATAGCGGTGCGGATATTTCCATGTTTATACAGATAGTTGGGCAGATATTTCCATGTTTATACAGATATCGGTGTAGATATTTACATCTTAATACAGATGGCTGTGTAGATATGTCCATGTTTTTACAGATGGCAGTGTAGTTATTTCCTTGTTCATACAGATGGCGGTGTAGATATTTTGAAGTTTATACAGATAGCGCTGTAGTTATTTCCATATTTATAGAGAAATCTGTGTAGACATTTCCATGTATATTCAGATAGCTGTGTAGATATTTCCATGTTCATGCAGATACCGGTGTAGATATTTCCATGTTCATCTAGATGCCGGTGTACATATATCCATGTTAATACAGATGGCGGTGAAGATATTTCTATGTTCATACAGATGGCGGTGTAGATATTTCCATGTTCATACAAATGGAGGTGTAGCTATTTCCATGTTCATAGAGATGGCGGTGTAGATATTTCCTTGTTCATACAAATGGCGGTGTAGATATTTCCATGATTATAGAGATGGCGGTGTAGATATTTTCATGTTTACACAGATGGCGGGGTAGATATTTCCATGTTTAATCAGATAGCGGTGTAGACATTTCAATGTTTACCCAGATAGCGGTGCGGATATTTCCATGTTTATGCAGATAGTGGTGTAGTTATTTCCATGTTTATACAGATAGCGGTGCGGATATTTCCAAGTTTATACAGATAGTTTGGCAGATATTTCCTTGTTTATACAGATAGCGGTGTAGATATTTCCATCTTAATATAGATGGCTTTGTAGATATGTCCATGTTTGTACAGATGGCGGTGTAGATATTTCCATGTTCATACAGATGGCGGTGTAGATATTTTGAAGTTTATAGAGATAGCGCTGTAGTTATTTCCATATTTATAGAGAAATCTCTGAAGATATTTCCAAGAATATGCAGATAGCAGTGTAGATATTTCCATGTTCATGCAGATAGCGGTGTAGTTATTTCCATGTTCATCCAGATGCTGGTGTAGATATATCCATGTTCATTCAGATGGCGGTGAAGGTATTTCCATGTTCATACAGATGGCGGTGAAGATATTTCCATGTTCATACAAATGGCGGTTTAGATATTTCCATGTTCATACACATGGCGGTGTAGATATTTCCGTGTTCATACAAGTGGCGGTGTGGATATTTCCATGTTAATAGAGATGGGGGTGTAGATATTTTCATGTTTATACAGATAGCAATGTAGTTATTTCCATGTTTATAGAGATAGCGGTGTAGATATTTCCATTGATATACAGATAGCTCTATAGTTATTTGCATCTTCATACAGATAGCGGTGTAGATATTTCCATGTTCATACAGATAGCGGTGTAGGTATTTCCATGTTCATACAGATACTGGTGTAGATATTTCCATGTTCATACAGTTAGCGGTGTAGATATTTCCATGTTCATACAGATGGCGGTGTAGATATTTACATGTTCATACAGATAGCAGTGTAGATATTTCCATGTTCGAACGAATGGCATTGTAGGTATTTCCATGTTCTTACAGGTGGCGGTGTCGATATTTCCATGTTTATACAGATAGCAGTGTAGTTATTTCCATGTTTATAGAGATAGCAGTGTAGATATTTCCATTGATATACAGATAGCTGTGTAGATATTTGCATGTTCATACAGACAGCGGTGTAGATATTTCCATGTTCGCACAGACAGCGGTGTAGATATTTCCATGTTCATACAGATAGCGGTGTAGATATTTCCATGTTTATAGAGATAGAGGTGTAGATAATTTCAATTTTATACAGATAGCTGCGTAGATATTTCCAAGTTCATACAGATAGCGGTGTAGATATTTCAACGTTTATAGAGATGGCGGTGTAGATATTTCCATGTTCATACAGACGGCGGTGTAGATATTTCCATGTTTATAGAGATGGCGGTGTAGATATTTTCATGTTTACACAGATGGCGTTGTAGATATTTCCATGTTTACACAGAGAGCGGTGTAGACGTTTCCATGTTCATACAGATAGCGGTGTAGATATTTACATGTTCTTACAGATAGCGGTGTAGATATTTCCATGTTTATACAGATAGCGGTGCGGATATTTCCATGTTTATGCAGATAGTGGTGCAGATATTTCCATGTTTGTACAGACAGCGGAGTAGATATTTCCATCTTAATACAGATGGCGGTGTAGATATATCCATGCTCGTACGGATGGCGGTGTAGATATTTCCATGTTCATACAGATGGCGGTGTAGATATTTCGAAGTTTATAGAGAGAGCGCTGTAGTTATTTCCATATTTATAGAGAAATCTGTGTAGCTATTTCCATGTATATGCAGATAGCTGTGTAGATATTTCCATGTTCATGCAGAAAGCGGTGTAGATATTTCCATGTTCATCCAGATGCCGGTGTAGATATATCCATGTTCATACAGATGGCGGTGAAGGTATTTCCATGTTCATACAGATGGCGGTGTAGATATTTCCATCTTCACAAATGGCGGTGTAGATATTTCCATGTTCATAGAGATGGCGGTGTAGATATTTCCATGTTTATAGAGATAGCAGTGGAGATATTTCCATTGTTATACAGATAGCTGTGTAGATATTTCCATGTTCATACAGATAGCGGTGTAGATATTTCCATGTTCATACAGATAGCGGTGTAGATATTTCCATGTTCATACAGATAGCGGTGTAGATATTTCCATGTTCATAACAATAGCGGTGTAGATATTTCCATGTTCATACAGTTAGCGGTGTAGATATTTCCATGTTCATACAGATGGCGGTGTAGATATTTACATGTTCATACAGATGGTGGTGTAGATATTTCCATGTTCGTACGGATGGCAGTGTAGATATTTCCATGTTCATACAGGTGGCGGTGTAGATATTTCCATGTTTATACAGATAGCAGTGCGGTTATTTCCATGTTTATAAAGATAGCAGTGTAGATATTTCCATTGATATACAGATAGCTGTGTAGATATTTGCATGTTCATACAGATAGAGGGGTAGATATTTCCATGTTCATACAGATAACGGTGTAGATATTTCCATGTTCATACAGTTAGCGGTGTAGATATTTCCATGTTCATACAGTTAGCGGTGTAGATATTTCCATGTTCATACAGATGGCGGTGTAGATGTTTACATGTTCATACAGATGGCGGTGTAGATATTTCCATGTTCGTACAGATGGCGGTGTAGATATTTCCATGTCATAGAGATGGTGGTGTAGAAATTTCCATGTTTATACAGATAGCAGTGTAGTTATTTCCATGTTTATAGAGATAGCGGTGTAGATAATTTCAATTTTATACAGATAGCTGTGTAGATATTTGCATGTTCATGCACATAGCGGTGTAGATATTTCCATGTTCATACAGATAGCGGTGTAGATATTTCCATGTTCATACAGATAGCGTTGTAGATATTTCCATGTTCATACAGATAGTGGTGTAGATATTTCCATTTTCATACCAATAGCGGTGTAGATATTTCCATGTTCATACAGTGAGCACTGTAGATATTTTCATGTTCATACAGATGGCGGTGTAGATATTTACATGTTCATGCAGATGGCGGTGTAGTTATTTCCATGTTCGTATGGATGGCAGTGTAGATATTTCCATGTTCATACAGGTGGAGGTGTAGATATTTCCATGTTTATACAGATAGCAGTGTAGTTAATTCCATGTTTGTAGAGATAGCAGTGTAGATATTTCCATTGATATACAGATAGCTGTGTAGATATTTGCATGTTCATTCAGATAGCAGGGTAGATATTTCCATGTTCCTACAGATAGCGGTGTAGATATTTCCATGTTCGTACAGATGGCGCTGTAGACATTTCCATGTTCATAGAGAAGGCGGTGTAGATATTTCCATGTTTATGCAGATAGCGGTATAGATATTTGCATGTTTATACAGATGGTGGTGTAGATATTTCCATGTTTATAGAGATGGCAGTCTAGATATTTCCATGTTTACAGAGATAGTGGTGTAGTTATTTCCAAGTTTATAGAGACAGCATTGTAGATATTTCCATGTTCATGCAGATAGCGGTGTAGATATTTCCATGTTCATCCAGATGCCGTTGTACATATATCCATGTTAATACAGATGGCGGTGAAGATATTTCCATGTTTATACAGATTGCGGTGTAGATATTTCCATGTTCATGCAGATAGCGGTGTAGATATTTCCATGTTCATCCAGATGCTGTTGTACAAATATCCATGTTAATACAGATGGCGTTGAAGATATTTCCATGTTCATACAGATGGCGGTGTAGATATTTCCATGTTCATACAAATGGCGGTGTAGATATTTCCATGTTCATAGAGATGGCGGTGTAGATAATTCCATCTTCATACAAATGGCGGTGTAGATATTTCCATGTTCATAGAGATGGCGGTGTAGATATTTCCATGTTTATACAGATAGCAGTGTAGTTATTTCCATGTTTATAGCGATAGCAGTGTAGATATTTCCATTGATATACAGATAGCTGTGTAGATATTTGCATGTTCATACAGATAGCGGTGTAGATACTTCTATGTTCATACAGATAGCGGTGTAGATATTTCCATGTTCAAACAGATAGCGGTGTAGATATTTCCATTTTCATACAGATAGCGGTGTAGATATTTCCATGTTCATACAGTTAGCGGTGTAGATATTTCCATGTTCATACAGATGGCGGTGTAGATATTTACATGTTCATACAGATGGCGGTGTAGATATTTCCATGCTCGTACGGATGGCAGTGTAGATATTTCCATGTTCATACAGGTGGCGGTTTAGATATTTCCATGTTCGTACGGATGGCAGTGTAGATATTTCCATGTTCATACAGGTGGCGGTGTAGCTATTTCCATATTTATACAGATAGCAGTGTAGTTATTTCCATGTTTATAGAGATAGCAGTGTAGATATTTCCATTGATATACAGATAGCTGTGTAGATATTTGCATGCTCATACAGATAGCGGGGTAGATATTTCCATGTTCGTACAGATAGCGGTGTAGATATTTCCATGTTCATACAGATAGCGGTGTAGATATTTCCATGTTCATACAGATAACGGTGTAGATATTTCCATGTTCCTACAGATAGCAGTGTAGATATTTCCATGTTCATACAGTTAGCGGTATAGATATTTCCATGTTCATACAGATGACGGTGTAGATATTTCAATGTTTATGGGGATGGCGGTGTAGATATTTTCATGTTTACACAGATGGCGGTGTAGATTTTTCCATGTTTACACAGCTAGCGGTGTAGACATTTCCATGTTTACACAGATAGCGGTGTGGATATTTCCATGTTTATGCAGATAGCAGTGTAGATATTTCCATGTTTATACAGATAGCGGTGCGGATATTTCCATCTTTATACAGATATCGGTGTAGATATTTCCATCTTAATACAGACGGCGGTGAAGATATGTCCATGTTTCTACAGATGGCAGTGTAGATATTTCCATGTTCATACAGATGGCGGTGTAGATATTTCGAAGTTTATACAGATAGCGCTGTAGTTATTTCCATATTTATAGAGAAATCTGTGTAGATAATTCCATGTATATTCAGATAGCTGTGTAGATATTTCCATGTTCATGCAGATAGCGGTGTAGATATTTCCATGTTCATCCAGATGCCGGTGTACATATATCCATGTTAATACAGATGGCGGTGAAGATATTTCCATGTTCATACAGATGGCGGTGTAGATAGTTCCATGTTCATACAAATGGCGGTGTAGATATTTCCATGTTCATAGAGATGGCGGTGTAGATATTTCCATGTTCATAGAGATGGCGGTGTAGATATTTCCATGTTTATACAGATAGCATTGTAGTTATTTCCATGTTTATAGAGATAGCAGTGTAGATATTTCCATTGATATACAGAAAGCTGTGTAGTTATTTGCATGTTCATACAGATAGCGGTGTAGATATTTATATGTTCATACAGATGGCGGTTTAGATATTTCCATGTTCGTACGGATGGCAGTGTAGATATTTCCATGTTCATACAGGTGGCGGTGTAGATATTTCCATGTTTATACAGATAGCAGTGTAGTTCTTTCCATGTTTATAGTGATAGCAGTGTAGATATTTCCATTGATATACAGATAGCTGTGTAGATATTTGCATGTTCACACCGATAGCGGGGTAGATTTTTCCATGTTCGTGCAGATAGCCATGTAGATATTTCCATGTTCATACAGATAGCGGTGTAGATATTTCCATGTTCATACAGATAACGGTGTAGATATTTCCATGTTCATACAGATAGCGGTGTAGATATTTCCATGTTCATACAGGTAGCGGTGTAGATATTTCCATGTTCATATAGATCGCGGTTTAGATATTTACATGTTCGTACAGATGGCGGTGTAGATATTTCCATGTTCGTACAGATGGCGGTGTAGATATTTCCATGTTCATAGAGATGGCGGTGTAGTTATTTCCATGTTTATACTGATAGCAGTGTAGTTATTTCCATGTTTATAGAGATAGCAGTGTAGATAATTTCAATTTTATACAGATAGCTGTGTAGATATTTGCATGTTCATACAGATAACGGTGTAGATATTTCCATGTTCAAACAGTTAGCGGTGCAGATATTTCCATGTTCATACAGTTAGCGGTGTAGATATTTCCATGTTCATACAGATGGCGGTGTAGATATTTCCACTGATATACAGATAGCGGTGTAGATATTTCCATGTTCATACAGATAGCGGTGTAGATATTTCCATGTTCATACAGATGGCGGTTTAGATATTTACATGTTCATACAGATGGTGGTGTAAATATTTCCATCTTCTTACAGACAGCGGTGTAGATATTTCCATGTTCATAGAGATGGCGGTGTAGATATTCCCATGTTTATGCAGATAGCTTTATAGATTTTTCGATGTTTATACAGATGGTGGTGTAGATATTTCCATGTTTATAGAGATGGCAGTCTAGATATTTCCATGTTTATAGAGATAGTGGTGTAGTTATTTCAAAGTTTATAGAGACAGCATTGTAGATATTTCCAAGTATATACAGATAGCGGTGAAGATATTTCCATGTTTATACAGATAGCGGTGTAGATATTTCCATGTTTATACAGATAGCAGTGTAGATATTTCCATGTTTATAGAGATAGTGGTGTAGATAATTTCAATTTTATACAGATAGCAGTGTAGATATTTCCAAGTTCATACAGATAGCAGTGTAGATATTTCCACGTTTATAGAGATGGCTGTGTAGATATTTCCATGTTCATACAGATGGCGGTGTAGATATTTCCATGTTTATAGAGATGTCGGTTTAGATATTTTCATGTTTACACAGATGGCGGTGTAGACATTTCCATGTTTACACAGATAGTGGTGTGGGTATTTCTATGTTTATGCAGATACCGGTGTAGATATTTCCATGTTTATACAGACAGCGGTGCGGTTATTTCCATGTTTATGCAGATAGTGGTGCAGATATTTCCATGTTTATACAGATAGCGGTGTAGATATTTCCATCTTAATACAGATGGCGGTGAATATATGTCCATGCTCGTACAGATGGCGGTGTAGATATTTCCATGTTCATACAGATGGCGGTGTAGATATTTCGAAGTTTATACTGATAGCGCTGTAGTTATTTCCATATTTATAGAGAAATCTGTGTAGCTATTTCCATGTATATGCAGATAGCTGTGTAGATATTTCCATGTTCATGCAGAAAGCGGTGTAGATATTTCCATGTTCATCCAGATGCCGGTGTAGATATATCCATGTTCATAAAGATGGCGGTGAAGATATTTCCATGTTCATACAGATGGCGGTGGAGATATTTCCATGTTCATACAAATGGCGGTGTAGATATTTCCATGTTCATTGAGATGGCGGTGTAGATATTTCCATGCTTATACAGATAGCAGTGTAGTTATTTCCATGTTTATAGAGATAGCAGTGTAGATATTTCCATTGATATACAGATAGCTGTGTAGATATTTGCATGTTCATACAGATAGCAGCGTAGATATTTCCATGTTCATACAGATAGCGGTGTAGATATTTCCATGCTCATACAGATAGCGGTGTAGATATTTCCATGTTCATACAGTTAGCGGTGTAGATATTTCCATGTTCATACAGATGGCGGTGTAGATATTTACATGTTCATACAGATAGCGGTGTAGATATTTCCATGTTTATAGAGATAGTGGTGTAGATAATTTCAATTTTATACAGATAGCAGTGTAGATATTTCCAAGTTCATACAGATAGCGGTGTAGATATTTCCACGTTTATAGAGATGGCGGTGTAGATATTTCCATGTTCATACTGGTGGCGGTGTAGATATTTCCATGTTTATAGAGATGGCGGTGTAGATATTTTCATGTTTACACAGATGGCGGTGTAGATATTTCCATGTTTACACATATTGCGGTGTAGGTATTTCCATGTTTATACAGATAGCAGTGTAGTTATTTCTATGTTTATAGAGATAGCAGTGTAGATATTTTCATTGATATACAGATAGCTGTTTAGATATTTGCATGTTCATACAGATAGCAGTGTAGATATTTCCATGTTCATACAGATAGCGGTGTAGATATTTCCATGTTCATACAGTTAGCGGTGTAGATATTTCCATGTTCATACAGATGGCGGTGTAGATATTTACATGTTCATACAGATGGCGTTATAGATATTTCCATGTTCGTACGGATGGTGGTGTAGATATTTCCATGTTCATAGAGATGGCGGTGTAGGTATTTCCATATTTATGCAGATAGCGGTATAGATATTTCCATGTTTATACAGATGGTGGTGTAGATATTTCCATGTATATAGAGATGGCGGTCTATATATTTCCATGTTTATAGGGATGGCGGTGTAGATATTTTCATGTTTACACAGATGGCGGTGTAGATTTTTCCATGTTTACACAGATAGCTGTGTAGATATTTCCATCTTAATACATATGGCGGTGTAGATATATCCATGTTCGTACTGATGGCGGTGTAGATATTTCCATGTTCATACAGATGGTGGTGTAGATATTTCGAAGTTTATAGAGATAGCGCTGTAGTTATTTCCATATTTACAGAGAAATCTGTGTAAATATTTCCATGCATATTCATATAGCTGTGTAGATATTTCCATGTTCATGCAGATAGCGGTGTAGATATTTCCATGTTCATCCAGATGCCGGTGTACATATATCCATGTTCATTCAGATGGCGGTGAAGATATTTCCATGTTCATACAGATGGCGGTGTAGATATTTCCATGTTCATACAAATGGCGGTGTAGATATTTCGAAGTTCATACAGATAACGGTGTAGATATTTCCATGTTCATACAGATAGCGGTGTAGATATTTCCATGTTCATACAGTTAGCAGTGTAGATATTTCCATGTTCATACAGGTGGCGGTGTAGATATTTCAATGTTTACAGATAGCAGTGTAGTTATTTCCATGTTTATAGAGATAGCAGTGTAGATATTTCCATTGATATACAGATAGCTGGGTAGATATTTGCATGTTCCTACAGATAGCGGTGTAGATATTTCCATGTTCATACAGATAGCGGTGTAGATATTTCCATGTTCATGCAAATGGCGGTGTAGATATTTCCATGTTCATAGAGATGGCGGTGTAGATATTTCCATGTTCATACAAATGGCGGTGTAGATATTTCCATGTTCATAGAGATGGCGGTGTAGATATTTCCATATTTATACAGATAGCAGTGTAGTAATTTCCATGTTTATAGAGATAGCAGTGTAGATATTTCCATTGATATACAGATATCTGTGTAGATATTTGCATGTTCATACAGATAGCGGTGTAGATATTTCCATGTTCATACATATAGCGGTGTAGATATTTCCATCTTCATACAGAGAGCAGTGTAGATATTTCCTTGTTCATACAGATAGCAGTGTAGGTATTTCCATGTTCATACTGATAGTGGTGTAGATATTTCCATGTTCATACAGTAAGCGGTGTAGATATTTACATGTTCATACAGATGGCGGTGTAGATATTTACATGTTCATAGAGATGACGGTGTAGATATTTCCATGTTCATACAAATGGCGGTGTAGATATTTCCATGTTCATAGAGATGGCGGTGTAGATATTTCCATGTTCATAGAAATGGTGGTGTAGATATTTCCACGTTCATAGAGATGGTTGTGTAGATATTTCCATGTTTATACAGATAGCAGTGTAGTTATTTTCATGTTTATAGAGATAGCGGTGTAGATAATTTCAATTTTATACAGATAGCTGGGTAGATATTTGCATGTTCATACAGATAGCAGTGTAGATATTTCCATGTTCATACAGATAGCGGTGTAGATATTTCCATGTTCATACAGGTGGCGGTGTAGATATTTCCATGTTTACAGATAGCAGTGTAGTTATTTCCATGTTTATAGAGATAGCATTGTAGATATTTCCATTGATATACAGATAGCTGTGTAGATATTTGCATGTTCATACAGATAGCGGTGTAGATATTTCCATGTTCATACAGATAGCGGTGTAGATATTTCCATGTTCATACAGATAGCGGTGTAGATATTTCGATGTTCATACAGATAACGGTGTAGATATTTCCATGTTCTTACAGATAGCGGTGTAGGTATTTCCATGTTCATACAGTTAGCGGTGTAGATATTTCCATGTTCATACAGATGGCGGTGTTGATATTTACATGTTCATACAGATGGCGGTATAGATAATTCAATGTTCGTACAGATGGCGGCGTAGATATTTCCATGTTCATATAGATGGCGGTGTAGATTTTTCCATGTTTATGCTGATAGAGGTATAGATATTTCCATGTTTATACAGATGGTGCTGTAGATATTTCCATGTTTATAGAGATGGCGGTCTAAATATTTCCATGTTTACAGAGATAGTGGTGTAGTGATTTCGAAGTTTATAGAGACAGCGTTGTAGATATTTCCATGTTTATACAGATAGCGGTGAAGATATTTCCATGTTTATACAGATAGCTGTGTAGATATTTCCATGTTTATACAGATAGCAGTGTAGATATTTCCATGTTTATAGAGATAGTGGTGTAGATAATTTCAATTTTATACAGAGAACAGTGTAGATATTTCCAAGTTCATACAGATAGCGGTGTAGATATTTTGACATTTATAGAGATGGCGGTGTAGATATTTCCATGTTCATACAGATAGCGGTGTAGATATTTCCATGTTCATGCAAATGGCGGTGTAGATATTTCCATGTTCATAGAGATGGCGGTGTAGATATTTCCATGTTCATACAAATGGCGGTGTAGATATTTCCATGTTCATACAGATAGCGGTGTAGATATTTCCATGTTCATGCAAATGGCGGTGTAGATATTTCCATGTTCATACAGATGGCGGTGTAGATATTTCCATGTTTATAGAGATGTCGGTTTAGATATTTTCATGTTTACACAGATGGCGGTGTAGACATTTCCATGTTTACACAGATAGTGGTGTGGGTATTTCTATGTTTATGCAGATACCGGTGTAGATATTTCCATGTTTATACAGACAGCGGTGCGGTTATTTCCATGTTTATGCAGATAGTGGTGCAGATATTTCCATGTTTATACAGATAGCGGTGTAGATATTTCCATCTTAATACAGATGGCGGTGAATATATGTCCATGCTCGTACAGATGGCGGTGTAGATATTTCCATGTTCATACAGATGGCGGTGTAGATATTTCGAAGTTTATACTGATAGCGCTGTAGTTATTTCCATATTTATAGAGAAATCTGTGTAGCTATTTCCATGTATATGCAGATAGCTGTGTAGATATTTCCATGTTCATGCAGAAAGCGGTGTAGATATTTCCATGTTCATCCAGATGCCGGTGTAGATATATCCATGTTCATAAAGATGGCGGTGAAGATATTTCCATGTTCATACAGATGGCGGTGGAGATATTTCCATGTTCATACAAATGGCGGTGTAGATATTTCCATGTTCATTGAGATGGCGGTGTAGATATTTCCATGCTTATACAGATAGCAGTGTAGTTATTTCCATGTTTATAGAGATAGCAGTGTAGATATTTCCATTGATATACAGATAGCTGTGTAGATATTTGCATGTTCATACAGATAGCAGCGTAGATATTTCCATGTTCATACAGATAGCGGTGTAGATATTTCCATGCTCATACAGATAGCGGTGTAGATATTTCCATGTTCATACAGTTAGCGGTGTAGATATTTCCATGTTCATACAGATGGCGGTGTAGATATTTACATGTTCATACAGATAGCGGTGTAGATATTTCCATGTTTATAGAGATAGTGGTGTAGATAATTTCAATTTTATACAGATAGCAGTGTAGATATTTCCAAGTTCATACAGATAGCGGTGTAGATATTTCCACGTTTATAGAGATGGCGGTGTAGATATTTCCATGTTCATACTGGTGGCGGTGTAGATATTTCCATGTTTATAGAGATGGCGGTGTAGATATTTTCATGTTTACACAGATGGCGGTGTAGATATTTCCATGTTTACACATATTGCGGTGTAGGTATTTCCATGTTTATACAGATAGCAGTGTAGTTATTTCTATGTTTATAGAGATAGCAGTGTAGATATTTTCATTGATATACAGATAGCTGTTTAGATATTTGCATGTTCATACAGATAGCAGTGTAGATATTTCCATGTTCATACAGATAGCGGTGTAGATATTTCCATGTTCATACAGTTAGCGGTGTAGATATTTCCATGTTCATACAGATGGCGGTGTAGATATTTACATGTTCATACAGATGGCGTTATAGATATTTCCATGTTCGTACGGATGGTGGTGTAGATATTTCCATGTTCATAGAGATGGCGGTGTAGGTATTTCCATATTTATGCAGATAGCGGTATAGATATTTCCATGTTTATACAGATGGTGGTGTAGATATTTCCATGTATATAGAGATGGCGGTCTATATATTTCCATGTTTATAGGGATGGCGGTGTAGATATTTTCATGTTTACACAGATGGCGGTGTAGATTTTTCCATGTTTACACAGATAGCTGTGTAGATATTTCCATCTTAATACATATGGCGGTGTAGATATATCCATGTTCGTACTGATGGCGGTGTAGATATTTCCATGTTCATACAGATGGTGGTGTAGATATTTCGAAGTTTATAGAGATAGCGCTGTAGTTATTTCCATATTTACAGAGAAATCTGTGTAAATATTTCCATGCATATTCATATAGCTGTGTAGATATTTCCATGTTCATGCAGATAGCGGTGTAGATATTTCCATGTTCATCCAGATGCCGGTGTACATATATCCATGTTCATTCAGATGGCGGTGAAGATATTTCCATGTTCATACAGATGGCGGTGTAGATATTTCCATGTTCATACAAATGGCGGTGTAGATATTTCGAAGTTCATACAGATAACGGTGTAGATATTTCCATGTTCATACAGATAGCGGTGTAGATATTTCCATGTTCATACAGTTAGCAGTGTAGATATTTCCATGTTCATACAGGTGGCGGTGTAGATATTTCAATGTTTACAGATAGCAGTGTAGTTATTTCCATGTTTATAGAGATAGCAGTGTAGATATTTCCATTGATATACAGATAGCTGGGTAGATATTTGCATGTTCCTACAGATAGCGGTGTAGATATTTCCATGTTCATACAGATAGCGGTGTAGATATTTCCATGTTCATGCAAATGGCGGTGTAGATATTTCCATGTTCATAGAGATGGCGGTGTAGATATTTCCATGTTCATACAAATGGCGGTGTAGATATTTCCATGTTCATAGAGATGGCGGTGTAGATATTTCCATATTTATACAGATAGCAGTGTAGTAATTTCCATGTTTATAGAGATAGCAGTGTAGATATTTCCATTGATATACAGATATCTGTGTAGATATTTGCATGTTCATACAGATAGCGGTGTAGATATTTCCATGTTCATACATATAGCGGTGTAGATATTTCCATCTTCATACAGAGAGCAGTGTAGATATTTCCTTGTTCATACAGATAGCAGTGTAGGTATTTCCATGTTCATACTGATAGTGGTGTAGATATTTCCATGTTCATACAGTAAGCGGTGTAGATATTTACATGTTCATACAGATGGCGGTGTAGATATTTACATGTTCATAGAGATGACGGTGTAGATATTTCCATGTTCATACAAATGGCGGTGTAGATATTTCCATGTTCATAGAGATGGCGGTGTAGATATTTCCATGTTCATAGAAATGGTGGTGTAGATATTTCCACGTTCATAGAGATGGTTGTGTAGATATTTCCATGTTTATACAGATAGCAGTGTAGTTATTTTCATGTTTATAGAGATAGCGGTGTAGATAATTTCAATTTTATACAGATAGCTGGGTAGATATTTGCATGTTCATACAGATAGCAGTGTAGATATTTCCATGTTCATACAGATAGCGGTGTAGATATTTCCATGTTCATACAGGTGGCGGTGTAGATATTTCCATGTTTACAGATAGCAGTGTAGTTATTTCCATGTTTATAGAGATAGCATTGTAGATATTTCCATTGATATACAGATAGCTGTGTAGATATTTGCATGTTCATACAGATAGCGGTGTAGATATTTCCATGTTCATACAGATAGCGGTGTAGATATTTCCATGTTCATACAGATAGCGGTGTAGATATTTCGATGTTCATACAGATAACGGTGTAGATATTTCCATGTTCTTACAGATAGCGGTGTAGGTATTTCCATGTTCATACAGTTAGCGGTGTAGATATTTCCATGTTCATACAGATGGCGGTGTTGATATTTACATGTTCATACAGATGGCGGTATAGATAATTCAATGTTCGTACAGATGGCGGCGTAGATATTTCCATGTTCATATAGATGGCGGTGTAGATTTTTCCATGTTTATGCTGATAGAGGTATAGATATTTCCATGTTTATACAGATGGTGCTGTAGATATTTCCATGTTTATAGAGATGGCGGTCTAAATATTTCCATGTTTACAGAGATAGTGGTGTAGTGATTTCGAAGTTTATAGAGACAGCGTTGTAGATATTTCCATGTTTATACAGATAGCGGTGAAGATATTTCCATGTTTATACAGATAGCTGTGTAGATATTTCCATGTTTATACAGATAGCAGTGTAGATATTTCCATGTTTATAGAGATAGTGGTGTAGATAATTTCAATTTTATACAGAGAACAGTGTAGATATTTCCAAGTTCATACAGATAGCGGTGTAGATATTTTGACATTTATAGAGATGGCGGTGTAGATATTTCCATGTTCATACAGATAGCGGTGTAGATATTTCCATGTTCATGCAAATGGCGGTGTAGATATTTCCATGTTCATAGAGATGGCGGTGTAGATATTTCCATGTTCATACAAATGGCGGTGTAGATATTTCCATGTTCATACAGATAGCGGTGTAGATATTTCCATGTTCATGCAAATGGCGGTGTAGATATTTCCATGTTCATACAGATGGCGGTGTAGATATTTCCATGTTTATAGAGATGTCGGTTTAGATATTTTCATGTTTACACAGATGGCGGTGTAGACATTTCCATGTTTACACAGATAGTGGTGTGGGTATTTCTATGTTTATGCAGATACCGGTGTAGATATTTCCATGTTTATACAGACAGCGGTGCGGTTATTTCCATGTTTATGCAGATAGTGGTGCAGACATTTCCATGTTTATACAGATAGCGGTGTAGATATTTCCATCTTAATACAGATGGCGGTGAATATATGTCCATGCTCGTACAGATGGCGGTGTAGATATTTCCATGTTCATACAGATGGCGGTGTAGATATTTCGAAGTTTATACTGATAGCGCTGTAGTTATTTCCATATTTATAGAGAAATCTGTGTAGCTATTTCCATGTATATGCAGATAGCTGTGTAGATATTTCCATGTTCATGCAGAAAGCGGTGTAGATATTTCCATGTTCATCCAGATGCCGGTGTAGATATATCCATGTTCATAAAGATGGCGGTGAAGATATTTCCATGTTCATACAGATGGCGGTGGAGATATTTCCATGTTCATACAAATGGCGGTGTAGATATTTCCATGTTCATTGAGATGGCGGTGTAGATATTTCCATGCTTATACAGATAGCAGTGTAGTTATTTCCATGTTTATAGAGATAGCAGTGTAGATATTTCCATTGATATACAGATAGCTGTGTAGATATTTGCATGTTCATACAGATAGCAGCGTAGATATTTCCATGTTCATACAGATAGCGGTGTAGATATTTCCATGCTCATACAGATAGCGGTGTAGATATTTCCATGTTCATACAGTTAGCGGTGTAGATATTTCCATGTTCATACAGATGGCGGTGTAGATATTTACATGTTCATACAGATAGCGGTGTAGATATTTCCATGTTTATAGAGATAGTGGTGTAGATAATTTCAATTTTATACAGATAGCAGTGTAGATATTTCCAAGTTCATACAGATAGCGGTGTAGATATTTCCACGTTTATAGAGATGGCGGTGTAGATATTTCCATGTTCATACTGGTGGCGGTGTAGATATTTCCATGTTTATAGAGATGGCGGTGTAGATATTTTCATGTTTACACAGATGGCGGTGTAGATATTTCCATGTTTACACATATTGCGGTGTAGGTATTTCCATGTTTATACAGATAGCAGTGTAGTTATTTCTATGTTTATAGAGATAGCAGTGTAGATATTTTCATTGATATACAGATAGCTGTTTAGATATTTGCATGTTCATACAGATAGCAGTGTAGATATTTCCATGTTCATACAGATAGCGGTGTAGATATTTCCATGTTCATACAGTTAGCGGTGTAGATATTTCCATGTTCATACAGATGGCGGTGTAGATATTTACATGTTCATACAGATGGCGTTATAGATATTTCCATGTTCGTACGGATGGTGGTGTAGATATTTCCATGTTCATAGAGATGGCGGTGTAGGTATTTCCATATTTATGCAGATAGCGGTATAGATATTTCCATGTTTATACAGATGGTGGTGTAGATATTTCCATGTATATAGAGATGGCGGTCTATATATTTCCATGTTTATAGGGATGGCGGTGTAGATATTTTCATGTTTACACAGATGGCGGTGTAGATTTTTCCATGTTTACACAGATAGCTGTGTAGATATTTCCATCTTAATACATATGGCGGTGTAGATATATCCATGTTCGTACTGATGGCGGTGTAGATATTTCCATGTTCATACAGATGGTGGTGTAGATATTTCGAAGTTTATAGAGATAGCGCTGTAGTTATTTCCATATTTACAGAGAAATCTGTGTAAATATTTCCATGCATATTCATATAGCTGTGTAGATATTTCCATGTTCATGCAGATAGCGGTGTAGATATTTCCATGTTCATCCAGATGCCGGTGTACATATATCCATGTTCATTCAGATGGCGGTGAAGATATTTCCATGTTCATACAGATGGCGGTGTAGATATTTCCATGTTCATACAAATGGCGGTGTAGATATTTCGAAGTTCATACAGATAACGGTGTAGATATTTCCATGTTCATACAGATAGCGGTGTAGATATTTCCATGTTCATACAGTTAGCAGTGTAGATATTTCCATGTTCATACAGGTGGCGGTGTAGATATTTCAATGTTTACAGATAGCAGTGTAGTTATTTCCATGTTTATAGAGATAGCAGTGTAGATATTTCCATTGATATACAGATAGCTGGGTAGATATTTGCATGTTCCTACAGATAGCGGTGTAGATATTTCCATGTTCATACAGATAGCGGTGTAGATATTTCCATGTTCATGCAAATGGCGGTGTAGATATTTCCATGTTCATAGAGATGGCGGTGTAGATATTTCCATGTTCATACAAATGGCGGTGTAGATATTTCCATGTTCATAGAGATGGCGGTGTAGATATTTCCATATTTATACAGATAGCAGTGTAGTAATTTCCATGTTTATAGAGATAGCAGTGTAGATATTTCCATTGATATACAGATATCTGTGTAGATATTTGCATGTTCATACAGATAGCGGTGTAGATATTTCCATGTTCATACATATAGCGGTGTAGATATTTCCATCTTCATACAGAGAGCAGTGTAGATATTTCCTTGTTCATACAGATAGCAGTGTAGGTATTTCCATGTTCATACTGATAGTGGTGTAGATATTTCCATGTTCATACAGTAAGCGGTGTAGATATTTACATGTTCATACAGATGGCGGTGTAGATATTTACATGTTCATAGAGATGACGGTGTAGATATTTCCATGTTCATACAAATGGCGGTGTAGATATTTCCATGTTCATAGAGATGGCGGTGTAGATATTTCCATGTTCATAGAAATGGTGGTGTAGATATTTCCACGTTCATAGAGATGGTTGTGTAGATATTTCCATGTTTATACAGATAGCAGTGTAGTTATTTTCATGTTTATAGAGATAGCGGTGTAGATAATTTCAATTTTATACAGATAGCTGGGTAGATATTTGCATGTTCATACAGATAGCAGTGTAGATATTTCCATGTTCATACAGATAGCGGTGTAGATATTTCCATGTTCATACAGGTGGCGGTGTAGATATTTCCATGTTTACAGATAGCAGTGTAGTTATTTCCATGTTTATAGAGATAGCATTGTAGATATTTCCATTGATATACAGATAGCTGTGTAGATATTTGCATGTTCATAGAGATAGCGGTGTAGATATTTCCATGTTCATACAGATAGCGGTGTAGATATTTCCATGTTCATACAGATAGCGGTGTAGATATTTCGATGTTCATACAGATAACGGTGTAGATATTTCCATGTTCTTACAGATAGCGGTGTAGGTATTTCCATGTTCATACAGTTAGCGGTGTAGATATTTCCATGTTCATACAGATGGCGGTGTTGATATTTACATGTTCATACAGATGGCGGTATAGATAATTCAATGTTCGTACAGATGGCGGCGTAGATATTTCCATGTTCATATAGATGGCGGTGTAGATTTTTCCATGTTTATGCTGATAGAGGTATAGATATTTCCATGTTTATACAGATGGTGCTGTAGATATTTCCATGTTTATAGAGATGGCGGTCTAAATATTTCCATGTTTACAGAGATAGTGGTGTAGTGATTTCGAAGTTTATAGAGACAGCGTTGTAGATATTTCCATGTTTATACAGATAGCGGTGAAGATATTTCCATGTTTATACAGATAGCTGTGTAGATATTTCCATGTTTATACAGATAGCAGTGTAGATATTTCCATGTTTATAGAGATAGTGGTGTAGATAATTTCAATTTTATACAGAGAACAGTGTAGATATTTCCAAGTTCATACAGATAGCGGTGTAGATATTTTGACATTTATAGAGATGGCGGTGTAGATATTTCCATGTTCATACAGATAGCGGTGTAGATATTTCCATGTTCATGCAAATGGCGGTGTAGATATTTCCATGTTCATAGAGATGGCGGTGTAGATATTTCCATGTTCATACAAATGGCGGTGTAGATATTTCCATGTTCATAGTGATGGCGGTGTAGATATTTCCATATTTATACAGATAGCAGTGTAGTAATTTCCATGTTTATAGAGATAGCAGTGTAGATATTTCCATTGATATACAGATAGCTCTGTAGATATTTGCATGTTCATACAGATAGCGGTGTAGATATTTCCATGTTCATACATATAGCGGTGTAGATATTTCCATCTTCATACAGAGAGCAGTGTAGATATTTCCTTGTTCATACAGATAGCAGTGTAGGTATTTCCATGTTCATACTGATAGTGGTGTAGATATTTCCATGTTCATACAGTAAGCGGTGTAGATATTTACATGTTCATACAGATGGCGGTGTAGATATTTACATGTTCATAGAGATGACGGTGTAGATATTTCCATGTTCATACAAATGGCGGTGTAGATATTTCCATGTTCATAGAGATGGCGGTGTAGATATTTCCATGTTCATACAAATGGTGGTGTAGATATTTCCACGTTCATAGAGATGGTTGTGTAGATATTTCCATGTTTATACAGATAGCAGTGTAGTTATTTTCATGTTTATAGAGATAGCGGTGTAGATAATTTCAATTTTATACAGATAGCTGGGTAGATATTTGCATGTTCATACAGATAGCAGTGTAGATATTTCCATGTTCATACAGATAGCGGTGTAGATATTTCCATGTTCATACAGGTGGCGGTGTAGATATTTCCATGTTTACAGATAGCAGTGTAGTTATTTCCATGTTTATAGAGATAGCATTGTAGATATTTCCATTGATATACAGATAGCTGTGTAGATATTTGCATGTTCATACAGATAGCGGTGTAGATATTTCCATGTTCATACAGATAGCGGTGTAGATATTTCCATGTTCATACAGATAGCGGTGTAGATATTTCGATGTTCATACAGATAACGGTGTAGATATTTCCATGTTCATACAGATAGCGGTGTAGGTATTTCCATGTTCATACAGTTAGCGGTGTAGATATTTCCATGTTCATACAGATGGCGGTGTTGATATTTACATGTTCATACAGATGGCGGTATAGATAATTCAATGTTCGTACTCATGGCGGCGTAGATATTTCCATGTTCATATAGATGGCGGTGTAGATTTTTCCATGTTTATGCTGATAGCGGTATAGATATTTCCATGTTTATACAGATGGTGCTGTAGATATTTCCATGTTTATAGAGATGGCGGTCTAAATATTTCCATGTTTACAGAGATAGTGGTGTAGTGATTTCGAAGTTTATAGAGACAGCGTTGTAGATATTTCCATGTTTATACAGATAGCGGTGAAGATATTTCCATGTTTATACAGATAGCTGTGTAGATATTTCCATGTTTATACAGATAGCAGTGTAGATATTTCCATGTTTATAGAGATAGTGGTGTAGATAATTTCAAATTTATACAGAGAACAGTGTAGATATTTCCAAGTTCATACAGATAGCGGTGTAGATATTTTGACATTTATAGAGATGGCGGTGTAGATATTTCCATGTTCATACAGATGGCGGTGTAGATATTTCCATGTTTATAGGGAAGGCGGTGTAGATATTTTCATGTTTACACAGATGGCGGTGTAGATATTTCCATTTTTACACAGATAGCGGTTTAGACATTTCCATGTTTACACAGATAGCGGTGTGGATATTTCCATGTTTATGCAGATAGCAGTGTAGATATTTCCATGTTTATAAAGATAGCAGTGCGGATATTTCCATGTTTATACATATAGTTGGGCAGATATTTCCATGTTTATACAGATAGCGGTGTAGATATTTCCATCATAATACAGATGGCGGGGTAGATATGTCCATGTTCATACAGATAGTGGTGTAGATATTTCCATGTTCATACAGATAGCGGTGTAGGTATTTCCATGTTCATAGAGATGGTGGTGTAGATATTTCCATGTTTATACAGATAGCAGTGTAGATATTTCCATGTTTACAGAGATAGCAGTGTAGATATTTCCATTGATATACAGATAGCTGTGTAGATATTTGCATGTTCATACAGATAGCGGTGTGGGTATTTCCATGTTCATACAGATGGCGGTGTAGATATTTCGAAGTTTATAGAGATAGCACTGTAATTATTTCAGTACTTATAGGGAAATCTGTGTAGATATTTCCATGTGTATTCAGATAGCTGTGTAGATATTTCCATGTTCATGCAGATAGCGGTGTAGATATTTCCATGTTCATCCAAATGCCGGTGTACATATATCCATGTTCATACAGATGGCGATGAAGATATTTCCAAGTTCATACAGATGGCGTTGTAGATATTTCCATGTTCGTACAAATGCCGGTGTAGGTATTTCGCTGTTCATAGCCATGGCGGTGTAGATATTTCCATGTTCATACAAATAGCGGTATAGATATTTCCATGTTCATAGAGATGGCGGTGTAGATATTTCCATGTTTATACAGATAGCAGTGTAGTTATTTCCATGTTTATAGAGATAGCAGTGTAGACATTTCCATTGATATACAGATAGCTGTGTAGATATTTGCATCTTCATACAGATAGTGGTGTGGGTATTTCCATGTTCATACAGACAGCGGTGTAGATATTTCCATGTTCATACAGATAGCGGTTTAGATATTTCCATGTTCATAGAGATAGCGGTGTAGATATTTCCATGTTCATACAGATAACGGTGTTGATATTTCCATGTTCATACAGTTAGCGGTGTAGATATTTCCATATTCATACAGATGGTGGTGTAGATATTTACATGTTCATACAGATGGCGGTGTAGATATTTCCATGTTTGTACGGATGGCAGTGTAGATATTTCCATGTTCGTACAGATGGAGGTGTAGATATTTCCATGTTCATAGAGATGGTGGTGTAGATATTTCCATGCTTATGCAGATAGCGGTATAGATATTTCCATGTTTATAGAGATGGCGGTGTAGGTATTTCCTTGTTTATAGAGATGGCGGTCCAGATATTTCCGTGTTTATAGAGATAGAGGTGTAGTTATTTCCAAGTTTACAGAGACAGCGTTGTAGATACTTCCATGTTTATACAGATAACAGTGTAGATATTTCCATGTTTATAGAGATAGTGGTGTAGGTAATTTCTAATTTATACAGATAGCAGTGTAGATATTTCCAAGTTCATACAGAGAGCGGTGTAGATATATCCACGTTTATAGAGATGGCGGTGTAGATATTTCCATGTTCATACAGATGGCGGTGTAGATATTTCCATGTTTATAGAGATGGCGGTGTAGATATTTCCATGATTACACAGATAGCGGTGTAGACATTTCCATGTTTACACAGAAAGCGGTGTGGATATTTCCATGTTTATGCAGATAGCGGTGTGGATATTTCCATGTTTATACAGATAGCGGTGCGGATATTTCCATGTTTATACAGATGGGCAGATATTTCCATGTTTATACAGATAGCGGTGTAGATATTTCCATGTTCATACAGATAGCGGAGTAGATATTTCCATGTTCATACAGATAGCAGTGTAGATATTTCCATGTTCATGCAGATAGCGGTGTAGGTATTTCCATGTTCATACCAATAGCGGTGTAGATATTTTCATGTCCATACAGTTAGCAGTGTAGATATTTCCATGTTCATACAGATGGCAGTGTAGATATTTCCATGTTCATACAGACGGCGGTGTAGATATTTCCATGTTCGTACGGATGGCTGTGTAGATATTTCCATGTACGTACAGATGGCGGTGTAGATATTTCCATGTTCATAGAGATGGCGGTGTAGATATTTCCATGTTTATGCAGATAGCGGTATAGATATTTCCATGTTTATACAGATGGTGGTGTAGATATTTCCATGTTTATAGAGATGGCGGTCTAGATATTTCCATGTTTATGCAGATAGCGGTGAAGATATTTCCATGTTTATACAGATAGCGGTGTAGATATTTCCATGTTTATACCGATAGCAGTGTAGATATTTCCATCTTTATAGACATAGTGGTGTAGATAATTTCAATTTTATACTGAGAGCAGTGTAGATAATTCCAAGTTCATACAGATAGCGGTGTAGATATTTCCACGTTTTTAGAGATGGCGGTGTAGATATTTCCATGTTCATACTGATGGCATTGTAGATATTTCCATCTTTATAGAGATGGCGGTGTAGATATTTTCATGTTTACACAGATGGCGGTGTAGATATTTCCATGTTTACAGAGATAGCGGAATAGACATTTCCATGTTTACACAGATAGCGGTGTGGATATTTCCAAGTTTATGCAGATAGCGGTGTAGATATTTCCATGTTTATACAGATAGCGGTGCGCATATTTCCATGTTTATACAGATAGTTGGGCAGATATTTCCATGTTTATACGGATAGCGGTGTAGATATTTCCATTTTAATACAGATGGCGGTGTAGATATGTCCATGTTCGTACAGATGGCGGTGTAGATATTTCCATGTTCATCCAGATGGTGGTGTAGATATTTCGAAGTTTATAGAGATAGCGCTGTAGTTATTTCCGTATTTATAGAGAAATCTGTGTAGATATTTCCATGCGTATGCAGACAGCTGTGTAGCTATTTCCATGTTCATGCAGATAGCGGTGTAGATATTTCCATGTTCATCCAGATGACGGTGTAGATATATCCATGTTCATACAGATGGCGGTGAAGATATTTTCATGTTCATACAGATGACGGTGTAGATATTTCCATGTTCCTACAAATGGCGGTGTAGATATCTCCATGTTCATAGAGATGGCGGTGTAGATATTTCCATGTTCATACAAATGGCGGTGTAGATATTTCCATGTTCATAGAGATGGCGGTGTAGATATTTCCATGTTTATACAGATAGCAGTGTAGTTGTTTCCATGTTTATAGAGATAGCGGTGTAGATAATTTCAATTTTATACTGATAGCTGGGTAGATATTTGCATGTTAATACAGATAGTGGTGTAGATATTTCCATGTTCATACAGATAGCGGTGTAGATATTTCCATGTTCATACATATAGCGGTGTAGATATTTCCATGTTCATACAGATAGCGGTGTAGATATTTCCATGTTCATACCAATAACGGTGTAGATATTTCCATGTCCATACAGTCAGCGGTGTAGATATTTCCATGTTCATACAGATGGCGGTGTAGATATTTCCATGTTCGTACAGATAGTGGTGTAGATATTTCCATGTTCATACAGATAGCAGTGTAGATATTTCCATGTTGATACAGATAACGGTGTAGATATTTCCATGTTCATACACATTGCGATGTAGATATTTCCATGTGCATACAGTTAGCGGTGTAGATATTTCCATGTTCATACAGATGGCGGTGTAGATATTTCCACGTTCATACAGATGGCGGTGTAGATATTTCCATGTTCGTACAGATGGCGGTGTAGATATTTCCATGTTCATAGAGATGGCGGTGTAGATATTTCCATGTTTATTCAGATAGTGGTATAGATATTTCCATGTTTATACAGATGGTGGTGTAGGTATTTCCATGTTTATAGAGATGGCGGTCTAGATATTTGCATGTTTAAAGTGCTAGTGATGTAGCTATTGCCAAGTTTAAAGAGACAGCGTTGCAGATATTTCCATGTTTATACAGATAGCGGTGAAGATATTTCCATGTTTATACAGATAGCGGTGTAGATATTTCCAATTTTATACAGATAACAGTGTAGATATTTCCATGATTTTAGAGATAGTAGTGTAGATAATTTCAATTTTATACAGATAGCAGTGTAGATATTTCCAAGTTCATACAGATAGCGGTGTAGATATTTCCACGTTTATAGAGATGGCGGTGCAGATATTTCCATGTTCATACAGACGGCGGTGTAGATATTTCCATGTTTGCACAGATGGCGGTGTAGATATTTCCGTGTTTACACAGATCGCGGTGAAGACATTTCCCTGTTTACGCCGATAGCGGTTTGGATATTTCCATGTTTATTCAGATAGCGGTGTAGATATTTCCATGTTTATAGAGATAGCAGTGCGGATATTTCCATGTTTATACAGATAGTTGGGCAGATATTTCAATGTTTATACAGATAGCGGTGTAGATATTTACATCTTAATAAAGATGGCGGTGTAGATATGTCCATGTTAGTACAGATGGCGGTGTAGATATTTCCATGTTCATACAGATGGCGGTGTAGATATTTCGAAGTTTATAGAGATAGCACTGTAGTTATTTCCATATTGATAGAGAAATCTGTGTAGATATTTCCATGTATATGCAGATAGCCGTGTAGATACTTCCATGTTCATGCAGATAGCGGTGTAGATATTTCCATGTTCATCCAGATGCCGGTGTAGATATATCCATGCTCATAGAGACGGCGGTGAAGATATTTCCATGTTCATACAGATGGTGGTGTAGATATTTCCATGTTCATTCAAATGGCGGTGTAGATATTTCCATGTACATACATATAGCGGTGTAGATAATTCCATCTTCATACAGAGAGCAGTGTAGATATTTCCATGTTCATACAGATAGCAGTGTAGGTATTTCCATGTTCATACTGATAGTGGTGTAGATATTTCCATGTTCATACAGTAAGCGGTGTAGATATTTCCATGTTCATACAGATGGCGGTGTAGATATTTACATGTTCATAGGGATGACGGTGTAGATATTTCCATGTTCATACAGATGGCGGTGTAGATATTTCCATGTTCATACAGATAGCGGTGTAGCTATTTCCATGTTCATTCAGTTAGCGGTGTAGATATTTCCATGTTCATACAGATGGCGTTGCAGATATTTACATGTTCATACACATGGCGGTGTAGATATTTCCATGTTCGTAGGGATGGCAGTGTAGATATTTCCATGTTCTTACAGGTGGCGGTGTAGATATTTCCATGTTTATACAGATAGCAGTGTAGTTATTTCCATGTTTGTAGAGATAGCAGTGTAGATATTTCCATTGATATAGAGATAGCTGGGTAGATATTTGCATGTTCATACAGATAGCGGTGAAGATATTTCCATGTTCATACAGATAGCGGTATAGATATTTCCATGTTCATACAGATAGCGGTGTAGATATTTCCATGTTCATACAGATAGCGGTGTAGACATTTCCATGTTCATACAGTTAGAGGTGTAAATATTTCCATGTTCATACAGATGGCGGTGTAGTTATTTACATGTTCATACAGATGGAGGTGTAGATATTTCCATGTTCATACTCATGGCGGTGTAGATATTTCCATGTCCGTACAGGTGGCGGTGTAGATATTTCCATGTTTACAGATTGCAGTGTAGTTATTTCCTTGTTTATAGAGATAGCAGTGTAGATATTTCCATTGATATACAGATAGCTGTGTAGATATTTGCATGTTCATACAGATAGCGGTGTAGATATTTCCATGTTCGTACAGATAGCGGTGTAGATATTTCCATGTTCATACAGATAGCGGTGTAGATATTTCGAAGTTCATACAGATAACGGTGTAGATATTTCCATGTTCATACAGATAGCGGTGTAGATATTTCCATGTTCATTCAGTTAGCGGTGTAGATATTTCCATGTTAATAGAGATGGCGGTGTAGATATTTACATGTTCACACAGATGGCGGTGTAGATATTTCCATGTTCGTACAGATGGCGGTGTAGATATTTCCATGTTCATAGAGATGGCGGTGTGGATATTTTCATGTATATAGAGATGGCGGTGTAGATATTTTCATGTTTACACAGATGGCGGTGTAGATATTTCCATGTTTACACAGATAGCGGTGTAGACATTTCCATGTTTACAGAGATAGCGGTGTGGATATTTCCATGTTTATGCAGATAGCGGTGTAGTTATTTCCATGTTTATACAGATAGCGGTGCAGATATTTCCATGTTTGTACAGATAGTTATGCAGATATTTCCATGTTTATACAGATAGCGGTGTAGATATTTCCATCTTAATACAGATGGCGGTGTAGATATGTCCATGTTCGTACAGATGGTGGTGTAGATATTTCCATATTCATACAGATGGCGGTGTACATATTTCGAAGTTTATAGAGATAGCACTGTAGTTATTTCCATATTTATAGAGAAATCTGTGTAGATATTTCCATGTATATGCAGATAGCTGTGTAGATATTTCCATGTTCATGCAGATAGCGGTGTAGATATTTCCATGTTCATCCAGATGCCAGTGTAGATATATCCATGCTCATACAGATGGCGGTGAAGATATTTCCATGTTCATACAGATGGCGGTGTAGATATTTCCAAGTTCATACACATGGCGGTGAGGATATTTCCATGTTCATACAGATGGCGGTGTAGATATTTCCATGTTCATACAAATGTCGGTGTAGATATTTCCATGTTCATAGAGATGGCGTTGTAGATATTTCCATGTTCATACAGGTAGCGGTGTAGATATTTCCATGTTCATGCAGATAGCAGTGTAGATATTTCCATGTTCATACCAATAGCGGTGTAGATATTTCCATGTCCATACAGTTAGCGTTGTAGATATTTCCATGTTCATACAGGTGGCGGTGTATATATTTACGTGTTCATGCAGATGGCGGTGTAGATGTTTCCGTGTTCGTACATATGGCGGTGTAGTTTTTTCCATGTTCATAGAGATGGCGGTGTAGATATTTCCATGTTTATGCAGATAGCCGTATAGATATTTCCATGTTTATACAGATGGTGGTGTAGATATTTCCATGTTTATAGAGATGGCGGTCTAGATATTTCCATGTTTATACAGATAGCGGTGAAGATATTTCCATGTTTATACGGATAGCGGTGTAGATATTTCCATGTTTATACATATAGCAGTGTAGATATTTCCATGTTTATAGAGATAGTGGTGTAGATAATTTCAATTTTATACCGACAGCAGTGTAGATATTTCCAAGTTCATGCCGATAGCGATGTAGATATTTCCATGTTTATAGATATGGTGGTGTAGATATTTCCATGTTCATACAGATGGCGGTGTAGATATTTCCATGTTCATACAAATGGCGGTGTAGATATTACCATGTTCATAGAGATGGCGGTGTAGATATTTCCATGTTCATAGAGATGGCGGTGTAGATATTTCCATATTTATACAGATAGCAGTGTAGTAATTTCCATGTTTATAGAGATAGCAGTGTAGACATTTCCATTGATATACAGGTAGCTGTGTAGATATTTGCATGTTCATACAAATAGCGGTGTAGATATTTCCATGTTCATTCATATAGTGGTGTAGATATTTCCATCTTCATACAGAGAGCGGTGTAGATATTTCCATGTTCATACAGATAGCAGTGTAGGTATTTCCATGTTCACACCGATAGCGGTGTAGATATATCCATGTTCATACAGTAAGCGGTGTAGATATTTCCATCTTCATACAGATGGCGGTTTAGATATTTACATGTTCATAGAGATGGCGGTGTAGATATTTCCATGTTCGTACGGATGGCAGTGTAGATATTTCCATGTTCACACAGATGGCGGTGAATATTTTTCCATGTTTATACAGATAGCAGTGTAGTTATTTCCATTGATATACAGATATCTGTGTAGATATGTGCATGTTCATACAGATAGCGGTGTAGATATTTCCATCTTTGTACAGATAGCAGTGTAGATATTTCCATGTTCATACAGATAGCGGTGTAGATATTTCCATGTTCATACAGACGGCGGTGTAGATATTTCCATGTTCGTACAGATGGCCGTGTAGATATTTCCATGTTCATAGAGATGCCGGTGTAGATATTTCCATGTTAATACAGATAGCGGTATAGATATTTCCATGTTTATACAGATGGTGGTGTAGATATTTCCATGATTATAGAGATGGCGGTCTAGATATTTCCATGTTTATAGAGATAGTGGTGTAGTTATTTCCAAGTTTATAGAGACAGCGTTGTAGATATTTCCATGTTCATACAGATAGCGGTGAAGATATTTCCATGTTCATACAGATAGCGGTGTAAATATTTTCATGTTTATACAGATAACAGTGTAGATATTTCCATGTTTATAGAGATAGTGGTGTAGATAATTTCAATTTTATACAGATAGCAGTGTAGATATTTCCAAGCTCATACAGATAGCGGTGTAGACATTTCCACGTTTATAGAGACGGCGGTGTAGATATTTCCATGTTTATACAGACGGCGGTGTAGATATTTCCATGTTTATAGAGATGGCGTTGTAGATATTTCCATGTTTACACAGATGGCGGTGCAGATATTTCCATGTTTACACAGATCGCGGTGTAGACATTTCCATGTTTACGCAGATAGCGGTTTGGATATTTCCATGTTTATGCAGATAGCGGTGTAGATATTTCCATGTTTATACAGATAGCTGTGCGGATATTTCCATGTTTATACAGATAGTTGCGCAGATATTTCCATGTTTATACAGATAGCGGTGTAGATATTTCCATCTTAATACAGATGGCGGTGTAGATATGTCCATGTTCGTACAGATAGCTGTGTAGATATTTCCATGTTCATACAGATGGCGGTGTAGATATTTCGACGTTTATAGAGATAGCGCTGTAGTTATTTCCATATTTATAGAGAAATCTGTGTAGCTATTTCCATGTATATGCAGATAGCTGTGTAGATATTTCCATGTTCATGCAGATAGCGGTGTAGATATTTCCATGTCCATACAGTTAGCGTTGTAGATATTTCCATGTTCATACAGGTGGCAGTGTAGATATTTACATGTTCATGCAGATGGCGGAGTAGATATTTCCACGTTCGTACAGATGGCGGTGTAGTTATTTCCATGTTCATAGAGATGGCGGTGTAGATATTTCCATGTTTATGCAGATAGCGGTATAGATATTTCCATGTTTATACAGATGGTGGTGTAGATATTTCCATGTTTATAGAGATGGCGGTCTATATATTTCCATGTTTATACAGATAGCGGTGAAGATATTTCCAAGTTTATACAGATAGCGGTGTAGATATTTCCATGTTCATACAGATAGCAGTGTAGATATTTCCATGTTTATAGAGATAGTGTTGTAGATAATTTCAATTTTATACCGAGAGCAGTGTAGATATTTCCAAGTTCATGCAGATAGCGATGTAGATATTTCCACGTTTATAGAGATGGCGGTGTAGATATTTCCATGTTCATACAGATGGCGGTGTAGATATTTCCATGTTCATACAAATGGCGGTGTAGATATTTCCATGTTCATAGAGATGGCGGTGTAGATATTTCCATGTTCATACAAATGGCGGTGTAGGTATTTCCATGTTCATAGAGATGGCGGTGTAGATATTTCCATATTTATACAGATAGCAGTGTAGTAATTTCCATGTTTATAGAGATAGCAGTGTAGATATTTCCATTGATATACAGATAGCTGTGTAGATATTTGCATGTTCATACAGATAGCGTTGTAGATATTTCCATGTTCATACATATAGCGGTGTAGATATTTCCATCTTCATACAGAGAGCAGTGTAGATATTTCCATGTTCATACAGATAGCAGTGTAGGTATTTCCATGTTCATACTGATAGTGGTGTAGATATTTCCATGTTCATACAGTAAGCGGTGTAGATATTTCCATGTTCATACAGATGGCGGTGTAGATATTTACATGTTCTTAGAGATGACGGTGTAGATATTTCCATGTTCATACAAATGGCGGTGTAGATATTTCCATGTTCATAGAGATGGCGGTGTAGATATTTCCATGTTCATACAAATGGCGGTGTAGATATTTCCACGTTCATAGTGATGGCGGTGTAGATATTTCCATGTTTATACAGATAGCAGTGTAGTTATTTTCATGTTTATAGAGATAGCGGTGTAGATAATTTCAATTTTATACAGATAGCTGGGTAGATATTTGCATGTTCATACAGATAGTGGTGTAGATATTTCCATGTTCATACAGATAGCGGTGTAGATATTTCCATGTTAATACAGGTGGCGGTGTAGATATTTCCATGTTTACAGATAGCAGTGTAGTTATTTCCATGTTTATAGAGATAGCAGTGTAGATATTTCCATTGATATACAGATAGCTGTGTAGATATTTGCATGTTCATACAGATAGCGTTGTAGATATTTCCATGTTCATACATATAGCGGTGTAGATATTTCCATCTTCATACAGAGAGCAATGTAGATATTTCCATGTTAATACAGATAGCAGTGTAGGTATTTCCACGTTCATAATGATAGTGGTGTAGATATTTCCATGTTCATACAGTAAGCGGTGTAGATATTTCCATGTTCATACAGATGGCGGTGTAGATATTTACATGTTCATAGAGATGACGGTGTAGATATTTCCATGTTCATACAAATGGCGGTGTAGATATTTCCATGTTCATGGAGATGGCGGTGTAGATATTTCCATGTTCATACAAAAGGCGGTGTAGATATTTCCACGCTCATAGAGATGGCGGTGTAGATATTTCCATGTTTATACAGATAGCAGTGTAGTTATTTTCATGTTTATAGAGATAGCGGTGTAGATAATTTCAATTTTATACAGATAGCTGGGTAGATATTTGCATGTTCATACAGATAGCGGTGTAGTTATTTCCATGTTCATACAGATAGCGGTGTAGATATTTCCATGTTCATACAGGTGGCGGTGTTGATATTTACATGTTCATACAGATGGCGGTATAGATAATTCAATGTTCGTACTCATGGCGGCGTAGATATTTCCATGTTCATATAGATGGCGGTGTAGATTTTTCCATGTTTATGCTGATAGCGGTATAGATATTTCCATGTTTATACAGATGGTGCTGTAGATATTTCCATGTTTATAGAGATGGCGGTCTAAATATTTCCATGTTTACAGAGATAGTGGTGTAGTGATTTCGAAGTTTATAGAGACAGCGTTGTAGATATTTCCATGTTTATACAGATAGCGGTGAAGATATTTCCATGTTTATACAGATAGCTGTGTAGATATTTCCATGTTTATACAGATAGCAGTGTAGATATTTCCATGTTTATAGAGATAGTGGTGTAGATAATTTCAAATTTATACAGAGAACAGTGTAGATATTTCCAAGTTCATACAGATAGCGGTGTAGATATTTTGACATTTATAGAGATGGCGGTGTAGATATTTCCATGTTCATACAGATGGCGGTGTAGATATTTCCATGTTTATAGGGAAGGCGGTGTAGATATTTTCATGTTTACACAGATGGCGGTGTAGATATTTCCATTTTTACACAGATAGCGGTTTAGACATTTCCATGTTTACACAGATAGCGGTGTGGATATTTCCATGTTTATGCAGATAGCAGTGTAGATATTTCCATGTTTATAAAGATAGCAGTGCGGATATTTCCATGTTTATACATATAGTTGGGCAGATATTTCCATGTTTATACAGATAGCGGTGTAGATATTTCCATCATAATACAGATGGCGGGGTAGATATGTCCATGTTCATACAGATAGTGGTGTAGATATTTCCATGTTCATACAGATAGCGGTGTAGGTATTTCCATGTTCATAGAGATGGTGGTGTAGATATTTCCATGTTTATACAGATAGCAGTGTAGATATTTCCATGTTTACAGAGATAGCAGTGTAGATATTTCCATTGATATACAGATAGCTGTGTAGATATTTGCATGTTCATACAGATAGCGGTGTGGGTATTTCCATGTTCATACAGATGGCGGTGTAGATATTTCGAAGTTTATAGAGATAGCACTGTAATTATTTCCGTACTTATAGGGAAATCTGTGTAGATATTTCCATGTGTATTCAGATAGCTGTGTAGATATTTCCATGTTCATGCAGATAGCGGTGTAGATATTTCCATGTTCATCCAAATGCCGGTGTACATATATCCATGTTCATACAGATGGCGATGAAGATATTTCCAAGTTCATACAGATGGCGTTGTAGATATTTCCATGTTCGTACAAATGCCGGTGTAGGTATTTCGCTGTTCATAGCCATGGCGGTGTAGATATTTCCATGTTCATACAAATAGCGGTATAGATATTTCCATGTTCATAGAGATGGCGGTGTAGATATTTCCATGTTTATACAGATAGCAGTGTAGTTATTTCCATGTTTATAGAGATAGCAGTGTAGACATTTCCATTGATATACAGATAGCTGTGTAGATATTTGCATCTTCATACAGATAGTGGTGTGGGTATTTCCATGTTCATACAGACAGCGGTGTAGATATTTCCATGTTCATACAGATAGCGGTTTAGATATTTCCATGTTCATAGAGATAGCGGTGTAGATATTTCCATGTTCATACAGATAACGGTGTTGATATTTCCATGTTCATACAGTTAGCGGTGTAGATATTTCCATATTCATACAGATGGTGGTGTAGATATTTACATGTTCATACAGATGGCGGTGTAGATATTTCCATGTTTGTACGGATGGCAGTGTAGATATTTCCATGTTCGTACAGATGGAGGTGTAGATATTTCCATGTTCATAGAGATGGTGGTGTAGATATTTCCATGCTTATGCAGATAGCGGTATAGATATTTCCATGTTTATAGAGATGGCGGTGTAGGTATTTCCTTGTTTAGAGAGATGGCGGTCCAGATATTTCCGTGTTTATAGAGATAGAGGTGTAGTTATTTCCAAGTTTACAGAGACAGCGTTGTAGATACTTCCATGTTTATACAGATAACAGTGTAGATATTTCCATGTTTATAGAGATAGTGGTGTAGGTAATTTCTAATTTATACAGATAGCAGTGTAGATATTTCCAAGTTCATACAGAGAGCGGTGTAGATATATCCACGTTTATAGAGATGGCGGTGTAGATATTTCCATGTTCATACAGATGGCGGTGTAGATATTTCCATGT
Source organism: Gorilla gorilla gorilla (assembly GCF_029281585.2). Taxonomy (NCBI): domain Eukaryota; kingdom Metazoa; phylum Chordata; class Mammalia; order Primates; family Hominidae; genus Gorilla; species Gorilla gorilla. Next base: position 3,609,515 of record NC_073227.2, on the reverse strand, counting down.
TTATAGAGATGGCGGTGTAGATATTTCCATGATTACACAGATAGCGGTGTAGACATTTCCATGTTTACACAGAAAGCGGTGTGGATATTTCCATGTTTATGCAGATAGCGGTGTGGATATTTCCATGTTTATACAGATAGCGGTGCGGATATTTCCATGTTTATACAGATGGGCAGATATTTCCATGTTTATACAGATAGCGGTGTAGATATTTCCATGTTCATACAGATAGCGGAGTAGATATTTCCATGTTCATACAGATAGCAGTGTAGATATTTCCATGTTCATGCAGATAGCGGTGTAGGTATTTCCATGTTCATACCAATAGCGGTGTAGATATTTTCATGTCCATACAGTTAGCAGTGTAGATATTTCCATGTTCATACAGATGGCAGTGTAGATATTTCCATGTTCATACAGACGGCGGTGTAGATATTTCCATGTTCGTACGGATGGCTGTGTAGATATTTCCATGTACGTACAGATGGCGGTGTAGATATTTCCATGTTCATAGAGATGGCGGTGTAGATATTTCCATGTTTATGCAGATAGCGGTATAGATATTTCCATGTTTATACAGATGGTGGTGTAGATATTTCCATGTTTATAGAGATGGCGGTCTAGATATTTCCATGTTTATGCAGATAGCGGTGAAGATATTTCCATGTTTATACAGATAGCGGTGTAGATATTTCCATGTTTATACCGATAGCAGTGTAGATATTTCCATCTTTATAGACATAGTGGTGTAGATAATTTCAATTTTATACTGAGAGCAGTGTAGATAATTCCAAGTTCATACAGATAGCGGTGTAGATATTTCCACGTTTTTAGAGATGGCGGTGTAGATATTTCCATGTTCATACTGATGGCATTGTAGATATTTCCATCTTTATAGAGATGGCGGTGTAGATATTTTCATGTTTACACAGATGGCGGTGTAGATATTTCCATGTTTACAGAGATAGCGGAATAGACATTTCCATGTTTACACAGATAGCGGTGTGGATATTTCCAAGTTTATGCAGATAGCGGTGTAGATATTTCCATGTTTATACAGATAGCGGTGCGCATATTTCCATGTTTATACAGATAGTTGGGCAGATATTTCCATGTTTATACGGATAGCGGTGTAGATATTTCCATTTTAATACAGATGGCGGTGTAGATATGTCCATGTTCGTACAGATGGCGGTGTAGATATTTCCATGTTCATCCAGATGGTGGTGTAGATATTTCGAAGTTTATAGAGATAGCGCTGTAGTTATTTCCGTATTTATAGAGAAATCTGTGTAGATATTTCCATGCGTATGCAGACAGCTGTGTAGCTATTTCCATGTTCATGCAGATAGCGGTGTAGATATTTCCATGTTCATCCAGATGACGGTGTAGATATATCCATGTTCATACAGATGGCGGTGAAGATATTTTCATGTTCATACAGATGACGGTGTAGATATTTCCATGTTCCTACAAATGGCGGTGTAGATATCTCCATGTTCATAGAGATGGCGGTGTAGATATTTCCATGTTCATACAAATGGCGGTGTAGATATTTCCATGTTCATAGAGATGGCGGTGTAGATATTTCCATGTTTATACAGATAGCAGTGTAGTTGTTTCCATGTTTATAGAGATAGCGGTGTAGATAATTTCAATTTTATACTGATAGCTGGGTAGATATTTGCATGTTAATACAGATAGTGGTGTAGATATTTCCATGTTCATACAGATAGCGGTGTAGATATTTCCATGTTCATACATATAGCGGTGTAGATATTTCCATGTTCATACAGATAGCGGTGTAGATATTTCCATGTTCATACCAATAACGGTGTAGATATTTCCATGTCCATACAGTCAGCGGTGTAGATATTTCCATGTTCATACAGATGGCGGTGTAGATATTTCCATGTTCGTACAGATAGTGGTGTAGATATTTCCATGTTCATACAGATAGCAGTGTAGATATTTCCATGTTGATACAGATAACGGTGTAGATATTTCCATGTTCATACACATTGCGATGTAGATATTTCCATGTGCATACAGTTAGCGGTGTAGATATTTCCATGTTCATACAGATGGCGGTGTAGATATTTCCACGTTCATACAGATGGCGGTGTAGATATTTCCATGTTCGTACAGATGGCGGTGTAGATATTTCCATGTTCATAGAGATGGCGGTGTAGATATTTCCATGTTTATTCAGATAGTGGTATAGATATTTCCATGTTTATACAGATGGTGGTGTAGGTATTTCCATGTTTATAGAGATGGCGGTCTAGATATTTGCATGTTTAAAGTGCTAGTGATGTAGCTATTGCCAAGTTTAAAGAGACAGCGTTGCAGATATTTCCATGTTTATACAGATAGCGGTGAAGATATTTCCATGTTTATACAGATAGCGGTGTAGATATTTCCAATTTTATACAGATAACAGTGTAGATATTTCCATGATTTTAGAGATAGTAGTGTAGATAATTTCAATTTTATACAGATAGCAGTGTAGATATTTCCAAGTTCATACAGATAGCGGTGTAGATATTTCCACGTTTATAGAGATGGCGGTGCAGATATTTCCATGTTCATACAGACGGCGGTGTAGATATTTCCATGTTTGCACAGATGGCGGTGTAGATATTTCCGTGTTTACACAGATCGCGGTGAAGACATTTCCCTGTTTACGCCGATAGCGGTTTGGATATTTCCATGTTTATTCAGATAGCGGTGTAGATATTTCCATGTTTATAGAGATAGCAGTGCGGATATTTCCATGTTTATACAGATAGTTGGGCAGATATTTCAATGTTTATACAGATAGCGGTGTAGATATTTACATCTTAATAAAGATGGCGGTGTAGATATGTCCATGTTAGTACAGATGGCGGTGTAGATATTTCCATGTTCATACAGATGGCGGTGTAGATATTTCGAAGTTTATAGAGATAGCACTGTAGTTATTTCCATATTGATAGAGAAATCTGTGTAGATATTTCCATGTATATGCAGATAGCCGTGTAGATACTTCCATGTTCATGCAGATAGCGGTGTAGATATTTCCATGTTCATCCAGATGCCGGTGTAGATATATCCATGCTCATAGAGACGGCGGTGAAGATATTTCCATGTTCATACAGATGGCGGTGTAGATATTTCCATGTTCATTCAAATGGCGGTGTAGATATTTCCATGTACATACATATAGCGGTGTAGATAATTCCATCTTCATACAGAGAGCAGTGTAGATATTTCCATGTTCATACAGATAGCAGTGTAGGTATTTCCATGTTCATACTGATAGTGGTGTAGATATTTCCATGTTCATACAGTAAGCGGTGTAGATATTTCCATGTTCATACAGATGGCGGTGTAGATATTTACATGTTCATAGGGATGACGGTGTAGATATTTCCATGTTCATACAGATGGCGGTGTAGATATTTCCATGTTCATACAGATAGCGGTGTAGCTATTTCCATGTTCATTCAGTTAGCGGTGTAGATATTTCCATGTTCATACAGATGGCGTTGCAGATATTTACATGTTCATACACATGGCGGTGTAGATATTTCCATGTTCGTAGGGATGGCAGTGTAGATATTTCCATGTTCTTACAGGTGGCGGTGTAGATATTTCCATGTTTATACAGATAGCAGTGTAGTTATTTCCATGTTTGTAGAGATAGCAGTGTAGATATTTCCATTGATATAGAGATAGCTGGGTAGATATTTGCATGTTCATACAGATAGCGGTGAAGATATTTCCATGTTCATACAGATAGCGGTATAGATATTTCCATGTTCATACAGATAGCGGTGTAGATATTTCCATGTTCATACAGATAGCGGTGTAGACATTTCCATGTTCATACAGTTAGAGGTGTAAATATTTCCATGTTCATACAGATGGCGGTGTAGTTATTTACATGTTCATACAGATGGAGGTGTAGATATTTCCATGTTCATACTCATGGCGGTGTAGATATTTCCATGTCCGTACAGGTGGCGGTGTAGATATTTCCATGTTTACAGATTGCAGTGTAGTTATTTCCTTGTTTATAGAGATAGCAGTGTAGATATTTCCATTGATATACAGATAGCTGTGTAGATATTTGCATGTTCATACAGATAGCGGTGTAGATATTTCCATGTTCGTACAGATAGCGGTGTAGATATTTCCATGTTCATACAGATAGCGGTGTAGATATTTCGAAGTTCATACAGATAACGGTGTAGATATTTCCATGTTCATACAGATAGCGGTGTAGATATTTCCATGTTCATTCAGTTAGCGGTGTAGATATTTCCATGTTAATAGAGATGGCGGTGTAGATATTTACATGTTCACACAGATGGCGGTGTAGATATTTCCATGTTCGTACAGATGGCGGTGTAGATATTTCCATGTTCATAGAGATGGCGGTGTGGATATTTTCATGTATATAGAGATGGCGGTGTAGATATTTTCATGTTTACACAGATGGCGGTGTAGATATTTCCATGTTTACACAGATAGCGGTGTAGACATTTCCATGTTTACAGAGATAGCGGTGTGGATATTTCCATGTTTATGCAGATAGCGGTGTAGATATTTCCATGTTTATACAGATAGCGGTGCAGATATTTCCATGTTTGTACAGATAGTTATGCAGATATTTCCATGTTTATACAGATAGCGGTGTAGATATTTCCATCTTAATACAGATGGCGGTGTAGATATGTCCATGTTCGTACAGATGGTGGTGTAGATATTTCCATATTCATACAGATGGCGGTGTACATATTTCGAAGTTTATAGAGATAGCACTGTAGTTATTTCCATATTTATAGAGAAATCTGTGTAGATATTTCCATGTATATGCAGATAGCTGTGTAGATATTTCCATGTTCATGCAGATAGCGGTGTAGATATTTCCATGTTCATCCAGATGCCAGTGTAGATATATCCATGCTCATACAGATGGCGGTGAAGATATTTCCATGTTCATACAGATGGCGGTGTAGATATTTCCAAGTTCATACACATGGCGGTGAGGATATTTCCATGTTCATACAGATGGCGGTGTAGATATTTCCATGTTCATACAAATGTCGGTGTAGATATTTCCATGTTCATAGAGATGGCGTTGTAGATATTTCCATGTTCATACAGGTAGCGGTGTAGATATTTCCATGTTCATGCAGATAGCAGTGTAGATATTTCCATGTTCATACCAATAGCGGTGTAGATATTTCCATGTCCATACAGTTAGCGTTGTAGATATTTCCATGTTCATACAGGTGGCGGTGTATATATTTACGTGTTCATGCAGATGGCGGTGTAGATGTTTCCGTGTTCGTACATATGGCGGTGTAGTTTTTTCCATGTTCATAGAGATGGCGGTGTAGATATTTCCATGTTTATGCAGATAGCCGTATAGATATTTCCATGTTTATACAGATGGTGGTGTAGATATTTCCATGTTTATAGAGATGGCGGTCTAGATATTTCCATGTTTATACAGATAGCGGTGAAGATATTTCCATGTTTATACGGATAGCGGTGTAGATATTTCCATGTTTATACATATAGCAGTGTAGATATTTCCATGTTTATAGAGATAGTGGTGTAGATAATTTCAATTTTATACCGACAGCAGTGTAGATATTTCCAAGTTCATGCCGATAGCGATGTAGATATTTCCATGTTTATAGATATGGTGGTGTAGATATTTCCATGTTCATACAGATGGCGGTGTAGATATTTCCATGTTCATACAAATGGCGGTGTAGATATTACCATGTTCATAGAGATGGCGGTGTAGATATTTCCATGTTCATAGAGATGGCGGTGTAGATATTTCCATATTTATACAGATAGCAGTGTAGTAATTTCCATGTTTATAGAGATAGCAGTGTAGACATTTCCATTGATATACAGGTAGCTGTGTAGATATTTGCATGTTCATACAAATAGCGGTGTAGATATTTCCATGTTCATTCATATAGTGGTGTAGATATTTCCATCTTCATACAGAGAGCGGTGTAGATATTTCCATGTTCATACAGATAGCAGTGTAGGTATTTCCATGTTCACACCGATAGCGGTGTAGATATATCCATGTTCATACAGTAAGCGGTGTAGATATTTCCATCTTCATACAGATGGCGGTTTAGATATTTACATGTTCATAGAGATGGCGGTGTAGATATTTCCATGTTCGTACGGATGGCAGTGTAGATATTTCCATGTTCACACAGATGGCGGTGAATATTTTTCCATGTTTATACAGATAGCAGTGTAGTTATTTCCATTGATATACAGATATCTGTGTAGATATGTGCATGTTCATACAGATAGCGGTGTAGATATTTCCATCTTTGTACAGATAGCAGTGTAGATATTTCCATGTTCATACAGATAGCGGTGTAGATATTTCCATGTTCATACAGACGGCGGTGTAGATATTTCCATGTTCGTACAGATGGCCGTGTAGATATTTCCATGTTCATAGAGATGCCGGTGTAGATATTTCCATGTTAATACAGATAGCGGTATAGATATTTCCATGTTTATACAGATGGTGGTGTAGATATTTCCATGATTATAGAGATGGCGGTCTAGATATTTCCATGTTTATAGAGATAGTGGTGTAGTTATTTCCAAGTTTATAGAGACAGCGTTGTAGATATTTCCATGTTCATACAGATAGCGGTGAAGATATTTCCATGTTCATACAGATAGCGGTGTAAATATTTTCATGTTTATACAGATAACAGTGTAGATATTTCCATGTTTATAGAGATAGTGGTGTAGATAATTTCAATTTTATACAGATAGCAGTGTAGATATTTCCAAGCTCATACAGATAGCGGTGTAGACATTTCCACGTTTATAGAGACGGCGGTGTAGATATTTCCATGTTTATACAGACGGCGGTGTAGATATTTCCATGTTTATAGAGATGGCGTTGTAGATATTTCCATGTTTACACAGATGGCGGTGCAGATATTTCCATGTTTACACAGATCGCGGTGTAGACATTTCCATGTTTACGCAGATAGCGGTTTGGATATTTCCATGTTTATGCAGATAGCGGTGTAGATATTTCCATGTTTATACAGATAGCTGTGCGGATATTTCCATGTTTATACAGATAGTTGCGCAGATATTTCCATGTTTATACAGATAGCGGTGTAGATATTTCCATCTTAATACAGATGGCGGTGTAGATATGTCCATGTTCGTACAGATAGCTGTGTAGATATTTCCATGTTCATACAGATGGCGGTGTAGATATTTCGACGTTTATAGAGATAGCGCTGTAGTTATTTCCATATTTATAGAGAAATCTGTGTAGCTATTTCCATGTATATGCAGATAGCTGTGTAGATATTTCCATGTTCATGCAGATAGCGGTGTAGATATTTCCATGTCCATACAGTTAGCGTTGTAGATATTTCCATGTTCATACAGGTGGCAGTGTAGATATTTACATGTTCATGCAGATGGCGGAGTAGATATTTCCACGTTCGTACAGATGGCGGTGTAGTTATTTCCATGTTCATAGAGATGGCGGTGTAGATATTTCCATGTTTATGCAGATAGCGGTATAGATATTTCCATGTTTATACAGATGGTGGTGTAGATATTTCCATGTTTATAGAGATGGCGGTCTATATATTTCCATGTTTATACAGATAGCGGTGAAGATATTTCCAAGTTTATACAGATAGCGGTGTAGATATTTCCATGTTCATACAGATAGCAGTGTAGATATTTCCATGTTTATAGAGATAGTGTTGTAGATAATTTCAATTTTATACCGAGAGCAGTGTAGATATTTCCAAGTTCATGCAGATAGCGATGTAGATATTTCCACGTTTATAGAGATGGCGGTGTAGATATTTCCATGTTCATACAGATGGCGGTGTAGATATTTCCATGTTCATACAAATGGCGGTGTAGATATTTCCATGTTCATAGAGATGGCGGTGTAGATATTTCCATGTTCATACAAATGGCGGTGTAGGTATTTCCATGTTCATAGAGATGGCGGTGTAGATATTTCCATATTTATACAGATAGCAGTGTAGTAATTTCCATGTTTATAGAGATAGCAGTGTAGATATTTCCATTGATATACAGATAGCTGTGTAGATATTTGCATGTTCATACAGATAGCGTTGTAGATATTTCCATGTTCATACATATAGCGGTGTAGATATTTCCATCTTCATACAGAGAGCAGTGTAGATATTTCCATGTTCATACAGATAGCAGTGTAGGTATTTCCATGTTCATACTGATAGTGGTGTAGATATTTCCATGTTCATACAGTAAGCGGTGTAGATATTTCCATGTTCATACAGATGGCGGTGTAGATATTTACATGTTCTTAGAGATGACGGTGTAGATATTTCCATGTTCATACAAATGGCGGTGTAGATATTTCCATGTTCATAGAGATGGCGGTGTAGATATTTCCATGTTCATACAAATGGCGGTGTAGATATTTCCACGTTCATAGTGATGGCGGTGTAGATATTTCCATGTTTATACAGATAGCAGTGTAGTTATTTTCATGTTTATAGAGATAGCGGTGTAGATAATTTCAATTTTATACAGATAGCTGGGTAGATATTTGCATGTTCATACAGATAGTGGTGTAGATATTTCCATGTTCATACAGATAGCGGTGTAGATATTTCCATGTTAATACAGGTGGCGGTGTAGATATTTCCATGTTTACAGATAGCAGTGTAGTTATTTCCATGTTTATAGAGATAGCAGTGTAGATATTTCCATTGATATACAGATAGCTGTGTAGATATTTGCATGTTCATACAGATAGCGTTGTAGATATTTCCATGTTCATACATATAGCGGTGTAGATATTTCCATCTTCATACAGAGAGCAATGTAGATATTTCCATGTTAATACAGATAGCAGTGTAGGTATTTCCACGTTCATAATGATAGTGGTGTAGATATTTCCATGTTCATACAGTAAGCGGTGTAGATATTTCCATGTTCATACAGATGGCGGTGTAGATATTTACATGTTCATAGAGATGACGGTGTAGATATTTCCATGTTCATACAAATGGCGGTGTAGATATTTCCATGTTCATGGAGATGGCGGTGTAGATATTTCCATGTTCATACAAAAGGCGGTGTAGATATTTCCACGCTCATAGAGATGGCGGTGTAGATATTTCCATGTTTATACAGATAGCAGTGTAGTTATTTTCATGTTTATAGAGATAGCGGTGTAGATAATTTCAATTTTATACAGATAGCTGGGTAGATATTTGCATGTTCATACAGATAGCGGTGTAGTTATTTCCATGTTCATACAGATAGCGGTGTAGATATTTCCATGTTCATACAGGTGGCGGTGTTGATATTTACATGTTCATACAGATGGCGGTATAGATAATTCAATGTTCGTACTCATGGCGGCGTAGATATTTCCATGTTCATATAGATGGCGGTGTAGATTTTTCCATGTTTATGCTGATAGCGGTATAGATATTTCCATGTTTATACAGATGGTGCTGTAGATATTTCCATGTTTATAGAGATGGCGGTCTAAATATTTCCATGTTTACAGAGATAGTGGTGTAGTGATTTCGAAGTTTATAGAGACAGCGTTGTAGATATTTCCATGTTTATACAGATAGCGGTGAAGATATTTCCATGTTTATACAGATAGCTGTGTAGATATTTCCATGTTTATACAGATAGCAGTGTAGATATTTCCATGTTTATAGAGATAGTGGTGTAGATAATTTCAAATTTATACAGAGAACAGTGTAGATATTTCCAAGTTCATACAGATAGCGGTGTAGATATTTTGACATTTATAGAGATGGCGGTGTAGATATTTCCATGTTCATACAGATGGCGGTGTAGATATTTCCATGTTTATAGGGAAGGCGGTGTAGATATTTTCATGTTTACACAGATGGCGGTGTAGATATTTCCATTTTTACACAGATAGCGGTTTAGACATTTCCATGTTTACACAGATAGCGGTGTGGATATTTCCATGTTTATGCAGATAGCAGTGTAGATATTTCCATGTTTATAAAGATAGCAGTGCGGATATTTCCATGTTTATACATATAGTTGGGCAGATATTTCCATGTTTATACAGATAGCGGTGTAGATATTTCCATCATAATACAGATGGCGGGGTAGATATGTCCATGTTCATACAGATAGTGGTGTAGATATTTCCATGTTCATACAGATAGCGGTGTAGGTATTTCCATGTTCATAGAGATGGTGGTGTAGATATTTCCATGTTTATACAGATAGCAGTGTAGATATTTCCATGTTTACAGAGATAGCAGTGTAGATATTTCCATTGATATACAGATAGCTGTGTAGATATTTGCATGTTCATACAGATAGCGGTGTGGGTATTTCCATGTTCATACAGATGGCGGTGTAGATATTTCGAAGTTTATAGAGATAGCACTGTAATTATTTCCGTACTTATAGGGAAATCTGTGTAGATATTTCCATGTGTATTCAGATAGCTGTGTAGATATTTCCATGTTCATGCAGATAGCGGTGTAGATATTTCCATGTTCATCCAAATGCCGGTGTACATATATCCATGTTCATACAGATGGCGATGAAGATATTTCCAAGTTCATACAGATGGCGTTGTAGATATTTCCATGTTCGTACAAATGCCGGTGTAGGTATTTCGCTGTTCATAGCCATGGCGGTGTAGATATTTCCATGTTCATACAAATAGCGGTATAGATATTTCCATGTTCATAGAGATGGCGGTGTAGATATTTCCATGTTTATACAGATAGCAGTGTAGTTATTTCCATGTTTATAGAGATAGCAGTGTAGACATTTCCATTGATATACAGATAGCTGTGTAGATATTTGCATCTTCATACAGATAGTGGTGTGGGTATTTCCATGTTCATACAGACAGCGGTGTAGATATTTCCATGTTCATACAGATAGCGGTTTAGATATTTCCATGTTCATAGAGATAGCGGTGTAGATATTTCCATGTTCATACAGATAACGGTGTTGATATTTCCATGTTCATACAGTTAGCGGTGTAGATATTTCCATATTCATACAGATGGTGGTGTAGATATTTACATGTTCATACAGATGGCGGTGTAGATATTTCCATGTTTGTACGGATGGCAGTGTAGATATTTCCATGTTCGTACAGATGGAGGTGTAGATATTTCCATGTTCATAGAGATGGTGGTGTAGATATTTCCATGCTTATGCAGATAGCGGTATAGATATTTCCATGTTTATAGAGATGGCGGTGTAGGTATTTCCTTGTTTAGAGAGATGGCGGTCCAGATATTTCCGTGTTTATAGAGATAGAGGTGTAGTTATTTCCAAGTTTACAGAGACAGCGTTGTAGATACTTCCATGTTTATACAGATAACAGTGTAGATATTTCCATGTTTATAGAGATAGTGGTGTAGGTAATTTCTAATTTATACAGATAGCAGTGTAGATATTTCCAAGTTCATACAGAGAGCGGTGTAGATATATCCACGTTTATAGAGATGGCGGTGTAGATATTTCCATGTTCATACAGATGGCGGTGTAGATATTTCCATGTTTATAGAGATGGCGGTGTAGATATTTCCATGATTACACAGATAGCGGTGTAGACATTTCCATGTTTACACAGAAAGCGGTGTGGATATTTCCATGTTTATGCAGATAGCGGTGTGGATATTTCCATGTTTATACAGATAGCGGTGCGGATATTTCCATGTTTATACAGATGGGCAGATATTTCCATGTTTATACAGATAGCGGTGTAGATATTTCCATGTTCATACAGATAGCGGAGTAGATATTTCCATGTTCATACAGATAGCAGTGTAGATATTTCCATGTTCATGCAGATAGCGGTGTAGGTATTTCCATGTTCATACCAATAGCGGTGTAGATATTTTCATGTCCATACAGTTAGCAGTGTAGATATTTCCATGTTCATACAGATGGCAGTGTAGATATTTCCATGTTCATACAGACGGCGGTGTAGATATTTCCATGTTCGTACGGATGGCTGTGTAGATATTTCCATGTACGTACAGATGGCGGTGTAGATATTTCCATGTTCATAGAGATGGCGGTGTAGATATTTCCATGTTTATGCAGATAGCGGTATAGATATTTCCATGTTTATACAGATGGTGGTGTAGATATTTCCATGTTTATAGAGATGGCGGTCTAGATATTTCCATGTTTATGCAGATAGCGGTGAAGATATTTCCATGTTTATACAGATAGCGGTGTAGATATTTCCATGTTTATACCGATAGCAGTGTAGATATTTCCATCTTTATAGACATAGTGGTGTAGATAATTTCAATTTTATACTGAGAGCAGTGTAGATAATTCCAAGTTCATACAGATAGCGGTGTAGATATTTCCACGTTTTTAGAGATGGCGGTGTAGATATTTCCATGTTCATACTGATGGCATTGTAGATATTTCCATCTTTATAGAGATGGCGGTGTAGATATTTTCATGTTTACACAGATGGCGGTGTAGATATTTCCATGTTTACAGAGATAGCGGAATAGACATTTCCATGTTTACACAGATAGCGGTGTGGATATTTCCAAGTTTATGCAGATAGCGGTGTAGATATTTCCATGTTTATACAGATAGCGGTGCGCATATTTCCATGTTTATACAGATAGTTGGGCAGATATTTCCATGTTTATACGGATAGCGGTGTAGATATTTCCATTTTAATACAGATGGCGGTGTAGATATGTCCATGTTCGTACAGATGGCGGTGTAGATATTTCCATGTTCATCCAGATGGTGGTGTAGATATTTCGAAGTTTATAGAGATAGCGCTGTAGTTATTTCCGTATTTATAGAGAAATCTGTGTAGATATTTCCATGCGTATGCAGACAGCTGTGTAGCTATTTCCATGTTCATGCAGATAGCGGTGTAGATATTTCCATGTTCATCCAGATGACGGTGTAGATATATCCATGTTCATACAGATGGCGGTGAAGATATTTTCATGTTCATACAGATGACGGTGTAGATATTTCCATGTTCCTACAAATGGCGGTGTAGATATCTCCATGTTCATAGAGATGGCGGTGTAGATATTTCCATGTTCATACAAATGGCGGTGTAGATATTTCCATGTTCATAGAGATGGCGGTGTAGATATTTCCATGTTTATACAGATAGCAGTGTAGTTGTTTCCATGTTTATAGAGATAGCGGTGTAGATAATTTCAATTTTATACTGATAGCTGGGTAGATATTTGCATGTTAATACAGATAGTGGTGTAGATATTTCCATGTTCATACAGATAGCGGTGTAGATATTTCCATGTTCATACATATAGCGGTGTAGATATTTCCATGTTCATACAGATAGCGGTGTAGATATTTCCATGTTCATACCAATAACGGTGTAGATATTTCCATGTCCATACAGTCAGCGGTGTAGATATTTCCATGTTCATACAGATGGCGGTGTAGATATTTCCATGTTCGTACAGATAGTGGTGTAGATATTTCCATGTTCATACAGATAGCAGTGTAGATATTTCCATGTTGATACAGATAACGGTGTAGATATTTCCATGTTCATACACATTGCGATGTAGATATTTCCATGTGCATACAGTTAGCGGTGTAGATATTTCCATGTTCATACAGATGGCGGTGTAGATATTTCCACGTTCATACAGATGGCGGTGTAGATATTTCCATGTTCGTACAGATGGCGGTGTAGATATTTCCATGTTCATAGAGATGGCGGTGTAGATATTTCCATGTTTATTCAGATAGTGGTATAGATATTTCCATGTTTATACAGATGGTGGTGTAGGTATTTCCATGTTTATAGAGATGGCGGTCTAGATATTTGCATGTTTAAAGAGCTAGTGATGTAGCTATTGCCAAGTTTAAAGAGACAGCGTTGCAGATATTTCCATGTTTATACAGATAGCGGTGAAGATATTTCCATGTTTATACAGATAGCGGTGTAGATATTTCCAATTTTATACAGATAACAGTGTAGATATTTCCATGATTTTAGAGATAGTAGTGTAGATAATTTCAATTTTATACAGATAGCAGTGTAGATATTTCCAAGTTCATACAGATAGCGGTGTAGATATTTCCACGTTTATAGAGATGGCGGTGCAGATATTTCCATGTTCATACAGACGGCGGTGTAGATATTTCCATGTTTGCACAGATGGCGGTGTAGATATTTCCGTGTTTACACAGATCGCGGTGAAGACATTTCCCTGTTTACGCCGATAGCGGTTTGGATATTTCCATGTTTATTCAGATAGCGGTGTAGATATTTCCATGTTTATAGAGATAGCAGTGCGGATATTTCCATGTTTATACAGATAGTTGGGCAGATATTTCAATGTTTATACAGATAGCGGTGTAGATATTTACATCTTAATAAAGATGGCGGTGTAGATATGTCCATGTTAGTACAGATGGCGGTGTAGATATTTCCATGTTCATACAGATGGCGGTGTAGATATTTCGAAGTTTATAGAGATAGCACTGTAGATATTTCCATATTGATAGAGAAATCTGTGTAGATATTTCCATGTATATGCAGATAGCCGTGTAGATACTTCCATGTTCATGCAGATAGCGGTGTAGATACTTCCATGTTCATCCAGATGCCGGTGTAGATATATCCATGCTCATAGAGACGGCGGTGAAGATATTTCCATGTTCATACAGATGGCGGTGTAGATATTTCCATGTTCATTCAAATGGCGGTGTAGATATTTCCATGTACATACATATAGCGGTGTAGATAATTCCATCTTCATACAGAGAGCAGTGTAGATATTTCCATGTTCATACAGATAGCAGTGTAGGTATTTCCATGTTCATACTGATAGTGGTGTAGATATTTCCATGTTCATATAGTAAGCGGTGTAGATATTTCCATGTTCATACAGATGGCGGTGTAGATATTTACATGTTCATAGGGATGACGGTGTAGATATTTCCATGTTCATACAGATGGCGGTGTAGATATTTCCATGTTCATACAGATAGCGGTGTAGCTATTTCCATGTTCATTCAGTTAGCGGTGTAGATATTTCCATGTTCATACAGATGGCGTTGCAGATATTTACATGTTCATACACATGGCGGTGTAGATATTTCCATGTTCGTAGGGATGGCAGTGTAGATATTTCCATGTTCTTACAGGTGGCGGTGTAGATATTTCCATGTTTATACAGATAGCAGTGTAGTTATTTCCATGTTTGTAGAGATAGCAGTGTAGATATTTCCATTGATATTGAGATAGCTGGGTAGATATTTGCATGTTCATACAGATAGCGGTGAAGATATTTCCATGTTCATACAGATAGCGGTATAGATATTTCCATGTTCATACAGATAGCGGTGTAGATATTTCCATGTTCATACAGATAGCGGTGTAGACATTTCCATGTTCATACAGTTAGAGGTGTAAATATTTCCATGTTCATACAGATGGCGGTGTAGTTATTTACATGTTCATACAGATGGAGGTGTAGATATTTCCATGTTCATACTCATGGCGGTGTAGATATTTCCATGTCCGTACAGGTGGCGGTGTAGATATTTCCATGTTTACAGATTGCAGTGTAGTTATTTCCTTGTTTATAGAGATAGCAGTGTAGATATTTCCATTGATATACAGATAGCTGTGTAGATATTTGCATGTTCATACAGATAGCGGTGTAGATATTTCCATGTTCGTACAGATAGCGGTGTAGATATTTCCATGTTCATACAGATAGCGGTGTAGATATTTCGAAGTTCATACAGATAACGGTGTAGATATTTCCATGTTCATACAGATAGCGGTGTAGATATTTCCATGTTCATTCAGTTAGCGGTGTAGATATTTCCATGTTAATAGAGATGGCGGTGTAGATATTTACATGTTCACACAGATGGCGGTGTAGATATTTCCATGTTCGTACAGATGGCGGTGTAGATATTTCCATGTTCATAGAGATGGCGGTGTGGATATTTTCATGTATATAGAGATGGCGGTGTAGATATTTTCATGTTTACACAGATGGCGGTGTAGATATTTCCATGTTTACACAGATAGCGGTGTAGACATTTCCATGTTTACAGAGATAGCGGTGTGGATATTTCCATGTTTATGCAGATAGCGGTGTAGATATTTCCATGTTTATACAGATAGCGGTGCAGATATTTCCATGTTTGTACAGATAGTTATGCAGATATTTCCATGTTTATACAGATAGCGGTGTAGATATTTCCATCTTAATACAGATGGCGGTGTAGATATGTCCATGTTCGTACAGATGGTGGTGTAGATATTTCCATATTCATACAGATGGCGGTGTACATATTTCGAAGTTTATAGAGATAGCACTGTAGTTATTTCCATATTTATAGAGAAATCTGTGTAGATATTTCCATGTATATGCAGATAGCTGTGTAGATATTTCCATGTTCATGCAGATAGCGGTGTAGATATTTCCATGTTCATCCAGATGCCAGTGTAGATATATCCATGCTCATACAGATGGCGGTGAAGATATTTCCATGTTCATACAGATGGCGGTGTAGATATTTCCAAGTTCATACACATGGCGGTGAGGATATTTCCATGTTCATACAGATGGCGGTGTAGATATTTCCATGTTCATACAAATGTCGGTGTAGATATTTCCATGTTCATAGAGATGGCGTTGTAGATATTTCCATGTTCATACAGGTAGCGGTGTAGATATTTCCATGTTCATGCAGATAGCAGTGTAGATATTTCCATGTTCATACCAATAGCGGTGTAGATATTTCCATGTCCATACAGTTAGCGTTGTAGATATTTCCATGTTCATACAGGTGGCGGTGTATATATTTACGTGTTCATGCAGATGGCGGTGTAGATGTTTCCGTGTTCGTACATATGGCGGTGTAGTTTTTTCCATGTTCATAGAGATGGCGGTGTAGATATTTCCATGTTTATGCAGATAGCCGTATAGATATTTCCATGTTTATACAGATGGTGGTGTAGATATTTCCATGTTTATAGAGATGGCGGTCTAGATATTTCCATGTTTATACAGATAGCGGTGAAGATATTTCCATGTTTATACGGATAGCGGTGTAGATATTTCCATGTTTATACATATAGCAGTGTAGATATTTCCATGTTTATAGAGATAGTGGTGTAGATAATTTCAATTTTATACCGACAGCAGTGTAGATATTTCCAAGTTCATGCCGATAGCGATGTAGATATTTCCATGTTTATAGATATGGTGGTGTAGATATTTCCATGTTCATACAGATGGCGGTGTAGATATTTCCATGTTCATACAAATGGCGGTGTAGATATTACCATGTTCATAGAGATGGCGGTGTAGATATTTCCATGTTCATAGAGATGGCGGTGTAGATATTTCCATATTTATACAGATATCAGTGTAGTAATTTCCATGTTTATAGAGATAGCAGTGTAGACATTTCCATTGATATACAGGTAGCTGTGTAGATATTTGCATGTTCATACAAATAGCGGTGTAGATATTTCCATGTTCATTCATATAGTGGTGTAGATATTTCCATCTTCATACAGAGAGCGGTGTAGATATTTCCATGTTCATACAGATAGCAGTGTAGGTATTTCCATGTTCACACCGATAGCGGTGTAGATATATCCATGTTCATACAGTAAGCGGTGTAGATATTTCCATCTTCATACAGATGGCGGTTTAGATATTTACATGTTCATAGAGATGGCGGTGTAGATATTTCCATGTTCGTACGGATGGCAGTGTAGATATTTCCATGTTCACACAGATGGCGGTGAATATTTTTCCATGTTTATACAGATAGCAGTGTAGTTATTTCCATTGATATACAGATATCTGTGTAGATATGTGCATGTTCATACAGATAGCGGTGTAGATATTTCCATCTTTGTACAGATAGCAGTGTAGATATTTCCATGTTCATACAGATAGCGGTGTAGATATTTCCATGTTCATACAGACGGCGGTGTAGATATTTCCATGTTCGTACAGATGGCCGTGTAGATATTTCCATGTTCATAGAGATGCCGGTGTAGATATTTCCATGTTAATACAGATAGCGGTATAGATATTTCCATGTTTATACAGATGGTGGTGTAGATATTTCCATGATTATAGAGATGGCGGTCTAGATATTTCCATGTTTATAGAGATAGTGGTGTAGTTATTTCCAAGTTTATAGAGACAGCGTTGTAGATATTTCCATGTTCATACAGATAGCGGTGAAGATATTTCCATGTTCATACAGATAGCGGTGTAAATATTTTCATGTTTATACAGATAACAGTGTAGATATTTCCATGTTTATAGAGATAGTGGTGTAGATAATTTCAATTTTATACAGATAGCAGTGTAGATATTTCCAAGCTCATACAGATAGCGGTGTAGACATTTCCACGTTTATAGAGACGGCGGTGTAGATATTTCCATGTTTATACAGACGGCGGTGTAGATATTTCCATGTTTATAGAGATGGCGTTGTAGATATTTCCATGTTTACACAGATGGCGGTGCAGATATTTCCATGTTTACACAGATCGCGGTGTAGACATTTCCATGTTTACGCAGATAGCGGTTTGGATATTTCCATGTTTATGCAGATAGCGGTGTAGATATTTCCATGTTTATACAGATAGCTGTGCGGATATTTCCATGTTTATACAGATAGTTGCGCAGATATTTCCATGTTTATACAGATAGCGGTGTAGATATTTCCATCTTAATACAGATGGCGGTGTAGATATGTCCATGTTCGTACAGATAGCTGTGTAGATATTTCCATGTTCATACAGATGGCGGTGTAGATATTTCGACGTTTATAGAGATAGCGCTGTAGTTATTTCCATATTTATAGAGAAATCTGTGTAGCTATTTCCATGTATATGCAGATAGCTGTGTAGATATTTCCATGTTCATGCAGATAGCGGTGTAGATATTTCCATGTCCATACAGTTAGCGTTGTAGATATTTCCATGTTCATACAGGTGGCAGTGTAGATATTTACATGTTCATGCAGATGGCGGAGTAGATATTTCCACGTTCGTACAGATGGCGGTGTAGTTATTTCCATGTTCATAGAGATGGCGGTGTAGATATTTCCATGTTTATGCAGATAGCGGTATAGATATTTCCATGTTTATACAGATGGTGGTGTAGATATTTCCATGTTTATAGAGATGGCGGTCTATATATTTCCATGTTTATACAGATAGCGGTGAAGATATTTCCAAGTTTATACAGATAGCGGTGTAGATATTTCCATGTTCATACAGATAGCAGTGTAGATATTTCCATGTTTATAGAGATAGTGTTGTAGATAATTTCAATTTTATACCGAGAGCAGTGTAGATATTTCCAAGTTCATGCAGATAGCGATGTAGATATTTCCACGTTTATAGAGATGGCGGTGTAGATATTTCCATGTTCATACAGATGGCGGTGTAGATATTTCCATGTTCATACAAATGGCGGTGTAGATATTTCCATGTTCATAGAGATGGCGGTGTAGATATTTCCATGTTCATACAAATGGCGGTGTAGGTATTTCCATGTTCATAGAGATGGCGGTGTAGATATTTCCATATTTATACAGATAGCAGTGTAGTAATTTCCATGTTTATAGAGATAGCAGTGTAGATATTTCCATTGATATACAGATAGCTGTGTAGATATTTGCATGTTCATACAGATAGCGTTGTAGATATTTCCATGTTCATACATATAGCGGTGTAGATATTTCCATCTTCATACAGAGAGCAGTGTAGATATTTCCATGTTCATACAGATAGCAGTGTAGGTATTTCCATGTTCATACTGATAGTGGTGTAGATATTTCCATGTTCATACAGTAAGCGGTGTAGATATTTCCATGTTCATACAGATGTCGGTGTAGATATTTACATGTTCTTAGAGATGACGGTGTAGATATTTCCATGTTCATACAAATGGCGGTGTAGATATTTCCATGTTCATAGAGATGGCGGTGTAGATATTTCCATGTTCATACAAATGGCGGTGTAGATATTTCCACGTTCATAGTGATGGCGGTGTAGATATTTCCATGTTTATACAGATAGCAGTGTAGTTATTTTCATGTTTATAGAGATAGCGGTGTAGATAATTTCAATTTTATACAGATAGCTGGGTAGATATTTGCATGTTCATACAGATAGTGGTGTAGATATTTCCATGTTCATACAGATAGCGGTGTAGATATTTCCATGTTAATACAGGTGGCGGTGTAGATATTTCCATGTTTACAGATAGCAGTGTAGTTATTTCCATGTTTGTAGAGATAGCAGTGTAGATATTTCCATTGATATACAGATAGCTGTGTAGATATTTGCATGTTCATACAGATAGCGTTGTAGATATTTCCATGTTCATACATATAGCGGTGTAGATATTTCCATCTTCATACAGAGAGCAATGTAGATATTTCCATGTTAATACAGATAGCAGTGTAGGTATTTCCACGTTCATAATGATAGTGGTGTAGATATTTCCATGTTCATACCGTAAGCGGTGTAGATATTTCCATGTTCATACAGATGGCGGTGTAGATATTTACATGTTCATAGAGATGACGGTGTAGATATTTCCATGTTCATACAAATGGCGGTGTAGATATTTCCATGTTCATGGAGATGGCGGTGTAGATATTTCCATGTTCATACAAAAGGCGGTGTAGATATTTCCACGCTCATAGAGATGGCGGTGTAGATATTTCCATGTTTATACAGATAGCAGTGTAGTTATTTTCATGTTTATAGAGATAGCGGTGTAGATAATTTCAATTTTATACAGATAGCTGGGTAGATATTTGCATGTTCATACAGATAGCGGTGTAGTTATTTCCATGTTCATACAGATAGCGGTGTAGATATTTCCATGTTCATACAGGTGGCGGTGTAGATATTTCCATGTTTACAGATAGCAGTGTAGTTATTTCCATGTTTATAGAGATAGCAGTTTAGATATTTCCATTGATATACAGATAGCTGTGTAGATATTTGCATGTTCATACAGATAGCGGTGTAGATATTTCCATGTTCATACAGATAGCGGTGTAGATATTTCCATGTTCATACAAATGGCGGAGTAGATATTTCCATGTTCATAGAGATGGCGGTGTAGATATTTCCATGTTCATACAAATGGCGGTGTAGATATTTCCATGTTCATAGAGATGGCGGTGTAGATATTTCCATATTTATACAGATAGCAGTGTAGTAATTTCCATGTTTATAGAGATAGCAGTGTAGATATTTCCATTGATATACAGATAGCTGTGTAGATATTTGCATGTTCATACAGATAGCGGTGTAGATATTTCCATGTTCATACATATAGCGGTGTAGATATTTCCATCTTCATACAGAGAGCTGTGTAGATATTTCCATGTTCATACAGATAGCAGTGTAGGTATTTCCATGTTCATACTGATAGTGGTGTAGATATTTGCATGTTCATACAGTAAGCGGTGTAGATATTTCCATGTTCATTCAGATAGCGGTGTAGATATTTCCATGTTCATACAGATGGCGTTGCAGATATTTACATGTTCATACACATGGCGGTGTAGATATTTCCATGTTCGTAGGGATGGCAGTGTAGATATTTCCATGTTCATACAGGTGGCGGTGTAGATATTTCCATGTTTATACAGATAGCAGTGTAGTTATTTCTATGTTTATAGAGATAGCAGTGTAGATATTTCCATTGATATACAGATAGCTGTTTAGATATTTGCATGTTCATACAGATAGCGGTGTAGATATTTCCATGTTCATACAGATAGCGGTGTAGATATTTCCATGTTCATACAGTTAGCGGTGTAGATATTTCCATGTTCATACAGATGGCGGTGTAGATATTTACATGTTCATACAGATGGCGTTATAGATATTTCCATGTTCGTACAGATGGCGGTGTAGATATTTCCATGTTCATAGAGATGGCGGTGTAGGTATTTCCATATTTATGCAGATAGCGGTATAGATATTTCCATGTTTATACAGATGGTGGTGTAGATATTTCCATGTATATAGAGATGGCGGTCTATATATTTCCATGTTTATAGGGATGGCGGTGTAGATATTTTCATGTTTACACAGATGGCGGTGTAGATATTTCCATGTTTACACAGATAGCGGTGTGGATATTTCCATGTTTATACAGATATTTGGGCAGATATTTCCATGTTTATACAGATAGCGGTGTAGATATTTCCATCTTAATACAGATGGCGGTGTAGATATATCCATGTTCGTACTGATGGCGGTGTAGATATTTCCATGTTCATACAGATGGTGGTGTAGATATTTCGAAGTTTATAGAGATAGCGCTGTAGTTATTTCCATATTTACAGAGAAATCTGTGTAAATATTTCCATGCATATTCAGATAGCTGTGTAGATATTTCCATGTTCATGCAGATAGCGGTGTAGATATTTCCATGTTCATCCAGATGCCGGTGTACATATATCCATGTTCATTCAGATGGCGGTGAAGATATTTCCATGTTCATACAGATGGCGGTGTAGATATTTCCATGTTCATACAAATGGCGGTGTAGATATTTCGAAGTTCATACAGATAACGGTGTAGATATTTCCATGTTCATACAGATAGCGGTGTAGATATTTCCATGTTCATACAGTTAGCAGTGTAGATATTTCCATGTTCATACAGGTGGCGGTGTAGATATTTCAATGTTTACAGATAGCAGTGTAGTAATTTCCATGTTTATAGAGATAGCAGTGTAGATATTTCCATTGATATACAGATAGCTGGGTAGATATTTGCATGTTCCTACAGATAGCGGTGTAGATATTTCCATGTTCATACAGATAGCGGTGTAGATATTTCCATGTTCATGCAAATGGCGGTGTAGATATTTCCATGTTCATAGAGATGGCGGTGTAGATATTTCCATGTTCATACAAATGGTGGTGTAGATATTTCCATGTTCATAGAGATGGCGGTGTAGATATTTCCATATTTATACAGATAGCAGTGTAGTAATTTCCATGTTTATAGAGATAGCAGTGTAGATATTTCCATTGATATACAGATAGCTGTGTAGATATTTGCATGTTCATACAGATAGCGGTGTAGATATTTCCATGTTCATACATATAGCGGTGTAGATATTTCCATCTTCATACAGAGAGCAGTGTAGATATTTCCTTGTTCATACAGATAGCAGTGTAGGTATTTCCATGTTCATACTGATAGTGGTGTAGATATTTCCATGTTCATACAGTAAGCGGTGTAGATATTTACATGTTCATACAGATGGCGGTGTAGATATTTACATGTTCATAGAGATGACGGTGTAGATATTTCCATGTTCATACAAATGGCGGTGTAGATATTTCCATGTTCATAGAGATGGCGGTGTAGATATTTCCATGTTCATACAAATGGTGGTGTAGATATTTCCACGTTCATAGAGATGGTTGTGTAGATATTTCCATGTTTATACAGATAGCAGTGTAGTTATTTTCATGTTTATAGAGATAGCGGTGTAGATAATTTCAATTTTATACAGATAGCTGGGTAGATATTTGCATGTTCATACAGATAGCAGTGTAGATATTTCCATGTTCATACAGATAGCGGTGTAGATATTTCCATGTTCATACAGGTGGCGGTGTAGATATTTCCATGTTTACAGATAGCAGTGTAGTTATTTCCGTGTTTATAGAGATAGCATTGTAGATATTTCCATTGATATACAGATAGCTGTGTAGATATTTGCATGTTCATACAGATAGCGGTGTAGATATTTCCATGTTCATACAGATAGCGGTGTAGATATTTCCATGTTCATACAGATAGCGGTGTAGATATTTCGATGTTCATACAGATAACGGTGTAGATATTTCCATGTTCATACAGATAGCGGTGTAGGTATTTCCATGTTCATACAGTTAGCTGTGTAGATATTTCCATGTTCATACAGATGGCGGTGTTGATATTTACATGTTCATACAGATGGCGGTATAGATAATTCAATGTTCGTACTCATGGCGGCGTAGATATTTCCATGTTCATATAGATGGCGGTGTAGATTTTTCCATGTTTATGCTGATAGCGGTATAGATATTTCCATGTTTATACAGATGGTGCTGTAGATATTTCCATGTTTATAGAGATGGCGGTCTAAATATTTCCATGTTTACAGAGATAGTGGTGTAGTGATTTCGAAGTTTATAGAGACAGCGTTGTAGATATTTCCATGTTTATACAGATAGCGGTGAAGATATTTCCATGTTTATACAGATAGCTGTGTAGATATTTCCATGTTTATACAGATAGCAGTGTAGATATTTCCATGTTTATAGAGATAGTGGTGTAGATAATTTCAATTTTATACAGAGAGCAGTGTAGATATTTCCAAGTTCATACAGATAGCGGTGTAGATATTTTGACATTTATAGAGATGGCGGTGTAGAAATTTCCATGTTCATACAGATGGCGGTGTAGATATTTCCATGTTTATAGGGAAGGCGGTGTAGATATTTTCATGTTTACACAGATGGCGGTGTAGATATTTCCATTTTTACACAGATAGCGGTTTAGACATTTCCATGTTTACACAGATAGCGGTGTGGATATTTCCATGTTTATGCAGATAGCAGTGTAGATATTTCCATGTTTATAAAGATAGCAGTGTGGATATTTCCATGTTTATACATATAGTTGGGCAGATATTTCCATGTTTATACAGATAGCGGTGTAGATATTTCCATCATAATACAGATGGCGGGGTAGATATGTCCATGTTCATACAGATAGTGGTGTAGATATTTCCATGTTCATACAGATAGCGGTGTGGGTATTTCCATGTTCATACAGATGGCGGTGTAGATATTTCGAAGTTTATAGAGATAGCACTGTAATTATTTCCGTACTTATAGGGAAATCTGTGTAGATATTTCCATGTGTATTCAGATAGCTGTGTAGATATTTCCATGTTCATGCAGATAGCGGTGTAGATATTTCCATGTTCATCCAAATGCCGGTGTACATATATCCATGTTCATACAGATGGCGATGAAGATATTTCCAAGTTCATACAGATGGCGTTGTAGATATTTCCATGTTCGTACAAATGCCGGTGTAGGTATTTCACTGTTCATAGCCATGGCGGTGTAGATATTTCCATGTTCATACAAATAGCGGTATAGATATTTCCATGTTCATAGAGATGGCGGTGTAGATATTTCCATGTTTATACAGATAGCAGTGTAGTTATTTCCATGTTTATAGAGATAGCAGTGTAGACATTTCCATTGATATACAGATAGCTGTGTAGATATTTGCATCTTCATACAGATAGTGGTGTGGGTATTTCCATGTTCATACAGATAGCGGTGTAGATATTTCCATGTTCATACAGATAGCGGTTTAGATATTTCCATGTTCATAGAGATAGCGGTGTAGATATTTCCATGTTCATACAGATAACGGTGTTGATATTTCCATGTTCATACAGTTAGCGGTGTAGATATTTCCATATTCATACAGATGGTGGTGTAGATATTTACATGTTCATACAGATGGCGGTGTAGATATTTCCATGTTTGTACGGATGGCAGTGTAGATATTTCCATGTTCGTACAGATGGCGGTGTAGATATTTCCATGTTCATAGAGATGGTGGTGTAGATATTTCCATCCTTAAGCAGATAGCGGTATAGATATTTCCATGTTTATAGAGATGGTGGTGTAGGTATTTCCTTGTTTATAGAGATGGCGGTCCAGATATTTCCGTGTTTATAGAGATAGAGGTGTAGTTATTTCCAAGTTTATAGAGACAACGTTGTAGATACTTCCATGTTTATACAGATAACAGTGTAGATATTTCCATGTTTATAGAGATAGTGGTGTAGGTAATTTCAATTTTATACAGATAGCAGTGTAGATATTTCCAAGTTCATACAGAGAGCGGTGTAGATATATCCACGTTTATAGAGATGGCGGTGTAGATATTTTCATGTTCATACAGATGGCGGTGTAGATATTTCCATGTTCATAGAGATGGCTGTGTAGATATTTCCATGTTTATGCAGATAGCGGTATAGATATTTCCATGTTTATACAGATGGTGGTGTAGATATTTCCATGTTTATAGAGATGGCGGTCTAGATATTTCCATGTTTATACAGATAGCGGTGAAGATATTTCCATGTTTATACAGATAGCGGTGTAGATATTTGCATGTTTATACCGATAGCAGTGTAGATATTTCCATCTTTATAGACATAGTGGTGTAGATAATTTCAATTTTATACTGAGAGTAGTGTAGATAATTCCAAGTTCATACAGATAGCGGTGTAGATATTTCCACGTTTTTAGAGATGGCGGTGTAGATATTTCCATGTTCATACTGATGGCATTGTAGATATTTCCATCTTTATAGAGATGGCGGTGTAGATATTTTCATGTTTACACAGATGGCGGTGTAGATATTTCCATGTTTACAGAGATAGCGGTGTAGACATTTCCATGTTTACACAGATAGCGGTGTGGATATTTCCAAGTTTATGCAGATAGCGGTGTAGATATTTCCATGTTTATACAGATAGCGGTGCGCATATTTCCATGTTTATACAGATAGTTGGGCAGATATTTCCATGTTTATACGGATAGCGGTGTAGATATTTCCATTTTAATACAGATGGCGGTGTAGATATGTCCATGTTCGTACAGATGGCGGTGTAGATATTTCCATGTTCATCCAGATGGTGGTGTAGATATTTCGAAGTTTATAGAGATAGCGCTGTAGTTATTTCCGTATTTATAGAGAAATCTGTGTAGATATTTCCATGCGTATGCAGACAGCTGTGTAGATATTTCCATGTTCATGCAGATAGCGGTGTAGATATTTCCATGTTCATCCAGATGACGGTGTAGATATATCCATGTTCATACAGATGGCGGTGAAGATATTTCCATGTTCATACAGATGACGGTGTAGATATTTCCATGTTCCTACAAATGGCGGTGTAGATATTTCCATGTTCATAGAGATGGCGGTGTATATATTTCCATGTTTGTACGGATGGCAGTGTAGATATTTCCATGTTCGTACAGATGGCGGTGTAGATATTTCCATGTTCATAGAGATGGTGGTGTAGATATTTCCATCCTTAAGCAGATAGCGGTATAGATATTTCCATGTTTATAGAGATGGTGGTGTAGGTATTTCCTTGTTTATAGAGATGGCGGTCCAGATATTTCCGTGTTTATAGAGATAGAGGTGTAGTTATTTCCAAGTTTATAGAGACAGCGTTGTAGATACTTCCATGTTTATACAGATAACAGTGTAGATATTTCCATGTTTATAGAGATAGTGGTGTAGGTAATTTCAATTTTATACAGATAGCAGTGTAGATATTTCCAAGTTCATACAGAGAGCGGTGTAGATATATCCACGTTTATAGAGATGGCGGTGTAGATATTTTCATGTTCATACACATGGCGGTGTAGATATTTCCATGTTCATAGAGATGGCGGTGTAGATATTTCCATGTTTATGCAGATAGCGGTATAGATATTTCCATGTTTATACAGATGGTGGTGTAGATATTTCCATGTTTATAGAGATGGCGGTCTAGATATTTCCATGTTTATACAGATAGCGGTGAAGATATTTCCATGTTTATACAGATAGCGGTGTAGATATTTCCATTTTTATACCGATAGCAGTGTAGATATTTCCATCTTTATACAGATAGCGGTGTAGATATTTCCATGTTTATACCGATAGCAGTGTAGATATTTCCATCTTTATAGACATAGTGGTGTAGATAATTTCAATTTTATACTGAGAGTAGTGTAGATAATTCCAAGTTCATACAGATAGCGGTGTAGATATTTCCACGTTTTTAGAGATGGCGGTGTAGATATTTCCATGTTCATACTGATGGCATTGTAGATATTTCCATCTTTATAGAGATGGCGGTGTAGATATTTTCATGTTTACACAGATGGCGGTGTAGATATTTCCATGTTTACAGAGATAGCGGTGTAGACATTTCCATGTTTACACAGATAGCGGTGTGGATATTTCCAAGTTTATGCAGATAGCGGTGTAGATATTTCCATGTTTATACAGATAGCGGTGCGCATATTTCCATGTTTATACAGATAGTTGGGCAGATATTTCCATGTTTATACGGATAGCGGTGTAGATATTTCCATTTTAATACAGATGGCGGTGTAGATATGTCCATGTTCGTACAGATGGCGGTGTAGATATTTCCATGTTCATCCAGATGGTGGTGTAGATATTTCGAAGTTTATAGAGATAGCGCTGTAGTTATTTCCGTATTTATAGAGAAATCTGTGTAGATATTTCCATGCGTATGCAGACAGCTGTGTAGATATTTCCATGTTCATGCAGATAGCGGTGTAGATATTTCCATGTTCATCCAGATGACGGTGTAGATATATCCATGTTCATACAGATGGCGGTGAAGATATTTCCATGTTCATACAGATGACGGTGTAGATATTTCCATGTTCCTACAAATGGCGGTGTAGATATTTCCATGTTCATAGAGATGGCGGTGTAGATATTTCCATGTTCATACAAATATCGGTGTAGATATTTCCATGTTCATAGAGATGGCGGTGTAGATATTTCCATGTTTATACAGATAGCAGTGTAGTTGTTTCCATGTTTATAGAGATAGCGGTGTAGATAATTTCAATTTTATACTGATAGCTGGGTAGATATTTGCATGTTAATACAGATAGTGGTGTAGATATTTCCATGTTCAGATAGCGGTGTAGATATTTCCATGTTCATACATATAGCGGTGTAGATATTTCCATGTTCATACAGATAGCGGTGTAGATATTTCCATGTTCATACCAATAACGGTGTAGATATTTCCATGTCCATACAGTCAGCGGTGTAGATATTTCCATGTTCATACAGATGGCGGTGTAGATATTTCCATGTTCGTACAGATAGTGGTGTAGATATTTCCATGTTCATACAGATAGCGGTGTAGATATTTCCATGTTGATACAGATAACGGTGTAGATATTTCCATGTTCATACACATCGCGATGTAGATATTTCCATGTGCATACAGTTAGCGGTGTAGATATTTCCATGTTCATACAGATGGCGGTGTAGATATTTCCACGTTCATACAGATGGCGGTGTAGATATTTCCATGTTCGTACAGATGGCGGTGTAGATATTTCCATGTTCATAGAGATGGCGGTGTAGATATTTCCATGTTTATTCAGGTAGCGGTATAGATATTTCCATGTTTATACAGATGGTGGTGTAAGTATTTCCATGTTTATAGATATGGCGGTCTAGATATTTGCATGTTTAAAGAGCTAGTGATGTAGCTATTGCCAAGTTTATAGAGACAGCGTTGCAGATATTTCCATGTTTATACAGATAGCGGTGAAGATATTTCCATGTTTATACAGATAGCGGTGTAGATATTTCCAATTTTATACAGAAAACAGTGTAGATATTTCCATGATTTTAGAGATAGTGGTGTAGATAATTTCAATTTTATACAGATAGCAGTGTAGATATTTCCAAGTTCATACAGATAGCGGTGTAGATATTTCCACGTTTATAGAGATGGCGGTGCAGATATTTCCATGTTCATACAGACGGCGGTGTAGATATTTCCATGTTTGCACAGATGGCGGTGTAGATATTTCCGTGTTTACACAGATCGCGGTGAAGACATTTCCCTGTTTACGCCGATAGCGGTTT
Organism: Gorilla gorilla gorilla; assembly: GCF_029281585.2. NCBI lineage: Eukaryota > Metazoa > Chordata > Mammalia > Primates > Hominidae > Gorilla > Gorilla gorilla. The sequence goes on along the minus strand of NC_073227.2, from coordinate 3,579,667 downwards.
GGATATTTCCATGTTTATTCAGATAGCGGTGTAGATATTTCCATGTTTATAGAGATAGCAGTGCGGATATTTCCATGTTTATACAGATAGTTGGGCAGATATTTCAATGTTTATACAGATAGCGGTGTAGATATTTTCATCTTAATACAGATGGCGGTGTAGATATGTCCATGTTAGTACAGATGGCGGTGTAGATATTTCCATGTTCATACAGATGGCGGTGTAGATATTTCGAAGTTTATAGAGATAGCACTGTAGTTATTTCCATATTGATAGAGAAATCTGTGTAGATATTTCCATGTATATGCAGATAGCCGTGTAGATACTTCCATGTTCATGCAGATAGCGGTGTAGATATTTCCATGTTCATCCAGATGCCGGTGTAGATATATCCATGCTCATAGAGACGGCGGTGAAGATATTTCCATGTTCATACAGATGGCGGTGTAGATATTTCCATGTTCATTCAAATGGCGGTGTAGATATTTCCATGTTCAGAGATGGCGGTGTAGATATTTCCATGTTCATACAAATGGCGTTGTAGATATTTCCATGTTCATAGAGATGGCGGTGTAGATATTTCCATGTTTATAGAGATAGCAGTGTAGATATTTCCATTGATATACAGATAGCTGTGTAGATATTTGCATGTTCATACAGATAGCGGTGTAGATATTTCCATGTTCATACAGATAACGGTGTAAATATTTCCATGTTCATACAGATGGCGGTGTAGATATTTAAATGTTCATGCAGATGGTGGTGTAGATATTTCCATGTTCATCCAGATGGCTGTGTAGATATATCCATGTTCATACATATAGCGGTGTAGATATTTCCATGTTCATACATATAGTGATGTAGATATTTCCATGTTCATACAGATAGCGGTGTAGATATTTCCATGTTCATACAGATAGCGGTGTAGATATTTCCATGTTCATACAGATAACGGTGTAAATATTTCCATGTTCATACAGATGGCGGTGTAGATATTTAAATGTTCATGCAGATGGTGGTGTAGATATTTCCATGGTCATACAGATGGCGGTGTAGATATTTCCATGTTCATAGAGATGGCGGTGTAGATATTTCCATGTTGATGCAGATAGCGGTATTGATATTTCCATGTTTATACAGATGGTGGTGTGGATATTTCCATGTTTATAGAGATGGCGGTCTAGATATTTCCATGTTTATAGAGATAGTGGTGTAGTTATTTCCACGCTTATAGAGACAGCGTTGTAGATATTTCCATGTTTATACAGATAGCGGTAAAGGTATTTCCATGTTTTTACAGATAGCGGTGTAGATATTTCCATGTTTATACAGATAGCAGTGTAGATATTTCCATGTTTATAGAGATAGCGGTGAAGATAATTTGAATTTTATACCGAGAGCAGTGTAGATATTTCCAAGTTCATACAGATAGCGGTGTAGATATTTCCTCGTTTATAGAGATGGCGGTGTAGATATTTCCATGTTCATACTGATGGCGGTGTAGATATTTCCATGTTTATAGATATGTCGTTGTAGATATTTTCATGTTTACACAGATGGCGGTGTAGATATTTCCATCTTTACACAGATAGCGGTGTAGACATTTCCATGTTTGCACAGATAGCGGTGTGGATATTTCCATGTTTATGCAGATAGCGGTGTAGATATTTCCATGTTTATACAGATAGCGGTGCGGATATTTCCATGTTTATACAGATAGTTGGGCAGATATTTCCATGTTTATACAGATAGCGGTGTAGATTTTTCCATCTTAATACAGACGGGGGTGTAGATATGTCCATGTTCGTACAGATGGCGGTGTAGATATTTGCATGTTCATACAGATGGCGGTGTAGATATTTTGAAGTTTATAGAGATAGCGCTGTAGTTATTTCCATATTTATAGATTAATCTGTGTAGATATTTCCATGTACATGCAGATAGCGGTGTAGATATTTCCATGTTCATCCAGATGCCGGTGTAGATATATCCATGTTCATACAGATGTCGGTGAAGATATATCCAGGTTCATACAGATGGCGGTGTAGATATTTCCATGTTCATACAAATAGCGGTGTAGATATGTCCATGTTCATAGAGATGGCAGTGTAGATATTTCCATTTTCATACAAATGGCGGTGTAGATATTTCCATGTTCATAGAGATGGCGGTGTAGATATTTCCATGTTTATACAGATAGCAGTGTAGTTATTTCCATGTTTATAGAGATAGTGGTGTGGATAATTTCAATTTTATACAGATAGCTGTGTAGATATTTGCATGTTCATACAGATAGCGGTGTAGATATTTCCATGTTCATACTGATAGCGGTGTAGATATTTCCATGTTCATACAGATAGCGGTGTAGGTATTTCCATGTTCGTGCAGATAGCGGTGTAGGTATTTCCATGTTCATACCAATAGCGGTGTAGATATTTCCATGTCCATACAGTTAGTGATGTAGATATTTCCATGTTCATACAGATAGCGGTGTAGATATTTACATGTTCATACAGATGGTGGTGTAGATATTTCCATGTTCGTACGGATGGCAGTGTAGATATTTCCATGCTCATACAAATGGCGGTGTAGATATTTCCATGTTCATAGAGATGGCGGTGTAGATATGTCCATGTTCATACAAATGGCGGTGTAGATATTTCCATGTTCATAGAGATGGCGATGTAGATATTTCCAAGTTTATACAGATAGCAGTGTAGTTATTTCCATGTTTATAGAGATAGCAGTGTAGATATTTCCATTGATATACAGATAGCTGTGTAGATATTTGCATGTTCATACAGATAGCGGTGAAGATATTTAAATGTTCATACAGATAGCGGTGTAGATATTTCCATGTTCATACAGATAGCGGTGTAGTTATTTCCATGTTCATACAGATAGCGCTGTAGTTATTTCCATGTTCATACAGTTAGCGGTGTAGATATTTCCATGTTCATACAGATGGCGGTGTAGATAGTTCCATGTTCGTACAGATGGCGGTGTAGATATTTCCATGTTCATAGAGATGGCGGCGTAGATATTTCCTTGTATATGCAGATAGCGGTATAGATATTTCCATGTTTATACAGAGGGTGGTGTAGATATTTCCATGTTCATGCAGAGGGCAGTGTAGATATTTCCATCTTCATACAGATAGCGGTGTAGATATTTACATGTTCATACAGATAGCGGTGTAGATATTTCCATGTTCATACAGGTAGCGGTGAAGATATTTCCATGTTCATACAGTTAGCGGTGTAGATATTTCCATGTTCATACAGATGGCGGTGTAGATATTTACATGCTCATACAGATGTCGGTGTAGATATTTCCATGTTCATGCGGAAGGCAGTGTAGATATTTCCATGTTCATACAGGTGGCGGTGAAGATATTTCCATGTTTATACAGATAGCAGTGTAGTTATTTCCATGTTTATAGAGATAGCAGTGTAGATATTTCCATTGATATACAGATAGCTGTGTAGATATTCGCATGTTCATACAGATAGCGGTGTACATATTTCCATGTTCGTACAGATAGCAGTGTAGATATTTCCATGTTCATACAGATAGCGGTGTAGATATTTCCATGTTCATACAGAAAACGGTGTAGATATTTCCATGTTCATACAGATAACGGTGTACATATTTCCATGCTCATACAGTTAGCGGTGTAGATATTTCCATGTTCATAGAGATGGCGGTGTAGATATTTCCATGTTTGTGCAGATAGCGGTATAGATATTTCCATGTTTATACAGATGGTGGTGTAGATATTTCCATGTTTATAGAGATGTCGATCTATTTATTTCCATGTTTACAGAGATAGCGGTGTAGTTATTTCAAAGTTTATAGAGACAGCGTTGTAGATATTTCCATGTTTATACAGATAGCGGTGAAGAAATTTCCATGTTTATACAGATAGCGGTGTAGATATTTCCATGTTTATACAGATAGCAGTGTAGATATTTCCATGTTTATAGAGGTAGTGGTGTAGATAATTTCAATTTTATACAGAGGGCAGTGTAGATATTTCCAAGTTCATACAGATAGCGATGTAGATATTTCCACGTTTATAGAGATGGCGGTGTGGATATTTCCATGTTCATACAGATGGCGGTGTAGATATTTCCATGTTTATAGGGATGGCAGTGTAGATATTTTCATGTTTACACAGATGGCGGTGTAGATATTTCCATGTTTACACAGATAGCGGTGTAGACATTTCCATGTTTACATAGATGGTGGTGTGCATATTTCCATGTTTATGTAGATAGCAGTGTAGATATTTCCATGTTTACACAGATAGCGGTGTAGACATTTCCATGTTTACATAGATGGTGGTGTGCATATTTCCATGTTTATGTAGATAGCAGTGTAGATATTTCCATGTTTATACACATAGCGGTGCGGATATTTCCATGTTTATACAGATAGTTGGGCAGATATTTCCATGTTAATACAGATAGCGGTGTAGATATATCCATCTTAATACAGATGGCGGTGTAGATATGTCCATGTTCGTACAGATGGCGGAGTAGATATTTCCATGTTCATACAGATGGCGGTGTAGATATTTCGAAGTTTATAGAGATAGCACTGTAGGTATTTCCGTACTTATAGAGAGATCTGTGTAGATATTTCCATGTATATTCACATAGCTGTGTAGATATTTCCATGTTCATGCAGATAGCGGTGTAGATATTTCCATGTTCATCCAGATGCCGATGTACATATATCCATGTTCATACAGATGGCGATGAAGATATTTCCAAGTTCATACAGATAGCGTTGTAGATATTTCCATGTTCATACAAATGAAGGTGTAGATATTTCGCTGTTCCTAGAGATGGCGGTGTAGATATTTCTATGTTCATACAAATAGCGGTATAGATATTTCCATACTCATAGAGATGGCAGTGTAGATATTTCCATGTTCATAGAGATGGCGATGTAGATATTTCCATGTTCGTACGGATGGCAGTGTAGATATTTCCATGTTCATACACATAGCGGTGTAGATATATCCATGTTCATACAGATAGCGGTGTAGATATTTCCATGTTCGTACAGATAGTGGTGTAGATATTTCCATTTTCATACAGATAGCGGTGTAGCTATTTCCCTTTTCATACAGTTAGCGGTGTAGATATTTCCAGGTTCATACAGATGGCAGTGTAGATATTTCCATGTTCATACAGATAGCGATGTAGATATTTCCACGTTTATAGAGATGGCGGTGTGGATATTTCCATGTTCATACAGATGGCGGTGTAGATATTTCCATGTTTATAGGGATGGCAGTGTAGATATTTTCATGTTTACACAGATGGCGGTGTAGATATTTCCATGTTTACACAGATAGCGGTGTAGACATTTCCATGTTTACATAGATGGTGGTGTGCATATTTCCATGTTTATGTAGATAGCAGTGTAGATATTTCCATGTTTATACACATAGCGGTGCGGATATTTCCATGTTTATACAGATAGTTGGGCAGATATTTCCATGTTAATACAGATAGCGGTGTAGATATATCCATCTTAATACAGATGGCGGTGTAGATATGTCCATGTTCGTACAGATGGCGGAGTAGATATTTCCATGTTCATACAGATGGCGGTGTAGATATTTCGAAGTTTATAGAGATAGCACTGTAGGTATTTCCGTACTTATAGAGAGATCTGTGTAGATATTTCCATGTATATTCACATAGCTGTGTAGATATTTCCATGTTCATGCAGATAGCGGTGTAGATATTTCCATGTTCATCCAGATGCCGATGTACATATATCCATGTTCATACAGATGGCGATGAAGATATTTCCAAGTTCATACAGATAGCGTTGTAGATATTTCCATGTTCATACAAATGAAGGTGTAGATATTTCGCTGTTCCTAGAGATGGCGGTGTAGATATTTCTATGTTCATACAAATAGCGGTATAGATATTTCCATACTCATAGAGATGGCGGTGTAGATATTTCCATGTTTATACAGATAGCAGTGTAGTTACTTCCATATTTATAGAGATAGCAGTGTACATATTTCCATGGATATACAGATAGCTGTGTAGATATTTGCAGGTTCATACAGATAGCGGTGTGGATATTTCTATGTTAATACAGATAGCGGTGTAGATATTTCCATGTTCATACAGATAGCGGTGTAGACATTTCCATGTTCATACAGATAGCGGTGTAGATATATCCATGTTCATACAGATAGCGGTGTAGATATTTCCATGTTCATACAGTTAGCGGTGTAGATATTTCCATGTTCATACAGATGGTGGTGTAGATATTTACATGTTCATACAGATGGCGGTGTAGATATTTCCATGTTCGTACGGATGGCAGTGTAGATATTTCCATGTTCGTACAGATTGCGGTGTAGATAATTCCATGTTCATAGAGATGGCGTTGTAGATATTTCCATGCTTATGCAGATAGCGGTATAGATATTTCCATGTTTATAGAGATGGTGGTGTAGGTATTTCCTTGTTTATAGAGATTGCGGTCAAGATATTTCCATGTATATAGAGATAGAGGTGTAGTTATTTCCAAGTTTATAGAGAGAGCGTTGTAGATATTTCCATGTTTATACAGAGAGCGGTGAAGATATTTCCGTGTTTATACAGATAGCTGTGTAGATATTTCCATGTTTATACAGATAACAGTGTAGATATTTCCATGTTTATAGAGATAGTGGTGTAGATAATTTCAATTTTATACAGATAGCAGTGTAGATATTTCCAAGTTCATACAGAGAGCGGTGTAGATATTTCTATGTTTATAGAGATGGCGGTGTAGATATTTCCATGTTCATACAGATGGCGGTGTAGATATTTCCATGTTTATAGAGATGGCGGTGTAGATATTTTCATGTTTACACAGATGGCGGTGTAGATATTTCCATGTTTACACAGATAGCGGTGTAGACATTTCCATGTTTACACAGATAGCGGTGTGGATATTTCCATGTTTATGCAGATAGCGGTGTAGATATTTCCATGTTCATACAGATAGCGGTGGGATATTTCCATGTTTATACAGATGGGCAGATATTTCCATGTTTATACAGATAGTGGTGTAGATATTTCCATGTTCATACAGAGAGCGGTGTAGATATTTCCATGTTCATACAGATAGCAGTGTAGATATTTCCATGTTCATGCTGATAGCGGTGTAGATATTTCCATGTTCATACCAATAGCAGTGTAGATATTTCCATGTCCATACACTTAGCGGTGTATATATTTCCATGTTCATACAGATGGCGGTGTAGATATTTACATGTTCATACAGATGGTGGTGTAGATATTTCCATGTTCGTACGGATTGCAGTGTAGATATTTCCATGTTCATACAGGTGGCGGTGAAGATATTTCCATGTTTATACAGATAGCAGTGTAGTTATTTCCATGTTTATAGAGATAGTAGTGTAGATATTCCCATGGATATACAGATAGCTGTGTAGATATTTGCATGTTCATACAGATAGCGGTGTAGGTATTTCCATGTTCGTACAGATAGCGGTGTAGATATTTCCATGTTCATACAGCTAGCGTTGTAGATATTTCCATGTTCATACAGATAACGGTGTAGATATTTCCTTGTTCATACAGATAGCAGTGTAGATATTTCCATGTTCATACAGTTAGCGGTGTAGATATTTCCATGTTCTTACAGATGGCGGTGTAGATATTTACATGTTCATACAGATGGCGGTGTAGATATTTCCATGTTCGTACAGATGGCGGTGTAGATATTTCCATGTTCATAGAGATGGCGGTGCAGATATTTCCATATTTATGCAGTTAGCGGTATAGATATTTCCATGTTTATACAGATGGTGTTGTAGATATTTCCATATTTATAGAGATGGCGGTCTAGATATTTCCATGTTTGTAGAGATAGTGGTGTAGTTATTTCCAAGTTTATAGAGACAGCGTTGTAGATATTTCCATGTTTATACAGATAGCGGTGAAGATATTTCCATGTTTATACAGATAGCGGTGTAGATATTTCCATGTTTATACAGATAGCAGTGTAGATATTTCCATGTTTATAGAGATAGTGGTGTAGATAATTCCAATTTTGTACAGATAGCATTGTAGATATTTCCAAATTCATACAGATACCGGTGTAGATATTTCCACGTTTATAGAGATGGCGGTGTAGATATTTCTATGTGCATACAGATAGCGGGGTAGATATATCCATGTTCATACAGATAGTGGTGTAGATACTTACATGTCCGTACAGTTAGCGGTGTAGATATTTCCATGTTCATACAGATGGCGGTGTAGATATTTCCATGTTCATACAGATGGCGGTGTAGATATTTCCATGTTCGTACGGATGGCTGTGTAGATATTTCCATGTTTGTACAGATGGCGGTGTAGATGTTTCCATGTTCATAGTGATGGCGGTGTAGATATTCCCATGTTGATGCAGATAGCGGTATACTTATTTCCATGTTTATACAGATGGCGGTGTAGATATTTCCATGTTTATAGAGATGGCGGTCTAGATATTTCCATGTTTATACAGATAGCGGTGAAGATATTTCCATGTTTATACAGATAGCGGTGTAGATATTTCCATGTTTATACAGATATCAGTGTAGATATTTCCATGTTTATAGGGATAGCGGTGTAGATAATTTCAATTTTATACCGAGAGCAGTGTATATATTTCCAAGTTCATACAGATAGCGGTGTAGATATTTCCACGTTTATAGAGATGGCGGTGTAGATAGTTCCATGTTCATACTGATGGCGGTGTAGATATTTCCATGTTTATAGAGATGGCGGTGTAGATATTTTCATGTTTACACAGATGGCGGTGTAGATATTTCCATCTTTACACAGATAGCGGTGTAGACATTTCCATGTTTGCACAGATAGCGGTGTGGATATTTCCATGTTCATACAGATAGCGGTGTAGATATTTCCATGTTCATACAGATGGCGGTGTAGATATTTCCATGTTCATTCCAATAGCGGTGTAGATACTTCCATGTTCATACAGATAGCGGTGTAGATATTTCCAAGTTCATACAGATGGCGGTGTAGATATTTCCATGTTTGTACAGAAGGCGGTGTAGCTATTTCCATGTTCATAGAGATGGCGTTGTAGATATTTCCATGTTTATGCAGATGGCGGTATAGATATTTCCATGTTTATACAGATGGTGGTGTAGATATTTCCATGTTTATAGAGATGGCGGTCTAGATATTTCCATGTTTACAGAGATAGTGGTGTAGTTATTTCCAAGTTTAGGGAGACAACGTTGTAGATATTTCCATTTTTTACAGATAGCGGTGAAGATATTTCCATGTTTATTCAGATAGCGGTGTAGATATTTCCATGTTTATACAGATAGCAGTGTAGATATTTCCATGTTTATAGAGATAGTGGTGTAGATAATTTCAAATTTATTCCGAGAGCAGTGTAGATATTTCCAAGTTCATACAGATAGCGGTGTAGATATTTCCACGTTTATAGAGATGGCGGTGTAGATATTTCCATGTTCATACAGATAGCGGTGTAGATATTTCCATTTTCATACAGATAACGGTGTAGATATTTCCATGTTCATAGAGATGGCGGTGTAGATATTTCCATGTTCATACAGGTGGCGGTGTATATATTTCCATGTTTATACAGATAGCAGTGTAGTTATTTCCATGTTTATAGAGATAGCAGTGTAGATATTTCCATTGATATAGAGATAGCTGTGTAGATATTTCCATGTTCATACAGATAGCGGTGTAGATATTTCCATGTTCATACAGATAACGGTGTAGATATTTCCATGTTCATACAGATAGCGGTGTAGATATTTCCATGTTCATAGAGATGGTGGTGTAGATATTTCCATGTTTATACAGATAGCAGTGTAGATATTTCCATGTTTATAGAGATAGCAGTGTAGATATTTCCATTGATATACAGATAGCTGTGTAGATATTTGCATGTTCATACACATAGCGGTGTAGATATATCCATGTTCATACAGATAGCGGTGTAGATATTTCCATGTTCGTACAGATAGTGGTGTAGATATTTCCATTTTCATACAGATAGCGGTGTAGCTATTTCCCTTTTCATACAGTTAGCGGTGTAGATATTTCCAGGTTCATACAGATGGCAGTGTAGATATTTCCATGTTCATAGAGATGGCGATGTAGATATTTCCATGTTCGTACGGATGGCAGTGTAGATATTTCCATGTTCATACAGGTGGCGGTGTAGATATTTCCATGTTTATACAGATAGCTGTGTAGTTATTTCCATGTTTATAGAGATAGCAGTGTAGATATTTCCATTGATATACAGATAGCTGTGTAGATATTTGCATGTTCATACAGATAGCGGTGTAGATATTTCCATGTTCATACAGATAGCGGTGTAGATATATCCATGTTCATACAGATAGCGGTGTAGATATTTCCATGTTCATACAGATAGCGGTGTTGATATTTCCAAGTTCATACAGATGGCGGTGTAGATATTTCCATGTTTGTACAGAAGGCGGTGTAGCTATTTCCATGTTCATAGAGATGGCGTTGTAGATATTTCCATGTTTATGCAGATGGCGGTATAGATATTTCCATGTTTATACAGATGGTGGTGTAGATATTTCCATGTTTATAGAGATGGCGGTCTAGATATTTCCATGTTTACAGAGATAGTGGTGTAGTTATTTCCAAGTTTAGGGAGACAACGTTGTAGATATTTCCATTTTTTACAGATAGCGGTGAAGATATTTCCATGTTTATTCAGATAGCGGTGTAGATATTTCCATGTTTATACAGATAGCAGTGTAGATATTTCCATGTTTATAGAGATAGTGGTGTAGATAATTTCAAATTTATTCCGAGAACAGTGTAGATATTTCCAAGTTCATACAGATAGCGGTGTAGATATTTCCACGTTTATAGAGATGGCGGTGTAGATATTTCCATGTTCATACAGATAGCGGTGTAGATATTTCCATTTTCATACAGATAACGGTGTAGATATTTCCATGTTCATAGAGATGGCGGTGTAGATATTTCCATGTTCATACAGGTGGCGGTGTATATATTTCCATGTTTATACAGATAGCAGTGTAGTTATTTCCATGTTTATAGAGATAGCAGTGTAGATATTTCCATTGATATAGAGATAGCTGTGTAGATATTTCCATGTTCATACAGATAGCGGTGTAGATATTTCCATGTTCATACAGATAACGGTGTAGATATTTCCATGTTCATACAGATAGCGGTGTAGATATTTCCATGTTCATAGAGATGGTGGTGTAGATATTTCCATGTTTATACAGATAGCATTGTAGATATTTCCATGTTTATAGAGATAGCAGTGTAGATATTTCCATTGATATACAGATAGCTGTGTAGATATTTGCATGTTCATACACATAGCGGTGTAGATATATCCATGTTCATACAGATAGCGGTGTAGATATTTCCATGTTCGTACAGATAGTGGTGTAGATATTTCCATTTTCATACAGATAGCGGTGTAGCTATTTCCCTTTTCATACAGTTAGCGGTGTAGATATTTCCAGGTTCATACAGATGGCAGTGTAGATATTTCCATGTTCATAGAGATGGCGATGTAGATATTTCCATGTTCGTACGGATGGCAGTGTAGATATTTCCATGTTCATACAGGTGGCGGTGTAGATATTTCCATGTTTATACAGATAGCTGTGTAGTTATTTCCATGTTTATAGAGATAGCAGTGTAGATATTTCCATTGATATACAGATAGCTGTGTAGATATTTGCATGTTCATACAGATAGCGGTGTAGATATTTCCATGTTCATACAGATAGCGGTGTAGATATATCCATGTTCATACAGATAGCGGTGTAGATATTTCCATGTTCATACAGTTAGCGGTGTAGATATTTCCATGTTCATACAGATGGTGGTGTAGATATTTACATGTTCATACAGATGGCGGTGTAGATATTTCCATGTTCGTACGGATGGCAGTGTAGATATTTCCATGTTCGTACAGATTGCGGTGTAGATAATTCCATGTTCATAGAGATGGCGTTGTAGATATTTCCATGCTTATGCAGATAGCGGTATAGATATTTCCATGTTTATAGAGATGGTGGTGTAGGTATTTCCTTGTTTATAGAGATTGCGGTCCAGATATTTCCATGTATATAGAGATAGAGGTGTAGTTATTTCCAAGTTTATAGAGACAGCGTTGTAGATATTTCCATGTTTATACAGATAGCGATGAAGATATTTCCATGTTTATACAGATAGCGGTGAAGATATTTCCATGTTTATTCAGATAGCGGTGTAGATATTTCCATGTTCATACAGATAGCAGTGTAGATATTTCCATGTTTATAGAGATAGCAGTGTAGATATTTCCATTGATATACAGATAGCTGTGTAGATATTTGCATGTTCATACACATAGCGGTGTAGATATTTCCATGTTCATACAGATTGCGGTGTAGATATTTCCATGTTCGTACAGAGAGCGGTGTAGATATTTCCATGTTCGTACAGAGAGCGGTGTAGATATTTCCATGTTCATACAGATAGCGGTGTAGATATTTCCATCTTCATACAGATAGCGGTGTAGATATTTCCATGTTCATACATTTAGCGGTGTAGGTATTTCCATGTTCATACAGATAGCAGTGTAGATATTTCAAAGCTCATACCAATAGCGGTGTAGATATTTCCATGTTCATACAGTTAGCGGTGTAGATATTTCCATGTTCATACAGATGGCGGTGTAGATATTTACATGTTCATACAGATGGTGGTTTAGATATTTCCATGTTCATACAGATAGCGGTGTAGCTATTTCCATGTTCATACAGTTAGAAGTGTAGATATTTCCATGTTCATACAGATGGCGGTGTAGATATTTACATGTTCATACAGATGGCGGTGTAGAGATTTCCATGTTCGTACGGATGGCAGTGTAGATATTTCCATGTTCATACAGTTGGCGGTGTATATATTTCCATGTTTATACAGATAGCAGTGTAGTTATTTCCATGTTTATAGAGATAGCAGTGTAGATATTTCCATTGATATAGAGATAGCTCTGTAGATATTTCCATGTTCATACAGATAGCGGTGTAGATATTTCCGTGTTCATACAGATAGCGGTGTAGATATTTCCATGTTCGTACAGATAGTGGTGTAGATATTTCCATTTTCATACAGATAGCTGTGTAGCTATTTCCCTTTTCATACAGTTAGCGGTGTAGATATTTCCAGGTTCATACAGATGGCAGTGTAGATATTTCCATTTTCATAGAGATGGCGGTGTAGATATTTCCATGTTCGTACAGATAGCAGTGTAGATATTTCCATGTTCATACAGGTGGCGGTGTTGATATTTCCATTTTTATACAGATAGCAGTGTAGTTATTTCCATGTTTATAGAGATAGCAGTGTAGATATTTCCATTGATATACAGATAGCTGTGTAGATATTTGCATGTTCATACAGATAGCGGTGTAGATATTTCCATGTTCATACAGATAGCGGTGTAGGTATTTCCATGTTCATACAGATAGCGGTGTAGATATTTCCATGTTCATACAGATAGCGGTGTAGATATTTCTTTGTTCATACAGAAAGCAGTGTAGCTATTTCCATGTTCATACAGTTAGTGGTGTAGATATTTCCATGTTCATACAGATGGCGGTGTAGATATCTACATGTTCATACAGATGGCGGTGTAGACATTTCCATGTTCGTACGGATTGCAGTGTAGATATTTCCATGTTCATACAGGTGGCGGTGAAGATATTTCCATGTTTATACAGATAGCAGTGTAGTTATTTCCATGTTTATAGAGATAGCAGTGTAGATATTCCCATGGATATACAGATAGCTGTGTAGATATTTGCATGTTCATACAGATAGCGGTGTAGGTATTTCCATGTTTGTACAGATAGCGGTGTAGATATTTCCATGTTCATACAGCTAGCTGTGTAGATATTTCCATGTTCATACAGATAACGGTGTAGATATTTCCTTGTTCATACAGATAGCGGTGTAGATATTTCCATGTTCATACAGTTAGCGGTGTAGATATTTCCATGTTCTTACAGATGGCGGTGTAGATATTTACATGTTCATACAGATGGCGGTGTAGATATTTCCATGTTCGTACAGATGGCGGTGTAGATATTTCCATGTTCATAGAGATGGCGGTGTAGATATTTCCATATTTATGCAGTTAGCGGTATAGATATTTCCATGTTTATACAGATGGTGTTGTAGATATTTCCATATTTATAGAGATGGCGGTCTAGATATTTCCATGTTTATAGAGATAGTGGTGTAGTTATTTCCAAGTTTATAGAGACAGCGTTGTAGATATTTCCATGTTTATACAGATAGTGGTGAAGATATTTCCATGTTTATACAGATAGCGGTGTAGATATTTCCATGTTTATACAGATAGCAGTGTAGATATTTCCATGTTTATAGAGATAGTGGTGTAGATAATTCCAATTTTGTACAGATAGCATTGTAGATATTTCCAAATTCATACAGATACCGGTGTAGATATTTCCACGTTTATAGAGATGGCGGTGTAGATATTTCTATGTGCATACAGATAGCTGGGTAGATATTTCCATGTTCATACAGATAGCGGTGTAGATACTTACATGTCCGTACAGTTAGCGGTGTAGATATTTCCATGTTCATACAGATGGCGGTGTAGATATTTCCATGTTAATACAGATGGCGGTGTAGATATTTCCATGTTCGTACGGATGGCTTTGTAGATATTTCCATGTTCGTACAGATGGCGGTGTAGATGTTTCCATGTTCATAGAGATGGCGGTGTAGATATTTCCATGTTGATGCGGATAGCGGTATAGTTATTTCCATGTTTATACAGATGGCGGTGTAGATATTTCCATGTTTATAGAGATGGCGGTCTAGATATTTCCATGTTTATACAGATAGCGGTGAAGATATTTCCATGTTTATACAGATAGCGTTGTAGATATTTCCATGTTTATACAGATAGCAGTGTAGATATTTCAATGTTTATAGGGATAGCGGTGTAGATAATTTCAATTTTATACCGAGAGCAGTGTAGATATTTCCAAGTTCATACAGATAGCGGTGTAGATATTTCCACGTTTATAGAGATGGCGGTGTAGATAGTTCCATGTTCATACTGATGGCGGTGTAGATATTTCCATGTTCATACAGATGGTGGTGTAGATATTTCCATGTTCATTCCAATAGCGGTGTAGATACTTCCATGTTCATACAGTTAGCGGTGTAGATATTTCCATGTTCATACAGATAACGGTGTCGATATTTCCATGTTCATACAGATAGCGGTGTAGATATTTCCATGTTTATACAGATAGTGGTGGAGATATTTCCATGTTTATACAGATAGCGGTGTAGATATTTCCATCTTATTACAGATGGCGGTGTAGATATGTCCATGTTCGTACAGAAGCGGTGTAGATATTTCCATGTTCATACAGATGGCGGTGTAGATATTTTGAAGTTTATAGAGATAGCGCTGTAGTTATTTCCATACTTATAGAGAAATCTGTGTAGATATTTCCATGTATATGCAGATAGCTGTGTAGATATTTACATGTTCATACAGATGGCGGTGTAGATATTTCCATGTTCGTACAAATGGCGGTGTAGATATTTCCATGTTCATACAAATGGCGGTGTAGATATTTCCATGTTCATAGAGATGGCGGTGTAGATATTTCCAGGTTCATACAAATGGCGGTGTAGATATTTCCATGTTCATAGAGATGGCGGTGTAGATATTTCCATATTTATACAGATAGCAGTTTAGTTATTTCCATGTTTATAGAGATAGCAGTGTGGAAATTTCCATTGATTTACAGATAGCTGTGTAGATATTTGCATTTTCACACAGATAGCGGTGTAGATATTTCCATGTTCATTCCGATAGCGGTGTAGATATTTCAATGTTCATACAGTTAGCGGTGTAGATATTTGCATGTTCATACAGATGGCGGTGGAGATATTTCCATGTTCATACGGGTGGCATTGTAGATATTTCCATGTTCATACAGGTGTTGGTGTAGGTATTTCCATGTTTATACAGATAGCAGTGTAGTTATTTCCATGTTTATAGAGATAGCAGTGCAGATATTTCCATTGATAAACAGATAGCTGTGTAGATATTTGCATGTTCATTCAGATAGCGGTATAGATATTTCCATGTTCATACAGATAGCGGTGTAGATATTTCCCTGTTCATACAGATGGCGGTGTAGATATTTACATGTTCATACAGATGGCGGTGTAGATATTTCCATGTTCGTACAGATGGCGGTGTAGATATTTCCATGTTCATACAGATAGCGGTGTAGATATTTCCATGTTTATAGAGATGGCGGTGTTGATATTTTCATGTTTACACAGGTGGCGGTGTAGATATTTCCATGTTTACACAGATAGCGGTGTATACATTTCCATTGATATAAAGGTAGCTGTGTAGATATTTGCATGTTCATACAGATATCGGTGTAGATATTTCCATGTTCGTACAGATAACGGTGTTGATATTTCCATGTTCATACAGATAGCGGTGTAGATATTTCAATGTTCATAAAGATAGCGGTGTAAATATTTCCATGTTCATACAGATAGCGGTGTAGGTATTTCCATGTTCATAGAGATGGCGGTGTAGAGATTTCCATGTTTGTACGGATGGCAGTGCAGATATTTCCATGTTCATACAGGTGGCGTTGTAGATATTTCCATATTTATACAGACAGCAGTGTAGATATTTCCATGTTTATTGAGATAGTGGTGTAGATAATTTCAATATTATACAGAGAGCAGTGTAGATATTTCCAAGTTCATACAGATAGCGGTGTAGATATTTCCACATTTATAGAGATGGCGGTGTAGATATTTCCATGTTCATACAGATTGCGGTGTTGATATTTCCATGTTTATAGGGATGGCGGTGTAGATATTTCCATGTTTACACGGATGGCGGTGTAGATATTTCCATGTTTACACAGAGAGCGGTGTAGGCATTTCCATGTTTACACAGATAGCGGTGTGGATATTTCCATGTTTATGCAGATAGCAGTGTAGATATTTCCATGTTTATGCAGATAGCTGTGCGGATATTTCCATGTTTATACAGATAGTTGGGCAGATATTTCCATTTTCATACAGACGGCGGTGTACATATTTCGAAGTTTATAGAGATAGTGCTGTAGTTATTTCCATATTTATAGGGAAATCTGTGTAGTTATTTCCATGTATATTCAGATAGCTCTGTAGATATTTCCATGTTCATGCAGATAGCGGTGTAGATATTTCCATGTTCATACAGATGGTGGTGTAGATATTACATGTTCATACAGATGGCGGTGTAGATATTTCCACGTTCATACAGATAGCGGTGTAGATATTTCCATGTTCATACAGATAGTGGTGTAGATATTTCCATGTTCATACAGATGGCGCTGTATATATTTCCATGTTCATACCAATAGCAGTGTAGATATTTTCATGTTCATACAGTTAGCCGTGTAGATATTTCCATGTTCATGCAGAGGGCGGTGTAGATATTTACATGTTCATACAGATGGCGGTGTAGATATTTCCATGTTCATACAGATAGCGGTGTAGATATTTCCATGTTCATACATTTAGCGGTGTAGATATTTCCATGTTCATACAGATAGCAGGGTAGATATTTCCATGCTCATACCAATAGCGGTGTAGATATTTCCATGTTCATAGAGTTAGCGGTGTAGATATTTCCATGTTCATACAGATAGTGGTGTAGATATTTACATGTTCATACAGATGGCGGTGTAGATATTTCCATGTTCATTAGGATGGCAGTGTAGATATTTCCATGTTCATACAGGTGGCGGTGTAGATATTTCCATGTTTATACAGATAGCAGTGTAGGTATTTCCATGTTTATAGAGATAGCAGTGTTGATATTTCCATTGATATACAGATATCTGTGTAGATATTTGCATGTTCATACAGATAGCGGTGTAGATATTTCCATGTTCGTACAGATAGCGGTGTAGATATTTCCATGTTCATCCAGATGCCGGTGTAGATATATCCATGTTCATACAGATGGCGGTGAAGATATTTCCATGTTCATACAGATGGCGGTGTTGATATTCCCATGTTCATAGAGATGGCGGTGTAGCTATTTCCATGTTTATACAGATAGCGGTGTAGATATTTCCATGTTCATACAGATAGCGGTGTAGATATTTCCATGTTCATACACATGGTGGTGTAGGTATTTCCATGTTCATACAGATAGCGGTGTAGATATTTCCATCTTCATACAGATAGCGGTGTAGCTGTTTCCATGTTCATACAGTTAGCGGTGTAGATATTTCCATGTTCATACAGATGGCGGTGTAGATATTTAAATGTTCATACAGATGGCGGTGTAGATATTTCCATGTTCATACAGATAGCGGTGTAGATATTTCCATGTTCATACATTTAGCGGTGTAGATATTTCCATGTTCATACAGATAGCAGTGTAGATATTTCCATGCTCATACCAATAGCGGTGTAGATATTTCCATGTTCATACAGTTAGCTGTGTAGATATTTCCATGTTCATACAGATGGCGATGTAGATATTTACATGTTCATACAGATGGTGGTGTAGATATTTCCATGTTCGTACAGATGGCGGTGTAGATATTTCCATGTTCATAGAGATGGCGGTGTAGATATTTCCATGTTTATGCAGATAGTGGTATAGATATTTCCATGTTTATACAGATGGTGGTGTAGATATTTCCATGTTTATAGAGATGGCGGTCTAGATATTTCCATGTTTACAGAGATAGTGGTGTAGATATTTCCAAGTTTCTAGAGACAGCTTTGTAGATATTTCCATGTTTATACATATAGTGGTGAAGATATTTCCATGCTTATACAGATAGCGGTGTAGATATTTCCATGTTTCTACAGATAGCAGTGTAGATATTTCCATGTTTATAGAGATAGTGGTGTAGATAATTTCAATTTTATACCGAGAGCAGTGTCGATATTTCCAAGTTCATACAGATAGCGGTGTAGATATTTCCACGTTTATAGAGATGGCGGTGTAGATATTTCCATGTTCATACAGATGGCGGTGTAGATATTTCCATGTTCATAGAGATGGCAGTGTAGATATTTCCATGTTCATACAAAAGGCGGTGTAGATATTTCCATGTTCATAGAGATGGCGCTGTAGATATTTCCATGTTTATACAGATAGCAGTGTAGTTATTTCCATGTTTATAGAGATAGCATTGTAGATATTTTCATTGATATACAGATAGCTGTGAAGATATTTGCATGTTCACACAGATAGCGGTGTAGATATTTCCATGTTCATACAGAGAGCGGTGTAGATATTTCCATGTTCATACAGATAGCGGTGTAGATATTTCCATGTTCATACAGATAGCGGTGTAGATATTTCTTTGTTCATACAGATAGCGGTGTAGATATTTCCTTGTTCACACATTTAGCGGTGTAGATAGTTCCATGTTCATACAGATGGCGGTGTAGATATTTACATATTCATACAGATGGCAGTGTAGATACTTCCATGTTCGTACAGATGGCGGTGTAGATATTTCCATGTTCATAAAGATGGCGGTGTAGATATTTCCATGTTTATGCAGATAGCGGTATAGATATTTCCATGTTTATACAGATGGTGGTGTAGATATTTCCATGTTTATAGAGATGGCGGTCTAGATATTTCCATGTTTACAGAGATAGTGGTGTAGATATTTCCAACTTTATAAAGACAGTGTTGTAGATATTTCCATGTTTATACAGATAGCGGTGAAGATATTTCCATGTTTATACAGATAGCGGTGTAGATATTTCCATGTTTATACAGATAGAAGTGTAGATATTTCCATGTTTATAGAGATAGTGGTGTAGAAAATTTCAATTTTATACCGAGAGCAGTGTGGATATTTCCAAGTTCATACAGATAATGGTGTTGATATTTCCACTTTTAAAGAGATGGCCGTGTATATATTTCCATGTTCTTACAGATGGCGGTGTAGATATTTCCATGTTCATACAAATGGCGGTGTAGATATTTCCATGTTCATAGAGATGGCGGTGTAGATATTTCCATGTTCATGCAAATGGCGGTGTAGATATTTCCATGTTCATAGAGATTGCGGTGTAGATATTTCAATGTTTATACAGATAGCAGTGTAGTTATTTCCATGTTTATAGAGATAGCAGTGTAGATATTTTCATTGATATTCAGATAGCTGTGTAGATATTTGCATGTTCATACAGATAGCGGTGTAGATATTTCCAAGTTCATACAGTTAGCGGTGTAGATATTTCCATGTTCATACAGATGGCGGTGAAGATATTTACATGTTCATACAGATGGCGGTGTAGATATTTCCATGTTTGTACAGATGGCAGTGTAGATATTTCCATGTTCATACAGGTGGCGGTGTATATATTTCCATGTTTATACAGATAGCAGTGTAGTTATTTCCATGTTTATAGAGATTGCAGTGTAGATATTTCCAATGATATACAGATAGCTGTGTAGATATTTCCATGTTCATACAGATAGTGGTGTAGATATTTCTATGTTCATACAGATAACGGTGTAGATATTTCCATGTTCATACAGATAGCGGTGTAGATATTTCCATGTTCATACAGTTAGCGGTGTAGATATTTCCATGTTCATACAGATAGCGGTGTAGATATTTCCATGTTTATAGAGATGGCGGTGTTGATATTTTCATGTTTACACAGGTGGCGGTGTAGATATTTCCATGTTTACACAGATAGCGGTGTATACATTTCCATTGATATAAAGGTAGCTGTGTAGATATTTGCATGTTCATACAGATATCGGTGTAGATATTTCCATGTTCGTACAGATAACGGTGTTGATATTTCCATGTTCATACAGATAGCGGTGTAGATATTTCAATGTTCATAAAGATAGCGGTGTAGATATTTCCATGTTCATACAGATAGCGGTGTAGGTATTTCCATGTTCATAGAGATGGCGGTGTAGAGATTTCCATGTTTGTACGGATGGCAGTGCAGATATTTCCATGTTCATACAGGTGGCGTTGTAGATATTTCCATATTTATACAGACAGCAGTGTAGATATTTCCATGTTTATTGAGATAGTGGTGTAGATAATTTCAATATTATACAGAGAGCAGTGTAGATATTTCCAAGTTCATACAGATAGCGGTGTAGATATTTCCACATTTATAGAGATGGCGGTGTAGATATTTCCATGTTCATACAGATTGCGGTGTTGATATTTCCATGTTTATAGGGATGGCGGTGTAGATATTTCCATGTTTACACGGATGGCGGTGTAGATATTTCCATGTTTACACAGAGAGCGGTGTAGGCATTTCCATGTTTACACAGATAGCGGTGTGGATATTTCCATGTTTATGCAGATAGCAGTGTAGATATTTCCATGTTTATGCAGATAGCTGTGCGGATATTTCCATGTTTATACAGATAGTTGGGCAGATATTTCCATTTTCATACAGACGGCGGTGTACATATTTCGAAGTTTATAGAGATAGTGCTGTAGTTATTTCCATATTTATAGGGAAATCTGTGTAGTTATTTCCATGTATATTCAGATAGCTCTGTAGATATTTCCATGTTCATGCAGATAGCGGTGTAGATATTTCCATGTTCATACAGATGGTGGTGTAGATATTACATGTTCATACAGATGGCGGTGTAGATATTTCCACGTTCATACAGATAGCGGTGTAGATATTTCCATGTTCATACAGATAGCGGTGTAGATATTTCCATGTTCATACAGATGGCGCTGTATATATTTCCATGTTCATACCAATAGCAGTGTAGATATTTTCATGTTCATACAGTTAGCCGTGTAGATATTTCCATGTTCATGCAGAGGGCGGTGTAGATATTTACATGTTCATACAGATGGCGGTGTAGATATTTCCATGTTCATACAGATAGCGGTGTAGATATTTCCATGTTCATACATTTAGCGGTGTAGATATTTCCATGTTCATACAGATAGCACGGTAGATATTTCCATGCTCATACCAATAGCGGTGTAGATATTTCCATGTTCATAGAGTTAGCGGTGTAGATATTTCCATGTTCATACAGATAGTGGTGTAGATATTTACATGTTCATACAGATGGCGGTGTAGATATTTCCATGTTCATTAGGATGGCAGTGTAGATATTTCCATGTTCATACAGGTGGCGGTGTAGATATTTCCATGTTTATACAGATAGCAGTGTAGGTATTTCCATGTTTATAGAGATAGCAGTGTTGATATTTCCATTGATATACAGATATCTGTGTAGATATTTGCATGTTCATACAGATAGCGGTGTAGATATTTCCATGTTCGTACAGATAGCGGTGTAGATATTTCCATGTTCATCCAGATGCCGGTGTAGATATATCCATGTTCATACAGATGGCGGTGAAGATATTTCCATGTTCATACAGATGGCGGTGTTGATATTCCCATGTTCATAGAGATGGCGGTGTAGCTATTTCCATGTTTATACAGATAGCGGTGTAGATATTTCCATGTTCATACAGATAGCGGTGTAGATATTTCCATGTTCATACACATGGTGGTGTAGATATTTCCATGTTCATACAGAGAGCGGTGTAGATATTTCCATCTTCATACAGATAGCGGTGTAGCTGTTTCCATGTTCATACAGTTAGCGGTGTAGATATTTCCATGTTCATACAGATGGCGGTGTAGATATTTAAATGTTCATACAGATGGCGGTGTAGATATTTCCATGTTCATACAGATAGCGGTGTAGATATTTCCATGTTCATACATTTAGCGGTGTAGATATTTCCATGTTCATACAGATAGCAGTGTAGATATTTCCATGCTCATACCAATAGCGGTGTAGATATTTCCATGTTCATACAGTTAGCTGTGTAGATATTTCCATGTTCATACAGATGGCGATGTAGATATTTACATGTTCATACAGATGGTGGTGTAGATATTTCCATGTTCGTACAGATGGCGGTGTAGATATTTCCATGTTCATAGAGATGGCGGTGTAGATATTTCCATGTTTATGCAGATAGTGGTATAGATATTTCCATGTTTATACAGATGGTGGTGTAGATATTTCCATGTTTATAGAGATGGCGGTCTAGATATTTCCATGTTTACAGAGATAGTGGTGTAGATATTTCCAAGTTTCTAGAGACAGCTTTGTAGATATTTCCATGTTTATACATATAGTGGTGAAGATATTTCCATGCTTATACAGATAGCGGTGTAGATATTTCCATGTTTCTACAGATAGCAGTGTAGATATTTCCATGTTTATAGAGATAGTGGTGTAGATAATTTCAATTTTATACCGAGAGCAGTGTCGATATTTCCAAGTTCATACAGATAGCGGTGTAGATATTTCCACGTTTATAGAGATGGCGGTGTAGATATTTCCATGTTCATACAGATGGCGGTGTAGATATTTCCATGTTCATAGAGATGGCAGTGTAGATATTTCCATGTTCATACAAAAGGCGGTGTAGATATTTCCATGTTCATAGAGATGGCGCTGTAGATATTTCCATGTTTATACAGATAGCAGTGTAGTTATTTCCATGTTTATAGAGATAGCATTGTAGATATTTTCATTGATATACAGATAGCTGTGAAGATATTTGCATGTTCACACAGATAGCGGTGTAGATATTTCCATGTTCATACAGAGAGCGGTGTAGATATTTCCATGTTCATACAGATAGCGGTGTAGATATTTCCATGTTCATACAGATAGCGGTGTAGATATTTCTTTGTTCATACAGATAGCGGTGTAGATATTTCCTTGTTCACACATTTAGCGGTGTAGATAGTTCCATGTTCATACAGATGGCGGTGTAGATATTTACATATTCATACAGATGGCAGTGTAGATACTTCCATGTTCGTACAGATGGCGGTGTAGATATTTCCATGTTCATAAAGATGGCGGTGTAGATATTTCCATGTTTATGCAGATAGCGGTATAGATATTTCCATGTTTATACAGATGGTGGTGTAGATATTTCCATGTTTATAGAGATGGCGGTCTAGATATTTCCATGTTTACAGAGATAGTGGTGTAGATATTTCCAACTTTATAAAGACAGTGTTGTAGATATTTCCATGTTTATACAGATAGCGGTGAAGATATTTCCATGTTTATACAGATAGCGGTGTAGATATTTCCATGTTTATACAGATAGAAGTGTAGATATTTCCATGTTTATAGAGATAGTGGTGTAGAAAATTTCAATTTTATACCGAGAGCAGTGTGGATATTTCCAAGTTCATACAGATAATGGTGTTGATATTTCCACTTTTAAAGAGATGGCGGTGTATATATTTCCATGTTCTTACAGATGGCGGTGTAGATATTTCCATGTTCATACAAATGGCGGTGTAGATATTTCCATGTTCATAGAGATGGCGGTGTAGATATTTCCATGTTCATGCAAATGGCGGTGTAGATATTTCCATGTTCATAGAGATTGCGGTGTAGATATTTCCATGTTTATACAGATAGCAGTGTAGTTATTTCCATGTTTATAGAGATAGCAGTGTAGATATTTTCATTGATATTCAGATAGCTGTGTAGATATTTGCATGTTCATACAGATAGCGGTGTAGATATTTCCAAGTTCATACAGTTAGCGGTGTAGATATTTCCATGTTCATACAGATGGCGGTGAAGATATTTACATGTTCATACAGATGGCGGTGTAGATATTTCCATGTTTGTACAGATGGCAGTGTAGATATTTCCATGTTCATACAGGTGGCGGTGTATATATTTCCATGTTTATACAGATAGCAGTGTAGTTATTTCCATGTTTATAGAGATTGCAGTGTAGATATTTCCAATGATATACAGATAGCTGTGTAGATATTTCCATGTTCATACAGATAGTGGTGTAGATATTTCTATGTTCATACAGATAACGGTGTAGATATTTCCATGTTCATACAGATAGCGGTGTAGATATTTCCATGTTCATACAGTTAGCGGTGTAGATATTTCCATGTTCATACAGTTAGCGGTGTAGATATTTCCATGTTCATACAGATGGCGGTGTAGATATTTACATGTTCATACAGATGGCGGTATAGATAATTCCATGTTCGTACAGATGGCGGCGTAGATATTTCCATGTTCATATAGATGGCGGTGTAGATATTTCCATGTTTATGCATATAGCGGTATAGATATTTCCATGTTTATACAGATGGTGCTGTAGATATTTCCATGTTTATAGAGATGGCGGTCTAAATATTTACATGTTTACAGAGATAGTGGAGTAGTTAATTCGAAGTTTATAGAGACAGCGTTGTAGATATTTCCATGTTTATACAGATAGCGGTGAAGATATTTCCATGTTTATACAGATAGCTGTGTAGATATTTCCATGTTTATACAGACAGCAGTGTAGATATTTCCATGTTTATTGAGATAGTGGTGTAGATAATTTCAATTTTATACAGAGAGCAGTGCAGATATTTCCAATTTCATACAGATAGCGGTGTAGATATTTCCACATTTATAGAGATGGCCGTGTAGATATTTCCATGTTCATACAAATGGCGGTGTAGCTATTTCCATGTTTATAGGGAAGGCGGTGTAGATATTTTCATGTTTACACAGATGGCGGTGTAGATATTTCCATGTTTACACAGATAGCGGTTTAGACATTTCCATGTTTACACAGATAGCGGTGTGGATATTTCCATGTTTATGCAGAAAGCAGTGTAGATATTTCCATGTTTATAAAGATAGCAGTGCGGATATTTCCATGTTTATACATATTCGGCAGATATTTCCATGTTTATACAGATAGCGGTGTAGATATTTCCATGTTTATACAGATAGCAGTGTAGATATTTCCATCTTTACAGAGAGTGGTGTAGATAATTTCAATTTTATACCGAGAGCAATGTAGATATTTCCAAGTTCATACAGATAGCGGTGTAGATATTTCCACGTTTATAGAGATGGCGGTGCAGATATTTCCATGTTCATACAGATGGCGGTGTAGATATTTCCATGTTCATACAGATGGCGGTGTAGATATTTACATGTTCATACAGATGGTGGTTTAGATATTTCCATGTTCATACAGATAGCGGTTTAGCTATTTCCATGTTCATACAGTTAGTAGTGTAGATATTTCCATGTTCATACAAATGGCGGTGTAGATATTTACATGTTCATACAGATGGCGGTGTAGAGATTTCCATGTTCGTACGGATGGCAGTGTAGATATTTCCATGTTCATACAGTTGGCGGTGTATATATTTCCATGTTTATACAGATAGCAGTGTAGTTATTTCCATGTTTATAGAGATAGCAGTGTAGATATTTCCATTGATATAGAGATAGCTGTGTAGATATTTCCATGTTCATACAGATAGCGGTGTAGATATTTCCGTGTTCATACAGATAGCGGTATAGATATTTCCATGTTCGTACAGATAGTGGTGTAGATATTTCCATTTTCATGCAGATAGCGGTGTAGCTATTTCCCTTTTCATACAGTTAGCGGTGTAGATATTTCCAGGTTCATACAGATGGTGGTGTAGATATTTCCATTTTCATAGAGATGGCGGTGTAGATATTTCCATGTTCGTACAGATAGCAGTGTAGATATTTCCATGTTCATACAGGTGGCGGTGTTGATATTTCCATTTTTATACAGATAGCAGTGTAGTTATTTCCATGTTTATAGAGATAGCAGTGTAGATATTTCCATTGATATACAGATAGCTGTGTAGATATTTGCATGTTCATACAGATAGCGGTGTAGATATTTCCATGTTCATACAGATAGCGGTGTAGGTATTTCCATGTTCATACAGATAGCGGTGTAGATATTTCCATGTTCATACAGATAGCGGTGAAGATATTTCTTTGTTCATACAGAAAGCAGTGTAGCTATTTCCATGTTCATACAGTTAGTGGTGTAGATATTTCCATGTTCATACAGATGGCGGTGTAGATATCTACATGTTCATACAGATGGCGGTGTAGACATTTCCATGTTCGTACGGATGGCAGTGTAGATATTTCCATGTTCATACAGTTGGCGGTGTATATATTTCCATGTTTATACAGATAGCAGTGTAGTTATTTCCATGTTTATAGAGATAGCAGTGTAGATATTTCCATTGATATAGAGATACCTGTGTAGATATTTCCATGTTCATACAGATAGCGGTGTAGATATTTCCATGTTCATACAGATAGCGGTGTAGATATTTCCATGTTCATACAGATAGCGGTTTAGATATTTCCATGTTCATACAGATAGCGGTGTAGGTATTTCCATGTTCATAGAGATGGTGGTGTAGATATTTCCATGTTTATACAGATAGCAGTGTAGATATTTCCATGTTTATAGAGATAGCAGTGTAGATATTTCCATTGATATACAGATAGCTGTGTAGATATTTGCATGTTCATACACATAGCGGTGTAGATATTTCCATGTTCATACAGATAGCTGTGTAGATATTTCCATGTTCATACAGATAGCGGTGTAGATATTTCCATGTTCATACAGATAGCGCTGTAGATATTTCTTTGTTCATACAGATACCAGTGTAGCTATTTCCATGTTCATACCTTTAGTGGTGTAGATATTTCCATGTTCATACAGATGGCGGTGTAGATATCTACATGTTCATACAGATGGCGGTGTAGAGATTTCCATGTTCGTACGGATGGCAGTGTAGATATTTCCATGTTCATACAGTTGGCGGTGTATATATTTCCATGTTTATACAGATAGCAGTGTAGTTATTTCCATGTTTATAGAGATAGCATTGTAGATATTTCCATTGATATAGACATAGCTGTGTAGATACTTCCATGTTCATACAGATGGCGGTGTAGATATTTCCATGTTCATACAGTTAGCGGTGTAGATATTTCCATGTTCATACAGATGGTGGAGTAGATATTTACATGTTCATACAGATGGCGGTGTAGATATTTCCATGTTCGTACGGATGGCAGTGTAGATATTTACATGTTCGTACAGATTGCGGTGTAGATAATTCCATGTTCATAGAGATGGCGTTGTAGATATTTCCATGCTTATGCAGATAGCGGTATAGATATTTCCATGTTTATAGAGATGGTGGTGTAGGTATTTCATTGTTTATAGAGATTGCGGTGCAGATATTTCCATGTATATAGAGATAGAGGTGTAGTTATTTCCAAGTTTATAGAGAGAGCGTTGTAGATATTTCCATGTTTATACAGATAGCGGTGAAGATATTTCCATGTTTATACAGATAGCGGTGTAGATATTTCCATGTTCATACAGATAACAGTGTAGATATTTCCATGTTTATAGAGATAGTGGTGTAGATAATTTCAATTTTATACAGATAGCAGTGTAGATATTTCCAAGTTCATACAGAGAGCGGTGTAGATATCTCTACGTTTATAGAGATGGCGGTGTAGATATTTCCATGTTCATACAGATGGCGGTGTAGATATTTCGAAGTTTATAGAGATAGCGCTGTAGTTATTTCCGTATTTAAAGAGAAATTGGTGTATTTCCATGTATATTCAGATAGCTGTGTAGATATTTCCATGTTCATGCAGATAGCGGTGTAGATATTTCCATGTTCCTCCAGATGCCGGTGTACATATATCCATGTTCATACAGATGGCGGTGAAGATATTTCCATTTTCATACAGATGGCGGTGTAGGTATTTCCATGTTCATACAAATGGCGGTGTAGATATTTCCATGTTCATAGAGATGGTGGTGTAGATATTTCCAGGTACATACAAATGGCGGTGTAGATATTTCCATGTTCATAGAGATGGCGGTGTAGATATTTCCATGTTTATACAGATAGCAGTGTGGTTATTTCGATGTTTATAGAGATACCAGAGTGGATATATCCATTGATATACAGATAGCTGTGTAGATATTTGCATGTTCATACAGATAGCGGTGTAGATATTTCCATGTTCATACAGATAGAGGTGTAGATATTTCCATGTTCATACAGATAGCGGTGTAGATATTTCCATGTTCATACAGATGGCGGTGTAGATATTTCCATGTTCATACAGATGGCGGTGTAGATATTTCCATGTTCATACAGTTAGCGGTGTAGATATTTCCATGTTCATACAGATGGCGGTGTAGGTATTTACATGTTCATACAGATGGCGGTGCAGGTATTTCCATGTTCATACAGATGACGGTGTAGATATTTCCATGTTCATACAGATGGCGGTGTAGATATTTCCATGTTCATACAGATAGCGGTGTAGATATTTCCATGTTCATACCAATGGCGGTGTAGACATTTCCATGTTCATACAGTTAGCGATGTAGATATTTCCATGTTCATACAGATAGCGGTGTAGATATTTCCATGTTCATACAGATAGCGGTGTAGATATTTCCATGTTCATACAGATAGCGGTGTAGATATTTCCATGTTCATACAGATAGCGGTGTAGATAATTCCATGTTCATACAGTTAGCGGTGTAGATATTTCCATGTTCATACAGATGGCGGTGTAGATATTTCCATGTTCATACAGATGGCGGTGCAGATATTTCCATGTTCATACCAATAGCGGTGTAGACATTTCCATGTTCATACATTTAGCGGTGTAGATATTTCCATGTTCATACAGATGGCGGTGAAGATATTTCCATGTTCATACAGATGGCGGTGTAGATATTTACATGTTTCTACGGATGGCAGTGTAGATATTTCCATGTTCCTACAGGTGGCGGTGTAGATATTTCCATGTTTATACAGATAGCAGTGTAGTTATTTCCATGTTTATAGGGACAGCTGTGTAGATATTTCCATTGATATTCAGATAGCTGTGTAGATATTTGCATGTTCATACAGATAGCAGTGTAGATATTTCCATGTTCGTACAGATAGCGGTGTAGATATTTCCATGTTCATAGAGATAGCGGTGTAGATATTTCCATGTTCATACAGATAACGGTGTAGATATTTCCATGTTCATACCGATAGCGGTGTAGATATTTCCATGTTCATACAGTTAGCGGTGTAGATATTTCCATGTTCATACAGGTGGCGCTGTAGATATTTACATGTTCATACAGATGGCGGTATAGATATTTCCATGTTCGTTCAGATGGCGGTGTAGATATTTCCATGTTCATAGAGATGGCGGTGTAGATATTTCCATGTTTATGCAGATAGCGGTATAGATATTTCCATGTTTGTACAGATGGTGGTGTAGATATTTCCATGTTTACAGAGATGGCGATCTAGATATTTCCATGTTTACAGAGATAGTGGTGTAGTTATTTCCAAGTTTATAGAGACAGTGTTGTAGATATTTCCATGTTTATACAGATAGCGGTGTAGATATTTAAATGTTTATACAGATAGCAGTGTAGATATTTCCATGTTTATAGAGATAGTGGTGTAGAGAATTTCAATTTTATACAGAGAGCAGTGTAGATATTTCCAAGTTCATACAGATAGCGGTGTAGATATTTCCACGTTTATAGAGATGGCGGTGTAGATATTTCCATGTTCATACAGAGGACGGTGTAGATATTTCCGTGTTCTTACAGATGGCAGTGTAGATATTTACATGTTCATACAGATGGCAGTGTAGATATTTCCATGTTCATACAGATAGCGGTGTAGATATTTCCATGTTCATACAGGTGGCGGTGTAGATAATTCCATGTTTATACAGATAGCAGTGTAGTTATTTCCATGTTTATAGAGATACCAGTGTGGATATTTCCATTGATATACAGATAGCTGTGAAGATATTTGAATGTTCATACAGATAGCGGTGTAGATATTTCCATGTGCATACAGATGGCGGTGTAGATATTTCCATGTTCATACAGATAGCGGTGATGATATTTCCATGTTCATACAGATGGCGGTGTAGATATTTCAATGTTCATACAGATAGCGGTGTAGATATTTCCATGTTCATACAGTTAGCGGTGTAGATATTTACATGTTCATACAGATGGCGGTGTAGATATTTACATGTTCATACAGATGGCGGTGTAGATATTTCCATGTTCATACAGATAGCGGTGTAGAGATTTCCATATTCATACAGATAGCGGTGTAGATATTTCCATGTTCATACAGATAGCGGTGTAGATATTTCCATGTTTATACAGATAGCGGTGCGGATATCTCCATGTTTATTCAGATAGCGGTGCGGATATTTCCATGTTTGTACAGATAGTTGGGCAGATATTTCCATGTTTATACAGATAGCGGTGTAGATATTTCCATCTTAATACAGATGGCAGTGTTGATATGTCCATGTTTGTACAGATGGCTGTGTAGATATTTCCATGTTCATACAGATGGCGGTGTAGATATTTCGAAGTCTATAGAGATAGCGCTGTAGTTATTTCCATATTTATAGAGAAATCTTTGTAGATATTTCCATGTATATTTAGATATCAGTGTAGATATTTCCATGTTCATGCAGATAGCGGTGTAGATATTTCCATCTTCATCCAGATGCCGGTGTACATATATCCATGTTCATACAGATGGCGGTGAAGATATTTTCATGTTCATACAGATGGTGGTGTAGATATTTCCATGTTCATACAAATGGCGGTGTAGATATTTCCATGTTCATAGAGATGGTGGTGTAGATATTTCCATGTTCATACAAATGGCGGAGTAGATATTTCCATGTTCATAGAGATGGCGGTGTAGATATTTCCATATTTATAGAGATAGCAGTGTAGTTATTTCCATGTTTATGGAGATAGCAGTGTTGATATTTCCATTGATATACAGAGAGCTGTTTAGATATTTGCATGTTCATAGAGATAACGGTGTAGATATTTCCATGTTCATACAGATAGCGGTGTAGATATTTCCATGTTCCTACAGATACCGGTGTAGATATTTCCATGTTCATACAGATAGCGGTATAGATATTTCAATGTTCATACAGATAGCGGTGTAGATAATTCCATGTTCATACAGCTAGCGGTGTAGATATTTCCATGTTCATACAGATGGCGGTGTAGATATTTACATGTTCATTAAAATGGCGGTGTAGATATTTCCATGTTCATACAGATAGCGGTGTAGATATTTCCATGTTCATACAGATAGCGGTGTAGATAATTCCATGTTCATACAGTTAGCTGTCTAGATATTTCCATGTTCATACAGATGGCGGTGTAGATATTTACATGTTCATACAGATGGCAGTGTAGATATTTCCATGTTCATACAGATGGCGGTGTAGATATTTCCATGTTCATACAGATAGCGGTGTAGATATTTCCATGTTCATACAGATAGCGGTGTAGACATTTCCATGTTCATACATTTAGCGGTGTAGATATTTCCACGTTCATACAGATGGCGGTGTAGATATTTCCATGTTCATACAGATAGCGGTGTAGATATTTCCATGTTCATACAGATAGCGGTGTAGATATTTCCATGTTCATACCGATAGCGGTGTAGACATTTCCAACTTCATACATTTAGCGGTGTAGATATTTCCATGTTAATACAGATGGCGGTGTAGATATTTCCATGTTTGTACGGATGGCAGTGTAGATATTTCCATGTTCATACAGGTGGCAGTGTAGATATTTCTATGTTTATACAGATAGCAGTGTAGTTATTTCCATGTTAATAGAGATAGCTGTGTGGATATTTCCATTGATATACAGATAGCTGTGTAGATATTTGCTTGTTCAAACAGATAGCGGTGTAGATATTTCCATGTTTGTACAGATAGCGGTGTAGATATTTCCATGTTTTACAGATAGCGGTGTAGATATTTCCATGTTCATACAGATAATGGTGTAGATATTTCCATGTTCATACAGACAGCGGTGTAGATATTTCCATGTTCATACAGTTAGCGGTGTAGATAATTCCATGTTCATACAGATGGCGGTATAGACATTTACATGTTCATACAGATGGCGGTATAGATATTTCCATGTTCGTACTGATGGCGGTGTAGATATTTCCATGTTCATACAGATAGCGGTATAGATATTTCCATGTTTATACAGATGGTGGTGTAGACATTTCCATGTATATAGAGATGGCGGTCTAGATATTTCCATGTTTACAGAGATAGTGGTGTAGTTATTTCCAAGTTTATAGAGACAGCGTTGTAGATATTTCCATGTTCATACAGATGGCGGTGTAGATATTTACATGTTCATACAGATGGCGGTATAGATATTTCCATGTTGGTACAGATGGTGGTGTAGATATTTCCATATTCATAGAGATGGCGGTGTAGATATTTCCTTGTTTATGCAGATAGCGTTATAGATATTTCCATGTTTATTCAGATGGTGGTGTAGATATTTCCATGTTTATAGAGATGGAGGTCTAGATATTTCCATGTTTACAGAGATATTGGTGTAGTTATTTCCAAGTTTATAGAGACAGCGTTGTAAATATTTCCAAGTTTATACAGATAGCTGTGAAGATATTTCCTTGTTTATACAGAGAGCGGTGTAGATATTTCCATGTTTATACAGATAGCAGTGTAGATATTTCCATGTTTATAGAGATAGTGGTGTAGATAATTTCAATTTTATACAGAGAGCAGTGTAGATATTTCCAAGTTCATACAGATAGCGGTGTAGATATTTCCACGTTTGTAGAGATGGTGGTGTAGATATTTCCATGTTCATACAGAAGACGGTGTAGATATTTCCATGTTTATAGGGATGGCGGTGTAGATATTTTCATGTTTACACAGATGGCGGTGTAGATATTTCCATGTTTACACGGATAGCGGTGTAGACATTTCCATGTTTACATAGATAGCGGTGTGGATATTTCCATGTTTATGCAGATAGCAGTGTAGATATTTCCATGTTTATACAGATAGCAGTGCGGAGATTTCCATGTTTATTCAGATAGCGGTGCGGATATTTCCATGTTTATACAGATAGTTGGGCAGATATTTCCATGTTTATTCAGATAGCGGTGTAGATATTTCCATCTTAATACAGATGGCGGTGTAGATATGTCCCTGATTGTACAGATGGCGGTGTAGATATTTCCATGTTCATACAGATGGCGGTGTAGATATTTCGAAGTTTATAGAGATAGCGCTGTAGTTATTTCCATATTTATAGAGAAATCTGTGTAGATATTTCCATGTTCATGGAGATAGCGGTGTAGATATTTCCATGTTCATCCAGATGCCGGTGTACATATATCCATGTTCATACAGATGGCGGTGAAGATATATCCATGTTCATACAAATGGCGGTGTAGATATTTCCATGTTCATAGAGATGGCGGTGTAGATAATTCCATGTTCATACAAATGGCGGTGTAGATATTTCCATGTTCATAGAGATGGCGGTGTAGATAATTCCATATTTATACAGATAGCAGTGTAGTTATTTCCATGTTTATAGGGATAGCAGTGTATATATTTTCATTGATATACAGATAGCTGTGTCGATATTTGCATGTTCATACAGATAGCGGTGTAGATATTTCCATGTTCATACAGATAACGGTGTAGATATTTCCATGTTCATACAGATAGCAGTGTAGATATTTCCATGTTCATACAGATGGCGGTATAGATAATTCAATGTTCATACAGATGGCGGTGTAGATATTTCCATGTTCGTAGAGATGGCGGTGTAGATATTTCCATGTTTATGCAGATAGCGGTATAGATATTTCCATGTTTATACAGATGGTGGTGTAGATATTTCCATGTTTATAGGGATGGCGGTGTAGATATTTTCATGTTTACACAGATGGCGGTGTAGATATTTCCATGTTTACACAGATAGCGGTGTAGACATTTCCATGTTTACACAGATAGCAGTGTGGATATTTCCATGTTTATGCAGATAGTTGGGCAGATATTTCCATGTTTATACAGATAGCGGTGTAGCTATTTCCATCTTAATACAGATGGCGGTGTAGATATGTCCATGTTTGTACAGATGGTGGTGTAGATATTTCCATGTTCATCCAGATGCCGGTGTACATATATCCATGTTCATACAGATGGCGGTGAAGATATTTCCATATTCATACAGATGGTGGTGTAGATATTTCCATGTTCATACTAATGGCGGTGTAGATATTTCCACGTTCATAGAGATGGCGGTGTAGATATTTCCGTGTTCATACAAATGGCAGTGTAGATATTTCCATGTTAATAGAGATGGCAGTGTAGATATTTCCATATTTATACAGATAGCAGTGTAGTTATTTCCATGTTTATAGAGATAGCAGTGTAGATATTTCCATTGATATACAGATAGCAGTGTAGATATTTCCATGTTCATACAGATAGCGGTGTACATATTTCCATGTTCATACAGATAGCGGTGTAGATATTTCCATGTTCATACAGGTGGCGGTGTAGATATTTCCATGTTTATATAGATAGCAGTGTAGTTATTTCCATGTTCATGCAGTTAGCGGTGTATATATTTCCATGTTCATACAGATGGCGGTGTAGATATTTACATGTTCATACTGATGGCGGTATAGATATTTCCATGTTCGTACAGATGGCGGTGTAGATATTTCTATGTTCATAGAGATGGCGGCGTAGATATTTCCATGTTTATGCAGATAGCGGTACAGATATTTCCATGTTTATACAGATGGTGGTGTAGATATTGCCATGTTTTTAGAGATGGAGGTCTAGATATTTCCATGTTTACACAGACAGCGGTGTAGACATTTCCATGTTTACACAGATAGCGGTGTGGATATTTCCATGTTTATGCAGATAGCAGTGTAGATATTTTCATGTTTATACAGATAGCGGTGTGGATATTTCCATGTTTATACAGATAGTTGGGCAGATATTTCCATGGTTATACAGATAGCGGTGCAGATATTTCCATCTTAATACAGATGGCATTGTAGATATTTCCATGTTCCTAGAGATGGCAGTATAGATATTTCCATGTTCATACAAATGGCAGTGTGGATATTTAAATGTTCATAGAGATAGCGGTGTATTTATTTCCTTGTTTATAGAGTAAGCTATGTAGATATTTCCAGGTATACGCAGTTAGCTGTGTAGATATTTCCATGTTCATACAGATAGCGGTGTAGATATTTCCATGTTCATACAGATAGCGGTGTAGATATTTCCATATTCATACAGATGGCGGTGTAGATATTTCCCTGTTCATACAGATGGCGGTGTAGATATTTCCCTGTTTATAGAGATAGCGTTGTAGATATTTCCATGTTTATACAGATAGCGGTATGGATATTTCCATGTTTATACAGATAGCGGTGTAGATATTTCCAAGTTTATAGAGATGGCGGTCTACATATTTCCATGTTGATAGAGATGGTGGTGTAGTTATTTCCAAGTTTGTAGAGACAGCATTGTAGATATTTCCATGTTTATACAGATAGCGGTGAAGATATTTCCATGTCTATACAGATAGCGGTGTAGATATCTCCATGTTTATACAGATAGCGGTGTATATATTTACATGTTTATAGAGGTGGCGGTCTAGATATTCTCTTGTTTATACAGATAGCCATGTAGTTCTTTCCATGTTTATAGAGATAGCGGTGTAGATAATTCCAATTTTATACAGATAGCAGTGTAGATATTTCCATGTTCATACAAATAGCGGTGTAGATATTTCCACGTTTATAGAGATGGCGATGTAGATATTTCCATGTTCATACAGTTGGCGGGGTAGATATTTCCATGTTTACACAGATAGCATTGTAGATATTTCCAAGCTGATACACATAGCGGTGTAGATATTTCCGTGTCAATAGAGATAGCGGTGTAGTTATTTCCTTGTTTATAGAGAAAGCTGTGTAGATATTTCCACGTGTATGCTGTTAGCTCTGTAGATATTTCCATGTTTACACTGATAACGGTGTAGACATTTCCATCTTTCCACAGATAGCGGTGTAGACATTTCCATGTTTACACAGATAGCATTGTTAATATTTACATGTTTATAGAGATAGCGGTGTAGTTATTTCCAAGTTTATACAGACAGCTTTGAAGATATTTCCATGTTTATAGAGATAGCAGTGTAGTTATTTCCATGTTTATAGAGAAAGCTGTAAAGATATTTCCATGTTTATACAGATAGCCTTGTAGATATTTCCATGTTTATTCAGATATCGGTTTAGATATTTCCATGTTTCTACAGATAGCGGTGTGGATATTTGCATCTTAATACAGATGGCGGTGTAGATATTTCCATGTCAATACAGATGGCGGTGCAGATATTTCCATGTTCATACAGATGGCGGTGTAGATATTTCCATGTTTACACAGATAGTGGTGTAGACCTTTCCATGTTTACACAGATAGCGTTGTAGATATTTACATGTTTGTAGAGATAATAGTGTAGTTATTTCCATGTTTATACAAATAGCGGTGAAGTTATTTCCATGTTTACACAGATAGCGGTGTGGATATTTCAATGATTATACAGAGAGCGGTGTGGATATTTCCATGTTTATACAGATAGTGGTGTTGATATTTCCATGATTATACAGATAGCGGTGTGGATATTTCCATGTTTATGCATATAGTGGTGTGGATATTTTCATGTTTATACAGATAGCAGTGTAGATATTTCCATGTTTATACAGATAGCGGTGTAGTTATTTCCATGTTTATACAGATAGCGGTGAAGGTATTTCCATGTTTATACAGATAGCAGTGTAGATATTTCCATGTTTATAGACATGGCGGTCTAGATATTTCCATGTTTATAGAGATAGTGGTGTAGTTATTTCCAGGTTTGTAGAGACAGCGTTGTAGATATTTCTGTGTTTATACAGATAGCGGTGAAGATATTTCCATGTTTATACAGAGAGCGGTGTATATATTTCCATGTTTATACAGATAGCAGTGTAGATATTTACAAGTTTATAGAGATGGTGGTCTAGATATTGTCTTGTTTATACAGATAGCGGTGTAGATATTTCCATGCTTATAGAGATAGCGGTGTAGATTATTCCAATTTTATACAGATAGCAGTGTAGATGTTTCCATGTTCATACAAATAGCGGTGTAGATATTTCAACGTTTATAGAGATGGCGGTGTAGATATTTCCATGTTCATACAGATGGCGGTGTAGATATTTCCATGTTTACACAGATAGCGGTGTAGATATTTCCATGTTGATACACATAGCGGTGTAGTTATTTCCACGTTTATAGAGAAAGCTGTGCAGAAATTTCCGTGTATATGGAGATAGCTGTGTAGATATTTCCATGTTTATACAGATAGTGGTGTAGATATTTCCATGTTTATACAGATATCGGTGTAGGTATTTCCATGTTTCTACAGATAGCGGTGTGGATATTTGCATCTTGATACAGATGGCGGTGTAGTTATTTCCATGTTTATACTGATGGCGCTGAAGGTATTTCCATGTTCATACAGATGGCGGAGTAGATATTTCTATGTTTATAGAGATGGCGGTGTAGATATTTGCACGTTTATACTGATGTCGGTGTAGATATTTCCATGTATATAGAGAAGACGGTGTAGATATTTCCACGTTTATACAGAAAGCGGTGTAGATATTTCCATGTTTACACAGATAGTGGTGTAGACTTTTCCATGTTGAAACAGATAGTGTTGTAGATATTTACTTGTTTATAGAGATAGTGGTGTAGTTATTTCCATGTTTATACAGATAGCGGTGAAGTTATTTCCATGTTTACACAGATAGCGGTGTGGATATTTCATGGATTATACAGAGAGCAGTGTAGATATTTCCTTGTTTATACAGATAGCGGTGCTGATATTTCCATGTTTATACAGATAGCGGTGTGGATATTTCCATGTTTATACATATAGCGGTGTGGATATTTCCATTTTTATACAGATAGCGGTGTAGATATTTCCATGTTTACACAGATAGCCGTGTGGATATCTCCATGTTTATACAGATATCGGTGTAGATATTTCCATGTTTCTTCAGATAGCGCTTCTGATATTTCCATCTTAATACAGATGGCGGTGTAGATATTTCCATGTTCCTACAGATGGCGGTGTAGATTTTTCCATGTTCCTACAGATGGCGGTGTAGATATTTCCATGTTTATGGAGATGGCAGTGTAGAAATTTCCATGCTTATATAGAAAGCTGTGTAGATATTTCCATGTGTATGCAGATAGCTGTGTAGGTATTTCCATGTTTATACAGATACTGGTGTAGATATTTCCATGTTTATACAGATATCGGTGTAGATATTTCCATGTTTCTACAGATAGCGGTGTGGATATTTGCATCTTAATACAGATGGCGGTGTAGATATTTCCATGTTTTTACTGATGGCGCTGAAGATATTTCCATGTTCATACAGATGGCGCTGTATATATTTCCAGTTTTGTAGAGATAGTGGTGTAGTTATTTCCATGTTTATAGAGACAGCGGTGTAGAGTTTTCCATGTATATACATATAGCTATGCAGATATTTCCAAGTTCTTACAGACAGCGATGTATATATTTCCATGTTCATACAGATAGCAGAGTGGATATTTCCATGTTCATACAGGTAGCGGTGTAGATATTTCCATGTTTACACAGATAGTGGTGTAGACCTTTCCTTGTTGAAACAGACAGCGTTGTAGATATTTACATGTTTATAGAGATAGTGGTGTAGTTATTTCCATGTTTATACAGATAGCGGTGAAGTTATTTCCATGTTTACACGGATAGCGGTGTGGATATTTCATGGATTATACAGTGAGCGGTGTAGATATTTCCATGTTTATACAGACAGCGGTGCTGATATTTCCATGTTTATACAGATACCGGTGTGGATATTTCCATATTTATACATATATCTGTGTGGATATTTCCATGTTTATACAGATAGCGGTGTAGATATTTCCATGTTTACACAGATAGCGGTGTGGATATCACCATGTTTATACAGACAGCGGTGTAGATATTTCCATGTTTATACAGATAGCGGTTCAGATATTTCCATCTTAATACAGATGGCAGTGTAGATATTTCCATGTTCCTACAGATGGCGGTGTAGATTTTTCCATGTTTCTACAGATGGTGGTGTACATATTTCCAAGTTTATAGAGATGGCGGTGTAGTTATTTCCATGTTTATATAGAAAGCTGTGTAGATATTTCCATGTATATGCAGATAGCTGTGTAGATATTTCCATGTTCATACAGATAGCAGTGTAGATATTTCCATGTTCATACCAATAGCGGTGTAGATATTTCCATGTTCATACAGTTAGCGGTGTAGATATTTCCATGTTCATACAGATGGCGGTGTAGATATTTACATGTTCATACAGATGGCGATGTAGATATTTCCATGTTCATACGGATGGCAGTGTAGATATTTCCATGTTCATACAGGTGGCGGTGTAGATATTTCCATGTTTATGCACATAGCAGTGTAGTTATTTCCATGTTTATAGAGATAGCTGTGTGGATATTTCCATTGATATACAGATAGCTGTGTGGAAATTTGCATGTTCATACAGATAGCGGTGTAGATATTTCCATGTTCGTACAGATAGCGGTGTAGATGTTTCCATGTTCATACAGATAGCGGTGTAGATATTTCCACGTTTATAGAGGTGGCGGTGTAGATATTTCCATGTTCATGCAGATGGCGGTGTAGATATTTCCATGTTTATAGGGATGGCGGTGTAGATATTTCCATGTTTACACAGATAGCGGTGTAGACATTTCCATGTTTACACTGATAGCGGTGTGGATATTTCCATGTTTATGCAGATAGCAGTGTAGATATTTCCATGTTTACACAGATAGCGGTGCAGATACTTCCATGTTCTTACAGATACCGGTGTGGATATTTCCATGTTTATACATATATCTGTGTGGATATTTCCATGTTTATACAGATAGCGGTGTAGATATTTCCATGTTTACACAGATAGCGGTGTGGATATCACCATGTTTATGCAGACAGCGGTGTAGATATTTCCATGTTTATACAGATAGCGGTTCAGATATTTCCATCTTAATACAGATGGCAGTGTAGATATTTCCATGTTCCTACAGATGGCGGTGTAGATTTTTCCATGTTTCTACAGATGGCGGTGTACATATTTCCAAGTTTATTGAGATAGCGGTGTAGTTATTTCCATGTTTATATAGAAATCTGTGTAGATATTTCCATGTATATGCAGATAGCTGTGTAGATATTTCCATGCTCATACAGATAGCAGTGTAGATATTTCCATGTTCATACCAATAGCGGTGTAGATATTTCCATGTTCATACAGTTAGCGGTGTAGATATTTCCATGTTCGTACAGATGGCGGTGTAGATATTTACATGTTCATACAGATGGCGGTGTAGATATTTCCATGTTCGTACGGATGGTGGTGTAGATATTTCCATGTTCATACAGGTGGCGGTGTAGATATTTCCGTGTTTATGCAGATAGCAGTGTAGTTATTTCCATGTTTATAGAGATAGCAGTGTAGATATTTCCATTGTTATACAGATAGCTGTGTAGATATTTGCATGTTCATACAGATAGCGGTGTAGATATTTCCATGTTCGTACAGATAGCGGTGTAGATATTTCCATGTTCATACAGATAGCGGTGTAGATATTTCCATGTTTATGCAGATAGCGGTATAGTTATTTCCATGTTTATACAGATGGTGGTGTAGTTATTTCCATGTTTATAGAGATGGCGGTCTAGATATTTTCATGTTTACAGAGATAGTGGTGTAGGTATTTCCAAGTTTATAGAGACAGCGTTGTAGATATTTCCATGTTTATACAGATAGCGGTGAAGATAATTCCATGTTTATACAGATAGCGGTGTAGATATTTCCATGTTTATACAGATAGCGGTGTAGATATTTCCATGTTTATAGAGATAGTGGTGTAGATAATTTCAATTTTATACAGATAGCGGTGTAGGTATTTCCACGTTTATAGAGATGGCGGTGTAGATATTTCAATTATCATACAGATGGTGGTGTAGATATTTCCATTTTCATACAGATAGCGGTGTAGATATTTCCATGTTCATATAGTTAGCGGTGTAGATATTTCCATGTTCATACCAATAGCGGTGTAGACATTTCCATGTTCATTCATTTAGCGGTGTAGATATTTCCATTTTCATAAAGATGGCGGTGAAGATATTTACATGTTCGTACAGATGGCGGTGAAGATATTTCCATGTTCATACTAATGGCGGTGTAGATATTTCCATGTTCATACAGATGGCGGTGTAGATATTTCCGTGTTCATACAAATTGCGTTGTAGATATTTCCATGTTCATAGAGATGGCGGTGTAGATATTTCCATGTTTATACAGATAGCAATGTAGATATTTCCATGTTTATAGAGATAGCGGTGTAGATATTTCCATTGATATACAGATAGCTGTGTAGATATTTCCATGTTCATACAGATAGCGGTGTAGATATTTCCATGTTCATACAGATAGCGGTGTAGATATTTCCATGTTCATACAGTAATCGGTGTAGATATTTCCATGTTCATACAGATGGCGGTGTAGATATTTACTTGTTCATACAGATGGCGGTGTAGATATTTCCATGTTTGTACGGATGGCAGTGTAGTTATTTCCATGTTCATACAGGTGGCGGTGTAGATATTTCCATGTTCATACAGATAGCAGTGTAGTTATTTCCATGTTTATAGAGAGAGCAGTGTAGATATTTCCACTGATATACAGATAGCTGTGTAGATACATACATGTTCATACAGATGGCGGTGTAGATATTTCCATGTTCGTACGGATGGCAGTGTAGATATTTCCATGTTCGTACAGGTGGCGGTGTAGATATTTCCATGTTTAAACAGATAGCAGTGTAGTTATTTCCATGTTTATAGAGATAGCCATGTAGATATTTCCATTGATATACATATAGCTGTGAAGATGTTTGCATGTTCATACTGATAGCGGTGTAGATATTTCCATTTTCGTACAGAAGGCGGTGTAGATATTTCCATGTTCATACAGATAGCGGTGTAGATATTTCCATGTTCATACAGATAACGGTGTAGATATTTCCATGTTCATACAGATAGCCTTGTAGATATTTCCATGTTCATACAGTTAGCGGTGTAGATATTTCCATGTTCATACAGATGGCGGTGTAGTT
Source organism: Gorilla gorilla gorilla (assembly GCF_029281585.2). NCBI lineage: Eukaryota > Metazoa > Chordata > Mammalia > Primates > Hominidae > Gorilla > Gorilla gorilla. The sequence goes on along the minus strand of NC_073227.2, from coordinate 3,536,389 downwards.
ATTTACATGTTCATACAGATGGCGGTGTAGATATTTCCATGTTCGTAGAGATGGCGGTGTAGATATTTCCATGTTCATAGAGATGGCGGTGTAGATATTTTCATGTTTATGCAGATAGCGGTATAGATATTTCCATGTTTATACAGATAGCGGTGTAGTTATTTCCATGTTTATACAGATAGCGGTGAAGATATTTCCACTTTGACACAGATAGCGGTGTGGATTTTCCATGTTTATACAGATAGCGGTGTAGATATTTCCATGTTAATACAGATAGCGGTGCAGATATTTCCATGTTTATACAGATAGCCGTGTAGATATTTCCAAGTTTATACAGATAGCGGTGTAGATATTCCCATGTTTATAAAGATAGCGGTGTAGGTATTTCCATCTTAATAAAGATGGTGGTGTAGGTATGTCCATGTTCCTACAGATGGCGGTGTAGTTATTTCCATCTTCATACAGATGGCGGTGTAGCTATTTCGAAGTTTATAGAGTTAGCCGTGTAGATATTTCCATGTTTATAGAGAAAGCTGGGTAGGTATTTCCATGTATAGGCAGATAGCTGTGTAGATATTTCCATGTTCATGCAGATAGCCGTGTAGATATTTACATGTTCAAACAGATAGCCGTGTAGATATTTCCATGTTCATACAGATAGCGGTGTAGATATTACCATGTTTATACAGATAGCGGTGTAGATATTTACATGTTCATCCAGATGCCAGTGTAGATATATCCATGTTCGTACAGATGGCGGTGAAGATATTTCCCTGTTCATACAGAAGGTGGTGAATATATTTCCATGTTCATAGAGATGGCGGTGTAGTTATTTCCATGTTTATAGAGATAGCGGGGTAGTTATTTCCATGTTTACAGAGATAGCGGTGTAGAAATTTCCATGTTCCAACAGATAGAGGTGTACATATTTCCATGTTCATACAGATAGCGGTGTAGATATTTCAATGTTCATACATATAGCGGTGTAGATATTTCCATGTTCATCGTGACGGCGGTGAAGATATTTCCATGTTCATACAGATGTCGGTGAAGATATTTCCATGTTCATACAGATGGTGGTGTAGATATTTCCATGTTCATACACATGGCGGTGTAGATATTTCCAAGTTTATAGAGACGGCGGTGTAGATATTTCCCTTTTCATACGGATGGCATTGAATATATTTCCATGTTCATACAGATGGCAGTGTAGATATTTCCATGTTTATACAGATAGCGGTGTAGATATTTCCATGATTATATAGATAGCGGTGTAGATATTTCCATCTTAATACAGATAGCGGTGCAGTTATTTCCATGTTCATACAGTTAGCGGTGTAGATATTTCCATGTTTTACAGAAGGCGGTGTAGTTATTTCCATGTTCATGCAGATAGTGGTGAAGATATTTACATGTTCAAACAGATGGCTTTGTAGATATTTCTATGTTCATGCAGATGGCGGTGTAGATATTTTCGTCTTCATACGGATGTCAGTGTAGATATTTCCATGTTCATACAGATGGTGGTGTAGATATTTCCATCTTTATAAAGATGGCGGTGTAGATATTTCCATGTTCATACAGAGGGCCGTATAGATATTTCCATGTTTACACAGATAGCGGTGTAGATATTTCCATGTTGATACACATAGCGGTGTAGATATTTCCAAGTTTATAGAGATAGCGATGAGGATATTTCCATGTTTATAAAGAAAGCGTTGTAGATATTTCCATGTTTATGCAGATACCGGTCTATATATTTCCATGTTTATACAGATTGCGGTGTAGATATTTCCATGTTTATAGTGATGGCAAAGTAGATATTTCCATGTTCATACAAATGGCAGTGTAGATATTTCCATGTTTATAGAGATAGCGGTGTAGTTATTTCCTTGTGTACAGAGAAATCTGTGTAGATATTTCTCTGTATATGTAGTTAGCTGTGTAGATATTTCCATGTTCACACAGATAGCGGTGTAGATATTTCCATGTTCATGCAGATGGCGGTGTAGATATTTCTATGTTCATGCAGATGGCGGTGAAGATATTTCCATGTTCATACAGATGGCGGTGTAGATATTTCCATGTTCATACAAATGGCGGTGGAGATATTTCCGGGTTCATAGAGGTGGCGGTGTAGTTATTTCCATGTTTATAGAGATAGCGGTGTAGTTATTTTCTCGTTTACAGAGATAGCGGTGTAGATATTTCCATTTATATACATATAGCTTTGTAGATATTTCCATGTTCATACAGATAGCGGTGTAGATATTTCCATGTTCATACAGATAGTGGTGTAGAAATTACCATGTTCCAACAGATAGAGGTGTACATATTTCCATGTTCATACAGATAGCGGTGTACATATTTCCATGTTCATACAGATAGCGGTGTAGATATTTCCATGTTCATCGTGATGGCGGTGAAGATATTTCCATGTTCATACAGATGGCAGTTAAAGTATCTCCAGGTTCATACTGATGGCGGTGTAGATGTTTCCATGTTCGTACAGATTGCGGTGTAGCTATTTCCATGTTCATAGAGATGGCAGTGTAGATATTTCCATGTTTATGCAGATAGCGGTGTAGATATTTCCATGTTCGTACACATGGTGGTGTAGATATTTCCATGTTTATAGAGATGGCGGTGTAGATATTTCCCTTTTCATACGGATGGCGTTGTAGGTATTTCCATGTTCATACAGATGGCGGTGTAGATATTTCCATGTTAATACAGATAGCGGTGTAGATATTTCCATGTTTATACAGATAGCACTGTAGATATTTCCATCTTAATACAGATGGCGTTGTAGATATTTCCATGTTCCTACAGTTGGCAGTGTAGATATTTCCATGTTCATACAAATGGCGGTGTAGATATTTCAATGTTTATAGAGATAGCGGTGTAGATATTTCCTAGTTTATAGAGAAAGCTGTGTAGATATTTCCGTGTATATGCAGTTAGCTGTGTAGATATTTCCATGTTCATACAGATAGCAGTGTAGATATTTCCATGTTCATACAGATAGCAGTGTAGATATTTCCATGTTCATACAGATAGCGATGTAGATATTTCCATGTTCTTACAAGTAGCGGTGCAGATATTTCCATGTTCATACAGATGGCGGTGTAGATATTTCCATGTTCATGCAGATGGCGGTGAAGATACATCCATGTTCGTACAGATGGCGGTGTAGATAATTCTATGTTCATGCAAATGGCTGTTTAGATATTTCCATGTTCATAGAGATGGTGGTGTAGTTATTTCGATGTTTATAGAGATAGCGGTGTAGATATTTCCATGTTTACAGAGATAGCGGTGTAGAAATTTCCATATTCCAACAGATAGAGGTGTACATATTTCCATGTTCATACAGATTGCGGTGTAGATATTTCCATGTTCATACAGATAGCGGTGTAGATATTTACATGTTCATCGTGTTGGCGGTGAAGATATTTCCATGTTCATACAGATGGCGGTTAAGATATATCCATGTTCATACAGATGGCGGTGTAGATATTTCCATGTTCGTACAGATGGCGGTGTAGATATTTCCATGTTTATAGAGATGGCGGTGTAGATATTACCCTTTTCATACGGATGGCATTGTACATATTTCCATGTTCATACAGATGGCTGTGTAGATATTTCCATGTTTATACAGATTGCGGTGTAGATATTTCCATGTTCATACAGATGGCGGTGTAGATATTTCCATATTCATGCAGATAGTGGTGAAGATATTTACATGTTCAAACAGATGGCTGTGTAGATATTTCTATGTTCATGCAGATGGCGGTGTAGATATTTCCATGTTCATACAAATGGCGGTGTAGATATTTCCATGTTTATAGAGATAGCGCTGTAGATATTTCCTTATTTATAGAGAAAGCTGTGTAGATATTTCCGTGTATAGGCAGTTAGCTGTGTAGATATTTTCATGTTCATACAGATAGCGGTGTAGATTTTTCCATGTTCATACAGATAGCAGTGTAGATATTTGCATGTTCATACAGATAGCAGTGTAGATATTTCCATGTTCTTACAGATAGCGGTGTAGATATATCCATGTTCATACGGATTGTGGTGTAGATATTTCCATGTTCATACAGATGGCAGTGTAGATATTTCTATGTTCATGCAGATGGCGGTGTAGATATTTCCATGTTCATACAAATGGCGGTGTAGATATTTCCGTGTTCATAGAGGTGGCGGTGTAGTTATTTCCATGTTTATAGAGATAGCGGTGTAGTTATTTCCACGTTTACAGAGATAGCGGTGTAGATACTTCCATTGTTATACAGATAGCTGTGTAGATATTTCCATGTTCATACAGATAGCGGTGTAGGTATTTCCATGTTCATACAGATGGCGGTGTTGATATTTACATGTTCATACAGATGGCGGTGTAGATATCTCCGTGTTCGTACGGATGGCAGTGTAGATATTTCCATGTTCATACAGGTGGTGGTGTAGATATTTCCATGTTTATACAGATTGCAGTGTATATATTTCCATGTTTATAGAGATAGCAGTGTAGATATTTCCATTGATATACAGATAGCTGTGTAGATATTTGCATGTTCCTACAGTTAGCTTTGTAGATATTTCCATGTTCGTACTGATAGCGGTGTAGATATTTCCACGTTCATACAGATAGCGGTGTAGATATTTCCATGTTCATACAGATAGCGGTGTAGATATTTCCAACTTCCTACAGATAGCGGTGCAGATATTTCCATGTGCGTACATATGGCGGTGTAGACATTTCCATGTTCATAGAGAAGTCGGTGTAGATATTTCCATGTTTATAGAGATGGCGGTCTAGATATTTCCAGGTTTACAGAGATAGAGGTGTAGTTATTTCCAAGTTTATAGGGACAGCGTTGTAGATATTTCCATGTTTATACAGATAGCGGTGAAGATATTTCCATGTTTATACAGATAGCGGTGTAGATATTTCCATCTTTATACAGATAGCAGTGTAGATATTTCCATGTTTAAAGATATAGTGGTGTAGATAATTTTAATTTTATTCAGAGAGCACTGTAGATATTTCCAAGTTCATACAGATAGCGGTGTAGATATTTCCACGTTTATAGAGATGGCGGTGTAGATATTTCCATGTTTATGGGGATGGCAGTGTAGATATTTTCATGTTTACACAGATGGCGGTGTAGGTATTTCCATGTTTATGCAGATAGCAGTGTAGATATTTCCATGTTTATACAGATAGCGGTGCGGATATTTCCATGTTTATACAGATAGTTGGGCAGATATTTCCATGTTTATACAGATATCGGTGTAGATATTTACATCTTAATACAGATGGCTGTGTAGATATGTCCATGTTTTTACAGATGGCAGTGTAGTTATTTCCTTGTTCATACAGATGGCGGTGTAGATATTTTGAAGTTTATACAGATAGCGCTGTAGTTATTTCCATATTTATAGAGAAATCTGTGTAGACATTTCCATGTATATTCAGATAGCTGTGTAGATATTTCCATGTTCATGCAGATACCGGTGTAGATATTTCCATGTTCATCTAGATGCCGGTGTACATATATCCATGTTAATAGAGATGGCGGTGAAGATATTTCTATGTTCATACAGATGGCGGTGTAGATATTTCCATGTTCATACAAATGGAGGTGGAGCTATTTCCATGTTCATAGAGATGGCGGTGTAGATATTTCCTTGTTCATACAAATGGCGGTGTAGTTATTTCCATGATTATAGATATGGCGGTGTAGATATTTTCATGTTTACACAGATGGCGGTGTAGATATTTCCATGTTTAATCAGATAGCGGTGTAGACATTTCAATGTTTACCCAGATAGCGGTGCGGATATTTCCATGTTTATGCAGATAGTGGTGTAGTTATTTCCATGTTTATACAGATAGCGGTGCGGATATTTCCAAGTTTATACAGATAGTTTGGCAGATATTTCCTTGTTTATACAGATAGCGGTGTAGATATTTCCATCTTAATATAGATGGCTTTGTAGACATGTCCATGTTTGTACAGATGGCGGTGTAGATATTTCCATGTTCATACAGATGGTGGTGTAGATATTTTGAAGTTTATAGAGATAGCGCTGTAGTTATTTCCATATTTATAGAGAAATCTCTGAAGATATTTCCAAGAATATGCAGATAGCAGTGTAGATATTTCCATGTTCATGCAGATAGCGGTGTAGTTATTTCCATGTTCATCCAGATGCTGGTGTAGATATATCCATGTTCATTCAGATGGCGGTGAAGGTATTTCCATGTTCATACAGATGGCGGTGAAGATATTTCCATGTTCATACAAATGGCGGTTTAGATATTTCCATGTTCATACACATGGCGGTGTAGATATTTCCGTGTTCATACAAGTGGCGGTGTGGATATTTCCATGTTAATAGAGATGGGGGTGTAGATATTTTCATGTTTATACAGATAGCAATGTAGTTATTTCCATGTTTATAGAGATAGCGGTGTAGATATTTCCATTGATATACAGATAGCTCTATAGATATTTGCATCTTCATACAGATAGCGGTGTAGATATTTCCATGTTCATACAGATAGCGGTGTAGATATTTCCATGTTCATACAGATACTGGTGTAGATATTTCCATGTTCATACAGTTAGCGGTGTAGATATTTCCATGTTCATACAGATGGCGGTGTAGATATTTACATGTTCATACAGATAGCAGTGTAGATATTTCCATGTTCGAACGAATGGCATTGTAGGTATTTCCATGTTCTTACAGGTGGCGGTGTAGATATTTCCATGTTTATAGAGATAGCAGTGTAGATATTTCCATTGATATACAGATAGCTGTGTAGATATTTGCATGTTCATACAGACAGCGGTGTAGATATTTCCATGTTCGTACAGACAGCGGTGTAGATATTTCCATGTTCATACAGATAGCGGTGTAGATATTTCCATGTTTATAGAGATAGAGGTGTAGATAATTTCAATTTTATACAGATAGCTGCGCAGATATTTCCAAGTTCATACAGATAGCGGTGTAGATATTTCAACGTTTATAGAGATGGCGGTGTAGATATTTCCATGTTCATACAGACGGCGGTGTAGATATTTCCATGTTTATAGAGATGGCGGTGTAGATATTTTCATGTTTACACAGATGGCGGTGTAGATATTTCCATGTTTACACAGAGAGCGGTGTAGACGTTTCCATGTTTACACAGATAGCGGTGTGGATATTTCGATGTTTATGCAGATAGCGGTGTAGATATTTCCATGTTTATACAGATAGCGGTGCGGATATTTCCATGTTTATGCAGATAGTGGTGCAGATATTTCCATGTTTGTACAGACAGCGGTGTAGATATTTCCATCTTAATACAGATGGCGGTGTAGATATATCCATGCTCGTACGGATGGCGGTGTAGATATTTCCATGTTCATACAGATGGCGGTGTAGATATTTCGAAGTTTATAGAGAGAGCGCTGTAGTTATTTCCATATTTATAGAGAAATCTGTGTAGCTATTTCCATGTATATGCAGATAGCTGTGTAGATATTTCCATGTTCATGCAGAAAGCGGTGTAGATATTTCCATGTTCATCCAGATGCCGGTGTAGATATATCCATGTTCATACAGATGGCGGTGAAGGTATTTCCATGTTCATACAGATGGCGGTGTAGATATTTCCATGTTCACAAATGGCGGTGTAGATATTTCCATGTTCATAGAGATGGCGGTGTAGATATTTCCATGTTTATAGAGATAGCAGTGGAGATATTTCCATTGTTATACAGATAGCTGTGTAGATATTTCCATGTTCATACAGATAGCGGTGTAGATATTTCCATGTTCATACAGATAGCGGTGTAGATATTTCCATGTTCATACAGATAGCGGTGTAGATATTTCCATGTTCATAACAATAGCGGTGTAGATATTTCCATGTTCATACAGTTAGCGGTGTAGATATTTCCATGTTCATACAGATGGCGGTGTAGATATTTACATGTTCATACAGATGGTGGTGTAGATATTTCCATGTTCGTACGGATGGCAGTGTAGATATTTCCATGTTCATACAGGTGGCGGTGTAGATATTTCCATGTTTATACAGATAGCAGTGCGGTTATTTAGATGTTTATATAGATAGCAGTGTAGATATTTCCATTGATATACAGATAGCTGTGTAGATATTTGCATGTTCATACAGATAGAGGGGTAGATATTTCCATGTTCATACAGATAACGGTGTAGATATTTCCATGTTCATACAGTTAGCGGTGTAGATATTTCCATGTTCATACAGTTAGCGGTGTAGATATTTCCATGTTCATACAGATGGCGGTGTAGATGTTTACATGTTCATACAGATGGCGGTGTAGATATTTCCATGTTCGTACAGATGGCGGTGTAGATATTTCCATGTCATAGAGATGGTGGTGTAGAAATTTCCATGTTTATACAGATAGCAGTGTAGTTACTTCCATGTTTATAGAGATAGCGGTGTAGATAATTTCAATTTTATACAGATAGCTGTGTAGATATTTGCATGTTCATGCACATAGCGGTGTAGATATTTCCATGTTCATACAGATAGCGGTGTAGATATTTCCATGTTCATACAGATAGCGTTGTAGATATTTCCATGTTCATACAGATAGTGGTGTAGATATTTCCATTTTCATACCAATAGCGGTGTAGATATTTCCATGTTCATACAGTGAGCACTGTAGATATTTTCATGTTTATACAGATGGCGGTGTAGATATTTACATGTTCATGCAGATGGCGGTGTAGTTATTTCCATGTTCGTATGGATGGCAGTGTAGATATTTCCATGTTCATACAGGTGGCGGTGTAGATATTTCCATGTTTATACAGATAGCAGTGTAGTTAATTCCATGTTTGTAGAGATAGCAGTGTAGATATTTCCATTGATATACAGATAGCTGTGTAGATATTTGCATGTTCATACAGATAGCAGGGTAGATATTTCCATGTTCCTACAGATAGCGGTGTAGATATTTCCATGTTCGTACAGATGGCGCTGTAGACATTTCCATGTTCATAGAGAAGGCGGTGTAGATATTTCCATGTTTATGCAGATAGCAGTATAGATATTTGCATGTTTATACAGATGGTGGTGTAGATATTTCCATGTTTATAGAGATGGCAGTCTAGATATTTCCATGTTTACAGAGATAGTGGTGTAGTTATTTCCAAGTTTATAGAGACAGCATTGTAGATATTTCCATGTTCATGCAGATAGCGGTGTAGATATTTCCATGTTCATCCAGATGCCGTTGTACATATATCCATGTTAATACAGATGGCGGTGAAGATATTTCCATGTTTATACAGATAGCGGTGTAGATATTTCCAAGTTCATGCAGATAGCGGTGTAGATATTTCCATGTTCATCCAGATGCTGTTGTACAAATATCCATGTTAATACAGATGGCGTTGAAGATATTTCCATGTTCATACAGATGGCGGTGTAGATATTTCCATGTTCATACAAATGGCGGTGTAGATATTTCCATGTTCATAGAGATGGCGGTGTAGATAATTCCATCTTCATACAAATGGCGGTGTAGATATTTCCATGTTCATAGAGATGGCGGTGTAGATATTTCCATGTTTATACAGATAGCAGTGTAGTTATTTCCATGTTTATAGCGATAGCAGTGTAGATATTTCCATTGATATACAGATAGCTGTGTAGATATTTGCATGTTCATACAGATAGCGGTGTAGATACTTCTATGTTCATACAGATAGCGGTGTAGATATTTCCATGTTCAAACAGATAGCGGTGTAGATATTTCCATTTTCATACAGATAGCGGTGTAGATATTTCCATGTTCATACAGTTAGCGGTGTAGATATTTCCATGTTCATACAGATGGCGGTGTAGATATTTACATGTTCATACAGATGGCGGTGTAGATATTTCCATGCTCGTACGGATGGCAGTGTAGATATTTCCATGTTCATACAGGTGGCGGTTTAGATATTTCCATGTTCGTACGGATGGCAGTGTAGATATTTCCATGTTCATACAGGTGGCGGTGTAGCTATTTCCATATTTATACAGATAGCAGTGTAGTTATTTCCATGTTTATAGAGATAGCAGTGTAGATATTTCCATTGATATACAGATAGCTGTGTAGATATTTGCATGCTCATACAGATAGCGGGGTAGATATTTCCATGTTCGTACAGATAGCGGGGTAGATATTTCCATGTTCGTACAGATAACGGTGTAGATATTTCCATGTTCCTACAGATAGCAGTGTAGATATTTCCATGTTCATACAGTTAGCGGTATAGATATTTCCATGTTCATACAGATGACGGTGTAGATATTTCAATGTTTATGGGGATGGCGGTGTAGATATTTTCATGTTTACACAGATGGCGGTGTAGATTTTTCCATGTTTACACAGCTAGCGGTGTAGACATTTCCATGTTTACACAGATAGCGGTGTGGATATTTCCATGTTTATGCAGATAGCAGTGTAGATATTTCCATGTTTATACAGATAGCGGTGCGGATATTTCCATCTTTATACAGATATCGGTGTAGATATTTCCATCTTAATACAGACGGCGGTGAAGATATGTGCATGTTTCTACAGATGGCAGTGTAGATATTTCCATGTTCATACAGATGGCGGTGTAGATATTTCGAAGTTTATACAGATAGCGCTGTAGTTATTTCCATATTTATAGAGAAATCTGTGTAGATAATTCCATGTATATTCAGATAGCTGTGTAGATATTTCCATGTTCATGCAGATAGCGGTGTAGATATTTCCATGTTCATCCAGATGCCGTTGTACATATATCCATGTTAATACAGATGGCGGTGAAGATATTTCCATGTTCATACAGATGGCGGTGTAGATAGTTCCATGTTCATACAAATGGCGGTGTAGATATTTCCATGTTCATAGAGATGGCGGTGTAGATATTTCCATGTTCATAGAGATGGCGGTGTAGATATTTCCATGTTTATACAGATAGCATTGTAGTTATTTCCATGTTTATAGAGATAGCAGTGTAGATATTTCCATTGATATACAGAAAGCTGTGTAGTTATTTGCATGTTCATACAGATAGCGGTGTAGATATTTACATGTTCATACAGATGGCGGTTTAGATATTTCCATGTTCTTACGGATGGCAGTGTAGATATTTCCATGTTCATACAGGTGGCGGTGTAGATATTTCCATGTTTATACAGATAGCAGTGTAGTTCTTTCCATGTTTATAGTGATAGCAGTGTAGATATTTCCATTGATATACAGATGGCTGTGTAGATATTTGCATGATCACACCGATAGCGGGGTAGATTTTTCCATGTTCGTGCAGATAGCCATGTAGATATTTCCATGTTCATACAGATAGCGGTGTAGATATTTCCATGTTCATACAGATAACGGTGTAGATATTTCCATGTTCATACAGATAGCGGTGTAGATATTTCCATGTTCATACAGGTAGCGGTGTAGATATTTCCATGTTCATATAGATCGCGGTTTAGATATTTACATGTTCGTACAGATGGCGGTGTAGATATTTCCATGTTCGTACAGATGGCGGTGTAGATATTTCCATGTTCATAGAGATGGCGGTGTAGTTATTTCCATGTTTATACAGATAGCAGTGTAGTTATTTCCATGTTTATAGAGATAGCGGTGTAGATAATTTCAATTTTATACAGATAGCTGTGTAGATATTTGCATGTTCATACAGATAACGGTGTAGATATTTCCATGTTCAAACAGTTAGCGGTGCAGATATTTCCATGTTCATACAGTTAGCGGTGTAGATATTTCCATGTTCATACAGATGGCGGTGTAGATATTTCCACTGATATACAGATAGCGGTGTAGATATTTCCATGTTCATACAGATAGCGGTGTAGATATTTCCATGTTCATACAGATGGCGGTTTAGATATTTACATGTTCATACAGATGGTGGTGTAAATATTTCCATCTTCTTACAGACAGCGGTGTAGATATTTCCATGTTCATAGAGATGGTGGTGTAGATATTTCCATGTTTATGCAGATAGCTTTATAGATTTTTCGATGTTTATACAGATGGTGGTGTAGATATTTCCATGTTTATAGAGATGGTAGTCTAGATATTTCCATGTTTATAGAGATAGTGGTGTAGTTATTTCAAAGTTTATAGAGACAGCATTGTAGATATTTCCAAGTATATACAGATAGCGGTGAAGATATTTCCATGTTTATACAGATAGCGGTGTAGATATTTCCATGTTTATACAGATAGCAGTGTAGATATTTCCATGTTTATAGAGATAGTGGTGTAGATAATTTCAATTTTATACAGATAGCAGTGTAGATATTTCCAAGTTCATACAGATAGCAGTGTAGATATTTCCACGTTTATAGAGATGGCTGTGTAGATATTTCCATGTTCATACAGATGGCGGTGTAGATATTTCCATGTTTATAGAGATGTCGGTTTAGATATTTTCATGTTTACACAGATGGCGGTGTAGACATTTCCATGTTTACACAGATAGTGGTGTGGGTATTTCCATGTTTATGCAGATACCGGTGTAGATATTTCCATGTTTATACAGACAGCGGTGCGGTTATTTCCATGTTTATGCAGATAGTGGTGCAGATATTTCCATGTTTATACAGATAGCGGTGTAGATATTTCCATCTTAATACAGATGGCGGTGTATATATGTCCATGCTCGTACAGATGGCGGTGTAGATATTTCCATGTTCATACAGATGGCGGTGTAGATATTTCGAAGTTTATACTGATAGCGCTGTAGTTATTTCCATATTTATAGAGAAATCTGTGTAGCTATTTCCATGTATATGCAGATAGCTGTGTAGATATTTCCATGTTCATGCAGAAAGCGGTGTAGATATTTCCATGTTCATCCAGATGCCGGTGTAGATATATCCATGTTCATAAAGATGGCGGTGAAGATATTTCCATGTTCATACAGATGGCGGTGGACATATTTCCATGTTCATACAAATGGCGGTGTAGATATTTCCATGTTCATTGAGATGGCGGTGTAGATATTTCCATGCTTATACAGATAGCAGTGTAGTTATTTCCATGTTTATAGAGATAGCAGTGTAGATATTTCCATTGATATACAGATAGCTGTGTAGATATTTGCATGTTCATACAGATAGCAGCGTAGATATTTCCATGTTCATACAGATAGCGGTGTAGATATTTCCATGCTCATACAGATAGCGGTGTAGATATTTCCATGTTCATACAGTTAGCAGTGTAGATATTTCCATGTTCATACAGATGGCGGTGTAGATATTTACATGTTCATACAGATAGCGGTGTAGATATTTCCATGTTTATAGAGATAGTGGTGTAGATAATTTCAATTTTATACAGATAGCAGTGTAGATATTTCCAAGTTCATACAGATAGCGCTGTAGATATTTCCACGTTTATAGAGATGGCGGTGTAGATATTTCCATGTTCATACTGATGGCGGTGTAGATATTTCCATGTTTATAGAGATGGCGGTGTAGATATTTTCATGTTTACACAGATGGCGGTGTAGATATTTCCATGTTTACACAGATTTCGGTGTAGGTATTTCCATGTTTATACAGATAGCAGTGTAGTTATTTCTATGTTTATAGAGATAGCAGTGTAGATATTTCCATTGATATACAGATAGCTGTTTAGATATTTGCATGTTCTTACAGATAGCAGTGTAGATATTTCCATGTTCATACAGATAGCGGTGTAGATATTTCCATGTTCATACAGTTAGCGGTGTAGATATTTCCATGTTCATACAGATGGCGGTGTAGATATTTACATGTTCATACAGATGGCGTTATAGATATTTCCATGTTCGTACTGATGGTGGTGTAGATATTTCCATGTTCATAGAGATGGCGGTGTAGGTATTTCCATATTTATGCAGATAGCGGTATAGATATTTCCATGTTTATACAGATGGTGGTGTAGATATTTCCATGTATATAGAGATGGCGGTCTATATATTTCCATGTTTATAGGGATGGCGGTGTAGATATTTTCATGTTTACACAGATGGCGGTGTAGATTTTTCCATGTTTACACAGATAGCTGTGTAGATATTTCCATCTTAATACATATGGCGGTGTAGATATATCCATGTTCGTACTGATGGCGGTGTAGATATTTCCATGTTCATACAGATGGTGGTGTAGATATTTCGAAGTTTATAGAGATAGCGCTGTAGTTATTTCCATATTTACAGAGAAATCTGTGTAAATATTTCCATGCATATTCAGATAGCTGTGTAGATATTTCCATGTTCATGCAGATAGCGGTGTAGATATTTCCATGTTCATCCAGATGCCGGTGTACATATATCCATGTTCATTCAGATGGCGGTGAAGATATTTCCATGTTCATACAGATGGCGGTGTAGATATTTCCATGTTCATACAAATGGCGGTGTAGATATTTCGAAGTTCATACAGATAACGGTGTAGATATTTCCATGTTCATACAGATAGCGGTGTAGATATTTCCATGTTCATACAGTTAGCAGTGTAGATATTTCCATGTTCATACAGGTGGCGGTGTAGATATTTCAATGTTTACAGATAGCAGTGTAGTTATTTCCATGTTTATAGAGATAGCAGTGTAGATATTTCCATTGATATACAGATAGCTGGGTAGATATTTGCATGTTCCTACAGATAGCGGTGTAGATATTTCCATGTTCATACAGATAGCGGTGTAGATATTTCCATGTTCATGCAAATGGCGGTGTAGATATTTCCATGTTCATAGAGATGGCGGTGTAGATATTTCCATGTTCATACAAATGGCGGTGTAGATATTTCCATGTTCATAGAGATGGCGGTGTAGATATTTCCATATTTATACAGATAGCAGTGTAGTAATTTCCATGTTTATAGAGATAGCAGTGTAGATATTTCCATTGATATACAGATAGCTGTGTAGATATTTGCATGTTCATACAGATAGCGGTGTAGATATTTCCATGTTCATACATATAGCGGTGTAGATATTTCCATCTTCATACAGAGAGCAGTGTAGATATTTCCTTGTTCATACAGATAGCAGTGTAGGTATTTCCATGTTCATACTGATAGTGGTGTAGATATTTCCATGTTCATACAGTAAGCGGTGTAGATATTTACATGTTCATACAGATGGCGGTGTAGATATTTACATGTTCATAGAGATGACGGTGTAGATATTTCCATGTTCATACAAATGGCGGTGTAGATATTTCCATGTTCATAGAGATGGCGGTGTAGATATTTCCATGTTCATACAAATGGTGGTGTAGATATTTCCACGTTCATAGAGATGGTTGTGTAGATATTTCCATGTTTATACAGATAGCAGTGTAGTTATGTTCATGTTTATAGAGATAGCGGTGTAGATAATTTCAATTTTATACAGATAGCTGGGTAGATATTTGCATGTTCATACAGATAGCAGTGTAGATATTTCCATGTTCATACAGATAGCGGTGTAGATATTTCCATGTTCATACAGGTGGCGGTGTAGATATCTCCATGTTTACAGATAGCAGTGTAGTTATTTCCATGTTTATAGAGATAGCATTGTAGATATTTCCATTGATATACAGATAGCTGTGTAGATATTTGCATGTTCATACAGATAGCGGTGTAGATATTTCCATGTTCATACAGATAGCGGTGTAGATATTTCCATGTTCATACAGATAGCGGTGTAGATATTTCGATGTTCATACAGATAACGGTGTAGATATTTCCATGTTCTTACAGATAGCGGTGTAGGTATTTCCATGTTCATACAGTTAGCGGTGTAGATATTTCCATGTTCATACAGATGGCGGTGTTGATATTTACATGTTCATACAGATGGCGGTATAGATAATTCAATGTTCGTACAGATGGCGGCGTAGATATTTCCATGTTCATATAGATGGCGGTGTAGATTTTTCCATGTTTATGCTGATAGCGGTATAGATATTTCCATGTTTATACAGATGGTGCTGTAGATATTTCCATGTTTATAGAGATGGCGGTATAAATATGTCCATGTTTACAGAGATAGTGGTGTAGTGATTTCGAAGTTTATAGAGACAGCGTTGTAGATATTTCCATGTTTATACAGATAGCGGTGAAGATATTTCCATGTTTATACAGATAGCTGTGTAGATATTTCCATGTTTATACAGATAGCAGTGTAGATATTTCCATGTTTATAGAGATAGTGGTGTAGATAATTTCAATTTTATACAGAGAACAGTGTAGATATTTCCAAGTTCATACAGATAGCGGTGTAGATATTTTGACATTTATAGAGATGGCGGTGTAGATATTTCCATGTTCATACAGATAGCGGTGTAGATATTTCCATGTTCATGCAAATGGCGGTGTAGATATTTCCATGTTCATAGAGATGGCGGTGTAGATATTTCCATGTTCATACAAATGGCGGTGTAGATATTTCCATGTTCATAGAGATGGCGGTGTAGATATTTCCATATTTATACAGATAGCAGTGTAGTAATTTCCATGTTTATAGAGATAGCAGTGTAGATATTTCCATTGATATACAGATAGCTGTGTAGATATTTGCATGTTCATACAGATAGCGGTGTAGATATTTCCATGTTCATACATATAGCGGTGTAGATATTTCCATCTTCATACAGAGAGCAGTGTAGATATTTCCTTGTTCATACAGATAGCAGTGTAGGTATTTCCATGTTCATACTGATAGTGGTGTAGATATTTCCATGTTCATACAGTAAGCGGTGTAGATATTTACATGTTCATACAGATGGCGGTGTAGATATTTACATGTTCATAGAGATGACGGTGTAGATATTTCCATGTTCATACAAATGGCGGTGTAGATATTTCCATGTTCATAGAGATGGCGGTGTAGATATTTCCATGTTCATACAAATGGTGGTGTAGATATTTCCACGTTCATAGAGATGGTTGTGTAGATATTTCCATGTTTATACAGATAGCAGTGTAGTTATTTTCATGTTTATAGAGATAGCGGTGTAGATAATTTCAATTTTATACAGATAGCTGGGTAGATATTTGCATGTTCATACAGATAGCAGTGTAGATATTTCCATGTTCATACAGATAGCGGTGTAGATATTTCCATGTTCATACAGGTGGCGGTGTAGATATTTCCATGTTTACAGATAGCAGTGTAGTTATTTCCATGTTTATAGAGATAGCATTGTAGATATTTCCATTGATATACAGATAGCTGTGTAGATATTTGCATGTTCATACAGATAGCGGTGTAGATATTTCCATGTTCATACAGATAGCGGTGTAGATATTTCCATGTTCATACAGATAGCGGTGTAGATATTTCGATGTTCATACAGATAACGGTGTAGATATTTCCATGTTCATACAGATAGCGGTGTAGGTATTTCCATGTTCATACAGTTAGCGGTGTAGATATTTCCATGTTCATACAGATGGCGGTGTTGATATTTACATGTTCATACAGATGGCGGTATAGATAATTCAATGTTCGTACTCATGGCGGCGTAGATATTTCCATGTTCATATAGATGGCGGTGTAGATTTTTCCATGTTTATGCTGATAGCGGTATAGATATTTCCATGTTTATACAGATGGTGCTGTAGATATTTCCATGTTTATAGAGATGGCGGTCTAAATATTTCCATGTTTACAGAGATAGTGGTGTAGTGATTTCGAAGTTTATAGAGACAGCGTTGTAGATATTTCCATGTTTATACAGATAGCGGTGAAGATATTTCCATGTTTATACAGATAGCTGTGTAGATATTTCCATGTTTATACAGATAGCAGTGTAGATATTTCCATGTTTATAGAGATAGTGGTGTAGATAATTTCAATTTTATACAGAGAACAGTGTAGATATTTCCAAGTTCATACAGATAGCGGTGTAGATATTTTGACATTTATAGAGATGGCGGTGTAGATATTTCCATGTTCATACAGATGGCGGTGTAGATATTTCCATGTTTATAGGGAAGGCGGTGTAGATATTTTCATGTTTACACAGATGGCGGTGTAGATATTTCCATTTTTACACAGATAGCGGTTTAGACATTTCCATGTTTACACAGATAGCGGTGTGGATATTTCCATGTTTATGCAGATAGCAGTGTAGATATTTCCATGTTTATAAAGATAGCAGTGTGGATATTTCCATGTTTATACATATAGTTGGGCAGATATTTCCATGTTTATACATATAGCGGTGTAGATATTTCCATCATAATACAGATGGCGGGGTAGATATGTCCATGTTCATACAGATAGTGGTGTAGATATTTCCATGTTCATACAGATAGCGGTGTAGGTATTTCCATGTTCATAGAGATGGTGGTGTAGATATTTCCATGTTTATACAGATAGCAGTGTAGATATTTCCATGTTTACAGAGATAGCAGTGTAGATATTTCCATTGATATACAGATAGCTGTGTAGATATTTGCATGTTCATACAGATAGCGGTGTGGGTATTTCCATGTTCATACAGATGGCGGTGTAGATATTTCGAAGTTTATAGAGATAGCACTGTAATTATTTCCGTACTTATAGGGAAATCTGTGTAGATATTTCCATGTGTATTCAGATAGCTGTGTAGATATTTCCATGTTCATGCAGATAGCGGTGTAGATATTTCCATGTTCATCCAAATGCCGGTGTACATATATCCATGTTCATACAGATGGCGATGAAGATATTTCCAAGTTCATACAGATGGCGTTGTAGATATTTCCATGTTCGTACAAATGCCGGTGTAGGTATTTCGCTGTTCATAGCCATGGCGGTGTAGATATTTCCAGGTTCATACAAATAGCGGTATAGATATTTCCATGTTCATAGAGATGGCGGTGTAGATATTTCCATGTTTATACAGATAGCAGTGTAGTTATTTCCATGTTTATAGAGATAGCAGTGTAGACATTTCCATTGATATACAGATAGCTGTGTAGATATTTGCATCTTCATACAGATAGTGGTGTGGGTATTTCCATGTTCATACAGACAGCGGTGTAGATATTTCCATGTTCATACAGATAGCGGTTTAGATATTTCCATGTTCATAGAGATAGCGGTGTAGATATTTCCATGTTCATACAGATAACGGTGTTGATATTTCCATGTTCATACAGTTAGCGGTGTAGATATTTCCATATTCATACAGATGGTGGTGTAGATATTTACATGTTCATACAGATGGCGGTGTAGATATTTCCATGTTTGTACGGATGGCAGTGTAGATATTTCCATGTTCGTACAGATGGAGGTGTAGATATTTCCATGTTCATAGAGATGGTGGTGTAGATATTTCCATGCTTATGCAGATAGCGGTATAGATATTTCCATGTTTATAGAGATGGTGGTGTAGGTATTTCCTTGTTTATAGAGATGGCGGTCCAGATATTTCCGTGTTTATAGAGATAGAGGTGTAGTTATTTCCAAGTTTACAGAGACAGCGTTGTAGATACTTCCATGTTTATACAGATAACAGTGTAGATATTTCCATGTTTATAGAGATAGTGGTGTAGGTAATTTCAAATTTATACAGATAGCAGTGTAGATATTTCCAAGTTCATACAGAGAGCGGTGTAGATATATCCACGTTTATAGAGATGGCGGTGTAGATATTTCCATGTTCATACAGATGGCGGTGTAGATATTTCCATGTTTATAGAGATGGCGGTGTAGATATTTCCATGATTACACAGATAGCGGTGTAGACATTTCCATGTTTACACTGAAAGCAGTGTGGATATTTCCATGTTTATGCAGATAGCGGTGTAGATATTTCCATGTTTATACAGATAGCGGTGCGGATATTTCCATGTTTATACAGATGGGCAGATATTTCCATGTTTATACAGATAGCGGTGTAGATATTTCCATGTTCATACAGATAGCGGAGTAGATATTTCCATGTTCATACAGATAGCAGTGTAGATATTTCCATGTTCATGCAGATAGCGGTGTAGGTATTTCCATGTTCATACCAATAGCGGTGTAGATATTTTCATGTCCATACAGTTAGCGGTGTAGATATTTCCATGTTCATACAGATGGCAGTGTAGATATTTCCATGTTCATACAGACGGCGGTGTAGATATTTCCATGTTCGTACGGATGGCTGTGTAGATATTTCCATGTTCGTACAGATGGCGGTGTAGATATTTCCATGTTCATAGAGATGGCGGTGTAGATATTTCCATGTTTATGCAGATAGCGGTATAGATATTTCCATGTTTATACAGATGGTGGTGTAGATATTTCCATGTTTATAGAGATGGCGGTCTAGATATTTCCATGTTTATGCAGATAGCGGTGAAGATATTTCCATGTTTATACAGATAGCGGTGTAGATATTTCCATGTTTATACCGATAGCAGTGTAGATATTTCCATCTTTATAGACATAGTGGTGTAGATAATTTCAATTTTATACTGAGAGCAGTGTAGATAATTCCAAGTTCATACAGATAGCGGTGTAGATATTTCCACGTTTTTAGAGATGGCGGTGTAGATATTTCCATGTTCATACTGATGGCATTGTAGATATTTCCATCTTTATAGAGATGGCGGTGTAGATATTTTCATGTTTACACAGATGGCGGTGTAGATATTTCCATGTTTACAGAGATAGCGGAATAGACATTTCCATGTTTACACAGATAGCGGTGTGGATATTTCCAAGTTTATGCAGATAGCGGTGTAGATATTTCCATGTTTATACAGATAGCGGTGCGCATATTTCCATGTTTATACAGATAGTTGGGCAGATATTTCCATGTTTATACGGATAGCGGTGTAGATATTTCCATTTTAATACAGATGGCGGTGTAGATATGTCCATGTTCGTACAGATGGCGGTGTAGATATTTCCATGTTCATCCAGATGGTGGTGTAGATATTTCGAAGTTTATAGAGATAGCGCTGTAGTTATTTCCGTATTTATAGAGAAATCTGTGTAGATATTTCCATGTGTATGCAGACAGCTGTGTAGCTATTTCCATGTTCATGCAGATAGCGGTGTAGATATTTCCATGTTCATCCAGATGACGGTGTAGATATATCCATGTTCATACAGATGGCGGTGAAGATATTTCCATGTTCATACAGATGACGGTGTAGATATTTCCATGTTCCTACAAATGGCGGTGTAGATATCTCCATGTTCATAGAGATGGCGGTGTAGATATTTCCATGTTCATACAAATGTCGGTGTAGATATTTCCATGTTCATAGAGATGGCGGTGTAGATATTTCCATGTTTATACAGATAGCAGTGTAGTTGTTTCCATGTTTATAGAGATAGCGGTGTAGATAATTTCAATTTTATACTGATAGCTGGGTAGATATTTGCATGTTAATACAGATAGTGGTGTAGATATTTCCATGTTCATACAGATAGCGGTGTAGATATTTCCATGTTCATACATATAGCGGTGTAGATATTTCCATGTTCATACAGATAGCGGTGTAGATATTTCCATGTTCATACCAATAACGGTGTAGATATTTCCATGTCCATACAGTCAGCGGTGTAGATATTTCCATGTTCATACAGATGGCGGTGTAGATATTTCCATGTTCGTACAGATAGTGGTGTAGATATTTCCATGTTCATACAGATAGCAGTGTAGATATTTCCATGTTGATACAGATAACGGTGTAGATATTTCCATGTTCATACACATTGCGATGTAGATATTTCCATGTGCATACAGTTAGCGGTGTAGATATTTCCATGTTCATACAGATGGCGGTGTAGATATTTCCACGTTCATACAGATGGCGGTGTAGATATTTCCATGTTCATACAGATGGCGGTGTAGATATTTCCATGTTCATAGAGATGGCGGTGTAGATATTTCCATGTTTATTCAGATAGTGGTATAGATATTTCCATGTTTATACAGATGGTGGTGTAGGTATTTCCATGTTTATAGAGATGGCGGTCTAGATATTTGCATGTTTAAAGAGCTAGTGATGTAGCTATTGCCAAGTTTATAGAGACAGGGTTGCAGATATTTCCATGTTTATACAGATAGCGGTGAAGATATTTCCATGTTTATACAGATAGCGGTGTAGATATTTCCAATTTTATACAGATAACAGTGTAGATATTTCCATGATTTTAGAGATAGTGGTGTAGATAATTTCAATTTTATACAGATAGCAGTGTAGATATTTCCAAGTTCATACAGATAGCGGTGTAGATATTTCCACGTTTATAGAGATGGCGGTGCAGATATTTCCATGTTCATACAGACGGCGGTGTAGATATTTCCATGTTTGCACAGATGGCGGTGTAGATATTTCCGTGTTTACACAGATCGCGGTGAAGACATTTCCCTGTTTACGCCGATAGCGGTTTGGATATTTCCATGTTTATTCAGATAGCGGTGTAGATATTTCCATGTTTATAGAGATAGCAGTGCGGATATTTCCATGTTTATACAGATAGTTGGGCAGATATTTCAATGTTTATACAGATAGCGGTGTAGATATTTCCATCTTAATACAGATGGCGGTGTAGATATGTCCATGTTAGTACAGATGGCGGTGTAGATATTTCCATGTTCATACAGATGGCGGTGTAGATATTTCGAAGTTTATAGAGATAGCACTGTAGTTATTTCCATATTGATAGAGAAATCTGTGTAGATATTTCCATGTATATGCAGATAGCCGTGTAGATACTTCCATGTTCATGCAGATAGCGGTGTAGATATTTCCATGTTCATCCAGATGCCGGTGTAGATATATCCATGCTTATAGAGACGGCGGTGAAGATATTTCCATGTTCATACAGATGGCGGTGTAGATATTTCCATGTTCATTCAAATGGCGGTGTAGATATTTCCATGTACATACATATAGCGGTGTAGATAATTCCATCTTCATACAGAGAGCAGTGTAGATATTTCCATGTTCATACAGATAGCAGTGTAGGTATTTCCATGTTCATACTGATAGTGGTGTAGATATTTCCATGTTCATACAGTAAGCGGTGTAGATATTTCCATGTTCATACAGATGGCGGTGTAGATATTTACATGTTCATAGGGATGACGGTGTAGATATTTCCATGTTCATACAGATGGCGGTGTAGATATTTCCATGTTCATACAGATAGCGGTGTAGCTATTTCCATGTTCATTCAGTTAGCGGTGTAGATATTTCCATGTTCATACAGATGGCGTTGCAGATATTTACATGTTCATACACATGGCGGTGTAGATATTTCCATGTTCGTAGGGATGGCAGTGTAGATATTTCCATGTTCTTACAGGTGGCGGTGTAGATATTTCCATGTTTATACAGATAGCAGTGTAGTTATTTCCATGTTTGTAGAGATAGCAGTGTAGATATTTCCATTGATATAGAGATAGCTGGGTAGACATTTGCATGTTCATACAGATAGCGGTGAAGATATTTCCATGTTCATACAGATAGCGGTATAGATATTTCCATGTTCATACAGATAGCGGTGTAGATATTTCCATGTTCATACAGATAGCGGTGTAGACATTTCCATGTTCATACAGTTAGAGGTGTAGATATTTCCATGTTCATACAGATGGCGGTGTAGTTATTTACATGTTCATACAGATGGAGGTGTAGATATTTCCATGTTCATACTCATGGCGGTGTAGATATTTCCATGTCCGTACAGGTGGCGGTGTAGATATTTCCATGTTTACAGATTGCAGTGTAGTTATTTCCTTGTTTATAGAGATAGCAGTGTAGATATTTCCATTGATATACAGATAGCTGTGTAGATATTTGCATGTTCATACAGATAGCGGTGTAGATATTTCCATGTTCGTACAGATAGCGGTGTAAATATTTCCATGTTCATACAGATAGCGGTGTAGATATTTCGAAGTTCATACAGATAACGGTGTAGATATTTCCATGTTCATACAGATAGCGGTTTAGATATTTCCATGTTCATTCAGTTAGCGGTGTAGATATTTCCATGTTAATAGAGATGGCGGTGTAGATATTTACATGTTCGTACAGATGGCGGTGTAGATATTTCCATGTTCATAGAGATGGCGGTGTGGATATTTTCATGTATATAGAGATGGCGGTGTAGATATTTTCATGTTTACACAGATGGCGGTGTAGATATTTCCATGTTTACACAGATAGCGGTGTAGACATTTCCATGTTTACAGAGATAGCGGTGTGGATATTTCCATGTTTATGCAGATAGCGGTGTAGATATTTCCATGTTTATACAGATAGCGATGCAGATATTTCCATGTTTGTACAAATAGCTATGCAGATATTTCCATGTTTATACAGATAGCGGTGTAGATATTTCCATCTTAATACAGACGGCGGTGTAGATATGTCCATGTTCGTACAGATGGTGGTGTAGATATTTCCATATTCATACAGATGGCGGTGTACATATTTCGAAGTTTATAGAGATAGCACTGTAGTTATTTCCATATTTATAGAGAAATCTGTGTAGATATTTCCATGTATATGCAGATAGCTGTGTAGATATTTCCATGTTCATGCAGATAGCGGTGTAGATATTTCCATGTTCATCCAGATGCCAGTGTAGATATATCCATGCTCATACAGATGGCGGTGAAGATATTTCCATGTTCATACAGATGGTGGTGTAGATATTTCCAAGTTCATACACATGGCGGTGAGGATATTTCCATGTTCATACAGATGGCGGTGTAGATATTTCCATGTTCATACAAATGTCGGTGTAGATATTTCCATGTTCATAGAGATGGCGTTGTAGATATTTCCATGTTCATACAGGTAGCGGTGTAGATATTTCCATGTTCATGCAGATAGCGGTGTAGATATTTCCATGTTCATACCAATAGCGGTGTAGATATTTCCATGTCCATACAGTTAGCGTTGTAGATATTTCCATGTTCATACAGATGGCGGTGTAGATATTTCCATGTTCATACAAATGTCGGTGTAGATATTTCCATGTTCATAGAGATGGCGTTGTAGATATTTCCATGTTCATACAGGTAGCGGTGTAGATATTTCCATGTTCATACAGATAGCGGTGTAGTTATTTCCATGTTCATACAGATAGCGGTGTAGATATTTCCATGTTCATACAGGTGGCGGTGTAGATATTTCCATGTTTACAGATAGCAGTGTAGTTATTTCCATGTTTATAGAGATAGCAGTTTAGATATTTCCATTGATATACAGATAGCTGTGTAGATATTTGCATGTTCATACAGATAGCGGTGTAGATATTTCCATGTTCATACAGATAGCGGTGTAGATATTTCCATGTTCATACAAATGGCGGAGTAGATATTTCCATGTTCATAGAGATGGCGGTGTAGATATTTCCATGTTCATACAAATGGCGGTGTAGATATTTCCATGTTCATAGAGATGGCGGTGTAGATATTTCCATATTTATACAGATAGCAGTGTGGTAATTTCCATGTTTATAGAGATAGCAGTGTAGATATTTCCATTGATATACAGATAGCTGTGTAGATATTTGCATGTTCATACAGATAGCGGTGTAGATATTTCCATGTTCATACATATAGCGGTGTAGATATTTCCATCTTCATACAGAGAGCAGTGTAGATATTTCCATGTTCATACAGATAGCAGTGTAGGTATTTCCATGTTCATACTGATAGTGGTGTAGATATTTCCATGTTCATACAGTAAGCGGTGTAGATATTTCCATGTTCATACAGATGGCGGTGTAGATATTTACATGTTCATAGAGATGACGGTGTAGATATTTCCATGTTCATACAGATGTCGGTGTAGATATTTCCATGTTCATACAGATAGCGGTGTAGCTACTTCCATGTTAATTCAGTTAGCGGTGTAGATATTTCCATGTTCATACAGATGGCGTTGCAGATATTTACATGTTCATACACATGGCGGTGTAGATATTTCCATGTTCGTAGGGATGGCAGTGTAGATATTTCCATGTTCTTACAGGTGGCGGTGTAGATATTTCCATGTTTATACAGATAGCAGTGTAGTTATTTCCATGTTTATAGAGATAGCAGTGTAGATATTTCCATTGATATAGAGATAGCTGTGTAGATATTTGCATGTTCATACAGATAGCGGTGTAGATATTTCCATGTTCGTACAGATAGCGGTGTAGATATTTCCATGTTCATACAGAGAGCGGTGTAGATATTTCCATGTTCATACAGATGGCGGTGTAGATATTTCCATGTTCATACAGATAGCGGTGTAGCTATTTCCATGTTCATTCAGATAGCGGTGTAGATATTTCCATGTTCATACAGATGGCGTTGCAGATATTTACATGTTCATACACATGGCGGTGTAGATATTTCCATGTTCGTAGGGATGGCAGTGTAGATATTTCCATGTTCATACAGGTGGCGGTGTAGATATTTCCATGTTTATACAGGTAGCAGTGTAGTTATTTCTATGTTTATAGAGATAGCAGTGTAGATATTTCCATTGATATACAGATAGCTGTTTAGATATTTGCATGTTCATACAGATAGCGGTGTAGATATTTCCATGTTCATACAGATAGCGGTGTAGATATTTCCATGTTCATACAGTTAGCGGTGTAGATATTTCCATGTTCATACAGATGGCGGTGTAGATATTTACATGTTCATACAGATGGCATTATAGATATTTCCATGTTCGTACAGATGGCGGTGTAGATATTTCCATGTTCATAGAGATGGCGGTGTAGGTATTTCCATATTTATGCAGATAGCGGTATAGATATTTCCATGTTTATACAGATGGTGGTGTAGATATTTCCATGTATATAGAGATGGCGGTCTATATATTTCCATGTTTATAGGGATGGCGGTGTAGATATTTTCATGTTTACACAGATGGCGGTGTAGATATTTCCATGTTTACACAGATAGCGGTGTGGATATTTCCATGTTTATACAGATATTTGGGCAGATATTTCCATGTTTATACAGATAGCGGTGTAGATATTTCCATCTTAATACAGATGGCGGTGTAGATATATCCATGTTCGTACTGATGGCGGTGTAGATATTTCCATGTTCATACAGATGGTGGTGTAGATATTTCGAAGTTTATAGAGATAGCGCTGTAGTTATTTCCATATTTACAGAGAAATCTGTGTAAATATTTCCATGCATATTCAGATAGCTGTGTAGATATTTCCATGTTCATGCAGATAGCGGTGTAGATATTTCCATGTTCATCCAGAGGCCGGTGTACATATATCCATGTTCATTCAGATGGCGGTGAAGATATTTCCATGTTCATACAGATGGCGGTGTAGATATTTCCATGTTCATACAAATGGCGGTGTAGATATTTCGAAGTTCATACAGATAACGGTGTAGATATTTCCATGTTCATACAGATAGCGGTGTAGATATTTCCATGTTCATACAGTTAGCAGTGTAGATATTTCCATGTTCATACAGGTGGCGGTGTAGATATTTCAATGTTTACAGATAGCAGTGTAGTAATTTCCATGTTTATAGAGATAGCAGTGTAGATATTTCCATTGATATACAGATAGCTGGGTAGATATTTGCATGTTCCTACACATAGCGGTGTAGATATTTCCATGTTCATACAGATAGCGGTGTAGATATTTCCATGTTCATGCAAATGGCGGTGTAGTTATTTCCATGTTCATAGAGATGGCGGTGTAGATATTTCCATGTTCATACAAATGGCGGTGTAGATATTTCCATGTTCATAGAGATGGCGGTGTAGATATTTCCATATTTATACAGATAGCAGTGTAGTAATTTCCATGTTTATAGAGATAGCAGTGTAGATATTTCCATTGATATACAGATAGCTGTGTAGATATTTGCATGTTCATACAGATAGCGGTGTAGATATTTCCATGTTCATACATATAGCGGTGTAGATATTTCCATCTTCATACAGAGAGCAGTGTAGATATTTCCTTGTTCATACAGATAGCAGTGTAGGTATTTCCATGTTCTTACTGATAGTGGTGTAGATATTTCCATGTTCATACAGTAAGCGGTGTAGATATTTACATGTTCATACAGATGGCGGTGTAGATATTTACATGTTCATAGAGATGACGGTGTAGATATTTCCATGTTCATACAAATGGCGGTGTAGATATTTCCATGTTCATAGAGATGGCGGTGTAGATATTTCCATGTTCATACAAATGGTGGTGTAGATATTTCCACGTTCATAGAGATGGTTGTGTAGATATTTCCATGTTTATACAGATAGCAGTGTAGTTATTTTCATGTTTATAGAGATAGCGGTGTAGATAATTTCAATTTTATACAGATAGCTGGGTAGATATTTGCATGTTCATACAGATAGCAGTGTAGATATTTCCATGTTCATACAGATAGCGGTGTAGATATTTCCATGTTCATACAGGTGGCGGTGTAGATATTTCCATGTTTACAGATAGCAGTGTAGTTATTTCCATGTTTATAGAGATAGCATTGTAGATATTTCCATTGATATACAGATAGCTGTGGAGATATTTGCATGTTCATACAGATAGCGGTGTAGATATTTCCATGTTCATACAGATAGCGGTGTAGATATTTCCATGTTCATACAGATAGCGGTGTAGATATTTCGATGTTCATACAGATAACGGTGTAGATATTTCCATGTTCATACAGATAGCGGTGTAGGTATTTCCATGTTCATACAGTTAGCGGTGTAGATATTTCCATGTTCATACAGATGGCGGTGTTGATATTTACATGTTCATACAGATGGCGGTATAGATAATTCAATGTTCGTACTCATGGCGGCGTAGATATTTCCATGTTCATATAGATGGCGGTGTAGATTTTTCCATGTTTATGCTGATAGCGGTATAGATATTTCCATGTTTATACAGATGGTGCTGTAGATATTTCCATGTTTATAGAGATGGCGGTCTAAATATTTCCATGTTTACAGAGATAGTGGTGTAGTGATTTCGAAGTTTATAGAGAGAGCGTTGTAGATATTTCCATGTTTATACAGATAGCGGTGAAGATATTTCCATGTTTATACAGATAGCTGTGTAGATATTTCCATGTTTATACAGATAGCAGTGTAGATATTTCCATGTTTATAGAGATAGTGGTGTAGATAATTTCAATTTTATACAGAGAGCAGTGTAGATATTTCCAAGTTCATACAGATAGCGGTGTAGATATTTTGACATTTATAGAGATGGCGGTGTAGAAATTTCCATGTTCATACAGATGGCGGTGTAGATATTTCCATGTTTATAGGGAAGGCGGTGTAGATATTTTCATGTTTACACAGATGGCGGTGTAGATATTTCCATTTTTACACAGATAGCGGTTTAGACATTTCCATGTTTACACAGATAGCGGTGTGGATATTTCCATGTTTATGCAGATAGCAGTGTAGATATTTCCATGTTTATAAAGATAGCAGTGTGGATATTTCCATGTTTATACATATAGTTGGGCAGATATTTCCATGTTTATACAGATAGCGGTGTAGATATTTCCATCATAATACAGATGGCGGGGTAGATATGTCCATGTTCATACAGATAGTGGTGTAGATATTTCCATGTTCATACAGATAGCGGTGTAGGTATTTCCATGTTCATAGAGATGGTGGTGTAGATATTTCCATGTTTATACAGATAGCAGTGTAGATATTTCCATGTTTACTGAGATAGCAGTGTAGATATTTCCATTGATATACAGATAGCTGTGTAGATATTTGCATGTTCATACAGATAGCGGTGTGGGTATTTCCATGTTCATACAGATGGCGGTGTAGATATTTCGAAGTTTATAGAGATAGCACTGTAATTATTTCCATACTTATAGGGAAATCTGTGTAGATATTTCCATGTGTATTCAGATAGCTGTGTAGATATTTCCATGTTCATGCAGATAGCGGTGTAGATATTTCCATGTTCATCCAAATGCCGGTGTACATATATCCATGTTCATACAGATGGCGATGAAGATATTTCCAAGTTCATACAGATGGCGTTGTAGATATTTCCATGTTCGTACAAATGCCGGTGTAGGTATTTCACTGTTCATAGCCATGGCGGTGTAGATATTTCCATGTTCATACAAATAGCGGTATAGATATTTCCATGTTCATAGAGATGGCGGTGTAGATATTTCCATGTTTATACAGATAGCAGTGTAGTTATTTCCATGTTTATAGAGATAGCAGTGTAGACATTTCCATTGATATACAGATAGCTGTGTAGATATTTGCATCTTCATACAGATAGTGGTGTGGGTATTTCCATGTTCATACAGATAGCGGTGTAGATATTTCCATGTTCATACAGATAGCGGTTTAGATATTTCCATGTTCATAGAGATAGCGGTGTAGATATTTCCATGTTCATACAGATAACGGTGTTGATATTTCCATGTTCATACAGTTAGCGGTGTAGATATTTCCATATTCATACAGATGGTGGTGTAGATATTTACATGTTCATACAGATGGCGGTGTAGATATTTCCATGTTTGTACGGATGGCAGTGTAGATATTTCCATGTTCGTACAGATGGCGGTGTAGATATTTCCATGTTCATAGAGATGGTGGTGTAGATATTTTCATGCTTAAGCAGATAGCGGTATAGATATTTCCATGTTTATAGAGATGGTGGTGTAGGTATTTCCTTGTTTATAGAGATGGCGGTCCAGATATTTCCGTGTTTATAGAGATAGAGGTGTAGTTATTTCCAAGTTTATAGAGACAGCGTTGTAGATACTTCCATGTTTATACAGATAACAGTGTAGATATTTCCATGTTTATAGAGATAGTGGTGTAGGTAATTTCAATTTTATACAGATAGCAGTGTAGATATTTCCAAGTTCATACAGAGAGCGGTGTAGATATATCCACGTTTATAGAGATGACGGTGTAGATATTTTCATGTTCATACAGATGGCGGTGTAGATATTTCCATGTTCATAGAGATGGCGGTGTAGATATTTCCATGTTTATGCAGATAGCGGTATAGATATTTCCATGTTTATACAGATGGTGGTGTAGATATTTCCATGTTTATAGAGATGGCGGTCTAGATATTTCCATGTTTATACAGATAGCGGTGAAGATATTTCCATGTTTATACAGATAGCGGTGTAGATATTTCCATGTTTATACCGATAGCAGTGTAGATATTTCCATCTTTATAGACATAGTGGTGTAGATAATTTCAATTTTATACTGAGAGTAGTGTAGATAATTCCAAGTTCATACAGATAGCGGTGTAGATATTTCCACGTTTTTAGAGATGGCGGTGTAGATATTTCCATGTTCATACTGATGGCATTGTAGATATTTCCATCTTTATAGAGATGGCGGTGTAGATATTTTCATGTTTACACAGATGGCGGTGTAGATATTTCCATGTTTACAGAGATAGCGGTGTAGACATTTCCATGTTTACACAGATAGCGGTGTGGATATTTCCAAGTTTATGCAGATAGCGGTGTAGATATTTCCATGTTTATACAGATAGCGGTGCGCATATTTCCATGTTTATACAGATAGTTGGGCAGATATTTCCATGTTTATACGGATAGCGGTGTAGATATTTCCATTTTAATACAGATGGCGGTGTAGATATTTCCATGTTCGTACAGATGGCGGTGTAGATATTTCCATGTTCATCCAGATGGTGGTGTAGATATTTCGAAGTTTATAGAGATAGCGCTGTAGTTATTTCCGTATTTATAGAGAAATCTGTGTAGATATTTCCATGCGTATGCAGACAGCTGTGTAGATATTTCCATGTTCATGCAGATAGCGGTGTAGATATTTCCATGTTCATCCAGATGACGGTGTAGATATATCCATGTTCATACAGATGGCGGTGAAGATATTTCCATGTTCATACAGATGACGGTGTAGATATTTCCATGTTCCTACAAATGGCGGTGTAGATATTTCCATATTCATAGAGATGGCGGTGTAGATATTTCCATGTTCATACAAATATCGGTGTAGATATTTCCATGTTCATAGAGATGGCGGTGTAGATATTTCCATGTTTATACAGATAGCAGTGTAGTTGTTTCCATGTTTATAGAGATAGCGGTGTAGATAATTTCAATTTTATACTGATAGCTGGGTAGATATTTGCATGTTAATACAGATAGTGGTGTAGATATTTCCATGTTCATACAGATAGCGGTGTAGATATTTCCATGTTCATACATATAGCGGTGTAGATATTTCCATGTTCATACAGATAGCGGTGTAGATATTTCCATGTTCATACCAATAACGGTGTAGATATTTCCATGT
Source organism: Gorilla gorilla gorilla (assembly GCF_029281585.2). Lineage (NCBI taxonomy): Eukaryota > Metazoa > Chordata > Mammalia > Primates > Hominidae > Gorilla > Gorilla gorilla. Next base: position 3,504,018 of record NC_073227.2, on the reverse strand, counting down.
CCATACAGTCAGCGGTGTAGATATTTCCATGTTCATACAGATGGCGGTGTAGATATTTCCATGTTCGTACAGATAGTGGTGTAGATATTTCCATGTTCATACAGATAGCGGTGTAGATATTTCCATGTTGATACAGATAACGGTGTAGATATTTCCATGTTCATACACATCGCGATGTAGATATTTCCATGTGCATACAGTTAGCGGTGTAGATATTTCCATGTTCATACAGATGGCGGTGTAGATATTTCCACGTTCATACAGATGGCGGTGTAGATATTTCCATGTTCGTACAGATGGCGGTGTAGATATTTCCATGTTCATAGAGATGGCGGTGTAGATATTTCCATGTTTATTCAGATAGCGGTATAGATATTTCCATGTTTATACAGATGGTGGTGTAGGTATTTCCATGTTTATAGAGATGGCGGTCTAGATATTTGCATGTTTAAAGAGCTAGTGATGTAGCTATTGCCAAGTTTATAGAGACAGCGTTGCAGATATTTCCATGTTTATACAGATAGCGGTGAAGATATTTCCATGTTTATACAGATAGCGGTGTAGATATTTCCAATTTTATACAGATAACAGTGTAGATATTTCCATGATTTTAGAGATAGTGGTGTAGATAATTTCAATTTTATACAGATAGCAGTGTAGATATTTCCAAGTTCATACAGATAGCGGTGTAGATATTTCCACGTTTATAGAGATGGCGGTGCAGATATTTCCATGTTCATACAGACGGCGGTGTAGATATTTCCATGTTTGCACAGATGGCGGTGTAGATATTTCCGTGTTTACACAGATCGCGGTGAATACATTTCCCTGTTTACGCCGATAGCGGTTTGGATATTTCCATGTTTATTCAGATAGCGGTGTAGATATTTCCATGTTTATAGAGATAGCAGTGCGGATATTTCCATGTTTATACAGATAGTTGGGCAGATATTTCAATGTTTATACAGATAGCGGTGTAGATATTTTCATCTTAATACAGATGGCGGTGTAGATATGTCCATGTTAGTACAGATGGCGGTGTAGATATTTCCATGTTCATACAGATGGCGGTGTAGATATTTCGAAGTTTATAGAGATAGCACTGTAGTTATTTCCATATTGATAGAGAAATCTGTGTAGATATTTCCATGTATATGCAGATAGCCGTGTAGATACTTCCATGTTCATGCAGATAGCGGTGTAGATATTTCCATGTTCATCCAGATGCCGGTGTAGATATATCCATGCTCATAGAGACGGCGGTGAAGATATTTCCATGTTCATACAGATGGCGGTGTAGATATTTCCATGTTCATTCAAATGGCGGTGTAGATATTTCCATGTTCAGAGATGGCGGTGTAGATATTTCCATGTTCATACAAATGGCGTTGTAGATATTTCCATGTTCATAGAGATGGCGGTGTAGATATTTCCATGTTTATAGAGATAGCAGTGTAGATATTTCCATTGATATACAGATAGCTGTGTAGATATTTGCATGTTCATACAGATAGCGGTGTAGATATTTCCATGTTCAGAGGGCGGTGTAGATATTTCCATGTTCATACAGATAGCGGTGTAGATATTTCCATGTTCATACAGATAGCGGTGTAGATATTTCCATGTTCATACAGATAACGGTGTAAATATTTCCATGTTCATACAGATGGCGGTGTAGATATTTAAATGTTCATGCAGATGGCGTTGTAGATATTTCCATGGTCATACAGATGGCGGTGTAGATATTTCCATGTTCATAGAGATGGCGGTGTAGATATTTCCATGTTGATGCAGATAGCGGTATTGATATTTCCATGTTTATACAGATGGTGGTGTGGATATTTCCATGTTTATAGAGATGGCGGTCTAGATATTTCCATGTTTATAGAGATAGTGGTGTAGTTATTTCCACGCTTATAGAGACAGCGTTGTAGATATTTCCATGTTTATACAGATAGCGGTAAAGGTATTTCCATTTTTTTACAGATAGCGGTGTAGATATTTCCATGTTTATACAGATAGCAGTGTAGATATTTCCATGTTTATAGAGATAGCGGTGAAGATAATTTGAATTTTATACCGAGAGCAGTGTAGATATTTCCAAGTTCATACAGATAGCGGTGTAGATATTTCCTCGTTTATAGAGATGGCGGTGTAGATATTTCCATGTTCATACTGATGGCGGTGTAGATATTTCCATGTTTATAGAGATGTCGTTGTAGATATTTTCATGTTTACTCAGATGGCGGTGTAGATATTTCCATCTTTACACAGATAGCGGTGTAGACATTTCCATGTTTGCACAGATAGCGGTGTGGATATTTCCATGTTTATGCAGATAGCGGTGTAGATATTTCCATGTTTATACAGATAGCGGTGCGGATATTTCCATGTTTATACAGATAGTTGGGCAGATATTTCCATGTTTATACAGATAGCGGTGTAGATTTTTCCATCTTAATACAGACGGGGGTGTAGATATGTCCATGTTCGTACAGATGGCGGTGTAGATATTTCCATGTTCATACAGATGGCGGTGTAGATATTTTGAAGTTTATAGAGATAGCGCTGTAGTTATTTCCATATTTATAGATTAATCTGTGTAGATATTTCCATGTACATGCAGATAGCGGTGTAGATATTTCCATGTTCATCCAGATGCCGGTGTATATATATCCATGTTCATACAGATGTCGGTGAAGATATATCCAAGTTCATACAGATGGCGGTGTAGATATTTCCATGTTCATACAAATAGCGGTGTAGATATGTCCATGTTCATAGAGATGGCAGTGTAGATATTTCCATTTTCATACAAATGGCGGTGTTGATATTTCCATGTTCATAGAGATGGCGGTGTAGATATTTCCATGTTTATACAGATAGCAGTGTAGTTATTTCCATGTTTATAGAGATAGTGGTGTGGATAATTTCAATTTTATACAGATAGCTGTGTAGATATTTGCATGTTCATACAGATAGCGGTGTAGATATTTCCATATTCATACTGATAGCGGTGTAGATATTTCCATGTTCATACAGATAGCGGTGTAGGTATTTCCATGTTCGTGCAGATAGCGGTGTAGATATTTCCATGTTCATACCAATAGCGGTGTAGATATTTCCATGTCCATACAGTTAGTGATGTAGATATTTCCATGTTCATACAGATAGCGGTGTAGATATTTACATGTTCATACAGATGGTGGTGTAGATATTTCCATGTTCGTACGGATGGCAGTGTAGATATTTCCATGCTCATACAAATGGCGGTGTAGATATTTCCATGTTCATAGAGATGGCGGTGTAGATATGTCCATGTTCATACAAATGGCGGTGTAGATATTTCCAAGTTTATACAGATAGCAGTGTAGTTATTTCCATGTTTATAGAGATAGCAGTGTAGATATTTCCATTGATATACAGATAGCTGTGTAGATATTTGCATGTTCATACAGAAAGCGGTGAAGATATTTAAATGTTCATACAGATAGCGGTGTAGATATTTCCATGTTCATACAGATAGCGGTGTAGTTATTTCCATGTTCATACAGATAGCGCTGTAGTTATTTCCATGTTCATACAGTTAGCGGTGTAGATATTTCCATGTTCATACAGATGGCGGTGTAGATATTTCCATGTTCGTACAGATGGCGGTGTAGATATTTCCATGTTCATAGAGATGGCGGCGTAGATATTTCCTTGTATATGCAGATAGCGGTATAGATATTTCCATGTTTATACAGAGGGTGGTGTAGATATTTCCATGTTCATGCAGAGGGCAGTGTAGATATTTCCATCTTCATACAGATAGCGGTGTAGATATTTACATGTTCATACAGATAGCGGTGTAGATATTTCCATGTTCATACAGGTAGCGGTGAAGATATTTCCATGTTCATACAGTTAGCGGTGTAGATATTTCCATGTTCATACAGATGGCGGTGTAGATATTTACATGCTCATACAGATGTCGGTGTAGATATTTCCATGTTCATGCGGAAGGCAGTGTAGATATTTCCATGTTCATACATGTGGCGGTGAAGATATTTCCATGTTTATACAGATAGCAGTGTAGTTATTTCCATGTTTATAGAGATAGCAGTGTAGATATTTCCATTGATATACAGATAGCTGTGTAGATATTCGCATGTTCATACAGATAGCGGTGTACATATTTCCATGTTCGTACAGATAGCAGTGTAGATATTTCCATGTTCATACAGATAGCGGTGTAGATATTTCCATGTTCATACAGAAAACGGTGTAGATATTTCCATGTTCATACAGATAACGGTGTACATATTTCCATGCTCATACAGTTAGCGGTGTAGATATTTCCATGTTCATAGAGATGGCGGTGTAGATATTTCCATGTTTGTGCAGATAGCGGTATAGATATTTCCATGTTTATACAGATGGTGGTGTAGATATTTCCATGTTTATAGAGATGTCGATCTAGATATTTCCATGTTTACAGAGATAGCGGTGTAGTTATTTCAAAGTTTATAGAGACAGCGTTGTAGATATTTCCATGTTTATACAGATAGCGGTGAAGAAATTTCCATGTTTATACAGATAGCGGTGTAGATATTTCCATGTTTATACAGATAGCAGTGTAGATATTTCCATGTTTATAGAGGTAGTGGTGTAGATAATTTCAATTTTATACAGAGGGCAGTGTAGATATTTCCAAGTTCATACAGATAGCGATGTAGATATTTCCACGTTTATAGAGATGGCGGTGTGGATATTTCCATGTTCATACAGATGGCGGTGTAGATATTTCCATGTTTATAGGGATGGCAGTGTAGATATTTTCATGTTTACACAGATGGCGGTGTAGATATTTCCATGTTTACACAGATAGCGGTGTAGACATTTCCATGTTTACATAGATGGTGGTGTGCATATTTCCATGTTTATGTAGATAGCAGTGTAGATATTTCCATGTTTATACACATAGCGGTGCGGATATTTCCATGTTTATACAGATAGTTGGGCAGATATTTCCATGTTAATACAGATAGCGGTGTAGATATATCCATCTTAATACAGATGGCGGTGTAGATATGTCCATGTTCGTACAGATGGCGGAGTAGATATTTCCATGTTCATACAGATGGCGGTGTAGATATTTCGAAGTTTATAGAGATAGCACTGTAGGTATTTCCGTACTTATAGAGAGATCTGTGTAGATATTTCCATGTATATTCACATAGCTGTGTAGATATTTCCATGTTCATGCAGATAGCGGTGTAGATATTTCCATGTTCATCCAGATGCCGATGTACATATATCCATGTTCATACAGATGGCGATGAAGATATTTCCAAGTTCATACAGATAGCGTTGTAGATATTTCCATGTTCATACAAATGAAGGTGTAGATATTTCGCTGTTCCTAGAGATGGCGGTGTAGATATTTCTATGTTCATACAAATAGCGGTATAGATATTTCCATACTCATAGAGATGGCGGTGTAGATATTTCCATGTTTATACAGATAGCAGTGTAGTTACTTCCATATTTATAGAGATAGCAGTGTACATATTTCCATGGATATACAGATAGCTGTGTAGATATTTGCATGTTCATACAGATAGCGGTGTGGATATTTCTATGCTAATACAGATAGCGGTGTAGATATTTCCATGTTCATACAGATAGCGGTGTAGACATTTCCATGTTCATACAGATAGCGGTGTAGATATATCCATGTTCATACAGATAGCGGTGTAGATATTTCCATGTTCATACAGTTAGCGGTGTAGATATTTCCATGTTCATACAGATGGTGGTGTAGATATTTACATGTTCATACAGATGGCGGTGTAGATATTTCCATGTTCGTACGGATGGCAGTGTAGATATTTCCATGTTCGTACAGATTGCGGTGTAGATAATTCCATGTTCATAGAGATGGCGTTGTAGATATTTCCATGCTTATGCAGATAGCGGTATAGATATTTCCATGTTTATAGAGATGGTGGTGTAGGTATTTCCTTGTTTATAGAGATTGCGGTCAAGATATTTCCATGTATATAGAGATAGAGGTGTAGTTATTTCCAAGTTTATAGAGAGAGCGTTGTAGATATTTCCATGTTTATACAGAGAGCGGTGAAGATATTTCCGTGTTTATACAGATAGCTGTGTAGATATTTCCATGTTTATACAGATAACAGTGTAGATATTTCCATGTTTATAGAGATAGTGGTGTAGATAATTTCAATTTTATACAGATAGCAGTGTAGATATTTCCAAGTTCATACAGAGAGCGGTGTAGATATTTCTACGTTTATAGAGATGGCGGTGTAGATATTTCCATGTTCATACAGATGGCGGTGTAGATATTTCCATGTTTATAGAGATGGTGGTGTAGATATTTTCATGTTTACACAGATGGCGGTGTAGATATTTCCATGTTTACACAGATAGCGGTGTAGACATTTCCATGTTTACACAGATAGCGGTGTGGATATTTCCATGTTTATGCAGATAGCGGTGTAGATATTTCCATGTTCATACAGATAGCGGTGGGATATTTCCATGTTTATACAGATGGGCAGATATTTCCATGTTTATACAGATAGTGGTGTAGATATTTCCATGTTCATACAGAGAGCGGTGTAGATATTTCCATGTTCATACAGATAGCAGTGTAGATATTTCCATGTTCATGCTGATAGCGGTGTAGATATTTCCATGTTCATACCAATAGCAGTGTAGATATTTCCATGTCCATACACTTAGCGGTGTATATATTTCCATGTTCATACAGATGGCGGTGTAGATATTTACATGTTCATACAGATGGTGGTGTAGATATTTCCATGTTCGTACGGATTGCAGTGTAGATATTTCCATGTTCATACACGTGGCGGTGAAGGTATTTCCATGTTTATACAGATAGCAGTGTAGTTATTTCCATGTTTATAGAGATAGCAGTGTAGATATTCCCATGGATATACAGATAGCTGTGTAGATATTTGCATGTTCATACAGATAGCGGTGTAGGTATTTCCATGTTCGTACAGATAGCGGTGTAGATATTTCCATGTTCATACAGCTAGCGTTGTAGATATTTCCATGTTCATACAGATAACGGTGTAGATATTTCCTTGTTCATACAGATAGCAGTGTAGATATTTCCATGTTCATACAGTTAGCGGTGTAGATATTTCCATGTTCTTACAGATGGCGGTGTAGATATTTACATGTTCATACAGATGGCGGTGTAGATATTTCCATGTTCGTACAGATGGCGGTGTAGATATTTCCATGTTCATAGAGATGGCGGTGCAGATATTTCCATATTTATGCAGTTAGCGGTATAGATATTTCCATGTTTATACAGATGGTGTTGTAGATATTTCCATATTTATAGAGATGGCGGTCTAGATATTTCCATGTTTGTAGAGATAGTGGTGTAGTTATTTCCAAGTTTATAGAGACAGCGTTGTAGATATTTCCATGTTTATACAGATAGCGGTGAAGATATTTCCATGTTTATACAGATAGCGGTGTAGATATTTCCATGTTTATACAGATAGCAGTGTAGATATTTCCATGTTTATAGAGATAGTGGTGTAGATAATTCCAATTTTGTACAGATAGCATTGTAGATATTTCCAAATTCATACAGATACCGGTGTAGATATTTCCACGTTTATAGAGATGGCGGTGTAGATATTTCTATGTGCATACAGATAGCGGGGTAGATATATCCATGTTCATACAGATAGCGGTGTAGATACTTACATGTCCGTACAGTTAGCGGTGTAGATATTTCCATGTTCATACAGATGGCGGTGTAGATATTTCCATGTTCATACAGATGGCGGTGTAGATATTTCCATGTTCGTACGGATGGCTTTGTAGATATTTCCATGTTTGTACAGATGGCGGTGTAGATGTTTCCATGTTCATAGTGATGGCGGTGTAGATATTCCCATGTTGATGCAGATAGCGGTATAGTTATTTCCATGTTTATACAGATGGCGGTGTAGATATTTCCATGTTTATAGAGATGGCGGTCTAGATATTTCCATGTTTATACAGATAGCGGTGAAGATATTTCCATGTTTATACAGATAGCGTTGTAGATATTTCCATGTTTATACAGATAGCAGTGTAGATATTTCCATGTTTATAGGGATAGCGGTGTAGATAACTTCAATTTTATACCGAGAGCAGTGTAGATATTTCCAAGTTCATACAGATAGCGGTGTAGATATTTCCACGTTTATAGAGATGGCGGTGTAGATAGTTCCATGTTCATACTGATGGCGGTGTAGATATTTCCATGTTTATAGAGATGGCGGTGTAGATATTTTCATGTTTACACAGATGGCGGTGTAGATATTTCCATCTTTACACAGATAGCGGTGTAGACATTTCCATGTTTGCACAGATAGCGGTGTGGATATTTCCATGTTCATACAGATAGCGGTGTAGATATTTCCATGTTCATACAGATGGCGGTGTAGATATTTCCATGTTCATTCCAATAGCGGTGTAGAAACTTCCATGTTCATACAGATAGCGGTGTAGATATTTCCAAGTTCATACAGATGGCGGTGTAGATATTTCCATGTTTGTACAGAAGGCGGTGTAGCTATTTCCATGTTCATAGAGATGGCGTTGTAGATATTTCCATGTTTATGCAGATGGCGGTATAGATATTTCCATGTTTATACAGATGGTGGTGTAGATATTTCCATGTTTATAGAGATGGCGGTCTAGATATTTCCATGTTTACAGAGATAGTGGTGTAGTTATTTCCAAGTTTAGAGAGACAACGTTGTAGATATTTCCATTTTTTACAGATAGCGGTGAAGATATTTCCATGTTTATTCAGATAGCGGTGTAGATATTTCCATGTTTATACAGATAGCAGTGTAGATATTTCCATGTTTATAGAGATAGTGGTGTAGATAATTTCAAATTTATTCCGAGAGCAGTGTAGATATTTCCAAGTTCATACAGATAGCGGTGTAGATATTTCCACGTTTATAGAGATGGCGGTGTAGATATTTCCATGTTCATACAGATAGCGGTGTAGATATTTCCATTTTCATACAGATAACGGTGTAGATATTTCCATGTTCATAGAGATGGCGGTGTAGATATTTCCATGTTCATACAGGTGGCGGTGTATATATTTCCATGTTCATACAGATAGCAGTGTAGTTATTTCCATGTTCATACAGTTAGCGGTGTAGATATTTCCATGTTCATACAGATGGCGGTGTAGATATTTACATGTACATACAGATGGTGGTTTAGATATTTCCATGTTCATACAGATAGCGGTGTAGCTATTTCCATGTTCATACAGTTAGTAGTGTAGATATTTCCATGTTCATACAGATGGCGGTGTAGATATTTACATGTTCATACAGATGGCGGTGTAGAGATTTCCATGTTCGTACGGATGGCAGTGTAGATATTTCCATGTTCATACAGTTGGCGGTGTATATATTTCCATGTTTATACAGATAGCAGTGTAGTTATTTCCATGTTTATAGAGATAGCAGTGTAGATATTTCCATTGATATAGAGATAGCTGTGTAGATATTTCCATGTTCATACAGATAGCGGTGTAGATATTTCCGTGTTCATACAGATAGCGATGTAGATATTTCCATGTTCGTACAGATAGTGGTGTAGATATTTCCATTTTCATACAGATAGCGGTGTAGCTATTTCCCTTTTCATACAGTTAGCGGTGTAGATATTTCCAGGTTCATACAGATGGCAGTGTAGATATTTCCATTTTCATAGAGATGGCGGTGTAGATATTTCCATGTTCGTACAGATAGCAGTGTAGATATTTCCATGTTCATACAGGTGGCGGTGTTGATATTTCCATTTTTATACAGATAGCAGTGTAGTTATTTCCATGTTTATAGAGATAGCAGTGTAGATATTTCCATTGATATACAGATAGCTGTGTAGATATTTGCATGTTCATACAGATAGCGGTGTAGATATTTCCATGTTCATACAGATAGCGGTGTAGGTATTTCCATGTTCATACAGATAGCGGTGTAGATATTTCCATGTTCATACAGATAGCGGTGTAGATATTTCTTTGTTCATACAGAAAGCAGTGTAGCTATTTCCATGTTTATACAGTTAGTGGTGTAGATATTTCCATGTTCATACAGATGGCGGTGTAGATATCTACATGTTCATACAGATGGCGGTGTAGACATTTCCATGTTCGTACGGATGGCAGTGTAGATATTTCCATGTTCATACAGTTGGCGGTGTATATATTTCCATGTTTATACAGATAGCAGTGTAGTTATTTCCATGTTTATAGAGATAGCAGTGTAGATATTTCCATTGATATAGAGATACCTGTGTAGATATTTCCATGTTCATACAGATAGCGGTGTAGATATTTCCATGTTCATACAGATAGCGGTGTAGATATTTCCATGTTCATACAGATAGCGGTGTAGATATTTCCATGTTCATACAGATAGCGGTGTAGGTATTTCCAAGTTCATAGAGATGGTGGTGTAGATATTTCCATGTTTATACAGATAGCAGTGTAGATATTTCCACGTTTATAGAGATTGCAGTGTAGATATTACCATTGATATACAGATAGCTGTGTAGATATTTGCATGTTCATACACATAGCGGTGTAGATATTTCCATGTTCATACATATTGCGGTGTAGATATTTGCATCTTCGTACAGATAGTGGTGTAGATATTTCCATTTTCATACAGATAGCGGTGTAGCTATTTCCCTTTTCATACAGTTAGCGGTTTAGATATTTCCAGGTTCATACAGATGGCAGTGTAGATATTTCCATGTTCATACAGATGGCGGTGTAGATATCTACATGTTCATACAGATGGCGGTGTAGAGATTTCCATGTTCGTACGGATGGCAGTGTAGATATTTCCATGTTCATACAGATTGCGGTGTAGATATTTCCATGTTCGTACAGAGAGCGGTGTAGATATTTCCATGTTCAAACAGATAGCGGTGTAGATATTTCCATGTTCATACAGATAGCGGTGTAGATATTTCCATGTTCATACAGATAGCGGTGTAGATATTTCTATGTTCATACATTTAGCGGTGTAGGTATTTCCATGTTCATACAGATAGCAGTGCAGATATTTCAATGCTCATACCAATAGCGGTGTAGATATTTCCATGTTCATACAGTTAGCGGTGTAGATATTTCCATGTTCTTACAGATGGCGGTGTAGATATTTACATGTTCATACAGATGGCGGTTTAGATATTTCCATGTTCATACAGATAGCGGTGTAGCTATTTCCATGTTCATACAGTTAGTGGTGTAGATATTTCCATGTTCATACAGATGGCGGTGTAGATATTTACATGTTCATACAGATGGCGGTGTAGAGATTTCCATGTTCGTACGGATGGCAGTGTAGATATTTCCATGTTCATACAGTTGGCGGTGTATATATTTCCTTGTTTATACAGATAGCAGTGTAGTTATTTCCATGTTTATAGAGATAGCAGTGTAGATATTTCCATTGATATTGAGATAGGTGTGTAGATATTTCCATGTTCATACAGATAGCGGAGTAGATATTTCCATGTTCATACAGATAACGGTGTATATATTTCCATGTTCATACAGATAGCGGTGTAGATATTTCCATGTTCATACAGATAGCGGTGTAGGTATTTCCATGTTCATAGAGATGGTGGTGTAGATATTTCCATGTTTATACAGATAGCAGTGTAGATATTTCCATGTTTATAGAGATAGCAGTGTAGATATTTCCATTGATATACAGATAGCTGTGTAGATATTTGCATGTTCATACACATAGCGGTGTAGATATTTCCGTGTTCATACAGATAGCTGTGTAGATATTTCCATGTTCATACAGATAGCGGTGTAGATATTTCCATGTTCATACAGATAGCGCTGTAGATATTTCTTTGTTCATACAGATAGCAGTGTAGCTATTTCCATGTTCATACATTTAGTGGTGTAGATATTTCCATGTTCATACAGATGGCGGTGTAGATATCTACATGTTCATACAGATGGCGGTGTAGAGATTTCCATGTTCGTACGCATGGCAGTGTAGATATTTCCATGTTCATACAGTTGGCGGTGTATATATTTCCATGTTTATACAGATAGCAGTGTAGTTATTTCCATGTTTATAGAGATAGCATTGTAGATATTTCCATTGATATAGACATAGCTGTGTAGATATTTCCATGTTCATACAGATGTCGGTGTAGATATTTCCATGTTCATACAGTTAGCGGTGTAGATATTTCCATGTTCATACAGAGGGTGGTGTAGATATTTACATGTTCATACAGATGGCGGTGTAGATATTTCCATATTTATGCAGTTAGCGGTATAGATATTTCCATGTTTATACAGATGGTGTTGTAGATATTTCCATATTTATAGAGATGGCGGTCTAGATATTTCAATGTTTATAGAGATAGTGGTGTAGTTATTTCCAAGTTTATAGAGACAGCGTTGTAGATATTTCCATGTTTATACAGATAGTGGTGAAGATATTTCCATGTTTATACAGATAGCGGTGTAGATATTTCCATGTTTATACAGATAGCAGTGTAGATATTTCCATGTTTATAGAGATAGTGGTGTAGATAATTCCAATTTTGTACAGATAGCATTGTAGATATTTCCAAATTCATACAGATACCGGTGTAGATATTTCCACGTTTATAGAGATGGCGGTGTAGATATTTCTATGTGCATACAGATAGCTGGGTAGATATTTCCATGTTCATACAGATAGCGGTGTAGATACTTACATGTCCGTACAGTTAGCGGTGTAGATATTTCCATGTTCATACAGATGGCGGTGTAGATATTTCCATGTTCATACAGATGGCGGTGTAGATATTTCCATGTTCGTACGGATGGCTGTGTAGATATTTCCATGTTCGTACAGATGGCGGTGTAGATGTTTCCATGTTCATAGAGATGGCGGTGTAGATATTTCCATGTTGTTGCAGATAGCGGTATAGTTATTTCCATGTTTATACAGATGGCGGTGTAGATATTTCCATGTTTATAGAGATGGCGGTCTAGATATTTCCATGTTTATACAGATAGCGGTGAAGATATTTCCATGTTTATACAGATAGCGTTGTAGATATTTCCATGTTTATACAGATAGCAGTGTAGATATTTCAATGTTTATAGGGATAGCGGTGTAGATAATTTCAATTTTATACCGAGAGCAGTGTAGATATTTCCAAGTTCATACAGATAGCGGTGTAGATATTTCCACGTTTATAGAGATGGCGGTGTAGATAGTTCCATGTTCATACTGATGGCGGTGTAGATATTTCCATGTTCATACAGATGGCGGTGTAGATATATCCATGTTCATTCCAATAGCGGTGTAGATACTTCCATGTTCATACAGTTAGCGGTGTAGATATTTCCATGTTCATACAGATAACGGTGTCGATATTTCCATGTTCATACAGATAGCGGTGTAGATATTTCCATGTTTATACAGATAGTGGTGGAGATATTTCCATGTTTATACAGATAGCGGTGTAGATATTTCCATCTTATTACAGATGGCGGTGTAGATATGTCCATGTTCATACAGAAGCGGTGTAGATATTTCCATGTTCATACAGATGGCGGTGTAGATATTTTGAAGTTTATAGAGATAGCGCTGTAGTTATTTCCATACTTATAGAGAAATCTGTGTAGATATTTCCATGTATATGCAGATAGCTGTGTAGATATTTACATGTTCATACAGATGGCGGTGTAGATATTTCCATGTTCGTACAAATGGCGGTGTAGATATTTCCATGTTCATACAAATGGCGGTGTAGATATTTCCATGTTCATAGAGATGGCGGTGTAGATATTTCCAGGTTCATACAAATGGCGGTGTAGATATTTCCATGTTCATAGAGATGGCGGTGTAGATATTTCCATATTTATACAGATAGCAGTTTAGTTATTTCCATGTTTATAGAGATAGCAGTGTGGAAATTTCCATTGATTTACAGATAGCTGTGTAGATATTTGCATTTTCACACAGATAGCGGTGTAGATATTTCCATGTTCATTCCGATAGCGGTGTAGATATTTCAATGTTCATACAGTTAGCGGTGTAGATATTTGCATGTTCATACAGATGGCGGTGGAGATATTTCCATGTTCATACGGGTGGCATTGTAGATATTTCCATGTTCATACAGGTGTTGGTGTAGATATTTCCATGTTTATACAGATAGCAGTGTAGTTATTTCCAAGTTTGTAGAGATAGCAGTGTAGATATTTCCATTGATATACAGATAGCTGTGTAGATATGTGCATGTTCATACACATAGCGGTGTAGATATTTCCATGTTCATACAGATGGCGGTGTAGATATTTACATGTTCATACAGATGGCGGTGTAGATATTTCCATGTTCATTAGGATGGCAGTGTAGATATTTCCATGTTCATACAGGTGGCGGTGTAGATATTTCCATGTTTATACAGATAGCAGTGTAGGTATTTCCATGTTTATAGAGATAGCAGTGTTGATATTTCCATTGATATACAGATATCTGTGTAGATATTTGCATGTTCATACAGATAGCGGTGTAGATATTTCCATGTTCGTACAGATAGCGGTGTAGATATTTCCATGTTCATCCAGATGCCGGTGTAGATATATCCATGTTCATACAGATGGCGGTGAAGATATTTCCATGTTCATACAGATGGCGGTGTTGATATTCCCATGTTCATAGAGATGGCGGTGTAGCTATTTCCATGTTTATACAGATAGCGTTGTAGATATTTCCATGTTCATACAGATAGCGGTGTAGATATTTCCATGTTCATACACATGGTGGTGTAGATATTTCCATGTTCATACAGATAGCGGTGTAGATATTTCCATCTTCATACAGATAGCGGTGTAGATGTTTCCATGTTCATACAGTTAGCGGTGTAGATATTTCCATGTTCATACAGATGGCGGTGTAGATATTTAAATGTTCATACAGATGGCGGTGTAGATATTTCCATGTTCATACAGATAGCGGTGTAGATATTTCCATGTTCATACATTTAGCGGTGTAGATATTTCCATGTTCATACAGATAGCAGTGTAGATATTTCCATGCTCATACCAATAGCGGTGTAGATATTTCCATGTTCATACAGTTAGCTGTGTAGATATTTCCATGTTCATACAGATGGCGATGTAGATATTTACATGTTCATACAGATGGTGGTGTAGATATTTCCATGTTCGTACAGATGGCGGTGTAGATATTTCCATGTTCATAGAGATGGCGGTGTAGATATTTCCATGTTTATGCAGATAGTGGTATAGATATTTCCATGTTTATACAGATGGTGGTGTAGATATTTCCATGTTTATAGAGATGGCGGTCTAGATATTTCCATGTTTACAGAGATAGTGGTGTAGATATTTCCAAGTTTCTAGAGACAGCTTTGTAGATATTTCCATGTTTATACATATAGTGGTGAAGATATTTCCATGCTTATACAGATAGCGGTGTAGATATTTCCATGTTTCTACAGATAGCAGTGTAGATATTTCCATGTTTATAGAGATAGTGGTGTAGATAATTTCAATTTTATACCGAGAGCAGTGTCGATATTTCCAAGTTCATACAGATAGCGGTGTAGATATTTCCACGTTTATAGAGATGGCGGTGTAGATATTTCCATGTTCATACAGATGGCGGTGTAGATATTTCCATGTTCATAGAGATGGCAGTGTAGATATTTCCATGTTCATACAAAAGGCGGTGTAGATATTTCCATGTTCATAGAGATGGCGCTGTAGATATTTCCATGTTTATACAGATAGCAGTGTAGTTATTTCCATGTTTATAGAGATAGCATTGTAGATATTTTCATTGATATACAGATAGCTGTGAAGATATTTGCATGTTCACACAGATAGCGGTGTAGATATTTCCATGTTCATACAGAGAGCGGTGTAGATATTTCCATGTTCATACAGATAGCGGTGTAGATATTTCCATGTTCATACAGATAGCGGTGTAGATATTTCTTTGTTCATACAGATAGCGGTGTAGATATTTCCTTGTTCACACATTTAGCGGTGTAGATAGTTCCATGTTCATACAGATGGCGGTGTAGATATTTACATATTCATACAGATGGCAGTGTAGATACTTCCATGTTCGTACAGATGGCGGTGTAGATATTTCCATGTTCATAAAGATGGCGGTGTAGATATTTCCATGTTTATGCAGATAGCGGTATAGATATTTCCATGTTTATACAGATGGTGGTGTAGATATTTCCATGTTTATAGAGATGGCGGTCTAGATATTTCCATGTTTACAGAGATAGTGGTGTAGATATTTCCAACTTTATAAAAACAGTGTTGTAGATATTTCCATGTTTATACAGATAGCGGTGAAGATATTTCCATGTTTATACAGATAGCGGTGTAGATATTTCCATGTTTATACAGATAGAAGTGTAGATATTTCCATGTTTATAGAGATAGTGGTGTAGAAAATTTCAATTTTATACCGAGAGCAGTGTGGATATTTCCAAGTTCATACAGATAATGGTGTTGATATTTCCACTTTTAAAGAGATGGCGGTGTATATATTTCCATGTTCATACAGATGGCGGTGTAGATATTTCCATGTTCATACAAATGGCGGTGTAGATATTTCCATGTTCATAGAGATGGCGGTGTAGATATTTCCATGTTCATGCAAATGGCGGTGTAGATATTTCCATGTTCATAGAGATTGCGGTGTAGATATTTCCATGTTTATACAGATAGCAGTGTAGTTATTTCCATGTTTATAGAGATAGCAGTGTAGATATTTTCATTGATATTCAGATAGCTGTGTAGATATTTGCATGTTCATACAGATAGCGGTGTAGATATTTCCAAGTTCATACAGTTAGCGGTGTAGATATTTCCATGTTCATACAGATGGCGGTGAAGATATTTACATGTTCATACAGATGGCGGTGTAGATATTTCCATGTTTGTACAGATGGCAGTGTAGATATTTCCATGTTCATACAGGTGGCGGTGTATATATTTCCATGTTTATACAGATAGCAGTGTAGTTATTTCCATGTTTATAGAGATAGCAGTGTAGATATTTCCAATGATATACAGATAGCTGTGTAGATATTTCCATGTTCATACAGATAGTCGTGTAGATATTTCTATGTTCATACAGATAACGGTGTAGATATTTCCATGTTCATACAGATAGCGGTGTAGATATTTCCATGTTCATACAGTTAGCGGTGTAGATATTTCCATGTTCATACAGTTAGCGGTGTAGATATTTCCATGTTCATACAGATGGCGGTGTAGATATTTACATGTTCATACAGATGGCGGTATAGATAATTCCATGTTCGTACAGATGGCGGCGTAGATATTTCCATGTTCATATAGATGGCGGTGTAGATATTTCCATGTTTATGCATATAGCGGTATAGATATTTCCATGTTTATACAGATGGTGCTGTAGATATTTCCATGTTTATAGAGATGGCGGTCTAAATATTTACATGTTTACAGAGATAGTGGAGTAGTTAATTCGAACTTTATAGAGACAGCGTTGTAGATATTTCCATGTTTATACAGATAGCGGTGAAGATATTTCCATGTTTATACAGATAGCTGTGTAGATATTTCCATGTTTATACAGACAGCAGTGTAGATATTTCCATGTTTATTGAGATAGTGGTGTAGATAATTTCAATTTTATACAGAGAGCAGTGCAGATATTTCCAATTTCATACAGATAGCGGTGTAGATATTTCCACATTTATAGAGATGGCGGTGTAGATATTTCCATGTTCATACAAATGGCGGTGTAGCTATTTCCATGTTTATAGGGAAGGCGGTGTAGATATTTTCATGTTTACACAGATGGCGGTGTAGATATTTCCATGTTTACACAGATAGCGGTTTAGACATTTCCATGTTTACACAGATAGCGGTGTGGATATTTCCATGTTTATGCAGATAGCAGTGTAGATATTTCCATGTTTATAAAGATAGCAGTGCGGATATTTCCATGTTTATACATATTGTTCGGCAGATATTTCCATGTTTATACAGATAGCGGTGTAGATATTTCCATGTTTATACAGATAGCAGTGTAGATATTTCCATCTTTACAGAGAGTGGTGTAGATAATTTCAATTTTATACCGAGAGCAATGTAGATATTTCCAAGTTCATACAGATAGCGGTGTAGATATTTCCACGTTTATAGAGATGGCGGTGCAGATATTTCCATGTTCATACAGATGGCGGTGTAGATATTTCCATGTTCGTACTAATGGCGGTGTAGATATTTCCATGTTCATAGAGATGGCGGTGTAGATATTTCCATGTTCATACAAATGGCGGTGTAGATATTTCCATGTTCATACAGATAGCGGTGTAGATATTTCCATGTTCATACAGATAGCGGTGTAGATATTTCCATGTTCATACAGATAGCGGTGTAGTTATTTCCATGTTCATACAGTTAGCGGTGTAGATATTTCCATGTTCATACAGATGGCGGTGTAGATATTTACATGTTCATACAGATGCCGGTGTAGATATTTCCATGTTCATACAGATGGCGGTGTAGATATTTCCATGTTCATACAGGTAGCGGTGTAGATATTTCCATGTTCATACAGATAGCGGTGTAGATATTTCCATGTTCATACCAATAGCGGTGTAGATATTTCCATGTTCATACAGTTAGTGGTGTAGATATTACCATGTTCATACAGATGGCGGTGTAGATATTCACATGTTCATACAGATGGCGGTGTAGATATTTCCATGTTCATACGGATGGCAGTGTAGATATTTCCATGTTCATACAGGTGGCGGTGTAGATATTTCCATGTTTATACGGATAGCAGTGTAGTTATTTCCATGTTTATAGAGATAGCAGTCTGGATATTTCCATTGATATACAGATAGCTGTGCAGATACTTGCATGTTCATACAGATAGCGGTGTAGATATTTCCATGTTCGTACAGATAGCGGTGTAGATATTTCCATATTCCTACAGATAGCGGTGTAGATATTTCCATGTTCATACAGATGGCGGTGTAGATATTTACATGTTCATACAGATGGTGGTTTAGATATTTCCATGTTCATACAGATAGCGGTGTAGCTATTTCCATGTTCATACAGTTAGTAGTGTAGATATTTCCATGTTCATACAGATGGCGATGTAGATATTTACATGTTCATACAGATGGCGGTGTAGAGATTTCCATGTTCGTACGGATGGCAGTGTAGATATTTCCATGTTCATACAGTTGGCGGTGTATATATTTCCATGCTTATACAGATAGCAGTGTAGTTATTTCCATGTTTATAGAGATAGCAGTGTAGATATTTCCATTGATATAGAGATAGCTGTGTAGATATTTCCATGTTCATACAGATAGCGGTGTAGATATTTCCGTGTTCATACAGATAGCGGTATAGATATTTCCATGTTCGTACAGATAGTGGTGTAGATATTTCCATTTTCATGCAGATAGCGGTGTAGCTATTTCCCTTTTCATACAGTTAGCGGTGTAGATATTTCCAGGTTCATACAGATGGCAGTGTAGATATTTCCATTTTCATAGAGATGGCGGTGTAGATATTTCCATGTTCGTACAGATAGCAGTGTAGATATTTCCATGTTCATACAGGTGGCGGTGTTGATATTTCCATTTTTATACAGATAGCAGTGTAGTTATTTCCATGTTTATAGAGATAGCAGTGTAGATATTTCCATTGATATACAGATAGCTGTGTAGATATTTGCATGTTCATACAGATAGCGGTGTAGATATTTCCATGTTCATACAGATAGCGGTGTAGGTATTTCCATGTTCATACAGATAGCGGTGTAGATATTTCCATGTTCATACAGATAGCGGTGTAGATATTTCTTTGTTCATACAGAAAGCAGTGTAGCTATTTCCA
Source organism: Gorilla gorilla gorilla (assembly GCF_029281585.2). Taxonomy (NCBI): domain Eukaryota; kingdom Metazoa; phylum Chordata; class Mammalia; order Primates; family Hominidae; genus Gorilla; species Gorilla gorilla. The sequence goes on along the minus strand of NC_073227.2, from coordinate 3,484,004 downwards.
TGTTCATACAGTTAGTGGTGTAGATATTTCCATGTTCATACAGATGGCGGTGTAGATATCTACATGTTCATACAGATGGCGGTGTAGACATTTCCATGTTCTTACGGATGGCAGTGTAGATATTTCCATGTTCATACAGTTGGTGGTGTATATATTTCCATGTTTATACAGATAGCAGTGTAGTTATTTCCATGTTTATAGAGATAGCAGTGTAGATATTTCCATTGATATAGAGATACCTGTGTAGATATTTCCATGTTCATACAGATAGCGGTGTAGATATTTCCATGTTCATACAGATAGCGGTGTAGATATTTCCATGTTCATACAGATAGCGGTGTAGATATTTCCATGTTCATACAGATAGCGGTGTAGGTATTTCCATGTTCATAGAGATGGTGGTGTAGATATTTCCATGTTTATACAGATAGCAGTGTAGATATTTCCATGTTTATAGAGATTGCAGTGTAGATATTTCCATTGATATACAGATAGCTGTGTAGATATTTGCATGTTCATACACATACTGGTGTAGATATTTCCATGTTCATACAGATAGCGGTGTAGATATTTGCATCTTCGTACAGATAGTGGTGAAGATATTTCCATTTTCATACAGATAGCGGTGTAGCTATTTCCCTTTTCATACAGTTAGCGGTTTAGATATTTCCAGGTTCATACAGATGGCAGTGTAGATATTTCCATGTACATACAGATGGCGGTGTAGATATCTACATGTTCATACAGATGGCGGTGTAGAGATTTCCATGTTCGTACGGATGGCAGTGTAGATATTTCCATGTTCATACAGATTGCGGTGTGGATATTTCCATGTTAGTACAGAGAGCGGTGTAGATATTTCCATGTTCAAAGAGATAGCGGTGTAGATATTTCCATGTTCATACAGATAGCGGTGTAGATATTTCCATGTTCATACAGATAGCGGTGTAGATATTTCCATGTTCATACATTTAGCGGTGTAGGTATTTCCATGTTCATACAGATAGCAGTGCAGATATTTCAATGCTCATACCAATAGCGGTGTAGATATTTCCATGTTCATACAGTTAGCGGTGTAGATATTTCCATGTTCTTACAGATGGCGGTGTAGATATTTACATGTTCATACAGATGGCGGTTTAGATATTTCCATGTTCATACAGATAGCGGTGTAGCTATTTCCATGTTCATACAGTTAGTGGTGTAGATATTTCCATGTTCATACAGATGGCGCTGTAGATATTCACATGTTCATACAGATGGCGGTGTAGAGATTTCCATGTTCGTACGGATGGCAGTGTAGATATTTCCATGTTCATACAGTTGGCGGTGTATATATTTCCTTGTTTATATAGATAGCAGTGTAGTTATTTCCATGTTTATAGAGATAGCAGTGTAGATATTTCCATTGATATTGAGATAGCTGTGTAGATATTTCCATGTTCATACAGATAGCGGAGTAGATATTTCCATGTTCATACAGATAACGGTGTAGATATTTCCATGTTCATACAGATAGCGGTGTAGATATTTCCATGTTCATACAGATAGCGGTGTACGTATTTCCATGTTCATAGAGATGGTGGTGTAGATATTTCCATGTTTATACAGATAGCAGTGTAGATATTTCCATGTTTATAGAGATAGCAGTGTAGATATTTCCATTGATATACAGATAGCTGTGTAGATATTTGCATGTTCATACACATAGCGGTGTAGATATTTCCATGTTCATACAGATAGCTGTGTAGATATTTCCATGTTCATACAGATAGCGGTGTAGATATTTCCATGTTCATACAGATAGCGCTGTAGATATTTCTTTGTTCATACAGATAGCAGTGTAGCTATTTCCATGTTCATACCTTTAGTGGTGTAGATATTTCCATGTTCATACAGATGGCGGTGTAGATATCTACATGTTCATACAGATGGCAGTGTAGAGATTTCCATGTTCGTACGGATGGCAGTGTAGATATTTCCATGTTCATACAGTTGGCGGTGTATATATTTCCATGTTTATACAGATAGCAGTGTAGTTATTTCCATGTTTATAGAGATAGCATTGTAGATATTTCCATTGATATAGACATAGCTGTGTAGATATTTCCATGTTCATACAGATGGCGGTGTAGATATTTCCATGTTCATACAGTTAGCGGTGTAGATATTTCCATGTTCATACAGATGGCGGTGTAGATATTCCCATGGATATATAGATAGCTGTGTAGATATTTGCATGTTCATACAGATAGCGGTGTAGGTATTTCCATGTTCGTACAGATAGCGGTGTAGATATTTCCATGTTCATACTGCTAGCTGTGTAGATATTTCCATGTTCATACAGATAACGGTGTAGATATTTCCTTGTTCATACAGATAGCGGTGTAGATATTTCCATGTTCATACAGTTAGCGGTGTAGATATTTCCATGTTCTTACAGATGGCGGTGTAGATATTTACATGTTCATACAGATGGCGGTGTAGATATTTCCATGTTCGTACAGATGGCGGTGTAGATATTTCCATGTTCATAGAGATGGCGGTGTAGATATTTCCATATTTATGCAGTTAGCGGTATTGATATTTCCATGTTTATACAGATGGTGTTGTAGATATTTCCATATTTATAGAGATGGCGGTCTAGATATTTCCATGTTTATAGAGATAGCGGTGTAGTTATTTCCAAGTTTATAGAGACAGCGTTGTAGATATTTCCATGTTTATACAGATAGCGGTGAAGATATTTCCATGTTTATACAGATAGCGGTGTAGATATTTCCATGTTTATACAGATAGCAGTGTAGATATTTCCATGTTTATAGAGATAGTGGTGTAGATAATTCCAATTTTGTACAGATAGCACTGTAGATATTTCCAAATTCATACAGATACCGGTGTAGATATTTCCACGTTTATAGAGATGGCGGTGTAGATATTTCTATGTGCATACAGATAGCTGGGTAGATATTTCCATGTTCATACAGATAGCGGTGTAGATACTTACATGTCCGTACAGTTAGCGGTGTAGATATTTCCATGTTCATACAGATGGCGGTGTAGATATTTCCATGTTCATACAGATGGCGGTGTAGATATTTCCATGTTCGTACGGATGGCTGTGTAGATATTTCCATGTTCGTACAGATGGCGGTGTAGATGTTTCCATGTTCATAGAGATGGCGGTGTAGATATTTCCATGTTGATGCAGATAGCGGTTTAGTTATTTCCATGTTTATTCAGATGGCGGTGTAGATATTTCCATGTTTATAGAGATGGCGGTCTAGATATTTCCATGTTTATACAGATAGCGGTGAAGATATTTCCATGTTTATACAGATAGCGGTGTAGATATTTCCATGTTTATACAGATAGCAGTGTAGATATTTCAATGTTTATAGGGATAGCGGTGTAGATAATTTCAATTTTATACCGAGAGCAGTGTAGATATTTCCAAGTTCATACAGATAGCGGTGTAGATATTTCCACGTTTATAGAGATGGCGGTGTAGATAGTTCCATGTTCATACTGATGGCGGTGTAGATATTTCCATGTTTATAGAGATGGCGGTGTAGATATTTTCATGTTTACACAGATGGCGGTGTAGATATTTCCATCTTTACACAGATAGCGGTGTAGACATTTCCATGTTTGCACAGATAGCGGTGTGGATATTTCCATGTTCATACAGATAGCGGTGTAGATATTTCCATGTTCATACAGATGGCGGTGTAGATATTTCCATGTTCATTCCAATAGCGGTGTAGATACTTCCATGTTCATACAGTTAGCGGTGTAGATATTTCCAAGTTCATACAGATGGCGGTGTAGATATTTACATGTTCATACAGATGGCGGTGTAGATATTTCCATGTTTGTACAGAAGGCGGTGTAGCTATTTCCATGTTCATAGAGATGGCGTTGTAGATATTTCCATGTTTATGCAGATGGCGGTATAGATATTTCCATGTTTATACAGATGGTGGTGTAGATATTTCCATGTTTATAGAGATGGCGGTCTAGATATTTCCATGGTTACAGAGATAGTGTTGTAGTTTTTTCCAAGTTTAGAGAGACAACGTTGTAGATATTTCCATTTTTTACAGATAGCGGTGAAGATAGTTCCATGTTTATTCAGATAGCGGTGTAGATATTTCCATGTTTATACAGATAGCAGTGTAGATATTTCCATGTTTATAGAGATAGTGGTGTAGATAATTTCAAATTTATTCCGAGAGCAGTGTAGATATTTCCAAGTTCATACAGATAGCGGTGTAGATATTTCCACGTTTATAGAGATGGCGGTGTAGATATTTCCATGTTCATACAGATTGCGGTGTAGATATTTCCATTTTCATACAGATAACGGTGTAGATATTTCCATGTTCATAGAGATGGCAGTGTAGATATTTCCATGTTCATACAGGTGGCGGTGTATATATTTCCATGTTTATACAGATAGCAGTGTAGTTATTTCCATGTTTATAGAGATAGCAGTGTAGATATTTCCATTGATATAGAGATAGCTGTGTAGATATTTCCATGTTCATACAGATAGCGGTGTAGATATTTCCATGTTCATACAGATAGCGGTGTAGATATTTCCATGTTCATACAGATAGCGGTGTATGTATTTCCATGATCATAGAGATGATGGTGTAGATATTTCCATGTTTATACAGATAGCAGTGTAGATATTTCCATGTTTATAGAGATAGCAGTGTAGATATTTCCACTGATATACAGATAGCTCTGTAGATATTTGCATGTTCATACACATAGCGGTGTAGATATATCCATGTTCATACAGATAGCGGTGTAGATATTTCCATGTTCGTACAGATAGTGGTGTAGATATTTCCATTTTCATTCAGATAGCGGTGTAGCTATTTCCCTTTTCATACAGTTAGCGGTGAAGATATTTCCAGGTTCATACAGATGGCAGTGTAGATATTTCCATGTTCATAGAGATGGCGGTGTAGATATTTCTATGTTCGTACGGATGGCAGTGTAGATATTTCCATGTTCATACAGGTGGCGGTGTAGATATTTCCATGTTTATACAGATAGCAGTGTAGTTATTTCCATGTTTATAGAGATAGCAGTGTAGATATTTCCATTGATATACAGATAGCTGTGTAGATATTTGCATGTTCATACAGATAGCGGTGTAGATATTTCCATGTTCATACAGATAGCGGTGTAGATATATCCATGTTCATACAGATAGCGGTGTAGATATTTCCATGTTCATACAGTTAGCGGTGTAGATATTTCCATGTTCATACAGATGGTGGTGTAGATATTTACATGTTCATACAGATGGCGGTGTAGATATTTCCATGTTCGTACGGATGGCATTGTAGATATTTCCATGTTCGTACAGATTGCGGTGTAGATAATTCCATGTTCATAGAGATGGCGTTGTAGATATTTCCATGCTTATGGAGATAGCGGTATAGATATTTCCATGTTTATAGAGATGGTGGTGTAGGTATTTCCTTGTTTATAGAGATTGCGGTCCAGATATTTCCATGTATATAGAGATAGAGGTGTAGTTATTTCCAAGTTTATAGAGACAGCGTTATAGATATTTCCATGTTTATACAGATAGCGGTGAAGATATTTCCATGTTTTTACAGATAGCGGTGAAGATATTTCCATGTTTATTCAGATAGCGGTGTAGATATTTCCATGTTCATACAGATAGCGGTGTAGCTATTTCCATGTTCATACAGATAGCGGTGTAGATATTTCCATGTTCTTACAGATGACGGTGTAGATATTTACATGTTCATACAGATGGCGGTGTAGATATTTCCATGTTCGTACAGATGGCGGTGTAGATATTTCCATGTTCATAGAGATGGCGGTGTAGATATTTCCATATTTATGCAGTTAGCGGTATAGATATTTCCATGTTTATACAGATGGTGTTGTAGATATTTCCATATTTATAGAGATGGCGGTCTAGATATTTCCATGTTTATAGAGATAGCGGTGTAGTTATTTCCAAGTTTATAGAGACAGCGTTGTAGATATTTCCATGTTTATACAGATAGCGGTGAAGATATTTCCATGTTTATACAGATAGCGGTGTAGATATTTCCATGTTTATACAGATGGCAGTGTAGATATTTCCATGTTTATAGAGATAGTGGTGTAGATAATTCCAATTTTGTACAGATAGCATTGTAGATATTTCCAAATTCATACAGATACTGGTGTAGATATTTCCACGTTTATAGAGAAGGCGGTGTAGATATTTCTATGTGCATACAGATAGCGGGGTAGATATTTCCATGTTCATACAGATAGCGGTGTAGATACTTACATGTCCGTACAGTTAGCGGTGTAGATATTTCCATGTTCATACAGATAGCGGTGTAGATATTTCCATGTTCATACAGATAACGGTGTAGACATTTCCAAGTTCATACAGATAGCGGTGTAGATATTTCCATGTTCATACAGTTAGCGGTGTAGATATTTCCATGTTCATACAGATGGCGGTGTAGATATTTACATGTTCATACAGATGGCAGTATAGATATTTCCATGTTCGTACAGATGGCGGTGTAGAAATTTCCATGTTCATAGAGATGGCGGTGTAGATATTTCCATGTATATAGAGATGGCGGTCTAGATATTTCCATGTTTATAGGGATGGCGGTGTAGATATTTTCATGTTTACACTGATGGCAGTGTAGATATTTCCATGTTTACACAGATAGCGGTGTAGATATTTCCATGTTTATGCCGATAGCAGTGTAGATATTTCCATGTTTACACAGATAGTGGTGCGGATATTTCCATGTTTATACAGATAGTTGGGCAGATATTTCCATGTTTATACAGATAGCGGTATAGATATTTCCATCGTAATACAGATGGTGGTGTAGATATATGCATGTTTGTACTGATGGCGGTGTAGATATTTCCATGTTCGTACAGATGGCGGTGTAGATATTTCCATGTTCATAGAGATGGTGGTGTAGATATTTCCATGTTTATGCAGATAGCAGTATAGATATTTCCATGTTTATACAGATGGTGGTGTAGATATTTCCATGTTTATAGAGATGGCGGTCTAGATATTTCCATGTTTACAGAGATAGTGGTGTAGTTATTTCCAAGTTTATAGAGACAGCGTTGTAGATATTTCCATGTTTATACAGATAGCGGTGAAGGTATTTCCATGTTTATACACATAGCGGTGTAGATATTTCCATGTTTATGCAGATAGAAGTGTAGATATTTCCATGTTTATAGAGATAGTGGTGTAGATAATTTCAATTTTATACACAGAGCAGTGTAGATATTTAAAAGTTCATACAGATAGCGGTGTAGATATTTCCACGTTTATAGAGATGGCGGTGTAGATATTTCCATGTTCATACAGATGGCGGTGTAGATATTTCCATGTTTATAGGGATTGCGGTGTAGTTATTTTCATGTTTACACAGATGGTGGTGTAGATATTTCCATGTTTACACAGATAGCGGTGTAGACATTTCCATGTTTACAGAGATAGCGGTGTGTATATTTCCATGTTTATGCAGATAGCAGTGTAGATATTTCCATGTTTATACAGATAGCGGTGCGGATATTTCCATGTTTATAGAGATAGTTCGGCAGATATTTCCATGTTTATACAGATAGCGGTGTAGATATTTCCATCTTAATCCAAATGGCGGTGTAGATATGTCCATGTTTGTACAGATGGCAGTGTAGATATTTCCATCTTCATACATATGGCGGTGTAGATATTTCAAAGTTTATAGAGATAGCGCTGTAGTTATTTCCATATTTATAGAGAAATCTGTGTAGATATTTCCATGTATATTCACATAGCTGTGTAGATATTTCCATGTTCATGCAGATAGCGGTGTAGGTATTTCCATGTTCATCCAGATGCCGGGGCACTTATATCCATGTTCATACAGATGGCGGTGAAGATATTTCCATGTTCATAGAGATGGCAGTGTAGATATTTCCATGTTCATACAAATGGCGTTGTAGATATTTCCATGTTCACAGAGATGGCGGCGTAGATATTTGCATGTTCATACAAATAGCGGTGTATATATTTCCATGTTCATAGAGATGGCGGTGCAGATATTTCCATGTTCATACAGATAGCGGTGTATATATTTCCATGTTCATACCGATAGCGGTGTAGATATTTCCATGTTCATACAGTTAGCGGTGTAGATATTTCCATGTTCATACAGATGGCGGTGTAGATATTTACATGTTCATACAGATGGCGGTGTAGATATTTCCATTTTTGTACGGATGGCAGTGTAGATATTTCCATGTTCATACAGGTGGCGGTGTAGATATTTCCCTGTTTATACAGATAGCAGTGTAGTTGTTTCCATGTTTATACAGAGAGCAGTGTAGGTATTTCCATTGATATACGGATAGCTTTGTAGATATTTGCATGTTCATGCAGATAGCGGTGTAGATATTTCCATGTTCATACAGATAGCGGTGTAGATATTTCCATGTTCATACAGATAGCGGAGTAGATATTTCCATGTTCATACAGATAGCGGAGTAGATATTTCCATGTTCATACAGATAACGGTGTAGATATTTCCATGTTCATACAGATAGCGGTGTAGATATCTCCATGTTCATACAGTTAGCGGTGTAGATATTTCCATGTTCATACAGATGGCGGTGTAGATATTTACATGTTCATACAGATGGCGGTATAGATATTTCCATGTTCGTACAGATGGCGGTGTAGATATTTCCATGTTCATAGAGATATCGGTGTAGATATTTTCATGTTTACACAGATGGCTGTGTAGATATTTCCATGTTTACACAGATAGCGTTGTAGACATTTCCATGTTTACACAGATAGCGGTGTGGATATTTCCATGTTTATGCAGATAGCGGTGTAGATATTTCCATGTTTATACAGATAGCGGTGCGGTTATTTCCATGTTTATACAGATAGTCGTGCAGATATTTCCATGTTTATACAGATAGCGGTGTAGATATTTCCATCTTAATACAGATGGTGGTGTAGATATTTCCATGTTCATACAAATGGCGGTGTAGACACTTCGAAGTTTATAGAGATAGCGCTGTAGTTATATCCATATTTATAGAGAAATCTGTGTAGATATTTCCATGTATATGCAGATAGCTGTGTAGATATTTCCATGTTCATGCAGAAAGCGGTGTAGATATTTCCATGTTCATGCTGATGCTGGTGTAGATATATCCATGTTCATACAGATGGCCGTGAAGATATTTGTATGTCCCTACAGATGGCGGTGTAGATATTTCCATGTTCATACAGATAGCGGTGTAGATATTTCCATGTTCATTCAGTTAGCTTTGTAGATATTTCCATGTTCATAGAGATAGCGGTGTAGATATTTCCATATTCATACCGATAGCGGTGTAGATATTTCCATGTTCATAGAGATGGCGGTGGAGATATTTCCATGTTTATGCAGATAGCGGTATAGATATTTCCAAGTTTATAGAGATGGCGGTCTAGATATTTCCATGTTTATAGAGATAGTGGTGTAGTTATTTCCAAGTTTATAGAGACAGCTTTGTAGATATTTCCATGTTTATACAGATAGCGGTGAAGATATTTCCATGTTTATATAGATAGCGGTGTAGATATTTCCATGTTTATACAGATAGCAGTGTAGATATTTCCATGTTTATGCAGATAGCGGTGTAGATATTTCCATGTTTATACAGATAGCGGTGCGGATATTCCCATGTTTATACAGATAGTTGGGCAGATATTTCCATGTTTATACACATAACGGTGTAGATATTTCCATCTTAATACAGATGGCTTTGTTGATATGTCCATGTTTGTACAGATGGCGGTGTAGATATTTCCATGTTCATACAGATGGCGGTGTAGATATTTCGAAGTTTACAGAGAAAGCGCTGTAGTTATTTCCATATTTATAGAGAAATCTGTGTAGATATTTTCATGTATATGCAGATAGCTGTGTAGATATTTCCATGTTCATGCAGATAGCGGTGTAGATATTTCCATGTTCATCTAGATGCCGGTGTAGATATATCCATATTCGTACAGATGGCGGTGAAGATATTTCCATGTTCATACAGATGGCGGTGAAGATATTTCCATGTTCATACAAATGGCAGTGTAGATATTTCCATGTTCATAGAGATGGCGGTGTAGATATTTCCGAGTTCATACAAATGGCGGTGTAGATATTTCCATGTTTATAGGGATGGTGGTGTAGATATTTTCATGTTTACACAGATGGTGGTGTAGATATTTCCATGTTTACACAGATAGCGCTGTAGACATTTCCATGTTTACACAGATAGCGGTGTGGATATTTCCATGTTTATGCAGATAGCAGTGTAGATATTTCCATGTTTATACAGATAGCGGTGGGGATATATCCATGTTTATACAGATAGTTGGGCAGATATTTCCATGTTTATACAGATAGCGGTGTAGATATTTCCATCTTAATACAGATGGCGGTGTAGATATGTCCATGTTTGTACAGATCGCGGTGTAGATAATTCCATGTTCATACAGATGGCGGTGTAGATATTTCCAAGTTTATAGAGATAGCGCTGTAGTTATTTCCATATTTATAGAGAAATCTGTGTAGGTATTTCAGTGTATATTCAGATGGCCGTGTAGATATTTCCATGTTTATACAGATAGCAGTGTAGTTGTTTCCATGTTTATAGAGTTACCAGTGTGGATATTTCCATTGATATACAGATAGCTGTGTAGATATTTACATGTTCATACAGATAGCGGTGTAGATATTTCCATGTTCATACAGATAGCGCTGTAGATATTTCCATGTTCATACAGATAGCGGTGTAGATATTTCCATGTTCATACCGATAGCGGTGTAGATATTTCCATGTTAATACCGATAGCGGTGTAGATATTTCCATGTTCATAGTGATGGCGGTGTAGATATTTCCATGTTTATGCAGATAGCGGTATAGATATTTCCATGTTTATAGAGATGGCGGTCTAGATATTTCCATGTTTACAGAGATAGTGGTGTAGATATTTCCAAGTTTATAGAGACAGCGTTGTAGATATTTCCATGTTTATACAGATAGCGGTGAAGATATTTCCATGTTTATACAGATAGCGGTGTAGATATTTCCATGTTTATACAGATATCAGTGTAGATATTTCCATGTTTATAGAGATAGTGGTGTAGATAATTTCAATTTTATACAGAGAGCAGTGTAGATATTTCCACGTTTATAGAGATGGCGGTGCAGATATTTCCATGTTCATACAGAGGACGGTGTAGATATTTCCATGTTTATAGGGATGGCGGTGTAGATATTTTCATGTTTACACAGATGGCGGTGTAGATATTTCCACGTTTACACAGATAGCGGTGCGGATATTTCCATGTTTATACAGATAGTTGGGCAGATATTTCCATGTTTATACAGATAGCGGTATAGATATTTCCATTTTAATACAGATGGCGGTGTAGATATGTCCATGTTTGTACAGATGGCGGTGTGGATATTTCCATGTTCATACAGATGGCGGTGTAGATATTTCAAAGTTTATAGAGATAGCGCTGTAGTTATTTCCATATTTATAGAGAAATCTGTTTAGATATTTCCGTGTATATTCAGATAGCTGTGTAGATATTTCCATGTTCTTGCAGATAGCGGTGTAGATATTTCCATGTTCATCCAGATGCCGGTGTACATATATCCATGTTCATACAAATGGCAGTGAAGATATTTCCATGTTCATACAGATGGCGGTGTAGGTATTTCCATGTTCATACAAATGGCGGTGTAGATATTTCCATGTTCATAGAGATGGCGGTGTAGATATTTCCAGGTTCATACAAATGGCGGTGTAGATATTTCCATGTTCATAGAGATGGCGGTGTAGATATTTCCATGTTTATACAGATAGCAGTGTAGTTATTTCCATGTTTATAGAGATACCAGTCTGGATATTTCCATTGATATACAGATAGCTGTATAGATATTTGGATGTTCATACAGATAGCGGTGTAGATATTTCCATGTACATACAGATAGCGGTGTAGATATTTCCATGTTCATACAGATAGCGGTGTAAATATTTCCATGTTAATTCAGATAGCGGTGTAGATATTTCCATGTTCATACAGATAGCGGTGTAGATATTTAAATGTTCATACAGTTAGCGTTGTGGATATTTCCATGTTCATACAGATGGCGGTGTAGATATTTACATGTTGATACAGATGGCGGTGTAGATATTTCCATGTTCATACAGGTGGCGGTGTAGATATTTCCATGTTTATAGAGATGGCAGTGTAGATATTCTCATGTTTACACAGATAGTGGTGTGGATATTTCCATGTTTATGCAGATAGCGGTGTAGATATTTCCATGTTTATACAGATAGCGGTGCGGATATTCCCATGTTTATACAGATAGTTGGGCAGATATTTCCATGTTTATACACATAACGGTGTAGATATTTCCATCTTAATACAGATGGCTTTGTTGATATGTCCATGTTTGTACAGATGGCGGTGTAGATATTTCCATGTTCATATAAATGTCGGTGTAGATATTTCAAAGTTTACAGAGATAGCGCTGTAGTTATTTCCATATTTATAGAGAAATCTGTGTAGATATTTCTATGTATATGCAGATAGCTGTGTAGATATTTCCATGTTCATGCAGATAGCGGTGTAGATATTTCCATGTTCATGTAGATGCTGGTGTAGATATATCCATATTCATACAGATGGCGGTGAAGATATTTCCATGTTCATACAGATGGCGGTGAAGATATTTCCATGTTCATACAAATGGATGTGTACATATTTCCATGTTCATAGAGATGGCGGTGTAGATATTTCCGAGTTCATACAAATGGCGGTGTAGATATTTCCATGTTCATAGAGATGGCACTGTAGATATTTCCATGTTTATACAGATAGCAGTGTAGTTATTTCCATGTTTATAGAGATATCAGTGTAGATATTTCCATTGATATACACATAGCTGTGTAGATATTTGCATGTTCATACAGATAGCGGTGTAGATATTTCCATCTTCTTACAGATTGTGGTGTAGATATTTCCATGTTCATACAGATAGCGGTGTAGATATTTCCATGTTCATACAGATAACGGTGTAGATATTTCCATGTTCATACAGATAGCGGTGTAGATATTTCCATGTTCATACAGATAGCAGTGTAAATATTTCCATGTTAATTCAGATAGCAGTGTAGATATTTCCATGTTCATACAGATAGCGGTGTAGATATTTAAATGTTCATACAGTTAGCGTTGTAGATATTTCCATGTTCATACAGATGGCGGTGTAGATATTTACATGTTGATACAGATGGCGGTGTAGATATTTCCATGTTTATAGAGATTGCAGTGTAGATATTCTCATGTTTACACAGATAGCGGTGTGGATATTTCCATGTTTATGCAGATAGCGGTGTAGATATTTCCATGTTTATACAGATAGCGGTGCGGATATTCCCGTGTTTATACAGATAGTTGGGCAGATATTTCCATGTTTATACACATAACGGTGTAGATATTTCCATCTTAATACAGATGGCTTTGTTGATATGTCCATGTTTGTACAGATGGCGGTGTAGATATTTCCATGTTCATACAGATGGCGGTGTAGATATTTCGAAGTTTACAGAGATAGCGCTGTAGTTATTTCCATATTTATAGATAAATCTGTGTAGATATTTCCATGTATAGGCAGATAGCTGTGTAGATATTTCCATGTTCATGCAGATAGCGGTGTAGATATTTCCATGTTCATCTAGATGCCGGTGTAGATATATCCATATTCATACAGATGGCGGTGAAGATATTTCCATGTTCATACAGATGGCGGTGAAGATATTTCCATGTTCATACAAATGGCGGTGTACATATTTCCATGTTCATAGAGATGGCGGTGTAGATATTTCCGAGTTCATACAAATGGCGGTGTAGATATTTCCATGTTCATAGAGATGGCACTGTAGATATTTCCATGTTTATACAGATAGCAGTGTAGTTATTTCCATGTTTATAGAGATAGCAGTGTAGATATTTCCATTGATATACAGATAGCTGTGTAGATATTTGCATGTTCATACAGATAGCGGTGTAGATATTTCCAAGTTCATACAGATAGCGGTGTAGATATTTCCATGTTCATACAGATAGCGGTGTAGATATTTCCATGTTCATACAGATAGCGGTGTAGGTATTTCCATGTTCATACAGATAACGGTGTAGATATTTCCATGTTCATACCAATAGCGGTGTGGATATTTCCATGTTCATACAGATGGCGGTGTAGATATTTACATGTTCATACAGATGGCGGTGTAGATATTTCCAAGTTCGTACGGATGGCAGTGTAGATATTTCCATGTTCGTACAGGTGGCGGTGTAGATATTTCCATGTTTGTACAGATAGCAGTGTAGATATTTCCATGTTTATAGAGATAGCAATGTAGATATTTCCATTGATATACAGATAGCTGTGTAGATATTTGCATGTTCATACAGATGGTCGTGTAGATATTTCCATGTTCCTACAGTTAGCGGTGTAGATATTTCCATGTTCATACAGATGGCGGTGTAGATATTTACATGTTCATACAGATGGCGATGTAGATATTTCCATGTTCATACAGATGGCTGTGTAGATATATCCATGTTCATAGAGATGGCGGTGTGGATATTTCCATGTTTATGCAGATAGCGATATAGATATTTGCATGTTTATACAGATGGTGGTGTAGATATTTCCAAGTTTATGGGGATGGCGGTGTAGATATTTTCATGTTTACACAGATGGCGGTGCATATATTTCCATGTTTACACAGATAGTGTTGTGGATATTTCCATGCTTATGCAGATAGCGGTGTAGATATTTCCATGTTTATACAGATTGCGGTGCGGAAATTTCCATGTTTATACAGATAGGCAGATATTTCCATGTTTATACAGATAGCGGTGTAGATATTTCCATCTTAATACAGATGGCGGTGTAGATATGTCCATGTTCGTACAGATGGCTGTATAGATATTTCCATGTTCATACAGATGGCGGTGTAGATGTTTCGAAGTTTATAGAGATAGCGCCGTAGTTATTTCCATATTTATAGAGAAATATGTGTAGATATTTCCATGTATTTGCAGATAGCTGTGTAGATATTTCCATGTTCATGCAGATAGTGGTGTAGATATTTCCATGTTCATCCAGATGCCGGTGTAGATATATCCAAGTTCATACAGATGGCGGTGAAGATATTTCAATGTTCATACAGATGGTGGTGTAGATATTTCCAGGTTCATACAAATGGCGGTGTAGATATTTCCATGTTCAACCAGATGGCTATGTAGATATACGCATGTTCTAACAGATGGCGTTGAAGATATTTCCATGTTCAGATAGCGGTGTAGATATTTCCATGTTCATACAGATAGTGGTGTAGATATTTACATGTTCATAAAGATAGCGGTGTAGATATTTCCATGTTCATACAGATAGCGGTGCTGATATTTCCATGTTTATACAGGTAGCGGTGTAGATATTTCCATGTTTATACAGATAGCGGTGTAGATATTTCCACGTTTATACATATAGCGGTGTAGATATTTCCGTGTTTATACAGATAGCGTTGTAGATATTTCCATGTTCATACAGATAGCGGTGTAGATATTTCCATGTTCATACAGATGGCGGTGTAGATATTTCGAAGTTTATAGAGATAGCGCTGTAGTTATTTCCATATTTATAGAGAAATCTGTGTAGATATTTCCGTGTATATTCAGATAGCTGTTTAGATATTTCCATGTTCTTGCAGATAGCGGTGTAGATATTTCCATGTTCATCCAGATGCCGGTGTACATATACCCATGTTCATACAAATGGCGGTGAAGATATTTCCATGTTCATACAGATGGCGGTGTAGGTATTTCCATGTTCATACAAATGGCGGTGTAGATATTTCCATGTTCATAGAGATGGCGGTGTAGATATTTCCAGGTTCATACAAATGGCGGTGTAGATATTTCCATGTTCATAGAGATGGCGGTGTAGATAATTCCATGTTTAGACAGATAGCAGTGTAGTTATTTCCATGTTTACAGAGATACCAGTCTGGATATTTCCATTGATATACAGATAGCTGTATAGATATTTGCATGTTCATACAGATAGCGGTGTAGATATTTCCATGTTCATACAGATAGCGGTGTAGATATTTCCATGTTCATACAGATAGCGGTGTAAATATTTCCATGTTAATTCATATAGCGGTGTAGATATTTCCATGTTCATACAGATAGCGGTGTAGATATTTAAATGTTCATACAGTTAGCGTTGTAGATATTTCCATGTTCATACAGATGGCTGTGTAGATATTTACATGTTGATACAGATGGCGGTGTAGATATTTCCATGTTCATTCAGGTGGCGGTGTAGATATTTCCAGGCTTATAGAGATGGCAGTGTAGATATTTTCATGTTTACACAGATAGCAGTGTGGATATTTCCATGTTTATGCAGATAGCGGTGTAGATATTTCCATGTTTATAAAGATACCGGTGCGGATATTCCCATGTTTATACAGATAGTTGGGCAGATATTTCCATGTGTATACACATAACGGTGTAGATATTTCCATCTTAATACAGATGGCTTTGTTGATATGTCCATGTTTGTACAGATGGCGGTGTAGATATTTCCATGTTCATACAGATGGCGGTGTAGTTATTTCGAAGTTTACAGAGATAGCACTGTAGTTATTTCCATATTTATAGAGAAATCTGTGTAGATATTTCCATGTATATGCAGATAGCTGTGTAGATATTTCCATGTTCATGCAGATAGCGGTGTAGATATTTCCATGTTCATCTAGATGCCGGTGTAGATATATCCATGTTCATACAGATGGCGGTGAAGATATTTCCATGTTCATACAGATGGCGGTGAAGATATTTCCATGTTCATACAAATGGCGGTGTAGATATTTCCATGTTCATAGAGATGGCGGTGTAGATATTTCCGAGTTCATACAAATGGCGGTGTAGATATTTCCATGTTCATAGGGATGGCACTGTAGATATTTCCATGTTTATACAGATAGCAGTGTAGTTATTTCCATGTTTATAGAGATAGCAGTGTAGATATTTCCATTGATATACAGATAGCTGTGTTGATATTTGCATGTTCATACAGATAGCGGTGTAGATATTTCCATGTTCATGCAGATAGCGGTGTAGGTATTTCCATGTTCATACAGCTAACGGTGTAGATATTTCCATGTTCATACCAATAGCGGTGTGGATATTTCCATGTTCATACAGATGGCGGTGTAGATATTTACATGTTCATACAGATGGCGGTGTAGATATTTCCAAGTTCGTACGGATGGCAGTGTAGATATTTCCATGTTCGTACAGGTGGCGGTATAGATATTTCCATGTTTATACAGATAGCAGTGTAGATATTTCCATGTTTATAGAGATAGCAATGTAGATATTTCCATTGATATACAGATAGCTGTGTAGATATTTGCATGTTCATACAGATATCGGTGTAGATATTTTCATGTTCGTACAGATATCGGTGTAGATATTTCCATGTTCATACAGATAGCGGTGTAGATATTTCCATGTTCACACAGATGACGGTGTAGATATTTCCATGTTCATACAGATGGCGGTGTAGATATTTCCATGTTCCTACAGTTAGCGGTGTAGATATTTCCATGTTCATACAGATGGCGGGGTAGATATTTACATGTTCATACAGATGGCAGTGTAGATATTTCCATGTTCATACAGATGGCTGTGTAGATATATCCATGTTCATAGAGATGGCGGTGTGGATATTTCCATGTTTATGCAGATAGCGAAATAGATATTTGCATGTTTATACAGATGGTGGTGTAGATATTTCCATGTTTATGGGGATGGCGGTGTAGATATTTTCATGTTTACACAGATGGCGGTGCATATATTTCCATGTTTACACAGATAGCATTGTGGATATTTCCATGTTTATGCAGATAGCGGTGTAGATATTTCCATGTTTATACAGATTGCGGTGCGGATATTTCCATGTTTATACAGATAGGCAGATATTTCCATGTTTATACAGATAGCGGTGTAGATATTTCCATCTTAATACAAATGGCGGTGTAGATATGTCCATGTTGGTACAGATGGCTGTGTAGATATTTCCATGTTCATACAGATGGCGGTGTAGATGTTTCGAAGTTTATAGAGATAGCGCCGTAGTTATTTCCATATTTATAGAGAAATATGTGTAGATATTTCCATGTATATGCAGATAGCTGTGTAGATATTTCCATGTTCATGCAGATAGTGGTGTAGATATTTCCATGTTCATCCAGATGCCGGTGTAGATATATCCAAGTTCATACAGATGGCGGTGAAGATATTTCAATGTTCATACAGATGGTGGTGTAGATATTTCCAGGTTCATACAAATGGCGGTGTAGATATTTCCATGTTCATAGAGATGGCGGTGTAGATATTTCCAAGTTCATACAAATGGCGGTGCAGTTATTTCCATGTTCATAGAGATGGCGGTTTAGATATTTCCATGTTTATACAGATAGCAGTGTAGTTATTTCCATGTTTATAGAGATAGTGGTGTAGATAATTTCAATTTTATACAGATACCTGTGTAGATATTAGCATGTTCATTCAGATAGCGGTGTAGATATTTCCATGTTCATTCAAATAGCGTTGTAGATATTTCCATATTCATACAGAGAGCAGTGTAGATATTTCCATGTTCATGCAGAATGCGGTGTAGATATTTCCATGTTCATACCAATAGTGGTGTAGATATTTCCGTGTCCATACACTTAGTATTGTAGATATTTCCATGTTCATACAGATGGCGGTGTAGATATTTACATGTTCATACAGATGGCGGTGTAGATAATTCCATGTTCGTACGGATGGCAGTGTAGTTATTTCCATGTTCATACTGGTGGCGGAGTAGATATTTCCATGTTTATACAGATAGCAGTGTAGCTATTTCCATGTTTATAGAGATAGCAGTGTAGATTTTCCATTGATATACAGATAGCTGTGTAGATATTTGCATGTTCATACAGATAGCGGTGTAGATATTTCCATGTTCGTACAGATAGCGGTGTAGATATTTCCATGTTCGTACAGATAGCGGTGTAGTTATTTCCATGTTCATACAGATAACGGTGTAGATATTTCCATGTTCATACAGATAGCGGTGTAGATATTTCTATGTTCATACAGTTTGCTGTGCAGATATTTCCATGTTCATACAGATGGCGGTGTAGATATTTACATGTTCATACAGATGGCGGTGTAGATATTTCCATGTTCATAGAGATGGCGGTGTAGATATTTCCATGTTTATGCAGATAGCGGTGTAGATATTTCCATGTTTATACAGATGGTGGTGTAGATATTTCCATGTTTATAGAGATGGCGTTCTAGATATTTCCATGTTTATACAGATAGCGGTGAAGATATTTCCATGTTTATACAGATAGCGGTGTATATATTTCCATGCTTATACATATGGCAGTGTAGATATTTCCATGTTTATAGAGATAGTGGTGTAGATAATTTCAATTTTATACCGAGAGCAGTGTGGATATTTCCACGTTCATACAGATAGCGATGTAGATATTTCCGCGTTTATAGAGATGGCGGTGTAGATATTTCCATGTTCATACAGATGGCGGTGTAGATATTTCCATGTTCATACAAATGGCGGTGTATATATTTCCATGTTCATAGAGATGGCGGTGTAGATATTTCCATGTTCACAGAGATGGCGGTGTAGATATTTCCATGTTCACAGAGATGGCAGTGTAGATATTTCGCTGTTTATACAGATAGCAGTGTAGTTATTTCCATGTTTATAGAGATAGCAGTGTAGATATTTCCATTGATATACACATAGCTGTGTAGATATTTGCATGTTCATACAGATAGCGGTGTAGATATTTCCATCTTCTTACAGATTGCGGTGTAGATATTTCCATGTTCATACAGATAGCGGTGTAGATATTTCCATGTTCATACAGATAACGGTGTAGATATTTCCATGTTCATACAGATAGCGGTGTAGATATTTCCATGGTCATACAGTTAGCGGTGTAGATATTTCCATGTTCATACAGATGGCGGTGTAGATATTTAAATGTTCATACAGATGGCGGTGTAGATATTTCCATGTTCCTACAGATGGCCGTGTAGATATTTGCACGTTCAGAGAGATGGCGGTGTAGTTATTTCCATGTTTATGCAGACAGCGGTATAGATATTTCCATGTTAATACAGATGGTGGTGTAGATATTTCCTTGTTTATAGAGATGGCGGTTTAGATATTTCCATGTTTATAGAGATAGTAGTGTAGTTATTTCCAAGTTTATAGAGACAGCGTTGTAGATATTTCCATGTTTATACAGATAGCGGTGAAGTTATTTCCATGTTTATAGAGATAGTGGTGTAGATATTTTCATGTTTATACAGATAACAGTGTAGATATTTCCATGTTTATAGAGATAGTGGTGTAGATAATTTCAATTTTATGCAGATAGCAGTGTAGATATTTCCAAGTTCATACAGAGAGCGGTGTAGATATTTCCACGTTTATAGAGATGGCGGTGTAGATATTTCCATGTTCATACAGATGGCGGTGTAGCTATTTCCATGTTTATAGAGATGGCGGTGTAGATAGTTCCATGTTTACACAGATGGCGGTGTAGATATTTCCCTGTTTACACAGATAGCGGTGTAGAAATTTCCATATTTACACAGATAGCGGTGTGGATATTTCCATGTTTATGCAGATAGTGGTGTAGATATTTCCATGTTTATACAGATAGTGGTGCGGATATTTCCATGTTTATACAGATAGTTGGGCAGATATTTCCATGTTTATACAGATATCAGTGTAGATATTTACATCTTAATACAAATGGCGGTGTAGATATGTCCATGTTCATACAGATGGCCGTGTAGATATTTGCATGTTCATACAGATGGCGGTGTAGATATTTCCATGTTCATACAGATGGCGGTGTAGATATTTCCATGTTTTGCATGTTCATTCAGATAGCGGTGTAGATATTTCCATGTTCGTACAGATAGCGGTGTAGATATTTCCATGTTCGTACAGATAGCGGTGTAGATATTTCCATGTTCAAATAGATAGCGGTGTAGATATTTCCATGTTCATACAAATGGCGGTGTAGATATTTGCAAGTTCATACAGATAGCGGTGTAGATATTTCCATGTTGGTACAGATAGCGGTTTAGATATTTCCATGTTCATACATATAGCGGTGTAGATATTTCCATCTTCGTACAGATAACGGTGTAGATATTTCCATGTTCATACAGATAGCGGTGTAGATATTTCCATGTTCATACAGTTAGCGGTGTAGATATTTCCATGTTCATACAGATGGCGATGTAGATATTTACATGTTCATACAGATGGCGGTGTAGATATTTCCATGTTCGTACAGATGGCGGTGTAGATATTTCCATCTTCATAGAGATGGCGGTGTAGATATTTCCATATTTTTGCAGAGAGCAGTATAGATATTTCCATGTTCATACAGATGGTGGTGTAGATATTTCCATGTTTATAGAGATGGCGGTCTAGATATTTCTCTGTTTATAGAGATAGTGGTGTAGATAATTTCAATTTTATAGAGATAGCAGTGTAGATATTTCCAAGTTCATACAGATAGCAGTTTAGATATTTCCACGTTTATAGAGATGGCAGTGTAGATATTTCCATGTTCATACAGATGGCGGTGTAGATTTTCCATGTTTATAGAGATGGCGACATAGATATTTTCATGTTTACACAGATGGAGGTGTAGATATTTCCATATTTACACAGATAGTGGTGTAGACATTTCAATGTTTACACAGTTAGCGGTGTGGATATTTCCATATTTATGCAGATAGCGGTGTAGATATTTCCATCTTAATACAGATGTCGGTGTAGATATGTCCATGTTCGTACAGAAGGCGGTTTAGATATTTCCATCTTCATACAGATGGCGGTGTAGATATTTCGAAGTTTATAGAGATAGCACTGTAGTTATTTCCATATTTATAGAGAAATCTGTGTAGATATTTCCATGTATATGCAGATAGCTGTGTAGATATTTCCGTGTTCATGCAGATAGCGGTGTAGATATTTCCATGTTTATACAGATGGTGGTGTAGATATTTCCATGTTTATAGAGATGGCGGTCTAGATATTTCCATGTTTACAGAGATAGTGGTTTAGTTATTTCCAAGTTTATACAGACAGCGTTGTAGATATTTCCATGTTTATACAGATAGTGGTGAAGATATTTCCATGTTTATACAGATAGCGGTGTAGATATTTCCATGTTTATACAGATAGCAGTGTAGATATTTCCATGTTTATAGAGATAGTGGTGTAGATAATTTCAATTTTATACAGTGAGCAGTGTAGATATTTCCAAGTTCATACAGATAGCGGTGTAGACATTTCCACGTTTATACAGATAGTGGTGTAGATATTTCCATGTTCATAAAGATAGCGGTGTAGATATTTCCATGTTCATACAGATAACGGTGTAGATATTTCCATGTTCATACAGATGGAGGTGTAGATATTTACATGTACATACAGATGGCGGTGTAGATATTTCCATGTTCGTACGGATGGCAGTGTAGATATTTCCATGTTCATACCGGTGGCGGTGTAGATATTTCCATGTTCATACAGATAGCGGTGAGGATATTTCCATGTTTATACAGATAGCGGTGTAGATAATTCCATGTTTATACAGATAGCAGTGTAGATATTTCCATGTTTATAGAGATAGTGGTGTAGATAATTTCAAATTTATAAAGAGAGCAGTGTAGATATTTCCAAGTTCATACAGATAGCGGTGTAGATATTTCCACGTTTATAGAGATGGCGGTGTAGATACTTCCATGTTCATACAGATGGCGGTGTAGATATTTCCATGTTTATAGGGATGGCGGTGTAGATATTTTCATGTTTACACAGATGGCAGTGTAGATATTTCCATGTTTATACAGATAGCGGTGCGAATATTTCCATGTTTATACAGATAGTTGGGCAGATATTTCCAAGTTTATACAGATAGCGGTGTAGATATTTCCACCTTAATACAGATGGCGGTGTAGATATTTCCATGTTTGTACAGATGGCGGTGTAGATATTTCCATGTTCATACAGATGGTGGTGTAGATATTTCGAAGTTTATAGAGATAGCGCTGTAGTTATTTCCATATTTATAGAGAAATCTGTGTAGATATTCCCATGTATATTCAGATAGCTGTGTAGATATTTCCATGTTCATGCAGATAGCGGTGTAGATATTTCCATGTTCATCCAGATGCCGGTTTACATATATCCATGTTCTTACAGATGGTGGTGTAGATATTTCCATGTTCATACAAATGGCGGTGTAGTTATTTCCATGTTCATAGAGATGGCGGTGTAGATATTTCCATGTTCATACAAATGTCGGTGTAGATATTTCCATGTTCATAGAGATGGCAGTGTAGATATTTCCATATTTATACAGATAGCAGTGTAGTTATTTCCTTGTTTATAGAGATAGCAGTGTAGATATTTCCATTGATATACAGATAGCTGTTTAGATATATGCATGTTCATTCAGATAGCGGTGTAGATATTTCCATGTTCATACAGATAGCGGTGTAGATATTTCCATGTTCATACAGATAGCGGTGTAGATATTTCCATGTTCATACAGATAGCGGTGTAGATATTTCCATGTTCATACAGATGGCGGTGTAGATATTTCCATGTTCATACAGATGGCGGTGTAGATATTTCCATGTTCATACAGATGGCGGTGTAGATATTTCCATGTTCATGCAGATGGCGGTGTAGATATTTCTATGTTCATACATTTAGCGGTGTAGATATTTCCATGTTCGTACAGATGGCGGTGTAGATATTTACATGGTCATACACATGGCGGTGTAGATATTTCCATGTTCGTACGGATGGCAGTGTAGATATTTCCATGTTCATACAGATGGCGGTGTAGATATTTCCATGTTTATACAGATAGCAGTGTAGTTATTTCCATGTTTATAGAGATAGCTGTGTAGACATTTCCATTGATATACAGATAGCTGTGTAGATATTTGCATGTTCATACAGATAGCGGTGTAGATATTTCCATGTTCATACAGATAGTGGTTTAGATATTTCCATGTTCATACAGATAGCGGTGTAGATATTTCCATGTTCATACAGATATCGGTGTAAATATTTCCATGTTCATACAGATAGCGGTGTAGATATTTCCATGTTCATACAGTTAGTAGTGTAGATTTTTCCATGTTCATACAGATGGCGGTGTAGATATTTACATGTTCATACATGTGGCGGTATAGATATTTCCATGTTCGTACAGATGGCGGTGTAGATATTTCCATCTTCATAGAGTTGGCGGTGTAGATATTTCCATGTTTATGCAGATAGCGTTATAGATGTTTCCATGTTTATACAGATGGTGGTGTAGATATTTCCATGTTTATAGAGATGGCGGTCTAGATATTTCCTTGTTTACAGAGATAGTCGTGTAGTTATTTCCAAGTTTATAGAGACAGCGTTGTAGATATTTCCATGTTCATACAGATAGCGGTGAAGGTATTTCCATGTTTATACCGATAGCGGTGTAGATAATTCCGTGTTTATACAGATAGCGGTGAATATATTTCCATGTTTATACAGATAGCGGTGTAGATATTTCCATGTTTATACAGATAGCAGGGTGGATATTTCCATGTTTATAGAGATAGTGGTGTAGATAATTTCAATTTTATACAGAGAGCAGTGAAGATATTTCCAAGTTCGTACAGATAGCGGTGTAGATATTTCCACGTTTATAGAGATGGCGGTGTAGATATTTCCATGTTCATACAGATGGCGGTGTAGATATTTCCATGTTTATGGGGATGGCGGTGTAGATATTTTCATGTTTACACAGATGGCGGTGTAGATATTTCCATGTTTACACAGATAGCGGTGTAGACATTTCCATGTTTACACAGATAGCGGTGTGGATATTTCCATGCTTTTGGAGATAGCAGTGTAGATATTTCCATGTTTATACAGATAGCGGTGCAGATATTTCCATCATTATACAGATAGTTGGGCAGATATTTCCGTGTTTTTACAGACGGCGGTGCAGATATTTCCATCTTAATACAGATGCCGGTGTAGATATGTCCATGTTTGTACAGATGGCGGTGTAGATATTTCCATGTTCATACAGATCGCGGTGCAGATATTTCGAAGTTTTTAGAGATAGCGCTGTAGTTATTTCCATATTTATAGAGAAATCTGTGTAGATATTTCCATGCATATGCAGACAGCTGTGTAGATATTTCCATGTTCATGCTGATAGCGGTGAAGATATTTCCATGTTCATCCAGTTGCCGGTGCACATGTATCCATGTTCATACAGATGGCGGTGAAGATATTTCCATGTTCATACAGATGGCGGTGTTGATATTTCCATGATCATACAAAAGTCTGTGTAGATATTTCCATGTTCATAGAGATGGCGGTGTAGATATTTCCATGTTCATACAAATGGCGGTGTAGATATTTCCATGTTCATAGAGATGGCGGTGTAGATATTTCCATGTTCATACAAATGGCGGTGTAGATATTTCCATGTTCATAGAGATGGCGGTGTAGATATTTCCATGTTTATATAGATAGCACTGTAGATATTTCCACGTTTATAGAGATAGAAGTGCAGATATTTCCATTGATATACAGATAGCTGTGTAGATATTTGCATGTTCATACAGATAGCCGTCTAGATATTTCCATGTTCACAGTTGGCGGTGTAGATATTTCCATGTTCATACAGTTAGCGGTGTAGATATTTCCATGTTCATACACATGGCGGTGTAGATATTTACATGTTCATACACATGGCGGTGTAGATATTTCCATGTTCGTACGGATGGCAGTGTAGATATTTCCATGTTCATACAGGTGGTGGTGTAGATATTTCCATGTTTATACAGATAGCAGTGTAGTTATTTCCATGTTTATAGAGATAGCTGTGTAGATATTTCCATTGATATACAGATAGCTGTGTAGATATTTGCATGTTCATACAGATAGCGGTGTAGATATTTCCATGTTCATACAGATAGCGGTTTAGATATTCCAATGTTCATACAGATAGCGGTGTAGATATTTCCATGTTCATACAGATATCGGTGTAGATATTTCCATGTTCATACAGATAGCGGTGTAGATATTTCCATGTTCATACAGTTAGTAGTGTAGATTTTTCCATGTTCATACAGATGGCGGTGTAGATATTTACATGTTCATACATATGGCGGTATAGATATTTCCATGTTCGTACAGATGGCGGTGTAGATATTTCCATGTTCATAGAGATGGCGGTGTAGATATTTCCATGTTTATGCAGATAGCGGAATAGATGTTTCCATGTTTATACAGATGGTGGTGTAGATATTTCCATGTTTATAGAGATGGCGGTCTATATATTTCCATGTTTACAGAGATAGTCGTGTAGTTATTTCTAATTTTATAGAGACAGCGTTGTAGATATTTCCATGTTTATACAGATAGCGGTGAAGATATTTCCATGTTTATACAGATAGCTGTGTAGATATTTCCATGTTTATACAGATAGCGGTGAAGATATTTCCATGTTTATAGAGATAGCGGTGTAGATATTTCCATGTTTATACAGAGAGCAGTGTAGATATTTCCAAGTTCATACAGATAGCGGTGTAGATATTTCCACGTTTATAGAGATGGCGGTGTAGATATTTCCAAGTTCATACAGATGGCGGTGTAGATATTTCCATGTTTATGGGGATGGCGGTGTAGATATTTTCATGTTTAAACAGATGGCGGTGTAGATATTTCCATGTTTACACAGATAGCGGTGTAGACATTTCCATGTTTACACAGATAGCGGTGTGGATATTTCCATGTTTTTGGAGATAGCAGTTTAGATATTTCCATGTTTATACAGATAGCGGTGCGGACATTTCCATGGTTATACAGATATTTGGGCAGATATTTCCATGTTTATACAGACGGCGGTGTAGATATTTCCATCTTAATACAGATGCCGGTGTAGATATGTCCATGTTTGTACAGATGGCGGTGTAGATATATCTGTGTTCATACAGATGGCGGTGTAGATATTTCGAAGTTTTTAGAGATCGCGCTGTAGTTATTTCCATATTTATAGAGAAATCTGTGTAGATATTTCCATGTATATTCAGATAGCTGGGTAGATATTTCCATGTTCATCCAGATGCCGGTGCACATGTATCCATGTTCATACAGATGGCGGTGAAGATATTTCCATGTTCATACAGATGGCGGTGAAGATATTTCCATGTTCATACAGATGGCGGTGTAGATATTTCCATGTTCATAGAGATGGCGGTGTAGATATTTCCATGTTCATACACATGGCGGTGTAGATATTTCCATGTACATACAGATGGTGGTGTAGAAATTTCCTTGTTCATACAGATGGCGGTGTAGATATTTCCATGTTCATACAGATGGCGGTGTAGTTATTTACATGTTCATACAGATGGCGGTGTAGATATTTCCATATTCGTACGGATGGCAGTGTAGATATTTCCATGTTCATATAGGTGGCGGTGTAGATATTTCCCTGTTTATACAGATAGCAGTGTAGTTATTTCCATTTTTATAGAGATAGCAGTGTAGGTATTTCCATTGATATACAGATAGCTGTGTAGATATTTGCATGTTCATACAAATACCGGTGTACATATTTCCATGTTCGTACAGATAGCGGTGTAGATATTTCCATGTTCATACTGATAGCGGTGTAGATATTTCCATGTTCATACAGATAACGGTGTAGATATTTCCATGTTCATACAGATAGAGGTGTAGATAATTCCATGTTCATACAGTTAGCGGTGTAGATATTTCCATGTTCATACAGATGGTGGTGTAGATATTTACATGTTCATACAGCTGGCGGTATAGATATTTTCATGTTCGCACAGATGGCGGTGTAGAAATTTCCATGTTCTTAGAGATGGCGGTTTAGATATTTCCATGTTTTTGCAGATAGCGGTATTGATATTTCCATGTTTATACAGATGGTGGTGTAGATATTTCCGTGTTTATAGAGATGGCGGTCTAGATATTTCCATGTTTACAGAGATAGTGGTGTAGTTATTTCCAAGTTTATAGAGACAGCGTTGTAGATATTTCCATGTTTATACAGATAGCGGTGAAGGTATTTCCATGTTTATACAGATAGCGGTGTAGATATTTCCATGTTTATACAGATAGCAGTGAAGATATTTCCATGTTTATAGAGATAGTGGTGTAGATAATTTCAATTTCATGCAGAGAGCAGTGTAGATATTTCCAAGTTCATACAGATATCGGTGTAGATATCTCCACGTTTATAGAGATGGCGGTGTAGATATTTCCATGTTCATACAGAGGACGGTGTAGATATTTCCATGTTTATTGCGATGCCGGTGTAGATATTTTCATGTTTACACAGATGGCGGTGTAGATATTTCCATGTTTACACAGATAGTGGTGTGGATATTTACATGTTTATGCAGATAGCAGTGTAGATATTTCCATGTTTATAGAGACAGCGTTGTAGATATTTCCATGTTTATACAGATAGCCGGGAAGGTATTTCCATGATTATACTGATAGCGGTGTAGATATTTCCATGTTTATACAGATAGCAGTGTAGATATTTCCATGTTTATAGAGATAGTGGTGTAGATAATTTCAGTTTTATACAAAGAGCAGTGTAGTTATTTCCAAGTTCATACAGATAGCGGTGTAGATATTTCCATGTTCATACAGATACCGGTGTAGATATTTCCATGTTCAGATAGCGGTGTAGATATTTCCATGTTCATACAGTTAGTAGTGTAGACTTTTCCATGTTAATACAGATGGCGGTGTAGATATTTACATGTTCATACATATGGCGGTATAGATATTTCCATGTTCGTACAGATGGCGGTGTAGATATTTCCATGTTCATAGAGATGGCGGTGTAGATATTTCCATGTTTATGCAGATAGCGGAATAGATGTTTCCATGTTTATACAGATGGTGGTGTAGATATTTCCAT
The DNA here is from genome assembly GCF_029281585.2 of Gorilla gorilla gorilla. Classification (NCBI taxonomy): domain Eukaryota; kingdom Metazoa; phylum Chordata; class Mammalia; order Primates; family Hominidae; genus Gorilla; species Gorilla gorilla. The sequence goes on along the minus strand of NC_073227.2, from coordinate 3,454,735 downwards.
GTTTATAGAGATGGCGGTCTAGATATTTCCATGTTTACAGAGATAGTCGTGTAGTTATTTCCAAGTTTATAGAGACAGCGTTGTAGATATTTCCATGTTTATACAGATAGCGGTGAAGTTATTTCCATGTTTATACAGATAGCGGTGTAGATAATTCCATGTTTATACAGATGGCGGTGAAGATATTTCCATGTTTATACAGATAGCGGTGTAGATATTTCCATGTTTATACAGATAGCAGGGTAGATATTTCCATGTTTATAGAGATAGTGGTGTAGATAATTTCAATTTTATACAGAGAGCTGGGTAGATATTTGCATGTTCATACAGTTAGCGGTGTAGATATTTCCATGTTCATACAGATAGCGGTGTAGATATTTCCATGTTCATACAGATAGCGGTGTGGATATTTCTATGTTTATGCAGATAGCAGTGTAGATATTTCCATGTTTATAGAGACAGCGTTGTAGATATTTCCATGTTTATACAGATAGCCGTGAAGTTATTTCCATGTTTATACTGGTAGCGGTGCAGATATTTCCATGTTTATACAGATAGCAGTGTAGATATCTCCATGTTTATAGAGATAGTGGTGGAGATAATTTCAATTTTATACAGAGAGCAGTGTACTTATTTCCAAGTTCATACAGATAGCGGTGAAGATATTTCCATGTCTATAGAGATGGCGGTGTAGATATTTCCATGTTCATACAGATGGCGGTGTAGATATTTCCATGTTTATACGGATGGCGGTGTAGAAATTTTCATGTTTACACAGATGGCGGTGTAGATATTTCCATGTTTACACAGATAGCGGTGTAGACATTTCCATGTTTACACAGATAGCGGTGTGGATATTTCCATGTTTTTGCAGATAGCAGTGTAGATATTTCCATGTTTATACAGATAGTGGTGCGGATATTTCCATGTTTATACAGATAGTTGGGCAGATATTTCCATGTTTATACAGATAGCGGTGTAGATATTTCCATCTTAATACAGATGGCGGTGTAGATATGTCCATGTTCGTACAGATGGCGGTGTAGATATTTCCATGTTCATACTGATGACGGTGAAGATATTTCGAAGTTTATAGAGATAACGCTGTAGTTATTTCCATATTTAGAGAGAAATCTGTGTAGATATTTCCATGTATATTCAGATAGCTGTGTAGATATTTACATGTTCATGCAGATAGCGTTGTAGATATTTCCATGTTCATCCAGATGCCGGTGCACATATATCCATGTTCATACAGATGGCGGTGAAGATATTTCCATGTTCATACAGATGGCGGTGTAGATATTTCCATGTTCATACAGATGGCGGTGTAGATATTTCCATGTTCATACCGATAGCGGTGTAGATATTTCCATGTTCATACAGATAGCGGTGTAGATATTTCCATGTTCATACAGATAGCGGTGTAGTTATTTCCATGTTCATACTAATAGCGGTGTAGATATTTCCATGTTCATACAGATAGCGGTGTAGTTATTTCCATGCTCATACTAATAGCGGTGTAGATATTTCCATGTTCATACAAATGGCTGTGTAGATATTTACATGTTCATAGGGATGGTGGTGTAGATATTTCCATGTTCATACAAATGGCGGTGTAGATATTTCCATGTTCATACAGTTAGCAGTGTAGATATTTCCATGTTCATACAGTTAGCGGTGTAGATATTTCCATGTTCATACAGATGGCGGTGTAGATATTTCCATGTTCATACAGATGGCGGTGTAGATATTTCCATGTTCATACAGATGACGGTGTAGATATTTCCATGTTCATACAGATAGCGGTGTAGATATTTCCATGTTCATAAAGATAGCGGTGTAGTTATTTCCATGTTCATACCAATAGCGGTGTAGATATTTCCATGTTCGTACAGATGGCGGTGTAGATATTTACATGTTCATACAGATGGCGGTGTAGATATTTCCATGTTCGTACGGATTACAGTGTAGATATTTCCATGTTCATACAGGTGGCGGTGTAGATATTTCCCTGTTTATACAGATAGCAGTGGAGTTATTTCCATTTTTATAGAGATAGCAGTGTAGGTATTTCCATTGATATACAGGTAGCTGTGTAGATATTTGCATGTTCATACAGATACCGGTGTACATATTTCCATGTTTATACAGATAGCGGTGTAGATATTTCCATGTTCATGCAGATAGCGGTATTGATATTTCCATGTTCATCCAGATGCCGGTGCACATATATCCATGTTCATACAGATGGCGTTGAAGATATTTCCATGTTCATACAGACGGCGGTGTAGATATTTCCATGTTCATACAAATGGCTGTGTATATATTTACATGTTCATAGTGATGGCGGTGTAGATATTTCCATGTTCATACAAATGGCGGTGTAGATATTTCCATGTTCATAGAGATTGCGGTGTATATATTTCCATGTTTATACAGATAGCAGTGTAGTTATTTCCATGTTTATAGAGATAGCAGTGTAGATATTTCCATTGATATACAGATAGCTGTGTAGATATTTGCATTTTCATACAGATAGCGTTCTAGATATTTCCATGTTCATACAGATAGCGGTGTAGATATTTCCATGTTCATACAGATAGCAGTGTAGATATTTCCATGTACATTCAGATAGCGGTGTAGATATTTCCATGTTCATACAGATAGCGGTGTAGATATTTCCATGTTCATACAGTTAACGGTGTAGATATTTCCATGTTCATACAGTTAGCGGTGTAGATATTTCCATGTTGATACAGATGGCGGTTTAGATATTTCCATGTTCATACAGATGGCGGTGTAGATATTTCCATGTTCATACAGAGGGCGGTGTAGATATTTCCATGTTCATACAGATGGCGGTGTAGTTATTTCCATGTTCATACAGATGGCGGTTTAGATATTTCCATGTTCATACAGATGGCGGTGTAGATATTTCCATGTTCATACAGTTGGCGGTGTAGATATTTCCATGTTCATACAGTTGGCAGTGTAGATATTTCCATGTTCATACAGATGGCGGTGTAGATATTTCCATGTTCATACTGATAGCGGTGTAGATATTTCCATGTTCATACCGATAGCGGTGTAGATATTTCCATGTTCATACAGTTAGCGGTGTAGGTATTTCCATGTTCATACAGATGGCGGTGTAGATATTTACATGTTCGTACGGATGGCAGTGTAGATATTTCCATGTTCATACAGGTGGCGGTGTAGATATTTCCCTGTTTATACAGATAGCAGTGTAGTTATTTCCATTTTTATAGAGATAGCAGTGTAGGTATTTCCATTGATATACAGATAGCTGTGTAGATATTTGCATGTTCATACAGATAGCGGTGTATATATTTCCATGTTCGTTCAGATGGCGGTGTAGATATTTCCATGTTCTGAGAGATGGCGGTGTAGATATTTCCATGTTTACACAGATAGCAGTGTGGATATTTCCATGTTTATGCAGATAGCGGTATAGATATTTCCATGTTTATGCAGATGGTGGTGTAGATATTTCCATGTTTACAGAGATGGCGGTCTAGATATTTCCATGTTTACAGAGATAGTGGTGTAGTTATTTCCAAGTTTATAGAGACAGCGTTGTAGATATTTCCATGTTTATACAGATAGCGGTGAAGGTATTTCCATGTTTATACAGATAGCGGTGTAGATATTTCCATGTTTATACAGATAGCAGTGAAGATATTTCCATGTTTATAGAGATAGTGGTGTAGATAATTTCAATTTCATGCAGAGAGCAGTGTAGATATTTCCAAGTTCATACAGATATCGGTGTAGATATTTCCACGTTTATAGAGATGGCGGTGTAGATATTTCCATGTTCATACAGAGGACGGTGTAGATATTTCCATGTTTATTGCGATGCCGGTGTAGATATTTTCATGTTTACACAGATGGCGGTGTAGATATTTCCATGTTTACACAGATAGCGGTGTGGATATGTCCATGTTTATGCAGATAGCAGTGTAGATATTTCCATGTTTATAGAGACAGCGTTGTAGATATTTCCATGTTTATACAGATAGCCGGGAAGGTATTTCCATGATTATACTGATAGCGGTGTAGATATTTCCATGTTTATACAGATAGCAGTGTAGATATTTCCATGTTTATAGAGATAGTGGTGTAGATAATTTCAATTTTATACAAAGAGCAGTGTAGTTATTTCCAAGTTCATACAGATAGCGGTGTAGATATTTCCATGTTCATACAGATACCGGTGTAGATATTTCCATGTTCATACAGATAGCGGTGTAGATATTTCCATGTTCATACAGTTAGTAGTGTAGATTTTTCCATGTTCATACAGATGGCGGTGTAGATATTTACATGTTCATACGTATGGCGGTATAGATATTTCCATGTTCGTACAGATGGCGGTGTAGATATTTCCATGTTCATAGAGATGGCGGTGTAGATATTTCCATGTTTATGCAGATAGCGGAATAGATGTTTCCATGTTTATACAGATGGTGGTGTAGATATTTCCATGTTTATAGAGATGGCGGTCTAGATATTTCCATGTTTACAGAGATAGTCGTGTAGTTATTTCCAAGTTTATAGAGACAGCGTTGTAGATATTTCCATGTTTATACAGATAGCGGTGAAGATATTTCCATGTTTACACAGATAGCGGTGTAGATAATTCCATGTTTATACAGATAGCAGTGAAGATATTTCCATGTTTATACAGATAGCGGTGTAGATATTTCCATGTTTATACAGATAGCAGGGTAGATATTTCCATGTTTATAGAGATAGTGGTGTAGATAATTTCAATTTTATACAGAGAGCTGGGTAGATATTTGCATGTTCATACAGTTAGCGGTGTAGATATTTCCATGTTCATACAGATAGCGGTGTAGATATTTCCATGTTCATACAGATAGCGGTGTGGATATTTCTATGTTTATGCAGATAGCAGTGTAGATATTTCCATGTTTATAGAGACAGCGTTGTAGATATTTCCATGTTTATACAGATAGCCGTGAAGTTATTTCCATGTTTATACTGGTAGCGGTGCAGATATTCCCATGTTTATACAGATAGCAGTGTAGATATCTACATGTTTATAGAGATAGTGGTGGAGATAATTTCAATTTTATACAGAGAGCAGTGTACTTATTTCCAAGTTCATACAGATAGCGGTGAAGATATTTCCATGTCTATAGAGATAGCGGTGTAGATATTTCCATGTTCATACAGATGGTGGTGTAGATATTTCCATGTTTATACGGATGGCGGTGTAGAAATTTTCATGTTTACACAGATGGCGGTGTAGATATTTCCATGTTTACACAGATAGCGGTGTAGACATTTCCATGTTTACACAGATAGCGGTGTGGATATTTCCATGTTTTTGCAGATAGCAGTGTAGATATTTCCATGTTTATACAGATAGTGGTGCGGATATTTCATTGTTTATACAGATAGTTGGGCAGATATTTCCATGTTTATACAGATAGCGGTGTAGATATTTCCATCTTAATACAGATGGCGGTGTAGATATGTCCATGTTCGTACAGATGGCGGTGTAGATATTTCCATGTTCATACTGATGACGGTGAAGATATTTCGAAGTTTATAGAGATAACGCTGTAGTTATTTCCATATTTAGAAAGAAATCTGTGTAGATATTTCCATGTATATTCAGATAGCTGTGTAGATATTTACATGTTCATGCAGATAGCGTTGTAGATATTTCCATGTTCATCCAGATGCCGGTGCACATATATCCATGTTCATACAGATGGCGGTGAAGATATTTCCATGTTCATACAGATGGCGGTGTAGATATTTCCATGTTCATACAGATAGCGGTGTAGATATTTCCATGTTCATACAGATAGCGGTGTAGTTATTTCCATGTTCATACTAATAGCGGTGTAGATATTTCCATGTTCATACAAATGGCTGTGTAGATATTTACATGTTCATAGGGATGGTGGTGTAGATATTTCCATGTTCATACAAATGGCGGTGTAGATATTTCCATGTTCATACAGTTAGCAGTGTAGATATTTCCATGTTCATACAGTTAGCGGTGTAGATATTTCCATGTTCATACAGATGGCGGTGTAGATATTTACATGTTCATACAGATGGCGGTGTAGATATTTCCATGTTCATACAGATGACGGTGTAGATATTTCCATGTTCATACAGATAGCGGTGTAGATATTTCCATGTTCATAAAGATAGCGGAGTAGTTATTTCCATGTTCATACCAATAGCGGTGTAGATATTTCCATGTTCGTACAGATGGCGGTGTAGATATTTACATGTTCATACAGATGGCGGTGTAGATATTTCCATGTTCGTACGGATTACAGTGTAGATATTTCCATGTTCATACAGGTGGCGGTGTAGATATTTCCCTGTTTATACAGATAGCAGTGGAGTTATTTCCATTTTTATAGAGATAGCAGTGTAGGTATTTCCATTGATATACAGATAGCTGTGTAGATATTTGCATGTTCATACAGATACCGGTGTACATATTTCCATGTTCATACAGATAGCGGTGTAGATATTTCCATGTTCATGCAGATAGCGGTATTGATATTTCCATGTTCATCCAGATGCCGGTGCACATATATCCATGTTCATACAGATGGCGTTGAAGATATTTCCATGTTCATACAGACGGCGGTGTAGATATTTCCATGTTCATACAAATGGCTGTGTATATATTTACATGTTCATAGTGATGGCGGTGTAGATATTTCCATGTTCATACAAATGGCGGTGTAGATATTTCCATGTTCATAGAGATTGCGGTGTATATATTTCCATGTTTATACAGATAGCAGTGTAGTTATTTCCATGTTTATAGAGATAGCAGTGTAGATATTTCCATTGATATACAGATAGCTGTGTAGATATTTGCATTTTCATACAGATAGCGGTCTAGATATTTCCATGTTCATACAGATAGCGGTGTAGATATTTCCATGTTCACACAGATAGCAGTGTAGATATTTCCATGTACATTCAGATAGCGGTGTAGATATTTCCATGTTCATACAGATAGCGGTGTAGATATTTCCATGTTCATACAGTTAACGGTGTAGATATTTCCATGTTCATACAGTTAGCGGTGTAGATATTTCCATGTTGATACAGATGGCGGTTTAGATATTCCCATGTTCATACAGATGGCGGTGTAGATATTTCCATGTTCATACAGAGGGCGGTGTAGATATTTCCATGTTCATACAGATGGCGGTGTAGATATTTCCATGTTCATACAGATGGCGGTGTAGATATTTCCATGTTCATACAGATGGCGGTGTAGATATTTCCATGTTCATACAGTTGGCAGTGTAGATATTTCCATGTTCATACAGATGGCGGTGTAGATATTTCCATGTTCATACTGATAGCGGTGTAGATATTTCCATGTTCATACCGATAGCGGTGTAGATATTTCCATGTTCATACAGTTATCGGTGTAGGTATTTCCATGTTCATACAGATGGCGGTGTAGATATTTACATGTTCGTACGGATGGCAGTGTAGATATTTCCATGTTCATAAAGGTGGCGGTGTAGATATTTCCCTGTTTATATAGATAGCAGTGTAGTTATTTCGATTTTTATAGAGATAGCAGTGTAGGTATTTCCATTGATATACAGATAGCTGTGTAGATATTTGCATGTTCATATAGATAGCGGTGTATATATTTCCATGTTCGTTCAGATGGCGGTGTAGATATTTCCATGTTCTGAGAGATGGCGGTGTAGATATTTCCATGTTTACACAGATAGCGGTGTGGATATTTCCATGTTTATGCAGATAGCGGTATAGATATTTCCATGTTTATGCAGATGGTGGTGTAGATATTTCCATGTTTACAGAGATGGCGGTCTAGATATTTCCATGTTTACAGAGATAGTGGTGTAGTTATTTCCAAGTTTATAGAGACAGCGTTGTAGATATTTCCATGTTTATACAGATAGCGGTGAAGATATTTCCATGTTTATACAGATAGCAGTGTAGATATTTCCATGTTTATACAGATAGCAGTGTAGATATTTCCATGTTTATAGAGATAGTGGTGTAGATAATTTCAATTTTATACAGAGAACAGTGTAGATATTTCCAAGTTCATACAGATAGCGGTGTAGATATTTCCACGTTTATAGAGATAGTGGTGTAGATATTTCCATTTTCATAAAGATAGCGGTGTAGATATTTCCATGTTCATACAGATAACGGTGTAGTTATTTCCATGTTCATACAGATGGAGGTGTAGATATTTACATGTACATACAGATGGCGGTGTAGATATTTCCATGTTCGTACGGATGGCAGTGTAGATATTTCCATGTTCATACAGGTGGCGGTGTAGATATTTCCATGTTTATACAGAAAGCGGTGAAGATGTTTCCATGTTTATACAGATAGCAGTGTAGATAATTCCATGTTTATACAGATAGCAGTGTAGATATTTCCATGTTTATAGAGATAGTGGTGTAGATAATTTCAATTTTATACAGAGAGCAGTGTAGTTATTTCCAAGTTCATACAGATAGCGGTGTAGATATTTCCATGTTCATACAGATGGCGGTGTAGATATTTCCATGTTCATACAGATGGCGGTGTAGATATTTCCATGTTTATACAGATAGCAGTGTAGTTATTTCCATGTTTGTAGAGAAAGCTGTGTAGATATTTCCATTGATATACAGAGATCTGTGTAGATATTTCCATGTTCATACAGATAGCGGTGTAGATATTTCCATGTTCATACAGATAGCGGTGTAGATATTTCCATGTTCATACAGATAGCTGTGTAGATATTTCCATCTTAATACAGATGACGGTGTAGATATGTCCACGTTTGTACAGATGGCGGTGTAGATATTTCCGTGTTCATACAGATGGCGGTGTAGATATTTCGCAGTTTTTAGAGATAGCGCTGTAGTTATTTCCATATTTATAGAGAAATCTGTGTAGCTATTTCCATGTATATTCAGATAGCTGTGTAGATATTTCCTTGTTCATGCAGATAGCGGTGTAGATATTTCCATGTTCATCCAGATGCCGGTGCACATGTATCCAAGTTCATACAGATGGCGGTGAAGATATTTCCATGTTCATACAGATGGCGGTGTAGATATTTCCATGTTCATACAAATGGCTCTGTAGATATTTACATGTTCATAGAGATGGCGGTGTAGATATTTCCATGTTCATACAAATGGCGGTGTAGATATTTCCATGTTCATAGAGATGGCGGTGTAGATATTTCCATGTATATACAGATAGCGGTGTAGTTATTTACATGTTTATAGTGATAGCAGTGTAGAAATTTCCATTGATATAGAGATGGCGGTGTAGATATTTACATTTTCATTCAGATGGTGGTGTAGATATTTCCATCTTCATACAGATAGCGGTGTAAATATTTCCATGTTCATACAGATAGCGGTGTAGATATTTCCATGTTCATACTGATAGCAGTGTAGATATTTCCATGTTCATACCAATAGCGGTGTAGATATTTCCATGTTCATACAGTTAGCGGTGTAGATATTTCCATGTTCATACAGATGGCGGTGTAGATATTTCCATCTTCATACAGATAGTGGTGTAGTTATTTCCAAGTTCATACCAATAGCGGTGTAGATATTTCCATGTTCGTACAGATGGCGGTGTAGATATTTACATGTTCATACAGATGGCGGTGTAGATATTTCCATGTTCGTACGGATTACAGTGTAGATATTTCCATGTTCATACAGGTGGCGGTGTAGATATTTCCCTGTTTATACAGATAGCAGTGGAGTTATTTCCATTTTTATAGAGATAGCAGTGTAGGTATTTCCATTGATATACAGATAGCTGTGTAGATATTTACATGTTCATACAGATACCGGTGTACATATTTCCATGTTCGTACTGATAGCGGTGTAGATATTTCCATGTTCATACAGATAGCGGTATTGATATTTCCATGTTCATCCAGATGCCGGTGCACATATATCCATGTTCATACAGATGGCGTTGAAGATATTTCCATGTTCATACAGATGGCGGTGTAGATATTTCGATGTTCATACAAATGGCTGTGTATATATTTACATGTTCATAGTGATGGCGGTGTAGATATTTCCATGTTCATACAAATGGCGGTGTAGATATTTCCATGTTCATAGAGATTGCGGTGTATATATTTCCATGTTTATACAGATAGCAGTGTAGTTATTTCCATGTTTATAGAGATAGCAGTGTAGATATTTCCATTGATATACAGATAGCTGTGTAGATATTTGCATTTTCATACAGATAGCGGTCTAGATATTTCCATGTTCATACAGATAGCGGTGCTGATATTTCCATGTTTATGCAGGAAGCGGTGTAGATATTTCCATGTTTATACAGATAGCGGTGTAGATATTTCCATGTTTATACAGATAGCGGTGTAGATATTTCCATGTTTATACAGATAGCGGTGTGGATATCTCCATCTTAATACAGATGGCGGTGTAGATATTTATATGTTCATACAGATGGCGGTGCAGATATTTCCATGTTCATACAGATGGCGGTGTAGATATTTCCATGTTTATAGAGATAGCGGTGTAGTTATTTCCATGTGTAAAGAGATAGCTTTGTAGATATTTCCATGTATATGCAGATAGCTGTGTAGATATTTCCATTTTCATGCAGATAGCGGTGTAGATATTTCCATGTTCAAACAGATAGCGGTGTAGATATTTCCATGTTCATACAGATAGCGGTGTAGGTATTTCCAGGTTCATACAGATAGCGGTGCTGATATTTCCATGTTTATACAAGTTGCGTTGTAGATATTTCCATGTTTATACAGATAGCGGTGTAGATATTTCCATGTTTATACAGATAGCGGTGTAGATATTTCTGTGTTCATACAGATAGCGGTGTAGATATTTCCATGTTCAACCAGATGGCTATGTAGATATACGCATGTTCTAACAGATGGCGTTGAAGATATTTCCATGTTCAGATAGCGGTGTAGATATTTCCATGTTCATACAGATAGTGGTGTAGATATTTACATGTTCATAAAGATAGCGGTGTAGATATTTCCATGTTCATACAGATAGCGGTGCTGATATTTCCATGTTTATACATGTAGCGGTGTAGATATTTCCATGTTTATACAGATAGCAGTGTAGATATTTCCACGTTTATACATATAGCGGTGTAGATATTTCCGTGTTTATACAGATAGCGGTGTAGATATTTCCATGTTCATACAGATAGCCGTGTAGATATTTCCATGTTCATACAGATAGTGGTGTAGATATTTCCATGTTCATACAGATAGCCGTGTAGATATTTCCATGTTCATACAGATAGTGGTGTAGATATTTCCATGTTCATACAGATAGCGGTGTTGCTATTTCCATGTTCATACAGATAGCGGTATAGATATTTCTATGTTCATCCAGATGGCTGTGTAGACATATCCATCTTCATACAGATGGCGGTGAAGGTAATTCCATGTTCTTACAGATAGCGGAGTAGATATTTCCATGTTCATACAGATAGTGGTGTAGTTATTTCCATGTTCATACAGATACAGGGGCTGATATTTCCATGTTCATACAGATAGCAGTGCTGATATTTCCATGTTTATACAGATAGCGGTGTAGATATTTCCATGTTTATACAGATAGCGGTGTAGATATTTCCATGTTTATACAGATAGCGGTGTAGATATCTCCATCTTAATACGGATGGCGGTGTAGATATTTATATGTTCGTACAGATGGCGGTGCAGATATTTCCATGTTCATACACATGGTGGTGTAGATATTTCCATGTTTATAGAGATAGCGGTGTACTTATTTCCATGTGTAAAGAGATAGCTTTGTAGATATTTCCATGTATATGCAGATAGCTTTGTAGATAATTCCATGTATATGTAGATAGCTGTGTAGGTATTTCCATTTTCATGCAGATAGCGGTGAAGATATTTCCATGTTCAAACAGATAGCGGTGTAGATATTTCCATGTTCATACAGATAGCTGTGTAAATATTTCCATGTTTATACAGATAGCGCTGTACATATTTCCATTTTCATGCAGATAGCGGTGTAGATATTTCCATGTTCATACAGATAGCGGTGTAGATATTTCCAGGTTTATACAGATAGCGGTGTAGGTATTTCCATTTTCATGAAGATAGCGGTGTAGATATTTCCATGTTCAAACAGATAGCGGTGTAGATATTTCCATGTTCATACAGATAGCGGTGTAGATATTTCCATGATCATCCAGATGGCTGTGTAGATATATCCATGTTCATACAGATGGCGTTGAAGATATTTCCATGTTCATACAGATATCGGTGTAGATATTTCCATGTTCATACAGATAGCGGTTTAGATATTTCCGTGTTCATACAGATAGCGGTGAAGATATTTCCATGTTCATACAGATAGCGGTGTAGTTATTTCCATGTTCATCCATATGGCTGTGTAGATATATCCATGTTCATACAGATGGCGGTGAAGATATTTCCATGTTCATACAGATAGCGGTGTAGATATTTCCATGTTCTTACAGATAGCCGTGTAGATATTTCCATGTTCATACAGATAGCGGTGTAGATATTTCCATGTTTATACAGATAGCGGTGTAGATATCTCCATCTTAATACAGATGGCGGTGTAGATATTTATATGTTCATACAGATGGCGGTGGAGATATTTCCATGTTTATAGAGATAGCGGTGTAGTTATTTACATGCGTAAAGAGATAGCTGTGTAGATATTTCCATGTATATGCAGATAGCTGTGTAGATATTTCCATTTTCATGCAGATAGCAGTGTAGATATTTCCATGTTCAAACAGATAGCGTTGTAGATATTACCATGTTCATCCAGAAAGCGGTGTAGATATTTCCATGTTTATACAGATAGCAGTGAAGATATATGCATGTTTACACAGATAGCGGTGTAGATATTTCCATGTTCATCCAGATGGCTGTGTTGATATATCCATGTTCATACAGATAGCGGTGTAGATATTTCCATGTTCATACAGACAGTGGTGTAGATATTTCCATGTTCATACAGATAGCGGTGTAGCTATTTCCATGTTCATGCAGATAGCGGTGTAGATATTTCCATGTTCAACCAGAAGGCTATGTAGATATACGCATGTTCTAACAGATGGCGTAGAAGATATTTCCATGTTCTGATAGCGGTGTAGATATTTCCATGTTCATACAGATAGTGGTGTAGATATTTCCATGTTCATACAGATAGCGGTGTAGATATTTCCATGTTCATACAGATAGCGGTGCTGATATTTCCATGTTTATACAGGTAGCGGTGTAGATATTTCCACGTTTATACAGATAGCGGTGTAGATATTTCCACGTTTATACATATAGCGGTGTAGATATTTCCGTGTTTATACAGATAGCGGTGTAGATATTTCCATGTTCATACAGATAGCGGTGTAGATATTTCCATGTTCATACAGATAGTGGTGTAGATATTTCCATGTTTATACAGATAGCGGTGTAGATATCTCCATCTTAATACGGATGGCGGTGTAGATATTTATATGTTCGTACAGATGGCGGTGCAGATATTTCCATGTTCATACAGATGGCGGTGTAGATATTTCCATGTTTATAGAGATAGCGGTGTAGTTATTTCCATGTGTAAAGAGATAGCTTTGTAGATATTTCCATGTATATGCAGATAGCTGTGTAGATATTTCCATTTTCATGCAGATAGCGGTGTAGATATTTCCATGTTCAAACAGATAGAGGTGTAGATATTTCCATGTTCATACAGATAGCAGTGTAAATATTTCCATGTTTATACAGATAGCGGTGAAGATGTAAGCATGTTTACACAGATAGTGGTGTAGATATTTCCATGTTCATACAGATAGCGGTGCTGATATTTCCATGTTTATACAGGAAGCGGTGTAGATATTTCCATGTTTATACAGATAGCGGTGTAGATATTTCCATGTTTATACAGATAGCGGTGTAGATATTTCCATGTTTATACAGATAGCGGTGTGGATATCTCCATCTTAATACAGATGGCGGTGTAGATATTTATATGTTCATACAGATAGCGGTGCAGATATTTCCATGTTCATACAGATGGCGGTGTAGATATTTCCATGTTTATAGAGATAGCGGTGTAGTTATTTCCATGTGTAAAGAGATAGCTTTGTAGATATTTCCATGTATATGCAGATAGCTGTGTAGATATTTCCATTTTCATGCAGATAGCGGTGTAGATATTTCCATGTTCAAACAGATAGCGGTGTAGATATTTCCATGTTCATACAGATAGCGGTGTAGGTATTTCCAGGTTCATACAGATAGCGGTGCTGATATTTCCATGTTTATACAGGTTGCGGTGTAGATATTTCCATGTTTATACAGATAGCGGTGTAGATATTTCCATGTTTATACAGATAGCCGTGTAGATATTTCCGTGTTCATACAGATAGCGGTGTAGATATTTCCATGTTCAACCAGATGGCTATGTAGATATACGCATGTTCTAACAGATGGCGTTGAAGATATTTCCATGTTCAGATAGCGGTGTAGATATTTCCATGTTCATACAGATAGTGGTGTAGATATTTACATGTTCATAAAGATAGCGGTGTAGATATTTCCATGTTCATACAGATAGCGGTGCTGATATTTCCATGTTTATACAGGTAGCGGTGTAGATATTTCCATGTTTATACAGATAGCGGTGTAGATATTTCCACGTTTATACAGATAGCGGTGTAGATATGTCCATGTTTATACAGATAGCGGTGTAGATATTTCCATGTTTATACAGATAGCGGTGTGGATATCTCCATCTTAATACAGATGGTGGTGTAGATATTTCCATGTTCATACAGATAGCGGTGTAGATATTTCCAAGTTCAAACACATAGCGCTGTAGATATTTCCATGTTCATACAGATAGCGGTGTAGATATTTCCATGTTTATACAGATAGCGGTGTAGATATTTCCATGTTTATACAGATAGCGGTGTAGATATTTCCATTTTTATACAGATAGCGCTGTAGATATCTCCATCTTAATACAGATGGCGGTGTAGATATTTATATGTTCATACACATGGCGGTGCAGATATTTCCATGTTCACACAGATGGCGGTGTAGATATTTCCGTGTTTATAGAGATAGTGGGGTAGTTATTTCCATGTGTAAAGAGATAGCTGTGTAGATATTTCCATGTATATGCAGATAGCTGTGTAGATATTTCCATTTTCATGCAGATAGCTGTGTAGATATTTCCATGTTCATACTGATAACGGTGTGGATATTTCCATGTTTATACAGAGAGCGGAGAAGATGTATGCATGTTTACACAGATAGCGGTGAAGATATTTCCATGTTCATACAGATAGGGGTGTAGATATTTCCATGTTCATCCAGATGGCTCTGTAGTTATTTCCATGTTCACACCGATGGCGGTAAAGATATTTCCATGTTCATACAGATACCGGTGTAGATATTTTCATGTTCATACAGATAGCGGTGTAGATATTTCTATGTTCATACAGATAGCGGTGCTGATATTTCCATGTTCATCCAGATGGCTGTGTAGATATATCCATGTTCATACAGATGGCGGTGAAGATATTTCCATGTTTACACAGCTAGCGGTGTAGATATTTCCATGTTCATACAGATAGCGGTGTAGATATTTCCATGTTTATACAGATAGCGGTGTAGATATTTTCATGTTTATACAGATAGCGGTGTAGGTATCTCCAACTTAATACAGATAGCGGTGTAGATATTTATATGTTCCTACAGATGGCGGTGCAGCTATTTCCATGTTCATGCAGATGGCGGTGTAGATATTTCCATGTTTATAGAGATAGCGGTGTAGTTATTTCCATGTGTAAAGAGATAGCTTTGTAGTTATTTCCATGTATATGCAGATAGCTGTGTAGATATTTCCATTTTCATGCAGATAGCGGTGTAGATATTTCCAAGTTCAAACAGATAGCGGTGTAGATATTTCCATGTTCATACAGATAGCTGTGCTGATATTTCCATGTTTATACAAGTAGCGGTGTAGGTATTTCCATGTTTATACAGATTGCGGTGTAGATATTTCCATGTTTATACAGATAGCGGTGTACATATTTCCATGTTTATACTGAAAGCGGTGTAGATATCTCCATCTTAATACAGATGGCGGTGTAGATATTTATATGTTCATACAGATGGCGGTGCAGATATTTCCATGTTCATACAGATGGCGGTGTAGATATTTCCATGTTCATACAGATAGCGGTGTAGTTATTTCCATGTGTAAAGAGATAGCTGTGTAGATATTTCCATGTATATGCAGATAGCTGTGTAGATATTTCCATTTTCATGCAGATAGCGGTGTAGATATTTCCATGTTCAAACAGATAGCGATGTAGATATTACCATGTTCATCCAGATAGCGGTGTAGATATTTCCATGTTTATACAGATAGCGGTGAAGATATATGCATGTTTACACAAATAGCGGTGTAGATATTTCCATGTTCATCCAGATGGCTGTGTTGATATATCCATGTTCATACAGATAGCGGTGTAGATATTTCCATGTTCATACAGATAGTGGTGTAGATATTTCCATGTTCATACAGATAGCGGTGTAGCTATTTCCATGTTCATGCAGATAGCCGTGTAGATATTTCCATGTTCAACCAGATGGCTATGTAGATATACGCATGTTCTAACAGATGGCGTTGAAGATATTTCCATGTTCAGATAGCGGTGTAGATATTTCCATGTTCATACAGATAGTGGTGTAGATATTTCCATGTTCATACAGATAGCGGTGTAGATATTTTCATGTTCATACAGATAGCGGTGCTGATATTTCCATGTTTATACAGGTAGCGGTGTAGATATTTCCATGTTTATACAGATAGCGGTGTAGATATTTCCACGTTTATACATATAGCGGTGTAGATATTTCCGTGTTTATACAGATAGCGGTGTAGTTATTTCCTTGTTCATACAGATAGCGGTGTAGATATTTCCATGTTCATACAGATAGTGGTGTAGATATTTCCATGTTCATACAGATAGCGGTGTTGCTATTTCCATGTTCATACAGATAGCGGTGTAGATATTTCTATGTTCATCCAGATGGCTGTGTAGACATATCCATCTTCATACAGATGGTGGTGAAGTTAATTCCATGTTCTTACAGATAGCGGTGTAGATATTTCCATGTTTATACAGATAGCGGTGTAGATATTTCCATGTTTATACAGATACCGGTGTAGATATTTCCGTGTTCATACAGATAGCGGTGTAGATATTTCCATGTTCAACCAGATGGCTATGTAGATATACGCATGTTCTAACAGATGGCGTTGAAGATATTTCCATGTTCAGATAGCGGTGTAGATATTTCCATGTTCATACAGATAGTGGTGTAGGTATTTCCATGTTCATACAGATAGCGGTGTAGTTATTTCCATGTGTAAAGAGATAGCTGTGTAGATATTTCCATGTATATGCAGATAGCTGTGTAGATATTTCCATTTTCATGCAGATAGCGGTGTAGATATTTCCATGTTCAAACAGATAGCGTTGTAGATATTACCATGTTCATCCAGATAGCGGTGTAGATATTTCCATGTTTATACAGATAGCGGTGAAGATATATGCATGTTTACACAGATAGCGGTGTAGATATTTCCATGTTCATCCAGATGGCTGTGTTGATATATCCATGTTCATACAGATAGCGGTGTAGATATTTCCATGTTCATACAGATAGTGGTGAAGATATTTCCATGTTCATACAGATAGCGGTGTAACTATTTCCATGTTCATGCAGATAGCGGTGTAGATATTTCCATGTTCAACCAGATGGCTATGTAGATATACGCATGTTCTAACAGATGGCGTTGAAGATATTTCCATGTTCATACAGATAGCGGTGTAACTATTTCCATGTTCATACAGATAGCGGTGTAGTTATTTCCATGTGTAAAGAGATAGCTGTGTAGATATTTCCATGTATATGCAGATAGCTGTGTAGATATTTCCATTTTCATGCAGATAGCAGTGTAGATATTTCCATGTTCATGCAGATAGTGGTGTAGATGTTTCCATGTTCATACAGATATCGGTGTAGATATTTCCATGTTCATACAGATAGCTGTGCTGATATTTCCATGTTTATACAGGTAGCGGTGTAGATATTTCCATGTTTATACAGATAGCGGTGTAGATATTTCCACGTTTATACATATAGCGGTGTAGATATTTCCGTGTTTATACAGATAGCGTTGTAGATATTTCCATGTTCATACAGATAGCGGTGTAGATATTTCCATGTTCATACAGATAGCGGTGTAGATATTTCCATGTTCATACAGATAGCGGTGTTGCTATTTCCATGTTCATACAGATAGCAGTGTAGATATTTCCATGTTTATACAGATAGCCGTGAAGATGTAAGCATGTTTACACAGATAGCGGTGTAGATATTTCCATGTTCATACAGATAGCCGTGCTGATATTTCCTTGTTTATACAGGTAGCGGTGTAGATATTTCCATGTTTATACAGATAGCGGTGTAGATATTTCCATGTTTATACAGATAGCGGTGTAGATATTTCCATGTTTATACAGATGGCGGTGTAGATATCTCCATCTTAATACGGATGGCGGTGTAGATATTTATATGTTCGTACAGATGGCGGTGCAGATATTTCCATGTTCATACAGATGGCGGTGTAGATATTTCCATGTTTATAGAGATAGCGGTGTAGTTATTTCCATGTGTAAAGAGATATCTTTGTAGATATTTCCATGTATATGCAGATAGCTGTGTAGATATTTCCATTTTCATGCAGATAGCGGTGTAGATATTTCCATGTTCAAACAGATAGCGGTGTAGATATTTCCATGTTCATACAGATAGCAGTGTAAATATTTCCATGTTTATACAGATAGCCGTGAAGATGTAAGCATGTTTACACAGATAGCGGTGTAGACATTTCCATGTTCATACAGATAGCCGTGCTGATATTTCCTTGTTTATACAGGTAGCGGTGTCGATATTTCCATGTTTATACAGATAGCGGTGTAGATATTTCCATGTTTATACAGATAGCTGTGTAGATATTTCCATGTTTATACAGATAGCGGAGTGGATATCTCCATCTTAATACAGATGGCGGTGTAGATATTTATATGTTCATACAGATGGCGGTGCAGGTATTTACATGTTCATACAGATGGCGGTGTAGATATTTCCATGTTTATAGAGATAGCGGTGTAGTTATTTCCATGTGTAAAGAGATAGCTTTGTAGATATTTCCATGTATATGCAGATAGCTGTGTAGATATTTCCATTTTCATGCAGATAGCGGTGTAGTTATTTCCATGTTCAAACAGATAGCGGTGTAGATATTTCCATGTTCATACAGATAGCGGTGTAGATATTTCCAGGTTCATACAGATAGCGGTGCTGATATTTCCATGTTTATACAGGTTGCGGTGTATATATTTCC
The DNA here is from genome assembly GCF_029281585.2 of Gorilla gorilla gorilla. NCBI lineage: Eukaryota > Metazoa > Chordata > Mammalia > Primates > Hominidae > Gorilla > Gorilla gorilla. The sequence continues at coordinate 3,435,173 of NC_073227.2, read as the reverse complement.
ATGTTTATACAGATAGCGGTGTAGATATTTCCATTTTTATACAGATAGCGGTGTAGATATTTCCGTGTTCATACAGATAGCGGTGTAGATATTTCCATGTTCAACCAGATGGCTATGTAGATATACGCATGTTCTAACAGATGGCGTTGAAGATATTTCCATGTTCAGATAGCGGTGTAGATATTTCCATGTTCATACAGATAGTGGTGTAGATATTTCCATGTTCATACAGATTGCGGTGTAGATATTTTCATGTTCATACAGATAGCGGTGCTGATATTTCCATGTTTATACAGGTAGCGGTGTAGATATTTCCATGTTTATACAGATAGCCTTGTAGATATTTCCATGTTTCTACAGATAGCGGTGTAGATATTTCCAAGTTTATACAGATAGCGGTGTGGATATCTCCATCTTAATACAGATGGCGGTGTAGATATTTTTATGTTCATACAGATGGCGGTGTAGATATTTCCATGTTTATAGAGGTAGCGGTGTAGTTATTTCCATGTGTAAAGAGATAGCTTTGTAGATATTTCCATGTATATGCAGATAGCTGTGTAGATATTTCCATTTTCATGCAGATAGCGGTGTAGTTATTTCCATGTTCAAACAGATAGCGGTGTAGATATTTCCATGTTCATACAGATAGCGGTGTAGATATTTCTAGCTTCATACAGATAGCGGTGCTGATATTTCCATGTTTATACAGGTTGCGGTGTAGATATTTCCATGTTTATACAGATAGCGGTGTAGATATTTCCATGTTTATACAGACAGCGGTGTAGATATTTCCGTGTTCATACAGATAGCGGTGTAGATATTTCCATGTTCAACCAGATGGCTATGTAGATATACGCATGTTCTAACAGATGGCGTTGAAGATATTTCCATGTTCAGATAGCGGTGTAGATATTTCCATGTTCATACAGATAGTGGTGTAGATATTTCCATGTTCATACAGATAGCGGTGTAGATATTTCCATGTTCATACAGATAGCGGTGCTGATATTTCCATGTTTATACTGGTAGCGGTGTAGATATTTACATGTTCATACAGATAGTGGTGTAGATATTTCCATGTTCATACAGATAGCGGTGTAGATATTTCCATGTTCATACAGACAGCGGTGTAGATATTTCCATGTTCATACAGATAACGGTGTAAATATTTCCATGTTTATACAGATAGTGGTGTAGATATCTCCATCTTAAGACAGATGGCGGTGTACATATTTATATGTTAACACAGATGGCTGTGCAGATATTTCCATGTTCATAAATATTGCGGTGTAGATATTTCCATGTTTATAGAGATAGCGGTGTAGTTATTTACATGTGTAAAGAGATAGGTGTGTAGATATTTCCATGTATATGCAGATAGCTGTGTAGATATTTCCATTTTCAAGCAGATAGCGGTGTAGATATTTCCATGTTCAAACAGATAGCGGTGTAGATATATCCATGATTATTCAGATAGCGGTGAATATGTATGCATGTTTACACAGATAGCGGTGTAGATATTTCATGTTCATACAGATAGCGGTGTAGATATTTCCATGTTCATCCAGATGGCTGTGTAGATATATCCATGTTCATAGAGATAGCGATGTAGATATTCTCATGTTCATACATATAGCGGTGTAGATATTTCCATTCTCATCCAGATGGCAGTGTAGATATATCCATGTTGTTACAGATGGCGGTGAAGATATTTCCATGTTCATAGAGATGGCGGTGTAGATATTTCCGTGTTCATACAGATAGCGGTGCTGATATTTCCATGTTTATACAGGTAGCGGTGTAGATATTTCCATGTTTATACAGATAGCGGTGTAGATATTTCCATGTGTATACAGATAGCGGTGTAGATATTTCCATTTTCATGCAGATAGCTTTGTAGATATTTCCATGTTTATACAGATAGCGGTGTAGATATTTCCAGGTTTATACAGATAGCGGTGCAGGTATTTCCATTTTCATGAAGATAGCGGTGTAGATATTTCCATGTTCAAACAGATAGCGGTGTAGATATTTCCATGTTCAAGCAGATAGCGGTGTAGATATTTCCATGTTCATACAGATAGCGTTGTAGATATTTCCATGATCATCCAGATGGCTGTGTAGATATATCCATGTTCATACAGATGGCGTTGAAGATATTTCCATGTTCATACAGATATCGGTGTAGATATTTCCATGTTCATACAGATAGCGGTTTAGATATTTCCGTGTTCATACAGATAGCGGTGAAGATATTTCCATGTTCATACAGATAGCGGTGTAGTTATTTCCATGTTCATTCATATGGCTGTGTAGATATATCCATGTTCATACAGATGGCGGTGAAGATATTTCCATGTTCATACAGATAGCGGTGTAGATATTTCCATGTTCATACAGATAGCCGTGTAGATATTTCCATGTTCATACAGATAGCGGTGTAGATATCTCCATGTTTATACAGATAGCGGTGTAGATATCTCCATCTTAATACAGATGGCGGTGTTGATATTTATATGTTCATACAGATGGCGGTGTAGATATTTCCATGTTTATAGAGATAGCGGTGTAGTTATTTACATGCGTAAAGGGATAGCTGTGTAGATATTTCCATGTATATGCAGATAGCTGTGTAGATATTTCCATTTTCATACAGATAGCGGTGTAGATATTTCCAAGTTCATACAGATAGTGGTGTAGATATTTCCATGTTCAAACAGATAGCGGTGTAGCTATTTCCATGTCCATGCAGATAGCGGTGTAGATATTTCCATGTTCATCCAGATGGCTGAGTAGATATATCCATGTTCATACAGATGGTGGTTAAGATATTTCCATGTTCATACAGATAGCGGTGTAGGTATTTCCATGTTCATACAGATAGTGGTGTAGATAATTCCATGTTCATACAGATAGCGGTGTAGTTATTTCCATGTGTAAAGAGATAGCTGTGTAGATATTTCCATGTATATACAGATAGGTGTGTAGATATTTCCATTTTCATGCAGATAGCGGTGTAGATATTTCTAAGTTCAAAAAGATAGCGGAGAAGACATTTCCATGTTCATACAGATAGCGGTGTAGATATTTCCATCTTTATACAGATAGCGGTGTAGATATTTCCGTGTTTAAACAGATAGCGGTGTAGATATTTCCATGTTCATACAGATAGCGGTGTAGATATTTCCATGTTCATACAGATTGCGGTGTAGATATTTCCGTGTTCATACAGATAGCGGTGTAGCTATTTCCATGTTCATACAGATAGCGGTGTAGATATTTCCAAGTTCAAACACATAGCAGTGTAGATATTTCCGTGTTCATACAGATAGCGGTGTAGATATTTCCATGTTCAACCAGATGGCTATGTAGATATACGCATGTTCTAACAGATGGCGTTGAAGATATTTCCATGTTCAGATAGCGGTGTAGATATTTCCATGTTCATACAGATAGTGGTGTAGATATTTCCATGTTCATACAGATAGCGGTGTAGTTATTTCCATGTGTAAAGAGATAGCAGTGTAGATATTTCCATGTATATGCAGATAGCTGTGTAGATATTTCCATTTTCATGCAGATAGCAGTGAAGATATTTCCATGTTCAAACAGATAGCATTGTAGATATTACCATGTTCATCCAGATAGCGGTGTAGATATTTCCATGTTTATACAGATAGCGGTGAAGATATATACATGTTTACACAGATAGCGGTGTAGATATTTCCATGTTCATCCAGATGGCTGTGTTGATATATCCATGTTCATACAGATAGCGGTGTAGATATTTCCATGTTCATACAGATAGTGGTGAAGATATTTCCATGTTCATACAGATAGCGGTGTAGCTATTTCCATGTTCATGCAGATAGCGGTGTAGATATTTCCATGTTCAACCAGATGGCTATGTAGATATACGCATGTTCTAACAGATGACGTTGAAGATATTTCCATGTTCAGATAGCGGTGTAGATATTTCCATGTTCATACAGATAGTGGTGTAGATATATCCATGTTCATACAGATATCGGTCTAGATATTTCCATGTTCATACAGATAGCTGTGCTGATATTTCCATGTTTATACAGGTAGCGGTGTAGATATTTCCATGTTTATACAGATAGCGGTGTAGATATTTCCACGTTTATACATATAGCGGTGTAGATATTTCCGTGTTTATACAGATAGCGTTGTAGATATTTCCATGTTCATACAGATAGCGGTGTAGATATTTCCATGTTCATACAGATAGCGGTGTAGATATTTCCGTGTTCATACAGATAGCGGTGTTGCTATTTCCATGTTCATACAGATAGCAGTGTAAATATTTCCATGTTTATACAGATAGCCGTGAAGATGTAAGCATGTTTACACAGATAGCGGTGTAGATATTTCCATGTTCATACAGATAGCTGTGCTGATATTTCCTTGTTTATACAGGTAGCGGTGTAGATATTTCCATGTTTATACAGATAGCGGTGTAGATATTTCCATGTTTATACAGATAGCGGTGTAGATATTTCCATGTTTATACAGATGGCGGTGTAGATATCTCCATCTTAATACGGATGGCGGTGTAGATATTTATATGTTCGTACAGATGGCGGTGCAGATATTTCCATGTTCATACAGATGGCGGTGTAGATATTTCCATGTTTATAGAGATAGCGGTGTAGTTATTTCCATGTGTAAAGAGATAGCTTTGTAGATATTTCCATGTATATGCAGATAGCTGTGTAGATATTTCCATTTTCATGCAGATAGCGGTGTAGATATTTCCATGTTCAAACAGATAGCGGTGTAGATATTTCCATGTTCATACAGATAGCAGTGTAAATATTTCCATGTTTATACAGATAGCCGTGAAGATGTAAGCATGTTTACACAGATAGCGGTGTAGACATTTCCATGTTCATACAGATAGCCGTGCTGATATTTCCTTGTTTATACAGGTAGCGGTGTAGATATTTCCATGTTTATACAGATAGCGGTGTAGATATTTCCATGTTTATACAGATAGCGGTGTAGATATTTCCATGTTTATACAGATAGCGGAGTGGATATCTCCATCTTAATACAGATGGCGGTGTAGATATTTATATGTTCATACAGATGGCGGTGCAGGTATTTACATGTTCATACAGATGGCGGTGTAGATATTTCCATGTTTATAGAGATAGCGGTGTAGTTATTTCCATGTGTAAAGAGATAGCTTTGTAGATATTTCCATGTATATGCAGATAGCTGTGTAGATATTTCCATTTTCATGCAGATAGCGGTGTAGTTATTTCCATGTTCAAACAGATAGCGGTGTAGATATTTCCATGTTCATACAGATAGCGGTGTAGATATTTCCAGGTTCATAGAGATAGCGGTGCTGATATTTCCATGTTTATACAGGTTGCGGTGTAGATATTTCCATGTTTATACAGATAGCGGTGTAGATATTTCCATGTTTATACAGATAGCGGTGTAGATATTTCCGTGTTCATACAGATAGCGGTGTAGATATTTCCATATTCAACCAGATGGCTATGTAGATATACGCATGTTCTAACAGATGGCGTTGAAGATATTTCCATGTTCAGATAGCGGTGTAGATATTTCCATGTTCATACAGATAGCGGTGTAGATATTTCCATGTTCATACAGATAGCGGTGTAGATATTTCCATGTTCATACAGATAGCGGTGCTGATATTTCCATGTTTATACAGGTAGCGGTGTAGATATTTCCATGTTTATACAGATAGCCGTGTAGAGATTTCCATGTTTATACAGATAGCGGTGTAGATATTTCCAAGTTTATACAGATAGCGGTGTGGATATCTCCATCTTAATACAGATGGCGGTGTAGATATTTTTATGTTCATACAGATGGCGGTGTAGATATTTCCATGTTTATAGAGGTAGCGGTGTAGTTATTTCCATGTGTAAAGAGATAGCTTTGTAGATATTTCCATGTATATGCAGATAGCTGTGTAGATATTTCCATTTTCATGCAGATAGCGGTGTAGTTATTTCCATGTTCAAACAGATAGCGGTGTAGATATTTCCATGTTCATACAGATAGCGGTGTAGATATTCCCAGGTTCATACAGATAGCGGTGCTGATATTTCCATGTTTATACAGGTTGCGGTGTAGATATTTCCATGTTTATACAGATAGCGGTGTAGATATTTCCATGTTTATACAGATAGCGGTGTAGATATTTCCGTGTTCATACAGATAGCGGTGTAGATATTTCCATGTTCAACCAGATGGCTATGTAGATATACGCATGTTCTAACAGATGGCGTTGAAGATATTTCCATGTTCAGATAGCGGTGTAGATATTTCCATGTTCATACAGATAGTGGTGTAGATATTTCCATGTTCATACAGATAGCGGTGCTGATATTTCCATGTTTATACAGGTAGCGGTGTAGATATTTCCATGTTTATACAGATAGCGGTGTGGATATCTCCATCTTAATACAGATGGCGGTGTAGATATTTTTATGTTCATACAGATGGCGGTGTAGATATTTCCATGTTTATAGAGGCAGCGGTGTAGTTATTTCCATCTGTAAAGAGATAGCTTTGTAGATATTTCCATGTATATGCAGATAGCTCTGTAGATATTTCCATTTTCATGCAGATAGCGGTGTAGTTATTTCCATGTTCAAACAGATAGCGGTGTAGATATTTCCATGTTCATACAGATAGCGGTGTAGATATTTCCAGGTTCATACAGATACCGGTGCTGATATTTCCATGTTTATACAGGTTGCGGTGTAGATATTTCCATGTTTATACAGATAGCGGTGTAGATATTTCCATGTTTATACAGATAGCGGTGTAGCTATTTCCGTGTTCATACAGATAGCGGTGTAGATATTTCCATGTTCATACAGATAGCGGTGTAGATATTTCCATGTTCATACAGATAGCGGTGTAGATATTTCCATTTTCATCCCGATGGCTGTGTAGATATATGCATGTTCGTACAGATGGCGGTGAAGATATTTCCATGTTCATACAGATGGCGGTGTAGATATTTCCGTGTTCATACAGATAGCGGTGCTGATATTTCCATGTTTATACAGGTATCAGTGTAGATAATTCCATGTTTATACAGATAGCGGTTTAGATATTTCCATGTTTATACAGATAGCGGTGTAGATATTTCCATGTTTATACAGATAGCCGTGTAGATATTTCCGTGTTCATACAGATAGCAGTGTAGATATTTCCATGTTCAACCAGATGGCTATGTAGATATACGCATGTTCTAACAGATGGCGTTGAAGATATTTCCATGTTCAGATAGCGGTGTAGATATTTCCATGTTCATACAGATAGTGGTGTAGATATTTCCATGTTCATACAGATAGCGGTGTAGTTATTTCCATGTGTAAAGAGATAGCTGTGTAGATATATCCATGTATATGCAGATAGCTGTGTAGATATTTCCATTTTCATGCAGATAGCAGTGAAGATATTTCCATGTTCAAACAGATATCATTGTAGATATTACCATGTTCATCCAGATAGCGGTGTAGATATTTCCATGCTTATACAGATAGCGGTGAAGATATATGCATGTTTACACAGATAGCGGTGTAGATATTTCCATGTTCATCCAGATGGCTGTGTTGATATATCCATGTTCATACAGATAGCGGTGTAGATATTTCCATGTTCATACAGATAGTGGTGTAGATATTTCCATGTTCATACAGATAGCGGTGTAGCTATATCCATGTTCATGCAGATAGCGGTGTAGATATTTCCATGTTCAACCAGATGGCTATGTAGATATACGCATGTTCTAACAGATGGCGTTGAAGATATTTCCATGTTCAGATAGCGGTGTAGAAATTTCCATGTGCATACAGATAGTGGTGTAGATATTTCCATGTTCATACCGAAAGCGGTGAAGATATTTCCATGTTCATACAGATAGCGGTGCTGATATTTCCATGTTTATACAGGTAGCGGTGTAGATATTTCCATGTTTATACAGATAGCGGTGTAGATATTTCCACATTTATACATATAGCGGTGTAGATATTTCCGTGTTTATACAGATAGCGGTGTAGATATTTCCATGTTCATACAGATAGCGGTGTAGATATTTCCATGTTCATACAGATAGCGGTGTAGATATTTCCATGTTCATACAGATAGCGGTGTTGCTATTTCCATGTTCATACAGATAGCGGTGTAGATATTTCTATGTTCATCCAGATGGCTGTGTAGACATATCCATCTTCATACAGATGGCGGTGAAGGTAATTCCATGTTCTTACAGATAGCGGTGTAGATATTTCCATGTTCATACAGATAGTGGTGTAGATATTTCCATGTTCATACAGATAGAGGGGCTGATATTTCCATGTTCATACAGATAGCAGTGCTGATATTTCCATGTTTATACAGATAGCGGTGTAGATATTTCCATGTTTATACAGATAGCGGTGTAGATATTTCCATGTTTATACAGATAGCGGTGTAGATATCTCCATCTTAATACGGATGGCGGTGTAGATATTTATATGTTCGTACAGATGGCGGTGCAGATATTTCCATGTTCATACAGATGGCGGTGTAGATATTTCCATGTTTATAGAGATAGCGGTGTAGTTATTTCCATGTGTAAAGAGATAGCTTTGTCGATATTTCCATGTATATGCAGATAGCTGTGTAGATATTTCCATTTTAATGCAGATAGAGGTGTAGATATTTGCATGTTCAAACAGATAACGGGGTAGATATTTCCATGTTCATACAGATAGCAGTGTAAATATTTCCATGTTTATACAGATAGCCGTGAAGATGTAAGCATGTTTACACAGATAGCGGTGTAGATATTTCCATGTTCTTACAGATAGCCGTGCTGATATTTCCTTGTTTATGCAGGTAGCGGTGTAGATATTTCCATGTTTATACAGATAGCTGTGTAGATATTTCCATGTTTATACAGATAGCGGTGTAGATCTTTCCATGTTTATACAGATAGCGGTGTAGATATTTCCATGTTTATACAGATAGCGGTGAAGATATATGCATGTTTACACAGATAGCGGTGTAGATATTTCCATGTTCATCCAGATGGCTGTGTTGATATATCCATGTTCATACAGATAGCGGTGTAGATATTTCCATGTTCATACAGATAGTGGTGAAGATATTTCCATGTTCATACAGATAGCGGTGTAGCTATTTACATGTTCATGCAGATAGCGGTGTAGATATTTCCATGTTCAACCAGATGGCTATGTAGATATACGCATGTTCTAACAGATGACGTTGAAGATATTTCCATGTTCATACAGATAGCGGTGTAGATATTTCCATGTTCATACAGATAACTGTGTAGATATTTCCATGTTTATACAGATAGCGGTGTAGATATTTTCATGTTTATACAGATAGGGGTGTAGGTATCTCCAACTTAATACAGATAGCGGTGTAGATATTTATATGTTCCTACAGATGGCGGTGCAGCTATTTCCATGTTCATACAGATGGCGGTGTAGATATTTCCATGTTTATAGAGATAGCGGTGTAGTTATTTCCATGTATATGCAGATAGCTGTGTAGATATTTCCATTTTCATGCAGATAGCGGTGTAGATATTTCCATGTTCAAACAGATAGCGGTGTAGATATTTCCATGTTCATACAGATGGCGGTGAAGGTAATTCCATGTTCTTACAGATAGCGGTGTAGATATTTCCATGTTCATACAGATAGTGGTGTAGATATTTCCATGTTCATACAGTTAGAGGGGCTGATATTTCCATGTTCATACAGATAGCAGTGCTGATATTTCCATGTTTATACAGATAGCGGTGTAGATATTTCCATGTTTATACAGATAGCGGTGTAGATATTTCCATGTTTATACAGATAGCGGTGTAGATATCTCCATCTTAATACGGATGGCGGTGTAGATATTTATATGTTCGTACAGATGGCGGTGCAGATATTTCCATGTTCATACAGATGGCGGTGTAGATATTTCCATGTTTATAGAGATAGCGGTGTAGTTATTTCCATGTGTAAAGAGATAGCTTTGTAGATATTTCCATGTATATGCAGATAGCTGTGTAGATATTTCCATTTTCATGCAGATAGCGGTGTAGATATTTCCATGTTCAAACAGATAGCGGTGTAGATATTTCCATGTTCATACAGATAGCAGTGTAAATATTTCCATGTTTATACAGATAGCCGTGAAGATGTAAGCATGTTTACACAGATAGCGGTGTAGATATTTCCATGTTAATATAGATAGCCGTGCTGATATTTCCTTGTTTATAAAGGTAGCGGTGTAGATATTTCCATGTTTATACAGGTAGCGGTGTAGATATTTCCATGTTTATACAGATAGCGGTGTAGATATTTCCATGTTTATACAGATAGCGGTGTAGATATTTCCATGTTTATACAGATAGCGGAGTGGATATCTCCATCTTAATACAGATGGCGGTGTAGATATTTATATGTTCATACAGATGGCGGTGCAGGTATTTACATGTTCATACAGATGGCGGTGTAGATATTTCCATGTTTATAGAGATAGCGGTGTAGTTATTTCCATGTGTAAAGAGATAGCTTTGTAGATATTTCCATGTATATGCAGATAGCTGTGTAGATATTTCCATTTTCATGCAGATAGCGGTGTAGTTATTTCCATGTTCAAACAGATAGCGGTGTAGATATTTCCATGTTCATACAGATAGCGGTGTAGATATTTCCAGGTTCATAGAGATAGCGGTGCTGATATTTCCATGTTTATACAGGTTGCGGTGTAGATATTTCCATGTTTATACAGATAGCGGTGTAGATATTTCCATGTTTATACAGATAGCGGTGTAGATATTTCCGTGTTCATACAGATAGCGGTGTAGATATTTCCATATTCAACCAGATGGCTATGTAGATATAGGCATGTTCTAACAGATGGCGTTGAAGATATTTCCATGTTCAGATAGCGGTGTAGATATTTCCATGTTCATACAGATAGCGGTGTAGATATTTCCATGTTCATACAGATAGCGGTGTAGATATTTCCATGTTCATACAGATAGCGGTGCTGATATTTCCATGTTTATACAGGTAGCGGTGTAGATATTTCCATGTTTATACAGATAGCCGTGTAGAGATTTCCATGTTTATACAGATAGCGGTGTAGATATTTCCAAGTTTATACAGATAGCGGTGTGGATATCTCCATCTTAATACAGATGGCGGTGTAGATATTTTTATGTTCATACAGATGGCGGTGTAGATATTTCCATGTTTATAGAGGTAGCGGTGTAGTTATTTCCATGTGTAAAGAGATAGCTTTGTAGATATTTCCATGTATATGCAGATAGCTGTGTAGATATTTCCATTTTCATGCAGATAGCGGTGTAGTTATTTCCATGTTCAAACAGATAGCGGTGTAGATATTTCCATGTTCATACAGATAGCGGTGTAGATATTCCCAGGTTCATACAGATAGCGGTGCTGATATTTCCATGTTTATACAGGTTGCGGTGTAGATATTTCCATGTTTATACAGATAGCGGTGTAGATATTTCCATGTTTATACAGATAGCGGTGTAGATATTTCCGTGTTCATACAGATAGCGGTGTAGATATTTCCATGTTCAACCAGATGGCTATGTAGATATACGCATGTTCTAACAGATGGCGTTGAAGATATTTCCATGTTCAGATAGCGGTGTAGATATTTCCATGTTCATACAGATAGTGGTGTAGATATTTCCATGTTCATACAGATAGCGGTGCTGATATTTCCATGTTTATACAGGTAGCGGTGTAGATATTTCCATGTTTATACAGATAGCGGTGTGGATATCTCCATCTTAATACAGATGGCGGTGTAGATATTTTTATGTTCATACAGATGGCGGTGTAGATATTTCCATGTTTATAGAGGCAGCGGTGTAGTTATTTCCATCTGTAAAGAGATAGCTTTGTAGATATTTCCATGTATATGCAGATAGCTCTGTAGATATTTCCATTTTCATGCAGATAGCGGTGTAGTTATTTCCATGTTCAAACAGATAGCGGTGTAGATATTTCCATGTTCATACAGATAGCGGTGTAGATATTTCCAGGTTCATACAGATACCGGTGCTGATATTTCCATGTTTATACAGGTTGCGGTGTAGATATTTCCATGTTTATACAGATAGCGGTGTAGTTATTTCCATGTATATGCAGATAGCTGTGTAGATATTTCCATTTTCATGCAGATAGCGGTGTAGATATTTCCATGTTCAAACAGATAGCGGTGTAGATATTTCCATGTTCATACAGATGGCGGTGAAGGTAATTCCATGTTCTTACAGATAGCGGTGTAGATATTTCCATGTTCATACAGATAGTGGTGTAGATATTTCCATGTTCATACAGTTAGAGGGGCTGATATTTCCATGTTCATACAGATAGCAGTGCTGATATTTCCATGTTTATACAGATAGCGGTGTAGATATTTCCATGTTTATACAGATAGCGGTGTAGATATTTCCATGTTTATACAGATAGCGGTGTAGATATCTCCATCTTAATACGGATGGCGGTGTAGATATTTATATGTTCGTACAGATGGCGGTGCAGATATTTCCATGTTCATACAGATGGCGGTGTAGATATTTCCATGTTTATAGAGATAGCGGTGTAGTTATTTCCATGTGTAAAGAGATAGCTTTGTAGATATTTCCATGTATATGCAGATAGCTGTGTAGATATTTCCATTTTCATGCAGATAGCGGTGTAGATATTTCCATGTTCAAACAGATAGCGGTGTAGATATTTCCATGTTCATACAGATAGCAGTGTAAATATTTCCATGTTTATACAGATAGCCGTGAAGATGTAAGCATGTTTACACAGATAGCGGTGTAGATATTTCCATGTTAATATAGATAGCCGTGCTGATATTTCCTTGTTTATAAAGGTAGCGGTGTAGATATTTCCATGTTTATACAGATAGCGGTGTAGATATTTCCATGTTTATACAGATAGCGGTGTAGATATTTCCATGTTTATACAGATAGCGGTGTGGATATCTCCATCTTAATACAGATGGCGGTGTAGATATTTATATGTTCATACAGATGGCGGTGAAGATATTTCCATGTTCATACAGATGGCGGTGTAGATATTTCCATGTTTATAGAGATAGCGGTGTAGTTATTTCCATGTGTAAAGAGATAGCTTTGTAGATATTTCCATGTATATGCAGATAGCTGTGTAGATATTTCCATTTTCATGCAGATAGCGGTGTAGTTATTTCCATGTTCAAACAGATAGCGGTGTAGATATTTCCATGTTCATACAGATAGCGGTGCAGATATTTCTAGGTTCATACAGATAGCGGTGCTGATATTTCCATGTTTATACAGGTTGCGGTGTAGATATTTCCATGTTTATACAGATAGCGGTGTAGATATTTCCATGTTTATACAGATAGCCGTGTAGATATTTCCGTGTTCATACAGATAGCAGTGTAGATATTTCCATGTTCAACCAGATGGCTATGTAGATATACGCATGTTCTAACAGATGGCGTTGAAGATATTTCCATGTTCAGATAGCGGTGTAGATATTTCCATGTTCATACAGATAGTGGTGTAGATATTTCCATGTTCATACAGATAGCGGTGTAGTTATTTCCATGTGTAAAGAGATAGCTGTGTAGATATTTCCATGTATATGCAGATAGCTGTGTAGATATTTCCATTTTCATGCAGATAGCAGTGAAGATATTTCCATGTTCAAACAGATAGCATTGTAGATATTACCATGTTCATCCAGATAGCGGTGTAGATATTTCCATGTTTATACAGATAGCGGTGAAGATATATGCATGTTTACACAGATAGCGGTGTAGATATTTCCATGTTCATCCAGATGGCTGTGTTGATATATCCATGTTCATACAGATAGCGGTGTAGATATTTCCATGTTCATACAGATAGTGGTATAGATATTTCCATGTTCATACAGATAGCGGTGTAGCTATATCCATGTTCATGCAGATAGCGGTGTAGATATTTCCATGTTCAACCAGATGGCTATGTAGATATACGCATGTTCTAACAGATGGCGTTGAAGATATTTCCATGTTCAGATAGCTGTGTAGATATTTCCATGTTCATACAGATAGTGGAGTAGATATTTCCATGTTCATACCGATAGCGGTGAAGATATTTCCATGTTCATACAGATAGCGGTGCTGATATTTCCATGTTTATACAGGTAGCGGTGTAGATATTTCCATGTTTATACAGATAGCGGTGTAGATATTTCCACGTTTATACATATAGCGGTGTAGATATTTCCGTGTTTATACAGATAGCGGTGTAGATATTTCCATGTTCATACAGATAGCGGTGTAGATATTTCCATGTTCATACAGATAGCGGTGTAGATATTTCCATGTTCATACAGATAGCGGTGTTGCTATTTCCATGTTCATACAGATAGCGGTGTAGATATTTCTATGTTCATCCAGATGGCTGTGTAGACATATCCATCTTCATAAAGATGGAGGTGAAGGTAATTCCATGTTCTTACAGATAGCGGTGTAGATATTTCCATGTTCATACAGATAGTGGTGTAGATATTTCCATGTTCATACAGATAGAGGGGCTGATATTTCCATGTTCATACAGATAGCAGTGCTGATATTTCCATGTTTATACAGATAGCGGTGTAGATATTTCCATGTTTATACAGATAGCGGTGTAGATATTTCCATGTTTATACAGATAGCGGTGTAGATATCTCCATCTTAATACGGATGGCGGTGTAGATATTTATATGTTCGTACAGATGGCGGTGCAGATATTTCCATTTTCATACAGATGGCGGTGTAGATATTTCCATGTTTATAGAGATAGCGGTGTAGTTATTTCCATGTGTAAAGAGATAGCTTTGTCGATATTTCCATGTATATGCAGATAGCTGTGTAGATATTTCCATTTTCATGCAGATAGAGGTGTAGATATTTGCATGTTCAAACAGATAGCGGTGTAGATATTTCCATGTTCATACAGATAGCAGTGTAAATATTTCCATGTTTATACAGATAGCCGTGAAGATGTAAGCATGTTTACACAGATAGCGGTGTAGATATTTCCATGTTCATACAGATAGCCGTGCTGATATTTCCTTGTTTATACAGGTAGCAGTGTAGATATTTCCATGTTTATACAGATAGCGGTGTAGATATTTCCATGTTTATACAGATAGCGGTGTAGATATTTCCATGTTTATACAGATAGCGGTGTGGATATCTCCATCTTAATACAGATGGCGGTGTAGATATTTATATGTTCATACAGATGGCGGTGCAGTTATTTCCATTTTCATAAAGATGGCGGTGTAGATATTTCCATGTTTATAGAGATAGCGGTGTAGTTATTTCCATGTGTAAAGAGATAGCTTTGTAGATATTTCCATGTATATGCAGATAGCTGTGTAGATATTTCCATTTTCATGCAGATAGCGGTGTAGATATTTCCATGTTCAAACAGATAGCGGTGTAGATATTTCCATGTTCATACAGATAGCGGTGTAGATATTTCCAGGTTCATACAGATAGTGGTGCTGATATTTCCATGTTTATACAGGTTGCGGTGTAGATATTTCCATGTTTATACAGATAGCGGTGTAGATATTTCCATGTTTATACAGATAGCGGTGTAGATATTTCCGTGTTCATACAGATAGCGGTGTAGATATTTCCATGTTCAACCAGACGGCTATGTAGATATACGCATGTTCTAACAGATGGCGTTGAAGATATTTCCATGTTCAGATAGCGGTGTAGATATTTCCATGTTCATACAGATAGTGGTGTAGATATTTCCATGTTCATACAGATAGCGGTGTAGTTATTTCCATGTGTAAAGAGATAGCTGTGTAGATATTTCCATGTATATGCAGATAGCTGTGTAGATATTTCCATTTTCATGCAGATAGCAGTGTAGATATTTCCATGTTCAAACAGATAGCGTTGTAGGTATTACCATGTTCATCCAGATAGCGGTGTAGATATTTCCATGTTTATACAGATAGCGGTGAAGATATATGCATGTTTACACAGATAGCGGTGTAGATATTTCCATGTTCATCCAGATGGCTGTTTGATATATCCATGTTCATACAGATAGCGGTGAAGGTATTTCCATGTTCATACAGATAGTGGTGTAGATATTTCCATGTTCATACAGATAGCGGTGTAGCTATTTCCATGTTCATGCAGATAGCGGTGTAGATATTTCCATGTTCAACCAGATGGCTATGTAGATATACGCATGTTCTAACAGATGGCGTTGAAGATATTTCCATGTTCAGATAGCGGTGTAGATATTTCCATGTTCATACACATAGTGGTGTAGATATTTCCATGTTCATACAGATAGCGGAGAAGATATTTCCATGTTCATACAGATAGCGGTGCTGATATTTCCATGTTTATACAGGTAGCGGTGTAGATATTTCCATGTTTATACAGATAGCGGTGTAGATATTTCCACGTTTATACATATAGCGGTGTAGATATTTCCGTGTTTATACAGATAGCGGTGTAGATATTTCCATGTTCATACAGATAGCGGTGTAGATATTTCCATGTTCATACAGATAGCGGTGTAGATATTTCCATGTTCATACAGATAGCGGTGTTGCTATTTCCATGTTCATACAGATAGCGGTGTAGATATTTCTATGTTCATCCAGATGGCTGTGTAGACATATCCATCTTCATACAGATGGCGGTTAAGGTAATTCCATGTTCTTACAGATAGCGGTGTAGATATTTCCATGTTCATACAGATAGTGGTGTAGATATTTCCATGTTCATTCAGATAGAGGGGCTGATATTTCCATGTACATACAGATAGCAGTGCTGATATTTCCATGTTTATACAGATAGCTGTGTAGATATTTCCATGTTTATACAGATAGCGGCGTAGATATTTCCATGTTTATACAGATAGCGGTGTAGATATCTCCATCTTAATACGGATGGCGGTGTAGATATTTATATGTTCGTACAGTTGGCGGTGCAGATATTTCCATGTTCATACAGATGGCGGTGTAGATATTTCCATGTTTATAGAGATAGCGGTGTAGTTTTTTCCATGTGTAAAGAGATAGCTTTGTAGATATTTCCATGTATATGCAGATAGCTGTGTAGATATTTCCATTTTCATGCAGATAGAGGTATAGATATTTGCATGTTCAAACAGATAGCGGTGTAGATATTTCCAGGTTCATACAGATAGCGGTGCTGATATTTCCATGTTTATACAGGTTGCGGTGTAGATATTTCCATGTTTATACAGATAGAGGGGCTGATATTTGCATGTTCATACAGATAGCCGTGCTGATATTTCCTTGTTTATACAGGTAGCGGTGTAGATATTTCCATGTTTATACAGATAGCGGTGTAGATATTTCCGTGTTCATACAGATAGAGGGGCTGATATTTGCATGTTCATACAGATAGCCGTGCTGATATTTCCTTGTTTATACAGGTAGCGGTTTAGATATTTCCATGTTTATACAGATAGCTGTGTAGATATTTCCATGTTTATACAGATAGCGGTGTAGATCTTTCCATGTTTATACAGATAGCGGTGTGGATATCTCCATCTTAATACAGATGGCGGTGTAGATATTTATATGTTCATACAGATGGCGGTGTAGATATTTCCATGTTCATACAGATAGCAGTGTAAATATTTCCATGTTTATACAGATAGCCGTGAAGATGTAAGCATGTTTACACAGATAGCGGTGTAGATATTTCCATGTTCATACAGATAGCCGTGCTGATATTTCCTTGTTTATACAGGTAGCAGTGTAGATATTTCCATGTTTATACAGATAGCGGTGTAGATATTTCCATGTTTATACAGATAGCGGTGTAGATATTTCCATGTTTATACAGATAGCGGTGTGGATATCTCCATCTTAATACAGATGGCGGTGTAGATATTTATATGTTCATACAGATGGCGGTGCAGTTATTTCCATTTTCATAAAGATGGCGGTGTAGATATTTCCATGTTTATAGAGATAGCGGTGTAGTTATTTCCATGTGTAAAGAGATAGCTTTGTAGATATTTCCATGTATATGCAGATAGCTGTGTAGATATTTCCATTTTCATGCAGATAGCGGTGTAGATATTTCCATGTTCAAACAGATAGCGGTGTAGATATTTCCATGTTCATACAGATAGCGGTGTAGATATTTCCAGGTTCATACAGATAGTGGTGCTGATATTTCCATGTTTATACAGGTTGCGGTGTAGATATTTCCATGTTTATACAGATAGCGGTGTAGATATTTCCATGTTTATACAGATAGCGGTGTAGATATTTCCATGTTTATAGAGATAGCGGTGTAGTTTTTTCCATGTGTAAAGAGATAGCTTTGTAGATATTTCCATGTATATGCAGATAGCTGTGTAGATATTTCCATTTTCATGCAGATAGAGGTATAGATATTTGCATGTTCAAACAGATAGCGGTGTAGATATTTCCAGGTTCATACAGATAGCGGTGCTGATATTTCCATGTTTATACAGGTTGCGGTGTAGATATTTCCATGTTTATACAGATAGAGGGGCTGATATTTGCATGTTCATACAGATAGCCGTGCTGATATTTCCTTGTTTATACAGGTAGCGGTGTAGATATTTCCATGTTTATACAGATAGCGGTGTAGATATTTCCGTGTTCATACAGATAGAGGGGCTGATATTTGCATGTTCATACAGATAGCCGTGCTGATATTTCCTTGTTTATACAGGTAGCGGTGTAGATATTTCCATGTTTATACAGATAGCGGTGTAGATATTTCCATGTTTATACAGATAGCGGTGTAGATATTTCCATGTTTATAGAGATAGCGGTGTAGATATCTCCATCTTAATACGGATGGCGGGGTAGATATTTATATGTTCGTACAGATGGCGGTGCAGATATTTCCATGTTCATACAGATGGCGGTGTAGATATTTCCATGTTTATAGAGATAGCGGTGTAGTTATTTCCATGTGTAAAGAGATAGCTTTGTAGATATTTCCATGTATATGCAGATAGCTGTGTAGATATTTCCATTTTCATGCAGATAGCGGTGTAGATATTTCCATGTTCAAACAGATAGCGGTGTAGATATTTCCATGTTCATACAGATAGCAGTGTAAATATTTCCATGTTTATACAGATAGCCGTGAAGATGTAATCATGTTTACACAGATAGCGGTGTAGATATTTCCATGTTCATACAGATAGCCGTGCTGATATTTCCTTGTTTATACAGGTAGCGGTGTAGATATTTCCATGTTTATACAGATAGCGGTGTAGATATTTCCATGTTTATACAGATAGCGGTGTAGATATTTCCATGTTTATACAGATAGCGGTGTGGATATCTCCATCTTAATACAGATGGCGGTGTAGATATTTATATGTTCATACAGATGGCGGTTCAGATATTTCCATGTTCATAAAGATGGCGGTGTAGATATTTCCATGTTTATAGAGATAGCGGTGTAGTTATTTCCATGTGTAAAGAGATAGCTTTGTAGATATTTCCATGTATATGCAGATAGCTGTGTAGATATTTCCATTTTCATGCAGATAGCGGTGTAGTTATTTCCATGTTCAAACAGATAGCGGTGTAGATATTTCCATGTTCATACAGATAGCGGTGTAGATATTTCCAGGTTCATACAGATAGCGGTGCTGATATTTCCATGTTTATACAGGTTGCGGTGTAGATATTTCCATGTTTATACAGATAGCGGTGTAGATATTTCCATGTTTATACAGATAGCGGTGTAGATAATTCCGTGTTCATACAGATAGCGGTGTAGATATTTCCATGTTCAACCAGACGGCTATGTAGATATACGCATGTTCTAACAGATGGCGTTGAAGATATTTCCATGTTCAGATAGCGGTGTAGATATTTCCATGTTCAAACAGATAGTGGTGTAGATATTTCCATGTTCATACAGATAGCGGTGTAGATATTTCCATGTTCATACAGATAGCGGTTCTGATATTTCCAAGTTTATACAGATAGCGGTGTAGATATTTCCACGTTTATACATATAGCGGTGTAGATATTTCCGTGTTTATACAGATAGCGGTGTAGATATTTCCATGTTCATACAGATAGCTGTGTAGATATTTCCATGTTCATACAGATAGTGGTGTAGATATTTCCATGTTCATACAGATAGCGGTGTTGCAATTTCCATGTTCATACAGATAGCGGTGTAGATATTTCTATGTTCATCCAGATGGCTGTGTAGACATATCCATCTTCAAACAGATGGCGGTGAAGGTAATTCCATGTTCTTACAGATAGCGGTGTAGATATTTCCATGTTCATACAGATAGTGGTGTAGATATTTCCATGTTCATGCAGATAGCAGTGTAGATATTTCCATGTTCAAACAGATAGCGGTGTAGATATTTCCATGTTCATACAGGTAGTGGTGTAGATATTTCCATTTTCATGCAGATAGCAGTGTAGATATTTCCATGTTCAAACAGATAGCGGTGTAGATATTTCCATGTTCATACAGATAGCAGTGTAAATATTTCCATGTTTATACAGATAGCCGTGAAGATGTAAGCATGTTTACACAGATAGCGGTGTAGATATTTCCATGTTCATGCAGATAGCCGTGCTGATATTTCCTTGTTTATACAGGTAGCGGTGTAGATATTTCCATATTTATACAGATAGCTGTGTAGATATCTCCATCTTAATACGGATGGCGGTGTATATATTTATATGTTCGTACAGATGGCGGTGCAGATATTTCCATGTTCATACAGATAGTGGTGTAGATATTTCCATGTTCATACAGATAGAGGGGCTGATATTTCCATGTTCATACAGATAGCAGTGCTGATATTTCCATGTTCATCCAGATGGCTGTGTTGATATATCCATGTTCATACAGATAGCGGTGTAGATATTTCCATGTTCATACAGATAGTGGTGTAGATATTTCCATGTTCATACAGATAGCGGTGTAGCTATTTCCATGTTCATGCAGATAGCGGTGTAGATATTTCCATGTTCAACCAGATGGCTATGTAGATATACGCATGTTCTAACAGATGGCGTTGAAGATATTTCCATGTTCAGATAGCGGTGTAGATATTACCATGTTCATACAGATAGTGGTGTAGATATTTCCATGTTCATACAGATAGCGGTGTAGATATTTCCATGTTCATACAGATAGCGGTGCTGATATTTCCATGTTTATACAGGTAGCGGTGTAGATATTTCCATGTTTATACAGATAGCGGTGTAGATATTTCCACGTTTATACATATAGCGGTGTAGATATTTCCGTGTTTATACAGATAGCGGTGTAGTTATTTCCTTGTTCATACAGATAGCGGTGTAGATATTTCCATGTTCATACAGATAGTGGTGTAGATATTTCCATGTTCATACAGATAGCGGTGTTGCTATTTCCATGTTCATACAGATAGCGGTGTAGATATTTCTATGTTCATCCAGATGGCTGTGTAGACATATCCATCTTCATACAGATGGCGGTGAAGGTAATTCCATGTTCTTACAGATAGCGGTGTAGATATTTCCATGTTCATACAGATAGTGGTGTAGATATTTCCAGGTTCATACAGATAGAGGGGCTGATATTTCCATGTTCATACAGATAGCAGTGCTGATATTTCCATGTTTATACAGATAGCGGTGTACATATTTCCATGTTTATACAGATAGCGGT
Source organism: Gorilla gorilla gorilla (assembly GCF_029281585.2). NCBI lineage: Eukaryota > Metazoa > Chordata > Mammalia > Primates > Hominidae > Gorilla > Gorilla gorilla. The sequence continues at coordinate 3,413,363 of NC_073227.2, read as the reverse complement.
GTAGATATCTCCATCTTAATACGGATGGCGGTGTAGATATTTATATGTTCGTACAGATGGCGGTGCAGATATTTCCATGTTCATACAGATGGCGGTGTAGATATTTCCATGTTTATAGAGATAGCGGTGTAGTTATTTCCATGTGTAAAGAGATAGCTTTGTAGATATTTCCATGTATATGCAGATAGCTGTGTAGATATTTCCATTTTCATGCAGATAGCGGTGAAGATATTTCCATGTTCAAACAGATAGCGGTGTAGATATTTCCATGTTCATACAGATAGCAGTGTAAATATTTCCATGTTTATACAGATAGCCGTGAAGATGTAAGCATGTTTACACAGATAGCGGTGTAGATATTTCCATGTTCATACAGATAGCCGTGCTGATATTTCCTTGTTTATACAGGTAGCGGTGTAGATATTTCCATGTTTATACAGATAGCGGTGTAGATATTTCCATGTTTATACAGATAGCGGTGTAGATATTTCCATGTTTATACAGATAGCGGTGTGGATATCTCCATCTTAATACAGATGGCGGTGTAGATATTTATATGTTTATACAGATGGCGGTGCAGATATTTCCATGTTCATACAGATGGCGGTGTAGATATTTCCATGTTTATAGAGATAGCGGTGTAGTTATTTCCATGTGTAAAGAGATAGCTTTGTAGATATTTCCATGTATAAGCAGATAGCTGTGTAGATATTTCCATTTTCATGCAGATAGCGGTGTAGTTATTTCCATGTTCAAACAGATAGCGGTGTAGATATATCCATGTTCATACAGATAGCGGTGTAGATATTTCTAGGTTCATACAGATAGCGGTGCTGATATTTCCATGTTTATACAGGTTGCGGTGTAGATATTTCCATGTTTATACAGATAGCGGTGTAGATATTTCCATGTTTATACAGATACCGGTGTAGATATTTCCGTGTTCATACAGATAGCTTTGTAGATATTTCCATGTTCAACCAGATGGCTATGTAGATATACGCATTTTCTAACAGATGGCGTTGAAGATATTTCCATGTTCAGATAGTGGTGTAGATATTTCCATGTTCATACAGATAGTGGTGTAGATATTTCCATGTTCATACAGATAGCGGTGTAGTTATTTCCATGTGTAAAGAGATAGCTGTGTAGATATTTCCATGTATATGCAGATAGCTGTGTAGATATTTCCATTTTCATGCAGATAGCAGTGTAGATATTTCCATGTTCAAACAGATAGCGTTGTAGATATTACCATGTTCATCCAGATAGCGGTGTAGATATTTCCATGTTTATACAGATAGCGGTGAATATATATGCATGTTTACACAGATAGCGGTGTAGATATTTCCATGTTCATCCAGATGGCTGTGTTGATATATCCATGTTCATACAGATAGCGGTGTAGATATTTCCATGTTCATACAGATAGTGGTGAAGATATTTCCATGTTCATACAGATAGCGGTGTAACTATTTCCATGTTCATGCAGATAGCGGTGTAGATATTTCCATGTTCAACCAGATCGCTATGTAGATATACGCATGTTCTAACAGATGGCGTTGAAGATATTTCCATGTTCAGATAGCGGTGTAGATATTTCCATCTTCATACAGATATCGGTGTAGATATATCCATGTTCATACAGATAGCTGTGCTGATATTTCCATGTTTATACAGGTAGCGGTGTAGATATTTCCATGTTTATACAGATAGCGGTGTAGATATTTCCACGTTTATACATATAGCGGTGTAGATATTTCCATGTTTATACAGATAGCGGTGTAGATATCTCCATCTTAATACGGATGGCGGTGTAGATATTTATATGTTCGTACAGATGGCGGTGCAGATATTTCCATGTTCATACAGATGGCGGTGTAGATATTTCCATGTTTATAGAGATAGCGGTGTAGTTATTTCCATGTGTAAAGAGATAGCTTTGTAGATATTTCCATGTATATGCAGATAGCTGTGTAGATATTTCCATTTTCATGCAGATAGCGGTGAAGATATTTCCATGTTCAAACAGATAGCGGTGTAGATATTTCCATGTTCATACAGATAGCAGTGTAAATATTTCCATGTTTATACAGATAGCCGTGAAGATGTAAGCATGTTTACACAGATAGCGGTGTAGATATTTCCATGTTCATACAGATAGCCGTGCTGATATTTCCTTGTTTATACAGGTAGCGGTGTAGATATTTCCATGTTTATACAGATAGCGGTGTAGATATTTCCATGTTTATACAGATAGCGGTGTAGATATTTCCATGTTTATACAGATAGCGGTGTGGATATCTCCATCTTTATACAGATGGCGGTGTAGATAATTATATGTTTATACAGATGGCGGTGCAGATATTTCCATGTTCATACAGATGGCGGTGTAGATATTTCCATGTTTATAGAGATAGCGGTGTAGTTATTTCCATGTGTAAAGAGATAGCTTTGTAGATATTTCCATGTATAAGCAGATAGCTGTGTAGATATTTCCATTTTCATGCAGATAGCGGTGTAGTTATTTCCATATTCAAACAGATAGCGGTGTAGATATATCCATGTTCATACAGATAGCGGTGTAGATATTTCTAGGTTCATACAGATAGCGGTGCTGATATTTCCATGTTTATACAGGTTGCGGTGTAGATATTTCCATGTTTATACAGATAGCGGTGTAGATATTTCCATGCTTATACAGATAGCGGTGTAGATATTTCCGTGTTCATACAGATAGCGGTGTAGATATTTCCATGTTCAACCAGATGGCTATGAAGATATACGCATGTTCTAACAGATGGCGTTGAAGATATTTCCATGTTCAGATAGCGGTGTAGATATTTCCATGTTCATACAGATAGTGGTGTAGATATTTCCATGTTCATACAGATAGCGGTGTAGTTATTTCCATGTGTAAAGAGATAGCTGTGTAGATATTTCCATGTATATGCAGATAGCTGTGTAGATATTTCCATTTTCATGCAGATAGCAGTGTAGATATTTCCATGTTCAAACAGATAGCATTGTAGATATTACCATGTTCATCCAGATAGCGGTGTAGATATTTCCATGTTTATACAGATAGCGGTGAAGATATATGCATGTTTACACAGATAGCGGTGTAGATATTTCCATGTTCATCCAGATGGCTGTGTTGATATATCCATGTTCATACAGATAGCGGTGTAGATATTTCCATGTTCATACAGATAGTGGTGAAGATATTTCCATGTTCATACAGATAGCGGTGTAACTATTTCCATGTTCATGCAGATAGCGGTGTAGATATTTCCATGTTCATACAGATAGCGGTGCTGATATTTCCATGTTTATACAGGTAGCGGTGTAGATATTTCCATGTTTATACAGATAGCGGTGTAGATATTTCCACGTTTATACATATAGCGGTGTAGATATTTCCGTGTTTATACAGATAGCGGTGTAGTTATTTCCTTGTTCATACAGATAGCGGTGTAGATATTTCCATGTTCATACAGATAATGGTGTAGATATTTCCATGTTCATACAGATAGCGGTGTTGCTATTTCCATGTTCATACAGATAGCGGTGTAGATATTTCTATGTTCATCCAGATGGATGTGTAGACATATCCATCTTCATACAGATGGCGGTGAAGGTAATTCCATGTTCTTACAGATAGCGGTGTAGATATTTCCATGTTCATACAGATAGTGGTGTAGATATTTCCAGGTTCATACAGATAGAGGGGCTGATATTTCCATGTTCATACAGATAGCAGTGCTTATATTTCCATGTTTATACAGATAGCGGTGTAGATATTTCCATGTTTATACAGATAGCGGTGTAGATATTTCCATGTTTATACAGATAGCGGTGTAGATATCTCCATCTTAATACGGATGGCGGTGTAGATATTTATATGTTCGTACAGATGGCGGTGCAGATATTTCCATGTTCATACAGATGGCGGTGTAGATATTTCCATGTTTATAGAGATAGCGGTGTAGTTATTTCCATGTGTAAAGAGATAGCTTTGTAGATATTTCCATGTATATGCAGATAGCTGTGTAGATATTTCCATTTTCATGCAGATAGCGGTGAAGATATTTCCATGTTCAAACAGATAGCGGTGTAGATATTTCCATGTTCATACAGATAGCAGTGTAAATATTTCCATGTTTATACAGATAGCCGTGAAGATGTAAGCATGTTTACACAGATAGCGGTGTAGATATTTCCATGTTCATACAGATAGCCGTGCTGATATTTCCTTGTTTATACAGGTAGCGGTGTAGATATTTCCATGTTTATACAGATAGCGGTGTAGATATTTCCATGTTTATACAGATAGCGGTGTAGATGTTTCCATGTTTATACAGATAGCGGTGTGGATATCTCCATCTTAATACAGATGGCGGTGTAGATATTTATATGTTTATACAGATGGCGGTGCAGATATTTCCATGTTCATACAGATGGCGGTGTAGATATTTCCATGTTTATAGAGATAGCGGTGTAGTTATTTCCATGTGTAAAGAGATAGCTTTGTAGATATTTCCATGTATAAGCAGATAGCTGTGTAGATATTTCCATTTTCATGCAGATAGCGGTGTAGTTATTTCCATGTTCAAACAGATAGCGGTGTAGATATATCCATGTTCATACAGATAGCGGTGTAGATATTTCTAGGTTCATACAGATAGCGGTGCTGATATTTCCATGTTTATACAGGTTGCGGTGTAGATATTTCCATGTTTATACAGATAGCGGTGTAGATATTTCCATGTTTATACAGATACCGGTGTAGATATTTCCGTGTTCATACAGATAGCGGTGTAGATATTTCCATGTTCAACCAGATGGCTATGTAGATATACGCATTTTCTAACAGATGGCGTTGAAGATATTTCCATGTTCAGATAGTGGTGTAGATATTTCCATGTTCATACAGATAGTGGTGTAGATATTTCCATGTTCATACAGATAGCGGTGTAGTTATTTCCATGTGTAAAGAGATAGCTGTGTAGATATTTCCATGTATATTTAGATAGCTGTGTAGATATTTCCATTTTCATGCAGATAGCAGTGTAGATATTTCCATGTTCAAACAGATAGCGTTGTAGATATTACCATGTTCATCCAGATAGCGGTGTAGATATTTCCATGTTTATACAGATAGCGGTGAATATATATGCATGTTTACACAGATAGCGGTGTAGATATTTCCATGTTCATCCAGATGGCTGTGTTGATATATCCATGTTCATACAGATAGCGGTGTAGATATTTCCATGTTCATACAGATAGTGGTGAAGATATTTCCATGTTCATACAGATAGCGGTGTAACTATTTCCATGTTCATGCAGATAGCGGTGTAGATATTTCCATGTTCAACCAGATCGCTATGTAGATATACGCATGTTCTAACAGATGGCGTTGAAGATATTTCCATGTTCAGATAGCGGTGTAGATATTTCCATCTTCATACAGATATCGGTGTAGATATATCCATGTTCATACAGATAGCTGTGCTGATATTTCCATGTTTATACAGGTAGCGGTGTAGATATTTCCATGTTTATACAGATAGCGGTGTAGATATTTCCACGTTTATACATATAGCGGTGTAGATATTTCCGTGTTTATACAGATAGCGTTGTAGATATTTCCATGTTCATACAGATAGCGGTGTAGTTATTTCCATGTTCATACAGATAGCGGTGTAGATATTTCCATGTTCATACAGATAGCGGTGTTGCTATTTCCATGTTCATACAGATAGCAGTGTAAATATTTCCATGTTTATACAGATAGCCGTGAAGATGTAAGCATGTTTACACAGATAGCGGTGTAGATATTTCCATGTTCATACAGATAGCAGTGCTGATATTTCCTTGTTTATACAGGTAGGGTGTAGATATTTCCATGTTTATACAGATAGCGGTGTAGATATTTCCATGTTTATACAGATAGCGGTGTAGATATTTCCATGTTTATACAGATGGCGGTGTAGATATCTCCATCTTAATACGGATGGCGGTGTAGATATTTATATGTTCGTACAGATGGCGGTGTAGATATTTCCATGTTCATACAGGTAGCGGTGTAGATATTTCCATGTTCATACAGATAGCGGTGTAGATATTTCCATGTTCATACAGATGGTGGTGTAGATATTTCCATGTTTATAGAGATAGCGTTGTAGTTATTTCCATGTGTAAAGAGATAGCTTTGTAGATATTTCCATGTATATGCAGATAGCTGTGTAGATATTTCCATTTTCATGCAGATAGCGGTGTAGATATTTCCATGTTCAAACAGATAGCGGTGTAGATATTTCCATGTTCATACAGATAGCAGTGTAAATATTTCCATGTTTATACAGATAGCCGTGAAGATGTAAGCATGTTTACACAGATAGCGGTGTAGACATTTCCATGTTCATACAGATAGCCGTGCTGATATTTCCTTGTTTATACAGGTAGCGGTGTAGATATTTCCATGTTTATACAGATAGCGGTGTAGATATTTCCATGTTTATACAGATAGCGGTGTAGATATTTCCATGTTTATACAGATAGCGGAGTGGATATCTCCATCTTAATACAGATGGCGGTGTAGATATTATATGTTCATACAGATGGCGGTGCAGGTATTTACATGTTCATACAGATGGCGGTGTAGATATTTCCATGTTTATAGAGATAGCGGTGTAGTTATTTCCATGTGTAAAGAGATAGCTTTGTAGATATTTCCATGTATATGCAGATAGCTGTGTATATATTTCCATTTTCATGCAGATAGCGGTGTAGTTATTTCCATGTTCAAACAGATAGCGGTGTAGATATTTCCATGTTCATACAGATAGCGGCGTAGATATTTCCAGGTTCATACAGATAGCGGTGCTGATATTTCCATGTTTATACAGGTTGCGGTGTAGATATTTCCATGTTTATACAGATAGCGGTGTAGATATTTCCATGTTTATACAGATAGCGGTGTAGATATTTCCGTGTTCATACAGATAGCGGTGTAGATATTTCCATGTTCAACCAGATGGCTATGTAGATATACGCATGTTATAACAGATGGCGTTGAAGATATTTCCATGTTCAGATAGCGGTGTAGATATTTCCATGTTCATACAGATAGTGGTGTAGATATTTCCATGTTCATACAGAGAGCGGTGTAGATATTTCCATGTTCATACAGATAGCGGTGCTGATATTTCCATGTTTATACAGGTAGCGGTGTAGATATTTCCATGTTTATACAGATAGCCTTGTAGATATTTCCATGTTTATACAGACAGCGGTGTAGATATTTCCAAGTTTATACAGATAGCGGTGTGGATATCTCCATCTTAATACAGATGGCAGTGTAGATATTTATATGTTCATACAGATGGCGGTGCAGGTATTTCCATGTTCATACAGATGGCGGTGTAGATATTTCCGTGTTCATACAGATAGCGGTGCTGATATTTCCATGTTTATATAGGTATCGGTGTAGATAATTCCATGTTTATACAGATAGCGTTTTAGATATTTCCATGTTTATACAGATAGCGGTGTAGATATTTCCATGTTTATACAGATAGAGGTGTAGATATCTCCATCTTAATACAGATGGCAGTGTAGATATTTATATGTTCATACAGATGGCGGTGCAGATATTTCCACGTTCATACAGATGGCGGTGTAGATATTACCATGTTCCTACAGATAGCGGTGTAGTTATTTCCATGTGTAAAGAGATAGCTGTGTACATATTTCCATGTATATTCAGATAGCTGTGTAGATATTTCCATTTTCATGCAGATAGTGGTGTAGATATTTCCATGTTCAAACAGATATCGGTGTAGATATTTCTTGTTCATACAGATAGCGGTGTAGATATTTCCATGTTTATACAGATAGCGGTGAAGATGTATGCATGTTTACACAGATAACGGTGTAGATATTTCCATGTTCATCCAGATGGCTGTGTAGATATATCCATGTTCATACAGATAGCGGTGTAGGTAGTTCCAAGTTCATACAGATAGTGGTGTAGATATTTCCATGTTCCTACAGATAGCGGTGTAGCTATTTCCATTTGCATGCAGATAGCGGTGTAGATATTTCCATGTTCATCCAGATGGCTGTGTAGATATATCCATGTTCATTCAGATGGCGGTGAAGATATTTCCGTTTTCATATATATAGCGGTGTAGATATTTCCATGTTCATACAGATACTGGTGTAGATAATTCCATGTTCATACAGATAGCGGTGTAGTTATTTCCATGTGTAAAGAGATAGCTGTGTAGATATTTCCCTGTATATTCAGATAGGTGTGTAGATATTTCCATTTTCATGCAGATAGCGGTGTAGATATTTCTAAGTTCAAAAAGATAGCGGTGTAGACATTTCCATGTTCATACAGATTGCGGTGTAGAAATTTCCATGTTTATACAGTTAGCGGTGAAGATGTATACCTGTTTACTCAGATAGCGGTGTAGATATTTCCATGTTCATACAGATAGCGGTGTAGGTATTTCCATGATCATCCAGATGGCTGTGTAGATATATCCATGTTCATACAGATGGCGTTGAAGATATTTCCATGTTCATACAGATATCGGTGTAGATATTTCCATGTTCATACAGATAGCAGTTTAGATATTTCCATGTTCATACAGATAGCGGTGTAGATATTTCCATGTTCATACAGATAGCGGTGTAGTTATTTCCATGTTCATCTATATGGCTGTGTAGATATATCCAAGTTCATACAGATGGCGGTGAAGATATTTCCATGTTCATACAGATAGCGGTGTAGATATTTCCATGTTCATACAGATAGCGGTGTAGATATTTCCATGTTCATACAGATAGCGGTGTAAATATTTCCATGTTTATACAGATAGTGGTGTAGATATCTCCATCTTAATACAGATGGCGGTGTACATATTTATATGTTCACACAGATGGCTGTGCAGATATTTCCATGTTCATAAATATGGCGGTGTAGATATTTCCATGTTTATAGAGATAGCGGTGTAGTTATTTACATGTGTAAAGAGATAGGTGCGTAGATGTTTCCATGTATATGCAGATAGCTGTGTAGATATTTCCATTTTCATGCAGATAGCGGTGTAGATATTTCCATGTTCAAACAGATAGCGGTGTAGATATATCCATGATTATACAGATAGCGGTGAAGATGTATGCATGTTTACACAGATAGCGGTGTAGATATTTCATGTTCATACAGATAGCGGTGTAGATATTTCCATGTTCATCCAGATGGCTGTGTATATATATCCATGTTCATAGAGATAGCGGTGTAGATATTCCCATGTTCATACATATAGCGGTGTAGATATTTCCATTCTCATCCAGATGGCAGTGTAGATATATCCATGTTGGTACAGATGGCGGTGAAGATATTTCCATGTTCATAGAGATGGCGGTGTAGATATTTCCGTGTTCATACAGATAGCGGTGCTGATATTTCCATGTTTATACAGGTAGCGGTGTAGATATTTCCATGTTTATACAGATAGCGGTGTAGATATTTCCATGTGTATACAGATAGCGGTGTAGATATTTCCATTTTCATGCAGATAGCGGTGTAGATATTTCCATGTTTATACAGATAGCGGTGTAGATATTTCCAGGTTTATACAGATAGCGGTGCAGGTATTTCCATTTTCATGAAGATAGCGGTGTAGATATTTCCATGTTCAAACAGATAGCGGTGTAGATATTTCCATGTTCAAACAGATAGCGGTGTAGATATTTCCATGTTCATACAGATAGCGTTGTAGATATTTCCATGATCATCCAGATGGCTGTGTAGATATATCCATGTTCATACAGATGGCGTTGAAGATATTTCCATGTTCATACAGATATCGGTGTAGATATTTCCATGTTCATACAGATAGCGGTTTAGATATTTCCGTGTTCATACAGATAGCGGTGAAGATATTTCCATGTTCATACAGATAGCGGTGTAGTTATTTCCATGTTCATCCATATGGCTGTGTAGATATATCCATGTTCATACAGATGGCGGTGAAGATATTTCCATGTTCATACAGATAGCGGTGTAGATATTTCCATGTTCATACAGATAGCCGTGTAGATATTTCCATGTTCATACAGATAGCGGTGTAGATATTTCCATGTTTATACAGATAGCGGTGTAGATATCTCCATCTTAATACAGATGGCGGTGTTGATATTTATATGTTCATACAGATGGCGGTGTAGATATTTCCATGTTTATAGAGATAGCGGTGAAGTTATTTACATGCGTAAAAGGATAGCTGTGTAGGTATTTCCATGTATATGCAGATAGCTGTGTAGATATTTCCATTTTCATGCAGATAGCGGTGTAGATATTTCCAAGTTCATACAGATAGTGGTGTAGATATTTCCATGTTCAAACAGATAGCGGTGTAGCTATTTCCATGTCCATGCAGATAGCGGTGTAGATATTTCCATGTTCATCCAGATGGCTGAGTAGATATATCCATGTTCATACAGATGGTGGTGAAGATATTTCCATGTTCATACAGATAGCGGTGTAGGTATTTCCATGTTCATACAGATAGTGGTGTAGATAATTCCATGTTCATACAGATAGCGGTGTAGTTATTTCCATGTGTAAAGAGATAGCTGTGTAGATATTTCCATGTATATACAGATAGGTGTGTAGATATTTCCATTTTCATGCAGATAGCGGTGTAGATATTTCTAAGTTCAAAAAGATAGCGGAGAAGACATTTCCATGTTCATACAGATAGCGGTGTAGATATTTCCATGTTTATACAGATAGCGGTGTAGATATTTCCGTGTTTAAACAGATAGCGGTGTAGATATTTCCATGTTCATACAGATAGCGGTGTAGATATTTCCATGTTCATACAGATTGCGGTGTAGATATTTCCGTGTTCATACAGATAGCGGTGTAGCTATTTCCATGTTCATACAGATAGCGGTGTAGATATTTCCAAGTTCAAACACATAGCGGTGTAGATATTTCCATGTTCATACAGATAGCGGTGTAGATATTTCCATGTTTATACAGATAGCGGTGTAGATATTTCCATGTTTATACAGATAGAGGTGTAGATATTTCCATGTTTATACAGATAGCAGTGTAGATATCTCCATCTTAATACAGATGGCGGTGTAGATATTTATATGTTCATGCACATGGCGGTGCAGATATTTCCATGTTCACACAGATGGCGGTGTAGATATTTCCGTGTTTATAGAGATAGCGGTGTAGTTATTTCCATGTGTAAAGAGATAGCTGTGTAGATATTTCCATGTATATGCAGATAGCTGTGTAGATATTTCCATTTTCATGCAGATAGCTGTGTAGATATTTCCATGTTCATACAGATAACGGTGTAGATATTTCCATGTTTATACAGAGAGCGGAGAAGATGTATGCATGTTTACACAGATAGCGGTGAAGATATTTCCATGTTCATACAGATAGGGGTGTAGATATTTCCATGTTCATCCAGAAGGCTGTGTAGTTATTTCCATGTTCACACAGATGGCGGTGAAGATATTTCCATGTTCATACAGATAGCGGTGTAGATATTTTCATGTTCATACAGATAGCGGTGTAGATATTTCTATGTTCATACAGATAGCGGTGCTGATATTTCCATGTTCATCCAGATGGCTGTGTAGATATATCCATGTTCATACAGATGGCGGTGAAGATATTTCCATGTTCATACAGATAACGGTGTAGATATTTCCATGTTTATACAGATAGCGGTGTAGATATTTTCATGTTTATACAGATAGCGGTGTAGGTATCTCCAACTTAATACAGATAGCGGTGTAGATAGTTATATGTTCCTACAGATGGCGGTGCAGCTATTTCCATGTTCATACAGATGGCGGTGTAGATATTTCCATGTTTATGGAGATAGCGGTGTAGTTATTTCCATGTGTAAAGAGATAGCTTTGTAGTTATTTCCATGTATATGCAGATAGCTGTGTAGATATTTCCATTTTCATGCAGATAGCGGTGTAGATATTTCCATGTTCAAACAGATAGCGGTGTAGATATTTCCATGTTCATACAGATGGCAGTGAAGGTAATTCCATGTTCTTACAGATAGCGGTGTAGATATTTCCATGTTCATACAGATAGTGGTGTAGATATTTCCATGTTCATACAGATAGAGGGGCTGATATTTCCATGTTCATACAGATAGCAGTGCTGATATTTCCATGTTTATACAGATAGCGGTGTAGATATTTCCATGTTTATACGGATAGCGGTGTAGATATTTCCATGTTTATACAGATAGCGGTGTAGATATCTCCATCTTAAAACGGATGGCGGTGTAGATATTTATATGTTCGTACAGATGGCGGTGCAGATATTTCCATGTTCATACAGATGGCGGTGTAGATATTTCCATGTTTATAGAGATAGCGGTGTAGTTATTTCCATGTGTAAAGAGATAGCTTTGTAGATATTTCCATGTATATGCAGATAGCTGTGTAGATATTTCCATTTTCATGCAGATAGCGGTGTAGATATTTCCATGTTCAAACAGATAGTGGTGTAGATATTTCCATGTTCATACAGATAGCAGTGTAAATATTTCCATGTTTATACAGATAGCCGTGAAGATGTAAGCATGTTTACACAGATAGCGGTGTAGATATTTCCATGTTCATACAGATAGCCGTGCTGATATTTCCTTGTTTATAAAGGTAGCGGTGTAGATATTTCCATGTTTATACAGATAGCGGTGTAGATATTTCCATGTTTATACAGATAGCGGTGTAGATATTTCCATGTTTATACAGATAGCGGTGTGGATATCTCCATCTTAATACAGATGGCGGTGTAGATATTTATATGTTCATACAGATGGCGGTGAAGATATTTCCATGTTCATACAGATGGCGGTGTAGATATTTCCATGTTTATAGAGATAGCGGTGTAGTTATTTCCATGTGTAAAGAGATAGCTTTGTAGATATTTCCATGTATATGCAGATAGCTGTGTAGATATTTCCATTTTCATGCAGATAGCGGTGTAGTTATTTCCATGTTCAAACAGATAGCGGTGTAGATATTTCCATGTTCATACAGATAGCGGTGCAGATATTTCTAGGTTCATACAGATAGCGGTGCTGATATTTCCATGTTTATACAGGTTGAGGTGTAGATATTTCCATGTTTATACAGATAGCGGTGTAGATATTTCCATGTTTATACAGATAGCCGTGTAGATATTTCCGTGTTCATACAGATAGCGGTGTAGATATTTCCGTGTTCAACCAGATGGCTATGTAGATATACGCATGTTCTAACAGATGGCGTTGAAGATATTTCCATGCTCAGATAGCGGTGTAGATATTTCCATGTTCATACAGATAGTGGTGTAGATATTTCCATGTTCATACAGATAGCGGTGTAGTTATTTCCATGTGTAAAGAGATAGCTGTGTAGATATTTCCATGTATATGCAGATAGCTGTGTAGATATTTCCATTTTCATGCAGATAGCAGTGAAGATATTTCCATGTTCAAACAGATAGCATTGTAGATATTACCATGTTCATCCAGATAGCGGTGTAGATATTTCCATGTTTATACAGATAGCGGTGAAGTTATATGCATGTTTACACAGATAGCGGTGTAGATATTTCCATGTTCATCCAGATGGCTGTGTTGATATATCCATGTTCATACAGATAGCGGTGTAGATATTTCCATGTTCATACAGATAGTGGTGTAGATATTTCCATGTTCATACAGATAGCGGTGTAGCTATATCCATGTTCATGCAGATAGCGGTGTAGATATTTCCATGTTCAACCAGATGGCTATGTAGATATTACGCATGTTCTAACAGATGGCGTTGAAGATATTTCCATGTTCAGATAGCGGTGTAGATATTTCCATGTTCATTCAGATAGTGGTGTAGATATTTCCATGTTCATACAGATAGCGGTGAAGATATTTCCATGTTCATACAGATAGCGGTGCTGATATTTCCATGTTTATACAGGTAGCGGTGTAGATATTTCCATGTTTATACAGATAGCGGTGTAGATATTTCCACGTTTATACATATAGGGGTGTAGATATTTCCGTGTTTATACAGATAGCGGTGTAGATATTTCCATGTTCATACAGATAGCGGTGTAGATATTTCCATGTTCATACAGATAGCGGTGTAGATATTTCCATGTTCATACAGATAGCGGTGTTGCTATTTCCATGTTCATACAGATAGCGGTGTAGATATTTCTATGTTCATCCAGATGGCTGTGTAGACATATCCATCTTCATACAGATGGCGGTGAAGGTAATTCCATGTTCTTACAGATAGCGGTGTAGATATTTCCATGTTCATACAGATAGCGGTGTAGATATTTCCGTGTTCAACCAGATGGCTATGTAGATATACGCATGTTCTAACAGATGGCTTTGAAGATATTTCCATGTTCAGATAGCGGTGTAGATATTTCCATGTTCATACAGATAGTGGTGTAGATATTTCCATGTTCATACAGATAGTGGTGTAGATATTTCCATGTTCATACAGATAGAGGGGCTGATATTTGCATGTTCATACAGATAGCCGTGCTGATATTTCCTTGTTTATACAGGTAGCGGTGTAGATATTTCCATGTTTATACAGATAGCGGTGTAGATATTTCCATGTTTATACAGATAGCGGTGTAGATATCTCCATCTTAATATGGGTGGCGGTGTAGATATTTATATGTTCGTACAGATGGCGGTGCAGATATTTCCATGTTCATACAGATGGCGGTGTAGATATTTCCATGTTTATAGAGATAGCGGTGTAGTTATTTCCATGTGTAAAGAGATAGCTTTGTAGATATTTCTATGTATATGCAGATAGCTGTGTAGATATTTCCATTTTCATGCAGATAGCGGTGTAGATATTTCCATGTTCAAACAGATAGCAGTGTAGATATTTCCATGTTCATACATATAGCAGTGTAAATATTTCCATGTTTATACAGATAGCCGTGAAGATGTAAGCATGTTTACACAGATAGCGGTGTAGATATTTCCATGTTCATACAGATAGCCGTGCTGATATTTCCTTGTTTATACAGGTAGCAGTGTAGATATTTCCATGTTTATACAGATAGCGGTGTAGATATTTCCATGTTTATACAGATAGCGGTGTAGATATTTCCATGTTTATACAGATAGCGGTGTGGATATCTCCATCTTAATACAGATGGCGGTGTAGATATTTATATGTTCATACAGATGGCGGTGCAGTTATTTCCATGTTCATAAAGATGGCGGTGTAGATATTTCCATGTTTATAGAGATAGCGGTGTAGTTATTTCCATGTGTAAAGAGATAGCTTTGTAGATATTTCCATGTATATGCAGATAGCTGTGTAGATATTTCCATTTTCATGCAGATAGCGGTGTAGATATTTCCATGTTCAAACAGATAGCGGTGTAGATATTTCCATGTTCATACAGATAGCGGTGTAGATATTTCCAGGTTCATACAGATAGCGGTGCTGATATTTCCATGTTTATACAGGTTGCGGTGTAGATATTTCCATGTTTATACAGATAGCGGTGTAGATATTTCCATGTTTATACAGATAGCGGTGTAGATATTTCCGTGTTCATACAGATAGCGGTGTAGATATTTCCATGTTCAACCAGACGGCTATGTAGATATACGCATGTTCTAACAGATGGCGTTGAAGATATTTCCATGTTCAGATAGCGGTGTAGATATTTCCATGTTCATACAGATATTGGTGTAGATATTTCCATGTTCATACAGATAGCGGTGTAGTTATTTCCATGTGTAAAGAGATAGCTGTGTAGATATTTCCATGTACATGCAGATAGCTGTGTAGATATTTCCATTTTCATGCAGATAGCACTGTAGATATTTCCATGTTCAAACAGATAGCGTTGTAGATATTACCATGTTCATCCAGATAGCGGTGTAGATATTACCATGTTTATACAGATAGCGGTGAAGATATATGCATGTTTACACAGATAGCGGTGTAGATATTTCCATGTTCATCCAGATGGCTGTTTGATATATCCGTGTTCATACAGATAGCGGTGAAGATATTTCCATGTTCATACAGATAGTGGTGTAGATATTTCCATGTTCATACAGATAGCGGTGTAGCTATTTCCATGTTCATGCAGATAGCGGTGTAGATATTTCCATGTTCAACCAGATGGCTATGTAGATATACGCATGTTCTAACAGATGGCGTTGAAGATATTTCCATGTTCAGATAGCGGTGTAGATATTTCCATGTTCATACACATAGTGGTGTAGATATTTCCATGTTCATACAGATAGCGGAGAAGATAATTCCATGTTCATACAGATAGCGGTGCTGATATTTCCATGTTTATACAGGTAGCGGTGTAGATATTTCCATGTTTATACAGATAGCGGTGTAGATATTTCCATGTTCATACAGATAGCGGTGTAGATATTTCCATGTTCATACAGATAGCGGTGTTGCTATTTCCATGTTCATACAGATAGCGGTGTAGATATTTCTATGTTCATCCAGATGGCTGTGTAGACATATCCATCTTCATACAGATGGCGGTGAAGGTAATTCCATGTTCTTACAGATAGCGGTGTAGATATTTCCATGTTCATACAGATAGTGGTGTAGATATTTCCATGTTCATACAGATAGAGGGGCTGATATTTCCATGTTCATACAGATAGCAGTGCTGATATTTCCATGTTTATACAGATAGCGGTGTAGATATTTCCATGTTTATACAGATAGCGGCGTAGATATTTCCATGTTTATACAGATAGCGGTGTAGATATCTCCATCTTAATACAGATGGCGGTGTAGATATTTATATGTTCGTACAGATGGCGGTGCAGATATTTCCATGTTCATACAGATGGCGGTGTAGATATTTCCATGTTTATAGAGATAGCGGTGTAGTTATTTCCATGTGTAAAGAGATAGCTTTGTAGATATTTCCATGTATATGCAGATAGCTGTGTAGATATTTCCATTTTCATGCAGATAGAGGTGTAGATATTTGCATGTTCAAACAGATAGCGGTGTAGATATTTCCATGTTCATACAGATAGCAGTGTAAATATTTCCATGTTTATACAGATAGCCGTGAAGATGTAAGCATGTTTACACAGATAGCGGTGTAGAAATTTCCATGTTCATACAGATAGCGGTGTGGATATCTCCATCTTAATACAGATGGCGGTGTCGATATTTATATGTTCATACAGATGGCGGTGCAGATATTTCCATGTTCATACAGATGGCGGTGTAGATATTTCCATGTTTATAGAGATAGCGGTGTAGTTATTTCCATGTGTAAAGAGATAGCTGTGTAGATATTTCCATGTATATGCAGATAGCTGTGTAGATATTTCCATTTTCATGCATATAGCGGTGTAGATATTTCCATGTTTATACAGGTAGCGGTGTAGATATTTCCATGTTTATACAGATAGCGGTGTAGATATTTCCATGTTCATACAGATAGCAGTGTAGATATTTCCATGTTCAAACAGATAGCTGTGTAGATATTTCCATGTTCATACAGATAGCAGTGTAAATATTTCCATGTTTATACAGATAGCCGTGAAGATGTAAGCATGTTTACACAGATAGCGGTGTAGATATTTCCATGTTCATACAGATAGCCGTGCTGATATTTCCTTGTTTATACAGGTAGCGGTGTAGATATTTCCATGTTTATACAGATAGCGGTGTAGATATTTCCATGTTTATACAGATAGCGGTGTGGATATCTCCATCTTAATACAGATGGCGGTGTAGATATTTATATGTTCATGCAGATGGCGGTGCAGATATTTCCATGTTCATAAAGATGGCGGTGTAGATATTTCCATGTTTATAGAGATAGCGGTGTAGTTATTTCCATGTGTAAAGAGATAGCTTTGTAGATATTTCCATGTATATGCAGATAGCTGTGTAGATATTTCCATTTTCATGCAGATAGCAGTGTAGTTATTTCCATATTCAAACAGATAGCGGTGTAGATATTTCCATGTTCATACAGATAGCGGTGTAGATATTTCCAGCTTCATACAGATAGCGGTGCTGATATTTCCATGTTTATACAGGTTGCGGTGTAGATATTTCCATGTTTATACAGATAGCGGTGTAGATATTTCCATGTTTATACAGATAGCGGTGTAGATATTTCCGTGTTCATACAGATAGCGGTGTAGATATTTCCATGTTCAACCAGACGGCTATGTAGATATACGCATGTTCAAACAGATGGCGTTGAAGATATTTCCATGTTCAGATAGCGGTGTAGATATTTCCATGTTCATACAGATAGTGGTGTAGATATTTCCATGTTCATACAGATACCGGTGTAGATATTTCCATGTTCATACAGATAGCGGTGTAGATATTTCCATGTTCATACAGATAGCGGTGCTGATATTTCCAAGTTTATACAGATAGCGGTGTAGATATTTCCACGTTTATACATATAGCGGTGTAGATATTTCCATGTTTATACAGATAGCGGTGTAGATATTTCCATGTTCATACAGATAGCGGTGTAGATATTTCCATGTTCATACAGATAGTGGTGTAGATATTTCCATGTTCATACAGATAGCGGTGTTGCTATTTCCATGTTCATACAGATAGCGGTGTAGATATTTCTATGTTCATCCAGATGGCTGTGTAGACATATCCATCTTCAAACAGATGGCGGTGAAGGTAATTCCATGTTCTTACAGATAGCGGTGTAGATATTTCCATGTTCATACAGATAGTGGTGTAGATATTTCCATGTTCATACAGATAGAGGGGCTGATATTTGCATGTTCATACAGATAGCAGTGCTGATATTTCCATGATTATACAGATAGCGGTGTAGATATTTCCATGTTTATACAGATAGCGGTGTAGATATTTCCATGTTTATACAGATAGCGGTGTAGATATCTCCATCTTAATACGGATGGCGGTGTAGATATTTATATGTTCGTACAGATGGCGGTGCAGATATTTCCATGTTCATACAGATGGCGGTGTAGATATTTCCATGTTTATAGAGATAGCGGTGTAGTTATTTCCATGTGTAAAGAGATAGCTTTGTAGATATTTCCATGTATATGCAGATAGCTGTGTAGATATTTCCATTTTCATGCAGATAGCGGTGTAGATATTTCCATGTTGAAACAGATAGCGGTGTAGATATTTCCATGTTCATACAGATAGCAGTGTAAATATTTCCATGTTTATACAGATAGCCGTGAAGATGTAAGCATGTTTAAACAGTTAGTGGTGTAGATATTTCCATGTTCATACAGATAGCCATGCTGATATTTCCTTGTTTATACAGGTAGCGGTGTAGGTATTTCCATGTTTGTACAGATAGCGGTGTAGATATTTCCATGTTTATACAGATAGCGGTGTAGATATTTCCATGTTTATACAGATAGCGGTGTAGATATCTCCATCTTAATACGGATGGCGGTGTATATATTTACATGTTCGTACAGATGGCGGTGCAGATATTTCCATGTTCATACAGATGGCGGTGTAGATATTTCCATGTTTATAGAGATAGCGGTGTAGTTATTTCCATGTGTAAAGAGATAGCTTTGTAGATATTTCCATGTATATGCAGATAGCTGTGTAGATATTTCCATTTTCATGCAGATAGAGGTGTAGATATTTCCATGTTCAAACAGATAGCGGTGTAGATATTTCCATGTTCATACAGATAGCAGTGTAAATATTTCCATGTTTATACAGATAGCCGTGAAGATGTAAGCATGTTTACACAGATAGCGGTGTAGATATTTCCATGTTCATACAGATAGCCGTGCTGATATTTCCTTGTTTATACAGGTAGCGGTGTAGATATTTCCATGTTTATACAGATAGCGGTGTAGATATTTCCATGTTTATACAGATAGCGGTGTAGATATTTCCATGTTTATACAGATAGCGGTGTAGATATCTCCATCTTAATACGGATGGCGGTGTAGATATTTATATGTTTGTACAGATGGCGGTGCAGATATTTCCATGTTCATACAGATGGCGGTGTAGATATTTCCATGTTTATAGAGATAGCGGTGTAGTTATTTCCATGTGTAAAGAGATAGCTTTTTAGATATTTCCATGTATATGCAGATAGCTGTGTAGATATTTCCATTTTCGTGCAGATAGCGGTGTAGATATTTCCATGTTCAAACAGATAGCGGTGTAGATATTTCCATGTTCATACAGATAGCAGTGTAAATATTTCCATGTTTATACAGATAGCCGTGAAGATGTAAGCATGTTTACACAGATAGCGGTGTAGATATTTCCATGTTCATACAGATAGCCGTGCTGATATTTCCTTGTTTATACAGGTAGCGGTGTAGATATTTCCATGTTTATACAGATAGCGGTGTAGATATTTCCATGTTTATACAGATAGCGGTGTAGATATTTCCATGTTTATACAGATAGCGGTGTGGATATCTCCATCTTAATACAGATGGCGGTGTAGATATTTATATGTTCATACAGATGGCGGTGCAGATATTTCCATGTTCATACAGATGGCGGTGTAGATATTTCCATGTTTATAGAGATAGCGGTGTAGTTATTTCCATGTGTAAAGAGATAGCTTTGTAGTTATTTCCATGTATATGCAGATAGCTGTGTAGATATTTCCATTTTCATGCAGATAGCGGTGTAGTTATTTCCATGTTCAAACAGATAGCGGTGTAGATATTTCCATGTTGATACAGATAGCGGTGTAGATATTTCCAGGTTCATACAGATAGCGGTGCTGATATTTCCATGTTTATACAGGTTGCGGTGTAGATATTTCCATGTTTATACAGATAGCGGTGTAGATATTTCCATGTTTATACAGATAGCGGTGTAGATATTTCCGTGTTCATACAGATAGCGGTGTAGATATTTCCATGTTCAACCAGATGGCTATGTAGATATACGCATGTTCTAACAGATGGCGTTGAAGATATTTCCATGTTCAGATAGCGGTGTAGATATTTCCATGTTCATACAGATAGTGGTGTAGATATTTCCATGTTCATACAGATAGCGGTGTAGATATTTCCATGTTCATACAGATAGCGGTGCTGATATTTCCATGTTTATACAGGTAGCGGTTTAGATATTTCCATGTTTATACAGATAGCGGTGTAGATATTTCCACTTTTATACATATAGCGATGTAGATATTTCCGTGTTTATACAGATAGCGTTGTAGATATTTCCATGTTCATACAGATAGAGGTGTAGATATTTGCATGTTCATACAGATAGTGGTGTAGATATTTCCATGTTCATACAGATAGCGGTGTTGCTATTTCCATGTTCATACAGATAGTGGTGTAGATATTTCCATGTTCATACAGATAGAGGGGCTGATATTTCCATGTTCATACAGATAGCAGTGCTGTTATTTCCATGTTTATACAGATAGCGGTGTAGATATTTCCATGTTTATACAGATAGCGGTGTAGATATTTCCATGTTTATACAGATAGCGGTGTAGATATCGCCATCTTAATACGGATGGCGGTGTAGATATTTATATGTTTGTACAGATGGCGGTGCAGATATTTCCATGTTCATACAGATGGCGGTGTAGATATTTCCATGTTTATAGAGATAGCGGTGTAGTTATTTCCATGTGTAAAGAGATAGCTTTGTAGATATTTCCATGTATATGCAGATAGCTGTGTAGATATTTCCATTTTCATGCAGATAGCGGTGTAGATATTTCCATGTTCAAACAGATAGCGGTGTAGATATTCCCATGTTCATACAGATAGCAGTGTAAATATTTCCATGTTTATACAGATAGCCGTGAAGATGTAAGCATGTTTACACAGATAGTGGTGTAGATATTTCCATGTTCATACAGATAGCCGTGCTGATATTTCCTTGTTTATACAGGTAGCGGTGTAGATATTTCCATGTTTATACAGATAGCGGTGTAGATATTTCCATGTTTATACAGATAGCGGTGTAGATATTTCCATGTTTATACAGATAGCGGTGTAGATATTTCCATGTTTATACAGATAGCGGTGTGGATATCTCCATCTTAATACAGATGGCGGTGTAGATATTTATATGTTCATACAGATGGCGGTGCAGATATTTCCATGTTCATACAGATGGCGGTGTAGATATTTCCATGTTTATAGAGATAGCGGTGTAGTTATTTCCATGTGTAAAGAGATAGCGTTGTAGTTATTTCCATGTATATGCAGATAGCTGTGTAGATATTTCCATTTTCATGCAGATAGCGGTGTAGTTATTTCCATGTTCAAACAGATAGCGGTGTAGATTTTTCCATGTTCATACAGATAGCGGTGTAGATATTTCCAGGTTCATACAGATAGCGGTGCTGATATTTCCATGTTTATACAGGTTGCGGTGTAGATATTTCCATGTTTATACAGATAGCGGTGTAGATATTTCCATGTTTATACAGATAGCGGTGTAGATATTTCCGTGTTCATACAGATAGCTGTGTAGATATTTCCATGTTCAACCAGATGGCTATGTAGATATACGCATGTTCTAACAGATGGCGTTGAAGATATTTCCATGTTCAGATAGCGGTGTAGATATTTCCATGTTCATACAGATAGTGGTGTAGATATTTCCATGTTCATACAGATAGCGGTGTAGATATTTCCATGTTCATACAGATAGCGGTGTTGCTATTTCCATGTTCATACAGATAGCGGTGTAGATATTTCTATGTTCATCCAGATGGCTGTGTAGACATATCCATCTTCATACAGATGGCGGTGAAGGTAATTCCATGTTCTTACAGATAGCGGTGTAGATATTTCCATGTTCATACAGATAGTGGTGTAGATATTTCCATGTTCATACAGATAGAGGGGCTGATATTTCCATGTTCATACAGATAGCAGTGCTGTTATTTCCATGTTTATACAGATAGCGGTGTAGATATTTCCATGTTTATACAGATAGCGGTGTAGATATTTCCATGTTTATACAGATAGCGGTGTAGATATCTCCATCTTAATACGGATGGCGGTGTAGATATTTATATGTTCGTACAGATGGCGGTGCAGATATTTCCATGTTCATACAGTTGGCGGTGTAGATATTTCCATGTTTATAGAGATAGCGGTGTAGTTATTTCCATGTGTAAAGAGATAGCTTTGTAGATATTTCCATGTATATGCAGATAGCTGTGTAGATATTTCCATTTTCATGCAGATAGCGGTGTAGATATTTCCATGTTCAAACAGATAGCGGTGTAGATATTTCCATATTCATACAGATAGCAGTGTAAATATTTCCATGTTTATACAGATAGCCGTGAAGATATAAGCATGTTTACACAGATAGCGGTGTAGATATTTCGATGTTCATACAGATAGCCGTGCTGATATTTCCTTGTTTATACAGGTAGCTGTGTAGATATTTCCATGTTTATACAGATAGCGGTGTAGATATTTCCATGTTTATACAGATAGCGGTGTAGATATCTCCATCTTAATACAGATGGCGGTGTAGATATTTATATGTTTGTACAGATGGCGGTGCAGATATTTCCATGTTCATACAGATGGCGGTGTAGATATTTCCATGTTTATAGAGATAGCGGTGTAGTTATTTCCATGTGTAAAGAGATAGCTTTGTAGATATTTCCATGTATATGCAGATAGCTGTGTAGATATTTCCATTTTCATGCAGATAGTGGTGTAGATATTTCCATGTTCAAACAGATAGCGGTGTAGATATTTCCATGTTCATACAGATATCAGTGTAAATATTTCCATGTTTTTACAGATAGCTGTGAAGATGTAAGCATGTTTACACAGATAGCGGTGTAGATATTTCCATGTTCATACAGATAGCCGTGCTGATATTTCCTTGTTTATACAGGTAGCGGTGTAGATATTTCCATGTTTATACAGATAGCGGTGTAGATATTTCCATGTTCATACAGATAGCAGTGTAAATATTTCCATGTTTATACAGATAGCCGTGAAAATGTAAGCATGTTTACACAGATAGCGGTGTAGATATTTCCATGTTCATTCAGATAGCCGTGCTGAAATTTCCTTGTTTATACAGGTAGCTGTGTAGATATTTCCATGTTTATACAGATAGCGGTGTAGATATTTCCATGTTTATACAGATAGCGGTGTAGATATCTCCATCTTAATACAGATGGCGGTGTAGATATTTATATGTTTGTACAGATGGCGGTGCAGATATTTCCATGTTCATACAGATGGCGGTGTAGATATTTCCATGTTTATAGAGATAGCGGTGTAGTTATTTCCATGTGTAAAGAGATAGCTTTGTAGATATTTCCATGTATATGCAGATAGCTGTGTAGATATTTCCATTTTCATGCAGATAGCGGTGTAGATATTTCCATGTTCATGCAGATAGCGGTGTAGATATTTCCATGTTCAAACAGATAGCGGTGTAGATATTTCCATGTTCATACAGATAGCAGTGTAAATATTTCCATGTTTATACAGATAGCCGTGAAGATGTAAGCATGTTTACACAGATAGCGGTGTAGATATTTCCATATTCATTCAGATAGCCGGGCTGATATTTCCTTGTTTATACAGGTAGCGGTGTAGATATTTCCATGTTTATACAGATAGCGGTGTAGATATTTCCATGTTTATACAGATAGCGGTGTAGATATTTCCATGTTTATACAGATAGCGGTGTAGATATCTCCATCTTAATACAGATGGCGGTGTAGATATTTATATGTTTGTACAGATGGCGGTGCAGATATTTCCATGTTCATACAGATGGCGGTGTAGATATTTCCATGTTTATAGAGATAGCGGTGTAGTTATTTCCATGTGTAAAGAGATAGCTTTGTAGATATTTCCATGTATATGCAGATAGCTGTGTAGATATTTCCATTTTCATGCAGATAGTGGTGTAGATATTTCCATGTTCAAACAGATAGCGGTGTAGATATTTCCATGTTCATACAGATATCAGTGTAAATATTTCCATGTTTTTACAGATAGCTGTGAAGATGTAAGCATGTTTACACAGATAGCGGTGTAGATATTTCCATGTTCATACAGATAGCCGTGCTGATATTTCCTTGTTTATACAGGTAGCGGTGTAGATATTTCCATGTTTATACAGATAGCGGTGTAGATATTTCCATGTTTATACAGATAGCGGTGTAGATATTTCCATGTTTATACAGATAGCGGTGTGGATATCTCCATCTTAATACAGATGGCGGTGTAGATATTTATATGTTCATACAGATGGTGGTGCAGATATTTCCATGTTCATACAGATGGCGGTGTAGATATTTCCATGTTTATAGAGATAGCGGTGTAGTTATTTCCATGTGTAATGAGATAGCTTTGTAGATATTTCCATGTATATGCAGATAGCTGTGTAGATATTTCCATTTTCTTGCAGATAGCGGTTTAGTTATTTCCATGTTCAAACAGATAGCGGTGTAGATATTTCCATGTTCATACAGATGGCGGTGTAGATATTTCCAGGTTCATACAGATAGCGGTGCTGATATTTCCATGTTTATACAGATAGCGGTGTAGATATTTCCATGTTTATACAGATAGCGGTGTAGATATTTCCGTGTTCATACAGATAGCGGTGTAGATATTTCCATGTTCAACCAGATGGCTATGTAGATATACGCATGTTCTAACAGATGGCGTTGAAGATATTTCCATGTTCAGATAGCGGTGTAGATATTTCCATGTTCATACAGATAGTGGTGTAGTTATTTCCATGTTAATACAGATAGCGGTGTAGATATTTCCATGTTCATACAGATAGCGGTGCTGATATTTCCATGTTTATACAGGTAGCGGTGTAGATATTTCCGTGTTTATACAGATAGCGGTGTAGATATTTCCATTTTCATACAGATAGCGGTGTAGATATTTCCATGTTCATACAGATAGTGGTGTAGATATTTCCATGTTCATACAGATAGCGGTGTTGCTATTTCCATGTTCATACAGATAGCGGTGTAGATATTTCTATGTTCATCCAGATGGCTGTGTAGACATATCAATCTTCATACAGATGGCGGTGAAGGTAATTCCATGTTCTTACAGATAGCGGTGTAGATATTTCCATGTTCATACAGATAGTGGTGTAGATATTTCCATGTTCATACAGATAGAGGGGCTGATATTTCCATGTTCATACAGATAGCAGTGCTGATATTTCCATGTTTATACAGATAGCGGTGTAGATATTTCCATGTTTATACAGATAGCGGTGTAGATATTTCCATGCTTATACAGATAGCGGTGTAGATATCTCCATCTTAATACGGATGGCGGAGTAGATATTTATATGTTCGAACAGATGGCGGTGCAGATATTTCCATGTTCATACAGATGGCGGTGTAGATATTTCCATGTTTATAGAGATAGCGGTGTAGTTATTTCCATGTGTAAAGAGATAGCTTTGTAGATATTTCCATGTATATGCAGATAGCTGTGTAGATATTTCCATTTTCATGCAGATAGCGGTGTAGATATTTCCATGTTCAAACAGATAGCGGTGTAGATATTTCCATGTTCATACAGATAGCAGTGTAAATACTTCCATGTTTATACAGATAGCCGTGAAGATGTAAGCATGTTTACACAGATAGCGGTGTAGATATTTCCATGTTCATACAGATAGCCGTGCTGATATTTCCTTGTTTATACAGGTAGCGGTGTAGATATTTCCATGTTTATACAGATAGCGGTGTAGATATTTCCATGTTTATACAGATAGCGGTGTAGATATTTCCATGTTTATACAGATAGCGGTTTAGATATCTAAATCTTAATACGGATGGCGGTGTAGATATTTATAAGTTCGTACAGATGGCGGTGCAGATATTTCCATGTTCATACAGATGGCGGTGTAGATATTTCCATGTTTATAGAGATAGCGGTGAAGTTATTTACATGTGTAAAGAGATAGCTTTGTAGATATTTCCATGTATATGCAGATAGCTGTGTAGATATTTCCATTTTCATGCAGATAGCAGTGTAGATATTTCCATGTTCAAACAGATAGCGGTGTAGATATTTCCATGTTCATACAGATAGCAGTGTAAATATTTCCATGTTTATACAGATAGCCGTGAAGATGTAAGCATGTTTACACAGATAGCGGTGTAGATATTTCCATGTTCATGCAGATATCCGTGCTGATATTTCCTTGTTTATACAGATAGCAGTGTAGATATTTCCATATTTATACAGATAGCGGTGTAGATATTTCCATGTTTATACAGATAGCGGTGTAGATATTTCCATGTTTATACAGATAGCTGTGTAGATATCTCCATCTTAATACGGATGGCGGTGTATATATTTATATGTTCGTACAGATGGCGGTGCAGATATTTCCATGTTCATACAGATAGTGGTGTAGACATTTCCATGTTCATACAGATAGCGGTGTTGCTATTTCCATGTTCATACAGATAGCGGTGTAGATATTTCTATGTTCATCCAGATGGCTGTGTAGACATATCCATCTTCATACAGATGGCGGTGAAGGTAATTCCATGTTCTTACAGATAGCGGTGTAGATATTTCCATGTTCATACAGATAGTGGTGTAGATATTTCCATGTTCATACAGATAGAGGGGCTGATATTTCCATGTTCATACAGATAGCAGTGCTGATATTTCCATGTTTATACAGATAGCGGTGTAGATATTTCCATGTTTATACAGATAGCGGTGTAGATATTTCCATGTTTATACAGATAGCGGTGTAGATATCTCCATCTTAATACGGATGGCGGTGTAGATATTTATATGTTCGTACAGATGGCGGTGCAGATATTTCCATGTTCATACAGATGGCGGTGTAGATATTTCCATGTTTATAGAGATAGCGGTGTAGTTATTTCCATGTGTAAAGAGATAGCTTTGTATATATTTCCATGTATATGCAGATAGCTGTGTAGATATTTCCATTTTCATGCAGATAGCGGTGTAGATATTTCCATGTTCAAACAGATAGCGGTGTAGGTATTTCCATGTTCATACAGATAGCAGTGTAAATATTTCCATGTTTATACAGATAGCCGTGAAGATGTAAGCATGTTTACACAGATAGCGGTGTAGATATTTCCATGTTCATACAGATAGCCGTGCTGATATTTCCTTGTTTATACAGGTAGCGGTGTAGATATTTCCATGTTTATACAGATAGCGGTGTAGATATTTCCATGTTTATACAGATAGCGGTGTAGATATTTCCATGTTTATACAGATAGCGGTGTAGATATCTCCATCTTAATACGGATGGCGGTGTAGATATTTACATGTTCGTACAGATGGCGGTGCAGATATTTCCATGTTCATACAGATGGCGGTGTAGATATTTCCATGTTTATAGAGATAGCGGTGAAGTTATTTACATGTGTAAAGAGATAGCTTTGTAGATATTTCCATGTATATGCAGATAGCTGTGTATATATTTCCATTTTCATGCAGATAGAGGTGTAGATAATTCCATGTTCAAACAGATAGCGGTGTAGATATTTCGATGTTCATACAGATAGCAGTGTAAATATTTCCATGTTTATATAGATAGCCGTGAAGTTGTAAGCATGTTTACACAGGTAGCGGTGTAGATATTTCCATGTTTATACAGATAGCGGTGTAGATATTTCCATGTTTATACTGATAGCGGTGTAGATATTTCCATGTTTATACAGATAGCGGTTTAGATATCTCCATCTTAATACGGATGGCGGTGTAGATATTTATATGTTCGTACAGATGGCGGTGCACATATTTCCATGTTCATACAGATGGCGGTGTAGATATTTCCATGTTTATAGAGATAGCGGTGAAGTTATTTACATGAGTAAAGAGATAGCTTTGTAGATATTTCCATGTATATGCAGATAGCTGTGTAGATATTTCCATTTTCATGCAGATTGCGGTGTAGATATTTCCATGTTCAAACAGATAGCGGTGTAGATATTTCCATGTTCATACAGATAGCAGTGTAAATATTTCCATGTTTATACAGATAGCCGTGAAGATGTAAGCATGTTTACACAGATAGCGGTGTAGATATTTCCATGTTCATACAGATTGCCGTGCTGATATTTCCTTGTTTATACAGGTAGCGGTGTAGATATTTCCATGTTTATACAGATAGCTGTGTAGATATCTCCATCTTAATACGGATGGCGGTGTATATATTTATATGTTCGTACAGATGGCGGTGCAGATATTTCCATGTTCATACAGATGGCGGTGTAGATACTTCCATGTTTATAGAGATAGCGGTGTAGTTATTTCCATGTGTAAAGAGATATCTTTGTAGATATTTCCATGTATATGCAGATAGCTGTGTATATATTTCCATTTTCATGCAGATAGAGGTGTAGATATTTCCATTTTCAAACAGATAGCGGTGTAGATATTTCGATGTTCATACAGATAGCAGTGTAAATATTTCCATGTTTATACAGATAGCCGTGAAGATGTAAGCATGTTTACACAGATAGCGGTGTAGATATTTCTATGTTTATACAGATAGCGTTGTAGATATTTCCATGTTTATACAGATAGCGGTGTAGATATTTCCATGTTTATACAGATAACGGTGTGGATATCTCCATCTTAATACAGATGGCGGTGTAGATATTTATATGTTCATACAGATGGCGGTGCAGGTATTTCCATGTTCATACAGATGGCGGTGTAGATATTTCCATGTTTATAGAGATAGCGGTGTAGTTATTTCCATGTGTAAAGAGATAGCTTTGTAGATATTTCCATGTATATGCAGATAGCTGTGTAGATATTTCCATTTTCATGCAGATAGCGGTGTAGATATTTCCATGTTCAAACAGATAGCGGTGTAGATATTTCCATGTTCATACAGATAGCAGTGTAAATATTTCCATGTTTATACAGATAGCCGTGAAGATGTAAGCATGTTTACACAGATAGCGGTGTAGATATTTCCATGTTCATTCAGATAGCCGTGCTGATATTTCCTTGTTTATACAGGTGGCGGTGTAGATATTTCCATGTTTATACAGATAGCGGTGTAGATATTTCCATGTTTATACAGATAGCGGTGTAGATATTTCCATGTTTATACAGATAGCGGTGTAGATATCTCCATCTTAATACGGATGGCGGTGTAGATATTTATATGTTCGTACAGATGGCGGTGCACATATTTCCATGTTCATACAGATGGCGGTGTAGATATTTCCATGTTTATAGAGATAGCGGTGAAGTTATTTACATGAGTAAAGAGATAGCTTTGTAGATATTTCCATGTATATGCAGATAGCTGTGTAGATATTTCCATTTTCATGCAGATTGCGGTGTAGATATTTCCATGTTCAAACAGATAGCGGTGTAGATATTTCCATGTTCATACAGATAGCAGTGTAAATATTTCCATGTTTATACAGATAGCCGTGAAGATGTAAGCATGTTTACACAGATAGCGGTGTAGATATTTCCATGTTCATACAGATTGCCGTGCTGATATTTCCTTGTTTATACAGGTAGCGGTGTAGATATTTCCATGTTTATACAGATAGCTGTGTAGATATCTCCATCTTAATACGGATGGCGGTGTATATATTTATATGTTCGTACAGATGGCGGTGCAGATATTTCCATGTTCATACAGATGGCGGTGTAGATACTTCCATGTTTATAGAGATAGCGGTGTAGTTATTTCCATGTGTAAAGAGATATCTTTGTAGATATTTCCATGTATATGCAGATAGCTGTGTATATATTTCCATTTTCATGCAGATAGAGGTGTAGATATTTCCATTTTCAAACAGATAGCGGTGTAGATATTTCGATGTTCATACAGATAGCAGTGTAAATATTTCCATGTTTATACAGATAGCCGTGAAGATGTAAGCATGTTTACACAGATAGCGGTGTAGATATTTCTATGTTTATACAGATAGCGGTGTAGATATTTCCATGTTTATACAGATAGCGGTGTAGATATTTCCATGTTTATACAGATAGCGGTGTGGATATCTCCATCTTAATACAGATGGCGGTGTAGATATTTATATGTTCATACAGATGGCGGTGCAGGTATTTCCATGTTTATACAGATGGCGGTGTAGATATTTCCATGTTTATAGAGATAGCGGTGTAGTTATTTCCATGTGTAAAGAGATAGCTTTGTAGATATTTCCATGTATATGCAGATAGCTGTGTAGATATTTCCATTTTCATGCAGATAGCGGTGTAGATATTTCCATGTTCAAACAGATAGCGGTGTAGATATTTCCATGTTCATACAGATAGCAGTGTAAATATTTCCATGTTTATACAGATAGCCGTGAAGATGTAAGCATGTTTACACAGATAGCGGTGTAGATATTTCCATGTTCATTCAGATAGCCGTGCTGATATTTCCTTGTTTATACAGGTGGCGGTGTAGATATTTCCATGTTTATACAGATAGCGGTGTAGATATTTCCATGTTTATACAGATAGCGGTGTAGATATTTCCATGTTTATACAGATAGCGGTGTAGATATCTCCATCTTAATACGGATGGCGGTGTAGATATTTATATGTTTGTACAGATGGCGGTGCAGATATTTCCATGTTCATACAGAAGGCGGTGTAGATATTTCCATGTTTATAGAGATAGCGGTGTAGTTATTTCCATGTGTAAAGAGATAGCTTTGTAGATATTTCCATGTATATGCAGATAGCTGTGTAGATATTTCCATTTTCATGCAGATAGCGGTGTAGATATTTCCGTGTTCAAACAGATAGCGGTGTAGATATTTCCATGTTCATACAGATAGCAGTGTAAATACTTCCATGTTTATACAGATAGCCGTGAAGATGTAAGCATGTTTACACAGATAGCGGTGTAGATATTTCCATGTTCATACAGATAGCCGTGCTGATATTTCCTTGTTTATACAGGTAGCGGTGTAGATATTTCCATGTTTATACAGATAGCGGTGTAGATATTTCCATGTTTATACAGATAGCGGTGTAGATATTTCCATGTTTATACAGATAGCGGTTTAGATATCTCCATCTTAATACGGATGGCGGTGTAGATATTTATAAGTTCGTACAGATGGCGGTGCAGATATTTCCATGTTCATACAGATGGCGGTGTAGATATTTCCATGTTTATAGAGATAGCGGTGAAGTTATTTACATGTGTAAAGAGATAGCTTTGTAGATATTTCCATGTATATGCAGATAGCTGTGTAGATATTTCCATTTTCATGCAGATAGCAGTGTAGATATTTCCATGTTCAAACAGATAGCGGTGTAGATATTTCCATGTTCATACAGATAGCAGTGTAAATATTTCCATGTTTATACAGATAGCCGTGAAGATGTAAGCATGTTTACACAGATAGCGGTGTAGATATTTCCATGTTCATGCAGATATCCGTGCTGATATTTCCTTGTTTATACAGGTAGCGGTGTAGATATTTCCATATTTATACAGATAGCGGTGTAGATATTTCCATGTTTATACATATAGCGGTGTAGATATTTCCATGTTTATACAGATAGCTGTGTAGATATCTCCATCTTAATACGGATGGCGGTGTATATATTTATATGTTCGTACAGATGGCGGTGCAGATATTTCCATGTTCATACAGATAGTGGTGTAGATATTTCCATGTTCATACAGATAGAGGGGCTGATATTTCCATGTTCATACAGATAGCAGTGCTGATATTTCCATGTTCATACAGATAGCGGTGTAGATATCTCCATCTTAATACGGATGGCGGTGTAGATATTTATATGTTCGTACAGATGGCGGTGCAGATATTTCCATGTTAATACAGATGGCGTTGTAGATATTTCCATGTTTATAGAGATAGCGGTGTAGTTATTTCCATGTGTAAAGAGATAGCTTTGTAGATATTTCCATGTATATGCAGATAGCTGTGTAGATATTTCCATTTTCATGCAGATAGCGGTGTAGATATTTCCATGTTCAAACAGATAGCGGTGTAGATATTTCCATGTTCATACAGATAGCAGTGTAAATATTTCCATGTTTATACAGATAGCCGTGAAGATATAAGCATGTTTACACAGATAGCGGTGTAGATATTTCGATGTTCATACAGATAGCCGTGCTGATATTTCCTTGTTTATACAGGTAGCTGTGTAGATATTTCCATGTTTATACAGATAGCGGTGTAGATATTTCCATGTTTATACAGATAGCGGTGTAGATATTTCCATGTTTATACAGATAGCGGTGTAGATATCTCCATCTTAATACGGATGGCGGTGTAGATATTTATATGTTCGTACAGATGGCGGTGCAGATATTTCCATGTTCATACAGATGGCGGTGTAGATATTTCCATGTTTATAGAGATAGCGGTGTAGTTATTTCCATGTGTAAAGAGATAGCTTTGTAGATATTTCCATGTATATGCAGATAGCTGTGTATATATTTCCATTTTCATGCAGATAGAGGTGTAGATATTTCCATGTTCAAACAGATAGCGGTGTAGATATTTCCATGTTCATACAGATAGCAGTGTAAATATTTCCATGTTTATATAGATAGCCGTGAAGTTGTAAGCATGTTTACACAGGTAGCGGTGTAGATATTTCCATGTTTATACAGATAGCGGTGTAGATATTTCCATGTTTATACTGATAGCAGTGTAAATATTTCCATGTTTATATAGATAGCCGTGAAGTTGTAAGCATGTTTACACAGGTAGCGGTGTAGATATTTCCATGTTTATACAGATAGCGGTGTAGATATTTCCATGTTTATACTGATAGCGGTGTAAATATTTCCATGTTTATACAGATAGCCGTGAAGATGTAAGCATGTTTACACAGATAGCAGTGTAGATATTTCCATGTGCATACAGATTGCCGTGCTGATATTTCCTTGTTTATACAGGTAGCGGTGTAGATATTTCCATGTTTATACAGATAGCTGTGTAGATATCTCCATCTTAATACGGATGGCGGTGTATATATTTATATGTTCGTACAGATGGCGGTGCAGATATTTCCATGTTCATACAGATGGCGGTGTAGATACTTCCATGTTTATAGAGATAGCGGTGTAGTTATTTCCATGTGTAAAGAGATAGCTTTGTAGATATTTCCATGTATATGCAGATAGCTGTGTATATATTTCCATTTTCATGCAGATAGAGGTGTAGATATTTCCATTTTCAAACAGATAGCGGTGTAGATATTTCGATGTTCATACAGATAGCAGTGTAAATATTTCCATGTTTATACAGATAGCCGTGAAGATGTAAGCATGTTTACACAGATAGCGGTGTAGATATTTCTATGTTTATACAGATAGCGGTGTAGATATTTCCATGTTTATACAGATAGCGGTGTAGATATTTCCATGTTTATACAGATAGCGGTGTGGATATCTCCATCTTAATACAGATGGCGGTGTAGATATTTATATGTTCATACAGATGGCGGTGCAGGTATTTCCATGTTCATACAGATGGCGGTGTAGATATTTCCATGTTTATAGAGATAGCGGTGTAGTTATTTCCATGTGTAAAGAGATAGCTTTGTAGATATTTCCATGTATATGCAGATAGCTGTGTAGATATTTCCATTTTCATGCAGATAGCGGTGTAGATATTTCCATGTTCAAACAGATAGCGGTGTAGATATTTCCATGTTCATACAGATAGCAGTGTAAATATTTCCATGTTTATACAGATAGCCGTGAAGATGTAAGCATGTTTACACAGATAGCGGTGTAGATATTTCCATGTTCATTCAGATAGCCGTGCTGATATTTCCTTGTTTATACAGGTGGCGGTGTAGATATTTCCATGTTTATACAGATAGCGGTGTAGATATTTCCATGTTTATACAGATAGCGGTGTAGATATTTCCATGTTTATACAGATAGCGGTGTAGATATCTCCATCTTAATACGGATGGCGGTGTAGATATTTATATGTTTGTACAGATGGCGGTGCAGATATTTCCATGTTCATACAGATAGTGGTGTAGATATTTCCATGTTCATACAGATAGAGGGGCTGATATTTCCATGTTCATACAGATAGCAGTGCTGATATTTCCATGTTCATACAGATAGCGGTGTAGATATCTCCATTTTCATATAGATAGCGGTGTAGATATTTCCATGTTCATACAGATAGCGGTGCTGATATTTCCATGTTTATACAGGTAGCGGTGTAGATATTTCCGTGTTCATACAGATAGCGGTGTAGATATTTCTATGTTCATCCAGATGGCTGTGTAGACATATCCATCTTCATACAGATGGTGGTGAAGGTAATTCCATGTTCTTACAGATAGCGGTGTAGATATTTCCATGTTCATACAGATAGTGGTGTAGATATTTCCATGTTCATACAGATAGCCATGCTGATATTTCCTTGTTTATACAGGTAGCGGTGTAGGTATTTCCATGTTTTTACAGATAGCGGTGTAGATATTTCCATGTTTATACAGATAGCGGTGTAGATATTTCCATGTTTATACAGATAGCGGTGTAGATATCTGCATCTTAATACGGATGGCGGTGTATATATTTACATGTTCGTACAGATGGCGGTGCAGATATTTCCATGTTCATACAGATGGCGGTGTAGATATTTCCATGTTTATAGAGATAGCGGTGTAGTTATTTCCATGTGTAAAGAGATAGCTTTGTAGATATTTCCATGTATATGCAGATAGCTGTGTAGATATTTCCATTTTCATGCAGATAGAGGTGTAGATATTTCCATGTTCAAACAGATAGCGGTGTAGATATTTCCATGTTCATACAGATAGCAGTGTAAATATTTCCATGTTTATACAGATAGCCGTGAAGATGTAAGCATGTTTACACAGATAGCGGTGTAGATATTTCCATGTTCATACAGATAGCCGTGCTGATATTTCCTTGTTTATACAGGTAGCGGTGTAGATATTTCCATGTTTATACAGATAGCGGTGTAGATATTTCCATGTTTATACAGATAGCGGTGTAGATATTTCCATGTTTATACAGATAGCGGTGTAGATATCTCCATCTTAATACGGATGGCGGTGTAGATATTTATATGTTTGTACAGATGGCGGTGCAGATATTTCCATGTTCATACAGATGGCGGTGTAGATATTTCCATGTTTATAGAGATAGCGGTGTAGTTATTTCCATGTGTAAAGAGATAGCTTTTTAGATATTTCCATGTATATGCAGATAGCTGTGTAGATATTTCCATTTTCGTGCAGATAGCGGTGTAGATATTTCCATGTTCAAACAGATAGCGGTGTAGATATTTCCATGTTCATACAGATAGCAGTGTAAATATTTCCATGTTTATACAGATAGCCGTGAAGATGTAAGCATGTTTACACAGATAGCGGTGTAGATATTTCCATGTTCATACAGATAGCCGTGCTGATATTTCCTTGTTTATACAGGTAGCGGTGTAGATATTTCCATGTTTATACAGATAGAGGTGTAGACATTTCCATGTTTATACAGATAGCGGTGTAGATATTTCCATGTTTATACAGATAGCGGTGTGGATATCTCCATCTTAATACAGATGGCGGTGTAGATATTTATATGTTCATACAGATGGCGGTGCAGATATTTCCATGTTCATACAGATGGCGGTGTAGATATTTCCATGTTTATAGAGATAGCGGTGTAGTTATTTCCATGTGTAAAGAGATAGCTTTGTAGTTATTTCCATGTATATGCAGATAGCTGTGTAGATATTTCCATTTTCATGCAGATAGCGGTGTAGTTATTTCCATGTTCAAACAGATAGCGGTGTAGATATTTCCATGTTGATACAGATAGCGGTGTAGATATTTCCAGGTTCATACAGATAGCGGTGCTGATATTTCCATGTTTATACAGGTTGCGGTGTAGATATTTCCATGTTTATACAGATAGCGGTGTAGATATTTCCATGTTTATACAGATAGCGGTGTAGATATTTCCGTGTTCATACAGATAGCGGTGTAGATATTTCCATGTTCAACCAGATGGCTATGTAGATATACGCATGTTCTAACAGATGGCGTTGAAGATATTTCCATGTTCAGATAGCGGTGTAGATATTTCCATGTTCATACAGATAGTGGTGTAGATATTTCCATGTTCATACAGATAGCGGTGTAGATATTTCCATGTTCATACAGATAGCGGTGCTGATATTTCCATGTTTATACAGGTAGCGGTTTAGATATTTCCATGTTTATACAGATAGCGGTGTAGATATTTCCACTTTTATACATATAGCGATGTAGATATTTCCGTGTTTATACAGATAGCGTTGTAGATATTTCCATGTTCATACAGATAGAG
Organism: Gorilla gorilla gorilla; assembly: GCF_029281585.2. Classification (NCBI taxonomy): domain Eukaryota; kingdom Metazoa; phylum Chordata; class Mammalia; order Primates; family Hominidae; genus Gorilla; species Gorilla gorilla. Next base: position 3,375,929 of record NC_073227.2, on the reverse strand, counting down.
GTGTAGATATTTGCATGTTCATACAGATAGTGGTGTAGATATTTCCATGTTCATACAGATAGCGGTGTTGCTATTTCCATGTTCATACAGATAGTGGTGTAGATATTTCCATGTTCATACAGATAGAGGGGCTGATATTTCCATGTTAATACAGATAGCAGTGCTGATATTTCCATGTTTATACAGATAGCGGTGTAGATATTTCCATGTTTATACAGATAGCGGTGTAGATATCTCCATCTTAATACGGATGGCGGTGTAGATATTTATATGTTCGTACAGATGGCGGTGCAGATATTTCCATGTTCATACAGTTGGCGGTGTAGATATTTCCATGTTTATAGAGATAGCGGTGTAGTTATTTCCATGTGTAAAGAGATAGCTTTGTAGATATTTCCATGTATATGCTGATAGCTGTGTAGATATTTCCATTTTCATGCAGATAGCGGTGTAGATATTTCCATGTTCAAACAGATAGCGGTGTAGATATTTCCATATTCATACAGATAGCAGTGTAAATATTTCCATGTTTATACAGATAGCCGTGAAGATATAAGCATGTTTACACAGATAGCGGTGTAGATATTTCGATGTTCATACAGATAGCCGTGCTGATATTTCCTTGTTTATACAGGTAGCTGTGTAGATATTTCCATGTTTATACAGATAGCGGTGTAGATATTTCCATGTTTATACAGATAGCGGTGTAGATATTTCCATGTTTATACAGATAGCGGTGTAGATATCTCCATCTTAATACGGATGGCGGTGTAGATATTTATATCTTTGTACAGATGGCGGTGCAGATATTTCCATGTTCATATAGATGGCGGTGTAGATATTTCCATGTTTATAGAGATAGCGGTGTAGTTATTTCCATGTGTAAAGAGATAGCTTTGTAGATATTTCCATGTATATGCAGATAGCTGTGTAGATATTTCCATTTTCATGCAGATAGCGGTGTAGATATTTCCATGTTCAAACAGATAGCGGTGTAGATATTTCCATGTTCATACAGATAGCAGTGTAAATATTTCCATGTTTATACAGATAGCCGTGAAGATGTAAGCATGTTTACACAGATAGCGGTGTAGATATTTCCATGTTCATACAGATAGCCGTGCTGATATTTCCTTGTTTATACAGGTAGCGGTGTAGATATTTCCATGTTTATACAGATAGCGGTGTAGATATTTCCATGTTTATACAGATAGCGGTGTAGATATTTCCATGTTTATACAGATAGCGGTGTGGATATCTCCATCTTAATACAGATGGCGGTGTAGATATTTATATGTTCATACAGATGGCGGTGCAGATATTTCCATGTTCATACAGATGGCGGTGTAGATATTTCCATGTTTATAGAGATAGCGCTGTAGTTATTTCCATGTGTAAAGAGATAGCTTTGTAGTTATTTCCATGTATATGCAGATAGCTGTGTAGATATTTCCATTTTCATGCAGATAGCGGTGTAGTTATTTCCATGTTCAAACAGATAGCGGTGTAGATATTTCCATGTTCATACAGATAGCGGTGTAGATATTTCCAGGTTCATACAGATAGCGGTGCTGATATTTCCATGTTTATACAGGTTGCGGTGTAGATATTTCCATGTTTATACAGATAGCGGTGTAGATATTTCCATGTTTATACAGATAGCGGTGTAGATATTTCCATGTTCATACAGATAGCGGTGTAGATATTTCCATGTTCAACCAGATGGCTATGTAGATATACGCATGTTCTACCAGATGGCGTTGAAGATATTTCCATGTTCAGATAGCGGTGTAGATATTTCCATGTTCATACAGATAGTGGTGTAGATATTTCCATGTTCATACAGATAGCGGTGTAGATACTTCCATGTTCATACAGATAGCGGTGCTGATATTTCCATGTTTATACAGGTAGCGGTTTAGATATTTCCATGTTTATACAGATAGCGGTGTAGATATTTCCACGTTTATACATATAGCGATGTAGATATTTCCGTGTTTATACAGATAGCGGTGTAGATATTTCCATGTTCATACAGATAGCGGTGTAGATATTTCCATGTTCATACAGATAGTGGTGTAGATATTTCCATGTTCATACAGATAGCGGTGTTGCTATTTCCATGTTCATACAGATAGCGGTGTAGATATTTCTATGTTCATCCAGATGGCTGTGTAGACATATCCATCTTCATACAGATGGCGGTGAAGGTAATTCCATGTTCTTACAGATAGCGGTGTAGATATTTCCATGTTCATACAGATAGTGGTGTAGATATTTCCATGTTCATACAGATAGAGGGGCTAATATTTCCATGTTCATACAGATAGCAGTGCTGATATTTCCATGTTTATACAGATAGCGGTGTAGATATTTCCATGTTTATACAGATAGCGGTGTAGATATTTCCATGTTTATACAGATAGCGGTGTAGATATCTCCATCTTAATACGGATGGCGGTGTAGATATTTATATGTTCGTACAGATGGCGGTGCAGATATTTCCATGTTCATACAGTTGGCGGTGTAGATATTTCCATGTTTATAGAGATAGCGGTGTAGTTATTTCCATGTGTAAAGAGATAGCTTTGTAGATATTTCCATGTATATGCAGATAGCTGTGTAGATATTTCCATTTTCATGCAGATAGCGGTGTAGATATTTCCATGTTCAAACAGATAGCGGTGTAGATATTTCCATATTCATACAGATAGCAGTGTAAATATTTCCATGTTTATACAGATAGCCGTGAAGATATAAGCATGTTTACACAGATAGCGGTGTAGATATTTCGATGTTCATACAGATAGCCGTGCTGATATTTCCTTGTTTATACAGGTAGCTGTGTAGATATTTCCATGTTTATACAGATAGCGGTGTAGATATTTCCATGTTTATACAGATAGCGGTGTAGATATTTCCATGTTTATACAGATAGCGGTGTAGATATCTCCATCTTAATACGGATGGCGGTGTAGATATTTATATGTTCGTACAGATGGCGGTGCAGATATTTCCATGTTCATACAGATGGCGGTGTAGATATTTCCATGTTTATAGAGATAGCGGTGTAGTTATTTCCATGTGTAAAGAGATAGCTTTGTAGATATTTGCATGTATATGCAGATAGCTGTGTAGATATTTCCATTTTCATGCAGATAGCGGTGTAGATATTTCCATGTTCAAACAGATAGCGGTGTAGATATTTCCATGTTCATACAGATAGCAGTGTAAATATTTCCATGTTTATACAGATAGCCGTGAAAATGTAAGCATGTTTACACAGATAGCGGTGTAGATATTTCCATGTTCATTCAGATAGCCGTGCTGAAATTTCCTTGTTTATACAGGTAGCGGTGTAGATATTTCCATGTTTATACAGATAGCGGTGTAGATATTTCCATGTTTATACAGATAGCGGTGTAGATATTTCCATGTTTATACAGATAGCGGTGTAGATATCTCCATCTTAATACGGATGGCGGTGTAGATATTTATATGTTTGTACAGATGGCGGTGCAGATATTTCCATGTTCATACAGATGGCGGTGTAGATATTTCCATGTTTATAGAGATAGCGGTGTAGTTATTTCCATGTGTAAAGAGATAGCTTTGTAGATATTTCCATGTATATGCAGATAGCTGTGTAGATATTTCCATTTTCATGCAGATAGCGGTGTAGATATTTCCATGTTCAAACAGATAGCGGTGTAGATATTCCCATGTTCATACAGATAGCAGTGTAAATATTTCCATGTTTATACAGATAGCCGTGAAGATGTAAGCATGTTTACACAGATAGTGGTGTAGATATTTCCATGTTCATACAGATAGCCGTGCTGATATTTCCTTGTTTATACAGGTAGCGGTGTAGATATTTCCATGTTTATACAGATAGCGGTGTAGATATTTCCATGTTTATACAGATAGCGGTGTAGATATTTCCATGTTTATACAGATAGCGGTGTAGATATTTCCATGTTTATACAGATAGCGGTGTGGATATCTCCATCTTAATACAGATGGCGGTGTAGATATTTATATGTTCATACAGATGGCGGTGCAGATATTTCCATGTTCATACAGATGGCGGTGTAGATATTTCCATGTTTATAGAGATAGCGGTGTAGTTATTTCCATGTGTAAAGAGATAGCGTTGTAGTTATTTCCATGTATATGCAGATAGCTGTGTAGATATTTCCATTTTCATGCAGATAGCGGTGTAGTTATTTCCATGTTCAAACAGATAGCGGTGTAGATATTTCCATGTTCATACAGATAGCGGTGTAGATATTTCCAGGTTCATACAGATAGCGGTGCTGATATTTCCATGTTTATACAGGTTGCGGTGTAGATATTTCCATGTTTATACAGATAGCGGTGTAGATATTTCCATGTTTATACAGATAGCGGTGTAGATATTTCCGTGTTCATACAGATAGCTGTGTAGATATTTCCATGTTCAACCAGATGGCTATGTAGATATACGCATGTTCTAACAGATGGCGTTGAAGATATTTCCATGTTCAGATAGCGGTGTAGATATTTCCATGTTCATACAGATAGTGGTGTAGATATTTCCATGTTCATACAGATAGCGGTGTAGATATTTCCATGTTCATACAGATAGCGGTGCTGATATTTCCATGTTTATACAGGTAGCGGTTTAGATATTTCCATGTTTATACAGATAGCGGTGTAGATATTTCCACGTTTATACATATAGCGATGTAGATATTTCCGTGTTTATACAGATAGCGGTGTAGATATTTCCATGTTCATACAGATAGCGGTGTAGATATTTCCATGTTCATACAGATAGTGTTGTAGATATTTCCATGTTCATGCAGATATCGGTGTTGCTATTTCCATGTTCATACAGATAGCGGTGTAGATATTTCTATGTTCATCCAGATGGCTGTGTAGACATATCCATCTTCATACAGATGGCGGTGAAGGTAATTCCATGTTCTTACAGATAGCGGTGTAGATATTTCCATGTTCATACAGATAGTGGTGTAGATATTTCCATGTTCATACAGATAGAGGGGCTGATATTTCCATGTTCATACAGATAGCAGTGCTGTTATTTCCATGTTTATACAGATAGCGGTGTAGATATTTCCATGTTTATACAGATAGCGGTGTAGATATTTCCATGTTCATACAGATAGCGGTGTAGATATCTCCATCTTAATACGGATGGCGGTGTAGATATTTATATGTTCGTACAGATGGCGGTGCAGATATTTCCATGTTCATACAGTTGGCGGTGTAGATATTTCCATGTTTATAGAGATAGCGGTGTAGTTATTTCCATGTGTAAAGAGATAGCTTTGTAGATATTTCCATGTATATGCAGATAGCTGTGTAGATATTTCCATTTTCATGCAGATAGCGGTGTAGATATTTCCATGTTCAAACAGATAGCGGTGTAGATATTTCCATATTCATACAGATAGCAGTGTAAATATTTCCATGTTTATACAGATAGCCGTGAAGATATAAGCATGTTTACACAGATAGTGGTGTAGTTATTTCGATGTTCATACAGATAGCCGTGCTGATATTTCCTTGTTTATACAGGTAGCTGTGTAGATATTTCCATGTTTATACAGATAGCGGTGTAGATATTTCCATGTTTATACAGATAGCGGTGTAGATATCTCCATCTTAATACAGATGGCGGTGTAGATATTTATATGTTTGTACAGATGGCGGTGCAGATATTTCCATGTTCATACAGATGGCGGTGTAGATATTTCCATGTTTATAGAGATAGCGGTGTAGTTATTTCCATGTGTAAAGAGATAGCTTTGTAGATATTTCCATGTATATGCAGATAGCTGTGTAGATATTTCCATTTTCATGCAGATAGTGGTGTAGATATTTCCATGTTCAAACAGATAGCGGTGTAGATATTTCCATGTTCATACAGATATCAGTGTAAATATTTCCATGTTTTTACAGATAGCTGTGAAGATGTAAGCATGTTTACACAGATAGCGGTGTAGATATTTCCATGTTCATACAGATAGCCGTGCTGATATTTCCTTGTTTATACAGGTAGCGGTGTAGATATTTCCATGTTTATACAGATAGCGGTGTAGATATTTCCATGTTCATACAGATAGCAGTGTAAATATTTCCATGTTTATACAGATAGCCGTGAAAATGTAAGCATGTTTACACAGATAGCGGTGTAGATATTTCCATGTTCATTCAGATAGCCGTGCTGAAATTTCCTTGTTTATACAGGTAGCGGTGTAGATATTTCCATGTTTATACAGATAGCGGTGTAGATATTTCCATGTTTATACAGATAGCGGTGTAGATATTTCCATGTTTATACAGATAGCGGTGTAGATATCTCCATCTTAATACGGATTGCCGTGTAGATATTTATATGTTTGTACAGATGGCGGTGCAGATATTTCCATGTTCATACAGATGGCGGTGTAGATATTTCCATGTTTATAGAGGTAGCGGTGTAGGTATTTCCATGTGTAAAGAGATAGCTTTGTAGATATTTCCATGTATATGCAGATAGCTGTGTAGATATTTCCATTTTCATGCAGATAGCGGTGTAGATATTTCCATGTTCATGCAGATAGCGGTGTAGATATTTCCATGTTCAAACAGATATCGGTGTAGATATTTCCATGTTCATACAGATAGCAGTGTAAATATTTCCATGTTTATACAGATAGCCGTGAAGATGTAAGCATGTTTACACAGATAGCGGTGTAGATATTTCCATATTCATTCAGATAGCCGGGCTGATATTTCCTTGTTTATACAGGTAGCGGTGTAGATATTTCCATGTTTATACAGATAGCGGTGTAGATATTTCCATGTTTATACAGATAGCGGTGTAGATATTTCCATGTTTATACAGATAGCGGTGTAGATATCTCCATCTTAATACAGATGGCGGTGTAGATATTTATATGTTTGTACAGATGGCGGTGCAGATATTTCCATGTTCATACAGATGGCGGTGTAGATATTTCCATGTTTATAGAGATAGCGGTGTAGTTATTTCCATGTGTAAAGAGATAGCTTTGTAGATATTTCCATGTATATGCAGATAGCTGTGTAGATATTTCCATTTTCATGCAGATAGTGGTGTAGATATTTCCATGTTCAAACAGATAGCGGTGTAGATATTTCCATGTTCATACAGATATCAGTGTAAATATTTCCATGTTTTTACAGATAGCTGTGAAGATGTAAGCATGTTTACACAGATAGCGGTGTAGATATTTCCATGTTCATACAGATAGCCGTGCTGATATTTCCTTGTTTATACAGGTAGCGGTGTAGATATTTCCATGTTTATACAGATAGCGGTGTAGATATTTCCATGTTTATACAGATAGCGGTGTAGATAATTCCATGTTTATACAGATAGCGGTGTGGATATCTCCATCTTAATACAGATGGCGGTGTAGATATTTATATGTTCATACAGATGGTGGTGCAGATATTTCCATGTTCATACAGATGGCGGTGTAGATATTTCCATGTTTATAGAGATAGCGGTGTAGATATTTCCATGTGTAATGAGATAGCTTTGTAGATATTTCCATGTATACGCAGATAGCTGTGTAGATATTTCCATTTTCTTGCAGATAGCGGTTTAGTTATTTCCATGTTCAAACAGATAGTGGTGTAGATATTTCCATGTTCATACAGATGGCGGTGTAGATATTTCCAGGTTCATACAGATAGCGGTGCTGATATTTCCATGTTTATACAGGTTGCGGTGTAGATATTTCCATGTTTATACAGATAGCGGTGTAGATATTTCCATGTTTATACAGATAGCGGTGTAGATATTTCCGTGTTCATACAGATAGCGGTGTAGATATTTCCATGTTCAACCAGATGGCTATGTAGATATACGCATGTTCTAACAGATGGCGTTGAAGATATTTCCATGTTCAGATAGCGGTGTAGATATTTCCATGTTCATACAGATAGTGGTGTAGTTATTTCCATGTTAATACAGATAGCGGTGTAGATATTTCCATGTTCATACAGATAGCGGTGCTGATATTTCCATGTTTATACAGGTAGCGGTGTAGATATTTCCGTGTTTATACAGATAGCGGTGTAGATATTTCCATTTTCATACAGATAGCGGTGTAGATATTTCCATGTTCATACAGATAGTGGTGTAGATATTTCCATGTTCATACAGATAGCGGTGTTGCTATTTCCATGTTCATACAGATAGCGGTGTAGATATTTCTATGTTCATCCAGATGGCTGTGTAGACATATCAATCTTCATACAGATGGCGGTGAAGGTAATTCCATGTTCTTACAGATAGCGGTGTAGATATTTCCATGTTCATACAGATAGTGGTGTAGATATTTCCATGTTCATACAGATAGAGGGGCTGATATTTCCATGTTCATACAGATAGCAGTGCTGATATTTCCATGTTTATACAGATAGCGGTGTAGATATTTCCATGTTTATACAGATAGCGGTGTAGATATTTCCATGCTTATACAGATAGCGGTGTAGATATCTCCATCTTAATACGGATGGCGGAGTAGATATTTATATGTTCGAACAGATGGCGGTGCAGATATTTCCATGTTCATACAGATGGCGGTGTAGATATTTACATGTTTATAGAGATAGCGGTGTAGTTATTTCCATGTGTAAAGAGATAGCTTTGTAGATATTTCCATGTATATGCAGATAGCTGTGTAGATATTTCCATTTTCATGCAGATAGCGGTGTAGATATTTCCATGTTCAAACAGATAGCGGTGTAGATATTTCCATGTTCATACAGATAGCAGTGTAAATACTTCCATGTTTATACAGATAGCCGTGAAGATGTAAGCATGTTTACACAGATAGCGGTGTTGATATTTCCATGTTCATACAGATAGCCGTGCTGATATTTCCTTGTTTATACAGGTAGCGGTGTAGATATTTCCATGTTTATACAGATAGCGGTGTAGATATTTCCATGTTTATACAGATAGCGGTGTAGATATCTCCATCTTAATACGGATGGCGGTGTAGATATCTAAATCTTAATACGGATGGCGGTGTAGATATTTATAAGTTCGTACAGATGGCGGTGCAGATATTTCCATGTTCATACAGATGGCGGTGTAGATATTTCCATGTTTATAGAGATAGCGGTGAAGTTATTTACATGTGTAAAGAGATAGCTTTGTAGATATTTCCATGTATATGCAGATAGCTGTGTAGATATTTCCATTTTCATGCAGATAGCAGTGTAGATATTTCCATGTTCAAACAGATAGCGGTGTAGATATTTCCATGTTCATACAGATAGCAGTGTAAATATTTCCATGTTTATACAGATAGCCGTGAAGATGTAAGCATGTTTACACAGATAGCGGTGTAGATATTTCCATGTTCATGCAGATATCCGTGCTGATATTTCCTTGTTTATACAGATAGCAGTGTAGATATTTCCATATTTATACAGATAGCGGTGTAGATATTTCCATGTTTATACAGATAGCGGTGTAGATATTTCCATGTTTATACAGATAGCTGTGTAGATATCTCCATCTTAATACGGATGGCGGTGTATATATTTATATGTTCGTACAGATGGCGGTGCAGATATTTCCATGTTCATACAGATAGTGGTGTAGACATTTCCATGTTCATACAGATAGCGGTGTTGCTATTTCCATGTTCATACAGATAGCGGTGTAGATATTTCTATGTTCATCCAGATGGCTGTGTAGACATATCCATCTTCATACAGATGGCGGTGAAGGTAATTCCATGTTCTTACAGATAGCGGTGTAGATATTTCCATGTTCATACAGATAGTGGTGTAGATATTTCCATGTTCATACAGATAGAGGGGCTGATATTTCCATGTTCATACAGATAGCAGTGCTGATATTTCCATGTTTATACAGATAGCGGTGTAGATATTTCCATGTTTATACAGATAGCGGTGTAGATATTTCCATGTTTATACAGATAGCGGTGTAGATATCTCCATCTTAATACGGATGGCGGTGTAGATATTTATATGTTCGTACAGATGGCGGTGCAGATATTTCCATGTTCATACAGATGGCGGTGTAGATATTTCCATGTTTATAGAGATAGCGGTGTAGTTATTTCCATGTGTAAAGAGATAGCTTTGTATATATTTCCATGTATATGCAGATAGCTGTGTAGATATTTCCATTTTCATGCAGATAGCGGTGTAGATATTTCCATGTTCAAACAGATAGCGGTGTAGGTATTTCCATGTTCATACAGATAGCAGTGTAAATATTTCCATGTTTATACAGATAGCCGTGAAGATGTAAGCATGTTTACACAGATAGCGGTGTAGATATTTCCATGTTCATACAGATAGCCGTGCTGATATTTCCTTGTTTATACAGGTAGCGGTGTAGATATTTCCATGTTTATACAGATAGCGGTGTAGATATTTCCATGTTTATACAGATAGCGGTGTAGATATTTCCATGTTTATACAGATAGCGGTGTAGATATCTCCATCTTAATACGGATGGCGGTGTAGATATTTACATGTTCGTACAGATGGCGGTGCAGATATTTCCATGTTCATACAGATGGCGGTGTAGATATTTCCATGTTTATAGAGATAGCGGTGAAGTTATTTACATGTGTAAAGAGATAGCTTTGTAGATATTTCCATGTATATGCAGATAGCTGTGTAGATATTTCCATTTTCATGCAGATAGCGGTGTAGATATTTCCATGTTCAAAGAGATAGCGGTGTAGATATTTCCATGTTCATACAGATAGCAGTGTAAATATTTCCATGTTTATACAGATAGCCGTGAAGGTGTAAGCATGTTTACACAGATAGCGGTGTAGATATTTCCATGTTCATACAGATAGCCGTGCTGATATTTCCTTGTTTATACAGGTAGCGGTGTAGATATTTCCATGTTTATACAGATAGCGGTGTAGATATTTCCATGTTTATACAGATAGCGGTGTAGATATTTCCATGTTTATACAGATAGCTGTGTAGATATCTCCATCTTAATACGGATGGCGGTGTATATATTTATAGGTTCGTACAGATGGCGGTGCAGATATTTCCATGTTCATACAGATGGCGGTGTAGATATTTCCATGTTTATAGAGATAGCGGTGTAGTTATTTCCATGTGTAAAGAGATAGCTTTGTAGATATTTCCATGTATATGCAGATAGCTGTGTATATATTTCCATTTTCATGCAGATAGAGGTGTAGATAATTCCATGTTCAAACAGATAGCGGTGTAGATATTTCGATGTTCATACAGATAGCAGTGTAAATATTTCCATGTTTATATAGATAGCCGTGAAGTTGTAAGCATGTTTACACAGGTAGCGGTGTAGATATTTCCATGTTTATACAGATAGCGGTGTAGATATTTCCATGTTTATACTGATAGCGGTGTAGATATTTCCATGTTTATACAGATAGCGGTTTAGATATCTCCATCTTAATACGGATGGCGGTGTAGATATTTATATGTTCGTACAGATGGCGGTGCACATATTTCCATGTTCATACAGATGGCGGTGTAGATATTTCCATGTTTATAGAGATAGCGGTGAAGTTATTTACATGAGTAAAGAGATAGCTTTGTATATATTTCCATGTATATGCAGATAGCTGTGTAGATATTTCCATTTTCATGCAGATTGCGGTGTAGATATTTCCATGTTCAAACAGATAGCGGTGTAGATATTTCCATGTTCATACAGATAGCAGTGTAAATATTTCCATGTTTATACAGATAGCCGTGAAGATGTAAGCATGTTTACACAGATAGCGGTGTAGATATTTCCATGTTCATACAGATTGCCGTGCTGATATTTCCTTGTTTATACAGGTAGCGGTGTAGATATTTCCATGTTTATACAGATAGCTGTGTAGATATCTCCATCTTAATACGGATGGCGGTGTATATATTTATATGTTCGTACAGATGGCGGTGCAGATATTTCCATGTTCATACAGATGGCGGTGTAGATACTTCCATGTTTATAGAGATAGCGGTGTAGTTATTTCCATGTGTAAAGAGATATCTTTGTAGATATTTCCATGTATATGCAGATAGCTGTGTATATATTTCCATTTTCATGCAGATAGAGGTGTAGATATTTCCATTTTCAAACAGATAGCGGTGTAGATATTTCGATGTTCATACAGATAGCAGTGTAAATATTTCCATGTTTATACAGATAGCCGTGAAGATGTAAGCATGTTTACACAGATAGCGGTGTAGATATTTCTATGTTTATACAGATAGCGGTGTAGATATTTCCATGTTTATACAGATAGCGGTGTAGATATTTCCATGTTTATACAGATAGCGGTGTGGATATCTCCATCTTAATACAGATGGCGGTGTAGATATTTATATGTTCATACAGATGGCGGTGCAGGTATTTCCATGTTCATACAGATGGCGGTGTAGATATTTCCATGTTTATAGAGATAGCGGTGTAGTTATTTCCATGTGTAAAGAGATAGCTTTGTAGATATTTCCATGTATATGCAGATAGCTGTGTAGATATTTCCATTTTCATGCAGATAGCGGTGTAGATATTTCCATGTTCAAACAGATAGCGGTGTAGATATTTCCATGTTCATACAGATGGCGGTGTAGATATTTCCAGGTTCATACAGATAGCGGTGCTGATATTTCCATGTTTATACAGGTTGCGGTGTAGATATTTCCATGTTTATACAGATAGCGGTGTAGATATTTCCATGTTTATACAGATAGCGGTGTAGATATTTCCGTGTTCATACAGATAGCGGTGTAGATATTTCCATGTTCAACCAGATGGCTATGTAGATATACGCATGTTCTAACAGATGGCGTTGAAGATATTTCCATGTTCAGATAGCGGTGTAGATATTTCCATGTTCATACAGATAGTGGTGTAGTTATTTCCATGTTAATACAGATAGCGGTGTAGATATTTCCATGTTCATACAGATAGCGGTGCTGATATTTCCATGTTTATACAGGTAGCGGTGTAGATATTTCCGTGTTTATACAGATAGCGGTGTAGATATTTCCATTTTCATACAGATAGCGGTGTAGATATTTCCATGTTCATACAGATAGTGGTGTAGATATTTCCATGTTCATACAGATAGCGGTGTTGCTATTTCCATGTTCATACAGATAGCGGTGTAGATATTTCTATGTTCATCCAGATGGCTGTGTAGACATATCAATCTTCATACAGATGGCGGTGAAGGTAATTCCATGTTCTTACAGATAGCGGTGTAGATATTTCCATGTTCATACAGATAGTGGTGTAGATATTTCCATGTTCATACAGATAGAGGGGCTGATATTTCCATGTTCATACAGATAGCAGTGCTGATATTTCCATGTTTATACAGATAGCGGTGTAGATATTTCCATGTTTATACAGATAGCGGTGTAGATATTTCCATGCTTATACAGATAGCGGTGTAGATATCTCCATCTTAATACGGATGGCGGAGTAGATATTTATATGTTCGAACAGATGGCGGTGCAGATATTTCCATGTTCATACAGATGGCGGTGTAGATATTTCCATGTTTATAGAGATAGCGGTGTAGTTATTTCCATGTGTAAAGAGATAGCTTTGTAGATATTTCCATGTATATGCAGATAGCTGTGTAGATATTTCCATTTTCATGCAGATAGCGGTGTAGATATTTCCATGTTCAAACAGATAGCGGTGTAGATATTTCCATGTTCATACAGATAGCAGTGTAAATACTTCCATGTTTATACAGATAGCCGTGAAGATGTAAGCATGTTTACACAGATAGCGGTGTAGATATTTCCATGTTCATACAGATAGCCGTGCTGATATTTCCTTGTTTATACAGGTAGCGGTGTAGATATTTCCATGTTTATACAGATAGCGGTGTAGATATTTCCATGTTTATACAGATAGCGGTGTAGATATTTCCATGTTTATACAGATAGCGGTTTAGATATCTAAATCTTAATACGGATGGCGGTGTAGATATTTATAAGTTCGTACAGATGGCGGTGCAGATATTTCCATGTTCATACAGATGGCGGTGTAGATATTTCCATGTTTATAGAGATAGCGGTGAAGTTATTTACATGTGTAAAGAGATAGCTTTGTAGATATTTCCATGTATATGCAGATAGCTGTGTAGATATTTCCATTTTCATGCAGATAGCAGTGTAGATATTTCCATGTTCAAACAGATAGCGGTGTAGATATTTCCATGTTCATACAGATAGCAGTGTAAATATTTCCATGTTTATACAGATAGCCGTGAAGATGTAAGCATGTTTACACAGATAGCGGTGTAGATATTTCCATGTTCATGCAGATATCCGTGCTGATATTTCCTTGTTTATACAGATAGCAGTGTAGATATTTCCATATTTATACAGATAGCGGTGTAGATATTTCCATGTTTATACAGATAGCGGTGTAGATATTTCCATGTTTATACAGATAGCTGTGTAGATATCTCCATCTTAATACGGATGGCGGTGTATATATTTATATGTTCGTACAGATGGCGGTGCAGATATTTCCATGTTCATACAGATAGTGGTGTAGACATTTCCATGTTCATACAGATAGCGGTGTTGCTATTTCCATGTTCATACAGATAGCGGTGTAGATATTTCTATGTTCATCCAGATGGCTGTGTAGACATATCCATCTTCATACAGATGGCGGTGAAGGTAATTCCATGTTCTTACAGATAGCGGTGTAGATATTTCCATGTTCATACAGATAGTGGTGTAGATATTTCCATGTTCATACAGATAGAGGGGCTGATATTTCCATGTTCATACAGATAGCAGTGCTGATATTTCCATGTTTATACAGATAGCGGTGTAGATATTTCCATGTTTATACAGATAGCGGTGTAGATATTTCCATGTTTATACAGATAGCGGTGTAGATATCTCCATCTTAATACGGATGGCGGTGTAGATATTTATATGTTCGTACAGATGGCGGTGCAGATATTTCCATGTTCATACAGATGGCGGTGTAGATATTTCCATGTTTATAGAGATAGCGGTGTAGTTATTTCCATGTGTAAAGAGATAGCTTTGTATATATTTCCATGTATATGCAGATAGCTGTGTAGATATTTCCATTTTCATGCAGATAGCGGTGTAGATATTTCCATGTTCAAACAGATAGCGGTGTAGGTATTTCCATGTTCATACAGATAGCAGTGTAAATATTTCCATGTTTATACAGATAGCCGTGAAGATGTAAGCATGTTTACACAGATAGCGGTGTAGATATTTCCATGTTCATACAGATAGCCGTGCTGATATTTCCTTGTTTATACAGGTAGCGGTGTAGATATTTCCATGTTTATACAGATAGCGGTGTAGATATTTCCATGTTTATACAGATAGCGGTGTAGATATTTCCATGTTTATACAGATAGCGGTGTAGATATCTCCATCTTAATACGGATGGCGGTGTAGATATTTACATGTTCGTACAGATGGCGGTGCAGATATTTCCATGTTCATACAGATGGCGGTGTAGATATTTCCATGTTTATAGAGATAGCGGTGAAGTTATTTACATGTGTAAAGAGATAGCTTTGTAGATATTTCCATGTATATGCAGATAGCTGTGTAGATATTTCCATTTTCATGCAGATAGCGGTGTAGATATTTCCATGTTCAAAGAGATAGCGGTGTAGATATTTCCATGTTCATACAGATAGCAGTGTAAATATTTCCATGTTTATACAGATAGCCGTGAAGATGTAAGCATGTTTACACAGATAGCGGTGTAGATATTTCCATGTTCATACAGATAGCCGTGCTGATATTTCCTTGTTTATACAGGTAGCGGTGTAGATATTTCCATGTTTATACAGATAGCGGTGTAGATATTTCCATGTTTATACAGATAGCGGTGTAGATATTTCCATGTTTATACAGATAGCTGTGTAGATATCTCCATCTTAATACGGATGGCGGTGTATATATTTATATGTTCGTACAGATGGCGGTGCAGATATTTCCATGTTCATACAGATGGCGGTGTAGATATTTCCATGTTTATAGAGATAGCGGTGTAGTTATTTCCATGTGTAAAGAGATAGCTTTGTAGATATTTCCATGTATATGCAGATAGCTGTGTATATATTTCCATTTTCATGCAGATAGAGGTGTAGATAATTCCATGTTCAAACAGATAGCGGTGTAGATATTTCGATGTTCATACAGATAGCAGTGTAAATATTTCCATGTTTATATAGATAGCCGTGAAGTTGTAAGCATGTTTACACAGGTAGCGGTGTAGATATTTCCATGTTTATACAGATAGCGGTGTAGATATTTCCATGTTTATACTGATAGCGGTGTAGATATTTCCATGTTTATACAGATAGCGGTTTAGATATCTCCATCTTAATACGGATGGCGGTGTAGATATTTATATGTTCGTACAGATGGCGGTGCACATATTTCCATGTTCATACAGATGGCGGTGTAGATATTTCCATGTTTATAGAGATAGCGGTGAAGTTATTTACATGAGTAAAGAGATAGCTTTGTAGATATTTCCATGTATATGCAGATAGCTGTGTAGATATTTCCATTTTCATGCAGATTGCGGTGTAGATATTTCCATGTTCAAACAGATAGCGGTGTAGATATTTCCATGTTCATACAGATAGCAGTGTAAATATTTCCATGTTTATACAGATAGCCGTGAAGATGTAAGCATGTTTACACAGATAGCGGTGTAGATATTTCCATGTTCATACAGATTGCCGTGCTGATATTTCCTTGTTTATACAGGTAGCGGTGTAGATATTTCCATGTTTATACAGATAGCTGTGTAGATATCTCCATCTTAATACGGATGGCGGTGTATATATTTATATGTTCGTACAGATGGCGGTGCAGATATTTCCATGTTCATACAGATGGCGGTGTAGATACTTCCATGTTTATAGAGATAGCGGTGTAGTTATTTCCATGTGTAAAGAGATATCTTTGTAGATATTTCCATGTATATGCAGATAGCTGTGTATATATTTCCATTTTCATGCAGATAGAGGTGTAGATATTTCCATTTTCAAACAGATAGCGGTGTAGATATTTCGATGTTCATACAGATAGCAGTGTAAATATTTCCATGTTTATACAGATAGCCGTGAAGATGTAAGCATGTTTACACAGATAGCGGTGTAGATATTTCTATGTTTATACAGATAGCGGTGTAGATATTTCCATGTTTATACAGATAGCGGTGTAGATATTTCCATGTTTATACAGATAGCGGTGTGGATATCTCCATCTTAATACAGATGGCGGTGTAGATATTTATATGTTCATACAGATGGCGGTGCAGGTATTTCCATGTTCATACAGATGGCGGTGTAGATATTTCCATGTTTATAGAGATAGCGGTGTAGTTATTTCCATGTGTAAAGAGATAGCTTTGTAGATATTTCCATGTATATGCAGATAGCTGTGTAGATATTTCCATTTTCATGCAGATAGCGGTGTAGATATTTCCATGTTCAAACAGATAGCGGTGTAGATATTTCCATGTTCAAACAGATAGCAGTGTAAATATTTCCATGTTTATACAGATAGCCGTGAAGATGTAAGCATGTTTACACAGATAGCGGTGTAGATATTTCCATGTTCATTCAGATAGCCGTGCTGATATTTCCTTGTTTATACAGGTGGCGGTGTAGATATTTCCATGTTTATACAGATAGCGGTGTAGATATTTCCATGTTTACACAGATAGCGGTGTAGATATTTCCATGTTTATACAGATAGCGGTGTAGATATCTCCATCTTAATACGGATGGCGGTGTATATATTTATATGTTTGTACAGATGGCGGTGCAGATATTTCCATGTTCATACAGAAGGCGGTGTAGATATTTCCATGTTTATAGAGATAGCGGTGTAGTTATTTCCATGTGTAAAGAGATAGCTTTGTAGATATTTCCATGTATATGCAGATAGCTGTGTAGATATTTCCATTTTCATGCAGATAGCGGTGTAGATATTTCCGTGTTCAAACAGATAGCGGTGTAGATATTTCCATGTTCATACAGATAGCAGTGTAAATACTTCCATGTTTATACAGATAGCCGTGAAGATGTAAGCATGTTTACACAGATAGCGGTGTAGATATTTCCATGTTCATACAGATAGCCGTGCTGATATTTCCTTGTTTATACAGGTAGCGGTGTAGATATTTCCATGTTTATACAGATAGCGGTGTAGATATTTCCATGTTTATACAGATAGCGGTGTAGATATTTCCATGTTTATACAGATAGCGGTTTAGATATCTCCATCTTAATACGGATGGCGGTGTAGATATTTATAAGTTCGTACAGATGGCGGTGCAGATATTTCCATGTTCATACAGATGGCGGTGTAGATATTTCCATGTTTATAGAGATAGCGGTGAAGTTATTTACATGTGTAAAGAGATAGCTTTGTAGATATTTCCATGTATATGCAGATAGCTGTGTAGATATTTCCATTTTCATGCAGATAGCAGTGTAGATATTTCCATGTTCAAACAGATAGCGGTGTAGATATTTCCATGTTCATACAGATAGCAGTGTAAATATTTCCATGTTTATACAGATAGCCGTGAAGATGTAAGCATGTTTACACAGATAGCGGTGTAGATATTTCCATGTTCATGCAGATATCCGTGCTGATATTTCCTTGTTTATACAGGTAGCGGTGTAGATATTTCCATATTTATACAGATAGCGGTGTAGATATTTCCATGTTTATACAGATAGCGGTGTAGATATTTCCATGTTTATACAGATAGCTGTGTAGATATCTCCATCTTAATACGGATGGCGGTGTATATATTTATATGTTCGTACAGATGGCGGTGCAGATATTTCCATGTTCATACAGATAGTGGTGTAGATATTTCCATGTTCATACAGATAGAGGGGCTGATATTTCCATGTTCATACAGATAGCAGTGCTGATATTTCCATGTTCATACAGATAGCGGTGTAGATATCTCCATCTTAATACGGATGGCGGTGTAGATATTTATATGTTCGTACAGATGGCGGTGCAGATATTTCCATGTTCATACAGATGGCATTGTAGATATTTCCATGTTTATACTGATAGCGGTGTAAATATTTCCATGTTTATACAGATAGCCGTGGAGATGTAAGCATGTTTACACAGATAGCAGTGTAGATATTTCCATGTGCATACAGATTGCCGTGCTGATATTTCCTTGTTTATACAGGTAGCGGTGTAGATATTTCCATGTTTATACAGATAGCTGTGTAGATATCTCCATCTTAATACGGATGGCGGTGTATATATTTATATGTTCGTACAGATGGCGGTGCAGATATTTCCATGTTCATACAGATGGCGGTGTAGATACTTCCATGTTTATAGAGATAGCGGTGTAGTTATTTCCATGTGTAAAGAGATAGCTTTGTAGATATTTCCATGTATATGCAGATAGCTGTGTAGATATTTCCATTTTCATGCAGATAGAGGTGTAGATATTTCCATTTTCAAACAGATAGCGGTGTAGATATTTCGATGTTCATACAGATAGCAGTGTAAATATTTCCATGTTTATACAGATAGCCGTGAAGATGTAAGCATGTTTACACAGATAGCGGTGTAGATATTTCTATGTTTATACAGATAGCGGTGTAGATATTTCCATGTTTATACAGATAGCGGTGTAGATATTTCCATGTTTATACAGATAGCGGTGTGGATATCTCCATCTTAATACAGATGGCGGTGTAGATATTTATATGTTCATACAGATGGCGGTGCAGGTATTTCCATGTTCATACAGATGGCGGTGTAGATATTTCCATGTTTATAGAGATAGCGGTGTAGTTATTTCCATGTGTAAAGAGATAGCTTTGTAGATATTTCCATGTATATGCAGATAGCTGTGTAGATATTTCCATTTTCATGCAGATAGCGGTGTAGATATTTCCATGTTCAAACAGATAGCGGTGTAGATATTTCCATGTTCATACAGATAGCAGTGTAAATATTTCCATGTTTATACAGATAGCCGTGAAGATGTAAGCATGTTTACACAGATAGCGGTGTAGATATTTCCATGTTCATTCAGATAGCCGTGCTGATATTTCCTTGTTTATACAGGTGGCGGTGTAGATATTTCCATGTTTATACAGATAGCGGTGTAGATATTTCCATGTTTATACAGATAGCGGTGTAGATATTTCCATGTTTATACAGATAGCGGTGTAGATATCTCCATCTTAATACGGATGGCGGTGTAGATATTTATATGTTTGTACAGATGGCGGTGCAGATATTTCCATGTTCATACAGATAGTGGTGTAGATATTTCCATGTTCATACAGATAGAGGGGCTGATATTTCCATGTTCATACAGATAGCAGTGCTGATATTTCCATGTTCATACAGATAGCGGTGTAGATATCTCCATTTTCATATAGATAGCGGTGTAGATATTTCCATGTTCATACAGATAGCGGTGCTGATATTTCCATGTTTATACAGGTAGCGGTGTAGATATTTCCGTGTTTATACAGATAGCGGTGTAGATATTTCCATTTTCATACAGATAGCGGTGTAGATATTTCCATGTTCATACAGATAGTGGTGTAGATATTTCCATGTTCATACAGATAGCGGTGTTGCTATTTCCATGTTCATACAGATAGCGGTGTAGATATTTCTATGTTCATCCAGATGGCTGTGTAGACATATCCATCTTCATACAGATGGTGGTGAAGGTAATTCCATGTTCTTACAGATAGCGGTGTAGATATTTCCATGTTCATACAGATAGTGGTGTAGATATTTCCATGTTCATACAGATAGAGGGGCTGATATTTCCATGTTCATACAGATAGCAGTGCTGATATTTCCATGTTTATACAGATAGCGGTGTAGATATTTCCATGTTTATACAGATAGCGGTGTAGATATTTGCATGTTTATACAGATAGCGGTGTAGATATCTCCATCTTAATACGGATGGAGGTGTAGATATTTATATGTTCGTACAGATGGCGGTGCAGATATTTCCATGTTCATACAGATGGCGGTGTAGATATTTCCATGTTTATAGAGATAGCGGTGTAGTTATTTCCAAGTGTAAAGAGATAGCTTTGTAGATATTTCCATGTATATGCAGATAGCTGTGTAGATATTTCCATTTTCATGCAGATAGCGGTGTAGATATTTCCATGTTCAAACAGATAGCGTTGTAGATATTTCCATGTTAATACAGATAGCAGTGTAAGTATTTCCATGTTTATACAGATAGCCGTGAAGATGTAAGCATGTTTACACAGATAGCGGTGTAGATATTTCCATGTTCATACAGATAGCCGTGCTGATATTTCCTTGTTTATACAAGTAGCGGTGTAGATATTTCCATGTTTATACAGATAGCGGTGTAGATATTTCCATGTTTATACAGATAGCGGTGTAGATATTTCCATGTTTATACAGATAGCGGTTTAGATATCTCCATCTTAATACGGATGGCGGTGTAGATATAAGTTCGTACAGATGGCGGTGCAGATATTTCCATGTTCATACAGATGGCGGTGTAGATATTTCCATGTTTATAGAGATAGCGGTGAAGTTATTTACATGTGTAAAGAGATAGCTTTGTAGATATTGGCATGTATATGCAGATAGCTGTGTAGATATTTCCATTTTCATGCAGATAGCGGTGTAGATATTTCCATGTTCAAACAGATAGCGGTGTAGATATTTCCATGTTCATACATATAGCAGTGTAAATATTTCCATGTTTATACAGATAGCCGTGAAGATGTAAGCATGTTTACACAGATAGCGGTGTAGATATTTCCATGTTCATACAGATAGCCGTGCTGATATTTCCTTGTTTATACAGGTAGCGGTGTAGATATTTCCATGTTTATACAGATAGCGGTGTAGATATTTCCATGTTTATACAGATAGCGGTGTAGATATATCCATGTTTATACAGATAGCTGTGTAGATATCTCCATCTTAATACGGATGGCGGTGTATATATTTATATGTTCGTACAGATGGCGGTGCAGATATTTCCATGTTCATACAGATGGCGGTGTAGATATTTCCATGTTTATAGAGATAGCGGTGTAGTTATTTCCATGTGTAAAGAGATAGCTTTGTAGATATTTCCATGTATATGCAGATATCTGTGTATATATTTCCATTTTCATGCAGATAGAGGTGTAGATATTTCCATGTTCAAACAGATAGCGGTGTAGATATTTCGATGTTCATACAGATAGCAGTGTAAATATTTCCATGTTTATACAGATAGCCGTGAAGATGTAAGCATGTTTACACAGATAGCGGTGTAGATATTTCCATGTTTATACAGATAGCGGTGTAGATATTTCCATGTTTATACAGATAGCGGTGTAGATATTTCCATGTTTATACAGATAGCGGTGTGGATATCTCCATCTTAATACAGATGGCGGTGTAGATATTTATATGTTCATACAGATGGCGGTGCAGGTATTTCCATGTTCATACAGATGGCGGTGTAGATATTTCCATGTTTATAGAGATAGAGGTGTAGTTATTTCCATGTGTAAAGAGATAGCTTTGTAGATATTTCCATGTATATGCAGATAGCTGTGTAGATATTTCCATTTTCATGCAGATAGCGGTGTAGATATTTCCATGTTCAAACAGATAGCGGTGTAGATATTTCCATGTTCATACAGATAGCAGTGTAAGTATTTCCATGTTTATACAGATAGCCGTGAAGATGTAAGCATGTTTACACAGATAGCGGTGTAGATATTTCCATGTTCATTCAGATAGCCGTGCTAATATTTCCTTGTTTATACAGGTAGCGGTGTAGATATTTCCATGTTTATACAGATAGCGGTGTAGATATTTCCATGTTTATACAGATAGCGGTGTAGGTATTTCCATGTTTATACAGATAGCAGTGTAGATATCTCCATCTTAATACGGATGGCGGTGTAGATATTTATATGTTTGTACAGATGGCGGTGCAGATATTTCCATGTTCATACAGATGGCGGTGTAGATATTTCCATGTTTATAGAGATAGCGGTGTAGTTATTTCCATGTGTAAAGAGATAGCTTTGTAGATATTTCCATGTATATGCAGATAGCTGTGTAGATATTTCCATTTTCATGCAGATAGCGGTGTAGATATTTCCATGTTCAAACAGATAGCGGTGTAGATATTTCGATGTTCATACAGATAGCAGTGTAAATATTTCCATGTTTATACAGATAGCCGTGAAGATGTAAGCATGTTTACACAGATAGCGGTGTAGATATTTCCATGTTCATACAGATAGCCGTGCTGATATTTCCTTGTTTATACAGGTAGCGGTGTAGATATTTCCATGTTTATACAGATAGCGGTGTAGATATTTCCATGTTTATACAGATAGCGGTGTAGATATTTCCATGTTTATACAGATAGCGGTGTAGATATCTCCATCTTAATACGGATGGCGGTGTAGATATTTATATGTTTGTACAGATGGCGGTGCAGATATTTCCATGTTCATACAGATGGCGGTGTAGATATTTCCATGTTTATAGAGATAGCGGTGTAGTTATTTCCATGTGTAAAGAGATAGCTTTGTAGATATTTCCATGTATATGCAGATAGCTGTGTAGATATTTCCATTTTCATGCAGATAGCGGTGTAGATATTTCCATGTTCAAACAGATAGCGGTGTAGATATTTCCATGTTCATACAGATAGCAGTGTAAATATTTCCATGGTTATACAGATAGCCGTGAAGATGTAAGCATGTTTACACAGATAGCGGTGTAGATATTTCCATGTTCATACAGATAGCCGTGCTGATATTTCCTTGTTTATACAGGTAGCGGTGTAGATATTTCCATGTTTATACAGATAGCGGTGTAGATATTTCCATGTTTATACAGATAGCGGTGTAGATATTTCCATGTTTATACAGATAGCGGTGTGGATATCTCCATCTTAATACAGATGGCGGTGTAGATATTTATATGTTCATACAGATGGCGGTGCAGATATTTCCATGTTCATACAGATGGCGGTGTAGATATTTCCATGTTTATAGAGATAGCGGTGTAGTTATTTCCATGTGTAAAGAGATAGCTTTGTAGATATTTCCATGTATATGCAGATAGCTGTGTAGATATTTCCATTTTCATGCACATAGCGGTGTAGTTATTTCCATGTTCAAACAGATAGCGGTGTAGATATTTCCATGTTCATACAGATAGCGGTGTAGATATTTCCAGGTTCATACAGATAGCGGTGCTGATATTTCCAGGTTTATACAGGTTGCGGTGTAGATATTTCCATGTTTATACAGATAGCGGTGTAGATATTTCCATGTTTATACAGATAGCGGTGTAGATATTTCCGTGTTCATACAGATAGCGGTGTAGATATTTCCATGTTCAACCAGATGGCTATGTAGATATACGCATGTTCTAACAGATGGCGTTGAAGATATTTCCATGTTCAGATAGCGGTGTAGATATTTCCATGTTCATACAGATAGTGGTGTAGATATTTCCATGTTCATACAGATAGCGGTGTAGATATTTCCATGTTCATACAGATAGCGGTGCTGATATTTCCATGTTTATACAGGTAGCGGTGTAGATATTTCCATGTTTATACAGATAGCGGTGTAGATATTTCCATGTTTATACAGATAGCGGTGTAGATATTTCCATGTTCATACAGATAGTGGTGTAGACATTTCCATGTTCATACAGATAGCGGTGTTGCTATTTCCATGTTCATACAGATAGCGGTGTAGATATTTCTATGTTCATCCAGATGGCTGTGTAGACATATCCATCTTCATACAGATGGCGGTGAAGGTAATTCCATGTTCTTACAGATAGCGGTGTAGATATTTCCATGTTCATACAGATAGTGGTGTAGATATTTCCATGTTCATACAGATAGAGGGGCTGATATTTCCATGTTCATACAGATAGCAGTGCTGATATTTCCATGTTTATACAGATAGCGGTGTAGATATTTCCATGTTTATACAGATAGCGGTGTAGATATTTCCATGTTTATACAAATAGCGGTGTAGATATCTCCATCTTAATACGGATGGCGGTGTAGATATTTATATGTTCGTACAGATGGCGGTGCAGATATTTCCATGTTCATACAGATGGCGGTGTAGATATTTCCATGTTTATAGAGATAGCGGTGTAGTTATTTCCATGTGTAAAGAGATAGCTTTGTATATATTTCCATGTATATGCAGATAGCTGTGTAGATATTTCCATTTTCATGCAGATAGCGGTGTAGATATTTCCATGTTCAAACAGATAGCGGTGTAGGTATTTCCATGTTCATACAGATAGCAGTGTAAATATTTCCATGTTTATACAGATAGCCGTGAAGATGTAAGCATGTTTACACAGATAGCGGTGTAGATATTTCCATGTTCATACAGATAGCCGTGCTGATATTTCCTTGTTTATACAGGTAGCGGTGTAGATATTTCCATGTTTATACAGATAGCGGTGTAGATATTTCCATGTTTATACAGATAGCGGTGTAGGTATTTCCATGTTTATACAGATAGCAGTGTAGATATCTCCATCTTAATACGGATGGCGGTGTAGATATTTATATGTTTGTACAGATGGCGGTGCAGATATTTCCATGTTCATACAGATGGCGGTGTAGATATTTCCATGTTTATAGAGATAGCGGTGTAGTTATTTCCATGTGTAAAGAGATAGCTTTGTAGATATTTCCATGTATATGCAGATAGCTGTGTAGATATTTCCATTTTCATGCAGATAGCGGTGTAGATATTTCCATGTTCAAACAGATAGCGGTGTAGATATTTCCATGTTCATACAGATAGCAGTGTAAATATTTCCATGTTTATACAGATAGCCGTGAAGATGTAAGCATGTTTACACAGATAGCGGTGTAGATATTTCCATGTTCATACAGATAGCCGTGCTGATATTTCCTTGTTTATACAGGTAGCGGTGTAGATATTTCCATGTTTATACAGATAGCGGTGTAGATATTTCCATGTTTATACAGATAGCGGTGTAGATATTTCCATGTTTATACAGATAGCGGTGTAGATATCTCCATCTTAATACGGATGGCGGTGTAGATATTTATATGTTTGTACAGATGGCGGTGCAGATATTTCCATGTTCATACAGATGGCGGTGTAGATATTTCCATGTTTATAGAGATAGCGGTGTAGTTATTTCCATGTGTAAAGAGATAGCTTTGTAGATATTTCCATGTATATGCAGATAGCTGTGTAGATATTTCCATTTTCATGCAGATAGCGGTGTAGATATATCCATGTTCAAACAGATAGCGGTGTAGATATTTCCATGTTCATACAGATAGCAGTGTAAATATTTCCATGGTTATACAGATAGCCGTGAAGATGTAAGCATGTTTACACAGATAGCGGTGTAGATATTTCCATGTTCATACAGATAGCCGTGCTGATATTTCCTTGTTTATACAGGTAGCGGTGTAGATATTTCCATGTTTATACAGATAGCGGTGTAGATATTTCCATGTTTATACAGATAGCGGTGTAGATATTTCCATGTTTATACAGATAGCGGTGTGGATATCTCCATCTTAATACAGATGGCGGTGTAGATATTTATATGTTCATACAGATGGCGGTGCAGATATTTCCATGTTCATACAGATGGCGGTGTAGATATTTCCATGTTTATAGAGATAGCGGTGTAGTTATTTCCATGTGTAAAGAGATAGCTTTGTAGATATTTCCATGTATATGCAGATAGCTGTGTAGATATTTCCATTTTCATGCACATAGCGGTGTAGTTATTTCCATGTTCAAACAGATAGCGGTGTAGATATTTCCATGTTCATACAGATAGCGGTGTAGATATTTCCAGGTTCATACAGATAGCGGTGCTGATATTTCCAGGTTTATACAGGTTGCGGTGTAGATATTTCCATGTTTATACAGATAGCGGTGTAGATATTTCCATGTTTATACAGATAGCGGTGTAGATATTTCCGTGTTCATACAGATAGCGGTGTAGATATTTCCATGTTCAACCAGATGGCTATGTAGGTATACGCATGTTCTAACAGATGGCGTTGAAGATATTTCCATGTTCAGATAGCGGTGTAGATATTTCCATGTTCATACAGATAGTGGTGTAGATATTTCCATGTTCATACAGATAGCGGTGTGGATATTTCCATGTTCATACAGATAGCGGTGCTGATATTTCCATGTTTATACAGGTAGCGGTGTAGATATTTCCATGTTTATACAGATAGCGGTGTAGATATTTCCATGTTTATACAGATAGCGGTGTAGATATTTCCATGTTCATACAGATAGTGGTGTAGACATTTCCATGTTCATACAGATAGCGGTGTTGCTATTTCCATGTTCATACAGATAGCGGTGTAGATATTTCTATGTTCATCCAGATGGCTGTGTAGACATATCCATCTTCATACAGATGGCGGTGAAGGTAATTCCATGTTCTTACAGATAGCGGTGTAGATATTTCCATGTTCATACAGATAGTGGTGTAGATATTTCCATGTTCATACAGATAGAGGGGCTGATATTTCCATGTTCATACAGATAGCAGTGCTGATATTTCCATGTTTATACAGATAGCGGTGTAGATATTTCCATGTTTATACAGATAGCGGTGTAGATATTTCCATGTTTATACAGATAGCGGTGTAGATATCTCCATCTTAATACGGATGGCGGTGTAGATATTTATATGTTCGTACAGATGGCGGTGCAGATATTTCCATGTTCATACAGATGGCGGTGTAGATATTTCCATGTTTATAGAGATAGCGGTGTAGTTATTTCCATGTGTAAAGAGATAGCTTTGTATATATTTCCATGTATATGCAGATAGCTGTGTAGATATTTCCATTTTCATGCAGATAGCGGTGTAGATATTTCCATGTTCAAACAGATAGCGGTGTAGGTATTTCCATGTTCATACAGATAGCAGTGTAAATATTTCCATGTTTATACAGATAGCCGTGAAGTTGTAAGCATGTTTACACAGATAGCGGTGTAGATATTTCCATGTTCATAC
The DNA here is from genome assembly GCF_029281585.2 of Gorilla gorilla gorilla. NCBI lineage: Eukaryota > Metazoa > Chordata > Mammalia > Primates > Hominidae > Gorilla > Gorilla gorilla. Next base: position 3,347,741 of record NC_073227.2, on the reverse strand, counting down.
AGATAGCCGTGCTGATATTTCCTTGTTTATACAGGTAGCGGTGTAGATATTTCCATGTTTATACAGATAGCGGTGTAGATATTTCCATGTTTATACAGATAGCGGTGTAGATATTTCCATGTTTATACAGATAGCGGTGTAGATATCTCCATCTTAATACGGATGGCGGTGTAGATATTTACATGTTCGTACAGATGGCGGTGCAGATATTTCCATGTTCATACAGATGGCGGTGTAGATATTTCCATGTTTATAGAGATAGCGGTGTTGTTATTTCCATGTGTAAAGAGATAGCTTTGTAGATATTTCCATGTATATGCAGACAGCTGTGTATATATTTCCATTTTCATGCAGATAGAGGTGTAGATATTTCCATGTTCAAACAGATAGCGGTGTAGATATTTCGATGTTCATACAGATAGCAGTGTAAATATTTCCATGTTTATACAGATAGCCGTGAAGTTGTAAGCATGTTTACACAGGTAGCGGTGTAGATATTTCCATGTTTATACAGATAGCGGTGTAGATATTTCCATGTTTATACAGATAGCGGTGTAGATATTTCCATGTTCATACAGATAGCGGTTTAGATATCTCCATCTTAATACGGATGGCGGTGTATTTATATGTTCGTACAGATGGCGGTGCACATATTTCCATGTTCATACAGATGGCGGTGTAGATATTTCCATGTTTATAGAGATAGCGGTGAAGTTATTTACATGTGTAAAGAGATAGCTTTGTAGATATTTCCATGTATATGCAGATAGCTGTGTAGATATTTCCATTTTCATGCAGATTGCGGTGTAGATATTTCCATGTTCAAAAAGATAGCGGTGTAGATATTTCCATGTTCATACAGATAGCATTGTAAATATTTCCATGTTTATACAGATAGCCGTGAAGATGTAAGCATGTTTACACAGATAGCGGTGTAGATATTTCAATGTGCATACAGATTGCCGTGCTGATATTTCCTTGTTTATACAGGTAGCGGTGTAGATATTTCCATGTTTATACAGATAGCTGTGTAGATATCTCCATCTTAATACGGATGGCTGTGTATATATTTATATGTTCGTACAGATGGCGGTGCAGATATTTCCATGTTCATACAGATGGCGGTGTAGATATTTCAATGTTTATAGAGATAGCGGTGTAGTTATTTCCATGTGTAAAGAGATAGCTTTGTAGATATTTCCATGTATATGCAGATAGCTGTGTATATATTTCCATTTTCATGCAGATAGAGGTGTAGATATTTCCATGTTCAAACAGATAGCGGTGTAGATATTTCGATGTTCAAACAGATAGCAGTGTAAATATTTCCATGTTTATACAGATAGCCGTGAAGATGTAAGCATGTTTACACAGATAGCGGTGTAGATATTTCTATGTTTATACAGATAGCGGTGTAGATATTTCCATGTTTATACAGATAGCGGTGTAGATATTTCCATGTTTATACAGATAGCGGTGTGGATATCTCCATCTTAATACAGATGGCGGTGCAGATATTTATATGTTCATACAGATGGCGGTGCAGGTATTTCCATGTTCATACAGATGGCGGTGTAGATATTTCCATGTTTATAGAGATAGCGGTGTAGTTATTTCCATGTGTAAAGAGATAGCTTTGTAGATATTTCCATGTATATGCAGATAGCTGTGTAGATATTTCCATTTTCATGTAGATAGCGGTGTAGATATTTCCATGTTCAAACAGATAGCGGTGTAGATATTTCCATGTTCATACAGATAGCAGTGTAAATATTTCCATGTTTATACAGATAGCCGTGAAGTTGTAAGCATGTTTACACAGATAGTGGTGTAGATATATCCATGTTCATTCAGATAGCCGTGCTGATATTTCCTTGTTTATACAGGTGGCGGTGTAGATATTTCCATGTTTATACAGATAGCGGTGTAGATATTTCCATGTTTATACAGATAGCGGTGTAGATATTTCCATGTTTATACAGATAGCGGTGTAGATATCTCCATCTTAATACGGATGGCGGTGTAGATATTTATATGTTTGTACAGATGGCGGTGCAGATATTTCCATGTTCATACAGAAGGCGGTGTAGATATTTCCATGTTTATAGAGATAGCGGTGTAGTTATTTCCATGTGTAAAGAGATAGCTTTGTAGATATTTCCATGTATATGCAGATAGCTGTGTAGATATTTCCATTTTCATGCAGATAGCGGTGTAGATATTTCCATGTTCAAACAGATAGCGGTGTAGATATTTCCATGTTCATACAGATAGCAGTGTAAATATTTCCATGTTTATACAGATAGCAGTGAAGATGTAAGCATGTTTACACAGATAGCGGTGTAGATATTTCCATGTTCATACAGATAGCCGTGCTGATATTTCCTTGTTTATACAGGTAGCGGTGTAGATATTTCCATGTTTATACAGATAGCGGTGTAGATATTTCCATGTTTATACAGATATCGGTGTAGATATTTCCATGTTTATACAGATAGCGGTGTAGATATCTCCATCTTAATATGGATGGAGGTGTAGATATTTATATGTTTGTACAGATGGCGGTGCAGATATTTCCATATTCATACAGATGGCGGTGTAGATATTTCCATGTTTATAGAGATAGCGGTGAAGTTATTTAAATGTGTAAAGAGATACCTTTGTAGATATTTCCATGCATATGCAGATAGCTGTGTAGATATTTCCATTTTCTTGCAGATAGCGGTGTAGATATTTCCATGTTCAAACAGATAGCGGTGTAGATATTTCCATGTTCATACAGATAGCAGTGTAAATATTTCCATGTTTATACAGATAGCCGTGAAGATGTAAGCATGTTTACACAGATAGCGGTGTAGATATTTCCGTGTTCATACTGATAGCCGTGCTGATATTTCCTTGTTTATACAGGTAGCGGTGTAGATATTTCCATGTTTATACAGATAGCGGTGTAGATATTTCCATGTTTATACAGATAGCGGTGTAGATATTTCCATGTTTATACAGATAGCGGTGTGGATATCTCCATCTTAATACGGATGGCGGTGTAGATATTTATATGTTCGTACAGATGGCGGTGCAGATATTTCCATGTTCATACAGATGGCGGTGTAGATATTTCCATGTTTATAGAGATAGCGGTGTAGTTATTTCCATGTGTAAAGAGATAGCTTTGTAGATATTTCCATGTATATGCAGATAGCTGTGTATATATTTCCATTTTCATGCAGATAGAGGTGTAGATATTTCCATGTTCAAACAGATAGCGGTGTAGATATTTCGATGTTCATACAGATAGCAGTGTAAATATTTCCATGTTTATACAGATAGCCGTGAAGTTGTAAGCATGTTTACACAGGGAGCGGTGTAGATATTTCCATGTTTATACAGATAGCGGTGTAGATATTTCCATGTTTATACAGATAGCGGTGTAGATATTTCCATGTTTATACAGATAGCGGTTTAGATATCTCCATCTTAATACAGATGGCGGTGTAGATATTTATATGTTCGTACAGATGGCGGTGCAGATATTTCCATGTTCATACAGATGGCGGTGTAGATATTTCCATGTTTATAGAGATAGCGGTGAAATTATTTACATGTGTAAAGAGATAGCTTTGTAGATATTTCCATGTATATGCAGATAGCTGTGTAGATATTTCCATTTTCATGCAGATAGCGGTGTAGATATTGCCATGTTCAAACAGATAGCGGTGTAGATATTTCCATGTTCATACAGATAGCAGTGTAAATATTTCCATGTTTATACAGATAGCCGTGAAGATGTAAGCATGTTTACACAGATAGCGGTGTAGATATTTCCATGTTCATACAGATAGCCGTGCTGATATTTCCTTGTTTATACAGGTAGCGGTGTAGATATTTCCATGTTTATACAGATAGCGGTGTAGATATTTCCATGTTTATACAGATAGCGGTGTAGATATTTCCATGGTTATACAGATAGCTGTGTAGATATCTCCATCTTAATACGGATGGCGGTGTATATATTTATATGTTCGTACAGATGGCGGTGCAGATATTTCCATGTTCATACAGATGGCGGTGTAGATATTTCCATGTTTATAGAGATAGCGGTGTAGTTATTTCCATGTGTAAAGAGATAGCTTTGTAGATATTTCCATGTATATGCAGATAGCTGTGTATATATGTCCATTTTCATGCAGATAGAGGTGTAGATATTTCCATGTTCAAACAGATAGCGGTGTAGATATTTCGATGTTCATACAGATAGCAGTGTAAATATTTCCATGTTTATACAGATAGCCGTGAAGATGTAAGCATGTTTACACAGATAGCGGTGTAGATATTTCCATGTTTATGCAGATAGCGGTGTAGATATTTCCATGTTTATACAGATAGCGGTGCAGATATTTCCATGTTTATACAGATACCGGTGTGGATATCTCCATCTTAATACAGATGGCGGTGTAGATATTTATATGTTCATACAGATGGCGGTGCAGGTATTTCCATGTTCATACAGATGGCGGTGTAGATATTTCCATGTTTATAGAGATAGCGGTGTAGTTATTTCCATGTGTAAAGAGATAGCTTTGTAGATATTTCCATGTATATGCAGATAGCTGTGTAGATATTTCTATTTTCATGCAGATAGCGGGGTAGATATTTCCATGTTCAAACAGATAGCGGTGTAGATATTTCCATGTTCATACAGATAGCAGTGTATATATTTCCATGTTTATACAGATTGCCGTGAAGATGTAAGCATGTTTACACAGATAGCGGTGTAGATATTTCCATGTTCATTCAGATAGCCGTGCTGATATTTCCTTGTTTATACAGGTAGCGGTGTAGATATTTCCATGTTTATACAGATAGCGGTGTAGATATTTCCATGTTTCTACAGATAGCGGTGTAGATATTTCCATGTTTATACAGATAGCGGTGTAGATATCTCCATCTTAATACGGATGGCAGTGTAGATATTTATATGTTTGTACAGATGGCGGTGCAGATATTTCCATGTTCATACAGATGGCGGTGTAGATATTTCCATGTTTATAGAGATAGCGGTGTAGTTATTTCCATGTGTAAAGGGATAGCTTTGTAGATATTTCCATGTATATGCAGATAGCTGTGTAGATATTTCCATTTTCATGCAGATAGCGGTGTAGATATTTCCATGTTCAAACAGATAGCGGTGTAGATATTTCCATGTTCATACAGATAGCAGTGTAAATATTTCCATGTTTATACAGATAGCCGTGAAGATGTAAGCATGTTTACACAGATAGCGGTGTAGATATTTCCATGTTCATTCAGATAGCCGTGCTGATATTTCCTTGTTTATACAGGTAGCGGTGTAGATATTTCCATGTTTATACAGATAGCGGTGTAGATATTTCCATGTTTATACAGATAGCGGTGTAGATATTTCCATGTTCATACAGATAGTGGTGTAGATATTTCCATGTTCATGCAGATAGCGGTGTACCTCTTTCCCTGTTCATACAGATAGCGGTGTAGATATTTCCATGTTCATCCAGATGGCTGTGTAGATATATCCATGTTCATACAGATGGCGGTGAAGATATTTCCATGTTCATACAGATAGCGGTGTAGATATTTCCATGTTCATCCAGATGACTGTGCAGATATATCCATGTTCATACAGATAGCAGTGTAGATATTTCCATGTTCATACAGATAGTGCTGTAGATATTTCCATGTTCATACAGATAGCGGTGTAGCTATTTCCATGTTCATACAGATAGCGGTGTAGATATTTCCATGTTCGTACAGATAGCGGTGTAGATATTTCCATGTTCATAAAGATAGAGGTGCTTATATTTCCATGTTTATAAAGGTAGCGCTGTAGACATTTCCATGTTTATACAGATAGCGGTGTAGATATCTCCATCTTAATACAGATGGCGGAGAAGATATTTCCATGTTCATACAGATAGCGGTGTAGATATTTCCATGTTCAAGCTGATAGCGGTGTAGATATTTCCATTTTCATCCAGATGGCTGTGTAGATATATCCATGTTCGTAAAGATGGCGGTGAAGATATTTCCATGTTCATACAGATGGCGATGTAGATATTTCCGTGTTCATAGAGATAGCGGTGCTGATATTTCCATGTTTATACAGGTAGCGTTGTAGATATTTCCATGTTTATACAGATAGCGGTGTAGATATGTCCATGTTTATACAGATAGCGGTGTAGATATTTATATGTTTATACAGATAGAGGTGTAGATATCTCCATCTTAATACAGATGGCGGTGTAGATATTTATATGTTCATACAGATGGCGGTGCAGTTATTTCCATGTTCATACAGATGGCGGTGTAGATATTACCATGTTCATACAGATAGCGGTGTAGTTATTTCCATGTGTAAAGAGATAGCTGTGTAGATATTTCCATGTATATGCAGATAGTTGTGTAGATATTTCCATTTTCATGCAGATAGCGGTGTAGATATTTCCATGTTCAAACAGATAGCGGTGTAGATGTTTCCATGTTCATACAGATAGCGGTATAGATATTTCCATGTTTATACAGATAGCGGTGAAGATGTATGCATGTTTACACAGATAGCGGTGTAGATATTTCCATGTTCATCCAGATGGCTGTGTAGATATATCCATGTTCATACAGATAGCGGTGTAGATATTTCCAAGTTCATACAGATAGTGGTGTAGATATTCCCATGTTCATACAGATAGTGGTGTAGATATTTCCATGTTCAAACAGATAGCGGGGTAGATATTTCCATGTTCATACAGATAGCGGTGTAGATATTTCCATGTTCATCCAGATGGCTGTGTAGTTATTTCCATGTTCATACAGATAGCGGTGTAGATATCTCCATCTTAATACAGATGGCGGTGAAGATATTTCCATGTTCATACAGATAGCAGTGTAGATATTTCCGTGTTCATACAGATAGTGCTGTAGATATTTCCATGTTCATACAGATAGCGGTGTATCTATTTCCATGTTCATACAGATAGCGCTGTAGATATTTCTATGTTCATCCAGATGGCTGAGTAGACATATCCATTTTCATACAGATGGCAGTGAAGATATTTCCATGTTCATACAGATAGCGGTGTAGATATTTCCATGTTCACCCAGACGGCTGTGTAGATATATCCGTTATCATATAGATGGCGGTGAAGATATTTCCATGTTTATACAGATAGCGGTGAAGATGTATGCATGTTTACACAGATAGCGGTGTAGATATTTCCATGTTCATACAGATATCGGTGAAGATATTTCCATGTTCATCCAGATGGCTTTGTAGATATATCAATGTTCATACAGATAGCGGTGTAGATATTTCCGTGTTCATACAGATAGTGCTGTAGATATTTCCATGTTCATACAGATAGCGGTGTAGCTATTTCCATGTTCATACAGATTGCGGTGTAGATATTTCCATGTTCGTAGAGATAGCGGTGTATATATTTCCTTGTTCATACAGATAGCGGTGCTTATATTTCCATGTTTATACAGGTAGCGGTGTAGATATTTCCGTGTTCATACAGATAGCGGTGTAGATATTTCCATGTTCAACCAGATGGCTATGTAGATATACGCATGTTCTAACAGCTGGCGTTGAAGATATTTCCATGTTCAGATAGCGGTGTAGATATTTCCATGTTCATACAGATAGTGGTGTAGATATTTCCATGTTCATACAGATAGCGGTGTAGATATTTCCATGTTCATACAGATAGCGGTGCTGATATTTCCATGTTTATACAGGTAGCGGTGTAGATATTTCCGTGTTTATACAGATAGCGGTGTAGATATTTCCATTTTCATATAGATAGCGGTGTAGATATTTCCATGTTCATACAGATAGCGGTGCTGATATTTCCATGTTTATACAGGTAGCGGTGTAGATATTTCCGTGTTTATTCAGATAGCGGTGTAGATATTTCCATTTTCATACAGATAGCGGTGTAGATATTTCCATGTTCATACAGATAGTGGTGTAGATATTTCCATGTTCATACAGATAGCGGTGTTGCTATTTCCATGTTCATACAGATAGCGGTGTAGATATTTCTATGTTCATCCAGATGGCTGTGTAGACATATCCATCTTCATACAGATGGTGGTGAAGGTAATTCCATGTTCTTACAGATAGCGGTGTAGATATTTCCATGTTCATACAGATAGTGGTGTAGATATTTCCATGTTCATACAGATAGAGGGGCTGATATTTCCATGTTCATACAGATAGCAGTGCTGATATTTCCATGTTTATACAGATAGCGGTGTAGATATTTCCATGTTTATACAGATAGCGGTGTAGATATTTCCATGTTTATACAGATAGCGGTGTAGATATCTCCATCTTAATACGGATGGAGGTGTAGATATTTATATGTTCGTACAGATGGCGGTGCAGATATTTCCATGTTCATACAGATGGCGGTGTAGATATTTCCATGTTTATAGAGATAGCGGTGTAGTTATTTCCAAGTGTAAAGAGATAGCTTTGTAGATATTTCCATGTATATGCAGATAGCTGTGTAGATATTTCCATTTTCATGCAGATAGCGGTGTAGATATTTCCATGTTCAAACAGATAGCGGTGTAGATATTTCCATGTTAATACAGATAGCAGTGTAAGTATTTCCATGTTTATACAGATAGCCGTGAAGATGTAAGCATGTTTACACAGATAGCGGTGTAGATATTTCCATGTTCATACAGATAGCCGTGCTGATATTTCCTTGTTTATACAAGTAACGGTGTAGATATTTCCATGTTTATACAGATAGCGGTGTAGATATTTCCATGTTTATACAGATAGCGGTGTAGATATTTCCATGTTTATACAGATAGCGGTTTAGATATCTCCATCTTAATACGGATGGCGGTGTAGATATAAGTTCGTACAGATGGCGGTGCAGATATTTCCATGTTCATACAGATGGCGGTGTAGATATTTCCATGTTTATAGAGATAGCGGTGAAGTTATTTCCATGTGTAAAGAGATAGCTTTGTAGATATTGGCATGTATATGCAGATAGCTGTGTAGATATTTCCATTTTCATGCAGATAGCGGTGTAGATATTTCCATGTTCAAACAGATAGCGGTGTAGATATTTCCATGTTCATACATATAGCAGTGTAAATATTTCCATGTTTATACAGATAGCCGTGAAGATGTAAGCATGTTTACACAGATAGCGGTGTAGATATTTCCATGTTCATACAGATAGCCGTGCTGATATTTCCTTGTTTATACAGGTAGCGGTGTAGATATTTCCATGTTTAAACAGATAGCGGTGTAGATATTTCCATGTTTATACAGATAGCGGTGTAGATATATCCATGTTTATACAGATAGCTGTGTAGATATCTCCATCTTAATACGGATGGCGGTGTATATATTTATATGTTCGTACAGATGGCGGTGCAGATATTTCCATGTTCATACAGATGGCGGTGTAGATATTTCCATGTTTATAGAGATAGCGGTGTAGTTATTTCCATGTGTAAAGAGATAGCTTTGTAGATATTTCCATGTATATGCAGATAGCTGTGTATATATTTCCATTTTCATGCAGATAGAGGTGTGGATATTTCCATGTTCAAACAGATAGCGGTGTAGATATTTCGATGTTCATACAGATAGCAGTGTAAATATTTCCATGTTTATACAGATAGCCGTGAAGATGTAAGCATGTTTACACAGATAGCGGTGTAGATATTTCCATGTTCATACAGATAGCCGTGCTGATATTTCCTTGTTTATACAGGTAGCGGTGTAGATATTTCCATGTTTATACAGATAGCGGTGTAGATATTTCCATGTTTATACAGATAGCGGTGTAGATATTTCCATGTTTATACAGATAGCGGTGTGGATATCTCCATCTTAATACAGATGGCGGTGTAGATATTTATATGTTCATACAGATGGCGGTGCAGATATTTCCATGTTCATACAGATGGCGGTGTAGATATTTCCATGTTTATAGAGATAGCGGTGTAGTTATTTCCATGTGTAAAGAGATAGCTTTGTAGATATTTCCATGTATATGCAGATAGCTGTGTAGATATTTCCATTTTCATGCACATAGTGGTGTAGTTATTTCCATGTTCAAACAGATAGCGGTGTAGATATTTCCATGTTCATACAGATAGCGGTGTAGATATTTCCAGGTTCATACAGATAGCGGTGCTGATATTTCCAGGTTTATACAGGTTGCGGTGTAGATATTTCCATGTTTATACAGATAGCGGTGTAGATATTTCCATGTTTATACAGATAGCGGTGTAGATATTTCCGTGTTCATACAGATAGCGGTGTAGATATTTCCATGTTCAACCAGATGGCTATGTAGATATACGCATGTTCTAACAGATGGCGTTGAAGATATTTCCATGTTCAGATAGCGGTGTAGATATTTCCATGTTCATACAGATAGTGGTGTAGATATTTCCATGTTCATACAGATAGCGGTGTAGATATTTCCATGTTCATACAGATAGCGGTGCTGATATTTCCATGTTTATACAGGTAGCGGTGTAGATATTTCCATGTTTATACAGATAGCGGTGTAGATATTTCCATGTTTATACAGATAGCGGTGTAGATATTTCCATGTTCATACAGATAGTGGTGTAGACATTTCCATGTTCATACAGATAGCGGTGTTGCTATTTCCATGTTCATACAGATAGCGGTGTAGATATTTCTATGTTCATCCAGATGGCTGTGTAGACATATCCATCTTCATACAGATGGCGGTGAAGGTAATTCCATGTTCTTACAGATAGCGGTGTAGATATTTCCATGTTCATACAGATAGTGGTGTAGATATTTCCATGTTCATACAGATAGAGGGGCTGATATTTCCATGTTCATACAGATAGCAGTGCTGATATTTCCATGTTTATACAGATAGCGGTGTAGATATTTCCATGTTTATACAGATAGCGGTGTAGATATTTCCATGTTTATACAGATAGCGGTGTAGATATCTCCATCTTAATACGGATGGCGGTGTAGATATTTATATGTTCGTACAGATGGCGGTGCAGATATTTCCATGTTCATACAGATGGCGGTGTAGATATTTCCATGTTTATAGAGATAGCGGTGTAGTTATTTCCATGTGTAAAGAGATAGCTTTGTATATATTTCCATGTATATGCAGATAGCTGTGTAGATATTTCCATTTTCATGCAGATAGCGGTGTAGATATTTCCATGTTCAAACAGATAGCGGTGTAGGTATTTCCATGTTCATACAGATAGCAGTGTAAATATTTCCATGTTTATACAGATAGCCGTGAAGATGTAAGCATGTTTACACAGATAGCGGTGTAGATATTTCCATGTTCATACAGATAGCCGTGCTGATATTTCCTTGTTTATACAGGTAGCGGTGTAGATATTTCCATGTTTATACAGATAGCGGTGTAGATATTTCCATGTTTATACAGATAGCGGTGTAGATATTTCCATGTTTATACAGATAGCGGTGTAGATATCTCCATCTTAATACGGATGGCGGTGTAGATATTTACATTTTCGTACAGATGGCGGTGCAGATATTTCCATGTTCATACAGATGGCGGTGTAGATATTTCCATGTTTATAGAGATAGCGGTGTTGTTATTTCCATGTGTAAAGAGATAGCTTTGTAGATATTTCCATGTATATGCAGACAGCTGTGTATATATTTCCATTTTCATGCAGATAGAGGTGTAGATATTTCCATGTTCAAACAGATAGCGGTGTAGATATTTCGATGTTCATACAGATAGCAGTGTAAATATTTCCATGTTTATACAGATAGCCGTGAAGTTGTAAGCATGTTTACACAGGTAGCGGTGTAGATATTTCCATGTTTATACAGATAGCGGTGTAGATATTTCCATGTTTATACAGATAGCGGTGTAGATATTTCCATGTTCATACAGATAGCGGTTTAGATATCTCCATCTTAATACGGATGGCGGTTTATTTATATGTTCGTACAGATGGCGGTGCACATATTTCCATGTTCATACAGATGGCGGTGTAGATATTTCCATGTTTATAGAGATAGCGGTGAAGTTATTTACATGTGTAAAGAGATAGCTTTGTAGATATTTCCATGTATATGCAGATAGCTGTGTAGATATTTCCATTTTCATGCAGATTGCGGTGTAGATATTTCCATGTTCAAACAGATAGCGGTGTAGATATTTCCATGTTCATACAGATAGCAGTGTAAATATTTCCATGTTTATACAGATAGCCGTGAAGATGTAAGCATGTTTACACAGATAGCGGTGTAGATATTTCAATGTGCATACAGATTGCCGTGCTGATATTTCCTTGTTTATACAGGTAGCGGTGTAGATATTTCCATGTTTATACAGATAGCGGTGTAGATATTTCCATGTTTATACAGATAGCGGTGTAGATATCTCCATCTTAATACGGATGGCGGTGTAGATATTTATATGTTTGTACAGATGGCGGTGCAGATATTTCCATGTTCATACAGAAGGCGGTGTAGATATTTCCATGTTTATAGAGATAGCGGTGTAGTTATTTCCATGTGTAAAGAGATAGCTTTGTAGATATTTCCATGTATATGCAGATAGCTGTGTAGATATTTCCATTTTCATGCAGATAGCGGTGTAGATATTTCCATGTTCAAACAGATAGCGGTGTAGATATTTCCATGTTCATACAGATAGCAGTGTAAATATTTCCATGTTTATACAGATAGCAGTGAAGATGTAAGCATGTTTACACAGATAGCGGTGTAGATATTTCCATGTTCATACAGATAGCCGTGCTGATATTTCCTTGTTTATACAGGTAGCGGTGTAGATATTTCCATGTTTATACAGATAGCGGTGTAGATATTTCCATGTTTATACAGATATCGGTGTAGATATTTCCATGTTTATACAGATAGCGGTGTAGATATCTCCATCTTAATATGGATGGAGGTGTAGATATTTATATGTTTGTACAGATGGCGGTGCAGATATTTCCATATTCATACAGATGGCGGTGTAGATATTTCCATGTTTATAGAGATAGCGGTGAAGTTATTTAAATGTGTAAAGAGATACCTTTGTAGATATTTCCATGTATATGCAGATAGCTGTGTAGATATTTCCATTTTCTTGCAGATAGCGGTGTAGATATTTCCATGTTCAAACAGATAGCGGTGTAGATATTTCCATGTTCATACAGATAGCAGTGTAAATATTTCCATGTTTATACAGATAGCCGTGAAGATGTAAGCATGTTTACACAGATAGCGGTGTAGATATTTCCATGTTCATACTGATAGCCGTGCTGATATTTCCTTGTTTATACAGGTAGCGGTGTAGATATTTCCATGTTTATACAGATAGCGGTGTAGATATTTCCATGTTTATACAGATAGCGGTGTAGATATTTCCATGTTTATACAGATAGCGGTGTGGATATCTCCATCTTAATACGGATGGCGGTGTAGATATTTATATGTTCGTACAGATGGCGGTGCAGATATTTCCATGTTCATACAGATGGCGGTGTAGATATTTCCATGTTTATAGAGATAGCGGTGTAGTTATTTCCATGTGTAAAGAGATAGCTTTGTAGATATTTCCATGTATATGCAGATAGCTGTGTATATATTTCCATTTTGATGCAGATAGAGGTGTAGATATTTCCATGTTCAAACTGATAGCGGTGTAGATATTTCGATGTTCATACAGATAGCAGTGTAAATATTTCCATGTTTATACAGATAGCCGTGAAGTTGTAAGCATGTTTACACAGGTAGCGGTGTAGATATTTCCATGTTTATACAGATAGCGGTGTAGATATTTCCATGTTTATACAGATATCGGTGTAGATATTTCCATGTTTATACAGATAGCGGTGTAGATATCTCCATCTTAATATGGATGGAGGTGTAGATATTTATATGTTTGTACAGATGGCGGTGCAGATATTTCCATATTCATACAGATGGCGGTGTAGATATTTCCATGTTTATAGAGATAGCGGTGAAGTTATTTAAATGTGTAAAGAGATACCTTTGTAGATATTTCCATGTATATGCAGATAGCTGTGTAGATATTTCCATTTTCTTGCAGATAGCGGTGTAGATATTTCCATGTTCAAACAGATAGCGGTGTAGATATTTCCATGTTCATACAGATAGCAGTGTAAATATTTCCATGTTTATACAGATAGCCGTGAAGATGTAAGCATGTTTACACAGATAGCGGTGTAGATATTTCCATGTTCATACTGATAGCCGTGCTGATATTTCCTTGTTTATACAGGTAGCGGTGTAGATATTTCCATGTTTATACAGATAGCGGTGTAGATATTTCCATGTTTATACAGATAGCGGTGTAGATATTTCCATGTTTATACAGATAGCGGTGTGGATATCTCCATCTTAATACGGATGGCGGTGTAGATATTTATATGTTCGTACAGATGGCGGTGCAGATATTTCCATGTTCATACAGATGGCGGTGTAGATATTTCCATGTTTATAGAGATAGCGGTGAAATTATTTACATGTGTAAAGAGATAGCTTTGTAGATATTTCCATGGATATGCAGATAGCTGTGTATATATTTCCATTTTGATGCAGATAGAGGTGTAGATATTTCCATGTTCAAACAGATAGCGGTGTAGATATTTCGATGTTCATACAGATAGCAGTGTAAATATTTCCATGTTTATACAGATAGCCGTGAAGTTGTAAGCATGTTTACACAGGTAGCGGTGTAGATATTTCCATGTTTATACAGATAGCGGTGTAGATATTTCCATGTTTATACAGATAGCGGTGTAGATATTTCCATGTTTATACAGATAGCGGTTTAGATATCTCCATCTTAATACGGATGGCGGTGTAGATATTTATATGTTCGTACAGATGGCGGTGCAGATATTTCCATGTTCATACAGATGGCGGTGTAGATATTTCCATGTTTATAGAGATAGCGGTGAAATTATTTACATGTGTAAAGAGATAGCTTTGTAGATATTTCCATGTATATGCAGATAGCTGTGTAGATATTTCCATTTTCATGCAGATAGCGGTGTAGATATTGCCATGTTCAAACAGATAGCGGTGTAGATATTTCCATGTTCATACAGATAGCAGTGTAAATATTTCCATGTTTATACAGATAGCCGTGAAGATGTAAGCATGTTTACACAGATAGCGGTGTAGATATTTCCATGTTCATACAGATAGCCGTGCTGATATTTCATTGTTTATACAGGTAGCGGTGTAGATATTTCCATTTTTATACAGATAGCGGTGTAGATATTTCCATGTTTATACAGATAGCGGTGTAGATATTTCCATGTTTATACAGATAGCTGTGTAGATATCTCCATCTTAATACGGATGGCGGTGTATATATTTATATGTTCGTACAGATGGCGGTGCAGATATTTCCATGTTCATACAGATGGCGGTGTAGATATTTCCATGTTTATAGAGATAGCGGTGTAGTTATTTCCATGTGTAAAGAGATAGCTTTGTAGATATTTCCATGTATATGCAGATAGCTGTGTATATATGTCCATTTTCATGCAGATAGAGGTGTAGATATTTCCATGTTCAAACAGATAGCGGTGTAGATATTTCGATGTTCATACAGATAGCAGTGTAAAAATTTCCATGTTTATACAGATAGCCGTGAAGATGTAAGCATGTTTACACAGATAGCGGTGTAGATATTTCCATGTTTATACAGATAGCGGTGTAGATATTTCCATGTTTATACAGATAGCGGTGCAGATATTTCCATGTTTATACAGATACCGGTGTGGATATCTCCATCTTAATACAGATGGCGGTGTAGATATTTATATGTTCATACAGATGGCGGTGCAGGTATTTCCATGTTCATACAGATGGCGGTGTAGATATTTCCATGTTTATAGAGATAGCGGTGTAGTTATTTCCATGTGTAAAGAGATAGCTTTGTAGATATTTCCATGTATATGCAGATAGCTGTGTAGATATTTCTATTTTCATGCAGATAGCGGTGTAGATATTTCCATGTTCAAACAGATAGCGGTGTAGATATTTCCATGTTCATACAGATAGCAGTGTATATATTTCCATGTTTATACATATTGCCGTGAAGATGTAAGCATGTTTACACAGATAGCGGTGTAGATATTTCCATGTTCATTCAGATAGCCGTGCTGATATTTCCTTGTTTATACAGGTAGCGGTGTAGATATTTCCATGTTTATACAGATAGCGGTGTAGATATTTCCAAGTTTCTACAGATAGCGGTGTAGATATTTCCATGTTTATACAGATAGCGGTGTAGATATCTCCATCTTAATACGGATGGCGGTGTAGATATTTATATGTTTGTACAGATGGCGGTGCAGATATTTCCATGTTCATACAGATGGCGGTGTAGATATTTCCATGTTTATAGAGATAGCGGTGTAGTTATTTCCATGTGTAAAGAGATAGCTTTGTAGATATTTCCATGTATATGCAGATAGCTGTGTAGATATTTCCATTTTCATGCAGATAGCGGTGTAGATATTTCCATGTTCAAACAGATAGCGGTGTAGATATTTCCATGTTCATACAGATAGCAGTGTAAATATTTCCATGTTTATACAGATAGCCGTGAAGATGTAAGCATGTTTACACAGATAGCGGTGTAGATATTTCCATGTTCATTCAGATAGCCGTGCTGATATTTCCTTGTTTATACAGGTAGCGGTGTAGATATTTCCATGTTTATACAGATAGCGGTGTAGATATTTCCATGTTCATACAGATAGTGGTGTAGATATTTCCATGTTCATGCAGATAGCGGTGTACCTCTTTCCCTGTTCATACAGATAGCGGTGTAGATATTTCCAGTTCATCCAGATGGCTGTGTAGATATATCCATGTTCATACAGATGGCGGTGAACATATTTCCATGTTTATACAGATAGCGGTGTAGATATTTCCATGTTCATACAGATAGTGGTGTAGATATTTCCATGTTCATGCAGATAGCGGTGTACCTCTTTCCCTGTTCATACAGATAGCGGTGTAGATATTTCCATGTTCATCCAGATGGCTGTGTAGATATATCCATGTTCATACAGATGGCGGTGAAGATATTTCCATGTTCATACAGATAGCGGTGTAGATATTTCCATGTTCATCCAGATGACTGTGCAGATATATCCATGTTCATACAGATAGCAGTGTAGATATTTCCATGTTCATACAGATAGTGCTGTAGATATTTCCATGTTCATACAGATAGCGGTGTAGCTATTTCCATGTTCATACAGATAGCGGTGTAGATATTTCCATGTTCGTAGAGATAGCGGTGTAGATATTTCCATGTTCATAAAGATAGCGGTGCTTATATTTCCATGTTTATAAAGGTAGCGCTGTAGACATTTCCATGTTTATACAGATAGCGGTGTAGATATCTCCATCTTAATACAGATGGCGGAGAAGATATTTCCATGTTCATACAGATAGTGGTGTAGATATTTCCATGTTCAAGCTGATAGCGGTGTAGATATTTCCATTTTCATCCAGATGGCTGTGTAGATATATCCATGTTCGTAAAGATGGCGGTGAAGATATTTCCATGTTCATACAGATGGCGGTGTAGATATTTCCGTGTTCATAGAGATAGCGGTGCTGATATTTCCATGTTTATACAGGTAGCGTTGTAGATATTTCCATGTTTATACAGATAGCGGTGTAGATATGTCCATGTTTATACAGATAGCGGTGTAGATATTTATATGTTTATACAGATAGAGGTGTAGATATCTCCATCTTAATACAGATGGCGGTGTAGATATTTATATGTTCATACAGATGGCGGTGCAGATATTTCCATGTTCATACAGATGGCGGTGTAGATATTACCATGTTCATACAGATAGCGGTGTAGTTATTTCCATGTGTAAAGAGATAGCTGTGTAGATATTTCCATGTATATGCAGATAGTTGTGTAGATATTTCCATTTTCATGCAGATAGCGGTGTAGATATTTCCATGTTCAAACAGATAGCGGTGTAGATGTTTCCATGTTCATACAGATAGCGGTATAGATATTTCCATGTTTATACAGATAGGTGTGAAGATGTATGCATGTTTACACAGATAGCGGTGTAGATATTTCCATGTTCATCCAGATGGCTGTGTAGATATATCCATGTTCATACAGATAGCGGTGTAGATATTTCCAAGTTCATACAGATAGTGGTGTAGATATTCCCATGTTCATACAGATAGTGGTGTAGATATTTCCATGTTCAAACAGATAGCGGGGTAGATATTTCCATGTTCATACAGATAGCGGTGTAGATATTTCCATGTTCATCCAGATGGCTGTGTAGTTATTTCCATGTTCATACAGATAGCGGTGTAGATATCTCCATCTTAATACAGATGGCGGTGAAGATATTTCCATGTTCATACAGATATCAGTGTAGATATTTCCGTGTTCATACAGATAGTGCTGTAGATATTTCCATGTTCATACAGATAGCGGTGTATCTATTTCCATGTTCATACAGATAGCGCTGTAGATATTTCTATGTTCATCCAGATGGCTGAGTAGACATATCCATTTTCATACAGATGGCAGTGAAGATATTTCCATGTTCATACAGATAGCGGTGTAGATATTTCCATGTTCATCCAGACGGCTGTGTAGATATATCCATTATCATATAGATGGCGGTGAAGATATTTCCATGTTTATACAGATAGCGGTGAAGATGTATGCATGTTTACACAGATAGCGGTGTAGATATTTCCATGTTCATACAGATATCGGTGAAGATATTTCCATGTTCATCCAGATGGCTTTGTAGATATATCCATGTTCATACAGATAGCGGTGTAGATATTTCCGTGTTCATACAGATAGTGCTGTAGATATTTCCATGTTCATACAGATAGCGGTGTAGCTATTTCCATGTTCATACAGATTGCGGTGTAGATATTTCCATGTTCGTAGAGATAGCGGTGTATATATTTCCATGTTCATACAGATAGCGGTGCTTATATTTCCATGTTTATACAGGTAGCGGTGTAGATATTTCCATGTTCATACAGATAGTGGTGTAGATATTTCCATGTTTATACAGATAGCGGTGTAGATATTTCCAAGTTTATACAGATAGAGGTGTAGATATCTGCATCTTAATACAGTTGGCGGTGTAGATATTTATATGTTCATACAGATGGCGGTGCAGATATTTCCATGTTCATACAGATGGCGGTGTAGATATTTCCATGTTTATAGAGATAGCGGTGTAGTTAATTCCATGTGTAAAGAGATAGCTTTGTAGATATTTCCATGTATATGCAGATAGCTGTGTAGATATTTCCATTTTCATGCAGATAGCGGTGTCGATATTTCCGTGTTCAAACAGCGGTGTAGATATTTCCAAGTTCATACAGATAGCGGTGTAGATATTTCCATGTTTATACAGATAGCGGTGAAGATGTATGCATCTTTACACAGATAGTGGTGTAGATATTTCCATGTTCATCCAGACGGCTGTGTAGATATATCCATGATCATACAGATGGCGGTGAAGATATTGCCATGTTTATACATATAGCGGTGAAGATGTATGCATGTTTACACAGATAGCGGTGTAGATATTTCGATGTTCATACAGATATCGTTGTAGATATTTCCATGTTCATCCTGATGGCTGTGTAGATATATCCATGTTCATACAGATAGCGGTGTAGATATTTCCATGTTCATACAGATAGTGCTGTAGATATTTCCATGTTCATACAGATAGCGGTGTAGCTATTTCCATGTTCATACAGATAGCGGTGTAGATATTTCCATGTTCGTACAGATAGCGGTGTAGATATTTCCATGTTCAAACAGATAGCGGTGCTGATATTTCCATGTTTATACAGGTAGCATTGTAGATATTTCCATGTTTATACAGATAGCGATGTAAATATTTCCATGTTTATACAGATAGCGGTGTATATATTTCCATGTTTATACAGATAGCGGTGTAGATATCTCCATCTTAATATAGATGGCGGTGTAGATATTTATATGTTCAGATGGCGGTGCAGATATTTCCATGTTCATACAGATGGCGGTGTAGATATTTCCATGTTTATAGAGATAGCGGTGTAGTTATTTCCATGTGTAAAGAGATAGCTTTGTAGATATTTCCATGTATATGCAGATAGCTGTGTAGATATTTCCATTTTCACGCAGATAGCGGTGTAGATATTTCCATGTTCAAATAGATAGCGGTGTAGATATTTCCATGTTCATACAGATAGCGGTGTAGATATTTCCATGTTCAAGCTGATAGCGGTGTAGATATTTCCATTTTCATCCACATGGATGTGTAGATATATCCATGTTCGTACAGATGGCGGTGAAGATATTTCCATGTTCATACAGATGGCGGTGTAGATATTTCCGTGTTCATAGAGATAGCGGTGCTGATATTTCCATGTTTATACAGGTAGCGGTGTAGATATTTCCATGTTTATACAGATAGCGGTGTAGATATTTCCATGTTTATACAGATAGCGGTGTAGATATTTATATGTTTATACAGATAGAGGTGTAGATATCTCCATCTTAATACAGATGGCGGTGTAGATATTTATATGTTCATACAGATGGCGGTGCAGATATTTCCATGTTCATACAGATGGCGGTGTAGATATTACCATGTTCATACAGATAGCGGTGTAGTTATTTCCATGTGTAAAGAGATAGCTGTGTAGATATTTCCATGTATATGCAGATATTTGTGTAGATATTTCAATTTTCATGCAGATAGCGGTGTAGATATTTCCATGTTCAAACAGATAGCGGTGTAGATGTTTCCATGTTCATACAGATAGCGGTGTAGATATTTCCATGTTTATACAGATAGCGGTGAAGATGTATGCATGTTTACACAGATAGCGGTGTAGATATTTCCATGTTCATCCAGATGGCTGTGTAGATATATCCATGTTCATACAGATAGCGGTGTAGATATTTCCAAGTTCATACAGATAGTGGTGTATATATTCCCATGTTCATACAGATAGTGGTGTAGATATTTCCATGTTCAAACAGATAGCGGGGTAGATATTTCCATGTTCATACAGATAGCGGTGTAGATATTTCCATGTTCATCCAGATGGCTGTGTAGTTATTTCCATGTTCATACAGATAGCGGTGTAGATATCTCCATCTTAATACAGATGGCGGTGAAGATATTTCCATGCTCATACAGATAGCGGTGTAGATATTTCCGTGTTCATACAGATAGTGGTGTAGATATTTCCATGTTCATACAGATAGCGGTGTATCTATTTCCATGTTCATACAGATAGCGGTGTAGATATTTCTATGTTCATCCAGATGGCTGAGTAGATATATCCATTTTCATACAGATGGCGGTGAAGATATTTCCATGTTCATACAGATAGCGGTGTAGATATTTCCATGTTCATCCAGACGGCTGTGTAGATATATCCATTATCATATAGATGGCGGTGAAGATATTTCCATGTTTATACAGATAGCGGTGAAGACGTATGCATGTTTACACAGATAGCGGTGTAGATATTTCCATGTTCATACAGATATCGGTGAAGATATTTCTATGTTCATCCAGATGGCTTTGTAGATATATCCATGTTCATACAGATAGCGGTGTAGATATTTCCGTGTTCATACAGATAGTGCTGTAGATATTTCCATGTTCATACAGATAGCGGTGTAGCTATTTCCATGTTCATACAGATTGCGGTGTAGATATTTCCATGTTCGTAGAGATAGCGGTGTATATATTTCCATGTTCATACAGATAGCGGTGCTTATATTTCCATGTTTATACAGGTAGCGGTGTAGATATTTCCATGTTCATACAGATAGTGGTGTAGATATTTCCATGTTTATACAGATAGCAGTGTAGATATTTCCAAGTTTATACAGATAGAGGTGTAGATATCTCCATCTTAATACAGTTGGCGGTGTAGATATTTATATGTTCATACAGATGGCGGTGCAGATATTTACATGTTCATAAAGATGGCGGTGCAGATATTTCCATGTTCATAGAGATGGCGGTGTAGATATTTCCATGTTTATAGAGATAGCGTTGTAGCTATTTCCATGTTCATATAGATAGCGGTGTAGATATTTCCATGTTCATACAGATAGTGGTGTAGATATTTCCATGTTCGTACAGATAGAGGTGTTGCTATTTCCGCGTTCATACAGATAGCAGTGTAGATATTTCCATGTTCATACAGATGGCTGTGTAGATATTTCCATGTTCATACAGATAGCGGTGCTGATATTTCCATGTTTATACTGGTAGCGGTGTAGATATTTCCATGTTTGTACAGATACCTGTGTAGATATTTCCATGTTTATACAGATAGCGGTGTAGCTATTTCCATGTTCATACAGATGGCGGTGAAGTTAATTCCATGTTCATACAGATAGCGGTGTAGATATTTCCATGTTCATACATATAGTGGTGTAGATATCTCCATGTTCATACAGATATAGGGGCTGATATTTCAATGTTCATACAGATAGCGGTGCTGATATTTCCATGTTTATACAGATAGCGGTGTAGATATCTCCATCTTAATACAGATGGCGGTGTAGATATTTATATGTTCATACAGATGGCGGTGCAGATATTTCCATGTTCATATAGATGGCGGTGTAGATATTTTCATGTTTATAGAGATAGCGGTGTAGTTATTTCCATGTGTAAAGAGATAGCTTTGTAGATAATTCCATGTATATGCAGATAGCTGTGTAGATATTTCCATGTTAAAACAGATAGCGGTGTAGATATTTCCATGTTCATACAGATAGCAGTGTAAATATTTCCATGTTTATACAGATAGCGGTGAAGGTGTATGCATGTTTACACAGATAGCGGTGTAGATATTTCCATGTTCGTACAGATAGCGGTGCTGATATTTCCATGTTTATACAGGTAGCGGTGTAGATATTTCCATGTTTATACAGATAGCGGTGTAGATATTTCCATGTTTATACAGATAGCGGTGTAGATATCTCCATCTTAATACTGATGGCGGTTTAGATATTTATATGTTCATACAGATGGCGGTGCAGATATTTCCATGTTCATATAGATGGCGGTGTAGATATTTCTATGTTTATAGAGATAGCGGTGTAGTTATTTCCATGTGTTAAGAGATAGCTTTGTAGATATTTCCATGTATATGCAGATAGCTGTGTAGATATTTCCATTTTCATGCAGATAGCGGTGTAGATATTTCCGTGTTCAAACAGCGGTGTAGATATTTCCAAGTTCATACAGATAGCGGTGTAGATATTTCCATGTTTATACAGATAGCGGTGAAGATGTATGCATCTTTACACAGATAGTGGTGTAGATATTTCCATTTTCATATAGATAGCGGTGCTGATATTTCCATGTTTATACAGGTAGCGGTGTAGATATATCCATGTTCCTACAGATG
The DNA here is from genome assembly GCF_029281585.2 of Gorilla gorilla gorilla. Taxonomy (NCBI): domain Eukaryota; kingdom Metazoa; phylum Chordata; class Mammalia; order Primates; family Hominidae; genus Gorilla; species Gorilla gorilla. The sequence goes on along the minus strand of NC_073227.2, from coordinate 3,324,217 downwards.
GCGGTGAAGATATTTCCATGTGCATACAGATAGCGGTGTAGATATTTCCATGTTCATACAGATAGCGGTGTATATATTTCCATGTTCATACAGATAGCGGTGTATATATTTCCATGTGCATACAGATAGCGGTGCTGATATTTCCATGTTCAACCAGATGGCTGTGTAGGTATATCCATGTTCATACAGATGGCGGTGAAGATATTTCCATGTTCATACAGATAGCGGTGTAGATATTTCCAGTTTCATACAGATAGCGGTGTAGATATTTCCATGTTCATACAGATAGCGGTGCTGATTTTTCCATGTTTATACAGGTAGCGGTGTAGATATTTCCATGTTTATACAGATACCGGTGTAGATATTTACATGTTTATACAGATAGCGGTGTAGATGTTTCCATGTTTATACAGATAGCGGTGTAGATATCACCATCTTAATAAGGATGGCAGTGTAGATATTTATATGTTCATACACTTGGCGGTGCAGATATATGCATGTTCATACAGATGTCGGTGTAGATATTTCCATGTTTATAGAGATAGCGGTGTAGTTATTTCCATGTGTAAAGAGATAGCTTTGTAGATATTTCCATGTATATGCAGATAGCTGTGTAGATATTTCCATTTTCATGCAGATAGTGGTGTAGATATTTCCATGTTCAAACAGATAGCGGTGTAGATATTTCCATGTCCATGCAGATAGCGGTGCAGATATTTCCATGTTCATCCAGATGGCTGTGTAGATATATCCATGTTCATACAGATGGCGGTGAAGTTATTTCCATGTTCATAAAGATAGCGGAGTATATATTTCCATGTTCATACAGATAGTTGTGTAGATAATTCCATGTTCATACAGATAGCGGTGTAGTTATTTCCATGAGTAAAGAGATAACTGTGTAGATATTTCCATGTATATTCAGATAGCTGTGTAGATATTTCCATTTTCATGCAGATAGCGGTGTAGATATTTCCATGTTCAAACAGATAGCGGTGTAGATATTTCCATGTTCATACAGATAGCGGTGTAGATATTTCCATGTTTATACAGATAGCGGTGAAGATGTATGCATGTTTACACAGATAACGGTGTAGATATTTCCATGTTCATACAGATAGCGTTGCTGATATTTCCATGTTTATACAGGTAGCTTTGTAGATATTTCCATGTTTATACAGATAGCGGTGTAGATATTTCCATGTTTATACAGACAGCGGTGTAGATATTTCCATGTTTATACAGATAGCGGTGTAGATATCTCCATCTTAATACAGATGGCGGTGTAGATATTTATATATTCATACAGATGGCGGTGCAGATATTTCCATGTTCATACAGATGGCGGTGTAGATATTTCCATGTTTATAGAGATAGCGGTGTAGTTATTTACATGTGTAAAGAGATAGCTGTGTAGATATTTCCATGTATATGCACATAGCTGTGTAGATATTTCCATTTTCACGAAGATAGCGGTGTAGATATTTCCATCTTCAAACAGATAGCGGTGTAGGTATTTCCATGTTCATACAGATAGCGGTGTAGATATATCCAAGTTCATACAGAGAGTGGTGTAGATATTTCCATGTTCCTACAGATAGCGGTGTAGCTATTTCCATGTCCATGCAGATAGCGGTGTAGATATTTCCATGTTCATCCAGATGGCTGTGTAGATATATCCATGTTCATACAGATGGCGGTGAAGATATTTCCATGTTCATACAGATAGCGGTGTAGATATTTCCATGTTCATACAGATAGTGGTGTAGATAATTCCATGTTCATACAGATAGCGGTGTAGTTACTTCCATGTGTAAAGAGATAACTGTGTAGATATTTCCATGTATATTCAGATAGCTGTGTAGATATTTCCATTTTCGTGCAGATAGCGGTGTAGATATTTCCATCTTCAAACAGATAGCGGTGTAGATATTTCCTTGTTCATACAGATAGCGGTGTAGATATTTCCATGTTTATACAGATAGCGGTGAAGATGTATGCATGTTTACACAGATAGCGGTGTATATATTTCCATGTTCATACAGATAGCGTTGCTGATATTTCCATGTTTATACAGGTAGCAGTGTAGATATTTCCATGTTTATACAGATAGCGGTGTAGATATTTCCATGTTTATACAGACAGCGGTGTAGATATTTCCATGTTTATACAGATAGCGGTGTAGATATTTCCATCTTAATACAGTTGGCGGTGTAGATATTTATATGTTCATACAGATGGCGGTGCAGATATTTCCATGTTCATAGAGATGGCGGTGTAGATATTTCCATGTGTATAGAGATAGCGGTGTAGCTATTTCCATGTTCATACAGATAGCGGTGTAGATATTTCCATTTTCATACAGATAGTGGTGTAGATATTTCCATGTTCGTACAGATAGAGGTGTTGCTATTTCCGCGTTCATACTGATAGCAGTGTAGATATTTCCATGTTCATACAGATGGCTGTGTAGACATATCCATGTCCATACAGATGGCGGTGAAGGTAATTCCATGTTCATACAGATAGCGGTGTAGATATTTCCATGTTCATATATATAGTGGTGTAGATATTTCCATGTTCATACAGATATAGGGGCTGATATTTCCATGTTCATACCGATAGCGGTGCTGATATTTCCATGTTTATACAGATAGCGGTGTAGATATCTCCATCTTAATACAGATGGTGGTGTAGATATTTATATGTTCATACAGATGGCGGTGCAGATATTTCCATGTTCATATAGATGGCGGTGTAGATATTTCCATGTTTATAGAGATAGCGGTGTAGTTATTTCCATGTGTAAAGAGATAGCTTTGTAGATATTTCCATGTATATGCAGATAGCTGTGTAGATATTTCCATGTTAAAACAGATAGCGGTGTAGATATTTGCATGTTCATACAGATAGCAGTGTAAATATTTCCATGTTTATACAGATAGCGGTGAAGGTGTATGCATGTTTACACAGATAGCGGTGTAGATATTTCCATGTTCATACAGATAGCGGTGCTGATATTTCCATGTTTATAAGGTAGCGGTGTAGATATTTCCATGTTTATACAGATAGCGGTGTAGATATTTCCATGTTTATACAGATAGCGGTGTAGATACCTCCATCTTAATACTGATGGCGGTTTAGATATTTATATGTTCATAGAGATGGCGGTGCAGATATTTCCATGTTCATATAGATGGCGGTGTAGATATTTCCATGTTTATAGAGATAGGGGTGTAGTTATTTCCATGTGTTAAGAGATAGCTTTGTAGATATTTCCATGTATATGCAGATAGCTGTGTAGATATTTACATGTTTATACAGATAGCGGTGTAGATGTTTCCATGTTTATACAGATAGCGGTGCGGATATCACCATCTTAATACAGATGGCGGTGTAGATATTTATATGTTCATACACATGGCGGTGCAGATATCTGCATGTTCAAACAGATGGCGGTGTAGATATTTCCATGTTTATAGAGATAGCGGTGTAGTTATTTCCATGTGTAAAGAGATAGCTTTGTAGATATTTCCATGTATATGCAGATAGCTGTGTAGATATTTCCATTTTCATGCAGATAGCGGTGTAGATATTTCCATGTTCAAACAGATAGCGGTGTAGATATTTCCATGTCCGTGCAGATAGCGGTGTAGATATGTCCATGTTCATCCAGATGGCTGTGTAGATATATCCATGTTCATACAGATGGCGGTGAAGATATTTCCATGTTCATACAGATAGCGGAGTAGATATTTCCATGTTCATACAGATAGTTGTGTAGATAATTCCATGTTCATACAGATAGCGGTGTAGTTATTTCCATGTGTAAAGAGATAACTGTGTAGATATTTCCATGTATATTCAGATAGCTGTGTAGATATTTCCATTTTCATGCTGATAGCTGTGTAGATATTTCCATGTTCAAACAGATAGCGGTGTAGATATTTCCATGTTCATACAGATAGCGGTGTAGATATTTCCATGTTTATACAGATAGCGGTGAAGATGTATGCATGTTTACACAGATAGCGGTGTAGATATTTCCATGTTCATACAGATAGCGTTGCTGATATTTCCATGTTTATACAGGTAGCGGTGTAGATATTTCCATGTTTATACAGATAGCGGTGTAGATATTTCCATGTTTATACAGACAGCGGTGTAGATATTTCCATGTTTATACAGATAGCGGTGTAGATATCTCCATCTTAATACAGATGGCGGTGTAGATATTTATATATTCATACAGATGGCGGTGCAGATATTTCCATGTTCATACAGATGGCGGTGTAGATATTTCCATGTTTATAGAGATAGCGGTGTAGTTATTTACATGTGTAAAGAGATAGCTGTGTAGATATTTCCATGTATATGCAGATAGCTGTGTAGATATTTCCATTTTCACGAAGATAGCGGTGTAGATATTTCCATCTTCAAACAGATAGCGGTGTAGGTATTTCCATGTTCATACAGATGGCGGCGAACATATTTCCATGTTCATACAGAGAGCGGTGTAGATATTTCCATGTTCATCCAGACGGCTGTGTAGATATATCCATGATCATACAGATGGCGGTGAAGATATTTCCTTGTTTATACAGATAGCGGTGTAGCTATTTCCATGTTCATACAGATAGCGGTGTAGATATTTCCATGTTCATCCAGATGGCTGTTTAGATATTTCCATGTTCATACAGATAGTGCTGTTGATATTTCCATGTTCATACAGATAGCGGTGTAGCTATTTCCATGTTCATACAGATAGTGGTGTAGATATTTCCATGTTCGTACAGATAGCGGTGTAGATATTTCCATGTTCATACAGATAGCGGTGCTTATATTTCCATGTTTATACAGGTAGCGGTGTAGATATTTCCATGTTTATACAGATTGTGGTGTAGATATTTCCATGTTTATACAGATAGCGGTGTAGATATTTCCAAGTTTATACAGATAGCGGTGTAGATATCTCCATCTTAATACAGTTGGCGGTGTAGATATTTATATGTTCATACAGTTGGCGGTGCAGATATTTCCATGTTCATACAGATGGTGGTGTAGATATCTCCATGTTTATAGAGATAGCGGTGTAGCTATTTCCATGTTCATACAGATAGCGGTGTAGATATTTCCATGTTCATGCAGATAGTGGTGTAGATATTTCCATGTTCATACAGATAGTGGTGTAGATATTTCCATGTTCATACAGATATAGGGGCTGATATTTCCATGTTCATACAGATAGCGGTGCTGATATTTCCATGTTTATACAGATAGCGGAGAAGTTGTATGCATGTTTACACAGATAGCGGTGTAGATATTTCCATGTTCATCCAGATGGCTGTGTAGTTATTTCCATGTTCATACAGATAGTGGTGTAGATATCTCCATCTTAATACAGATGGCAGTGAAGATATTTCCATGTTCATACAGATAGCGGTGTAGATATTTCCGTGTTCATAGAGATAGTGGTGTAGATATTTCCATGTTCATACAGATAGCGGTGTATCTATTTCCATGTTCATACAGATAGCGGTGTAGATATTTCTTTGTTCATCCAGATGTCTGTGTAGATATATCCATTTTTATACAGATGGCGGTGAAGATATTTCCATGTTCATACAGATAGCGGTGTAGATATTTCCATGTTCATCCAGACGGCAGTGTAGATATATCCATTATCATATAGATGGCGGTGAAGATATTTTCATGTTTATACAGATAGCGGTGAAGATGTATGCATGTTTACACAGATAGCGGTGTAGATATTTCCATGTTCATACAGATATCGGTGAAGATATTTCCATGTTCATAAAGATGGCTGTGTAGATATATCCATGTTCATACAGATAGCGGTGTAGATATTTCTGTGTTCATAAAGATAGTGCTGAAGATACTTCCATGTTCATACAGATAGCGGTGTAGCTATTTCCATGTTCATACAGATAGCGGTGTAGATATTTCCATGTGCGTAGAGATAGCGGTGTATATATTTCCATGTTCATACAGATAGCGGTGCTTATATTTCCATGTTTATACAGGTAGCGGTGTAGATATTTCCATGTTCATACAGATAGTGGTGTAGATATTTCCATGTTTATACAGATAGCGGTGTAGATATTTCCAAGTTTATACAGATAGCGGTGTAGATATCTCCATCTTAATACAGTTGGCGGTGTAGATATTTATATGTTCATACAGATGGCGGTGCAGATATTTCCATGTTCATACAGATGGCGGTGTAGATATTTCCATGTTTATAGAGATAGCGGTGTAGTTATTTCCATGTGTAAAGAGATAGCTTTGTAGATATTTCCATGTATAAGCAGATAGCTGTGTAGATATTTCCATTTTCATGCAGATAGCGGTGTAGATATTTCCGTGTTCAAACAGCGGTGTAGATATTTCCAAGTTCATACAGATAGCGGTGTAGATATTTCCATGTTTATACAGATAGCGGTGAAGATGTATGCATCTTTACACAGATAGTGGTATAGATATTTCCATGATCATCCAGACGGCTGTGTAGATATATCCATGATCATACAGATGGCGGTGAAGATATTTCCATGTTTATCCATATAGCGGTGAAGATGTATGCATGTTTACACAGATAGCGGTGTAGATATTTCGATGTTCATACAGATATCTGTGTAGATATTTCCATGTTCGTCATGATGGCTGTGTAGATATATCCATGTTCATACAGATAGCCGTGTAGATATTTCCATGTTCGTACAGATAGTGCTGTAGATATTTCCATGTTTATACAGACAGCAGTGTAGATATTTCCATGTTTATACAGATATCGGTGTAGATATCTCCATCATAATACAGATGGCGGTGTAGATATTTATATATTCATACAGATGGCGGTGCAGATATTTCCATGTTCATACAGATGGCGGTGTAGGTATTTCCATGTTTATAGAGATAGCGGTGTAGTTATTTACATGTGTAAAGAGATAGCTGTGTAGATATTTCCATGTATATGCTCATAGCTGTGTAGATATTTCCATTTTCACGAAGATAGCGGTGTAGGTATTTCCATGTTCATACAGATAGCTGTGTAGATATATCCAAGTTCATACAGATAGTGGTGTAGATATTTCCATGTTCCTACAGATAGCGGTGTAGCTATTTCCATGTCCATGCAGATAGCGGTGTAGATATTTCCATGTTCATACATATGGCTGTGTAGATATATCCATGTTCATACAGATGGCGGTGAAGATATTTCCATGTTCATACAGATAGCGGTGTAGATATTTCCATGTTCATACAGATATTGGTGTAGATAATTCCATGTTCATACAGATAGCGGTGTAGTTATTTCCATGTGTAAAGAGATAACTGTGTAGATATTTCCATGTATATTCAGATAGCTGTGTAGATATTTCCATTTTCATGCAGATAGCGGTGTAGATATTTCCATGTTCAAACAGATAGCGGTGTAGATATTTCCATGTTCATACAGATAGCGGTGTAGATATTTCCATGTTTATACAGATATCGGTGAAGATGTATGCATGTTTACACAGATAGCGGTGTAGATATTTCCATGTTCATACAGATAGCGTTGCTGATATTTCCATGTTTATACAGGTAGCGGTGTAGATATTTCCATGTTTATACAGATAGCGGTGCAGATATTTCCATGTTTATACAGACAGCGGTGTAGATATTTCCATGTTTATACAGATAGTGGTGTAGATATCTCCATCTTAATACAGATGGCGGTGTAGATATTTATTTTTTCACACAGACGGCGGTGCAGATATTTCCATGTTCATACAGATGGCGGTGTAGATATTTCCATGTTTATAGAGATAGCGGTGTAGTTATTTACATGTGTAAAGAGATAGCTGTGTAGATATTTCCATGTATATGCAGATAGCTGTGTAGATATTTCCATTTTCATGCAGATAGCGGTGAAGATATTTCCATCTTCAAACAGATAGCGGTGTAGGTATTTCCATGTTCATACAGATGGCGGTGAAGATATTTCTATGTTCATACAGAGAGCGGTGTAGATATTTCCATGTTCATCCAGACGGCTGCGTAGATATATCCATGATCATACAGATGGCGGTGAAGATATTTCCATGTTTATACTGATAGCGGTGTAGATGTATGCATGTTTACACAGATAGCGGTGTAGATATTTCCATGTTCATACAGATAGCGTTGCTGATATTTCCATGTTTATACAGGTAGCGGTGTAGATATTTCCATGTTTATACAGATAGCGGTGTAGATATTTCCATGTTTATACAGACAGCGGTGTAGATATTTCCATGTTTATACAGATAGCGGTGTAGATATCTCCATCTTAATACAGATGGCGGTGTAGATATTTATATATTCATACAGATGGCGGTGCAGATATTTCCATGTTCATACAGATGGCGGTGTAGATATTTCCATGTTTATAGAGATAGCGGTGTAGTTATTTACATGTGTAAAGAGATAGCTGTGTCGATATTTCCATGTATATGCACATAGCTGTGTAGATATTTCCATTTTCACGAAGATAGCGGTGTAGATATTTCCATCTTCAAACAGATAGCGGTGTAGGTATTTCCATGTTCATACAGATAGCGGTGTAGATATATCCAAGTTCATACAGATAGTGGTGTAGATATTTCCATGTTCCTACAGATAGCGGTGAAGCTATTTCCATGTCCATGCAGATAGCGGTGTAGATATTTCCATGTTCATCCAGATAGCTGTGTAGATATATCCATGTTCATACAGATGGCGGTGAAGATATTTCCATGTTCATACAGATAGCGGTGTAGATATTTCCATGTTCATACAGATAGTGGTGTAGATAATTCCATGTTCATACAGATAGCGGTGTAGTTATTTCCATGTGTAAAGAGATAACTGTGTAGATATTTCCATGTATATTCAGATAGCTGTGTAGATATTTCCATTTTCATGCAGATAGCGGTGAAGATATTTCCATCTTCAAACAGATAGCGGTGTAGGTATTTCCATGTTCATACAGATGGCGGTGTAGATATTTCCATGTTCATCCAGACGGCTGCGTAGATATATCCATGATCATACAGATGGCGGTGAAGATATTTCCATGTTTATACCGATATCGGTGAAGATGTATGCATGTTTAAACAGATAGCGGTGTAGATATTTCCATGTTCATACAGATATCGGTGTACATATTTCCATGTTCATCCAGATGGCTCTTTAGATATATCCATGTTCATACAGACAGCGGTGTAGATATTTCCAAGTTCATACAGATAGTGCTGTAGAAATTTCCATGTTCATACAGATAGCGGTGTAGCTATTTCCATGTTCATACAGATAGCGGGGTAGATATTTCCATGTTCGTACAGATAGCCGTGTAGATATTTCCATGTTCATACAGATAGCGGTGCTTATATTTCCATGTTTATACAGGTAGCGGTGTAGATATTTCCATCTTTATTCAGATAGTGGTGTAGATATTTCCATGTTTATACAGATAGCGGTGTAGATATTTCCAAGTTTATACAGATAGCGGTGTAGATATCTCGATCTTAATACAGTTGGCGGTGTAGATATTTATATGTTCATACAGATGGCGGTGCAGATATTTCCATGTTCATAGAGATGGCGGTGTAGATATTTCCATGTTTATAGAGATAGCGGTGTAGCTATTTCCATGTTCATACAGATAGCGGTGTAGATATTTCCATGTTCATACAGATAGTGGTGTAGATATTTCCATGTTCGTACAGATAGAGGTGTTGCTATTTCCGCGTTAATACTGATAGCAGTGTAGATATTTCCATGTTCATACAGATGGCTGTGTAGACATATCCATGTCCATACAGATGGCGGTGAAGGTAATTCCATGTTCATACAGATAGCGGTGTAGATATTTCCATGTTCATACATATAGTGGTGTAGATATTTCCATGTTCATACAGATATAGGGGCTGATATTTCCATGTTCATACCGATAGCGGTGCTGATATTTCCATGTTTATACAGATAGCGGTGTAGATATCTCCATCTTAATACAGATGGCGGTGTAGATATTTATATGTTCATACAGATGGCGGTGCAGATATTTCCATGTTCATATAGATGGCGGTGTAGATATTTCCATGTTTATAGAGATAGCGGTGTAGTTATTTCCATGTGTAAAGAGATAGCTTTGTAGATATTTCCATGTATATGCAGATAGCTGTGTAGATATTTCCATGTTAAAACAGATAGCGGTGTAGATATATGCATGTTCATACAGATAGCAGTGTAAATATTTCCATGTTTATACAGATAGAGGTGAAGGTGTATGCATGTTTACACAGATAGCGGTGTAGATATTTCCATGTTCATACAGATAGCGGTGCTGATATTTCCATGTTTATACAGGTAGCGGTGTAGATATTTCCATGTTTATACAGATAGCGGTGTAGATATTTCCATGTTTATACAGATAGCGGTGTAGATATCTCCATCTTAATACTGATGGCGGTTTAGATATTTATATGTTCATACAGATGGCGGTGCAGATATTTCCATGTTCATATAGATGGCGGTGTAGATATTTCCATGTTTATAGAGATAGCGGTGTAGTTATTTCCATGTGTTAAGAGATAGCTTTGTAGATATTTCCATGTATATGCAGATAGCTGTGTAGATATTTACATGTTTATACAGATAGCGGTGTAGATGTTTCCATGTTTATACACATAGCGGTGTGGATATCACCATCTTAATACAGATGGCGGTGTAGATATTTATACGTTCATACACATGGCGGTGCAGATATTTGCATGTTCATACAGATGGCGGTGTAGATATTTCCATGTTTATAGAGATAGCGGTGTAGTTATTTCCATGTGTAAAGAGATAGCTTTGTAGATATTTCCATGTATATGCAGATAGCTGTGTAGATATTTCCATTTTCATGCAGATAGCGGTGTAGATATTTCCATGTTCAAACAGATAGCGGTGTAGATATTTCCATGTCCGTGCAGATAGCGGTGTAGATATTTCCATGTTCATCCAGATGGCTGTGTAGATATATCCATGTTCATACAGATGGCGGTGAAGGTATTTCCATGTTCATACAGATAGCGGAGTAGATATTTCCATGTTCATTCAGATAGTTGTGTAGATAATTCCATGTTCATACAGGTAGCGGTGTAGTTATTTCCATGTGTAAAGAGATAACTGTGTAGATATTTCCATGTATATTCAGATAGCTGTGTAGATATTTCCATTTTCATGCTGATAGCGGTTTAGATATTTCCATGTTCAAACAGATAGCGGTGTAGATATTTACATGTTCATACAGATAGCGGTGTAGATATTTCCATGTTTATACAGATAGCGGTGAAGATGTATGCATGTTTACACAGATAGCAGTGTAGATATTTCCATGTTCATACAGATAGCGTTGCTGATATTTCCATGTTTATACAGGTAGCGGTGTAGATATTTCCATGTTTGTACAGATAGCGGTGTAGATATTTCCATGTTTATACAGACAGCGGTGTAGATATTTCCATGTTTATACAGATAGCGGTGTAGATATCTCCATCTTAATACAGATGGCGGTGTAGATATTTATATATTCATACAGATGGCGGTGCAGATATTTCCATGTTCATACAGATGGCGGTGTAGATATTTCCAAGTTTATAGAGATAGCGGTGTAGTTATTTCCATGTGTAAAGAGATAGCTGTGTAGGTATTTCCATGTATATGCAGATAGCTGTGTAGATATTTCCATTTTCACGAAGATAGCGGTGTAGATATTTCCATCTTCAAACAGATAGCGGTGTAGGTATTTCCATGTTCATACAGATGGCGGCGAACATATTTCCATGTTCATACAGAGAGCGGTGTAGATATTTCCATGTTCATCCAGACGGCTGTGTAGATATATCCATGATCATACAGATGGCGGTGAAGATATTTCCTTGTTTATACAGATAGCGGTGTAGCTATTTCCATGTTCATACAGATAGCGGTGTAGATATTTCCATGTTCATCCAGATGGCTGTTTAGATATTTCCATGTTCATACAGATAGTGCTGTAGATATTTCCATGTTCATACAGATTGCGGTGTAGCTATTTCCATGTTCATACAGATAGCGGTGTAGATATTTCCATGTTCGTACAGATAGCGGTGTAGATATTTCCATGTTCATACAGATAGCGGTGCTTATATTTCCATGTTTATACAGGTAGCGGTGTAGATATTTCCATGTTTATACAGATTGTGGTGTAGATATTTCCATGTTTATACAGATAGCGGTGTAGATATTTCCAAGTTTATACAGATAGCGGTGTAGATATCTCCATCTTAATACAGTTGGCGGTGTAGATATTTATATGTTCATACAGTTGGCGGTGCAGATATTTCCATGTTCATACAGATGGCAGTGTAGATATTTCCATGTTTATAGAGGTAGCGGTGTAGCTATTTCCATGTTCATACAGATAGCGGTGTAGATATTTCCATGTTCATGCAGATAGTGGTGTAGATATTTCCATGTTCATACAGATAGTGATGTAGATATTTCCATGTTCATACAGATATAGGGGCTGATATTTCCATGTTCATACAGATAGCGGTGCTGATATTTCCATGTTTATACAGATAGCGGAGAAGATGTATGCATGTTTACACAGATAGCGGTGTAGATATTTCCATGTTCATCCAGAAGGCTGTGTAGTTATTTCCATGTTCATACAGATAGTGGTGTAGATATCTCCATCTTAATACAGATGGCAGTGAAGATATTTCCATGTTCATACAGATAGCGGTGTAGATATTTCTGTGTACATACAGATAGTGGTGTAGATATTTCCATGTTCATACAGATAGCGGTGTATCTATTTCCATGTTCATACAGATAGCGGTGTAGATATTTCTTTGTTCATCCAGATGTCTGTGTAGATATATCCATTTTTATACAGATGGCGGTGAAGATATTTCCATGTTCATACAGATAGCGGTGTAGATATTTCCATGTTCATCCAGACGGCTGTGTAGATATATCCATTATCATACAGATGGCGGTGAAGATATTTCCATGTTTATACAGATAGCGGTGAAGATGTATGCATGTTAACACAGATAGCGGTGTAGATATTTCCATGTTCATACAGATATCGGTGAAGATATTTCCATGTTCATACAGGTGGCTGTGTAGATATATCCATGTTCATACAGATAGCGGTGTTGATATTTCCGTGTTCATACAGATAGTGCTGTAGATATTTCCATGTTCATACAGATAGCGGTGTAGCTATTTCCATGTTCATACAGATAGCGGTGTAGATATTTCCATGTTCGTAGAGATAGCGGTGTATATATTTCCATGTTCATACAGATAGCGGTGCTTATATTTCCATATTTATACAGGTAGCGGTGTAGATATTTCCATGTTCATACAGATAGTGGTGTAGATATTTCCATGTTTATACAGATAGCGGTGTAGATATTTCCAAGTTTATACAGATAGCGGTGTAGATATCTCCATCTTAATACAGTTGGCGGTGTAGGTATTTATATGTTCATACAGATGGCGGTGCAGATATTTCCATGTTCATACAGATGGCGGTGTAGATATTTCCATGTTTATAGAGATAGCGGTGTAGATATTTCCATGTGTAAAGAGATAGCTTTGTAGATATTTCCATGTGTAAGCAGATAGCTGTGTAGATATTTCCATTTTCATGCAGATAGCGGTGTAGATATTTCCGTGTTCAAACAGCGGTGTAGATATTTCCAAGTTCATACAGATAGCGGTGTAGATATTTCCATGTTTATACAGATAGCGGTGAAGATGTATGCATCTTTACACAGATAGTGCTGTAGATATTTCCATGTTCATCCAGACGGCTGTGTAGATATATCCATGATCATACAGATGGCGTTGAAGATACTTCCATGTTCATACAGATATCGGTGTAGATATTTCCATGTTCATACAGATAGAGATGCTGATATTTCCATGTTTATACAGATAGCGGTGTAGCTATTTCCATGTTCATACAGATAGCGGTGTAGATATTTCCATGTTCATACAGATAGTGGTGTAGATATTTCCATGTACGTACAGATAGAGGTGTTGCTATTTCCGCGTTCATACAGATAGCAGTGTAGATATTTATATGTTCATACAGATGGCTGTGTAGACATATCCATGTTCATACAGATGGTGGTGAAGGTAATTCCATGTTCATACAGATAGCGGTGTAGATATTTCCATGTTCATACATATAGTGGTGTAGATATTTCCATGTTCATACAGATATAGGGGCTGATATTTCCATGTTCATACAGATAGCGGTGCTGATATTTCCATGTTTATACAGATAGCGGTGTAGATATCTCCATCTTAATACAGATGGCGGTGTAGATATTTATATGTTCATACAGATGGCGGTGCAGATATTTCCATGTTCATATAGATGGCGGTGTAGATATTTCCATGTTTATAGAGATAGCAGTGTAGTTATTTCCATGTGTAAAGAGATAGCTTTGTAGATAATTCCATGTATATGCAGATAGCTGTGTAGATATCTCCATGTTAAAACAGATAGCGGTGTAGATATTTCCATGTTAATACAGATAGCATTGTAAATATTTCCATGTTTATACAGATAGCGGTGAAGGTGTATGCATGTTTACACAGATAGCGGTGTAGATATTTCCATTTTCATACAGATAGCGGTGCTGATATTTCCATGTTTATACAGGTAGCGGTGTAGATATTTCCATGTTTATACAGATAGCGGTGTAGATATTTCCATGTTTATACAGATAGCGGTGTAGATATCTCCATCTTAATACTGATGGCGGTTTAGATATTTATATGTTCATACAGATGGCGGTGCAGATATTTCCATGTTCATATTGATGGCGCTGTAGATATTTCCATGTTTATAGAGATAGCGGTGTAGTTATTTCCATGTGTTAAGAGATAGCTTTGTAGATATTTCCATGTATATGCAGATAGCTGTGTAGATATTTCCATTTTCATGCAGATAGCGGTGTAGATATTTCCGTGTTCAAACAGCGGTGTAGATATTTCCAAGTTCATACAGATATCGGTGTAGATATTTCCATGTTTATACGGATAGCGGTGAAGATGTATGCATCTTTACACAGATAGTGGTGTAGATATTTCCATGTTCATACAGATAGCGGTGCTGATATTTCCATGTTTATACAGGTAGCGGTGTAGAGATATCCATGTTCATTCAGATGGCGGTGAAGATATTTCCATGTGCATACAGATAGCGGTGTAGATATTTCCATGTTCAAACAGATAGCGGTGTATATATTTCTATGTTCATACAGACAGCGGTGTATATATTTCCATGTGCATACAGATAGCGGTGCTGATATTTCCATGTTCATCCAGATGGCTGTGTAGGTATATCCATGTTCATACAGATGGCGGTGAAGATATTTCCATGTTCATACTGATAGCGGTGTAGATATTTCCAGTTTCATACAGATGGCGGTGTAGATATTTCCATGTTCATACAGATAGCGGTGCTGATTTTTCCATGTTTATACAGGTAGCAGTGTAGATATTTCCATGTTTATACAGATAGCGGTGTAGATATTTACATGTTTATACAGATAGCGGTGTAGATGTTTCCATGTTTATACAGATAGCGGTGTATATATCCCCATCTTAAGACAGATGGCGGTGTAGATATTTATATGTTCATAAACATGGCGGTGCAGATATTTGCATGTTCATACAGATGGCGGTGTAGATATTTCCATGTTTATAGAGATAGCGGTGTAGTTATTTCCATGTTTAAAGAGATAGCTTTGTAGATATTTCCATGTATATGCAGATAGCTGTGTAGATATTTCCATTTTCACGCAGATAGCGGTGTAGATATTTCGATGTTCATACAGATATCGGTGTAGATATTTCCATGTTCATCCTGATGGCTGTGTAGATATATCCATGTTCATACAGATAGCGGTGTAGATATTTCCATGTTCATACAGATAGTGCTATAGATATTTCCATGTTTATACAGATAGCGATGTAAATATTTCCATGTTTATACAGATACCGGTGTATATATTTCCATGTTTATACAGATAGCGGTGTAGATATCTCCATCTTAATATAGATGGCGGTGTAGATATTTATATGTTCAGATGGCGGTGCAGATATTTCCATGTTCATACAGATGGCGGTGTAGATATTTCTATGTTTATAGAGATAGCGGTGTAGTTATTTCCATGTGTAAAGAGATAGCTTTGTAGATATTTCCATGTATATGCAGATAGCTGTGTAGATATTTCCATTTTCATGCAGATAGCGGTGTAGATATTTCCATGTTCAAACAGATAGCGGTGTAGATATTTCCATGTTCATACAGATAGCAGTGTAAATATTTCCATGTTTATACAGATAGCCGTGAAGATATAAGCATGTTTACACAGATAGCGGTGTAGATATTTCCATGTTCATGCAGATAGCGGTGTAGATATTTCCATGTTCATCCAGATGGCTGTGTAGATATATCCATGTTCATACAGATAGCGGTGTAGATATTTCCATGTTCATACAGATAGTGCTGTAGATATTTCCATGTTCATACAGATAGCGGTGTAGCTATTTCCATATTCATACAGATAGCGGTGTAGATATTTCCGTGTTTATACAGATAGCGGTGTAGATATCTCCATCTTAATATAGATGGCGGTGTAGATATTTATATGTTCAGATGGCGGTGCAGATATTTTCATGTTCATACAGATGGCGGTGCAGGTATTTCCATGTTTATAGAGATAGCGGTGTAGTTATTTCCATGTGTAAAGAGATAGCTTTGTAGATATTTCCATGTATATGCAGATAGCTGTGTAGATATTTCCATTTTCATGCAGATAGCGGTGTAGATATTTCCATGTTCAAACAGATAGCGGTGTAGATATTTCCATGTTCATACAGATAGCGGTGTAGATATTTCCATGTTCATACTGATCGCGGTGCTGATATTTCCATGTTTATACAGGTAGCGGTGTAGATATTTCCGTGTTTATACAGACAGCGGTGTAGATATTTCCATGTTTATACAGATAGCGGTGTAGATATTTCCATGTTTATACAGATAGCGGTGAAGATGTATGCATGTTTACACAGATAGCGGTGTAGATATTTCCATGTTCATACAGATAGCGGTGCTGATAATTCCATGTTTATACAGGTAGCGGTGTAGATATTTCCTTGTTTATTCAGACAGCGGTGTATATATTTCCATGTTCATACAGATAGCGGTGTAGCTATTTCCATTTTCATACAGATAGCGGTGTAGATATTTCCATGTTTATACTGATAGCGGTGTAGACATTTCCGTGTTTATACAGAGAGCGGTGTAGATATTTCCATGTTCATACAGATAGCGGTGTAGATATTTCCGTGTTCATACTGATAGTGGTGTAGATATTTCCATGTTCATACAGATAGCGGTGTAGCTATTTCCATGTTCATACAGATAGCGGTGTAGATATTTCCATGTTCATCCAGATGGCTGCGTAGATATATCCATGTTCATACAGATGGCGGTGAAGATATTTCCATGTTCATACAGATAGCGGTGTAGATATTTCCATGTTCATCCAGACGGCTGTGTAGATATATCCATGATCATACAGATGGCGGTGAAGATATTTCCATGTTTATACATATAGCGGTGAAGATGTATGCATGTTTACACAGATAGCGGTGTAGATATTTCGATATTCATACAGATATCGGTGTAGATATTTCCATGTTCATCCAGGTGGCTTTGTAGATATACCCATGTTCATACAGATAGCGGTGTAGATATTTCCATGTTCATACAGATAGTGCTGTAGATATTTCCATGTTCATACAGATATCGGTGTAGCTATTTCCATGTTCATACAGATAGCGGTGTAGATATTTCCATGTTCATACAGATAGCGGTGTAGATATTTCCATGTTCATACAGAGAGCGGTGCTTATATTTCCATGTTTATACAGGTAGCGGTGTAGATATTTCCATGTTTATACAGATAGTGGTGTAGATATTTCCATGTTTCTACAGATAGCGGTGTAGATATTTCCAAGTTTATACAGATAGCGTTGTAGATATCTCCATCTTAATACAGTTGGCGGTGTAGATATTTATATGTTCATACAGATGGCGGAGCAGATATTTCCATGTTCATAGAGATAGCGGTGTAGATATTTCCATGTTCATACAGATAGTGGTGTAGATATTTCCATGTTCATACAGATTGCGGTGTAGATATTTCCATGTTCATCCAGATGGCTGTGAAGACATATCCATGTTCATAGAGATGGCGGTGAAGGTAATTTTATGTTCGTACAGATAGCGGTGTAGATATTTCCATGTTCGTACAGATTGCGGTGAAGATATTTCCATGCTCATACAGATAGTGGTGTAGATATTTCCATGTTCATACAGATAGAGGGGCTGATATTTCCATGTTCATACAGATAGCGGTGCTGATATTTTCATGTTTATACAGATAGCGGTGTAGATATTTCCATGTTTATACAGATGGCGGTGTAGATATTTCCATGTTTATAGAGATAGCGGTGTTGTTATTTCCATGTGTAAAGAGATAGATTTGTAGATATTTCCATGTATATGCAGATAGCTGTGTAGATATTTCCATTTTCATGCAGATAGCGGTGTAGATATTTCCATGTTCAAACAGATAGCGGTGTAGATATTTCCAAGTTCATACAGATAGCGGTGTAGATATTTCCATGTTCATACAGATAGTGGTGCTGATATTTCCATGTTTATACAGATAGCGGTGTAGATATTTCCATGTTTATACAGATAGCGGTGTAGATATTTCCATGTTTATACAGATAGCGGTGTAGTTATCTCCAGTTTAACACAGATGGCGGTGTAGATATTTATATGTTCATGCAGATGGCGGTGCAGATATTTCCATATTCATACAGATGGCGGTGTAGATATTTCAATGTTTATAGAGATAGCGGTGTAGTTGTTTCCATGTGTAAAGAGATAGATTTGCAGATATTTCCATGTATATGCAGATAGCTGTGTAGATATTTCCATTTTCATGCAGGTAGCGGTGTAGATATTTCCATGTTCATACAGATAGCAGTGTAAATATTTCCATGATTATACAGATAGCGGTGAAGATGTATGCATGTTTACACAGATAGCGGTGTAGATATTTCCATGTTCATACAGATAGCGGTGCTGATATTTCCATGTTTATACAGGTAGCGGTGTAGGTATTTCCATGTTTATACAGATAGCGGTGTAGATATTTCCATGTTTATACAGATAGTGGTGTAGCTATCTCCATCTTAATACAGATGGCGGTGTGGATATTTATATGTTCATACAGATGGCGGTGTAGATATTTCCATGTTCATACAGATGGCGGTGTAGATATTTCCATGTTTATAGAGATAGCGGTGTAGTTATTTCCATGTGTAAAGAGATAGCATTGTAGATATTTCCATGTATATGCAGATAGCTTTGTAGATATTTCCATTTTCATGCAGATAGCGGTGTACATATTTCCATGTTCAAACAGATAGCGGTGTAGATATTTCCATGTTCATACAGATAGCGGTGTCGATATTTCCATGTTCATACAGATAGCGGTGCTGATATTTCCATGTTTATACAGGTAGCGGTGTAGATATTTCCATGTTTGTACAGATACCGGTGTAGATATTTCCATGTTTATACAGATAGCGGTGTAGATATTTCCATGTTCATACAGATAGCGGTGTAGGTACTTCCATGTTCATACAGATAGTGGTGAAGATATTTCCATGTTCATGCAGATAGCGGTGTAGCTCTTTCCATGTTCATACAGATAGCGGTGTAGATATTTCCATGTTCATCCAGATGGCTGTGTAGATATATTCATGTTCGTACAGATGGCGGTGAAGATATTTCCATGTTCATACAGATGGCGGTGTAGATATTTCCGTGTTCATACAGATAGCGGTGCTCATGTTTCCATGTTTATACAGGTAGCGGTGTAGATATTTCCATGTTTATACAGATAGCGGTGTAGATATTTCCATGTTTATACAGATAGCGGTGTAGATATTTCCATGTTTATACAGATAGCGGTGAAGATGTATGCATCTTTACACAGATAGTGGTGTAGATATTTCCATGTTCATACAGATATTGATGTAGATATATCCATGTTCGTACAGATGGCGGTGAAGATATTTCCATGTGCATACAGATAGCGTTGTAGATATTTCCATGTTCATACAGATAGCGTTGTATATATTTCCATGTTCATACAGATAGCGGTGTATATATTTCCATGTGCATACAGATAGCGGTGCTGATATTTCCATGTTCATCCAGATGGCTGTGTAGGTATATCCATGTTCATACAGATGGCGGTGAAGATATTTCCATGTTCATACAGATAGCGGTGTAGATATTTCCAGTTTCATACAGATAGCGGTGTAGATATTTCCATGTTCATACAGATAGCGGTGCTGATTTTTCCATGTTTATACAGGTAGCGGTGTAGATATTTCCATGTTTGTACAGATAGCAGTGTAGATATTTACA
The DNA here is from genome assembly GCF_029281585.2 of Gorilla gorilla gorilla. NCBI lineage: Eukaryota > Metazoa > Chordata > Mammalia > Primates > Hominidae > Gorilla > Gorilla gorilla. The sequence continues at coordinate 3,303,612 of NC_073227.2, read as the reverse complement.
TGTTTATACAGATAGCGGTGTAGATATTTCCATGTTTATACAGATAGCGGTGTAGATATCACCATCTTAATACAGATGGCGGTGTAGATATTTATATGTTCATACACATGGCGCTGCAGATATTTCCATGTTCATACAGATGGCGGTGTAGATATTTCCATGTTTATAGAGATAGCGGTGTAGTAATTTCCATGTGTAAAGAGATAGCTTTGTAGATATTTCCATGTATATGCAGATAGCTGTGTAGATATTTCCATTTTCATGCAGATAGCGGTGTAGATATTTCCATGTTCAAACAGATAGCGTTGTAGATATTTCCATGTCCATGCAGATAGCGGTGTAGATATTTCCATGTTCATCCAGATGGCTGTGTAGATATATCCATGTTCATACAGATGGCGGTGAAGATATTTCCATGTTCATACCGATAGCGGTGTAGATATTTCCATGTTCATACAGATAGTGGTGTAGATAATTCCATGTTCATACAGATAGCGGTGTAGTTATTTCCATGTGTAAAGAGATAACTGTGTAGATATTTCCATGTATATTCAGATAGCTGTGTAGATATTTCCATTTTCATGCAGATAGCGGTGTAGATATTTCCATGTTCAAACAGATAGCGGTGTAGATATTTCCATGTTCATACAGAGAGCGGTGTAGATATTTCCATGTTTATACAGATAGCGGTGAAGATGTATGCATGTTTACACAGATAGCGGTGTAGATATTTCCATGTTCATTCAGATAGCGTTGCTGATATTTCCATGTTTATACAGGTAGCGGTGTAGATATTTCCATGTTTATACAGATAGCGGTGTAGATATTTCCATGTTTATACAGACAGCGGTGTAGATATTTCCATGTTTATACAGATAGCGGTGTAGATAACTCCATCTTAATACAGATGGCGGTGTAGATATTTATATGTTCATACAGATGGCGGTGCAGATATTTCCATGTTCATACAAGTGGCGGTGTAGATATTTCCATGTTTATAGAGATAGCGGTGAAGTTATTTACATGTGTAAAGAGATAGCTGTGTAGATATTTCCATGTATATGGAGATAGCTGTGTAGATATTTCCATTTTCATGCAGATAGCGGTGTAGATATTTCCATCTTCAAACAGATAGCGGTGTAGGTATTTCCATGTTCATACAGATAGAGTTGTAGATATTTGAATGTTCATACAGATAGCGGTGCTGATATTTCCATGTTTATACAGGTAGCGGTGTAGATATTTCCATGTTTATACAGATAGCGGTGTAGATATTTCCATGTTTATACAGATAGCGGTGTAGATATTTCCATTTTCATGCAGATAGCGGTGTAGATATTTCCATGTTCAAACAGATAGCGGTGTAGGTATTTCATGTTCATACAGATAGCGGTGTAGATATTTCCATGATCATCCAGATGGCTGTGTAGATATATCCATGTTCATACAGATGGCGTTGAAGATATTTCCATGTTCATACAGATATCGTTGTAGATATTTCCATGTTCATACAGATAGCGGTTTAGATATTTCCGTGTTCATACAGATAGCGGTGAAGATATTTCCATGTTCATACAGATAGCGGTGTAGTTATTTCCATGTTCATCCATATGGCTGTGTAGATATATCCATGTTCATAAAGATGGCGGTGAAGATATTTCCATGTTCATACAGATAACGGTGTAGATATTTCCATGTTCATACAGATAGCCGTGTAGATATTTCCATGTTCATACAGATAGCGGTGTAGATATTTCCATGTTTATACAGATAGTGGTGTAGATATTACCATGTTTAAACAGATAGCGGTGTAGATATTTCCATGTTTATACAGATAGCGTTGTAGATATCTCCATCTTAATACAGATGGCGGAGTAGATATTTCCATGTTTATAGAGATAGCGGTGTAGTTATTTCCATGTGTAAAGAGATAGCTTTGTAGATATTTCCATGCATATGCTGATAGCTGTGTAGATATTTCCATTTTCATGCAGATAGCGGTGTAGATATTTCCATGTTCAAACAGATAGCGGTGTATATATTTCCATGTTCATACAGATAGCGGTGTCGATATTTCCATGTTTATACAGATAGCGGTGAAGATGTATGCATGTTTACACAGATAGCGGTGTAGATATTTCCATGTTCATACAGATAGCGGTGCTGATATTTCCATGTTTATACAGGTAGCGGTGTAGATATTTCCATGTTTATACAGATAGCGCTGTAGATATTTCCATGTTTATACAGATAGCAGTGTAGATATTTCCATGTTTATACAGATAGCCGTGTAGATATCTCCATCTTAATACAGATGGCGGTGTACATATTTATATGTTCATACAGATGGCGGTGCAGATATTTCCATGTTCATACAGATGGCGGTGTAGATATTTCCATGTTTATAGAGATAGCGGTGTAGATATTTCCATGTGTAAAGAGATAGCTTTTTAGATATTTCCATGTATATGCAGATAGCTGTGTAGATATTTCCATTTTCATGCAGATAGCGGTGTAGATATTTCCATGTTCAAACAGATAGCGGTGTAGATATTTCCATGTTCATACAGATAGAGGTGTATATATTTGAATGTTCATACAGATAGCGGTGCTGATATTTCCATGTTTATATAGGTAGCGGTGTAGATATTTCCATCTTTATACAGATAGCGGTGTAGATATTTCCGTGTTTATACAGATAGCGGTGTAGATATTTCCATGTTCATACAAATAGCGGTGTAGATATTTCCATGTTCATACAGATAGGGGTGTAGATATTTCCATGTTCATACAGATAGCGGTGTAGATATTTCCATGTTCATACAGATAGCGGTGTAGTTATTTCCTTGTGTAAAGAGATAGCTGTGTAGATATTTCTATGTATATTCAGATAGGTGTGTAGATATTTCTATTTTCATGCAGATAGCGGTGTGGATATTTCTAAGTTCAAAAAGATAGCGGTGTAGACATTTCCATGTTCATACAGATAGCGGTGTAGAAATTTCCATGTTTATACAGATAACGGTGAAGATGTATGCCTGTTTACACAGATAGCGGTGTAGATATTTCCATGTTCATACAGATAGCGGTGTAGGTATTTCCATGATCATCCAGATGTCTTTGTAGATATATCCATGTTCATACAGATGGCGTTGAAGATATTTCCATGTTCATACAGATATCGGTGTAGATATTTCCATGTTCATACAGATAGCGCTTTAGATATTTCCGTGTTCATACAGATAGTGGTGAAGATATTTCCATATTCATACAGATAGCGGTGTAGTTATTTCCATGTTCATCTATATGGCTTTGTAGATATATCCATGTTCATACAGATGGCGGTGAAGATATTTCCATGTTCATACAGATAGCGGTGTAGATAGTTCCATGTTCATACAGATAGCCGTGTAGGTATTTCCATGTTCATACAGATAGCGGTGTAGATATTCCCATGTTCATACATATAGCGGTGTAGATATTTCCATTTTCATCCAGATGGCAGTGTAGATATATCCATGTTGGTACAGATGGCGGTGAAGATTTTTCCATGTTCATACAGATGGCGGTGTAGATATTTCCGTGTTCATACAGATAGCGGTGCTGATATTTCCATGTTTATACAGGTAGTAGTGTAGATATTTCCATGTTTATACAGATAGCGGTGTAGATATTTCCATGTTTATACAGATAGCGGTGTAGATATTTCCATTTTCATGCAGATTGCGGTGTAGATATTTCCATGTTTATACAGATAGCGGTGTAGATATTTCCATGTTTATACAGATAGCGGTGTAGATATTTCCATTTTCATGCAGATAGCGGTGTAGATATTTCCATGTTCAAACAGATAGCGGTGTAGGTATTTCCACGTTCATACAGATAGCGGTGTAGATATTTCCATGATCATCCAGATGGCTGTGTAGATATATCCATGTTCATACAGATGGCGTTGAAGATATTTCCATGTTCATTCAGATATCGGTGTAGATATTTCCATGTTCATACAGATAGCGGTTTAGATATTTCCGTGTTCATACAGATAGCGGTGAATATATTTCCATGTTCATACAGATAGCTTTGGAGTTATTTCCATGTTCATCCATATGGCTGTGTAGATATATCCATGTTCATAAAGATGGCGGTGAAGATATTTCCATGTTCATACAGATAGCGGTGTAGATATTTCCATGTTCATACAGATAGCCGTGTAGATATTTCCATGTTCATACAGATAGCGGTGTAGATATTTCCATGTTTATACAGATAGTGGTGTAGATATTACCATGTTTAAACAGATAGCGGTGTAGATATTTCCATGTTTATACAGATAGCGGTGTAGATATCTCCATCTTAATACAGATGGCGGTGTAGATATTTACATATTTATAGAGATACCGTTGTAGTTATTTCCATGTGTAAAGAGATAGCTTCGTAGATATTTCCATGTATATGCAGATAGCTGTGTAGATATTTCCATTTTCATGCAGATAGCGGTGTAGATATTTCCATGTTCAAACAGATAGCGGTGTATATATTTCCATGTTCATACAGATAGCGGTGTCGATATTTCCATGTTTATACAGATAGCGGTGAAGATGTATGCATGTTTACACAGATAGCGGTGTAGATATTTCCATGTTCATCCAGATGGCTGTGTAGATATATCCATGTTCATACAGATAGCGGTGTAGATATTTCTATGTTCATACAGATAGTGCTGTAGGTATTTCCATGTTCTAACAGATAGCGGTGTAGCTATTTCCATGTTCATACAGATAGCGGTGTAGATATTTCCATGTTCGTACAGATTGCGGTGTAGATATTTCCATCTTAATACAGATAGCTGTGCTTATATTTCCATGTTTATACAGGTAGCGGTGTAGAGATTTCTATGTTTATACAGATAGCGGTGTAGGTATTTCCATGTTTATACAGATAGCGGTGTAGATATTTCCAAGTTTATACAGATAGCGATGTAGTTATCTCCATCTTAATACAGATGGTGGTGTAGATATTTCCTTGTTCATACAGATAGTGGTGTAGCTATTTCCATGTTCATACAGATAGCGGTGTAGATATTTCCATGTTCATCCAGATGGCTGTGTAGATATATCCATGTTCATAGAGATGGCGATGAAGATATTTCCATGTTCATACAGATAGCAGTGTAGATAATTCCATGTTCATCCAGACGGCTGTGTAGATATATCCACGTTCATACAGATGGCGGTGAAGGTATTTCCATGTTTATACACATAGCGGTGAAGATGTATGCATGTTTACACAGATAGCGGTGTAGATATTTCCATGTTCATACAGATATTGGTGTAGATATTTCCATGTTCATCCAGATGGCAGTGTAGATATATCCATGTTCATACATATAGCGGTGTAGATATTTCCATTTTCATACAGATAGTGCTGTAGAGATTTCCATGTTCATACAGATAGCGGTGTAGCTATTTCCATGTTCATACAGATAGCGGTGTAGATATTTCCATGTTCGTACCGATAGCGGTGTAGATATTTCCATGTGCATACAGATAGCGGTGCTTATATTTCCATGTTTACACAGGTAGCGGTGTAGATATTTCCATGTTTATACAGATAGCGGTGTAGATATCTCCATCTTAATACAGATGGCGGTGAAGATATTTCCATGTTCATACAGATAGTGGTGTAGATATTTCCATGTTCATACAGATAGCGGTGTAGATATTTCCATTTTCATACAGATGGCTGTGTAGATATATCCATGTTCGTACAGATGGCGGTGAAGAGATTTCCATGTTCATACAGATGGCGGTGTAGATATCTCCGTGTTCATACAGATAGCGGTGCTGATATTTCCATGTTTATACAGGTAGCGGTGTAGATATTTCCATGTTTATACAGATAGCGGTGTAGATATATCCAAGTTTATACAGATAGCGGAGTAGTTATCTCCATCTTAATACAGATGGCGGTGTAGATATTTATATGTTCATACAGATGGTGGAGCAGATATTTCCATGTTCATACAGATGGTGGTGTAGATATTTCCATGTTTATAGATATAGTGGTGTAGTTATTTCCATGTGTAAATAGATAGCTTTGTAGATAGTTCCATGTATATGCAGATAGCTGTGTAGATATTTTCATTTTCATGCAGATAGCGGTGTAGATATTTCCATGTTCAAACAGATAGCGGTGTAGATATTTCCATGTTCATACAGATAGCGGTGTAGATATTTCCATGTTTATACAGATAGCGGTGTAGATATTTCCATGTTTATACAGATAGAGGTGTAGATATCTCCATCTTAATACAGACGGCGGTGTAGATATTTATATGTTCATACAGATGGCGGTGCAGATATTTCCATGTTCATACAGATGGCAGTGTAGATATTACCATGTTCATACTGATAGCGGGGTAGTTTTTTCCATGTGTAAAGGGATAGCTGTGTAGATATTTCCATGTATAAGCAGATAGCTGTGTAGATATTTCCATTTTCATGCAGATAGCGGTGTAGATATTTCCATGTTCTAACAGATATCGGTGTAGATATTTCCATGTTCATACAGACAGCGGTGTAGATATTTCCATGTTTATACAGATAGCGGTGAAGATGTATGCATGTTTACACAGATAGCGGTGTAGATATTTCCATGTTCATCAAGATGGCTGTGTAGATATATCCATGTTCATACAGATAGCGGTGTAGATATTTCCAAGTTCATACAGATAGTGATGTAGATATTTCCATGTTCCTACAGATAGCGGTGTAGCTATTTCCATGTCCATGCAGATAGCGGTGTAGATATTTCCATATTCATACAGATAGCGGTGTGGATATTTCCATGTTCATACAGATAGTGATGTAGATAATTCCATGTTCATACAGATAGCGGTGTAGTTATTTCCATGTGTAAAGAGATAGCTGTGTAGATATTTCCATGTATATTCAGATAGGTGTGTAGATATTTCCATTTTCATGCAGATAGCGGTGTAGATATTTCTAAGTTCAAAAAGATAGCGGTGTAGACATTTCCATGTTCATACAGATAGCGTTGTAGGAATTTCCATGTTTATACAGATAGCGGTGAAGATGTAATCCTGTTTACACAGATAGCGGTGTAGATATTTCCATGTTCATACAGATAGCGGTGTAGATATTTCCATGATCATCCAGATGGCTGTGTAGATATATCCATGTTCATACAGATGGCGTTGAAGATATTTCCATGTTCATACAGATATCGGTGTAGATATTTCCATGTTCATACAGATAGCGGTTTAGATATTTCCATGTTCATACAGATAGCGGTGTAGATATTTCCATGTTCATACAGATAGCGGTTTAGATATTTCCATGTTCATACAGATAGCGGTGTAGATATTTCCATGTTCATACAGATAGCGGTGTAGTTATTTCCATGTTCATCCATATGGCTGTTTAGATATATCCATGTTCATACAGATGGCGGTTAAGATATTTCCATGTTCATACAGATAGCGGTGTAGATATTTCCATGTTCATACAGATAGCGGTGTAGATATTTCCATGTTCATACAGATAGCGCTGTAGATATTTCCATGTTCATCCAGATGGCTGTTTAGATATATCCATGTTCATACAGATAGCGGTGTAGATATTTCCATGTTCATACACATAGTGCTGTAGATATTTCCATGTTCATACAGATAGCGGTGTAGCTATTTCCATGTTCATACAGATAGCGGGGTAGATATTTCCATGTTCGTACAGATAGCCGTGTAGATATTTCCATGTTCATACAGATAGCGGTGCTTATATTTCCATGTTTATACAGGTAGCGGTGTAGATATTTCCATGTTTATACAGATAGTGGTGTAGATATTTCCATGTTTATACAGATAGCGGTGTAGATATTTCCAAGATTATACAGATAGCGGTGTAGATATCTCCATCTTAATACAGTTGGCGGTGTAGATATTTATATGTTCATACAGATGGCGGTGTAGATATTTCCATGTTTATAGAGATAGCGGTGTAGCTATTTCCATGTTCATACAGATAGCGGTGTAGATATTTCCTTGTTCATACAGATAGTGGGGTAGATATTTCCATGTTCATACAGATAGAGGTGTTGCTATTTCCATGTTCATACAGATAGCGGTGTAGATATTTCCATGCTCATACAGATAGTGGTGTAGATATTTCCATGTTCATACAGATATAGGGGCTGATATTTCCATGTTCATACAGATAGCGGTGCTGATATTTCCATGTTTATACAGATAGCGGTGTAGATATCTCCATCTTAATACAGATGGCGGTGTAGATATTTATATGTTCATACAGATGGCGGTGCAGATATTTCCATGTTCATATAGATGGCGGTGTAGATATTTCCATGTTTATAGATATAGCGGTGTAGTTATTTCCATGTGTAAAGAGATAGCTTTGTAGATATTTCCATGTATATGCAGATAGCTGTGTAGATATTTCCATGTTAAAACAGATAGCGGTGTAGATATTTCCATGTTCATACAGATAGCAGTGTAAATATTTCCATGTTTATACAGATAGCGGTGAAGGTGTATGCATGTTTACACAGATAGCGGTGTAGATATTTCCATGTTCATACAGATAGCGGTGCTGATATTTCCATGTTTATACAGGTAGCGGTGTAGATATTTCCATGTTTATACAGATAGCGGTGTAGATATCCCCATCTTAATACTGATGGCGGTGTAGATATGTATATGTTCATACAGATGGCGGTGCAGATATTTCCATGTTCATACAGATGGCGGTGTAGATATTTCCATGTTTATAGAGATAGCGGTGTAGATATTTCCATGTGTTAAGAGATAGCTTTGTAGATATTTCCATGTATATGCAGATAGCTGTGTAGATATTTCCATTTTAATGCAGATAGCGGTGTAGATATTTCCGTGTTCAAACAGCGGTGTAGATATTTCCAAGTTCATACAGATAGCGGTGTAGATATTTCCATGTTTATACAGATAGCGTTGAAGATGTATGCATCTTTACACAGATAGTGGTGTAGATATTTCCATGTTCATACAGATATTGATGTAGATATATCCATGTTCGTACAGATGGCGGTGAAGATATTTCCATGTGCATACAGATAGCGGTGTAGATATTTCCATGTTCATACAGATAGCGTTGTATATATTTCCATGTTCATACAGATAGCGGTGTATATATTTCCATGTGCATACAGATAGCGGTGCTGATATTTCCATGTTCATCCTGATGGCTGTGTAGGTATATCCATGTTCATACAGATGGCGGTGAAGATATTTCCATGTTCATACAGATAGCGGTGTAGATAATTGCAGTTTCATACAGATAGCGGTGTAGATATTTCCATGTTCATACAGATAGCGGTGCTGATTTTTCCATGTTTATACAGGTAGCGGTGTAGATATTTCCATGTTTATACAGATAGCGGTGTAGATATTTACATGTTTATACAGATAGCGGTGTAGATATTTCCATGTTTATACAGATAGCGGTGTAGATATCACCATCTTAATACAGATGGCGGTGTAGATATTTATATGTTCATACACATGGCGCTGCAGATATTTCCATGTTCATACAGATGGCGGTGTAGATATTTCCATGTTTATAGAGATAGCGGTGTAGTTATTTCCATGTGTAAAGAGATAGCTTTGTAGATATTTCCATGTATATGCAGATAGCTGTGTAGATATTTCCATTTTCATGCCGATAGCGGTGTAGATATTTCCATGTTCAAACAGATAGCGTTGTAGATATTTCCATGTCCATGCAGATAGCGGTGTAGATATTTCCATGTTCATCCAGATGGCTGTGTAGATATATCCATGTTCATACAGATGGCGGTGAAGATATTTCCATGTTCATACAGATAGCGGTGTAGATATTTCCATGTACATACAGATAGTGGTGTAGATAATTCCATGTTCATACAGATAGCGGTGTAGTTATTTCCATGTGTAAAGAGATAACTGTGTAGATATTTCCATGTATATTCAGATAGCTGTGTAGATATTTCCATTTTCATGGAGATAGCGGTGTAGATATTTCCATGTTCCAACAGATAGCGGTGTAGATATTTCCATGTTCATACAGATAGCGGTGTAGATATTTCCATGTTTATACAGATAGCGGTGAAGATTTATGCATGTTTACACAGATAGCGGTGTAGATATTTCCATGTTCATTCAGATAGCGTTGCTGATATTTCCATGTTTATACAGGTAGCGGTGTAGATATTTCCATGTTTATACAGATAGCGGTGTAGATATTTCCATGTTTATACAGACAGCGGTGTAGATATTTCCATGTTTATACAGATAGCGGTGTAGATAACTCCATCTTAATACAGATGGCGGTGTAGATATTTATATGTTCATACAGATGGCGGTGCAGATATTTCCATGTTCATACAAGTGGCGGTGTAGATATTTCCATGTTTATAGAGATAGCGGTGAAGTTATTTACATGTGTAAAGAGATAGCTGTGTAGATATTTCCATGTATATGCAGATAGCTGTGTAGATATTTCCATTTTCATGCAGATAGCGGTGTAGATATTTCCATCTTCAAACAGATAGCGGTGTAGGTATTTCCATGTTCATACAGATGGCGGTGAAGATATTTCCATGTTCATACAGAGAGCGGTGTAGATATTTCCATGTTCATCCAGACGGCTGTGTAGATATATCCATGATCATACAGATTGCGGTGAAGATATTTCCATGTTTATACAGATAGCGGTGATGATGTATGCATGTTTACACAGATAGCGTTGTAGATATTTCAATGTTCATACACATATCAGTGTAGATATTTCCATGTTCATCAAGATGGCTGTGTAGATATATCCATGTTCATACAGATAGCGGTGTAGATATTTCCATGTTCATATAGATAGTGCTGTAGATATTTCCATGTTCAAACAGAAAGCGGTGTAGCTATTTCCATATTCATACAGATAGGGGTGTAGATATTTCCATGTTCGTACAGATTGCGGTGTAGATATTTCCATCTTAATACAGATAGCGGTGCTTATATTTCCATGTTTATACAGGTAGCGGTGTAGATATTTCCATGTTTATACAGATAGCGGTGTAGATATTTCCATGTTTATACAGATAGAGGTGTAGATATTTCCATTTTCATGCAGATAGCGGTGTAGATATTTCCATGTTCAAACAGATAGCGGTGTAGTTATTTCCATGTTCATACAGATAGCGGTGTAGATATTTCCATGATCATCCAGATGGCTGTGTAGATATATCCATGTTCATACAGATGGCGTTGAAGATATTTCCATGTTCATACAGATATCGTTGTAGATATTTCCATGTTCATACAGATAGCGGTTTAGGTATTTCCGTGTTCATACAGATAGCGGTGAAGATATTTCCATGTTCATACAGATAGCGGTGTAGTTATTTCCATGTTCATCCATATGGCTGTGTAGATATATCCATGTTCATAAAGATGGCGGTGAAGATATATCCATGTTCATACGGATAGCGGTGTAGATATTTCCATATTCATACAGATAGCCGTGTAGATATTTCCATGTTCATACAGATAGCGGTGTAGATATTTCCATGTTTATACAGATAGTGGTGTAGATATTACCATGTTTAAACAGATAGCGGTGTAGATATTTCCATGTTTATACAGATAGCGGTGTAGATATCTCCATCTTAATACAGATGGCGGAGTAGATATTTCCATGTTTATAGAGATAGCGGTGTAGTTATTTCCATGTGTAAAGAGATAGCTTTGTAGATATTTCCATGCATATGCAGATAGCTGTGTAGATATTTCCATTTTCATGCAGATAGCGGTGTAGATATTTCCATGTTCAAACAGATAGCGGTGTATATATTTCCATGTTCATACAGATAGCGGTGTCGATATTTCCATGTTTATACAGATAGCGGTGAAGATGTATGCATGTTTACACAGATAGCGGTGTAGATATTTCCATGTTCATACAGACAGCGTTGCTGATATTTCCATGTTTATACAGGTAGCGGTGTAGATATTTCCATGTTTATACAGATAGCGCTGTAGATATTTCCATGTTTATACAGATAGCGGTGTAGATATTTCCATGTTTATACAGATAGCCGTGTATATATCTCCATCTTAATACAGATGGTGGTGTACATATTTATATGTTCATACAGATGGCGGTGCAGATATTTCCATGTTCATACAGATGGCGGTGTAGATATTTCCATGTTTATAGAGATAGCGGTGTAGATATTTCCATGTGTAAAGAGATAGCTTTTTAGATATTTCCATGTATATGCAGATAGCTGTGTAGATATTTCCATTTTCATGCAGATAGCGGTGTAGATATTTCCATGTTCAAACAGATAGCGGTGTAGATATTTCCATGTTCATACAGATAGAGGTGTAGATATTTGAATGTTCATACAGATAGCAGTGCTGATATTTCCATGTTTATATAGGTAGCGGTGTAGATATTTCCATCTTTATACAGATAGCGGTGTAGATATTTCCGTGTTTATACAGATAGCGGTGTAGATATTTCCATGTTCATACAAATAGCGGTGTAGATATTTCCATGTTCATACAGATAGGGGTGTAGATATTTCCATGTTCATACAGATAGCGGTGTAGATATTTCCATGTTCATACAGATAGCGGTGTAGTTATTTCCTTGTGTAAAGAGATAGCTGTGTAGATATTTCTATGTATATTCAGATAGGTGTGTAGATATTTCCATTTTCATGCAGATAGCGGTGTGGATATTTCTAAGTTCAAAAAGATAGCGGTGTAGACATTTCCATGTTCATACAGATAGCGGTGTAGAAATTTCCATGTTTATACAGATAACGGTGAAGATGTATGCCTGTTTACACAGATAGCGGTGTAGATATTTCCATGTTCATACAGATAGCGGTGTAGGTATTTCCATGATCATCCAGATATCTTTGTAGATATATCCATGTTCATACAGATGGCGTTGAAGATATTTCCATGTTCATACAGATATCGGTGTAGATATTTCCATGTTCATACAGATAGCGCTTTAGATATTTCCGTGTTCATACAGATAGTGGTGAAGTTATTTCCATATTCATACAGATAGCCGTGTAGTTATTTCCATGTTCATCTATATGGCTGTGTAGATATATCCAAGTTCATACAGATGGCGGTGAAGATATTTCCATGTTCATACAGATAGCGGTGTAGATAGTTCCATGTTCATACAGATAGCCGTGTAGGTATTTCCATGTTCATACAGATAGCGGTGTAGATATTCCCATGTTCATACATATAGCGGTGTAGATATTTCCATTTTCATCCAGATGGCAGTGTAGATATATCCATGTTGGTACAGATGGCGGTGAAGATATTTCCATGTTCATACAGATGGCGGTGTAGATATTTCCGTGTTCATACAGATAGCGGTGCTGATATTTCCATGTTTATACAGGTAGTAGTGTAGATATTTCCATGTTTATACAGATAGCGGTGTAGATATTTCCATGTTTATACAGATAGCGGTGTAGATATTTCCATTTTCATGCAGATTGCGGTGTAGATATTTCCATGTTTATACAGATAGCGGTGTAGATATTTCCATGTTTATACAGATAGCGGTGTAGATATTTCCATTTTCATGCAGATAGCGGTGTAGATATTTCCATGTTCAAACAGATAGCGGTGAAGGTATTTCCACGTTCATACAGATAGCGGTGTAGATATTTCCATGATCATCCAGATGGCTGTGTAGATATATCCATGTTCATACAGATGGCGTTGAAGATATTTCCATGTTCATTCAGATATCGGTGTAGATATTTCCATGTTCATACAGATAGCGGTTTAGATATTTCCGTGTTCATACAGATAGCGGTGAAGATATTTCCATGTTCATACAGATAGCTTTGGAGTTATTTCCATGTTCATCCATATGGCTGTGTAGATATATCCATGTTCATAAAGATGGCGGTGAAGATATTTCCATGTTCATACAGATAGCGGTGTAGATATTTCCATGTTCATACAGATAGCCGTGTAGATATTTCCATGTTCATACAGATAGCGGTGTAGATATTTCCATGTTCAAACAGATAGCGGTGTAGATATTTCCATGTTCATACAGATAGCGGTGTAGATATTTCCATGTTTATACAGATAGCGGTGAAGATGTATGCATGTTTACACAGATAGCGGTGTAGATATTTCCATGTTCATTCAGATAGCGTTGCTGATATTTCCATGTTTATACAGGTAGCGGTGTAGATATTTCCATGTTTATACAGATAGCGGTGTAGATATTTCCATGTTTATACAGACAGCGGTGTAGATATTTCCATGTTTATACAGATAGCGGTGTAGATAACTCCATCTTAATACAGATGGCGGTGTAGATATTTATATGTTCATACAGATGGCGGTGCAGATATTTCCATGTTCATACAAGTGGCGGTGTAGATATTTCCATGTTTATAGAGATAGCGGTGAAGTTATTTACATGTGTAAAGAGATAGCTGTGTAGATATTTCCATGTATATGCAGATAGCTGTGTAGATATTTCCATTTTCATGCAGATAGCGGTGTAGATATTTCCATCTTCAAACAGATAGCGGTGTAGGTATTTCCATGTTCATACAGATGGCGGTGAAGATATTTCCATGTTCATACAGAGAGCGGTGTAGATATTTCCATGTTCATCCAGACGGCTGTGTAGATATATCCATGATCATACAGATTGCGGTGAAGATATTTCCATGTTTATACAGATAGCGGTGATGATGTATGCATGTTTACACAGATAGCGTTGTAGATATTTCAATGTTCATACACATATCAGTGTAGATATTTCCATGTTCATCAAGATGGCTGTGTAGATATATCCATGTTCATACAGATAGCGGTGTAGATATTTCCATGTTCATTTATATAGTGCTGTAGATATTTCCATGTTCAAACAGAAAGCGGTGTAGCTATTTCCATATTCATACAGATAGGGGTGTAGATATTTCCATGTTCGTACAGATTGCGGTGTAGATATTTCCATCTTAATACAGATAGCGGTGCTTATATTTCCATGTTTATACAGGTAGCGGTGTAGATATTTCCATGTTTATACAGATAGCGGTGTAGATATTTCCATGTTTATACAGATAGAGGTGTAGATATTTCCATTTTCATGCAGATAGCGGTGTAGATATTTCCATGTTCAAACATATAGCGGTGTAGTTATTTCCATGTTCATACAGATAGCGGTTTAGGTATTTCCGTGTTCATACAGATAGCGGTGAAGATATTTCCATGTTCATACAGATAGCGGTGTAGTTATTTCCATGTTCATCCATATGGCTGTGTAGATATATCCATGTTCATAAAGATGGCGGTGAAGATATTTCCATGTTCATACGGATAGCGGTGTAGATATTTCCATGTTCATACAGATAGCCGTGTAGATATTTCCATGTTCATACAGATAGCGGTGTAGATATTTCCATGTTTATACAGATAGTGGTGTAGATATTACCATGTTTAAACAGATAGCGGTGTAGATATTTCCATGTTTATACAGATAGCGGTGTAGATATCTCCATCTTAATACAGATGGCGGAGTAGATATTTCCATGTTTATAGAGATAGCGGTGTAGTTATTTCCATGTGTAAAGAGATAGCTTTGTAGATATTTCCATGCATATGCAGATAGCTGTGTAGATATTTCCATTTTCATGCAGATAGCGGTGTAGATATTTCCATGTTCAAACAGATAGCGGTGTATATATTTCCATGTTCATACAGATAGCGGTGTCGATATTTCCATGTTTATACAGATAGCGGTGAAGATGTATGCATGTTTACACAGATAGCGGTGTAGATATTTCCATGTTCATACAGACAGCGGTGCTGATATTTCCATGTTTATACAGGTAGCGGTGTAGATATTTCCATTTTTATACAGATAGCGCTGTAGATATTTCCATGTTTATACAGATAGCGGTGTAGATATTTCCATGTTTATACACATAGCCGTGTATATATCTCCATCTTAATACAGATGGTGGTGTACATATTTATATGTTCATACAGATGGCGGTGCAGATATTTCCATGTTCATACAGATGGCGGTGTAGATATTTCCATGTTTATAGAGATAGCGGTGTAGATATTTCCATGTGTAAAGAGATAGCTTTTTAGATATTTCCATGTATATGCAGATAGCTGTGTAGATATTTCCATTTTCATGCAGATAGCGGTGTAGATATTTCCATGTTCAAACAGATAGCGGTGTAGATATTTCCATGTTCATACAGATAGAGGTGTAGATATTTGAATGTTCATACAGATAGCGGTGCTGATATTTCCATGTTTATATAGGTAGCGGTGTAGATATTTCCATTTTTATACAGATAGCGGTGTAGATATTTCCGTGTTTATACAGATAGCGGTGTAGATATTTCCATGTTCATACAAATAGCGGTGTAGATATTTCCATGTTCATACAGATAGGGGTGTAGATATTTCCATGTTCATACAGATAGCGGTGTAGATATTTCCATGTTCATACAGATAGCGGTGTAGTTATTTCCTTGTGTAAAGAGATAGCTGTGTAGATATTTCTATGTATATTCAGATAGGTGTGTAGATATTTCCATTTTCATGCAGATAGCGGTGTGGATATTTCTAAGTTCAAAAAGATAGCGGTGTAGACATTTCCATGTTCATACAGATAGCGGTGTAGAAATTTCCATGTTTATACAGATAACGGTGAAGATGTATGCCTGTTTACACAGATAGCGGTGTAGATATTTCCATGTTCATACAGATAGCGGTGTAGGTATTTCCATGATCATCCAGATATCTTTGTAGATATATCCATGTTCATACAGATGGCGTTGAAGATATTTCCATGTTCATATAGATATCGGTGTAGATATTTCCATGTTCATACAGATAGCGCTTTAGATATTTCCGTGTTCATACAGATAGTGGTGAAGTTATTTCCATATTCATACAGATAGCCGTGTAGTTATTTCCATGTTCATCTATATGGCTGTGTAGATATATCCAAGTTCATACAGATGGCGGTGAAGATATTTCCATGTTCATACAGATAGCGGTGTAGATAGTTCCATGTTCATACAGATAGCCGTGTAGGTATTTCCATGTTCATACAGATAGCGGTGTAGATATTCCCATGTTCATACATATAGCGGTGTAGATATTTCCATTTTCATCCAGATGGCAGTGTAGATATATCCATGTTGGTACAGATGGCGGTGAAGATATTTCCATGTTCATACAGATGGCGGTGTAGATATTTCCGTGTTCATACAGATAGCGGTGTAGATATTTCCATGTTCATACAGATAGCGGTGTAGATATTTCCATGTTTATACAGATAGCGGTGAAGATTTATGCATGTTTACACAGATAGCGGTGTAGATATTTCCATGTTCATTCAGATAGCGTTGCTGATATTTCCATGTTTATACAGGTAGCGGTGTAGATATTTCCATGTTTATACAGATAGCGGTGTAGATATTTCCATGTTTATACAGACAGCGGTGTAGATATTTCCATGTTTATACAGATAGCGGTGTAGATAACTCCATCTTAATACAGATGGCGGTGTAGATATTTATATGTTCATACAGATGGCGGTGCAGATATTTCCATGTTCATACAAGTGGCGGTGTAGATATTTCCATGTTTATAGAGATAGCGGTGAAGTTATTTACATGTGTAAAGAGATAGCTGTGTAGATATTTCCATGTATATGCAGATAGCTGTGTAGATATTTCCATTTTCATGCAGATAGCGGTGTAGATATTTCCATCTTCAAACAGATAGCGGTGTAGGTATTTCCATGTTCATACAGATGGCGGTGAAGATATTTCCATGTTCATACAGAGAGCGGTGTAGATATTTCCATGTTCATCCAGACGGCTGTGTAGATATATCCATGATCATACAGATTGCGGTGAAGATATTTCCATGTTTATACAGATAGCGGTGATGATGTATGCATGTTTACACAGATAGCGTTGTAGATATTTCAATGTTCATACACATATCAGTGTAGATATTTCCATGTTCATCAAGATGGCTGTGTAGATATATCCATGTTCATACAGATAGCGGTGTAGATATTTCCATGTTCATATAGATAGTGCTGTAGATATTTCCATGTTCAAACAGAAAGCGGTGTAGCTATTTCCATATTCATACAGATAGGGGTGTAGATATTTCCATGTTCGTACAGATTGCGGTGTAGATATTTCCATCTTAATACAGATAGCGGTGCTTATATTTCCATGTTTATACAGGTAGCGGTGTAGATATTTCCATGTTTATACAGATAGCGGTGTAGATATTTCCATGTTTATACAGATAGAGGTGTAGATATTTCCATTTTCATGCAGATAGCGGTGTAGATATTTCCATGTTCAAACAGATAGCGGTGTAGTTATTTCCATGTTCATACAGATAGCGGTGTAGATATTTCCATGATCATCCAGATGGCTGTGTAGATATATCCATGTTCATACAGATGGCGTTGAAGATATTTCCATGTTCATACAGATATCGTTGTAGATATTTCCATGTTCATACAGATAGCGGTTTAGGTATTTCCGTGTTCATACAGATAGCGGTGAAGATATTTCCATGTTCATACAGATAGCGGTGTAGTTATTTCCATGTTCATCCATATGGCTGTGTAGATATATCCATGTTCATAAAGATGGCGGTGAAGATATATCCATGTTCATACGGATAGCGGTGTAGATATTTCCATATTCATACAGATAGCCGTGTAGATATTTCCATGTTCATACAGATAGCGGTGTAGATATTTCCATGTTTATACAGATAGTGGTGTAGATATTACCATGTTTAAACAGATAGCGGTGTAGATATTTCCATGTTTATACAGATAGCGGTGTAGATATCTCCATCTTAATACAGATGGCGGAGTAGATATTTCCATGTTTATAGAGATAGCGGTGTAGTTATTTCCATGTGTAAAGAGATAGCTTTGTAGATATTTCCATGCATATGCAGATAGCTGTGTAGATATTTCCATTTTCATGCAGATAGCGGTGTAGATATTTCCATGTTCAAACAGATAGCGGTGTATATATTTCCATGTTCATACAGATAGCGGTGTCGATATTTCCATGTTTATACAGATAGCGGTGAAGATGTATGCATGTTTACACAGATAGCGGTGTAGATATTTCCATGTTCATACAGACAGCGTTGCTGATATTTCCATGTTTATACAGGTAGCGGTGTAGATATTTCCATGTTTATACAGATAGCGCTGTAGATATTTCCATGTTTATACAGATAGCGGTGTAGATATTTCCATGTTTATACAGATAGCCGTGTATATATCTCCATCTTAATACAGATGGTGGTGTACATATTTATATGTTCATACAGATGGCGGTGCAGATATTTCCATGTTCATACAGATGGCGGTGTAGATATTTCCATGTTTATAGAGATAGCGGTGTAGATATTTCCATGTGTAAAGAGATAGCTTTTTAGATATTTCCATGTATATGCAGATAGCTGTGTAGATATTTCCATTTTCATGCAGATAGCGGTGTAGATATTTCCATGTTCAAACAGATAGCGGTGTAGATATTTCCATGTTCATACAGATAGAGGTGTAGATATTTGAATGTTCATACAGATAGCGGTGCTGATATTTCCATGTTTATATAGGTAGCGGTGTAGATATTTCCATCTTTATACAGATAGCGGTGTAGATATTTCCGTGTTTATACAGATAGCGGTGTAGATATTTCCATGTTCATACAAATAGCGGTGTAGATATTTCCATGTTCATACAGATAGGGGTGTAGATATTTCCATGTTCATACAGATAGCGGTGTAGATATTTCCATGTTCATACAGATAGCGGTGCAGTTATTTCCTTGTGTAAAGAGATAGCTGTGTAGATATTTCTATGTATATTCAGATAGGTGTGTAGATATTTCCATTTTCATGCAGATAGCGGTGTGGATATTTCTAAGTTCAAAAAGATAGCGGTGTAGACATTTCCATGTTCATACAGATAGCGGTGTAGAAATTTCCATGTTTATACAGATAACGGTGAAGATGTATGCCTGTTTACACAGATAGCGGTGTAGATATTTCCATGTTCATACAGATAGCGGTGTAGGTATTTCCATGATCATCCAGATATCTTTGTAGATATATCCATGTTCATACAGATGGCGTTGAAGATATTTCCATGTTCATACAGATATCGGTGTAGATATTTCCATGTTCATACAGATAGCGCTTTAGATATTTCCGTGTTCATACAGATAGTGGTGAAGTTATTTCCATATTCATACAGATAGCCGTGTAGTTATTTCCATGTTCATCTATATGGCTGTGTAGATATATCCAAGTTCATACAGATGGCGGTGAAGATATTTCCATGTTCATACAGATAGCGGTGTAGATAGTTCCATGTTCATACAGATAGCCGTGTAGGTATTTCCATGTTCATACAGATAGCGGTGTAGATATTCCCATGTTCATACATATAGCGGTGTAGATATTTCCATTTTCATCCAGATGGCAGTGTAGATATATCCATGTTGGTACAGATGGCGGTGAAGATATTTCCATGTTCATACAGATGGCGGTGTAGATATTTCCGTGTTCATACAGATAGCGGTGCTGATATTTCCATGTTTATACAGGTAGTAGTGTAGATATTTCCATGTTTATACAGATAGCGGTGTAGATATTTCCATGTTTATACAGATAGCGGTGTAGATATTTCCATTTTCATGCAGATTGCGGTGTAGATATTTCCATGTTTATACAGATAGCGGTGTAGATATTTCCATGTTTATACAGATAGCGGTGTAGATATTTCCATTTTCATGCAGATAGCGGTGTAGATATTTCCATGTTCAAACAGATAGCGGTGAAGGTATTTCCACGTTCATACAGATAGCGGTGTAGATATTTCCATGATCATCCAGATGGCTGTGTAGATATATCCATGTTCATACAGATGGCGTTGAAGATATTTCCATGTTCATTCAGATATCGGTGTAGATATTTCCATGTTCATACAGATAGCGGTTTAGATATTTCCGTGTTCATACAGATAGCGGTGAAGATATTTCCATGTTCATACAGATAGCTTTGGAGTTATTTCCATGTTCATCCATATGGCTGTGTAGATATATCCATGTTCATAAAGATGGCGGTGAAGATATTTCCATGTTCATACAGATAGCGGTGTAGATATTTCCATGTTCATACAGATAGCCGTGTAGATATTTCCATGTTCATACAGATAGCGGTGTAGATATTTCCATGTTCAAACAGATAGCGGTGTAGATATTTCCATGTTCATACAGATAGCGGTGTAGATATTTCCATGTTTATACAGATAGCGGTGAAGATGTATGCATGTTTACACAGATAGCGGTGTAGATATTTCCATGTTCATTCAGATAGCGTTGCTGATATTTCCATGTTTATACAGGTAGCGGTGTAGATATTTCCATGTTTATACAGATAGCGGTGTAGATATTTCCATGTTTATACAGACAGCGGTGTAGATATTTCCATGTTTATACAGATAGCGGTGTAGATAACTCCATCTTAATACAGATGGCGGTGTAGATATTTATATGTTCATACAGATGGCGGTGCAGATATTTCCATGTTCATACAAGTGGCGGTGTAGATATTTCCATGTTTATAGAGATAGCGGTGAAGTTATTTACATGTGTAAAGAGATAGCTGTGTAGATATTTCCATGTATATGCAGATAGCTGTGTAGATATTTCCATTTTCATGCAGATAGCGGTGTAGATATTTCCATCTTCAAACAGATAGCGGTGTAGGTATTTCCATGTTCATACAGATGGCGGTGAAGATATTTCCATGTTCATACAGAGAGCGGTGTAGATATTTCCATGTTCATCCAGACGGCTGTGTAGATATATCCATGATCATACAGATTGCGGTGAAGATATTTCCATGTTTATACAGATAGCGGTGATGATGTATGCATGTTTACACAGATAGCGTTGTAGATATTTCAATGTTCATACACATATCAGTGTAGATATTTCCATGTTCATCAAGATGGCTGTGTAGATATATCCATGTTCATACAGATAGCGGTGTAGATATTTCCATGTTCATATAGATAGTGCTGTAGATATTTCCATGTTCAAACAGAAAGCGGTGTAGCTATTTCCATATTCATACAGATAGGGGTGTAGATATTTCCATGTTCGTACAGATTGCGGTGTAGATATTTCCATCTTAATACAGATAGCGGTGCTTATATTTCCATGTTTATACAGGTAGCGGTGTAGATATTTCCATGTTTATACAGATAGCGGTGTAGATATTTCCATGTTTATACAGATAGAGGTGTAGATATTTCCATTTTCATGCAGATAGCGGTGTAGATATTTCCATGTTCAAACATATAGCGGTGTAGTTATTTCCATGTTCATACAGATAGCGGTTTAGGTATTTCCGTGTTCATACAGATAGCGGTGAAGATATTTCCATGTTCATACAGATAGCGGTGTAGTTATTTCCATGTTCATCCATATGGCTGTGTAGATATATCCATGTTCATAAAGATGGCGGTGAAGATATTTCCATGTTCATACGGATAGCGGTGTAGATATTTCCATGTTCATACAGATAGCCGTGTAGATATTTCCATGTTCATACAGATAGCGGTGTAGATATTTCCATGTTTATACAGATAGTGGTGTAGATATTACCATGTTTAAACAGATAGCGGTGTAGATATTTCCATGTTTATACAGATAGCGGTGTAGATATCTCCATCTTAATACAGATGGCGGAGTAGATATTTCCATGTTTATAGAGATAGCGGTGTAGTTATTTCCATGTGTAAAGAGATAGCTTTGTAGATATTTCCATGCATATGCAGATAGCTGTGTAGATATTTCCATTTTCATGCAGATAGCGGTGTAGATATTTCCATGTTCAAACAGATAGCGGTGTATATATTTCCATGTTCATACAGATAGCGGTGTCGATATTTCCATGTTTATACAGATAGCGGTGAAGATGTATGCATGTTTACACAGATAGCGGTGTAGATATTTCCATGTTCATACAGACAGCGGTGCTGATATTTCCATGTTTATACAGGTAGCGGTGTAGATATTTCCATTTTTATACAGATAGCGCTGTAGATATTTCCATGTTTATACAGATAGCGGTGTAGATATTTCCATGTTTATACACATAGCCGTGTATATATCTCCATCTTAATACAGATGGTGGTGTACATATTTATATGTTCATACAGATGGCGGTGCAGATATTTCCATGTTCATACAGATGGCGGTGTAGATATTTCCATGTTTATAGAGATAGCGGTGTAGATATTTCCATGTGTAAAGAGATAGCTTTTTAGATATTTCCATGTATATGCAGATAGCTGTGTAGATATTTCCATTTTCATGCAGATAGCGGTGTAGATATTTCCATGTTCAAACAGATAGCGGTGTAGATATTTCCATGTTCATACAGATAGAGGTGTAGATATTTGAATGTTCATACAGATAGCGGTGCTGATATTTCCATGTTTATATAGGTAGCGGTGTAGATATTTCCATTTTTATACAGATAGCGGTGTAGATATTTCCGTGTTTATACAGATAGCGGTGTAGATATTTCCATGTTCATACAAATAGCGGTGTAGATATTTCCATGTTCATACAGATAGGGGTGTAGATATTTCCATGTTCATACAGATAGCGGTGTAGATATTTCCATGTTCATACAGATAGCGGTGTAGTTATTTCCTTGTGTAAAGAGATAGCTGTGTAGATATTTCTATGTATATTCAGATAGGTGTGTAGATATTTCCATTTTCATGCAGATAGCGGTGTGGATATTTCTAAGTTCAAAAAGATAGCGGTGTAGACATTTCCATGTTCATACAGATAGCGGTGTAGAAATTTCCATGTTTATACAGATAACGGTGAAGATGTATGCCTGTTTACACAGATAGCGGTGTAGATATTTCCATGTTCATACAGATAGCGGTGTAGGTATTTCCATGATCATCCAGATATCTTTGTAGATATATCCATGTTCATACAGATGGCGTTGAAGATATTTCCATGTTCATATAGATATCGGTGTAGATATTTCCATGTTCATACAGATAGCGCTTTAGATATTTCCGTGTTCATACAGATAGTGGTGAAGTTATTTCCATATTCATACAGATAGCCGTGTAGTTATTTCCATGTTCATCTATATGGCTGTGTAGATATATCCAAGTTCATACAGATGGCGGTGAAGATATTTCCATGTTCATACAGATAGCGGTGTAGATAGTTCCATGTTCATACAGATAGCCGTGTAGGTATTTCCATGTTCATACAGATAGCGGTGTAGATATTCCCATGTTCATACATATAGCGGTGTAGATATTTCCATTTTCATCCAGATGGCAGTGTAGATATATCCATGTTGGTACAGATGGCGGTGAAGATATTTCCATGTTCATACAGATGGCGGTGTAGATATTTCCGTGTTCATACAGATAGCGGTGCTGATATTTCCATGTTTATACAGGTAGTAGTGTAGATATTTCCATGTTTATACAGATAGCGGTGTAGATATTTCCATGTTTATACAGATAGCGGTGTAGATATTTCCATTTTCATGCAGATTGCGGTGTAGATATTTCCATGTTTATACAGATAGCGGTGTAGATATTTCCATGTTTATACAGATAGCGGTGTAGATATTTCCATTTTCATGCAGATAGCGGTGTAGATATTTCCATGTTCAAACAGATAGCGGTGTAGGTATTTCCACGTTCATACAGATAGCGGTGTAGATATTTCCATGATCATCCAGATGGCTGTGTAGATATATCCATGTTCATACAGATGGCGTTGAAGATATTTCCATGTTCATTCAGATATCGGTGTAGATATTTCCATGTTCATACAGATAGCGGTTTAGATATTTCCGTGTTCATACAGATAGCGGTGAAGATATTTCCATGTTCATACAGATAGCTTTGGAGTTATTTCCATGTTCATCCATATGGCTGTGTAGATATATCCATGTTCATAAAGATGGCGGTGAAGATATTTCCATGTTCATACAGATAGCGGTGTAGATATTTCCATGTTCATACAGATAGCCGTGTAGATATTTCCATGTTCATACAGATAGCGGTGTAGATATTTCCATGTTTATACAGATAGTGGTGTAGATATTACCATGTTTAAACAGATAGCGGTGTAGATATTTCCATGTTTATACAGATAGCGGTGTAGACATCTCCATCTTAATACAGATGGCGGTGTAGATATTTCCATGTTTATAGAGATACCGTTGTAGTTATTTCCATGTGTAAAGAGATAGCTTTGTAGATATTTCCATGTATATGCAGATAGCTGTGTAGATATTTCCATTTTCATGCAGATAGCGGTGTAGATATTTCCATGTTCAAACAGATAGCGGTGTATATATTTCCATGTTCATACAGATAGTGTTGTCGATATTTCCATGTTTATACAGATAGCGGTGAAGATGTATGCATGTTTACACAGATAGCGGTGTAGATATTTCCATGTTCATCCAGATGGCTGTGTAGATATATCCATGTTCATACAGATAGTGGTGTAGATATTTCCATGTTCATACAGATAGTGCTGTAGGTATTTCCATGTTCTAACAGATAGCGGTGTAGCTATTTCCATGTTCATACAGATAGCGGTGTAGATATTTCCATGTTCGTACAGATTGCGGTGTAGATATTTCCATCTTAATACAGATAGCGGTGCTTATATTTCCATGTTTATACAGGTAGCGGTGTAGAGAATTCTATGTTTATACAGGTAGCGGTGTAGATATTTCCATGTTTATACAGATAGCGGTGTAGATATTTGCAAGTTTATACAGATAGCGGTGTAGTTATCTCCATCTTAATACAGATGGTGGTGTAGATATTTATATGTTCATACAGATGGTGGTGCAGATATTTCCTTGTTCATACAGATAGCGGTGTAGCTATTTCCATGTTCATACAGATAGCGGTGTAGATATTTCCATGTTCATCCAGATGGTTGTGTAGATATATCCATGTTCATAGAGATGGCGGTGAAGATATTTCCATGTTCATACAGATAGCAGTGTAGATAATTCCATGTTCATCCAGACGGCTGTGTAGATATATCCACGTTCATACAGATGGCGGTGAAGGTATTTCCATGTTTATACAGATAGCGGTGAAGATGTATGCATGTTTACACAGATAGCGGTGTAGATATTTCCATGTTCATACAGATATTGGTGTAGATATTTCCATGTTCATCCAGATGGCAGTGTAGATATATCCATGTTCATACATATAGCGGTGTAGATATTTCCATTTTCATACAGATAGTGCTGTAGAGATTTCCATGTTCATACAGATAGCGGTGTAGCTATTTCCATGTTCATACAGATAGCGGTGTAGATATTTCCATGTTCGTACCGATAGCGGTGTAGATATTTCCATGTGCATACAGATAGCGGTGCTTATATTTCCATGTTTATACAGGTAGCGGTGTAGATATTTCCATGTTTATACAGATAGCGGTGTAGATATCTCCATCTTAATACAGATGGCGGTGAAGATATTTCCATGTTCATACAGATAGTGGTGTAGATATTTCCATGTTCATACAGATAGCGGTGTAGATATTTCCATTTTCATCCAGATGGCTGTGTAGATATATCCATGTTCGTACAGATGGCGGTGAAGAGATTTCCATGTTCATACAGATGGCGGTGTAGATATCTCCGTGTTCATACAGATAGCGGTGCTGATATTTCCATGTTTATACAGGTAGCGGTGTAGATATTTCCATGTTTATACAGATAGCGGTGTAGATATATCCAAGTTTATACAGATAGCGGAGTAGTTATCTCCATCTTAATACAGATGGCGGTGTAGATATTTATATGTTCATACAGATGGTGGTGCAGATATTTCCATGTTCATACAGATGGTGGTGTAGATATTTCCATGTTTATAGATATAGTGGTGTAGTTATTTCCATGTGTAAATAGATAGCTTTGTAGATAGTTCCATGTATATGCAGATAGCTGTGTAGATATTTCCATGTTTATACAGATAGCGGTGAAGATGTATGCATGTTTACACAGATAGCGGTGTAGATATTTCCATGTTCATCAAGATGGCTGTGTAGATATATCCATGTTCATACAGATAGCGGTGTAGATATTTCCAAGTTCATACAGATAGTGATGTAGATATTTCCATGTTCCTACAGATAGCGGTGTAGCTATTTCCATGTCCATGCAGATAGCGGTGTAGATATTTCCATATTCATACAGATAGCGGTGTAGATATTTCCATGTTCATACAGATAGTGATGTAGATAATTCCATGTTCATACAGATAGCGGTGTAGTTATTTCCATGTGTAAAGAGATAGCTGTGTAGATATTTCCATGTATATTCAGATAGGTGTGTAGATATTTCCATTTTCATGCAGATAGCGGTGTAGATATTTCTAAGTTCAAAAAGATAGCGGTGTAGACATTTCCATGTTCATACAGATAGCGTTGTAGAAATTTCCATGTTTATACAGATAGCGGTGAAGATGTAATCCTGTTTACACAGATAGCGGTGTAGATATTTCCATGTTCATACAGATAGCGGTGTAGATATTTCCATGATCATCCAGATGGCTGTGTAGATATATCCATGTTCATACAGATGGCGTTGAAGATATTTCCATGTTCATACAGATATCGGTGTAGATATTTCAATGTTCATACAGATAGCGGTTTAGATATTTCCATGTTCATACAGATAGCGGTGTAGATATTTCCATGTTCATACAGATAGCGGTGTAGTTATTTCCATGTTCATCCATATGGCTGTGTAGATATATCCATTTTCATACAGATGGCGGTGAAGATATTTCCATGTTCATACAGATAGCGGTGTAGATATTTCCATGTTCATACAGATAGCGGTGTAGATATTTCCATGTTCATACAGATAGCGGTGTAGATATTTCCATGTTTATACAGATAGTGGTGTAGATATCTCCATCTTAATACAGATGGCGGTGTACATATTTATACGTACATAAAGATGGCGGTGGAGATATTTCCCTGTTCATACAGATGGCGGTGTAGATATTTCCATGTTTATAGAGATAGCGGTGTAGTTATTTACATGTGTAAAGAGGTAGCTGTGTAGATATTTCCATGTATATGCAGATAGCTGTGTAGATATTTCCATTTTCAGGCAGATAGCGGTGTAGATATTTCCATGTTCAAACAGATAGCCGAGTAGATATATCCATGTTTATACAGATAGCGGTGAAGATGTATGCATGTTTACACAGATAGCGGTGTAGATATTTCCATGTTCATACAGATAGCGCTGTAGATGTTTCCATGTTCATCCAGATGGCTGTGTAGATATATCCATGTTCATACAGATAGCGGTGTAGGTATTTCCATGTTCATACAGATAGTGCTGTAGATATTTCCATGTTCAAACAGATAGCGGTTTAGCTATTTCCATGTTCATACAGATAGCGGTGTAGATATTTCCATGTTCGTACAGATAGCGGTGTAGATATTTCCATCTTAATACAGATAGCGGTGCTTATATTTCCATGTTTATAAAGGTAGCGGTGTAGATATTTCCATGTTTATACAGATAGCGGTGTAGATATTTCCATGTTTATACAGATAGCGGTGTAGATATTTCCAAGTTTATACAGATAGCGGTGTAGTTATCTCCATCTTAATACAGATGGCGGTGTAGATATTTCCTTGTTCATAGAGATAGCGGTGTAGATATATCCATGTTTATACAGATAGCGGTGAAGATGTATGCATGTTTACACAGATAGCGGTGTAGATATTTCCATGTTCATACAGATAGCGGTGTAGATATTTCGATGTTCATCCAGAAGGCTGTGTAGATATATCCATGTTCATACAGATAGCGGTGTAGATATTTCCATGTTCATACAGATAGTGCTGTAGATATTTCCATGTTCAAACAGATGACGGTGTAGCTATTTCCATGTTCATGCAGATAGCGGTGTAGATATTTCCATGTTAGTACAGATTGCGGTGAAGATATTTCCATGTTAATACAGATAGTGGTTCTTATATTTCCATGTTTATACAGGTAGCGGTGTAGATATTTCCATGATTATACAGATAGCGGTGTAGATATTTCCATGTTTATACAGATAGCGGTGAAGATATTTCCAAGTTTATACAGATAGCGGTGTAGATATCTCAATCTTAATACAGATGGCGGTGTAGATATTTATATGTCCATACAGATGGTGGTGCAGATATTTCCATGTTCATAGAGATGGCGGTGTAGATATTTCCATGTTTATAGATATAGTGGTGTAGTTATTTCCATGTGTAAAGAGATAGCTTTGTAGATATTTCCATGTATATGCAGATAGCTGTGTAGATATTTCCATTTTTATGCAGATAGCGATGTAGATGTTTCCATGTTCACACAGATAGCGGTGTAGATATTTCCATGTTCATTCAGATAGCGGTGTAGATATTTCCATGTTTATACAGATAGCGGTGTAGATATTTCCATGTTTATACAGATAGCGGTGTAGATATTTCCATGTTTATACACATAGCGGTGTAGATATTTCCGTGTTTATACAGATAGCGGTGTAGATATTTCCATGTTCAAACAGATAGCGGTGTAGATATTTCCATGTTCATACAGATAGCGGTGTAGATATTTCCATGTTTACAGATAGCGGTGTAGATAATTCCATGTTTATACAGATAGCGGTGTAGATATGTCCATCTTAATACAGATGGCGGTGTAGATATTTATATGTTCATACACATGGCGGTGCAGATATTTCCATGTTTATACAGATAGCGGAGAAGATGTATGAATGTTTACACAGATAGCGGTGAAGATATTTCCATGTTCATACAGATAGTGGTGTAGATATTTCCATGTTCATCCAGATGGCTGTGTAGTTATTTCCATGTTCACACAGATGGCGGTGAAGGTATTTACATGTTCATACATATAGCGGTGTAGATATTTCCATGTTCATACACATAGCGGTGTAGATATTTCTATGTTCATACAGATAGCGGTGCTGATATTTCCATGTTCATCCAGATGGCTGTGTAGATATATCCATGTTCATACAGATGGCGGTGAAGATATTTCCATGTTCATACAGATAGCGGTGTAGATATTTCCATGTTCATACAGATAGCGGTGTAGATATTTCCATGTTCATATAGATAGCGGTGCTGATATTTCCATGTTTACACAGCTAGCGGTGTAGATATTTCCTTGTTTATACAGATAGCGGTGTAGATATTTCCATGTTTATACAGATAGCGGTGTAGATATTTTCATGTTTACACAGATAGCGGTGTATGTATCTCCAACTTAATACAGATAGCGGTGTAGATATTTATATGTTCCTACAGATTTCGGTGCAGCTATTTCCATGTTCATACAGATGGCGGTGTAGATATTTCCATGTTTATAGAGATAGCGGTGTAGTTATTTCCATGTGTAAAGAGATAGCTTTGTAGATATTTCCATGTATATGCAGATAGCTGTGTAGATATTTCCATTTTCAAGCAGATAGCGGTGTAGATATTTCCATGTTCAAACAGATAGCGGTGTAGATATTTCCATGTTCATACAGATAGCTGTGCTGATATTTCCATGTTTATACAAGTTGCGGTGTAGGTATTTCCATGTTTATACAGATTGCGGTGTAGATATTTCCATGTTTATACAGATACCGGTGTAGATATTTCCATGTTTATACAGAAAGCGGTGTAGATATCTCCATCTTAATTCTGATGGGGGTGTAGATATTTATATGTTCATACAGATGGCGGTGCAGATATTTCCATGTTCATACAGATGGCGGTGTAGATATTTCCATGTTCATGCAGATAGCGGTGTAGTTATTTCCATGTGTAAAGAGATAACTGTGTAGGTATTTCCATGTATATGCAGATAGCTGTGTAGATATTTCCATTTTCATGCAGATAGCGGTGTAGATATTTCCATGTTCAAACAGATAGCGTTGTAGATATTTCCATGTTTATACAGATAGCGGTGTGGATATTTCCATGTTCATCCAGATGGCTGTGTAGATATATCCATGTTCATACAGATGGCGGTGAAGATATTTCCATGTTCATACAGATAGCGTTGTAGATATTTCCATGTTCATATAGATAGCGGTGCTTATATTTCCATGTTTATACAGATAGCGGTGTAGATATCTCCATCTTAATATAGATGGCGGTGAAGATATTTCCATGTTCATACAGATAGCGGTGTAGATATTTCCATTTTCATCCCGATGGCTGTGTAGATATATCCATGTTCGTACATATTGCGGTGAAGATTTTTCCATGTTCATACAGATGGCGGTGTAGATATTTCCGTGTTCATACAGATAGCGGTGCTGATATTTCCATGTTTATACAGGTAGTGGTGTAGTTATTTCCATGTTTATGCAGATAGCGGTGTAGATATTTCCATGTTTATACAGATAGTGGTGTAGATATTTCCATGTTTATACAGATAGAGGTGTAGATATCTCCATCTTAATACAGATGGCAGTGTAGGTATTTATATGTTCATACAGATGGCAGTGCAGATATTTCCATGTTCATACAGATAGCGGTGTAGATATTTACATGTTTATACAGATAGCGGTGAAGATGTATGCATGTTTTCACAGGCAGCGGTGTAGATATTTCCATGTTCATCCAGCTGGCTGTGTAGATATATCCATGTTCCTACAGATAGCGGTGTAGATAGTTCCAAGTTCATACAGATAACGGTGTAGATATTTCCATGTTCATACAGATAGCGGTGTAGATATTTCCATGTTCATACAGATAACGGTGTAGATATTTCCATGTTCATACAGATAGCGGTGTAGATATATCCATGTTCATTTAGATAGCGGTGTAGATATTTCCATGTTCATACAGATAGTGGTGTAGATAATTCCATGTTCATACAGATAGCGGTGTAGTTATTTCCATGGGTAAAGAGATAGCTGTGTAGATATTTCCATGTATATTCAGATAGGTGTGTAGATATTTCCATTTTCATGCAGATAGCGGTGTAGATATTTCTAAGTTCAAAAAGATAGCGGTGTAGACATTTCCATGTTCATACAGATAGCGGTGTAGAAATTTCCATGTTTATACAGATATCGGTGAAGATGTATGCCTGTTTACACAGACAGCGGTGTAGATATTTCCATGTTCATACAGATAGCGGTGTAGGTATTTCCATGATCATCCAGATGGCTGTGTAGATATATCCATGTTCATACAGATGGTGTTGAAGATAATTCCATGTTCATTCAGATATCGGTGTAGATATTTCCATGTTCATACAGATAGCGGTTTAGATATTTCCATGTTCATACAGATAGCGGTGTAGATGTTTCCATGTTCATACACATAGCGGTATAGTTATTTCCATGTTCATCCATATGGCTGTGTAGATATATCCAAGTTCATACAGATGGCGGTGAAGATATTTCCATGTTCATACAGATAGCGGTGTAGATATTTCCATGTTCATCCAGATGGCTGTGTAGATATATCCATGTTCATACATATAGCGGTGTAGATATTTCCATGTTCATACATATAGTGCTGTAGATATTTCCATGTTCATACAGATAGTGGTGTAGCTTTATCCATGTTCATGCAGATAGCGGTGCTGATATTTCCATGTTTATACAGGTAGCGGTGTAGATATTTCCATGTTTATACAGATAGCGGTGTAGATATTTCCATGTTCATACAGATAGCGGTGTAGATATTTCCATTTTCATGCAGATGGCGGTGTAGATATTTACATGTTTATACAGATAGCGGTGTAGATATTTCCATTTTTATACAGATGGCGGTGTAGATATTTCCATTTTCATGCAGATAGCGGTGTAGATATTTCCATGTTCAAACAGATAGCGGTGTAGGTATTTCCATGTTCATACAGATAGCGGTGTAGATATTTCCATGATCATCCAGATGGCTGTGTAGATATATCCATGTTCATACAGATGGCGTTGAAGATATTTCCATGTTCATACAGATATCGGTGTAGATATTTCCATGTTCATACAGATAGCGTTTTAGATATTTCCGTGTTCATACAGATAGTGGTGAAGATATTTCCATGTTCATACAGATAGCGGTGTAGTTATTTCCATGTTCATCTATATGGCTGTGTAGATATATCCATGTTCATAGAGATGGCGGTGAAGATATTTCCATGTTCATACAGATAGCGGTGTAGATAGTTCCATGTTCATACAGATAGCCGTGTAGATATTTCCATGTTCATACAGATAGCGGTGTAGATATTCCCATGTTCATACATATAGCGGTGTAGATATTTCCATTTTCATCCAGATGGCAGTGTAGATATATCCATGTTGGTACAGATGGCGGTGAAGATATTTCCATGTTCATACAGATGGTGGTGTAGATATTTCCGTGTTCATACAGATAGCGGTGCTGATATTTCCATGTTTATACAGGTAGTGGTGTAGATATTTCCATGTTTATACAGATAGCGGTGTAGATATTTCCATGTTTATACAGATAGCGGTGTAGATATTTCCATTTTCATGCAGATAGCGGTGTTGATATTTCCATGTTTATACAGATAGCGGTGTAGATATTTCCATGTTTATATAGATAGCGGTGTAGATATTTCCATGTTCATACAGATAGCGGTGTAGTTATTTCCATGTTCATCCATATGGCTGTGTAGATATATCCATGTTCATACAGATGGCGGTGAAGATATTTCCATGTTCATACAGATAGCGGTGTAGATATTTCCATGTTCATACAGATAGCGGTGTAGATATTTCCATGTTCATACAGATAGCGGTGTAAATATTTCCATGTTTATACAGATAG
Organism: Gorilla gorilla gorilla; assembly: GCF_029281585.2. Classification (NCBI taxonomy): domain Eukaryota; kingdom Metazoa; phylum Chordata; class Mammalia; order Primates; family Hominidae; genus Gorilla; species Gorilla gorilla. Next base: position 3,269,556 of record NC_073227.2, on the reverse strand, counting down.
TGGTGTAGATATCTCCATCTTAATACAGATGGCGGTGTACATATTTATATGTTCATAAAGATGGCGGTGGAGATATTTCCATGTTCATACAGATGGTGGTGTAGATATTTCCATGTTTATAGAGATAGCGGTGTAGTTATTTACATGTGTAAAGAGGTAGCTGTGTAGATATTTCCATGTATATGCAGATAGCTGTGTAGATATTTCCATTTTCAGGCAGATAGCGGTGTAGATATTTCCATGTTCAAACAGATAGCCGTGTAGATATATCCATGTTTATACAGATAGCGGTGAAGATGTATGCATGTTTACACAGATAGCGGTGTAGATATTTCCATGTTCATACAGATAGCGGTGTAGATATTTCCATGTTCATCCAGATGGCTGTGTAGATATATCCATGTTCATACAGATAGCGGTGTAGATATTTCCATGTTCATACAGATAGTGCTGTAGATATTTCCATGTTCAAACAGATAGCGGTGTAGCTATTTCCATGTTCGTACAGATTGCGGTGTAGATATTTCCATCTTAATACAGATAGCGGTGCTTATATTTCCATGTTTATACAGGTAGCGGTGTAGTTATTTCCATGTTTATACAGATAGCGGTGTAGATATTTCCATCTTTATACAGATAGCGGTGTAGATATTTCCAGGTTTATACAGATAGCGGTGTAGTTATCTCCATCTTAATACAGATGGCGGTGTAGATATTTAAATGTTCATACAGATGGTGGTGCAGATAATTCCATGTTCATACAGATGGCGGTGTAGATATTTCCATGTTTATAGATATAGTGGTGTAGTTATTTCCATGTGTAAAGAGATAGCTTTGTAGATAGTTCCATGTATATGCAGATAGCTGTGTAGATATTTCCATTTTCATGCAGATAGCGGTGTAGATATTTCCATGTTCAAACAGATAGCGGTGTAGATATTTCCATGTTCATACAGATAGCGGTGTAGATATTTCCATGTTTATACAGACAGCGTTGTAGATATCTCCATCTTAATACAGATGGTGTTGTAGATATTTATATGTTCATACATATGGCGGTGCAGATATTTCCATGTTCATACAGATGGCGGTGTAGATATTTCCATGTTCATAGAGATAGCGGTGTAGTTATTTCCATGTGTAAAGAGATAGCTGTATAGATATTTCCATGTACATGCTGATAGCTGTGTAGATATTTCCATTTTCATGCAGATAGCGGTGTAGATATTTCCATGTTCAAACAGATAGCGGTGCAGATATTTCCATGTTCATACAGATAGCGGTGTAGATATTTCCATGTTTATACAGATAGCGGAGAATATGTATGCATGTTTACACAGATAGCGGTGAAGATATTTCCATGTTCATACAGATAGCGGTGTAGATATTTCCATGTTCATCCAGATGGCTGTGTAGTTATTTCCATGTTCATAAAGATAGCGGTGTAGATATCTGCATCTTAATACAGATGACGGTGAAGATATTTCCATGTTCATAGAGATAGCGGTGTAGATATTTCCATCTTCATACAGATAGCGGTGTAGATATTCCCATGTTCATACATATAGCGGTGAAGATATTTCCATTTTCATCCAGATGGCAGTGTAGATATATCCAAGTTGGTACAGATGGCGGTGAAGATATTTCCATGTTCATACAGATGGCGGTGTAGATATTTCCGTGTTCATACAGATAGCGGTGCTGATATTTCCATGTTTATACAGGTAACGGTGTAGATATTTCCATGTTTACACAGATAGCGGTGTAGATATTTCCATGTTTATACAGATAGCGGTGTAGATATTTCCATTTTCATGCAGATAGCGGTGTAGATATTTCCATGTTCATACAGATAGCGGTGCAGATATTTCCATGTTTATACAGATAGCGGTGAGGACGTATGCATGTTTACACAGATAGCGGTGTAGATAATTCCATGTTCATCCAGATGGCTGTGTAGATATATCCATGTTCATACAGATAGCGGTGTAGATATTTCGAAGTTCATACAGATAGTGGTGTAGATATTTCCATGTTCCTACAGATAGCGGTGTAGCTATTTCCATGTCCATGCAGATAGCGGTGTAGATATTTCCATGTTCATCCAGATGGCTGTGTAGATATATCCATGTTCATACAGATTGCGGTGAAGATATTTCCATGTTCTTACAGATATCGGTGTAGATATTTCCATGTTCATACAGATAGTGGTGTAGATAATTCCATGTTCATAAAGATAGCGGTGTAGTTATTTCCATGTGTAAAGAGATAGCTGTGTAGATATTTCCATGTATATTCAGACAGGTGTGTAGATATTTCCATTTTCATGCAGATAGCTGTGTAGATATTTCTAAATTCAAAAAGATAGCGGTGTAGACATTTCCATGTTCATACCGATAGCGGTGTAGAAATTTCCATGTTTATATAGATAGCGGTGAAGATGTATTCCTGTTTACACAGATAGCGGTGTAGATATTTCCATGTTCATACAGATAGCGGTGTAGATATTTCCATGATCATCCAGATGGCTGTGTAGATATATCCATGTTCGTACAGATGGCGTTGAAGATATTTCCATGTTCATACAGATATCGGTGTAGATATTTCCATGTTCATACAGATAGCGGTTTAGATATTTCAATGTTCATACAGATATCGGTTTAGATATTTCCATGTTCATACAGATAGCTGTGTAGTTATTTCCATGTTCATCCATATGGCTGTGTAGATATATCCATGTTCATACAGATGGCGGTGAAGATATTTCCATGTTCATACAGATAGCGGTGTAGATATTTCCATGTTCATACAGATAGCGGTGTAGATATTTCCATGTTCATACATATAGCAGTGTAAATATTTCCATGTTTATACAGATAGTGGTGTAGATATCTCCATCTTAATACATATGGCGGTGTACATATTTATATGTTCATACTGATGGCAGTGGAGATATTTCCATGTTCATACAGATGGCGGTGTACATATTTCCATGTTTATAGAGATAGTGGTGTAGTTATTTACATGTGTAAAGAGATAGCTGTGTAGATATTTCCATCTATATGCAGATAGCTGTGTAGATATTTCCATTTTCATGCAGATAGCGGTGTAGATATTTCTATGTTCAAACAGATAGCGGTGTAGATATATCCATGTTTATACAGATAGCGGTGAAGATGTATGCATGTTTACACAGATAGCGGTGTAGATATTTCCATGTTCATGCAGATGGCTGTGTAGATATATCCATGTTCATACAGATAGCGGTGTAGATATTTCCATGTTCATACAGACAGTGCTGTAGATATTTCCATGTTCAAACAGATAGCTGTGTAGCTATTTCCATGTTCATACAGATAGCGGTGTAGATATTTCCATGTTCGTACAGATTGCGGTGTAAATATTTCAATCTTAATACAGATAGCGGTGCTTATGTTTCCATGTTTATACTGGCAGCGGTGTAGATATTTCCATGTTTATACAGATAGCGGTGTAGATATTTCCATGTTTAAACAGATAGCGGTGTAGATATTTCCAAGTTTATACAGATAGCGGTGTAGTTATCTCCATCTTAATACAGATGGCGGTGTAGATATTTATATGTTCATACAGATGGTGGTGCAGATATTTCCATGTTCATACAGATGGCGGTGTAGATATTTCCATGTTTATAGATATAGTGGTGTAGTTATTTCCATGTGTAAAGAGATAGATTTGTAGATAGTTCCATGTATATGCAGATAGCTGTGTAGGTATTTCCATTTTCATGCAGATAGCGGTGTAGATATTTCCATGTTCAAACAGATAGCCGTGTAGATATTTCCATGATCATACAGATAGCGGTGTAGATATTTCCATGTTCATCCAGATGGCTGTGTAGATATATCCATGTTCATACAGATAGCGGTGTAGATATTTCCAAGTTCATACAGATAGTGGTGTAGATATTTCCATGTTCCTACAGATAGCGGTGTAGCTATTTCCATGTCCATGCAGATAGCGGTGTAGATATTTCCATGTTCATCCAGATGGCTGTGTAGATATATCCATGTTCATACAGATGGCGGTGAAGATATTTCCATGTTCTTACAGATAGCGGTGTAGATATTTCCATGTTCATACAGATAGTGGTGTAGATAATTCCATGTTCATAAAGATAGCGGTGTAGTTATTTCCATGTTCATACAGATAGCGGTGTAGATATTTCCATGTTCATACATATAGCAGTGTAAATATTTCCATGTTTATACAGATAGTGGTGTAGATATCTCCATCTTAATACATATGGCGGTGTACATATTTATATGTTCATACTGATGGCAGTGGAGATATTTCCATGTTCATACAGATGGCGGTGTAGATATTTCCATGTTTATAGAGATAGTGGTGTAGTTATTTACATGTGTAAAGAGATAGCTGTGTAGATATTTCCATCTATATGCAGATAGCTGTGTAGATATTTCCATTTTCATGCAGATAGCGGTGTACATATTTCTATGTTCAAACAGATAGCGGTGTAGATATATCCATGTTTATACAGATAGCGGTGAAGATGTATGCATGTTTACACAGATAGCGGTGTAGATATTTCCATGTTCATAGAGATGGCTGTGTAGATATATCCATGTTCATACAGATAGCGGTGTAGATATTTCCATGTTCATACAGACAGTGCTGTAGATATTTCCATGTTCAAACAGATATCTGTGTAGCTATTTCCATGTTCATACAGATAGCGGTGTAGATATTTCCATGTTCGTACAGATTGCGGTGTAAATAATTCAATCTTAATACAGATAGCGGTGCTTATGTTTCCATGTTTATACTGGCAGCGGTGTAGATATTTCCATGTTTATACAGATAGCGGTGTAGATATTTCCATGTTTAAACAGATAGCGGTGTAGATAATTCCAAGTTTATACAGATAGCGGTGTAGTTATCTCCATCTTAATACAGATGGCGTTGTAGATATTTATATGTTCATACAGATGGTGGTGCAGATATTTCCATGTTAATACAGATGGCGGTGTAGATATTTCCATGTTTATAGATATAGTGGTGTAGTTATTTCCATGTGTAAAGAGATAGATTTGTAGATAGTTCCATGTATATGCAGATAGCTGTGTAGGTATTTCCATTTTCATGCAGATAGCGGTGTAGATATTTCCATGTTCAAACAGATAGTGGTGTAGATATTTCCATGTCCATACAGATAGCAGTGTAGATATCTCCATCTTAATACAGATGGCGGTGAAGATATTTCCATGTTCATACAGATAGCGGTGTAGATATTTCCATGTTCATCGTGATGGCTGTGTAGATATATCCTTGTTCATACAGATAGCGGTGTAGATATTTCCATGTTCATACAGATAGTGCTGTAGATATTTCCATGTTCAAACAGATAGCGGTGTAGCTATTTCCATGTTCATACAGATAGCGGTGTAGATATTTCCATGTTCGTACAGATTGCGGTGTAGATATTTCCATCTTAATACAGATAGCGGTGCTTATATTTCCATGTTTATACAGGTAGCGGTGTAGATATTTCCATGTTTATACAGATAGCGTTGTAGTTATCTCCATCTTAATACAGATGGCGGTGTAGATATTTCCATGTTCATACAGATGGTGGTGCAGATATTTCCATGTTCATACAGATGGCGGTGTAGATATTTCCATGTTTATAGATATAGTGGTGTAGTTATTTCCATGTGTAAACAGATAGATTTGTAGATAGTTCCATGTATATACAGATAGCTGTGTAGGTATTTCCATTTTCATGCAGATAGCGGTGTAGATATTTCCATGTTCAAACAGATAGTGGTGTAGATATTTCCATGTCCATACAGATAGCAGTGTAGATATTACCATGTTTATACAGATAGCGGTGTAGATATTTCCATGTTTATGCAGACAGCGGTGTAGATATCTCCATCTTAATACAGATGGTGGTGTAGATATTTATATGTTCATACCCATGGCGGTGCAGATATTTCCATGTTCATACAGATGGCGGTGTAGATATTTCCATGTTTATAGAGATAGCGGTGTAGTTATTTCCATGTGTAAAGAGATGGCTGTATAGATATTTCCATGTACATGCAGATAGCTGTGTAGATATTTCCATTTTCATGCAGATAGCGGTGTTGATATTTCCATGTTCAAACAGATAGCGGTGCAGGTATTTCCATGTTCATACAGATAGCGGTGTAGATATTTCCATGTTTATACAGATAGCGGAGAAGATGTATGCATGTTTACACAGATAGCGGTGAAGATATTTCCATGTTCATACAGATAGCGGTGTAGATATTTCCATGTTCATACAGATAGCGGTGTAGTTATTTCCATGTTCATCCATAAGGCTGTGTAGATATATCCATGTTCATACAGATGGCGGTGAAGATATTTCCATGTTCATACAGATAGCGGTGTAGATATTTCCATGTTCATTCAGATAGCGGTGTAGATATTTCCATGTTCATAGAGATAGCGGTGTAGATATTTCCATGTTTATACAGATAGCGGTGTAGATATCTCCATCTTAATACAGATGGCAGTGTAGATATTTATATGTTCATACAGATGGCGGTGGAGATATTTCCATGTTCATACAGATAGCGGTGTAGATATTTCCATGTTCGTACAGAATGCGGTGTAGATATATCCATGTTTATACAGATAGCGGTGAAGATGTATGCATGTTTACACACATAGCGGTGTAGATATTTCCATGTTCATACAGATAGCGGTGTAGATATTTCGATGTTCATCCAGAAGGCTGTGTAGATATATCCATGTTCATACAGATAGCGGTGTAGTTATTTCCATGTTCTTACAGATAGTGCTCTAGATATTTCCATGTTCAAACAGATGGCGGTGTAGGTATTTCCATGTTCATACAGATAGCGGTGTAGATATTTCCATGTTCATACAGATTGCGGTGTAGATATTTCCATGTTAATACAGATAGCGGTGCTTATATTTCCATGTTTATACAGGTAGCGGTGTAGATATTTCCATGTTTATACAGATAGCGGTGAAGATATTTCCAAGTTTATACAGATAGCGATGTAGATATCTCCATCTTAATACAGATGGCTGTGTAGATATTTATATGTTCATACAGATGGTGGTGCAGATATTTCCATGTTCATACAGATGGCGGTGTAGATATTTCCATGTTTATAGAGATAGCGGTGTAGTTATTTCCATGTGTAAAGAGATAGCTGTGTACATATTTCCATGTATATGCAGATAGCTGTGTAGATATTTCCATTTTCATGCAGATAGCGTTGTAGATATTTCCATGTTCAAACAGATAGCGGTGCAGATATTTCCATGTTCATACAGATAGCGGTGTAGATATTTCCATGTTTATACAGATAGTGGTGAAGGTATTTCCAAGTTTATACAGATAGCGGAGTAGATATCTCCATCTTAATACAGATGGCGGTGTAGATATTTATATGTTCATACAATGGTGGTGTAGATATTTCCATGTTTATAGATATAGTGGTGTAGTTATTTCCATGTGTAAAGAGATAGCTTTGTAGATATTTCCATGTATATGCAGATAGCTGTGTAGATATTTCCATTTTCATGCAGATAGCGGTGTAGATATTTCCATGTTCAAACAGATAGCGGTGTAGATATTTCCATGTTCATACAGATTGCGGTGTAGATATTTCCATGATCATCCAGATGGCTGTGTAGATATATCCATGTTCATACAGATGGCGTTGAAGGTATTTCCATGTTCATACAGATATCGGTGTAGATATTTCCATGTTCATACAGATAGCGGTTTAGATATTTCCGTATTCATACAGATAGCGGTGTAGATATTTCCATGTTCATACAGATAGCGGTGTAGTTATTTCCATGTTCATCCATATGGCTGTGTATATATATCCATGTTCATACAGATGGCGTTGAAGATATTTCCATGTTCATACAGATAGCGGTGTAGATATTTCCATGTTCATACAGATAGCGGTGTAGATATTTCCATGTTCATACAGATAGCTGTGTAGATATTTCCATGTTTATACAGATAGCGGTGTAGATATCTCCATCTTAATACAGATGGCGGTGTAGATATTTATATGTTCATACAGATGGCGGTGGAGATATTTCCATGTTCATACAGATGGCGGTGTAGATATTTCCATGTTTATAGAGATAGCGGTGTAGTTATTTACATGTGTAAAGAGATAGCTGTGTAGATATTTCCATGTATATGCAGATAGCTGTGTAGATATTTCCATTTTCATGCAGATAGCGGTGTAGATATTTCCATGTTCAAACAGATAGTGGTGTAGATATTTCCATGTTCATACAGATAGCGGTGTAGATATATCCATGTTTATACAGAGAGCGGTGAAGATGTATGCATGTTTACACAGATAGCGGTGTAGATATTTCCATGTTCTTACAGATAGCGGTGTAGATATTTCGATGTTCATCCAGAAGGCTGTGTAGATATATCCATGTTCATACAGATAGCGGTGTAGATATTTCCATGTTCTTACAGATAGTGCTGTAGATATTTCCATGTTCAAACAGATGGCGGTGTAGCTATTTCCATGTTCATACAGATAGCGGTGTAGATATTTCCATGTTCGTACAGAATGCGGTGTATATATTTCCATGTTAAGACAGATAGCGGTGCTTATATTTCCATGTTTATACAGGTAGCGGTGTAGATATTTCCATGTTTATACAGATAGCGGTGTAGATATTTCCATGTTTATACAGATAGCGGTGTAGATATGTCCATCTTAATACAGATGGCGGTGTAGATATTTATATGTTCATACACATGGCGGTGCAGGTATTTCCATGTTCATACAGATGGCGGTGTAGATATTTCCGTGTTTATAGAGATAGCGGTGTAGTTATTTCCATGTGTAAAGAGATAGCTGTGTAGATATTTCCATGTATTTACAGATAGCTGTGTAGATATTTCCATTTTCATGCAGATAGCGGTGTAGATATTTCCATGTTCAATCAGATAGCGGTGCAGATATTTCCATGTTCATACAGATAACGGTGTAGATATTTCCAATATTAAACTGATAGCGGAGAAGTTGTATGCATGTTTACACAGATAGCGGTGAAGATATTTCCATGTTCATACAGATAGTGGTGTAGATATTTCCATGTTCATCCAGATGGCTGTGTAGATATATCCATGTTCATACAGATAGCGGTGTAGATATTTCCATGTTCATACAGATAGCGGTGTAGATATTTCCATGTTCATACAGATAGCGGTGCTGATATTTCCATGTTTATACAGCTAGCGGTGTAGATATTTCCATGTTTATACAGATAGCGGTGTAGATATTTCCATGTTTATACAGAGAGCGGTGTAGATATTTCCATGTTTATACAGATAGCGGTGAAGGTATCTCCATCTTAATACAGATAGCGTTGTAGATGTTTATATGTTCCTACAGATGGCGGTGCAGCTATTTCCATGTTCATACAGATGGCGGTGTATATATTTCCATGTTTATAGAGATAGCGGTGTAGTTATTTCCATGTGTAAAGAGATAGCTTTGTAGATATTTCCATGTATATGCAGATAGCTGTGTAGATATTTCCATTTTCATGCAGATAGCGGTGTAGATATTTCCATGTTCAAACAGATAGCGGTGTTGATATTTCCATGTTCATTCAGATAGCGGTGCTGATATTTCCATGTTTATACAGGTTGCGGTGTAGGTATTTCCATGTTCATACAGATTGCGGTGTAGATATTTCCATGTTTATACAGATGGCGGTGTAGATATTTCCATGTTTATACAGAAAGTGGTGTAGATATCTCCATCTTAATACAGATGGCGGTGTAGATATTTATATGTTCATACAGATGGCGGTGCAGATATTTCCATGTTCATACAGATGGCGGTGTAGATATTTCCATGTTCATACAGATAGCGGTGTAGTTATTTCCATGTGTAAAGAGATAGCTGTGTAGATATTTCCATGTATATGCAGATAGTTGTGTAGACATTTCCATTTTCATGCAGATAGTGGTGTAGATATTTCCATGTTCAAACAGATAGCGTTGTAGATATTTCCATGTTCATCCAGATAGCGGTGTAGATATTTCCATGTTTATACAGATAGCGGTTAATATATATGCATGTTTACACAGATAGCGGTGTAGATAGTTCCAAGTTCATCCAGATGGCTGTGTTGATATATCCATGTTCATACAGATAGCGGTGTAGATATTTCCATGTTCATGCAGATAGCGGTGTAGATATTTCCATGTTCATACAGAAAGCATTGTAGCTATTTCCATGTTCATGCAGATAGCGGTGTAGATATTTCCGTGTTCAACCAGATGGCTGTGTAGATATATGCATGTTCTAACAGATGGCGGTGAAGATATTTCCATGATCAGATAGCGGTGTAGATATTTCCATGTTCATACAGATAGTGGTGTAGATATTTCCATGTTCATACAGATATCGGTGTAAATATTTCCTTGTTCATACAGATAGCGGTGCTGATATTTCCATGTTTATACAGGTAGCGGTGTAGATATTTCCATGTTTAAACAGATAGCGGTGTAGATATTTCCATGTTTATACACATAGCGGTGTAGATATTTCCGTGTTTATACGGATAGCGGTGTAGATATTTCCATGTTCATACAGATAGCGGTGTAGATATTTCCATGTTCATACAGATAGCGGTGTAGATATTTCCATGTTCATACAGATAGCGGTGTAGCTATTTCCATGTTCATACAGATAGCGGTGTAGATATTTCCATGTTCATACAGATAGTGGTGTAGATATTTCCATGTTCATACAGATAGCGGTGTTGATATTTCCATGTCCATACAGATAGCGGTGTACATATTTCCATGTTCATCCAGATGGCTGTGTAGACATATCCATGTTCATACAGATGGCGGTGAAGGTAATTCCTTGTTCATACAGATAGCGGTGTAGATATTTCCATGTTTATACAGATAGCGGTGAATATATTTCCATGTTTATACAGATAGCGGTGTAGATATGTCCATCTTAATACAGATGGCGGTGTAGATATTTATATGTTCATCCACATGGCGGTGCAGGTATTTCCATGTTCATACAGATGGCGGTGTAGATATTTCCGTGTTTATAGAGATAGCGGTGTAGTTATTTCCATGTGTAAAGAGATAGCTGTGTAGATATTTCCATGTATTTACAGATAGCTGTGTAGACATTTCCATTTTCATGCAGATAGTGGTGTAGATATTTCAATGTTCATCCAGATAGCGGTGTAGATATTTCCATGTTTATACATATAGCGGTTAATATATATGCATGTTTACACAGATAGCGGTGAAGATAGTTCCAAGTTCATCCAGATGGCTGTGTTGATATATCCATGTTAATACAGATAGCGGTGTAGATATTTCCATGTTCATGCAGATAGCGGTGTAGATATTTCCATGTTCATACAGAAAGCAGTGTAGCTATTTCCATGTTCATGCAGATAGCGGTGTAGATATTTCCGTGTTCAACCAGATGGCTGTGTAGATATATGCATGTTCTAACAGATGGCGGTGAAGATATTTCCATGATCAGATAGCAGTGTAGATATTTCCATGTTCATACAGATAGTGGTGAAGAAATTTCCATGTTCATACAGATATCGCTGTAAATATTTCCATGTTCATACAGATAGCGGTGCTGATATTTCCATGTTTATACAGGTAGCGGTGTAGATATTTCCATGTTTAAACAGATAGCGGTGTAGATATTTCCATGTTTATACACATAGCGGTGTAGATATTTCCGTGTTTATACGGATAGCGGTGTAGATATTTCCATGTTCATACAGATAGCGGTGTAGATATTTCCATGTTCATACAGATAGTGGTGTAGATATTTCCATGTTCATACAGATAGCGGTGTAGCTATTTCCATGTTCATACAGATAGCGGTGTAGATATTTCCATGTTCATACAGATAGTGGTGTAGATATTTCCATGTTCATACAGATAGCGGTGTTGCTATTTCCATGTTCATACTGATAGCGGTGTACATATTTCCATGTTCATCCAGATGGCTGTGTAGACATATCCATGTTCATACAGATGGCGGTGAAGGTAATTCCTTGTTCATACAGATAGCGGTGTAGTTATTCCCATGTTTATACAGATAGCGGAGAAGATGTATGCATGTTTACACAGATAGCGGTGAAGATATTTCCATGTTCATACAGATAGCGGTGTAGATATTTCCATGTTCATCCAGATGGCTGTGTAGTTATTTCCATGTTCATACAGATAGCGGTGTAGATATCTCCATCTTAATACAGATGGCGGTGAAGATATTTCCATGTTCATACAGATAGCGGTGTAGATATTTCCATGTTCATCATGATGGCTGTGTAGATATTTCCATGTTCATACAGATAGCGGTGTAGATATTCCCATGTTCATACAGATAGTGCTGTAGATATTTCCATGTTCAAACAGATAGCGGTGTAGCTATTTCCATGTTCATACAGATTGCGGTGTAGATATTTCCATCTTAATACAAATAGCGGTGCTTATATTTCCATGTTTATACAGGTAGCGGTGTAGATATTTCCATGTTTATACAGATAGCGGTGTAGATATTTCCATGTTTATACAGATAGCGGTGTAGATATTTCCAAGTTTATACAGATAGCGGTGTAGTTATCTCCATCTTAATACAGATGGCGGTGTAGATATTTATATGTTCATACAGATGGTGGTGCAGATATTTCCATGTTCATACAGATGTCGTTGTAGATATTTCCATGTTTATAGATATAGTGGTGTAGTTATTTCCATGTGTAAACAGATAGATTTGTAGACAGTTCCATGTATATGCAGATAGCTGTGTAGGTATTTCCATTTTCATGCAGATAGCGGTGTAGATATTTCCATGTTCAAACAGATAGTGGTGTAGATATTTCCATGTTCATACAGATAGCAGTGTAGATATTACCATGTTTATACAGATAGCGGTGTAGATATTTCCATGTTCGTACAGAATGCGGTGTAGATATATCCATGTTTATACAGATAGCGGTGAAGATGTATGCATGTTTACACAGATAGCGGTGTAGATATTTCCATGTTCATACAGATAGCGGTGTAGATATTTCGATGTTCATCCAGAAGCCTGTGTAGATATATCCATGTTCATAAAGATAGCAGTGTAGTTATTTCCATGTTCTTACAGATAGTGTTCTAGATATTTCCATGTTCAAACAGATGGTGGTGTAGCTATTTCCATGTTCATACAGATAGCGGTGTAGATATTTCCATGTTCATACAGATTGCGGTGTAGATATTTCCATGTTAATACAGATAGCGGTGCTTATATTTCCATGTTTATACAGGTAGCGGTGTAGATATTTCCATGTTTATACAGATAGCGGTGAAGATATTTCCAAGTTTATACAGATAGCTATGTAGATATCTCCATCTTAATACAGATGGCTGTGTAGATATTTATATGTTCATACAGATGGTGTTGCAGATATTTCCATGTTCATACAGATGGCGGTGTAGATATTTCCATGTTTATAGAGATAGCGGTGTAGTTATTTCCATGTGTAAAGAGATAGCTGTGTACATATTTCCATGTATATGCAGATAGCTGTGTAGATATTTCCATTTTCATGCAGATAGCGTTGTAGATATTTCCATGTTCAAACAGATAGCGGTGCAGATATTTCCATGTTCATACAGATAGCGGTGTAGATATTTCCATGTTCATACAGATAGCGGTGAAGATATTTCCAAGTTTATACAGATAGCGGAGTAGATATCTCCATCTTAATACAGATGGCGGTGTAGATATTTATATGTTCATACAATGGTGGTGTAGATATTTCCATGTTTATAGATATAGTGGTGTAGTTATTTCCAAGTGTAAAGAGATAGCTTTGTAGATATTTCCATGTATATGCAGATAGCTGTGTAGATATTTCCATTTTCATGCAGATAGCGGTGTAGATATTTCCATGTTCATACAGATAGCGGTGTAGATATTTCCATGTTCATACAGATTGCGGTGTAGATATTTCCATGATGATCCAGATGGCTGTGTAGATATATCCATGTTCATACAGATGGCGTTGAAGGTATTTCCATGTTCATACAGATATCGGTGTAGATATTTCCATGTTCATACAGATAGCGGTTTAGATATTTCCGTATTCATACAGATAGCGGTGTAGATATTTCCATGTTCATACAAATAGCGGTGTAGTTATTTCCATGTTCATCCATATGGCTGTGTATATATATCCATGTTCATAGAGATGGCGGTGAAGATATTTCCATGTTCATACAGATAGCGGTGTAGATATTTCCATGTTCATACAGATAGCGGTGTAGATATTTCCATGTTCATACAGATAGCTGTGTAGATATTTCCATGTTTATACAGATAGCGGTGTAGATATCTCCATCTTAATACAGATGGCGGTGTAGATATTTATATGTTCATTCAGATGGCGGTGGAGATATTTCCATGTTCATACAGATGGCGGTGTAGATATTTCCATGTTTATAGAGATAGCGGTGTAGTTATTTACATGTGTAAAGAGATAGCTGTGTAGATATTTCCATGTATATGCAGATAGCTGTGTACATATTTCCATTTTCATGCAGATAGCGGTGTAGTTATTTCCATGTTCAAACAGATAGTGGTGTAGATATTTCCATGTTCATACAGATAGCGGTGTAGATATATCCATGTTTATACAGATAGCGGTGAAGATGTATGCATGTTTACACAGATAGCGGTGTAGATATTTCCATGTTCATACAGATAGCGGTGTAGATATTTCGATGTTCATCCAGAAGGCTGTGTAGATATATCCATGTTCATACAGATAGCGGTGTGGATATTTCCATGTTCTTACAGATAGTGCTGTAAATATTTCCATGTTCAAACAGATGGGGGTGTAGCTATTTCCATGTTCATACAGATAGCGGTGTAGATATTTCCATGTTCGTACAGAATGCGGTGTAGATATTTCCATGTTAAGACAGATAGCGGTGCTTATATTTCCATGTTTATACAGGTAGCGGTGTAGATATTTCCATGTTTATACAGATAGCGGTGAAGATATTTCCATGTCTATACAGATAGCGGTGTAGATATGTCCATCTTAATACAGATGGCGGTGTAGATATTTATATGTTCATACACATGGCGGTGCAGGTATTTCCATGTTCATACAGATGGCGGTGTAGATATTTCCGTGTTTATAGAGATAGCGGTGTAGTTATTTCCATGTGTAAAGAGATAGCTGTTTAGATATTTCCATGTATTTACAGATAGCTGTGTAGATATTTCCATTTTCATGCAGATAGCGGTGTAGATATTTCCATGTTCAATCAGATAGCGGTGCAGATATTTCCATGTTCATACAGATAACGGTGTAGATATTTCCATGTTTATACAGATAGCGGAGAAGTTGTATGCATGTTTACACAGATAGCGGTGAAGATATTTCCATGTTCATACAGATAGTGGTGTAGATATTTCCATGTTCATCCAGATGGCTGTGTAGATATATCCATGTTCATACAGATGGCGGTGAAGATATTTCCACGTTCATACAGATATTGGTGTAGATATTTCCATGTTCATACAGATAGCGGTGTAGATATTTCCATGTTCATACAGATAGCGGTGCTGATATTTCCATGTTTATACAGCTAGCGGTGTAGATATTTCCATGTTTATACAGATAGCGGTGTAGATATTTCCATGTTTATACAGAGAGCGGTGTAGATATTTCCATGTTTATACAGATAGCGGTGTAGGTATCTCCATCTTAATACAGAGAGCGGTGTAGATGTTTATATGTTCCTATAGATGGCGGTGCAGCTATTTCCATGTTCATACAGATGGCGGTGTATATATTTCCATGTTTATAGAGATAGCGGTGTAGTTATTTCCATGTGTAAAGAGATAGCTTTGTAGATATTTCCAAGTATATGCAGATAACTGTGTAGATATTTCCATTTTCATGCAGATAGCGGTGTAGATACTTCCATGTTCAAACAGATAGCGGTGTTGATATTTCCATGTTCATTCAGATAGCGGTGCTGATATTTCCATGTTTATACACGTTGCGGTGTAGGTATTTCCATGTTTATACAGATTGCGGTGTAGATATTTCCATGTTTATACAGATAGCGGTGTAGATATTTCCATGTTCATACAGATAGCGGTGTAGTTTTTTCCATGTGTAAAGAGATAGCTGTGTAGATATTTCCATGTATATGCAGATAGCTGTGTAGATATTTCCATTTTCTTGCAGATAGTGGTGTAGATATTTCCATGTTCAAACAGATAGCGTTGTAGATATTTCCATGTTCATCCAGATAGCGGTGTAGATATTTCCATGTTTATACAGATAGCGGTTAATATGTATGCATGTTTACACAGATAGCGGTGTAGATAGTTCCATGTTCATCCAGATGGCTGTGTTGATATATCCATGTTCATACAGATAGCGGTGTAGATATTTCCATGTTCATACAGATAGCGGTGTAGATATTTCCATGTTCATACAGATAGCAGTGTAGCTATTTCCATGTTCATGCAGATAGCGGTGTAGATATTTCCGTGTTCAACCAGATGGCTGTGTAGATATATGCATGTTCTAACAGATGGCGGTGAAGATATTTCCATGTTCAGATAGCGGTGTAGATATTTCCATGTTCATACAGATAGTGGTGTAGATATTTCCATGTTCATACAGATATCGGTGTAGATATTTCCATGTTCATACAGATAGCGGTGCTGATATTTCCATGTTTATACAGGTAGCGGTGTAGTTATTTCCATGTTTAAACAGATAGCGATGTAGATATTTCCATGTTTATACTCATAGCGGTGTAGATATTTCCGTGTTTATACGGATAGCGGTGTTGATATTTCCATGTTCATACAGATAGCGGTGTAGATATTTCCATGTTCATACAGATAGTGGTGTAGATATTTCCATGTTCATACAGATAGCGGTGTTGCTATTTCCATGTTCATACAGATAGCGGTGTAGATATTTCCATGTTCATACAGATAGTGGTGTAGATATTTCCATGTTGATACAGATAGCGGTGTTGCTATTTCCATGTTCATACAGATAGCGGTGTAGATATTTCCATGTTCATCCAGATGGCTGTGTAGACATATCCATGTTCATACAGATGGCGGTGAAGGTAATTCCTTGTTCATACAAATAGCGGTGTAGATATTTCCATGTTCATACAGATAGTGGTGTAGATATTTCCATGTTCATACAGATAGTGGGGCTGATATTTCCATGTTCATGCAGATAGCGGTGCTGATATTTCCATGTTTATGCAGATAGCGGTGTAAATATTTCCATGTTTATATAGATAGCGGTGTAGATATTTCCATGTTTATACAGATAACGGTGTAGATATCTCCATCTTAATACAGATGGTGGTGTAGAAATTTATATGTTCATACAGATGGCGGTGCAGATATTTCCATGTTCATACAGATGGCGGTGTAGATATTTCCATGTTTATAGAGATAGCGGTGTAGTTATTTCCATGGGTAAAGAGATAGCTTTGTAGATATTTCCATGTATATGCAGATAGCTGTGTAGATATTTCCATTTTCATGCAGATACCGGTGTAGATATTTCCATGTTCAAACAGAAAGCGGTGTAGATATTTCCATGTTCAAACAGATAGCAGTGTAAATATTTCCATGTTTATACAGATATCGGTGCTGATATTTCCATGTTTATACAGGTAGCGGTGTAGATATTTCCATGTTTATACAGATAGCGGTGTAGATATTTCCATGTTTATACAGATAGCAGTGTAGATATTTCCATGTTTATACAGATAGCGGTGTAGATATCTCCATCTTAATACAGATGGCGGTGTAGATATTTCTACGTTCATACAGATGGCGGTGCAGATATTTCCATGTCAGTACAGATGGCGGTGTAGATATTTCCATGTTTATAGAGATAGCGGTGTAGTTATTTCCATGTGTAAAGAGATAGCTTTGTAGATATTTCCATGTATATGCAGATAGCTGTGTAGATATTTCCATTTTCATGCAGATAGCGGAGTAGATATTTCCATCTTCAAACCGATAGCGGTGTAGATATTTCCATGTTCATACAGATAGCGGTGTAGATATTTCCATGTTCCTACAGATAGCGGTTCTGATATTTCCATGTTTATACAGATAGCGGTGTAGATATTTCCATGTTTATACAGATAGCAGGGTAGATATTTCCATGTTCATACAGATGGCGGTGTATATATTTCCATGATTATTGAGATAGCGGTGTAGTTATTTCCATGTGTAAAGTGATAGCTTTGTAGATATTTCCATGTATATGCAGATAGCCATGTAGATATTTCCATTTTCATGCAGATAGCGGTGTAGATATTTCAATGTTCAAACAGATAGCGGTGTAGATATTTCCATGTTCATACAGATAGCGGTGCTGATATTTCCATGTTTATACAGGTTGCGGTGTAGATATTTCCATGTTTATACAGATAGCGGTGTAGATGTTTCCATGTTTATACAAAAAGCGGTGTAGATATTTATATGTTCATTCAGATGGCGGTGCAGATATTTCCATGTTCATACAGATGGCGGTGTAGATATTACCATGTTCATACAGATAGCGGTGTAGTTATTTCCATGTGTAAAGAGATAGCGGTGTAGATATTTCCATGTATATGCAGATAGCTGTGTAGATATTTCCATTTTCATGCAGATAGCAGTGTAGATATTTCCATGTTCAAACAGATAGCGGTGTAGATATTTCCATGTTCATACAGATAGCGGTGTAGATATTTCCAAGTTCATACAGATAGTGGTGTAGATATTTCCATGTTCCTACAGATAGCGGTGTAGCTATTTCCATGTCCATGCAGACAGCGGTGTAGATATTTCCATGTTCATCCAGATGGCTCTGTAGATATATCCATGTTCATACAGATGGCGGTTAAGATATTTCCATGTTCATACAGATAGCGTTTAGATATTTCCATGTTCATACAGATAGTGGTGTAGATAATTCCATGTTCATACAGATAGCGGTGTAGTTATTTCCATGTGTAAAGAGATAGCTGTTTAGATATTTCCATGTATATTCAGATAGGTGTGTAGATATTTCCATTTTCATGCAGATAGCGGTGTAGATATTTCTAAGTTCAAAAAGATAGCGGTGTCGACATTTCCATGTTCATACAGATAGCGGTGTAGAAATTTCCATGTTTATACAGATAGCGGTGAAGATGTATTCCTGTTTACACAGATAGCGGTGTAGATATTTCCATGTTCATACTGATAGCGGTGTAGATATTTCCATGATCATCCAGATGGCTGTGTAGATATATCCATGTTAATACAGATGGCGTTGAAGATATTTCCATGTTCATACAGATATCGGTGTAGATATTTCCATGTTCATACAGATAGCGGTTTAGATATTTCCATGTTCGTACAGATTGCGGTGTAGATATTTCCATGTTTATACAGATAGCGGAGAAGATGTATGCATGTTTACACAGATAGCGGTGAAGATATTTCCATGTTCATACAGATAGCGGTGTATATATTTCCATGTTCATCCAGATGGCTGTGTAGTTATTTCCATGTTCATACAGATAGCGGTGTAGATATCTCCATCTTAATACAGATGGCGGTGAAGATATTTCCATGTTCATACAGATAGCGGTGTAGATATTTCCATGTTCATACAGATAGCGGTGTAGATATTTCCATGTTCGTACAGATAGCGGTGTAGATATTCCCATGTTGATACATATAGCGGTGTAGATATTTCCATTTTCATCGAGATGGCACTGTAGATATATCCATGTTCGTACAGATGGCGGTGAAGATATTTCCATGTTCATACAGATGGTGGTGTAGATATTTTCGTGTTCATACAGATAGCAGTGCTGATATTTCCATGTTTATACAGGTAGCGGTGTAGATATTTCCATGTTTATACAGATAGCGGTGTAGATATTTCCATGTTTATACAGATAGCGGTGTAGATATTTCCATGTTTATGCAGATAGAGGTGTAGATATCTCCATCTTAATACAGATGGCGGTGTAGATATTTATATGTTCATACAGATTGCGGTGCAGATATTTCCATGTTCATACAGATGGCGGTGTAGATATTACCATGTTCATACCGATAGCGGTGTAGATATTTCCATGTTTAAAGAGATAGCTGTGTACATATTTCCATGTATATGCAGATAGCTGTGTAGATATTTCCATTTTCATGCAGATAGCGGTGTAGATATTTCCATGTTCAAACAGATAGCGGTGTAGGTATTTCCATGTTCATACACATAACGGTGTTGATATTTCCATGTTTATACAGATAGCGGTTCAGATGTATGCATGTTTAAACAGATAGCGGTGTAGATATCTCCATCTTAATACAGATGGCGGTGAAGTTATTTCCATGTTCATACAGATAGCGGTGTAGATATTTCCAAGTTCATACAGATAGTGGTGTAGATATTTCCATGTTCATACAGATAGCCGTGTAGCTATTTCCATGTCCATGCAGATAGCGGTGTAGATGTTTCCATGTTCATCCAGATGGCTGAGTAGATATATCCATGTTCATACAGATGGCGGTGAAGATATTTCCATGTTCATACAGATGGCGGTGTTGATATTTCCATGTTCATACAGATAGTGGTGTAGATAATTCCATGTTCATACAGATAGCGGTGTAGTTATTTCAATGTGTAAAGAGATAGCTGTGTAGATATTTCCATGTATATTCAGTTAGGTGTGTAGATATTTCCATTTTCATGCAGATAGCGGTGTAGATATTTCTAAGTTCAAAAAGATAGCGGTGAAGACATTTCCATGTTCATACAGATAGCGGTGTAGAAATTTCCATGTTTATACAGATAGCGGTGAAGATGTATGCCTGTTTACAGAGATAGTGGTGTAGATATTTCCATGTTCATACAGATAGCGGTGTAGATATTTCCATGTTCATCCACATGGCTGTGTAGTTATTTCCATGTTCATACAGATAGCGGTGTAGATATCTCCATCTTAATACAGATGGCGGTGATGATATTTCCATGTTCATACAGATAGCGGTGTAGATACTTCCATGTTCATACAGATAGCGGTGTAGATATTCCCATGTTCATACATATAGCGGTGTAGATATTTCCATTTTCATCCAGATGGCGGTGTAGATATTTCCATGTTTATAGAGATAGCGGTGTAGTTATTTACATGTGTAAAGAGATAGCTGTGTAGATATTTCCATGTATGTGCGGATAGCTGTGTATATATTTCAATTTTCATGCAAATAGCGGTGTAGATATTTCCATGTTCAAACAGATAGCGGTGTAGATATTTCCATGTTCATACAGATAGCGGTGTAGATATATCCATGTTTATACAGATAGCGGTGAAGATGTATGCATGTTTACACAGATAGCGGTGTAGATATTTCCATGTTCATACAGATGGCGTTTAAGGTATTTCCATGTTCATACAGATATCGGTGTAGATATTTCCATGTTCATACAGATAGCGCTTTAGATATTTCCGTGTTCATACTGATAGCGGTGTAGATATTTCCATGTTCATACAGATAGCGGTGTAGTTATTTCCATGTTCATCCATATGGCTGTGTGGGTATATCCATGTTCATGCAGATGGCGGTGAAGATATTTCCATGTTCATACTGATAGCGGTGTAGATATTTCCATGTTCATACAGATAGCGGTGTAGATATTTCCATGTTCATACAGATAGCGGTGTAGATATTTCCATGTTTATACAGATAGCGGTGTAGATATCTCCATCTTAATACAGATGGCGGTGTAGATATTTATATGTTCATACAGATGGCGGTGGAGATATTTCCATGTTCATACAGATGGCGGTGTAGATATTTCCATGTTTATAGAGATAGCGGTGTAGTTATTTACATGTGTAAAGAGATAGCTGTGTAGATATTTCCATGTATATGCAGATAGCTGTGTAGATATTTCCATTTTCATGCAGATATCGGTGTAGATATTTCCATGTTCAAACAGATAGCGGTGTAGATATTTCCATGTTCATACAGATAGCGGTGTAGATATATCCATGTTTATACAGATAGCGGTGAAGATGTATGCATTTTTACACAGATAGCGGTGTAGATATTTCCATGTTCATACAGATAGCGGTGTAGATATTTCGATGTTCATCCAGAAGGCTGTGTAGATATATCCATGTTCATACAGATAGCTGTGTAGATATTTCCATGTTCTTACAGATAGTGCTGTAGATATTTCCATGTTCAAACAGATGGCGGTGTAGCTATTTCCATGTTCATACAGATAGCGGTGTAGATATTTCCATGTTTGTACAGATTGCGGTGAAGATATTTCCAAGTTTATACAGATAGCGGTGTAGATATCTCCATCTTAATACAGATGGCGGTGTAGATGTTTATATGTTCATACAGATGGCGGTGCAGATATTTCCATGTTCATACAGATGGCAGTGTAGATATTTCCATGTTTATACAGGTAGCGGTGTAGATATTTCCATGTTTATACAGATAGCGGTGTAGACATTTCCATGTTTATACAGATAGCGGTGTAGATATTTCCGTGTTCAAACAGATAGCGGTGTAGATATTTCCATGTTCATACAGATAGCGGTGTAGATATTTCCATGTTTATACAGATAGCGGTGTAGATATTTCCATGTGTATACAGATAGCGGTGTAGTATGTCCATCTTAATACAGATGGCGGTTTAGATATTTATATGTTTATACACATGACGGTGCAGATAATTCCATGTTCATACAGATTGCGGTGTAGATATTTCCGTGTTTATAGAGATAGCAGTGTAGTTATTTCCATGTTTAATGAGATAGCTGTGTAGATATTTCCATGTATATGCAGATATCTGTGTAGATATTTCCATTTTCATGCAGATAGCGGTGTAGATATTTCCATGTTCAAACAGATAGCGGTGCAGATATTTCCATGTTCATACAGATAACGGTGTAGATATTTCCATGTTTATACAGATAGCGGAGAAGATGTATGCATGTTTACACAGATAGCGGTGAAGATATTTCCATGTTCATACAGATAGTGGTGTAGATATTTCCATGTTCATCCAGATGGCTGTGTAGTTATTTCCATGTTCACACAGATGGCGGTGAAGATATTTCCATGTTCATACAGATAGCGGTGTAGATATTTCCATGTTCATACAGATAGCGGTGTAGATATTTTCATGTTTATACAGATAGCGGTGTAGGTATCTCCAACTTAATAGAGATAGCGGTGTAGATATTTATAGGTTCCTACAGATGGCGGTGCAGCTATTTCCATGTTCATACAGATGGTGGTGTAGATATTTCCATGTTTATAGAGATAGCGGTGTAGTTATTTCCATGTGTAAAGAGATAGCTTTGAAGTTATTTCCATGTATATGCAGATAGCCGTGTAGATATTTCCATTTTCATACAGATAGCGGTGTAGATATTTCCATGTTCATACAGATAGCTGTGCTGATATTTCCATGTTTATACAAGTTGCGGTGTAGGTAATTCCATGTTTATACAGATTGCGGTGTAGATATTTCCATGTTTATACAGATAGCGGTGTACATATTTCCATGTTTATACAGAAAGCGGTGTAGATATCTCCATCTTAATACAGATGGCGGTGTAGATATTTATATGTTCATACAGATGGCAGTGCAGATATTTCCATGTTCATACCGATGGCGGTGTAGATATTTCCATGTTCATACAGATAGCGGTGTAGTTATTTCCATGTGTAAAGAGATAGCCGTGTAGATATTTCCATGTATATGCAGATAGCTGTGTAGATATTTCCATTTTCATGCAGATAGCAGTGTAGATATTTCCATGTTCAAACAGATAGCGTTGTAGATATTTCCATGTTCATCCAGATAGCGGTGTGGATATTTCCATGTTTATACAGAATGCGGTGAAGATATATTCATGTTTACACAGATAGCGGTGTAGATATTTCCATGTTCATCCAGATGGCTGTGTTGATATATCCATGTTCATACAGATAGCGGTGTAGATATTTCCATGTTCATACAGATAGTGGTGTAGATATTTCCATGTTCATACAGATAGCGGTGTAGCTATTTCCATGTTAATGCAGATAGCGGTGTAGATATTTCCATGTTCAACCAGATGGCTGTGTAGATATATGCATGTTCTAACAGATGGCGTTGAAGATATTTCCATGTTCAGATAGCGGTGTAGATAAATCCATGTTCATACAGATAGTGGTGTAGATATTTCCATGTTCATACAGATAGCGGTGTAGATATTTCCATGTTCATACAGATATCGGTGCTGATATTTCCATGTTTGTACAGGTAGCGGTGTAGATATTTCCATGTTTATACAGATAGCGGTGTAGATATTTCCATCTTTATACAGATAGCGGTGTAGATATTTCCGTGTTTATACAGATAGCGGTGAAGATATTTCCATGTTCATACAGATAGCGGTGTAGATATTTCCATGTTCATACAGATAGCGGTGTAGATATTTCCATGTTCATACAGATAGCGGTGTAGATATTTCCATGTTCATACAGATAGCGGTGTAGCTATTTCCATGTTCATACAGATAGCGGTGCAGATAATTCCATGTTCATACAGATTGCGGTGTAGATATTTCCGTGTTTATAGAGATAGCAGTGTAGTTATTTCCATGTTTAATGAGATAGCTGTGTAGATATTTCCATGTATATGCAGATATCTGTGTAGATATTTCCATTTTCATGCAGATAGCGGTGTAGATATTTCCATGTTCAAACAGATAGCGGTGCAGATATTTCCATGTTCATACAGATAACGGTGTAGATATTTCCATGTTTATACAGATAGCGGAGAAGATGTATGCATGTTTACACAGATAGCGGTGAAGATATTTCCATGTTCATACAGATAGTGGTGTAGATATTTCCATGTTCATCCAGATGGCTGTGTAGTTATTTCCATGTTCACACAGATGGCGGTGAAGATATTTCCATGTTCATACAGATAGCGGTGTAGATATTTCCATGTTCATACAGATAGCGGTGT
Organism: Gorilla gorilla gorilla; assembly: GCF_029281585.2. Taxonomy (NCBI): domain Eukaryota; kingdom Metazoa; phylum Chordata; class Mammalia; order Primates; family Hominidae; genus Gorilla; species Gorilla gorilla. Next base: position 3,244,386 of record NC_073227.2, on the reverse strand, counting down.
AGATATTTTCATGTTTATACAGATAGCGGTGTAGGTATCTCCAACTTAATAGAGATAGCGGTGTAGATATTTATAGGTTCCTACAGATGGCGGTGCAGCTATTTCCATGTTCATACAGATGGTGGTGTAGATATTTCCATGTTTATAGAGATAGCGGTGTAGTTATTTCCATGTGTAAAGAGATAGCTTTGAAGTTATTTCCATGTATATGCAGATAGCCGTGTAGATATTTCCATTTTCATACAGATAGCGGTGTAGATATTTCCATGTTCATACAGATAGCTGTGCTGATATTTCCATGTTTATACAAGTTGCGGTGTAGGTAATTCCATGTTTATACAGATTGCGGTGTAGATATTTCCATGTTTATACAGATAGCGGTGTACATATTTCCATGTTTATACAGAAAGCGGTGTAGATATCTCCATCTTAATACAGATGGCGGTGTAGATATTTATATGTTCATACAGATGGCAGTGCAGATATTTCCATGTTCATACCGATGGCGGTGTAGATATTTCCATGTTCATACAGATAGCGGTGTAGTTATTTCCATGTGTAAAGAGATAGCCGTGTAGATATTTCCATGTATATGCAGATAGCTGTGTAGATATTTCCATTTTCATGCAGATAGCAGTGTAGATATTTCCATGTTCAAACAGATAGCGTTGTAGATATTTCCATGTTCATCCAGATAGCGGTGTGGATATTTCCATGTTTATACAGAATGCGGTGAAGATATATTCATGTTTACACAGATAGCGGTGTAGATATTTCCATGTTCATCCAGATGGCTGTGTTGATATATCCATGTTCATACAGATAGCGGTGTAGATATTTCCATGTTCATACAGATAGTGGTGTAGATATTTCCATGTTCATACAGATAGCGGTGTAGCTATTTCCATGTTAATGCAGATAGCGGTGTAGATATTTCCATGTTCAACCAGATGGCTGTGTAGATATATGCATGTTCTAACAGATGGCGTTGAAGATATTTCCATGTTCAGATAGCGGTGTAGATAAATCCATGTTCATACAGATAGTGGTGTAGATATTTCCATGTTCATACAGATAGCGGTGTAGATATTTCCATGTTCATACAGATATCGGTGCTGATATTTCCATGTTTGTACAGGTAGCGGTGTAGATATTTCCATGTTTATACAGATAGCGGTGTAGATATTTCCATCTTTATACAGATAGCGGTGTAGATATTTCCGTGTTTATACAGATAGCGGTGAAGATATTTCCATGTTCATACAGATAGCGGTGTAGATATTTCCATGTTCATACAGATAGCGGTGTAGATATTTCCATGTTCATACAGATAGCGGTGTAGATATTTCCATGTTCATACAGATAGCGGTGTAGCTATTTCCATGTTCATACAGATAGCGGTGTAGATATTTCCATGTTCATACAGATAGTGGTGTCGATATTTCCATGTTCATACAGATAGCGGTGTTGCTATTTCCATGTTCATACAGATAGCGGTGTAGATATTTCCATGTTCATCCAGATGGCTGTGTAGACATATCCATGTTCATACAGATGGCGGTGAAGGTAATTCCATGTTCATACAGATAGCGGTGTAGATATTTCCATGTTCATACAGATAGTGGTATAGATATTTCCATGTTCATACAGATAGAGGGGCTGATATTTCCATGTTCATAGAGATAGCGGTGCTGATATTTCCATGTTTATACAGATAGCGGTGGAGATATTTCCATGTTTATACAGATAGCGGTGTAGATATTTCCATGTTTATACAGATAGCGGTGTAGATATCTCCATCTTTATACAGAGGGCGGTGTAGATATTTATATGTTCATACAGATGGCGGTGCAGATATTTCCATGTTCATACAGATGGCGGTGTAGATATTTCCATGTTTATAGAGATAGCGGTGTAGTTATTTCCATGTGTAAAGAGATAGCTTTGCAGATATTTCCTTGTATATGCAGATAGCTGTGTAGATATTTCCATTTTCATGCAGATAGCGGTGTAGATATTTCCATGTTCAAACAGATAGCGGTGTAGATATTTCCAAGTTCACACAGATAGCAGTGTAAATATTTCCATGTTTATACAGATAGCCGTGAAGATGTATGCATGTTTACACAGATAGCGGTGTAGATATTTCCATGTTCATACAGATAGCGGTGCTGATATTTCCATGTTTATACAGGTAGCGGTGTAGATATTTCCATGTTTATACAGATAGCGGTGTAGATATTTCCATGTTTATACAGATAGCGGTGTAGATATTTCCATGTTTATACAGATAGCGGTGTGGATATCTCCATCTTAATACAGATGGCGGTGTAGATATTTATATGTTCATACAGATGGCGGTGCAGATATTTCCATGTTCATACAGATGGCGGTGTAGATATTTCCATGTTTATAGAGATAGCGTTGTAGTTATTTCCATGTGTAAAGAGATAGCTTTGTAGATATTTCCATGTATATGCAGATAGCTGTGTAGATATTTCCATTTTCATGCAGATAGCGGTGTAGATATTTCCATGTTCAAACAGATAGCGGTGTAGATATTTCCATGTTCACACAGATAGCGGTGTAGATATTTCCAGGTTCATACAGATAGCGGTGCTGATATTTCCATGTTTATACAGGTAGCGGTGTAGATATTTCCATGTTTATACAGATAGCAGTGTAGAGATTTCCATGTTTATACAGATAGCGGTGTAGATATTTCCGTGTTCATACAGATAGCGGTGTAGATATTTCCATGTTCATACAGATAGCGGTGTAGATATTTCCATGTTCACACAGATAGCGGTGCTGATATTTCCATGTTTATACAGGTAGCGGTGTAGATATTTCCATGTTTATACAGATAGCGGTGTAGACATTTCCATGTTTATACAGATATTGGGGTAGATATTTCCGTGTTTATACAGATAGCAGTGTACATATTTCCATGTTCATACAGATAGCAGTGTAGATATTTCCATGTTCATACAGATATTGGTGTAGATATTTCCATGTTCATACAGATACCGGTGTAGCTATTTCCATGTTCATACAGATAGCGGTGTAGATATTTCCATGTTCAAACAGATAGCGGTGTAGATATTTCCATGTTCATACAGATAGCGGTGTAGATATTTCCATGTTTATACAGATAGCGGTGTAGATATTTCCATGTTTATACAGATAGCGGTGTAGATATGTCCATCTTAATACAGATGGCGGTTTATATATTTATATGTTTATACACATGACGGTGCAGATAATTCCATGTTCATACAGATTGCGGTGTAGATATTTCCGTGTTTGTAGAGATAGCAGTGTATTTATTTCCATGTTTAATGAGATAGCTGTGTAGATATTTCCATGTATATGCAGATATATGTGTAGATATTTCCATTTTCATGCAGATAGCGGTGTAGATATTTCCATGTTCAAACAGATAGCGGTGCAGATATTTCCATGTTCATACAGATAACGGTGTAGATATTTCCATGTTTATACAGATAGCGGAGAAGATGTATGCATGTTTACACAGATAGCGGTGAAGATATTTCCATGTTCATACAGATAGTGGTGTAGATATTTCCATGTTCATCCAGATGGCTGTGTAGTTATTTCCATGTTCACACAGATGGCGGTGAAGATATTTCCATGTTCATACAGATAGCGGTGTAGATATTTCCATGTCCATGCAGATAGCGGTGTAGATATTTCCATGTTCATCCAGATGGCTGTGTAGATATATCCATGTTCATACAGATGGCGGTGAAGATATTTCCATTTTCATACAGATAGCGGTGTAGATATTTCCATGTTCATACAGATAGTGGTGTAGATAATTCCATGTTCATAAAGATAGCGGTGTAGTTATTTCCATGTGTAAAGAGATAGCTGTGTAGATATTTCCATGTATATTCAGACAGGTGTGTAGATATTTCCATTTTCATGCAGATAGCTGTGTAGATATTTCTAAATTCAAAAAGATAGCGGTGTAGACATTTCCATGTTCATACCGATAGCGGTGTAGAAATTTCCATGTTTATACAGATAGCGGTGAAGATGTATTCCTGTTTACACAGATAGCGGTGTAGATATTTCCATGTTCATACAGATAGCGGTGTAGATATTTCCATGATCATCCAGATGGCTGTGTAGATATATCCATGTTCATACAGATGGCGTTGAAGATATTTCCATGTTCATACAGATATCGGTGTAGATATTTCCATGTTCATACAGATAGCGGTTTAGATATTTCAATGTTCATACAGATATCGGTTTAGATATTTCCATGTTCATACAGATAGCTGTGTAGTTATTTCCATGTTCATCCATATGGCTGTGTAGATATATCCATGTTCATACAGATGGCGGTGAAGATATTTCCATGTTCATACAGATAGCGGTGTAGATATTTCCATGTTCATACAGATAGCGGTGTAGATATTTCCATGTTCATACATATAGCAGTGTAAATATTTCCATGTTTATACAGATAGTGGTGTAGATATCTCCATCTTAATACATATGGCGGTGTACATATTTATATGTTCATACTGATGGCAGTGGAGATATTTCCATGTTCATACAGATGGCGGTGTAGATATTTCCATGTTTATAGAGATAGTGGTGTAGTTATTTACATGTGTAAAGAGATAGCTGTGTAGATATTTCCATCTATATGCAGATAGCTGTGTAGATATTTCCATTTTCATGCAGATAGCGGTGTAGATATTTCTATGTTCAAACAGATAGCGGTGTAGATATATCCATGTTTATACAGATAGCGGTGAAGATGTATGCATGTTTACACAGATAGCGGTGTAGATATTTCCATGTTCATACAGATGGCTGTGTAGATATATCCATGTTCATACAGATAGCGGTGTAGATATTTCCATGTTCATACAGACAGTGCTGTAGATATTTCCATGTTCAAACAGATAGCTGTGTAGCTATTTCCATGTTCATACAGATAGCGGTGTAGATATTTCCATGTTCGTACAGATTGCGGTGTAAATATTTCAATCTTAATACAGATAGCGGTGCTTATGTTTCCATGTTTATACTGGCAGCGGTGTAGATATTTCCATGTTTATACAGATAGCGGTGTAGATATTTCCATGTTTAAACAGATAGCGGTGTAGATATTTCCAAGTTTATACAGATAGCGGTGTAGTTATCTCCATCTTAATACAGATGGCGGTGTAGATATTTATATGTTCATACAGATGGTGGTGCAGATATTTCCATGTTCATACAGATGGCGGTGTAGATATTTCCATGTTTGTAGATATAGTGGTATAGTTATTTCCATGTGTAAAGAGATAGATTTGTAGATAGTTCCATGTATATGCAGATAGCTGTGTAGGTATTTCCATTTTCATGCAGATAGCGGTGTAGATATTTCCATGTTCAAACAGATAGCCGTGTAGATATTTCCATGTTCATACAGATAGCGGTGTAGATATTACCATGTTTATACAGATAGCGGTGTAGATATTTCCATGTTCATCCAGATGGCTGTGTAGATATATCCATGTTCATACAGATAGCGGTGTAGATATTTCCAAGTTCATACAGATAGTGGTGTAGATATTTCCATGTTCCTACAGATAGCGGTGTAGTTTTTTCCATGTGTAAAGAGATAGCTGTGTAGATATTTCCATGTATATGCAGATAGCTGTGTAGACATTTCCATTTTCTTGCAGATAGTGGTGTAGATATTTCCATGTTCAAACAGATAGCGTTGTAGATATTTCCATGTTCATCCAGATAGCGGTGTAGATATTTCCATGTTTATACAGATAGCGGTTAATATGTATGCATGTTTACACAGATAGCGGTGTAGATAGTTCCATGTTCATCCAGATGGCTGTGTTGATATATCCATGTTCATACAGATAGCGGTGTAGATATTTCCATGTTCATACAGATAGCGGTGTAGATATTTCCATGTTCATACAGATAGCAGTGTAGCTATTTCCATGTTCATGCAGATAGCGGTGTAGATATTTCCGTGTTCAACCAGATGGCTGTGTAGCTATATGCATGTTCTAACAGATGGCGGTGAAGATATTTCCATGTTCAGATAGCGGTGTAGATATTTCCATGTTCATACAGATAGTGGTGTAGATATTTCCATGTTCATACAGATATCGGTGTAGATATTTCCATGTTCATACAGATAGCGGTGCTGATATTTCCATGTTTATACAGGTAGCGGTGTAGTTATTTCCATGTTTAAACAGATAGCGGTGTAGATATTTCCATGTTTATACTCATAGCGGTGTAGATATTTCCGTGTTTATACGGATAGCGGTGTTGATATTTCCATGTTCATACAGATAGCGGTGTAGATATTTCCATGTTCATACAGATAGTGGTGTAGATATTTCCATGTTCATACAGATAGCGGTGTTGCTATTTCCATGTTCATACAGATAGCGGTGTAGATATTTCCATGTTCATACAGATAGTGGTGTAGATATTTCCATGTTCATACAGATAGCGGTATTGCTATTTCCATGTTCATACAGATAGCGGTGTAGATATTTCCATGTTCATCCAGATGGCTGTGTAGACATATCCATGTTCATACAGATGGCGGTGAAGGTAATTCCTTGTTCATACAAATAGCGGTGTAGATATTTCCATGTTCATACAGATAGTGGTGTAGATATTTCCATGTTCATACAGATAGTGGGGCTGATATTTCCATGTTCATGCAGATAGCGGTGCTGATATTTCCATGTTTATGCAGATAGCGGTGTAAATATTTCCATGTTTATATAGATAGCGGTGTAGATATTTCCATGTTTATACAGATAACGGTGTAGATATCTCCATCTTAATACAGATGGTGGTGTAGAAATTTATATGTTCATACAGATGGCGGTGCAGATATTTCCATGTTCATACAGATGGCGGTGTAGATATTTCCATGTTTATAGAGATAGCGGTGTAGTTATTTCCATGGGTAAAGAGATAGCTTTGTAGATATTTCCATGTATATGCAGATAGCTGTGTAGATATTTCCATTTTCATGCAGATACCGGTGTAGATATTTCCATGTTCAAACAGAAAGCGGTGTAGATATTTCCATGTTCAAACAGATAGCAGTGTAAATATTTCCATGTTTATACAGATATCGGTGCTGATATTTCCATGTTTATACAGGTAGCGGTGTAGATATTTCCATGTTTATACAGATAGCGGTGTAGATATTTCCATGTTTATACAGATAGCAGTGTAGATATTTCCATGTTTATACAGATAGCGGTGTAGATATCTCCATCTTAATACAGATGGCGGTGTAGATATTTCTACGTTCATACAGATGGCGGTGCAGATATTTCCATGTCAGTACAGATGGCGGTGTAGATATTTCCATGTTTATAGAGATAGCGGTGTAGTTATTTCCATGTGTAAAGAGATAGCTTTGTAGATATTTCCATGTATATGCAGATAGCTGTGTAGATATTTCCATTTTCATGCAGATAGCGGAGTAGATATTTCCATCTTCAAACCGATAGCGGTGTAGATATTTCCATGTTCATACAGATAGCGGTGTAGATATTTCCATGTTCCTACAGATAGCGGTTCTGATATTTCCATGTTTATACAGATAGCGGTGTAGATATTTCCATGTTTATACAGATAGCAGGGTAGATATTTCCATGTTCATACAGATGGCGGTGTATATATTTCCATGATTATTGAGATAGCGGTGTAGTTATTTCCATGTGTAAAGTGATAGCTTTGTAGATATTTCCATGTATATGCAGATAGCTATGTAGATATTTCCATTTTCATGCAGATAGCGGTGTAGATATTTCAATGTTCAAACAGATAGCGGTGTAGATATTTCCATGTTCATACAGATAGCGGTGCTGATATTTCCATGTTTATACAGGTTGCGGTGTAGATATTTCCATGTTTATACAGATAGCGGTGTAGATATTTCCATGTTTATACAGATAGCGGTGTAGATGTTTCCATGTTTATACAAAAAGCGGTGTAGATATTTATATGTTCATTCAGATGGCGGTGCAGATATTTCCATGTTCATACAGATGGCGGTGTAGATATTACCATGTTCATACAGATAGCGGTGTAGTTATTTCCATGTGTAAAGAGATAGCGGTGTAGATATTTCCATGTATATGCAGATAGCTGTGTAGATATTTCCATTTTCATGCAGATAGCAGTGTAGATATTTCCATGTTCAAACAGATAGCGGTGTAGATATTTCCATGTTCATACAGATAGCGGTGTAGATATTTCCAAGTTCATACAGATAGTGGTGTAGATATTTCCATGTTCCTACAGATAGCGGTGTAGCTATTTCCATGTCCATGCAGACAGCGGTGTAGATATTTCCATGTTCATCCAGATGGCTGTGTAGATATATACATGTTCATACAGATGGCGGTGAAGATATTTCCATGTTCATACAGATAGCGCTGTAGATATTTCCATGTTCATACAGATAGTGGTGTAGATAATTCCATGTTCATACATATAGCGGTGTAGTTATTTCCATGTGTAAAGAGATAGCTGTGTAGATATTTCCATGTATATTCAGATAGGTGTGTAGATATTTCCATTTTCATGCAGATAGCGGTGTAGATATTTCTAAGTTCAAAAAGATAGCGGTGTCGACATTTCCATGTTCATACAGATAGCGGTGTAGAAATTTCCATGTTTATACAGATAGCGGTGAAGATGTATTCCTGTTTACACAGATAGCGGTGTAGATATTTCCATGTTCATACTGATAGCGGTGTAGATATTTCCATGATCATCCAGATGGCTGTGTAGATATATCCATGGTAATACAGATGGCGTTGAAGATATTTCCATGTTCATACAGATATCGGTGTAGATATTTCCATGTTCATACAGATAGCGGTTTAGATATTTCCATGTTCGTACAGATTGCGGTGTAGATATTTCCATGTTTATACAGATAGCGGAGAAGATGTATGCATGTTTACACAGATAGCGGTGAAGATATTTCCATGTTCATACAGATAGCGGTGTATATATTTCCATGTTCATCCAGATGGCTGTGTAGTTATTTCCATGTTCATACAGATAGCGGTGTAGATATCTCCATCTTAATACAGATGGCGGTGAAGATATTTCCATGTTCATACAGATAGCGGTGTAGATATTTCCATGTTCATACAGATAGCGGTGTAGATATTTCCATGTTCGTACAGATAGCGGTGTAGATATTCCCATGTTGATACATATAGCGGTGTAGATATTTCCATTTTCATCGAGATGGCAGTGTAGATATATCCATGTTCGTACAGATGGCGGTGAAGATATTTCCATGTTCATACAGATGGTGGTGTAGATATTTCCGTGTTCATACAGATAGCAGTGCTGATATTTCCATGTTTATACAGGTAGCGGTGTAGATATTTCCATGTTTATACAGATAGCGGTGTAGATATTTCCATGTTTATACAGATAGCGGTGTAGATATTTCCATGTTTATGCAGATAGAGGTGTAGATATTTCCATCTTAATACAGATGGCGGTGTAGATATTTATATGTTCATACAGATGGCGGTGCAGATATTTCCATGTTCATACAGACGGCGGTGTAGATATTACCATGTTCATACCGATAGCGGTGTAGATATTTCCATGTTTAAAGAGATAGCTGTGTACATATTTCCATGTATATGCAGATAGCTGTGTAGATATTTCCATTTTCATGCAGATAGCGGTGTAGATATTTCCATGTTCAAACAGATAGCGGTGTAGGTATTTCCATGTTCATACACATAGCGGTGTTGATATTTCCATGTTTATACAGATAGCGGTTCAGATGTATGCATGTTTAAACAGATAGCCGTGTAGATATCTCCATCTTAATACAGATGGCGGTGAAGTTATTTCCATGTTCATACAGATAGCGGTGTAGATATTTCCAAGTTCATACAGATAGTGGTGTAGATATTTCCATGTTCATACAGATAGCCGTGTAGCTATTTCCATGTCCATGCAGATAGCGGTGTAGATGTTTCCATGTTCATCCAGATGGCTGAGTAGATATATCCATGTTCATACAGATGGCGGTGAAGATATTTCCATGTTCATACAGATGGCGGTGTTGATATTTCCATGTTCATACAGATAGTGGTGTAGATAATTCCATGTTCATACAGATAGCGGTGTAGTTATTTCCATGTGTAAAGAGATAGCTGTGTAGATATTTCCATGTATATTCAGTTAGGTGTGTAGATATTTCCATTTTCATGCAGATAGCGGTGTAGATATTTCTAAGTTCAAAAAGATAGCGGTGAAGACATTTCCATGTTCATACAGATAGCGGTGTAGAAATTTCCATGTTTATACAGATAGCGGTGAAGATGTATGCCTGTTTACAGAGATAGTGGTGTAGATATTTCCATGTTCATACAGATAGCGGTGTAGATATTTCCATGTTCATCCACATGGCTGTGTAGTTATTTCCATGTTCATACAGATAGCGGTGTAGATATCTCCATCTTAATACAGATGGCGGTGATGATATTTCCATGTTCATACAGATAGCGGTGTAGATACTTCCATGTTCATACAGATAGCGGTGTAGATATTCCCATGTTCATACATATAGCGGTGTAGATATTTCCATTTTCATCCAGATGGCGGTGTAGATATTTCCATGTTTATAGAGATAGCGGTGTAGTTATTTACATGTGTAAAGAGATAGCTGTGTAGATATTTCCATGTATGTGCGGATAGCTGTGTAGATATTTCAATTTTCATGCAAATAGCGGTGTAGATATTTCCATGTTCAAACAGATAGCGGTGTAGATATTTCCATGTTCATACAGATAGCGGTGTAGATATATCCATGTTTATACAGATAGCGGTGAAGATGTATGCATGTTTACACAGATAGCGGTGTAGGTATTTCCATGTTCATACAGATGGCGTTTAAGGTATTTCCATGTTCATACAGATATCGGTGTAGATATTTCCATGTTCATACAGATAGCGCTTTAGATATTTCCGTGTTCATACTGATAGCGGTGTAGATATTTCCATGTTCATACAGATAGCGGTGTAGTTATTTCCATGTTCATCCATATGGCTGTGTGGGTATATCCATTTTCATGCAGATGGCGGTGAAGATATTTCCATGTTCATACTGATAGCGGTGTAGATATTTCCATGTTCATACAGATAGCGGTGTAGATATTTCCATGTTCATACAGATAGCGGTGTAGATATTTCCATGTTTATACAGATAGCGGTGTAGATATCTCCATCTTAATACAGATGGCGGTGTAGATATTTATATGTTCATACAGATGGCGGTGGAGATATTTCCATGTTCATACAGATGGCGGTGTAGATATTTCCATGTTTATAGAGATAGCGGTGTAGTTATTTACATGTGTAAAGAGATAGCTGTGTAGATATTTCCATGTATATGCAGATAGCTGTGTAGATATTTCCATTTTCATGCAGATATCGGTGTAGATATTTCCATGTTCAAACAGATAGCGGTGTAGATATTTCCATGTTCATACAGATAGCGGTGTAGATATATCCATGTTTATACAGATAGCGGTGAAGATGTATGCATTTTTACACAGATAGCGGTGTAGATATTTCCATGTTCATACAGATAGCGGTGTAGATATTTCGATGTTCATCCAGAAGGCTGTGTAGATATATCCATGTTCATACAGATAGCTGTGTAGATATTTCCATGTTCTTACAGATAGTGCTGTAGATATTTCCATGTTCAAACAGATGGCGGTGTAGCTATTTCCATGTTCATACAGATAGCGGTGTAGATATTTCCATGTTTGTACAGATTGCGGTGAAGATATTTCCAAGTTTATACAGATAGCGGTGTAGATATCTCCATCTTAATACAGATGGCGGTGTAGATGTTTATATGTTCATACAGATGGCGGTGCAGATATTTCCATGTTCATACAGATGGCAGTGTAGATATTTCCATGTTTATACAGGTAGCGGTGTAGATATTTCCATGTTTATACAGATAGCGGTGTAGACATGTCCATGTTTATACAGATAGCGGTGTAGATATTTCCGTGTTGAAACAGATAGCGGTGTAGATATTTCCATGTTCATACAGATAGCGGTGTAGATATTTCCATGTTTATACAGATAGCGGTGTAGATATTTCCATGTGTATACAGATAGCGGTGTAGTATGTCCATCTTAATACAGATGGCGGTTTAGATATTTATATGTTTATACACATGACGGTGCAGATAATTCCATGTTCATACAGATTGCGGTGTAGATATTTCCGTGTTTATAGAGATAGCAGTGTAGTTATTTCCATGTTTAATGAGATAGCTGTGTAGATATTTCCATGTATATGCAGATATCTGTGTAGATATTTCCATTTTCATGCAGATAGCGGTGTAGATATTTCCATGTTCAAACAGATAGCGGTGCAGATATTTCCATGTTCATACAGATAACGGTGTAGATATTTCCATGTTTATACAGATAGCGGAGAAGATGTATGCATGTTTACACAGATAGCGGTGAAGATATTTCCATGTTCATACAGATAGTGGTGTAGATATTTCCATGTTCATCCAGATGGCTGTGTAGTTATTTCCATGTTCACACAGATGGCGGTGAAGATATTTCCATGTTCATACAGATAGCGGTGTAGATATTTCCATGTTCATACAGATAGCGGTGTAGATATTTTCATGTTTATACAGATAGCGGTGTAGGTATCTCCAACTTAATAGAGATAGCGGTGTAGATATTTATAGGTTCCTACAGATGGCGGTGCAGCTATTTCCATGTTCATACAGATGGTGTTGTAGATATTTCCATGTTTATAGAGATAGCGGTGTAGTTATTTCCATGTGTAAAGAGATAGCTTTGAAGTTATTTCCATGTATATGCAGATAGCCGTGTAGATATTTCCATTTTCATACAGATAGCGGTGTAGATATTTCCATGTTCATACAGATAGCTGTGCTGATATTTCCATGTTTATACAAGTTGCGGTGTAGGTAATTCCATGTTTATACAGATTGCGGTGTAGATATTTCCATGTTTATACAGATAGCGGTGTACATATTTCCATGTTTATACAGAAAGCGGTGTAGATATCTCCATCTTAATACAGATGGCGGTGTAGATATTTATATGTTCATACAGATGGCAGTGCAGATATTTCCATGTTCATACCGATGGCGGTGTAGATATTTCCATGTTCATACAGATAGCGGTGTAGTTATTTCCATGTGTAAAGAGATAGCCGTGTAGATATTTCCATGTATATGCAGATAGCTGTGTAGATATTTCCATTTTCATGCAGATAGCAGTGTAGATATTTCCATGTTCATACAGATAGCGGTGTAGATATTTCCATGTTCATACAGATAGCAGTGTAGCTATTTCCATGTTCATACAGATAGCGGTGTAGATATTTCCATGTTCATACAGATAGTGGTGTCGATATTTCCATGTTCATACAGATAGCGGTGTTGCTATTTCCATGTTCATACAGATAGCGGTGTAGATATTTCCATGTTCATCCAGATGGCTGTGTAGACATATCCATGTTCATACAGATGGCGGTGAAGGTAATTCCATGTTCATACAGATAGCGGTGTGGATATTTCCATGTTCATACAGATAGTGGTATAGATATTTCCATGTTCATACAGATAGAGGGGCTGATATTTCCATGTTCATACAGATAGCGGTGCTGATATTTCCATGTTTATACAGATAGCGGTGGAGATATTTCCATGTTCATACAGATAGCGGTGTAGATATTTTCATGTTTATACAGATAGCGGTGTAGGTATCTCCAACTTAATAGAGATAGCGGTGTAGATATTTATAGGTTCCTACAGATGGCGGTGCAGCTATTTCCATGTTCATACAGATGGTGGTGTAGATATTTCCATGTTTATAGACATAGCGGTGTAGTTATTTCCATGTGTAAAGAGATAGCTTTGAAGTTATTTCCATGTATATGCAGATAGCCGTGTAGATATTTCCATTTTCATACAGATAGCGGTGTAGATATTTCCATGTTCAAACAGATAGCGGTGTAGATATTACCATGTTCATACAGATAGCTGTGCTGATATTTCCATGTTTATACAAGTTGCGGTGTAGGTAATTCCATGTTTATACAGATTGCGGTGTAGATATTTCCATGTTTATACAGATAGCGGTGTACATATTTCCATGTTTATACAGAAAGCGGTGTAGATATCTCCATCTTAATACAGATGGCGGTGTAGATATTTATATGTTCATACAGATGGCAGTGCAGATATTTCCATGTTCATACCGATGGCGGTGTAGATATTTCCATGTTCATACAGATAGCGGTGTAGTTATTTCCATGTGTAAAGAGATAGCCGTGTAGATATTTCCATGTATATGCAGATAGCTGTGTAGATATTTCCATTTTCATGCAGATAGCAGTGTAGATATTTCCATGTTCAAACAGATAGCGTTGTAGATATTTCCATGTTCATCCAGATAGCGGTGTGGATATTTCCATGTTTATACAGTATGCGGTGAAGATATATTCATGTTTACACAGATAGCGGTGTAGATATTTCCATGTTCATCCAGATGGCTGTGTTGATATATCCATGTTCATACAGATAGCGGTGTAGATATTTCCATGTTCATACAGATAGTGGTGTAGATATTTCCATGTTCATACAGATAGCGGTGTAGCTATTTCCATGTTAATGCAGATAGCGGTGTAGATATTTCCATGTTCAACCAGATGGCTGTGTAGATATATGCATGTTCTAACAGATGGCGTTGAAGATATTTCCATGTTCAGATAGCGGTGTAGATAAATCCATGTTCATACAGATAGTGGTGTAGATATTTCCATGTTCATACAGATAGCGGTGTAGATATTTCCATGTTCATACAGATATCGGTGCTGATATTTCCATGTTTGTACAGGTAGCGGTGTAGATATTTCCATGTTTATACAGATAGCGGTGTAGATATTTCCATCTTTATACAGATAGCGGTGTAGATATTTCCGTGTTTATACAGATAGCGGTGAAGATATTTCCATGTTCATACAGATAGCGGTGTAGATATTTCCATGTTCATACAGATAGCGGTGTAGATATTTCCATGTTCATACAGATAGCGGTGTAGATATTTCCATGTTCATACAGATAGCAGTGTAGCTATTTCCATGTTCATACAGATAGCGGTGTAGATATTTCCATGTTCATACAGATAGTGGTGTAGATATTTCCATGTTCATACAGATAGCGGTGTTGCTATTTCCATGTTCATACAGATAGCGGTGTAGATATTTCCATGTTCATCCAGATGGCTGTGTAGACATATCCATGTTCATACAGATGGCGGTGAAGGTAATTCCATGTTCATACAGATAGCGGTGTAGATATTTCCATGTTCATACAGATAGTGGTATAGATATTTCCATGTTCATACAGATAGAGGGGCTGATATTTCCATGTTCATACAGATAGCGGTGCTGATATTTCCATGTTTATACAGATAGCGGTGGAGATATTTCCATGTTTATACAGATAGCGGTGTAGATATTTCCATGTTTATACAGATAGCGGTGTAGATATCTCCATCTTTATACAGAGGGCGGTGTAGATATTTATATGTTCATACAGATGGCGGTGCAGATATTTCCATGTTCATACAGATGGCGGTGTAGATATTTCCATGTTTATAGAGATAGCGGTGTAGTTATTTCCATGTGTAAAGAGATAGCTTTGCAGATATTTCCTTGTATATGCAGATAGCTGTGTAGATATTTCCATTTTCATGCAGATAGCGGTGTAGATATTTCCATGTTCAAACAGATAGCGGTGTAGATATTTCCAAGTTCACACAGATAGCAGTGTAAATATTTCCATGTTTATACAGATAGCCGTGAAGATGTATGCATGTTTACACAGATAGCGGTGTAGATATTTCCATGTTCATACAGATAGCGGTGCTGAAATTTCCATGTTTATACAGGTAGCGGTGTAGATATTTCCATGTTTATACAGATAGCGGTGTAGATATTTCCATGTTTATACAGATAGCGGTGTAGATATTTCCATGTTTATACAGATAGCGGTGTGGATATCTCCATCTTAATACAGATGGCGGTGTAGATATTTATATGTTCATACAGATGGCGGTGCAGATATTTCCATGTTCATACAGATGGCGGTGTAGATATTTCCATGTTTATAGAGATAGCGTTGTAGTTATTTCCATGTGTAAAGAGATAGCTTTGTAGATATTTCCATGTATATGCAGATAGCTGTGTAGATATTTCCATTTTCATGCAGATAGCGGTGTAGATATTTCCATGTTCAAACAGATAGCGGTGTAGATATTTCCATGTTCACACAGATAGCGGTGTAGATATTTCCAGGTTCATACAGATAGCGGTGCTGATATTTCCATGTTTATACAGGTAGCGGTGTAGATATTTCCATGTTTATACAGATAGCGGTGTAGAGATTTCCATGTTTATACAGATAGCGGTGTAGATATTTCCGTGTTCATACAGATAGCGGTGTAGATATTTCCATGTTCATACAGATAGCGGTGTAGATATTTCCATGTTCACACAGATAGCGGTGCTGATATTTCCATGTTTATACAGGTAGCGGTGTAGATATTTCCATGTTTATACAGATAGCGGTGTAGACATTTCCATGTTTATACAGATATTGGTGTAGATATTTCCGTGTTTATACAGATAGCAGTGTACATATTTCCATGTTCATACAGATAGCAGTGTAGATATTTCCATGTTCATACAGATATTGGTGTACATATTTCCATGTTCATACAGATACCGGTGTAGCTATTTCCATGTTCATACAGATAGCGGTGTAGATATTTCCATGTTCAAACAGATAGCGGTGTAGATATTTCCATGTTCATACAGATAGCGGTGTAGATATTTCCATGTTTATACAGATAGCGGTGTAGATATTTCCATGTTTATACAGATAGCGGTGTAGATATGTCCATCTTAATACAGATGGCGGTTTAGATATTTATATGTTTATACACATGACGGTGCAGATAATTCCATGTTCATACAGATTGCGGTGTAGATATTTCCGTGTTTATAGAGATAGCAGTGTATTTATTTCCATGTTTAATGAGATAGCTGTGTAGATATTTCCATGTATATGCAGATATCTGTGTAGATATTTCCATTTTCATGCAGATAGCGGTGTAGATATTTCCATGTTCAAACAGATAGCGGTGCAGATATTTCCATGTTCATACAGATAACGGTGTAGATATTTCCATGTTTATACAGATAGCAGTGAAGATGTAAGCATGTTTACACAGATAGCGGTGTAGATAATTTCAATTTTATACAGAGAGCAGTGTAGATATTTCCAAGTTCATACAGATAGCGGTGTAGATATTTCCACGTTTGTAGAGATGGTGGTGTAGATATTTCCATGTTCATACAGAAGACGGTGTAGATATTTCCATGTTTATAGGGATGGCGGTGTAGATATTTTCATGTTTACACAGATGGCGGTGTAGATATTTCCATGTTTACACGGATAGCGGTGTAGACATTTCCATGTTTACATAGATAGCGGTGTGGATATTTCCATGTTTATGCAGATAGCAGTGTAGATATTTCCATGTTTATACAGATAGCAGTGCGGAGATTTCCATGTTTATTCAGATAGCGGTGCGGATATTTCCATGTTTATACAGATAGTTGGGCAGATATTTCCATGTTTATTCAGATAGCGGTGTAGATATTTCCATCTTAATACAGATGGCGGTGTAGATATGTCCCTGATTGTACAGATGGCGGTGTAGATATTTCCATGTTCATACAGATGGCGGTGTAGATATTTCGAAGTTTATAGAGATAGCGCTGTAGTTATTTCCATATTTATAGAGAAATCTGTGTAGATATTTCCATGTTCATGGAGATAGCGGTGTAGATATTTCCATGTTCATCCAGATGCCGGTGTACATATATCCATGTTCAAACAGATGGCGGTGAAGATATATCCATGTTCATACAAATGGCGGTGTAGATATTTCCATGTTCATAGAGATGGCGGTGTAGATAATTCCATGTTCATACAAATGGCGGTGTAGATATTTCCATGTTCATAGAGATGGCGGTGTAGATAATTCCATATTTATACAGATAGCAGTGTAGTTATTTCCATGTTTATAGGGATAGCAGTGTAGATATTTTCATTGATATACAGATAGCTGTGTCGATATTTGCATGTTCATACAGATAGCGGTGTAGATATTTCCATGTTCATACAGATAACGGTGTAGATATTTCCATGTTCATACAGATAGCAGTGTAGATATTTCCATGTTCATACAGATGGCTGTGTTGATATATCCATGTTCATACAGATAGCGGTGTAGATATTTCCATGTTCATACAGATAGTGGTGTAGATATTTCCATGTTCATACAGATAGCGGTGTAGCTATTTCCATGTTAATGCAGATAGCGGTGTAGATATTTCCATGTTCAACCAGATGGCTGTGTAGATATATGCATGTTCTAACAGATGGCGTTGAAGATATTTCCATGTTCAGATAGCGGTGTAGATAAATCCATGTTCATACAGATAGTGGTGTAGATATTTCCATGTTCATACAGATAGCGGTGTAGATATTTCCATGTTCATACAGATATCGGTGCTGATATTTCCATGTTTGTACAGGTAGCGGTGTAGATATTTCCATGTTTATACAGATAGCGGTGTAGATATTTCCATCTTTATACAGATAGCGGTGTAGATATTTCCGTGTTTATACAGATAGCGGTGAAGATATTTCCATGTTCATACAGATAGCGGTGTAGATATTTCCATGTTCATACAGATAGCGGTGTAGATATTTCCATGTTCATACAGATAGCGGTGTAGATATTTCCATGTTCATACAGATAGCAGTGTAGCTATTTCCATGTTCATACAGATAGCGGTGTAGATATTTCCATGTTCATACAGATAGTGGTGTAGATATTTCCATGTTCATACAGATAGCGGTGTTGCTATTTCCATGTTCATACAGATAGCGGTGTAGATATTTCCATGTTCATCCAGATGGCTGTGTAGACATATCCATGTTCATACAGATGGCGGTGAAGGTAATTCCATGTTCATACAGATAGCGGTGTAGATATTTCCATGTTCATACAGATAGTGGTATAGATATTTCCATGTTCATACAGATAGAGGGGCTGATATTTCCATGTTCATACAGATAGCGGTGCTGATATTTCCATGTTTATACAGATAGCGGTGGAGATATTTCCATGTTTATACAGATAGCGGTGTGGATATTTCCATGTTTATACAGATAGCGGTGTAGATATCTCCATCTTTATACAGAGGGCGGTGTAGATATTTATATGTTCATACAGATGGCGGTGCAGATATTTCCATGTTCATACAGATGGCGGTGTAGATATTTCCATGTTTATAGAGATAGCGGTGTAGTTATTTCCATGTGTAAAGAGATAGCTTTGCAGATATTTCCTTGTATATGCAGATAGCTGTGTAGATATTTCCATTTTCATGCAGATAGCGGTGTAGATATTTCCATGTTCAAACAGATAGCGGTGTAGATATTTCCAAGTTCACACAGATAGCAGTGTAAATATTTCCATGTTTATACAGATAGCCGTGAAGATGTATGCATGTTTACACAGATAGCGGTGTAGATATTTCCATGTTCATACAGATAGCGGTGCTGAAATTTCCATGTTTATACAGGTAGCGGTGTAGATATTTCCATGTTTATACAGATAGCGGTGTAGATATTTCCATGTTTATACAGATAGCGGTGTAGATATTTCCATGTTTATACAGATAGCGGTGTGGATATCTCCATCTTAATACAGATGGCGGTGTAGATATTTATATGTTCATACAGATGGCGGTGCAGATATTTCCATGTTCATACAGATGGCGGTGTAGATATTTCCATGTTTATAGAGATAGCGTTGTAGTTATTTCCATGTGTAAAGAGATAGCTTTGTAGATATTTCCATGTATATGCAGATAGCTGTGTAGATATTTCCATTTTCATGCAGATAGCGGTGTAGATATTTCCATGTTCAAACAGATAGCGGTGTAGATATTTCCATGTTCACACAGATAGCGGTGTAGATATTTCCAGGTTCATACAGATAGCGGTGCTGATATTTCCATGTTTATACAGGTAGCGGTGTAGATATTTCCATGTTTATACAGATAGCGGTGTAGAGATTTCCATGTTTATACAGATAGCGGTGTAGATATTTCCGTGTTCATACAGATAGCGGTGTAGATATTTCCATGTTCATACAGATAGCGGTGTAGATATTTCCATGTTCACACAGATAGCGGTGCTGATATTTCCATGTTTATACAGGTAGCGGTGTAGATATTTCCATGTTTATACAGATAGCGGTGTAGACATTTCCATGTTTATACAGATATTGGTGTAGATATTTCCGTGTTTATACAGATAGCAGTGTACATATTTCCATGTTCATACAGATAGCAGTGTAGATATTTCCATGTTCATACAGATATTGGTGTAGATATTTCCATGTTCATACAGATACCGGTGTAGCTATTTCCATGTTCATACAGATAGCGGTGTAGATATTTCCATGTTCAAACAGATAGCGGTGTAGATATTTCCATGTTCATACAGATAGCGGTGTAGATATTTCCATGTTTATACAGATAGCGGTGTAGATATTTCCATGTTTATACAGATAGCGGTGTAGATATGTCCATCTTAATACAGATGGCGGTTTAGATATTTATATGTTTATACACATGACGGTGCAGATAATTCCATGTTCATACAGATTGCGGTGTAGATATTTCCGTGTTTATAGAGATAGCAGTGTATTTATTTCCATGTTTAATGAGATAGCTGTGTAGATATTTCCATGTATATGCAGATATCTGTGTAGATATTTCCATTTTCATGCAGATAGCGGTGTAGATATTTCCATGTTCAAACAGATAGCGGTGCAGATATTTCCATGTTCATACAGATAACGGTGTAGATATTTCCATGTTTATACAGATAGCAGTGAAGATGTAAGCATGTTTACACAGATAGCGGTGTAGATAATTTCAATTTTATACAGAGAGCAGTGTAGATATTTCCAAGTTCATACAGATAGCGGTGTAGATATTTCCACGTTTGTAGAGATGGTGGTGTAGATATTTCCATGTTCATACAGAAGACGGTGTAGATATTTCCATGTTTATAGGGATGGCGGTGTAGATATTTTCATGTTTACACAGATGGCGGTGTAGATATTTCCATGTTTACACGGATAGCGGTGTAGACATTTCCATGTTTACATAGATAGCGGTGTGGATATTTCCATGTTTATGCAGATAGCAGTGTAGATATTTCCATGTTTATACAGATAGCAGTGCGGAGATTTCCATGTTTATTCAGATAGCGGTGCGGATATTTCCATGTTTATACAGATAGTTGGGCAGATATTTCCATGTTTATTCAGATAGCGGTGTAGATATTTCCATCTTAATACAGATGGCGGTGTAGATATGTCCCTGATTGTACAGATGGCGGTGTAGATATTTCCATGTTCATACAGATGGCGGTGTAGATATTTCGAAGTTTATAGAGATAGCGCTGTAGTTATTTCCATATTTATAGAGAAATCTGTGTAGATATTTCCATGTTCATGGAGATAGCGGTGTAGATATTTCCATGTTCATCCAGATGCCGGTGTACATATATCCATGTTCAAACAGATGGCGGTGAAGATATATCCATGTTCATACAAATGGCGGTGTAGATATTTCCATGTTCATAGAGATGGCGGTGTAGATAATTCCATGTTCATACAAATGGCGGTGTAGATATTTCCATGTTCATAGAGATGGCGGTGTAGATAATTCCATATTTATACAGATAGCAGTGTAGTTATTTCCATGTTTATAGGGATAGCAGTGTAGATATTTTCATTGATATACAGATAGCTGTGTCGATATTTGCATGTTCATACAGATAGCGGTGTAGATATTTCCATGTTCATACAGATAACGGTGTAGATATTTCCATGTTCATACAGATAGCAGTGTAGATATTTCCATGTTCATACAGATGGCGGTATAGATAATTCAATGTTCATACAGATGGCGGTGTAGATATTTCCATGTTCGTAGAGATGGCGGTGTAGATATTTCCATGTTTATGCAGATAGCGGTATAGATATTTCCATGTTTATACAGATGGTGGTGTAGATATTTCCATGTTTATAGGGATGGCGGTGTAGATATTTTCATGTTTACACAGATGGCGGTGTAGATATTTCCATGTTTACACAGATAGCGGTGTAGACATTTCCATGTTTACACAGATAGCAGTGTGGATATTTCCATGTTTATGCAGATAGTTGGGCAGATATTTCCATGTTTATACAGATAGCGGTGTAGCTATTTCCATCTTAATACAGATGGCGGTGTAGATATGTCCATGTTTGTACAGATGGTGGTGTAGATATTTCCATGTTCATCCAGATGCCGGTGTACATATATCCATGTTCATACAGATGGCGGTGAAGATATTTCCATATTCATACAGATGGTGGTGTAGATATTTCCATGTTCATACTAATGGCGGTGTAGATATTTCCACGTTCATAGAGATGGCGGTGTAGATATTTCCGTGTTCATACAAATGGCAGTGTAGATATTTCCATATTTATACAGATAGCAGTGTAGTTATTTCCATGTTTATAGAGATAGCAGTGTAGATATTTCCATTGATATACAGATAGCAGTGTAGATATTTCCATGTTCATACAGATAGCGGTGTACATATTTCCATGTTCATACAGATAGCGGTGTAGATATTTCCATGTTCATACAGGTGGCGGTGTAGATATTTCCATGTTTATATAGATAGCAGTGTAGTTATTTCCATGTTCATGCAGTTAGCGGTGTATATATTTCCATGTTCATACAGATGGCGGTGTAGATATTTACATGTTCATACTGATGGCGGTATAGATATTTCCATGTTCGTACAGATGGCGGTGTAGATATTTCTATGTTCATAGAGATGGCGGCGTAGATATTTCCATGTTTATGCAGATAGCGGTACAGATATTTCCATGTTTATACAGATGGTGGTGTAGATATTGCCATGTTTTTAGAGATGGAGGTCTAGATATTTCCATGTTTACACAGACAGCGGTGTAGACATTTCCATGTTTACACAGATAGCGGTGTGGATATTTCCATGTTTATGCAGATAGCAGTGTAGATATTTTCATGTTTATACAGATAGCGGTGTGGATATTTCCATGTTTATACAGATAGTTGGGCAGATATTTCCATGGTTATACAGATAGCGGTGCAGATATTTCCATCTTAATACAGATGGCATTGTAGATATTTCCATGTTCCTAGAGATGGCAGTATAGATATTTCCATGTTCATACAAATGGCAGTGTGGATATTTAAATGTTCATAGAGATAGCGGTGTATTTATTTCCTTGTTTATAGAGTAAGCTATGTAGATATTTCCAGGTATACGCAGTTAGCTGTGTAGATATTTCCATGTTCATACAGATAGCGGTGTAGATATTTCCATGTTCATACAGATAGCGGTGTAGATATTTCCATATTCATACAGATGGCGGTGTAGATATTTCCCTGTTCATACAGATGGCGGTGTAGATATTTCCCTGTTTATAGAGATAGCGTTGTAGATATTTCCATGTTTATACAGATAGCGGTATGGATATTTCCATGTTTATACAGATAGCGGTGTAGATATTTCCAAGTTTATAGAGATGGCGGTCTACATATTTCCATGTTGATAGAGATGGTGGTGTAGTTATTTCCAAGTTTGTAGAGACAGCATTGTAGATATTTCCATGTTTATACAGATAGCGGTGAAGATATTTCCATGTCTATACAGATAGCGGTGTAGATATCTCCATGTTTATACAGATAGCGGTGTATATATTTACATGTTTATAGAGGTGGCGGTCTAGATATTCTCTTGTTTATACAGATAGCCATGTAGTTCTTTCCATGTTTATAGAGATAGCGGTGTAGATAATTCCAATTTTATACAGATAGCAGTGTAGATATTTCCATGTTCATACAAATAGCGGTGTAGATATTTCCACGTTTATAGAGATGGCGATGTAGATATTTCCATGTTCATACAGTTGGCGGGGTAGATATTTCCATGTTTACACAGATAGCATTGTAGATATTTCCAAGCTGATACACATAGCGGTGTAGATATTTCCGTGTCAATAGAGATAGCGGTGTAGTTATTTCCTTGTTTATAGAGAAAGCTGTGTAGATATTTCCACGTGTATGCTGTTAGCTCTGTAGATATTTCCATGTTTACACTGATAACGGTGTAGACATTTCCATCTTTCCACAGATAGCGGTGTAGACATTTCCATGTTTACACAGATAGCATTGTTAATATTTACATGTTTATAGAGATAGCGGTGTAGTTATTTCCAAGTTTATATAGACAGCTTTGAAGATATTTCCATGTTTATAGAGATAGCAGTGTAGTTATTTCCATGTTTATAGAGAAAGCTGTAAAGATATTTCCATGTTTATACAGATAGCCTTGTAGATATTTCCATGTTTATTCAGATATCGGTTTAGATATTTCCATGTTTCTACAGATAGCGGTGTGGATATTTGCATCTTAATACAGATGGCGGTGTAGATATTTCCATGTCAATACAGATGGCGGTGCAGATATTTCCATGTTCATACAGATGGCGGTGTAGATATTTCCATGTTTACACAGATAGTGGTGTAGACCTTTCCATGTTTACACAGATAGCGTTGTAGATATTTACATGTTTGTAGAGATAATAGTGTAGTTATTTCCATGTTTATACAAATAGCGGTGAAGTTATTTCCATGTTTACACAGATAGCGGTGTGGATATTTCAATGATTATACAGAGAGCGGTGTGGATATTTCCATGTTTATACAGATAGTGGTGTTGATATTTCCATGATTATACAGATAGCGGTGTGGATATTTCCATGTTTATGCATATAGTGGTGTGGATATTTTCATGTTTATACAGATAGCAGTGTAGATATTTCCATGTTTATACAGATAGCGGTGTAGTTATTTCCATGTTTATACAGATAGCGGTGAAGGTATTTCCATGTTTATACAGATAGCAGTGTAGATATTTCCATGTTTATAGACATGGCGGTCTAGATATTTCCATGTTTATAGAGATAGTGGTGTAGTTATTTCCAGGTTTGTAGAGACAGCGTTGTAGATATTTCTGTGTTTATACAGATAGCGGTGAAGATATTTCCATGTTTATACAGAGAGCGGTGTATATATTTCCATGTTTATACAGATAGCAGTGTAGATATTTACAAGTTTATAGAGATGGTGGTCTAGATATTGTCTTGTTTATACAGATAGCGGTGTAGATATTTCCATGCTTATAGAGATAGCGGTGTAGATTATTCCAATTTTATACAGATAGCAGTGTAGATGTTTCCATGTTCATACAAATAGCGGTGTAGATATTTCAACGTTTATAGAGATGGCGGTGTAGATATTTCCATGTTCATACAGATGGCGGTGTAGATATTTCCATGTTTACACAGATAGCGGTGTAGATATTTCCATGTTGATACACATAGCGGTGTAGTTATTTCCACGTTTATAGAGAAAGCTGTGCAGAAATTTCCGTGTATATGGAGATAGCTGTGTAGATATTTCCATGTTTATACAGATAGTGGTGTAGATATTTCCATGTTTATACAGATATCGGTGTAGGTATTTCCATGTTTCTACAGATAGCGGTGTGGATATTTGCATCTTGATACAGATGGCGGTGTAGTTATTTCCATGTTTATACTGATGGCGCTGAAGGTATTTCCATGTTCATACAGATGGCGGAGTAGATATTTCTATGTTTATAGAGATGGCGGTGTAGATATTTGCACGTTTATACTGATGTCGGTGTAGATATTTCCATGTATATAGAGAAGACGGTGTAGATATTTCCACGTTTATACAGAAAGCGGTGTAGATATTTCCATGTTTACACAGATAGTGGTGTAGACTTTTCCATGTTGAAACAGATAGTGTTGTAGATATTTACTTGTTTATAGAGATAGTGGTGTAGTTATTTCCATGTTTATACAGATAGCGGTGAAGTTATTTCCATGTTTACACAGATAGCGGTGTGGATATTTCATGGATTATACAGAGAGCAGTGTAGATATTTCCTTGTTTATACAGATAGCGGTGCTGATATTTCCATGTTTATACAGATAGCGGTGTGGATATTTCCATGTTTATACATATAGCGGTGTGGATATTTCCATTTTTATACAGATAGCGGTGTAGATATTTCCATGTTTACACAGATAGCCGTGTGGATATCTCCATGTTTATACAGATATCGGTGTAGATATTTCCATGTTTCTTCAGATAGCGCTTCTGATATTTCCATCTTAATACAGATGGCGGTGTAGATATTTCCATGTTCCTACAGATGGCGGTGTAGATTTTTCCATGTTCCTACAGATGGCGGTGTAGATATTTCCATGTTTATGGAGATGGCAGTGTAGAAATTTCCATGCTTATATAGAAAGCTGTGTAGATATTTCCATGTGTATGCAGATAGCTGTGTAGGTATTTCCATGTTTATACAGATACTGGTGTAGATATTTCCATGTTTATACAGATATCGGTGTAGATATTTCCATGTTTCTACAGATAGCGGTGTGGATATTTGCATCTTAATACAGATGGCGGTGTAGATATTTCCATGTTTTTACTGATGGCGCTGAAGATATTTCCATGTTCATACAGATGGCGCTGTATATATTTCCACTTTTGTAGAGATAGTGGTGTAGTTATTTCCATGTTTATAGAGACAGCGGTGTAGAGTTTTCCATGTATATACATATAGCTATGCAGATATTTCCAAGTTCTTACAGACAGCGATGTATATATTTCCATGTTCATACAGATAGCAGAGTGGATATTTCCATGTTCATACAGGTAGCGGTGTAGATATTTCCATGTTTACACAGATAGTGGTGTAGACCTTTCCTTGTTGAAACAGACAGCGTTGTAGATATTTACATGTTTATAGAGATAGTGGTGTAGTTATTTCCATGTTTATACAGATAGCGGTGAAGTTATTTCCATGTTTACACGGATAGCGGTGTGGATATTTCATGGATTATACAGTGAGCGGTGTAGATATTTCCATGTTTATACAGACAGCGGTGCTGATATTTCCATGTTTATACAGATACCGGTGTGGATATTTCCATATTTATACATATATCTGTGTGGATATTTCCATGTTTATACAGATAGCGGTGTAGATATTTCCATGTTTACACAGATAGCGGTGTGGATATCACCATGTTTATACAGACAGCGGTGTAGATATTTCCATGTTTATACAGATAGCGGTTCAGATATTTCCATCTTAATACAGATGGCAGTGTAGATATTTCCATGTTCCTACAGATGGCGGTGTAGATTTTTCCATGTTTCTACAGATGGTGGTGTACATATTTCCAAGTTTATAGAGATGGCGGTGTAGTTATTTCCATGTTTATATAGAAAGCTGTGTAGATATTTCCATGTATATGCAGATAGCTGTGTAGATATTTCCATGTTCATACAGATAGCAGTGTTGATATTTCCATGTTCATACCAATAGCGGTGTAGATATTTCCATGTTCATACAGTTAGCGGTGTAGATATTTCCATGTTCATACAGATGGCGGTGTAGATATTTACATGTTCATACAGATGGCGATGTAGATATTTCCATGTTCATACGGATGGCAGTGTAGATATTTCCATGTTCATACAGGTGGCGGTGTAGATATTTCCATGTTTATGCACATAGCAGTGTAGTTATTTCCATGTTTATAGAGATAGCTGTGTGGATATTTCCATTGATATACAGATAGCTGTGTGGAAATTTGCATGTTCATACAGATAGCGGTGTAGATATTTCCATGTTCGTACAGATAGCGGTGTAGATGTTTCCATGTTCATACAGATAGCGGTGTAGATATTTCCACGTTTATAGAGGTGGCGGTGTAGATATTTCCATGTTCATGCAGATGGCGGTGTAGATATTTCCATGTTTATAGGGATGGCGGTGTAGATATTTCCATGTTTACACAGATAGCGGTGTAGACATTTCCATGTTTACACTGATAGCGGTGTGGATATTTCCATGTTTATGCAGATAGCAGTGTAGATATTTCCATGTTTACACAGATAGCGGTGCAGATACTTCCATGTTCTTACAGATACCGGTGTGGATATTTCCATGTTTATACATATATCTGTGTGGATATTTCCATGTTTATACAGATAGCGGTGTAGATATTTCCATGTTTACACAGATAGCGGTGTGGATATCACCATGTTTATGCAGACAGCGGTGTAGATATTTCCATGTTTATACAGATAGCGGTTCAGATATTTCCATCTTAATACAGATGGCAGTGTAGATATTTCCATGTTCCTACAGATGGCGGTGTAGATTTTTCCATGTTTCTACAGATGGCGGTGTACATATTTCCAAGTTTATTGAGATAGCGGTGTAGTTATTTCCATGTTTATATAGAAATCTGTGTAGATATTTCCATGTATATGCAGATAGCTGTGTAGATATTTCCATGCTCATACAGATAGCAGTGTAGATATTTCCATGTTCATACCAATAGCGGTGTAGATATTTCCATGTTCATACAGTTAGCGGTGTAGATATTTCCATGTTCGTACAGATGGCGGTGTAGATATTTACATGTTCATACAGATGGCGGTGTAGATATTTCCATGTTCGTACGGATGGTGGTGTAGATATTTCCATGTTCATACAGGTGGCGGTGTAGATATTTCCGTGTTTATGCAGATAGCAGTGTAGTTATTTCCATGTTTATAGAGATAGCAGTGTAGATATTTCCATTGTTATACAGATAGCTGTGTAGATATTTCCATGTTCATACAGATAGCGGTGTAGATATTTCCATGTTCGTACAGATAGCGGTGTAGATATTTCCATGTTCATACAGATAGCGGTGTAGATATTTCCATGTTTATGCAGATAGCGGTATAGTTATTTCCATGTTTATACAGATGGTGGTGTAGTTATTTCCATGTTTATAGAGATGGCGGTCTAGATATTTTCATGTTTACAGAGATAGTGGTGTAGGTATTTCCAAGTTTATAGAGACAGCGTTGTAGATATTTCCATGTTTATACAGATAGCGGTGAAGATAATTCCATGTTTATACAGATAGCGGTGTAGATATTTCCATGTTTATACAGATAGCGGTGTAGATATTTCCATGTTTATAGAGATAGTGGTGTAGATAATTTCAATTTTATACAGATAGCGGTGTAGGTATTTCCACGTTTATAGAGATGGCGGTGTAGATATTTCAATTATCATACAGATGGTGGTGTAGATATTTCCATTTTCATACAGATAGCGGTGTAGATATTTCCATGTTCATATAGTTAGCGGTGTAGATATTTCCATGTTCATACCAATAGCGGTGTAGACATTTCCATGTTCATTCATTTAGCGGTGTAGATATTTCCATTTTCATAAAGATGGCGGTGAAGATATTTACATGTTCGTACAGATGGCGGTGAAGATATTTCCATGTTCATACTAATGGCGGTGTAGATATTTCCATGTTCATACAGATGGCGGTGTAGATATTTCCGTGTTCATACAAATTGCGTTGTAGATATTTCCATGTTCATAGAGATGGCGGTGTAGATATTTCCATGTTTATACAGATAGCAATGTAGATATTTCCATGTTTATAGAGATAGCGGTGTAGATATTTCCATTGATATACAGATAGCTGTGTAGATATTTCCATGTTCATACAGATAGCGGTGTAGATATTTCCATGTTCATACAGATAGCGGTGTAGATATTTCCATGTTCATACAGTAATCGGTGTAGATATTTCCATGTTCATACAGATGGCGGTGTAGATATTTACTTGTTCATACAGATGGCGGTGTAGATATTTCCATGTTTGTACGGATGGCAGTGTAGTTATTTCCATGTTCATACAGGTGGCGGTGTAGATATTTCCATGTTCATACAGATAGCAGTGTAGTTATTTCCATGTTTATAGAGAGAGCAGTGTAGATATTTCCACTGATATACAGATAGCTGTGTAGATACATACATGTTCATACAGATGGCGGTGTAGATATTTCCATGTTCGTACGGATGGCAGTGTAGATATTTCCATGTTCGTACAGGTGGCGGTGTAGATATTTCCATGTTTAAACAGATAGCAGTGTAGTTATTTCCATGTTTATAGAGATAGCCATGTAGATATTTCCATTGATATACATATAGCTGTGAAGATGTTTTCATGTTCATACTGATAGCGGTGTAGATATTTCCATTTTCGTACAGAAGGCGGTGTAGATATTTCCATGTTCATACAGATAGCGGTGTAGATATTTCCATGTTCATACAGATAACGGTGTAGATATTTCCATGTTCATACAGATAGCCTTGTAGATATTTCCATGTTCATACAGTTAGCGGTGTAGATATTTCCATGTTCATACAGATGGCGGTGTAGTTATTTACATGTTCATACAGATGGCGGTGTAGATATTTCCATGTTCGTAGAGATGGCGGTGTAGATATTTCCATGTTCATAGAGATGGCGGTGTAGATATTTTCATGTTTATGCAGATAGCGGTATAGATATTTCCATGTTTATACAGATAGCGGTGTAGTTATTTCCATGTTTATACAGATAGCGGTGAAGATATTTCCACTTTGACACAGATAGCGGTGTGGATTTTCCATGTTTATACAGATAGCGGTGTAGATATTTCCATGTTAATACAGATAGCGGTGCAGATATTTCCATGTTTATACAGATAGCCGTGTAGATATTTCCAAGTTTATACAGATAGCGGTGTAGATATTCCCATGTTTATAAAGATAGCGGTGTAGGTATTTCCATCTTAATAAAGATGGTGGTGTAGGTATGTCCATGTTCCTACAGATGGCGGTGTAGTTATTTCCATCTTCATACAGATGGCGGTGTAGCTATTTCGAAGTTTATAGAGTTAGCCGTGTAGATATTTCCATGTTTATAGAGAAAGCTGGGTAGGTATTTCCATGTATAGGCAGATAGCTGTGTAGATATTTCCATGTTCATGCAGATAGCCGTGTAGATATTTACATGTTCAAACAGATAGCCGTGTAGATATTTCCATGTTCATACAGATAGCGGTGTAGATATTACCATGTTTATACAGATAGCGGTGTAGATATTTACATGTTCATCCAGATGCCAGTGTAGATATATCCATGTTCGTACAGATGGCGGTGAAGATATTTCCCTGTTCATACAGAAGGTGGTGAATATATTTCCATGTTCATAGAGATGGCGGTGTAGTTATTTCCATGTTTATAGAGATAGCGGGGTAGTTATTTCCATGTTTACAGAGATAGCGGTGTAGAAATTTCCATGTTCCAACAGATAGAGGTGTACATATTTCCATGTTCATACAGATAGCGGTGTAGATATTTCAATGTTCATACATATAGCGGTGTAGATATTTCCATGTTCATCGTGACGGCGGTGAAGATATTTCCATGTTCATACAGATGTCGGTGAAGATATTTCCATGTTCATACAGATGGTGGTGTAGATATTTCCATGTTCATACACATGGCGGTGTAGATATTTCCAAGTTTATAGAGACGGCGGTGTAGATATTTCCCTTTTCATACGGATGGCATTGAATATATTTCCATGTTCATACAGATGGCAGTGTAGATATTTCCATGTTTATACAGATAGCGGTGTAGATATTTCCATGATTATATAGATAGCGGTGTAGATATTTCCATCTTAATACAGATAGCGGTGCAGTTATTTCCATGTTCATACAGTTAGCGGTGTAGATATTTCCATGTTTTACAGAAGGCGGTGTAGTTATTTCCATGTTCATGCAGATAGTGGTGAAGATATTTACATGTTCAAACAGATGGCTTTGTAGATATTTCTATGTTCATGCAGATGGCGGTGTAGATATTTTCGTCTTCATACGGATGTCAGTGTAGATATTTCCATGTTCATACAGATGGTGGTGTAGATATTTCCATCTTTATAAAGATGGCGGTGTAGATATTTCCATGTTCATACAGAGGGCCGTATAGATATTTCCATGTTTACACAGATAGCGGTGTAGATATTTCCATGTTGATACACATAGCGGTGTAGATATTTCCAAGTTTATAGAGATAGCGATGAGGATATTTCCATGTTTATAAAGAAAGCGTTGTAGATATTTCCATGTTTATGCAGATACCGGTCTATATATTTCCATGTTTATACAGATTGCGGTGTAGATATTTCCATGTTTATAGTGATGGCAAAGTAGATATTTCCATGTTCATACAAATGGCAGTGTAGATATTTCCATGTTTATAGAGATAGCGGTGTAGTTATTTCCTTGTGTACAGAGAAATCTGTGTAGATATTTCTCTGTATATGTAGTTAGCTGTGTAGATATTTCCATGTTCACACAGATAGCGGTGTAGATATTTCCATGTTCATGCAGATGGCGGTGTAGATATTTCTATGTTCATGCAGATGGCGGTGAAGATATTTCCATGTTCATACAGATGGCGGTGTAGATATTTCCATGTTCATACAAATGGCGGTGGAGATATTTCCGGGTTCATAGAGGTGGCGGTGTAGTTATTTCCATGTTTATAGAGATAGCGGTGTAGTTATTTTCTCGTTTACAGAGATAGCGGTGTAGATATTTCCATTTATATACATATAGCTTTGTAGATATTTCCATGTTCATACAGATAGCGGTGTAGATATTTCCATGTTCATACAGATAGTGGTGTAGAAATTACCATGTTCCAACAGATAGAGGTGTACATATTTCCATGTTCATACAGATAGCGGTGTAGATATTTCCATGTTCATACAGATAGCGGTGTAGATATTTCCATGTTCATCGTGATGGCGGTGAAGATATTTCCATGTTCATACAGATGGCAGTTAAGGTATCTCCAGGTTCATACTGATGGCGGTGTAGATGTTTCCATGTTCGTACAGATTGCGGTGTAGCTATTTCCATGTTCATAGAGATGGCAGTGTAGATATTTCCATGTTTATGCAGATAGCGGTGTAGATATTTCCATGTTCGTACACATGGTGGTGTAGATATTTCCATGTTTATAGAGATGGCGGTGTAGATATTTCCCTTTTCATACGGATGGCGTTGTAGGTATTTCCATGTTCATACAGATGGCGGTGTAGATATTTCCATGTTAATACAGATAGCGGTGTAGATATTTCCATGTTTATACAGATAGCACTGTAGATATTTCCATCTTAATACAGATGGCGTTGTAGATATTTCCATGTTCCTACAGTTGGCAGTGTAGATATTTCCATGTTCATACAAATGGCGGTGTAGATATTTCAATGTTTATAGAGATAGCGGTGTAGATATTTCCTAGTTTATAGAGAAAGCTGTGTAGATATTTCCGTGTATATGCAGTTAGCTGTGTAGATATTTCCATGTTCATACAGATAGCAGTGTAGATATTTCCATGTTCATACAGATAGCAGTGTAGATATTTCCATGTTCATACAGATAGCGATGTAGATATTTCCATGTTCTTACAAGTAGCGGTGCAGATATTTCCATGTTCATACAGATGGCGGTGTAGATATTTCCATGTTCATGCAGATGGCGGTGAAGATACATCCATGTTCGTACAGATGGCGGTGTAGATAATTCTATGTTCATGCAAATGGCTGTTTAGATATTTCCATGTTCATAGAGATGGTGGTGTAGTTATTTCGATGTTTATAGAGATAGCGGTGTAGATATTTCCATGTTTACAGAGATAGCGGTGTAGAAATTTCCATATTCCAACAGATAGAGGTGTACATATTTCCATGTTCATACAGATAGCGGTGTAGATATTTCCATGTTCATACAGATAGCGGTGTAGATATTTACATGTTCATCGTGTTGGCGGTGAAGATATTTCCATGTTCATACAGATGGCGGTTAAGATATATCCATGTTCATACAGATGGCGGTGTAGATATTTCCATGTTCGTACAGATGGCGGTGTAGATATTTCCATGTTCATACAGATAGCGGTGTAGATATTTCCATGTTCATACAGATAGCGGTGTAGATATTTCCATGTTCATAACAATAGCGGTGTAGATATTTCCATGTTCATACAGTTAGCGGTGTAGATATTTCCATGTTCATACAGATGGCGGTGTAGATATTTACATGTTCATACAGATGGTGGTGTAGATATTTCCATGTTCGTACGGATGGCAGTGTAGATATTTCCATGTTCATACAGGTGGCGGTGTAGATATTTCCATGTTTATACAGATAGCAGTGCGGTTATTTAGATGTTTATATAGATAGCAGTGTAGATATTTCCATTGATATACAGATAGCTGTGTAGATATTTGCATGTTCATACAGATAGAGGGGTAGATATTTCCATGTTCATACAGATAACGGTGTAGATATTTCCATGTTCATACAGTTAGCGGTGTAGATATTTCCATGTTCATACAGTTAGCGGTGTAGATATTTCCATGTTCATACAGATGGCGGTGTAGATGTTTACATGTTCATACAGATGGCGGTGTAGATATTTCCATGTTCGTACAGATGGCGGTGTAGATATTTCCATGTCATAGAGATGGTGGTGTAGAAATTTCCATGTTTATACAGATAGCAGTGTAGTTATTTCCATGTTTATAGAGATAGCGGTGTAGATAATTTCAATTTTATACAGATAGCTGTGTAGATATTTGCATGTTCATGCACATAGCGGTGTAGATATTTCCATGTTCAT
Source organism: Gorilla gorilla gorilla (assembly GCF_029281585.2). Lineage (NCBI taxonomy): Eukaryota > Metazoa > Chordata > Mammalia > Primates > Hominidae > Gorilla > Gorilla gorilla. Next base: position 3,209,380 of record NC_073227.2, on the reverse strand, counting down.
ACAGATAGCGGTGTAGATATTTCCATGTTCATACAGATAGCGGTGTAGATATTTCCATGTTCATACAGATAGTGGTGTAGATATTTCCATTTTCATACCAATAGCGGTGTAGATATTTCCATGTTCATACAGTGAGCACTGTAGATATTTTCATGTTTATACAGATGGCGGTGTAGATATTTACATGTTCATGCAGATGGCGGTGTAGTTATTTCCATGTTCGTATGGATGGCAGTGTAGATATTTCCATGTTCATACAGGTGGCGGTGTAGATATTTCCATGTTTATACAGATAGCAGTGTAGTTAATTCCATGTTTGTAGAGATAGCAGTGTAGATATTTCCATTGATATACAGATAGCTGTGTAGATATTTGCATGTTCATACAGATAGCAGGGTAGATATTTCCATGTTCCTACAGATAGCGGTGTAGATATTTCCATGTTCGTACAGATGGCGCTGTAGACATTTCCATGTTCATAGAGAAGGCGGTGTAGATATTTCCATGTTTATGCAGATAGCGGTATAGATATTTGCATGTTTATACAGATGGTGGTGTAGATATTTCCATGTTTATAGAGATGGCAGTCTAGATATTTCCATGTTTACAGAGATAGTGGTGTAGTTATTTCCAAGTTTATAGAGACAGCATTGTAGATATTTCCATGTTCATGCAGATAGCGGTGTAGATATTTCCATGTTCATCCAGATGCCGTTGTACATATATCCATGTTAATACAGATGGCGGTGAAGATATTTCCATGTTTATACAGATAGCGGTGTAGATATTTCCATGTTCATGCAGATAGCGGTGTAGATATTTCCATGTTCATCCAGATGCTGTTGTACAAATATCCATGTTAATACAGATGGCGTTGAAGATATTTCCATGTTCATACAGATGGCGGTGTAGATATTTCCATGTTCATACAAATGGCGGTGTAGATATTTCCATGTTCATAGAGATGGCGGTGTAGATAATTCCATCTTCATACAAATGGCGGTGTAGATATTTCCATGTTCATAGAGATGGCGGTGTAGATATTTCCATGTTTATACAGATAGCAGTGTAGTTATTTCCATGTTTATAGCGATAGCAGTGTAGATATTTCCATTGATATACAGATAGCTGTGTAGATATTTGCATGTTCATACAGATAGCGGTGTAGATACTTCTATGTTCATACAGATAGCGGTGTAGATATTTCCATGTTCAAACAGATAGCGGTGTAGATATTTCCATTTTCATACAGATAGCGGTGTAGATATTTCCATGTTCATACAGTTAGCGGTGTAGATATTTCCATGTTCATACAGATGGCGGTGTAGATATTTACATGTTCATACAGATGGCGGTGTAGATATTTCCATGCTCGTACGGATGGCAGTGTAGATATTTCCATGTTCATACAGGTGGCGGTTTAGATATTTCCATGTTCGTACGGATGGCAGTGTAGATATTTCCATGTTCATACAGGTGGCGGTGTAGCTATTTCCATATTTATACAGATAGCAGTGTAGTTATTTCCATGTTTATAGAGATAGCAGTGTAGATATTTCCATTGATATACAGATAGCTGTGTAGATATTTGCATGCTCATACAGATAGCGGGGTAGATATTTCCATGTTCGTACAGATAGCGGTGTAGATATTTCCATGTTCATACAGATAGCGGTGTAGATATTTCCATGTTCATACAGATAACGGTGTAGATATTTCCATGTTCCTACAGATAGCAGTGTAGATATTTCCATGTTCATACAGTTAGCGGTATAGATATTTCCATGTTCATACAGATGACGGTGTAGATATTTCAATGTTTATGGGGATGGCGGTGTAGATATTTTCATGTTTACACAGATGGCGGTGTAGATTTTTCCATGTTTACACAGCTAGCGGTGTAGACATTTCCATGTTTACACAGATAGCGGTGTGGATATTTCCATGTTTATGCAGATAGCAGTGTAGATATTTCCATGTTTATACAGATAGCGGTGCGGATATTTCCATCTTTATACAGATATCGGTGTAGATATTTCCATCTTAATACAGACGGCGGTGAAGATATGTGCATGTTTCTACAGATGGCAGTGTAGATATTTCCATGTTCATACAGATGGCGGTGTAGATATTTCGAAGTTTATACAGATAGCGCTGTAGTTATTTCCATATTTATAGAGAAATCTGTGTAGATAATTCCATGTATATTCAGATAGCTGTGTAGATATTTCCATGTTCATGCAGATAGCGGTGTAGATATTTCCATGTTCATCCAGATGCCGTTGTACATATATCCATGTTAATACAGATGGCGGTGAAGATATTTCCATGTTCATACAGATGGCGGTGTAGATAGTTCCATGTTCATACAAATGGCGGTGTAGATATTTCCATGTTCATAGAGATGGCGGTGTAGATATTTCCATGTTCATAGAGATGGCGGTGTAGATATTTCCATGTTTATACAGATAGCATTGTAGTTATTTCCATGTTTATAGAGATAGCAGTGTAGATATTTCCATTGATATACAGAAAGCTGTGTAGTTATTTGCATGTTCATACAGATAGCGGTGTAGATATTTACATGTTCATACAGATGGCGGTTTAGATATTTCCATGTTCTTACGGATGGCAGTGTAGATATTTCCATGTTCATACAGGTGGCGGTGTAGATATTTCCATGTTTATACAGATAGCAGTGTAGTTCTTTCCATGTTTATAGTGATAGCAGTGTAGATATTTCCATTGATATACAGATGGCTGTGTAGATATTTGCATGATCACACCGATAGCGGGGTAGATTTTTCCATGTTCGTGCAGATAGCCATGTAGATATTTCCATGTTCATACAGATAGCGGTGTAGATATTTCCATGTTCATACAGATAACGGTGTAGATATTTCCATGTTCATACAGATAGCGGTGTAGATATTTCCATGTTCATACAGGTAGCGGTGTAGATATTTCCATGTTCATATAGATCGCGGTTTAGATATTTACATGTTCGTACAGATGGCGGTGTAGATATTTCCATGTTCGTACAGATGGCGGTGTAGATATTTCCATGTTCATAGAGATGGCGGTGTAGTTATTTCCATGTTTATACAGATAGCAGTGTAGTTATTTCCATGTTTATAGAGATAGCGGTGTAGATAATTTCAATTTTATACAGATAGCTGTGTAGATATTTGCATGTTCATACAGATAACGGTGTAGATATTTCCATGTTCAAACAGTTAGCGGTGCAGATATTTCCATGTTCATACAGTTAGCGGTGTAGATATTTCCATGTTCATACAGATGGCGGTGTAGATATTTCCACTGATATACAGATAGCGGTGTAGATATTTCCATGTTCATACAGATAGCGGTGTAGATATTTCCATGTTCATACAGATGGCGGTTTAGATATTTACATGTTCATACAGATGGTGGTGTAAATATTTCCATCTTCTTACAGACAGCGGTGTAGATATTTCCATGTTCATAGAGATGGCGGTGTAGATATTTCCATGTTTATGCAGATAGCTTTATAGATTTTTCGATGTTTATACAGATGGTGGTGTAGATATTTCCATGTTTATAGAGATGGTAGTCTAGATATTTCCATGTTTATAGAGATAGTGGTGTAGTTATTTCAAAGTTTATAGAGACAGCATTGTAGATATTTCCAAGTATATACAGATAGCGGTGAAGATATTTCCATGTTTATACAGATAGCGGTGTAGATATTTCCATGTTTATACAGATAGCAGTGTAGATATTTCCATGTTTATAGAGATAGTGGTGTAGATAATTTCAATTTTATACAGATAGCAGTGTAGATATTTCCAAGTTCATACAGATAGCAGTGTAGATATTTCCACGTTTATAGAGATGGCTGTGTAGATATTTCCATGTTCATACAGATGGCGGTGTAGATATTTCCATGTTTATAGAGATGTCGGTTTAGATATTTTCATGTTTACACAGATGGCGGTGTAGACATTTCCATGTTTACACAGATAGTGGTGTGGGTATTTCCATGTTTATGCAGATACCGGTGTAGATATTTCCATGTTTATACAGACAGCGGTGCGGTTATTTCCATGTTTATGCAGATAGTGGTGCAGATATTTCCATGTTTATACAGATAGCGGTGTAGATATTTCCATCTTAATACAGATGGCGGTGTATATATGTCCATGCTCTTACAGATGGCGGTGTAGATATTTCCATGTTCATACAGATGGCGGTGTAGATATTTCGAAGTTTATACTGATAGCGCTGTAGTTATTTCCATATTTATAGAGAAATCTGTGTAGCTATTTCCATGTATATGCAGATAGCTGTGTAGATATTTCCATGTTCATGCAGAAAGCGGTGTAGATATTTCCATGTTCATCCAGATGCCGGTGTAGATATATCCATGTTCATAAAGATGGCGGTGAAGATATTTCCATGTTCATACAGATGGCGGTGGACATATTTCCATGTTCATACAAATGGCGGTGTAGATATTTCCATGTTCATTGAGATGGCGGTGTAGATATTTCCATGCTTATACAGATAGCAGTGTAGTTATTTCCATGTTTATAGAGATAGCAGTGTAGATATTTCCATTGATATACAGATAGCTGTGTAGATATTTGCATGTTCATACAGATAGCAGCGTAGATATTTCCATGTTCATACAGATAGCGGTGTAGATATTATCATGCTCATACAGATAGCGGTGTAGATATTTCCATGTTCATACAGTTAGCAGTGTAGATATTTCCATGTTCATACAGATGGCGGTGTAGATATTTACATGTTCATACAGATAGCGGTGTAGATATTTCCATGTTTATAGAGATAGTGGTGTAGATAATTTCAATTTTATACAGATAGCAGTGTAGATATTTCCAAGTTCATACAGATAGCGGTGTAGATATTTCCACGTTTATAGAGATGGCGGTGTAGATATTTCCATGTTCATACTGATGGCGGTGTAGATATTTCCATGTTTATAGAGATGGCGGTGTAGATATTTTCATGTTTACACAGATGGCGGTGTAGATATTTCCATGTTTACACAGATTGCGGTGTAGGTATTTCCATGTTTATACAGATAGCAGTGTAGTTATTTCTATGTTTATAGAGATAGCAGTGTAGATATTTCCATTGATATACAGATAGCTGTTTAGATATTTGCATGTTCTTACAGATAGCAGTGTAGATATTTCCATGTTCATACAGATAGCGGTGTAGATATTTCCATGTTCATACAGTTAGCGGTGTAGATATTTCCATGTTCATACAGATGGCGGTGTAGATATTTACATGTTCATACAGATGGCGTTATAGATATTTCCATGTTCGTACTGATGGTGGTGTAGATATTTCCATGTTCATAGAGATGGCGGTGTAGATATTTCCATGTTTACACAGAGAGCGGTGTAGACGTTTCCATGTTTACACAGATAGCGGTGTGGATATTTCGATGTTTATGCAGATAGCGGTGTAGATATTTCCATGTTTATACAGATAGCGGTGCGGATATTTCCATGTTTATGCAGATAGTGGTGCAGATATTTCCATGTTTGTACAGACAGCGGTGTAGATATTTCCATCTTAATACAGATGGCGGTGTAGATATATCCATGCTCGTACGGATGGCGGTGTAGATATTTCCATGTTCATACAGATGGCGGTGTAGATATTTCGAAGTTTATAGAGAGAGCGCTGTAGTTATTTCCATATTTATAGAGAAATCTGTGTAGCTATTTCCATGTATATGCAGATAGCTGTGTAGATATTTCCATGTTCATGCAGAAAGCGGTGTAGATATTTCCATGTTCATCCAGATGCCGGTGTAGATATATCCATGTTCATACAGATGGCGGTGAAGGTATTTCCATGTTCATACAGATGGCGGTGTAGATATTTCCATGTTCACAAATGGCGGTGTAGATATTTCCATGTTCATAGAGATGGCGGTGTAGATATTTCCATGTTTATAGAGATAGCAGTGGAGATATTTCCATTGTTATACAGATAGCTGTGTAGATATTTCCATGTTCATACAGATAGCGGTGTAGATATTTCCATGTTCATACAGATAGCGGTGTAGATATTTCCATGTTCATACAGATAGCGGTGTAGATATTTCCATGTTCATAACAATAGCGGTGTAGATATTTCCATGTTCATACAGTTAGCGGTGTAGATATTTCCATGTTCATACAGATGGCGGTGTAGATATTTACATGTTCATACAGATGGTGGTGTAGATATTTCCATGTTCGTACGGATGGCAGTGTAGATATTTCCATGTTCATACAGGTGGCGGTGTAGATATTTCCATGTTTATACAGATAGCAGTGCGGTTATTTAGATGTTTATATAGATAGCAGTGTAGATATTTCCATTGATATACAGATAGCTGTGTAGATATTTGCATGTTCATACAGATAGAGGGGTAGATATTTCCATGTTCATACAGATAACGGTGTAGATATTTCCATGTTCATACAGTTAGCGGTGTAGATATTTCCATGTTCATACAGTTAGCGGTGTAGATATTTCCATGTTCATACAGATGGCGGTGTAGATGTTTACATGTTCATACAGATGGCGGTGTAGATATTTCCATGTTCGTACAGATGGCAGTGTAGATATTTCCATGTCATAGAGATGGTGGTGTAGAAATTTCCATGTTTATACAGATAGCAGTGTAGTTATTTCCATGTTTATAGAGATAGCGGTGTAGATAATTTCAATTTTATACAGATAGCTGTGTAGATATTTGCATGTTCATGCACATAGCGGTGTAGATATTTCCATGTTCATACAGATAGCGGTGTAGATATTTCCATGTTCATACAGATAGCGTTGTAGATATTTCCATGTTCATACAGATAGTGGTGTAGATATTTCCATTTTCATACCAATAGCGGTGTAGATATTTCCATGTTCATACAGTGAGCACTGTAGATATTTTCATGTTTATACAGATGGCGGTGTAGATATTTACATGTTCATGCAGATGGCGGTGTAGTTATTTCCATGTTCGTATGGATGGCAGTGTAGATATTTCCATGTTCATACAGGTGGCGGTGTAGATATTTCCATGTTTATACAGATAGCAGTGTAGTTAATTCCATGTTTGTAGAGATAGCAGTGTAGATATTTCCATTGATATACAGATAGCTGTGTAGATATTTGCATGTTCATACAGATAGCAGGGTAGATATTTCCATGTTCCTACAGATAGCGGTGTAGATATTTCCATGTTCGTACAGATGGCGCTGTAGACATTTCCATGTTCATAGAGAAGGCGGTGTAGATATTTCCATGTTTATGCAGATAGCGGTATAGATATTTGCATGTTTATACAGATGGTGGTGTAGATATTTCCATGTTTATAGAGATGGCAGTCTAGATATTTCCATGTTTACAGAGATAGTGGTGTAGTTATTTCCAAGTTTATAGAGACAGCATTGTAGATATTTCCATGTTCATGCAGATAGCGGTGTAGATATTTCCATGTTCATCCAGATGCCGTTGTACATATATCCATGTTAATACAGATGGCGGTGAAGATATTTCCATGTTTATACAGATAGCGGTGTAGATATTTCCATGTTCGTGCAGATAGCCATGTAGATATTTCCATGTTCATACAGATAGCGGTGTAGATATTTCCATGTTCATACAGATGGCGGTTTAGATATTTACATGTTCATACAGATGGTGGTGTAAATATTTCCATCTTCTTACAGACAGCGGTGTAGATATTTCCATGTTCATAGAGATGGCGGTGTAGATATTTCCATGTTTATGCAGATAGCTTTATAGATTTTTCGATGTTTATACAGATGGTGGTGTAGATATTTCCATGTTTATAGAGATGGTAGTCTAGATATTTCCATGTTTATAGAGATAGTGGTGTAGTTATTTCAAAGTTTATAGAGACAGCATTGTAGATATTTCCAAGTATATACAGATAGCGGTGAAGATATTTCCATGTTTATACAGATAGCGGTGTAGATATTTCCATGTTTATACAGATAGCAGTGTAGATATTTCCATGTTTATAGAGATAGTGGTGTAGATAATTTCAATTTTATACAGATAGCAGTGTAGATATTTCCAAATTCATACAGATAGCAGTGTAGATATTTCCACGTTTATAGAGATGGCTGTGTAGATATTTCCATGTTCATACAGATGGCGGTGTAGATATTTCCATGTTTATAGAGATGTCGGTTTAGATATTTTCATGTTTACACAGATGGCGGTGTAGACATTTCCATGTTTACACAGATAGTGGTGTGGGTATTTCCATGTTTATGCAGATACCGGTGTAGATATTTCCATGTTTATACAGACAGCGGTGCGGTTATTTCCATGTTTATGCAGATAGTGGTGCAGATATTTCCATGTTTATACAGATAGCGGTGTAGATATTTCCATCTTAATACAGATGGCGGTGTATATATGTCCATGCTCGTACAGATGGCGGTGTAGATATTTCCATGTTCATACAGATGGCGGTGTAGATATTTCGAAGTTTATACTGATAGCGCTGTAGTTATTTCCATATTTATAGAGAAATCTGTGTAGCTATTTCCATGTATATGCAGATAGCTGTGTAGATATTTCCATGTTCATGCAGAAAGCGGTGTAGATATTTCCATGTTCATCCAGATGCCGGTGTAGATATATCCATGTTCATAAAGATGGCGGTGAAGATATTTCCATGTTCATACAGATGGCGGTGGACATATTTCCATGTTCATACAAATGGCGGTGTAGATATTTCCATGTTCATTGAGATGGCGGTGTAGATATTTCCATGCTTATACAGATAGCAGTGTAGTTATTTCCATGTTTATAGAGATAGCAGTGTAGATATTTCCATTGATATACAGATAGCTGTGTAGATATTTGCATGTTCATACAGATAGCAGCGTAGATATTTCCATGTTCATACAGATAGCGGTGTAGATATTTCCATGCTCATACAGATAGCGGTGTAGATATTTCCATGTTCATACAGTTAGCAGTGTAGATATTTCCATGTTCATACAGATGGCGGTGTAGATATTTACATGTTCATACAGATAGCGGTGTAGATATTTCCATGTTTATAGAGATAGTGGTGTAGATAATTTCAATTTTATACAGATAGCAGTGTAGATATTTCCAAGTTCATACAGATAGCGGTGTAGATATTTCCACGTTTATAGAGATGGCGGTGTAGATATTTCCATGTTCATACTGATGGCGGTGTAGATATTTCCATGTTTATAGAGATGGCGGTGTAGATATTTTCATGTTTACACAGATGGCGGTGTAGATATTTCCATGTTTACACAGATTGCGGTGTAGGTATTTCCATGTTTATACAGATAGCAGTGTAGTTATTTCTATGTTTATAGAGATAGCAGTGTAGATATTTCCATTGATATACAGATAGCTGTTTAGATATTTGCATGTTCTTACAGATAGCAGTGTAGATATTTCCATGTTCATACAGATAGCGGTGTAGATATTTCCATGTTCATACAGTTAGCGGTGTAGATATTTCCATGTTCATACAGATGGCGGTGTAGATATTTACATGTTCATACAGATGGCGTTATAGATATTTCCATGTTCGTACTGATGGTGGTGTAGATATTTCCATGTTCATAGAGATGGCGGTGTAGGTATTTCCATATTTATGCAGATAGCGGTATAGATATTTCCATGTTTATACAGATGGTGGTGTAGATATTTCCATGTATATAGAGATGGCGGTCTATATATTTCCATGTTTATAGGGATGGCGGTGTAGATATTTTCATGTTTACACAGATGGCGGTGTAGATTTTTCCATGTTTACACAGATAGCTGTGTAGATATTTCCATCTTAATACATATGGCGGTGTAGATATATCCATGTTCGTACTGATGGCGGTGTAGATATTTCCATGTTCATACAGATGGTGGTGTAGATATTTCGAAGTTTATAGAGATAGCGCTGTAGTTATTTCCATATTTACAGAGAAATCTGTGTAAATATTTCCATGCATATTCAGATAGCTGTGTAGATATTTCCATGTTCATGCAGATAGCGGTGTAGATATTTCCATGTTCATCCAGATGCCGGTGTACATATATCCATGTTCATTCAGATGGCGGTGAAGATATTTCCATGTTCATACAGATGGCGGTGTAGATATTTCCATGTTCATACAAATGGCGGTGTAGATATTTCGAAGTTCATACAGATAACGGTGTAGATATTTCCATGTTCATACAGATAGCGGTGTAGATATTTCCATGTTCATACAGTTAGCAGTGTAGATATTTCCATGTTCATACAGGTGGCGGTGTAGATATTTCAATGTTTACAGATAGCAGTGTAGTTATTTCCATGTTTATAGAGATAGCAGTGTAGATATTTCCATTGATATACAGATAGCTGGGTAGATATTTGCATGTTCCTACAGATAGCGGTGTAGATATTTCCATGTTCATACAGATAGCGGTGTAGATATTTCCATGTTCATGCAAATGGCGGTGTAGATATTTCCATGTTCATAGAGATGGCGGTGTAGATATTTCCATGTTCATACAAATGGCGGTGTAGATATTTCCATGTTCATAGAGATGGCGGTGTAGATATTTCCATATTTATACAGATAGCAGTGTAGTAATTTCCATGTTTATAGAGATAGCAGTGTAGATATTTCCATTGATATACAGATAGCTGTGTAGATATTTGCATGTTCATACAGATAGCGGTGTAGATATTTCCATGTTCATACATATAGCGGTGTAGATATTTCCATCTTCATACAGAGAGCAGTGTAGATATTTCCTTGTTCATACAGATAGCAGTGTAGGTATTTCCATGTTCATACTGATAGTGGTGTAGATATTTCCATGTTCATACAGTAAGCGGTGTAGATATTTACATGTTCATACAGATGGCGGTGTAGATATTTACATGTTCATAGAGATGACGGTGTAGATATTTCCATGTTCATACAAATGGCGGTGTAGATATTTCCATGTTCATAGAGATGGCGGTGTAGATATTTCCATGTTCATACAAATGGTGGTGTAGATATTTCCACGTTCATAGAGATGGTTTTGTAGATATTTCCATGTTTATACAGATAGCAGTGTAGTTATGTTCATGTTTATAGAGATAGCGGTGTAGATAATTTCAATTTTATACAGATAGCTGGGTAGATATTTGCATGTTCATACAGATAGCAGTGTAGATATTTCCATGTTCATACAGATAGCGGTGTAGATATTTCCATGTTCATACAGGTGGCGGTGTAGATATCTCCATGTTTACAGATAGCAGTGTAGTTATTTCCATGTTTATAGAGATAGCATTGTAGATATTTCCATTGATATACAGATAGCTGTGTAGATATTTGCATGTTCATACAGATAGCGGTGTAGATATTTCCATGTTCATACAGATAGCGGTGTAGATATTTCCATGTTCATACAGATAGCGGTGTAGATATTTCGATGTTCATACAGATAACGGTGTAGATATTTCCATGTTCTTACAGATAGCGGTGTAGGTATTTCCATGTTCATACAGTTAGCGGTGTAGATATTTCCATGTTCATACAGATGGCGGTGTTGATATTTACATGTTCATACAGATGGCGGTATAGATAATTCAATGTTCGTACAGATGGCGGCGTAGATATTTCCATGTTCATATAGATGGCGGTGTAGATTTTTCCATGTTTATGCTGATAGCGGTATAGATATTTCCATGTTTATACAGATGGTGCTGTAGATATTTCCATGTTTATAGAGATGGCGGTCTAAATATGTCCATGTTTACAGAGATAGTGGTGTAATGATTTCGAAGTTTATAGAGACAGCGTTGTAGATATTTCCATGTTTATACAGATAGCGGTGAAGATATTTCCATGTTTATACAGATAGCTGTGTAGATATTTCCATGTTTATACAGATAGCAGTGTAGATATTTCCATGTTTATAGAGATAGTGGTGTAGATAATTTCAATTTTATACAGAGAACAGTGTAGATATTTCCAAGTTCATACAGATAGCGGTGTAGATATTTTGACATTTATAGAGATGGCGGTGTAGATATTTCCATGTTCATACAGATAGCGGTGTAGATATTTCCATGTTCATGCAAATGGCGGTGTAGATATTTCCATGTTCATAGAGATGGCGGTGTAGATATTTCCATGTTCATACAAATGGCGGTGTAGATATTTCCATGTTCATAGAGATGGCGGTGTAGATATTTCCATATTTATACAGATAGCAGTGTAGTAATTTCCATGTTTATAGAGATAGCAGTGTAGATATTTCCATTGATATACAGATAGCTGTGTAGATATTTGCATGTTCATACAGATAGCGGTGTAGATATTTCCATGTTCATACATATAGCGGTGTAGATATTTCCATCTTCATACAGAGAGCAGTGTAGATATTTCCTTGTTCATACAGATAGCAGTGTAGGTATTTCCATGTTCATACTGATAGTGGTGTAGATATTTCCATGTTCATACAGTAAGCGGTGTAGATATTTACATGTTCATACAGATGGCGGTGTAGATATTTACATGTTCATAGAGATGACGGTGTAGATATTTCCATGTTCATACAAATGGCGGTGTAGATATTTCCATGTTCATAGAGATGGCGGTGTAGATATTTCCATGTTCATACAAATGGTGGTGTAGATATTTCCACGTTCATAGAGATGGTTGTGTAGATATTTCCATGTTTATACAGATAGCAGTGTAGTTATTTTCATGTTTATAGAGATAGCGGTGTAGATAATTTCAATTTTATACAGATAGCTGGGTAGATATTTGCATGTTCATACAGATAGCAGTGTAGATATTTCCATGTTCATACAGATAGCGGTGTAGATATTTCCATGTTCATACAGGTGGCGGTGTAGATATTTCCATGTTTACAGATAGCAGTGTAGTTATTTCCATGTTTATAGAGATAGCATTGTAGATATTTCCATTGATATACAGATAGCTGTGTAGATATTTGCATGTTCATACAGATAGCGGTGTAGATATTTCCATGTTCATACAGATAGCGGTGTAGATATTTCCATGTTCATACAGATAGCGGTGTAGATATTTCGATGTTCATACAGATAACGGTGTAGATATTTCCATGTTCATACAGATAGCGGTGTAGGTATTTCCATGTTCATACAGTTAGCGGTGTAGATATTTCCATGTTCATACAGATGGCGGTGTTGATATTTACATGTTCATACAGATGGCGGTATAGATAATTCAATGTTCGTACTCATGGCGGCGTAGATATTTCCATGTTCATATAGATGGCGGTGTAGATTTTTCCATGTTTATGCTGATAGCGGTATAGATATTTCCATGTTTATACAGATGGTGCTGTAGATATTTCCATGTTTATAGAGATGGCGGTCTAAATATTTCCATGTTTACAGAGATAGTGGTGTAGTGATTTCGAAGTTTATAGAGACAGCGTTGTAGATATTTCCATGTTTATACAGATAGCGGTGAAGATATTTCCATGTTTATACAGATAGCTGTGTAGATATTTCCATGTTTATACAGATAGCAGTGTAGATATTTCCATGTTTATAGAGATAGTGGTGTAGATAATTTCAATTTTATACAGAGAACAGTGTAGATATTTCCAAGTTCATACAGATAGCGGTGTAGATATTTTGACATTTATAGAGATGGCGGTGTAGATATTTCCATGTTCATACAGATGGCGGTGTAGATATTTCCATGTTTATAGGGAAGGCGGTGTAGATATTTTCATGTTTACACAGATGGCGGTGTAGATATTTCCATTTTTACACAGATAGCGGTTTAGACATTTCCATGTTTACACAGATAGCGGTGTGGATATTTCCATGTTTATGCAGATAGCAGTGTAGATATTTCCATGTTTATAAAGATAGCAGTGCGGATATTTCCATGTTTATACATATAGTTGGGCAGATATTTCCATGTTTATACATATAGCGGTGTAGATATTTCCATCATAATACAGATGGCGGGGTAGATATGTCCATGTTCATACAGATAGTGGTGTAGATATTTCCATGTTCATACAGATAGCGGTGTAGGTATTTCCATGTTCATAGAGATGGTGGTGTAGATATTTCCATGTTTATACAGATAGCAGTGTAGATATTTCCATGTTTACAGAGATAGCAGTGTAGATATTTCCATTGATATACAGATAGCTGTGTAGATATTTGCATGTTCATACAGATAGCGGTGTGGGTATTTCCATGTTCATACAGATGGCGGTGTAGATATTTCGAAGTTTATAGAGATAGCACTGTAATTATTTCCGTACTTATAGGGAAATCTGTGTAGATATTTCCATGTGTATTCAGATAGCTGTGTAGATATTTCCATGTTCATGCAGATAGCGGTGTAGATATTTCCATGTTCATCCAAATGCCGGTGTACATATATCCATGTTCATACAGATGGCGATGAAGATATTTCCAAGTTCATACAGATGGCGTTGTAGATATTTCCATGTTCGTACAAATGCCGGTGTAGGTATTTCGCTGTTCATAGCCATGGCGGTGTAGATATTTCCATGTTCATACAAATAGCGGTATAGATATTTCCATGTTCATAGAGATGGCGGTGTAGATATTTCCATGTTTATACAGATAGCAGTGTAGTTATTTCCATGTTTATAGAGATAGCAGTGTAGACATTTCCATTGATATACAGATAGCTGTGTAGATATTTGCATCTTCATACAGATAGTGGTGTGGGTATTTCCATGTTCATACAGACAGCGGTGTAGATATTTCCATGTTCATACAGATAGCGGTTTAGATATTTCCATGTTCATAGAGATAGCGGTGTAGATATTTCCATGTTCATACAGATAACAGTGTTGATATTTCCATGTTCATACAGTTAGCGGTGTAGATATTTCCATATTCATACAGATGGTGGTGTAGATATTTACATGTTCATACAGATGGCGGTGTAGATATTTCCATGTTTGTACGGATGGCAGTGTAGATATTTCCATGTTCGTACAGATGGAGGTGTAGATATTTCCATGTTCATAGAGATGGTGGTGTAGATATTTCCATGCTTATGCAGATAGCGGTATAGATATTTCCATGTTTATAGAGATGGTGGTGTAGGTATTTCCTTGTTTATAGAGATGGCGGTCCAGATATTTCCGTGTTTATAGAGATAGAGGTGTAGTTATTTCCAAGTTTACAGAGACAGCGTTGTAGATACTTCCATGTTTATACAGATAACAGTGTAGATATTTCCATGTTTATAGAGATAGTGGTGTAGGTAATTTCAAATTTATACAGATAGCAGTGTAGATATTTCCAAGTTCATACAGAGAGCGGTGTAGATATATCCACGTTTATAGAGATGGCGGTGTAGATATTTCCATGTTCATACAGATGGCGGTGTAGATATTTCCATGTTTATAGAGATGGCGGTGTAGATATTTCCATGATTACACAGATAGCGGTGTAGACATTTCCATGTTTACACAGAAAGCAGTGTGGATATTTCCATGTTTATGCAGATAGCGGTGTAGATATTTCCATGTTTATACAGATAGCGGTGCGGATATTTCCATGTTTATACAGATGGGCAGATATTTCCATGTTTATACAGATAGCGGTGTAGATATTTCCATGTTCATACAGATAGCGGAGTAGATATTTCCATGTTCATACAGATAGCAGTGTAGATATTTCCATGTTCATGCAGATAGCGGTGTAGGTATTTCCATGTTCATACCAATAGCGGTGTAGATATTTTCATGTCCATACAGTTAGCGGTGTAGATATTTCCATGTTCATACAGATGGCAGTGTAGATATTTCCATGTTCATACAGACGGCGGTGTAGATATTTCCATGTTCGTACGGATGGCTGTGTAGATATTTCCATGTTCGTACAGATGGCGGTGTAGATATTTCCATGTTCATAGAGATGGCGGTGTAGATATTTCCATGTTTATGCAGATAGCGGTATAGATATTTCCATGTTTATACAGATGGTGGTGTAGATATTTCCATGTTTATAGAGATGGCGGTCTAGATATTTCCATGTTTATGCAGATAGCGGTGAAGATATTTCCATGTTTATACAGATAGCGGTGTAGATATTTCCATGTTTATACCGATAGCAGTGTAGATATTTCCATCTTATATAGACATAGTGGTGTAGATAATTTCAATTTTATACTGAGAGCAGTGTAGATAATTCCAAGTTCATACAGATAGCGGTGTAGATATTTCCACGTTTTTAGAGATGGCGGTGTAGATATTTCCATGTTCATACTGATGGCATTGTAGATATTTCCATCTTTATAGAGATGGCGGTGTAGATATTTTCATGTTTACACAGATGGCGGTGTAGATATTTCCATGTTTACAGAGATAGCGGAATAGACATTTCCATGTTTACACAGATAGCGGTGTGGATATTTCCAAGTTTATGCAGATAGCGGTGTAGATATTTCCATGTTTATACAGATAGCGGTGCGCATATTTCCATGTTTATACAGATAGTTGGGCAGATATTTCCATGTTTATACGGATAGCGGTGTAGATATTTCCATTTTAATACAGATGGCGGTGTAGATATGTCCATGTTCGTACAGATGGCGGTGTAGATATTTCCATGTTCATCCAGATGGTGGTGTAGATATTTCGAAGTTTATAGAGATAG
The DNA here is from genome assembly GCF_029281585.2 of Gorilla gorilla gorilla. Classification (NCBI taxonomy): domain Eukaryota; kingdom Metazoa; phylum Chordata; class Mammalia; order Primates; family Hominidae; genus Gorilla; species Gorilla gorilla. The sequence goes on along the minus strand of NC_073227.2, from coordinate 3,192,648 downwards.
CGCTGTAGTTATTTCCGTATTTATAGAGAAATCTGTGTAGATATTTCCATGTGTATGCAGACAGCTGTGTAGCTATTTCCATGTTCATGCAGATAGCGGTGTAGATATTTCCATGTTCATCCAGATGACGGTGTAGATATATCCATGTTCATACAGATGGCGGTGAAGATATTTCCATGTTCATACAGATGACGGTGTAGATATTTCCATGTTCCTACAAATGGCGGTGTAGATATCTCCATGTTCATAGAGATGGCGGTGTAGATATTTCCATGTTCATACAAATGGCGGTGTAGATATTTCCATGTTCATAGAGATGGCGGTGTAGATATTTCCATGTTTATACAGATAGCAGTGTAGTTGTTTCCATGTTTATAGAGATAGCGGTGTAGATAATTTCAATTTTATACTGATAGCTGGGTAGATATTTGCATGTTAATACAGATAGTGGTGTAGATATTTCCATGTTCATACAGATAGCGGTGTAGATATTTCCATGTTCATACATATAGCGGTGTAGATATTTCCATGTTCATACAGATAGCGGTGTAGATATTTCCATGTTCATACCAATAACGGTGTAGATATTTCCATGTCCATACAGTCAGCGGTGTAGATATTTCCATGTTCATACAGATGGCGGTGTAGATATTTCCATGTTCGTACAGATAGTGGTGTAGATATTTCCATGTTCATACAGATAGCAGTGTAGATATTTCCATGTTGATACAGATAACGGTGTAGATATTTCCATGTTCATACACATTGCGATGTAGATATTTCCATGTGCATACAGTTAGCGGTGTAGATATTTCCATGTTCATACAGATGGCGGTGTAGATATTTCCACGTTCATACAGATGGCTGTGTAGATATTTCCATGTTCATACAGATGGCGGTGTAGATATTTCCATGTTCATAGAGATGGCGGTGTAGATATTTCCATGTTTATTCAGATAGTGGTATAGATATTTCCATGTTTATACAGATGGTGGTGTAGGTATTTCCATGTTTATAGAGATGGCGGTCTAGATATTTGCATGTTTAAAGAGCTAGTGATGTAGCTATTGCCAAGTTTATAGAGACAGGGTTGCAGATATTTCCATGTTTATACAGATAGCGGTGAAGATATTTCCATGTTTATACAGATAGCGGTGTAGATATTTCCAATTTTATACAGATAACAGTGTAGATATTTCCATGATTTTAGAGATAGTGGTGTAGATAATTTCAATTTTATACAGATAGCAGTGTAGATATTTCCAAGTTCATACAGATAGCGGTGTAGATATTTCCACGTTTATAGAGATGGCGGTGCAGATATTTCCATGTTCATACAGACGGCGGTGTAGATATTTCCATGTTTGCACAGATGGCGGTGTAGATATTTCCGTGTTTACACAGATCGCGGTGAAGACATTTCCCTGTTTACGCCGATAGCGGTTTGGATATTTCCATGTTTATTCAGATAGCGGTGTAGATATTTCCATGTTTATAGAGATAGCAGTGCGGATATTTCCATGTTTATACAGATAGTTGGGCAGATATTTCAATGTTTATACAGATAGCGGTGTAGATATTTACATCTTAATACAGATGGCGGTGTAGATATGTCCATGTTAGTACAGATGGCGGTGTAGATATTTCCATGTTCATACAGATGGCGGTGTAGATATTTCGAAGTTTATAGAGATAGCACTGTAGTTATTTCCATATTGATAGAGAAATCTTTGTAGATATTTCCATGTATATGCAGATAGCCGTGTAGATACTTCCATGTTCATGCAGATAGCGGTGTAGATATTTCCATGTTCATCCAGATGCCGGTGTAGATATATCCATGCTTATAGAGACGGCGGTGAAGATATTTCCATGTTCATACAGATGGCGGTGTAGATATTTCCATGTTCATTCAAATGGCGGTGTAGATATTTCCATGTACATACATATAGCGGTGTAGATAATTCCATCTTCATACAGAGAGCAGTGTAGATATTTCCATGTTCATACAGATAGCAGTGTAGGTATTTCCATGTTCATACTGATAGTGGTGTAGATATTTCCATGTTCATACAGTAAGCGGTGTAGATATTTCCATGTTCATACAGATGGCGGTGTAGATATTTACATGTTCATAGGGATGACGGTGTAGATATTTCCATGTTCATACAGATGGCGGTGTAGATATTTCCATGTTCATACAGATAGCGGTGTAGCTATTTCCATGTTCATTCAGTTAGCGGTGTAGATATTTCCATGTTCATACAGATGGCGTTGCAGATATTTACATGTTCATACACATGGCGGTGTAGATATTTCCATGTTCGTAGGGATGGCAGTGTAGATATTTCCATGTTCTTACAGGTGGCGGTGTAGATATTTCCATGTTTATACAGATAGCAGTGTAGTTATTTCCATGTTTGTAGAGATAGCAGTGTAGATATTTCCATTGATATAGAGATAGCTGGGTAGATATTTGCATGTTCATACAGATAGCGGTGAAGATATTTCCATGTTCATACAGATAGCGGTATAGATATTTCCATGTTCATACAGATAGCGGTGTAGATATTTCCATGTTCATACAGATAGCGGTGTAGACATTTCCATGTTCATACAGTTAGAGGTGTAGATATTTCCATGTTCATACAGATGGCGGTGTAGTTATTTACATGTTCATACAGATGGAGGTGTAGATATTTCCATGTTCATACTCATGGCGGTGTAGATATTTCCATGTCCGTACAGGTGGCGGTGTAGATATTTCCATGTTTACAGATTGCAGTGTAGTTATTTCCTTGTTTATAGAGATAGCAGTGTAGATATTTCCATTGATATACAGATAGCTGTGTAGATATTTGCATGTTCATACAGATAGCGGTGTAGATATTTCCATGTTCGTACAGATAGCGGTGTAAATATTTCCATGTTCATACAGATAGCGGTGTAGATATTTCGAAGTTCATACAGATAACGGTGTAGATATTTCCATGTTCATAAAGATAGCGGTTTAGATATTTCCATGTTCATTCAGTTAGCGGTGTAGATATTTCCATGTTAATAGAGATGGCGGTGTAGATATTTACATGTTCGTACAGATGGCGGTGTAGATATTTCCATGTTCATAGAGATGGCGGTGTGGATATTTTCATGTATATAGAGATGGCGGTGTAGATATTTTCATGTTTACACAGATGGCGGTGTAGATATTTCCATGTTTACACAGATAGCGGTGTAGACATTTCCATGTTTACAGAGATAGCGGTGTGGATATTTCCATGTTTATGCAGATAGCGGTGTAGATATTTCCATGTTTATACAGATAGCGATGCAGATATTTCCATGTTTGTACAAATAGCTATGCAGATATTTCCATGTTTATACAGATAGCGGTGTAGATATTTCCATCTTAATACAGATGGCGGTGTAGATATGTCCATGTTCGTACAGATGGTGGTGTAGATATTTCCATATTCATACAGATGGCGGTGTACATATTTCGAAGTTTATAGAGATAGCACTGTAGTTATTTCCATATTTATAGAGAAATCTGTGTAGATATTTCCATGTATATGCAGATAGCTGTGTAGATATTTCCATGTTCATGCAGATAGCGGTGTAGATATTTCCATGTTCATCCAGATGCCAGTGTAGATATATCCATGCTCATACAGATGGCGGTGAAGATATTTCCATGTTCATACAGATGGCGGTGTAGATATTTCCAAGTTCATACACATGGCGGTGAGGATATTTCCATGTTCATACAGATGGCGGTGTAGATATTTCCATGTTCATACAAATGTCGGTGTAGATATTTCCATGTTCATAGAGATGGCGTTGTAGATATTTCCATGTTCATACAGGTAGCGGTGTAGATATTTCCATGTTCATGCAGATAGCGGTGTAGATATTTCCATGTTCATACCAATAGCGGTGTAGATATTTCCATGTCCATACAGTTAGCGTTGTAGATATTTCCATGTTCATACAGGTGGCGGTGTATATATTTACGTGTTCATGCAGATGGCGGTGTAGATGTTTCCGTGTTCGTACATATGGCGGTGTAGTTTTTTCCATGTTCATAGAGATGGCGGTGTAGATATTTCCATGTTTATGCAGATAGCGGTATAGATATTTCCATGTTTATACAGATGGTGGTGTAGATATTTCCATGTTTATAGAGATGGCGGTCTAGATATTTCCATGTTTATACAGATAGCGGTGAAGATATTTCCATGTTTATACGGATAGCGGTGTAGATATTTCCATGTTTATACATATAGCAGTGTAGATATTTCCATGTTTATAGAGATAGTGGTGTAGATAATTTCAATTTTATACCGACAGCAGTGTAGATATTTCCAAGTTCATGCAGATAGCGATGTAGATATTTCCATGTTGATAGATATGGTGGTGTAGATATTTCCATGTTCATACAGATGGCGGTGTAGATATTTCCATGTTCATACAAATGGCGGTGTAGATATTACCATGTTCATAGAGATGGCGGTGTAGATATTTCCATGTTCATAGAGATGGCGGTGTAGATATTTCCATATTTATACAGATAGCAGTGTAGTAATTTCCATGTTTATAGAGATAGCAGTGTAGACATTTCCATTGATATACAGGTAGCTGTGTAGATATTTGCATGTTCATACAAATAGCGGTGTAGATATTTCCATGTTCATTCATATAGTGGTGTAGATATTTCCATCTTCATACAGAGAGCGGTGTAGATATTTCCATGTTCATACAGATAGCAGTGTAGGTATTTCCATGTTCACACCGATAGCGGTGTAGATATTTCCATGTTCATACAGTAAGCGGTGTAGATATTTCCATCTTCATACAGATGGCGGTTTAGATATTTACGTGTTCATAGAGATGGCGGTGTAGATATTTCCATGTTCGTACGGATGGCAGTGTAGATATTTCCATGTTCACACAGATGGCGGTGAATATTTTTCCATGTTTATACAGATAGCAGTGTAGTTATTTCCATGTTTATAGAGATAGCAGTGTAGATATTTCCATTGATATACAGATAGCTGTGTAGATATGTGCATGTTCATACAGATAGCGGTGTAGATATTTCCATCTTTGTACAGATAGCAGTGTAGATATTTCCATGTTCATACAGATAGCGGTGTAGATATTTCCATGTTCATACAGACGGCGGTGTAGATATTTCCATGTTCGTACAGATGGCCGTGTAGATATTTCCATGTTCATAGAGATGCCGGTGTAGATATTTCCATGTTAATACAGATAGCGGTATAGATATTTCCATGTTTATACAGATGGTGGTGTAGATATTTCCATGATTATAGAGATGGCGGTCTAGATATTTCCATGTTTATAGAGATAGTGGTGTAGTTATTTCCAAGTTTATAGAGACAGCGTTGTAGATATTTCCATGTTCATACAGATAGCGGTGAAGATATTTCCATGTTCATACAGATAGCGGTGTAAATATTTTCATGTTTATACAGATAACAGTGTAGATATTTCCATGTTTATAGAGATAGTGGTGTAGATAATTTCAATTTTATACAGATAGCAGTGTAGATATTTCCAAGCTCATACAGATAGCGGTGTAGACATTTCCACGTTTATAGAGACGGCGGTGTAGATATTTCCATGTTTATACAGACGGCGGTGTAGATATTTCCATATTTATAGAGATGGCGTTGTAGATATTTCCATGTTTACACAGATGGCGGTGCAGATATTTCCATGTTTACACAGATCGCGGTGTAGACATTTCCATGTTTACGCAGATAGCGGTTTGGATATTTCCATGTTTATGCAGATAGCGGTGTAGATATTTCCATGTTTATAGAGATAGCTCTGCGGATATTTCCATGTTTATACAGATAGTTGCGCAGATATTTCCATGTATATACAGATAGCTGTGTAGATATTTCCATGTTCATACAGATGGCGGTGTAGATATTTCGACGTTTATAGAGATAGCGCTGTAGTTATTTCCATATTTATAGAGAAATCTGTGTAGCTATTTCCATGTATATGCAGATAGCTGTGTAGATATTTCCATGTTCATGCAGATAGCGGTGTAGATATTTCCATGTCCATACAGTTAGCGTTGTAGATATTTCCATGTTCATACAGGTGGCAGTGTAGATATTTACATGTTCATGCAGATGGCGGAGTAGATATTTCCACGTTCGTACAGATGGCGGTGTAGTTATTTCCATGTTCATAGAGATGGCGGTGTAGATATTTCCATGTTTATGCAGATAGCGGTATAGATATTTCCATGTTTATACAGATGGTGGTGTAGATATTTCCATGTTTATAGAGATGGCGGTCTATATATTTCCATGTTTATACAGATAGCGGTGAAGATATTTCCATGTTTATACAGATAGCGGTGTAGATATTTCCATGTTCATACAGATAGCAGTGTAGATATTTCCATGTTTATAGAGATAGTGTTGTAGATAATTTCAATTTTATACCGAGAGCAGTGTAGATATTTCCAAGTTCATGCAGATAGCGATGTAGATATTTCCACGTTTATAGAGATGGCGGTGTAGATATTTCCATGTTCATACAGATGGCGGTGTAGATATTTCCATGTTCATACAAATGGCGGTGTAGATATTTCCATGTTCATAGAGATGGCGGTGTAGATATTTCCATGTTCATACAAATGGCGGTGTAGGTATTTCCATGTTCATAGAGATGGCGGTGTAGATATTTCCATATTTATACAGATAGCAGTGTAGTAATTTCCATGTTTATAGAGATAGCAGTGTAGATATTTCCATTGATATACAGATAGCTGTGTAGATATTTGCATGTTCATACAGATAGCGTTGTAGATATTTCCATGTTCATACATATAGCGGTGTAGATATTTCCATCTTCATACAGAGAGCAGTGTAGATATTTCCATGTTCATACAGATAGCAGTGTAGGTATTTCCATGTTCATACTGATAGTAGTGTAGATATTTCCATGTTCATACAGTAAGCGGTGTAGATATTTCCATGTTCATACAGATGGCGGTGTAGATATTTAAATGTTCATAGAGATGACGGTGTAGATATTTCCATGTTCATACAAATGGCGGTGTAGATATTTCCATGTTCATAGAGATGGCGGTGTAGATATTTCCATGTTCATACAAATGGCGGTGTAGATATTTCCACGTTCATAGTGATGGCCGTGTAGATATTTCCATGTTTATACAGATAGCAGTGTAGTTATTTTCATGTTTATAGAGATAGCGGTGTAGATAATTTCAATTTTATACAGATAGCTGGGTAGATATTTGCATGTTCATACAGATAGTGGTGTAGATATTTCCATGTTCATACAGATAGCGGTGTAGATATTTCCATGTTCATACAGGTGGCGGTGTAGATATTTCCATGTTTACAGATAGCAGTGTAGTTATTTCCATGTTTATAGAGATAGCAGTGTAGATATTTCCATTGATATACAGATAGCTGTGTAGATATTTGCATGTTCATACAGATAGCGTTGTAGATATTTCCATGTTCATACATATAGCGGTGTAGATATTTCCATCTTCATACAGAGAGCAATGTAGATATTTCCATGTTAATACAGATAGCAGTGTAGGTATTTCCACGTTCATACTGATAGTGGTGTAGATATTTCCATGTTCATACAGTAAGCGGTGTAGATATTTCCATGTTCATACAGATGGCGGTGTAGATATTTACATGTTCATAGAGATGACGGTGTAGATATTTCCATGTTCATACAAACGGCGGTGTAGATATTTCCGTGTTCATAGAGATGGCGGTGTAGATATTTCCATGTTCATACAAATGGCGGTGTAGATATTTCCACGCTCATAGAGATGGCGGTGTAGATATTTCCATGTTTATACAGATAGCAGTGTAGTTATTTTCATGTTTATAGAGATAGCGGTGTAGATAATTTCAATTTTATACAGATAGCTGGGTAGATATTTGCATGTTCATACAGATAGCGGTGTAGTTATTTCCATGTTCATACAGATAGCGGTGTAGATATTTCCATGTTCATACAGGTGGCGGTGTAGATATTTCCATGTTTACAGATAGCAGTGTAGTTATTTCCATGTTTATAGAGATAGCAGTTTAGATATTTCCATTGATATACAGATAGCTGTGTAGATATTTGCATGTTCATACAGATAGCGGTGTAGATATTTCCATGTTCATACAGATAGCGGTGTAGATATTTCCATGTTCATACAAATGGCGGAGTAGATATTTCCATGTTCATAGAGATGGCGGTGTAGATATTTCCATGTTCATACAAATGGCGGTGTAGATATTTCCATGTTCATAGAGATGGCGGTGTAGATATTTCCATATTTATACAGATAGCAGTGTAGTAATTTCCATGTTTATAGAGATAGCAGTGTAGATATTTCCATTGATATACAGATAGCTGTGTAGATATTTGCATGTTCATACAGATAGCGGTGTAGGTATTTCCATGTTCATACTGATAGCGGTGTAGCTATTTCCATGTTAATTCAGTTAGCGGTGTAGATATTTCCATGTTCATACAGATGGCGGTGTAGATATTTACATGTTCATAGAGATGACGGTGTAGATATTTCCATGTTCATACAGATGTCGGTGTAGATATTTCCATGTTCATACAGATAGCGGTGTAGCTATTTCCATGTTAATTCAGTTAGCGGTGTAGATATTTCCATGTTCATACAGATGGCGTTGCAGATATTTACATGTTCATACACATGGCGGTGTAGATATTTCCATGTTCGTAGGGATGGCAGTGTAGATATTTCCATGTTCTTACAGGTGGCGGTGTAGATATTTCCATGTTTATACAGATAGCAGTGTAGTTATTTCCATGTTTATAGAGATAGCAGTGTAGATATTTCCATTGATATAGAGATAGCTGTGTAGATATTTGCATGTTCATACAGATAGCGGTGTAGATATTTCCATGTTCGTACAGATAGCGGTGTAGATATTTCCATGTTCATACAGAGAGCGGTGTAGATATTTCCATGTTCATACAGATGGCGGTGTAGATATTTCCATGTTCATACAGATAGCGGTGTAGCTATTTCCATGTTCATTCAGATAGCGGTGTAGATATTTCCATGTTCATACAGATGGCGTTGCAGATATTTACATGTTCATACACATGGCGGTGTAGATATTTCCATGTTCGTAGGGATGGCAGTGTAGATATTTCCATGTTCATACAGGTGGCGGTGTAGATATTTCCATGTTTATACAGGTAGCAGTGTAGTTATTTCTATGTTTATAGAGATAGCAGTGTAGATATTTCCATTGATATACAGATAGCTGTTTAGATATTTGCATGTTCATACAGATAGCGGTGTAGATATTTCCATGTTCATACAGATAGCGGTGTAGATATTTCCATGTTCATACAGTTAGCGGTGTAGATATTTCCATGTTCATACAGATGGCGGTGTAGATATTTACATGTTCATACAGATGGCGTTATAGATATTTCCATGTTCGTACAGATGGCGGTGTAGATATTTCCATGTTCATAGAGATGGCGGTGTAGGTATTTCCATATTTATGCAGATAGCGGTATAGATATTTCCATGTTTATACAGATGGTGGTGTAGATATTTCCATGTATATAGAGATGGCGGTCTATATATTTCCATGTTTATAGGGATGGCGGTGTAGATATTTTCATGTTTACACAGATGGCGGTGTAGATATTTCCATGTTTACACAGATAGCGGTGTGGATATTTCCATGTTTATACAGATATTTGGGCAGATATTTCCATGTTTATACAGATAGCGGTGTAGATATTTCCATCTTAATACAGATGGCGGTGTAGATATATCCATGTTCGTACTGATGGCGGTGTAGATATTTCCATGTTCATACAGATGGTGGTGTAGATATTTCGAAGTTTATAGAGATAGCGCTGTAGTTATTTCCATATTTACAGAGAAATCTGTGTAAATATTTCCATGCATATTCAGATAGCTGTGTAGATATTTCCATGTTCATGCAGATAGCGGTGTAGATATTTCCATGTTCATCCAGATGCCGGTGTACATATATCCATGTTCATTCAGATGGCGGTGAAGATATTTCCATGTTCATACAGATGGCGGTGTAGATATTTCCATGTTCATACAAATGGCGGTGTAGATATTTCGAAGTTCATACAGATAACGGTGTAGATATTTCCATGTTCATACAGATAGCGGTGTAGATATTTCCATGTTCATACAGTTAGCAGTGTAGATATTTCCATGTTCATACAGGTGGCGGTGTAGATATTTCAATGTTTACAGATAGCAGTGTAGTAATTTCCATGTTTATAGAGATAGCAGTGTAGATATTTCCATTGATATACAGATAGCTGGGTAGATATTTGCATGTTCCTACACATAGCGGTGTAGATATTTCCATGTTCATACAGATAGCGGTGTAGATATTTCCATGTTCATGCAAATGGCGGTGTAGTTATTTCCATGTTCATAGAGATGGCGGTGTAGATATTTCCATGTTCATACAAATGGCGGTGTAGATATTTCCATGTTCATAGAGATGGCGGTGTAGATATTTCCATATTTATACAGATAGCAGTGTAGTAATTTCCATGTTTATAGAGATAGCAGTGTAGATATTTCCATTGATATACAGATAGCTGTGTAGATATTTGCATGTTCATACAGATAGCGGTGTAGATATTTCCATGTTCATACATATAGCGGTGTAGATATTTCCATCTTCATACAGAGAGCAGTGTAGATATTTCCTTGTTCATACAGATAGCAGTGTAGGTATTTCCATGTTCATACTGATAGTGGTGTAGATATTTCCATGTTCATACAGTAAGCGGTGTAGATATTTACATGTTCATACAGATGGCGGTGTAGATATTTACATGTTCATAGAGATGACGGTGTAGATATTTCCATGTTCATACAAATGGCGGTGTAGATATTTCCATGTTCATAGAGATGGCGGTGTAGATATTTCCATGTTCATACAAATGGTGGTGTAGATATTTCCACGTTCATAGAGATGGTTGTGTAGATATTTCCATGTTTATACAGATAGCAGTGTAGTTATTTTCATGTTTATAGAGATAGCGGTGTAGATAATTTCAATTTTATACAGATAGCTGGGTAGATATTTGCATGTTCATACAGATAGCAGTGTAGATATTTCCATGTTCATACAGATAGCGGTGTAGATATTTCCATGTTCATACAGGTGGCGGTGTAGATATTTCCATGTTTACAGATAGCAGTGTAGTTATTTCCATGTTTATAGAGATAGCATTGTAGATATTTCCATTGATATACAGATAGCTGTGTAGATATTTGCATGTTCATACAGATAGCGGTGTAGATATTTCCATGTTCATACAGATAGCGGTGTAGATATTTCCATGTTCATACAGATAGCGGTGTAGATATTTCGATGTTCATACAGATAACGGTGTAGATATTTCCATGTTCATACAGATAGCGGTGTAGGTATTTCCATGTTCATACAGTTAGCGGTGTAGATATTTCCATGTTCATACAGATGGCGGTGTTGATATTTACATGTTCATACAGATGGCGGTATAGATAATTCAATGTTCGTACTCATGGCGGCGTAGATATTTCCATGTTCATATAGATGGCGGTGTAGATTTTTCCATGTTTATGCTGATAGCGGTATAGATATTTCCATGTTTATACAGATGGTGCTGTAGATATTTCCATGTTTATAGAGATGGCGGTCTAAATATTTCCATGTTTACAGAGATAGTGGTGTAGTGATTTCGAAGTTTATAGAGAGAGCGTTGTAGATATTTCCATGTTTATACAGATAGCGGTGAAGATATTTCCATGTTTATACAGATAGCTGTGTAGATATTTCCATGTTTATACAGATAGCAGTGTAGATATTTCCATGTTTATAGAGATAGTGGTGTAGATAATTTCAATTTTATACAGAGAGCAGTGTAGATATTTCCAAGTTCATACAGATAGCGGTGTAGATATTTTGACATTTATAGAGATGGCGGTGTAGAAATTTCCATGTTCATACAGATGGCGGTGTAGATATTTCCATGTTTATAGGGAAGGCGGTGTAGATATTTTCATGTTTACACAGATGGCGGTGTAGATATTTCCATTTTTACACAGATAGCGGTTTAGACATTTCCATGTTTACACAGATAGCGGTGTGGATATTTCCATGTTTATGCAGATAGCAGTGTAGATATTTCCATGTTTATAAAGATAGCAGTGTGGATATTTCCATGTTTATACATATAGTTGGGCAGATATTTCCATGTTTATACAGATAGCGGTGTAGATATTTCCATCATAATACAGATGGCGGGGTAGATATGTCCATGTTCATACAGATAGTGGTGTAGATATTTCCATGTTCATACAGATAGCGGTGTAGGTATTTCCATGTTCATAGAGATGGTGGTGTAGATATTTCCATGTTTATACAGATAGCAGTGTAGATATTTCCATGTTTACTGAGATAGCAGTGTAGATATTTCCATTGATATACAGATAGCTGTGTAGATATTTGCATGTTCATACAGATAGCGGTGTGGGTATTTCCATGTTCATACAGATGGCGGTGTAGATATTTCGAAGTTTATAGAGATAGCACTGTAATTATTTCCATACTTATAGGGAAATCTGTGTAGATATTTCCATGTGTATTCAGATAGCTGTGTAGATATTTCCATGTTCATGCAGATAGCGGTGTAGATATTTCCATGTTCATCCAAATGCCGGTGTACATATATCCATGTTCATACAGATGGCGATGAAGATATTTCCAAGTTCATACAGATGGCGTTGTAGATATTTCCATGTTCGTACAAATGCCGGTGTAGTTATTTCACTGTTCATAGCCATGGCGGTGTAGATATTTCCATGTTCATACAAATAGCGGTATAGATATTTCCATGTTCATAGAGATGGCGGTGTAGATATTTCCATGTTTATACAGATAGCAGTGTAGTTATTTCCATGTTTATAGAGATAGCAGTGTAGACATTTCCATTGATATACAGATAGCTGTGTAGATATTTGCATCTTCATACAGATAGTGGTGTGGGTATTTCCATGTTCATACAGATAGCGGTGTAGATATTTCCATGTTCATACAGATAGCGGTTTAGATATTTCCATGTTCATAGAGATAGCGGTGTAGATATTTCCATGTTCATACAGATAACGGTGTTGATATTTCCATGTTCATACAGTTAGCGGTGTAGATATTTCCATATTCATACAGATGGTGGTGTAGATATTTACATGTTCATACAGATGGCGGTGTAGATATTTCCATGTTTGTACGGATGGCAGTGTAGATATTTCCATGTTCGTACAGATGGCGGTGTAGATATTTCCATGTTCATAGAGATGGTGGTGTAGATATTTTCATGCTTAAGCAGATAGCGGTATAGATATTTCCATGTTTATAGAGATGGTGGTGTAGGTATTTCCTTGTTTATAGAGATGGCGGTCCAGATATTTCCGTGTTTATAGAGATAGAGGTGTAGTTATTTCCAAGTTTATAGAGACAGCGTTGTAGATACTTCCATGTTTATACAGATAACAGTGTAGATATTTCCATGTTTATAGAGATAGTGGTGTAGGTAATTTCAATTTTATACAGATAGCAGTGTAGATATTTCCAAGTTCATACAGAGAGCGGTGTAGATATATCCACGTTTATAGAGATGGCGGTGTAGATATTTTCATGTTCATACAGATGGCGGTGTAGATATTTCCATGTTCATAGAGATGGCGGTGTAGATATTTCCATGTTTATGCAGATAGCGGTATAGATATTTCCATGTTTATACAGATGGTGGTGTAGATATTTCCATGTTTATAGAGATGGCGGTCTAGATATTTCCATGTTTATACAGATAGCGGTGAAGATATTTCCATGTTTATACAGATAGCGGTGTAGATATTTCCATGTTTATACCGATAGCAGTGTAGATATTTCCATCTTTATAGACATAGTGGTGTAGATAATTTCAATTTTATACTGAGAGTAGTGTAGATAATTCCAAGTTCATACAGATAGCGGTGTAGATATTTCCACGTTTTTAGAGATGGCGGTGTAGATATTTCCATGTTCATACTGATGGCATTGTAGATATTTCCATCTTTATAGAGATGGCGGTGTAGATATTTTCATGTTTACACAGATGGCGGTGTAGATATTTCCATGTTTACAGAGATAGCGGTGTAGACATTTCCATGTTTACACAGATAGCGGTGTGGATATTTCCAAGTTTATGCAGATAGCGGTGTAGATATTTCCATGTTTATACAGATAGCGGTGCGCATATTTCCATGTTTATACAGATAGTTGGGCAGATATTTCCATGTTTATATGGATAGCGGTGTAGATATTTCCATTTTAATACAGATGGCGGTGTAGATATTTCCATGTTCGTACAGATGGCGGTGTAGATATTTCCATGTTCATCCAGATGGTGGTGTAGATATTTCGAAGTTTATAGAGATAGCGCTGTAGTTATTTCCGTATTTATAGAGAAATCTGTGTAGATATTTCCATGCGTATGCAGACAGCTGTGTAGATATTTCCATGTTCATGCAGATAGCGGTGTAGATATTTCCATGTTCATCCAGATGACGGTGTAGATATATCCATGTTCATACAGATGGCGGTGAAGATATTTCCATGTTCATACAGATGACGGTGTAGATATTTCCATGTTCCTACAAATGGCGGTGTAGATATTTCCATATTCATAGAGATGGCGGTGTAGATATTTCCATGTTCATACAAATATCGGTGTAGATATTTCCATGTTCATAGAGATGGCGGTGTAGATATTTCCATGTTTATACAGATAGCAGTGTAGTTGTTTCCATGTTTATAGAGATAGCGGTGTAGATAATTTCAATTTTATACTGATAGCTGGGTAGATATTTGCATGTTAATACAGATAGTGGTGTAGATATTTCCATGTTCATACAGATAGCGGTGTAGATATTTCCATGTTCATACATATAGCGGTGTAGATATTTCCATGTTCATACAGATAGCGGTGTAGATATTTCCATGTTCATACCAATAACGGTGTAGATATTTCCATGTCCATACAGTCAGCGGTGTAGATATTTCCATGTTCATACAGATGGCGGTGTAGATATTTCCATGTTCGTACAGATAGTGGTGTAGATATTTCCATGTTCATACAGATAGCGGTGTAGATATTTCCATGTTGATACAGATAACGGTGTAGATATTTCCATGTTCATACACATCGCGATGTAGATATTTCCATGTGCATACAGTTAGCGGTGTAGATATTTCCATGTTCATACAGATGGCGGTGTAGATATTTCCACGTTCATACAGATGGCGGTGTAGATATTTCCATGTTCGTACAGATGGCGGTGTAGATATTTCCATGTTCATAGAGATGGCGGTGTAGGTATTTCCATGTTTATTCAGATAGCGGTATAGATATTTCCATGTTTATACAGATGGTGGTGTAGGTATTTCCATGTTTATAGAGATGGCGGTCTAGATATTTGCATGTTTAAAGAGCTAGTGATGTAGCTATTGCCAAGTTTATAGAGACAGCGTTGCAGATATTTCCATGTTTATACAGATAGCGGTGAAGATATTTCCATGTTTATACAGATAGCGGTGTAGATATTTCCAATTTTATACAGATAACAGTGTAGATATTTCCATGATTTTAGAGATAGTGGTGTAGATAATTTCAATTTTATACAGATAGCAGTGTAGATATTTCCAAGTTCATACAGATAGCGGTGTAGATATTTCCACGTTTATAGAGATGGCGGTGCAGATATTTCCATGTTCATACAGACGGCGGTGTAGATATTTCCATGTTTGCACAGATGGCGGTGTAGATATTTCCGTGTTTACACAGATCGCGGTGAATACATTTCCCTGTTTACGCCGATAGCGGTTTGGATATTTCCATGTTTATTCAGATAGCGGTGTAGATATTTCCATGTTTATAGAGATAGCAGTGCGGATATTTCCATGTTTATACAGATAGTTGGGCAGATATTTCAATGTTTATACAGATAGCGGTGTAGATATTTTCATCTTAATACAGATGGCGGTGTAGATATGTCCATGTTAGTACAGATGGCGGTGTAGATATTTCCATGTTCATACAGATGGCGGTGTAGATATTTCGAAGTTTATAGAGATAGCACTGTAGTTATTTCCATATTGATAGAGAAATCTGTGTAGATATTTCCATGTATATGCAGATAGCCGTGTAGATACTTCCATGTTCATGCAGATAGCGGTGTAGATATTTCCATGTTCATCCAGATGCCGGTGTAGATATATCCATGCTCATAGAGACGGCGGTGAAGATATTTCCATGTTCATACAGATGGCGGTGTAGATATTTCCATGTTCATTCAAATGGCGGTGTAGATATTTCCATGTTCAGAGATGGCGGTGTAGATATTTCCATGTTCATACAAATGGCGTTGTAGATATTTCCATGTTCATAGAGATGGCGGTGTAGATATTTCCATGTTTATAGAGATAGCAGTGTAGATATTTCCATTGATATACAGATAGCTGTGTAGATATTTGCATGTTCATACAGATAGCGGTGTAGATATTTCCATGTTCAGAGGGCGGTGTAGATATTTCCATGTTCATACAGATAGCGGTGTAGATATTTCCATGTTCATACAGATAGCGGTGTAGATATTTCCATGTTCATACAGATAACGGTGTAAATATTTCCATGTTCATACAGATGGCGGTGTAGATATTTAAATGTTCATGCAGATGGCGGTGTAGATATTTCCATGGTCATACAGATGGCGGTGTAGATATTTCCATGTTCATAGAGATGGCGGTGTAGATATTTCCATGTTGATGCAGATAGCGGTATTGATATTTCCATGTTTATACAGATGGTGGTGTGGATATTTCCATGTTTATAGAGATGGCGGTCTAGATATTTCCATGTTTATAGAGATAGTGGTGTAGTTATTTCCACGCTTATAGAGACAGCGTTGTAGATATTTCCATGTTTATACAGATAGCGGTAAAGGTATTTCCATGTTTTTACAGATAGCGGTGTAGATATTTCCATGTTTATACAGATAGCAGTGTAGATATTTCCATGTTTATAGAGATAGCGGTGAAGATAATTTGAATTTTATACCGAGAGCAGTGTAGATATTTCCAAGTTCATACAGATAGCGGTGTAGATATTTCCTCGTTTATAGAGATGGCGGTGTAGATATTTCCATGTTCATACTGATGGCGGTGTAGATATTTCCATGTTTATAGAGATGTCGTTGTAGATATTTTCATGTTTACTCAGATGGCGGTGTAGATATTTCCATCTTTACACAGATAGCGGTGTAGACATTTCCATGTTTGCACAGATAGCGGTGTGGATATTTCCATGTTTATGCAGATAGCGGTGTAGATATTTCCATGTTTATACAGATAGCGGTGCGGATATTTCCATGTTTATACAGATAGTTGGGCAGATATTTCCATGTTTATACAGATAGCGGTGTAGATTTTTCCATCTTAATACAGACGGGGGTGTAGATATGTCCATGTTCGTACAGATGGCGGTGTAGATATTTCCATGTTCATACAGATGGCGGTGTAGATATTTTGAAGTTTATAGAGATAGCGCTGTAGTTATTTCCATATTTATAGATTAATCTGTGTAGATATTTCCATGTACATGCAGATAGCGGTGTAGATATTTCCATGTTCATCCAGATGCCGGTGTAGATATATCCATGTTCATACAGATGTCGGTGAAGATATATCCAAGTTCATACAGATGGCGGTGTAGATATTTCCATGTTCATACAAATAGCGGTGTAGATATGTCCATGTTCATAGAGATGGCAGTGTAGATATTTCCATTTTCATACAAATGGTGGTGTAGATATTTCCATGTTCATAGAGATGGCGGTGTAGATATTTCCATGTTTATACAGATAGCAGTGTAGTTATTTCCATGTTTATAGAGATAGTGGTGTGGATAATTTCAATTTTATACAGATAGCTGTGTAGATATTTGCATGTTCATACAGATAGCGGTGTAGATATTTCCATATTCATACTGATAGCGGTGTAGATATTTCCATGTTCATACAGATAGCGGTGTAGGTATTTCCATGTTCGTGCAGATAGCGGTGTAGATATTTCCATGTTCATACCAATAGCGGTGTAGATATTTCCATGTCCATACAGTTAGTGATGTAGATATTTCCATGTTCATACAGATAGCGGTGTAGATATTTACATGTTCATACAGATGGTGGTGTAGATATTTCCATGTTCGTACGGATGGCAGTGTAGATATTTCCATGCTCATACAAATGGCGGTGTAGATATTTCCATGTTCATAGAGATGGCGGTGTAGATATGTCCATGTTCATACAAATGGCGGTGTAGATATTTCCAAGTTTATACAGATAGCAGTGTAGTTATTTCCATGTTTATAGAGATAGCAGTGTAGATATTTCCATTGATATACAGATAGCTGTGTAGATATTTGCATGTTCATACAGAAAGCGGTGAAGATATTTAAATGTTCATACAGATAGCGGTGTAGATATTTCCATGTTCATACAGATAGCGGTGTAGTTATTTCCATGTTCATACAGATAGCGCTGTAGTTATTTCCATGTTCATACAGTTAGCGGTGTAGATATTTCCATGTTCATACAGATGGCGGTGTAGATATTTCCATGTTCGTACAGATGGCGGTGTAGATATTTCCATGTTCATAGAGATGGCGGCGTAGATATTTCCTTGTATATGCAGATAGCGGTATAGATATTTCCATGTTTATACAGAGGGTGGTGTAGATATTTCCATGTTCATGCAGAGGGCAGTGTAGATATTTCCATCTTCATACAGATAGCGGTGTAGATATTTACATGTTCATACAGATAGCGGTGTAGATATTTCCATGTTCATACAGGTAGCGGTGAAGATATTTCCATGTTCATACAGTTAGCGGTGTAGATATTTCCATGTTCATACAGATGGCGGTGTAGATATTTACATGCTCATACAGATGTCGGTGTAGATATTTCCATGTTCATGCGGAAGGCAGTGTAGATATTTCCATGTTCATACATGTGGCGGTGAAGATATTTCCATGTTTATACAGATAGCAGTGTAGTTATTTCCATGTTTATAGAGATAGCAGTGTAGATATTTCCATTGATATACAGATAGCTGTGTAGATATTCGCATGTTCATACAGATAGCGGTGTACATATTTCCATGTTCGTACAGATAGCAGTGTAGATATTTCCATGTTCATACAGATAGCGGTGTAGATATTTCCATGTTCATACAGAAAACGGTGTAGATATTTCCATGTTCATACAGATAACGGTGTACATATTTCCATGCTCATACAGTTAGCGGTGTAGATATTTCCATGTTCATAGAGATGGCGGTGTAGATATTTCCATGTTTGTGCAGATAGCGGTATAGATATTTCCATGTTTATACAGATGGTGGTGTAGATATTTCCATGTTTATAGAGATGTCGATCTAGATATTTCCATGTTTACAGAGATAGCGGTGTAGTTATTTCAAAGTTTATAGAGACAGCGTTGTAGATATTTCCATGTTTATACAGATAGCGGTGAAGAAATTTCCATGTTTATACAGATAGCGGTGTAGATATTTCCATGTTTATACAGATAGCAGTGTAGATATTTCCATGTTTATAGAGGTAGTGGTGTAGATAATTTCAATTTTATACAGAGGGCAGTGTAGATATTTCCAAGTTCATACAGATAGCGATGTAGATATTTCCACATTTATAGAGATGGCGGTGTGGATATTTCCATGTTCATACAGATGGCGGTGTAGATATTTCCATGTTTATAGGGATGGCAGTGTAGATATTTTCATGTTTACACAGATGGCGGTGTAGATATTTCCATGTTTACACAGATAGCGGTGTAGACATTTCCATGTTTACATAGATGGTGGTGTGCATATTTCCATGTTTATGTAGATAGCAGTGTAGATATTTCCATGTTTATACACATAGCGGTGCGGATATTTCCATGTTTATACAGATAGTTGGGCAGATATTTCCATGTTAATACAGATAGCGGTGTAGATATATCCATCTTAATACAGATGGCGGTGTAGATATGTCCATGTTCGTACAGATGGCGGAGTAGATATTTCCATGTTCATACAGATGGCGGTGTAGATATTTCGAAGTTTATAGAGATAGCACTGTAGGTATTTCCGTACTTATAGAGAGATCTGTGTAGATATTTCCATGTATATTCACATAGCTGTGTAGATATTTCCATGTTCATGCAGATAGCGGTGTAGATATTTCCATGTTCATCCAGATGCCGATGTACATATATCCATGTTCATACAGATGGCGATGAAGATATTTCCAAGTTCATACAGATAGCGTTGTAGATATTTCCATGTTCATACAAATGAAGGTGTAGATATTTCGCTGTTCCTAGAGATGGCGGTGTAGATATTTCTATGTTCATACAAATAGCGGTATAGATATTTCCATACTCATAGAGATGGCGGTGTAGATATTTCCATGTTTATACAGATAGCAGTGTAGTTACTTCCATATTTATAGAGATAGCAGTGTACATATTTCCATGGATATACAGATAGCTGTGTAGATATTTGCATGTTCATACAGATAGCGGTGTGGATATTTCTATGTTAATACAGATAGCGGTGTAGATATTTCCATGTTCATACAGATAGCGGTGTAGACATTTCCATGTTCATACAGATAGCGGTGTAGATATATCCATGTTCATACAGATAGCGGTGTAGATATTTCCATGTTCATACAGTTAGCGGTGTAGATATTTCCATGTTCATACAGATGGTGGTGTAGATATTTACATGTTCATACAGATGGCGGTGTAGATATTTCCATGTTCGTACGGATGGCAGTGTAGATATTTCCATGTTCGTACAGATTGCGGTGTAGATAATTCCATGTTCATAGAGATGGCGTTGTAGATATTTCCATGCTTATGCAGATAGCGGTATAGATATTTCCATGTTTATAGAGATGGTGGTGTAGGTATTTCCTTGTTTATAGAGATTGCGGTCAAGATATTTCCATGTATATAGAGATAGAGGTGTAGTTATTTCCAAGTTTATAGAGAGAGCGTTGTAGATATTTCCATGTTTATACAGAGAGCGGTGAAGATATTTCCGTGTTTATACAGATAGCTGTGTAGATATTTCCATGTTTATACAGATAACAGTGTAGATATTTCCATGTTTATAGAGATAGTGGTGTAGATAATTTCAATTTTATACAGATAGCAGTGTAGATATTTCCAAGTTCATACAGAGAGCGGTGTAGATATTTCTACGTTTATAGAGATGGCGGTGTAGATATTTCCATGTTCATACAGATGGCGGTGTAGATATTTCCATGTTTATAGAGATGGTGGTGTAGATATTTTCATGTTTACACAGATGGCGGTGTAGATATTTCCATGTTTACACAGATAGCGGTGTAGACATTTCCATGTTTACACAGATAGCGGTGTGGATATTTCCATGTTTATGCAGATAGCGGTGTAGATATTTCCATGTTCATACAGATAGCGGTGGGATATTTCCATGTTTATACAGATGGGCAGATATTTCCATGTTTATACAGATAGTGGTGTAGATATTTCCATGTTCATACAGAGAGCGGTGTAGATATTTCCATGTTCATACAGATAGCAGTGTAGATATTTCCATGTTCATGCTGATAGCGGTGTAGATATTTCCATGTTCATACCAATAGCAGTGTAGATATTTCCATGTCCATACACTTAGCGGTGTATATATTTCCATGTTCATACAGATGGCGGTGTAGATATTTACATGTTCATACAGATGGTGGTGTAGATATTTCCATGTTCGTACGGATTGCAGTGTAGATATTTCCATGTTCATACACGTGGCGGTGAAGGTATTTCCATGTTTATACAGATAGCAGTGTAGTTATTTCCATGTTTATAGAGATAGCAGTGTAGATATTCCCATGGATATACAGATAGCTGTGTAGATATTTGCATGTTCATACAGATAGCGGTGTAGGTATTTCCATGTTCGTACAGATAGCGGTGTAGATATTTCCACGTTCATACAGCTAGCGTTGTAGATATTTCCATGTTCATACAGATAACGGTGTAGATATTTCCTTGTTCATACAGATAGCAGTGTAGATATTTCCATGTTCATACAGTTAGCGGTGTAGATATTTCCATGTTCTTACAGATGGCGGTGTAGATATTTACATGTTCATACAGATGGCGGTGTAGATATTTCCATGTTCGTACAGATGGCGGTGTAGATATTTCCATGTTCATAGAGATGGCGGTGCAGATATTTCCATATTTATGCAGTTAGCGGTATAGATATTTCCATGTTTATACAGATGGTGTTGTAGATATTTCCATATTTATAGAGATGGCGGTCTAGATATTTCCATGTTTGTAGAGATAGTGGTGTAGTTATTTCCAAGTTTATAGAGACAGCGTTGTAGATATTTCCATGTTTATACAGATAGCGGTGAAGATATTTCCATGTTTATACAGATAGCGGTGTAGATATTTCCATGTTTATACAGATAGCAGTGTAGATATTTCCATGTTTATAGAGATAGTGGTGTAGATAATTCCAATTTTGTACAGATAGCATTGTAGATATTTCCAAATTCATACAGATACCGGTGTAGATATTTCCACGTTTATAGAGATGGCGGTGTAGATATTTCTATGTGCATACAGATAGCGGGGTAGATATATCCATGTTCATACAGATAGCGGTGTAGATACTTACATGTCCGTTCAGTTAGCGGTGTAGATATTTCCATGTTCATACAGATGGCGGTGTAGATATTTCCATGTTCATACAGATGGCGGTGTAGATATTTCCATGTTCGTACGGATGGCTTTGTAGATATTTCCATGTTTGTACAGATGGCGGTGTAGATGTTTCCATGTTCATAGTGATGGCGGTGTAGATATTCCCATGTTGATGCAGATAGCGGTATAGTTATTTCCATGTTTATACAGATGGCGGTGTAGATATTTCCATGTTTATAGAGATGGCGGTCTAGATATTTCCATGTTTATACAGATAGCGGTGAAGATATTTCCATGTTTATACAGATAGCGTTGTAGATATTTCCATGTTTATACAGATAGCAGTGTAGATATTTCCATGTTTATAGGGATAGCGGTGTAGATAACTTCAATTTTATACCGAGAGCAGTGTAGATATTTCCAAGTTCATACAGATAGCGGTGTAGATATTTCCACGTTTATAGAGATGGCGGTGTAGATAGTTCCATGTTCATACTGATGGCGGTGTAGATATTTCCATGTTTATAGAGATGGCGGTGTAGATATTTCCATCTTTACACAGATAGCGGTGTAGACATTTCCATGTTTGCACAGATAGCGGTGTGGATATTTCCATGTTCATACAGATAGCGGTGTAGATATTTCCATGTTCATACAGATGGCGGTGTAGATATTTCCATGTTCATTCCAATAGCGGTGTAGATACTTCCATGTTCATACAGATAGCGGTGTAGATATTTCCAAGTTCATACAGATGGCGGTGTAGATATTTCCATGTTTGTACAGAAGGCGGTGTAGCTATTTCCATGTTCATAGAGATGGCGTTGTAGATATTTCCATGTTTATGCAGATGGCGGTATAGATATTTCCATGTTTATACAGATGGTGGTGTAGATATTTCCATGTTTATAGAGATGGCGGTCTAGATATTTCCATGTTTACAGAGATAGTGGTGTAGTTATTTCCAAGTTTAGAGAGACAACGTTGTAGATATTTCCATTTTTTACAGATAGCGGTGAAGATATTTCCATGTTTATTCAGATAGCGGTGTAGATATTTCCATGTTTATACAGATAGCAGTGTAGATATTTCCATGTTTATAGAGATAGTGGTGTAGATAATTTCAAATTTATTCCGAGAGCAGTGTAGATATTTCCAAGTTCATACAGATAGCGGTGTAGATATTTCCACGTTTATAGAGATGGCGGTGTAGATATTTCCATGTTCATACAGATAGCGGTGTAGATATTTACATTTTCATACAGATAACGGTGTAGATATTTCCATGTTCATAGAGATGGCGGTGTAGATATTTCCATGTTCATACAGGTGGCGGTGTATATATTTCCATGTTCATACAGATAGCAGTGTAGTTATTTCCATGTTCATACAGTTAGCGGTGTAGATATTTCCATGTTCATACAGATGGCGGTGTAGATATCTACATGTACATACAGATGGTGGTTTAGATATTTCCATGTTCATACAGATAGCGGTGTAGCTATTTCCATGTTCATACAGTTAGTAGTGTAGATATTTCCATGTTCATACAGATGGCGGTGTAGATATTTACATGTTCATACAGATGGCGGTGTAGAGATTTCCATGTTCGTACGGATGGCAGTGTAGATATTTCCATGTTCATACAGTTGGCGGTGTATATATTTCCATGTTTATACAGATAGCAGTGTAGTTATTTCCATGTTTATAGAGATAGCAGTGTAGATATTTCCATTGATATAGAGATAGCTGTGTAGATATTTCCATGTTCATACAGATAGCGGTGTAGATATTTCCGTGTTCATACAGATAGCGATGTAGATATTTCCATGTTCGTACAGATAGTGGTGTAGATATTTCCATTTTCATACAGATAGCGGTGTAGCTATTTCCCTTTTCATACAGTTAGCGGTGTAGATATTTCCAGGTTCATACAGATGGCAGTGTAGATATTTCCATTTTCATAGAGATGGCGGTGTAGATATTTCCATGTTCGTACAGATAGCAGTGTAGATATTTCCATGTTCATACAGGTGGCGGTGTTGATATTTCCATTTTTATACAGATAGCAGTGTAGTTATTTCCATGTTTATAGAGATAGCAGTGTAGATATTTCCATTGATATACAGATAGCTGTGTAGATATTTGCATGTTCATACAGATAGCGGTGTAGATATTTCCATGTTCATACAGATAGCGGTGTAGGTATTTCCATGTTCATACAGATAGCGGTGTAGATATTTCCATGTTCATACAGATAGCGGTGTAGATATTTCTTTGTTCATACAGAAAGCAGTGTAGCTATTTCCATGTTTATACAGTTAGTGGTGTAGATATTTCCATGTTCGTACAGATGGCGGTGTAGATATCTACATGTTCATACAGATGGCGGTGTAGACATTTCCATGTTCGTACGGATGGCAGTGTAGATATTTCCATGTTCATACAGTTGGCGGTGTATATATTTCCATGTTTATACAGATAGCAGTGTAGTTATTTCCATGTTTATAGAGATAGCAGTGTAGATATTTCCATTGATATAGAGATACCTGTGTAGATATTTCCATGTTCATACAGATAGCGGTGTAGATATTTCCATGTTCATACAGATAGCGGTGTAGATATTTCCATGTTCATACAGATAGCGGTGTAGATATTTCCATGTTCATACAGATAGCGGTGTAGGTATTTCCAAGTTCATAGAGATGGTGGTGTAGATATTTCCATGTTTATACAGATAGCAGTGTAGATATTTCCACGTTTATAGAGATTGCAGTGTAGATATTACCATTGATATACAGATAGCTGTGTAGATATTTGCATGTTCATACACATAGCGGTGTAGATATTTCCATGTTCATACATATTGCGGTGTAGATATTTGCATCTTCGTACAGATAGTGGTGTAGATATTTCCATTTTCATACAGATAGCGGTGTAGCTATTTCCCTTTTCATACAGTTAGCGGTTTAGATATTTCCAGGTTCATACAGATGGCAGTGTAGATATTTCCATGTTCATACAGATGGCGGTGTAGATATCTACATGTTCATACAGATGGCGGTGTAGAGATTTCCATGTTCGTACGGATGGCAGTGTAGATATTTCCATGTTCATACAGATTGCGGTGTAGATATTTCCATGTTCGTACAGAGAGCGGTGTAGATATTTCCATGTTCAAACAGATAGCGGTGTAGATATTTCCATGTTCATACAGATAGCGGTGTAGATATTTCCATGTTCATACAGATAGCGGTGTAGATATTTCTATGTTCATACATTTAGCGGTGTAGGTATTTCCATGTTCATACAGATAGCAGTGCAGATATTTCAATGCTCATACCAATAGCGGTGTAGATATTTCCATGTTCATACAGTTAGCGGTGTAGATATTTCCATGTTCTTACAGATGGCGGTGTAGATATTTACATGTTCATACAGATGGCGGTTTAGATATTTCCATGTTCATACAGATAGCGGTGTAGCTATTTCCATGTTCATACAGTTAGTGGTGTAGATATTTCCATGTTCATACAGATGGCGGTGTAGATATTTACATGTTCATACAGATGGCGGTGTAGAGATTTCCATGTTCGTACGGATGGCTGTGTAGATATTTCCATGTTCATACAGTTGGCGGTGTATATATTTCCTTGTTTATACAGATAGCAGTGTAGTTATTTCCATGTTTATAGAGATAGCAGTGTAGATATTTCCATTGATATTGAGATAGGTGTGTAGATATTTCCATGTTCATACAGATAGCGGAGTAGATATTTCCATGTTCATACAGATAACGGTGTATATATTTCCATGTTCATACAGATAGCGGTGTAGATATTTCCATGTTCATACAGATAGCGGTGTAGGTATTTCCATGTTCATAGAGATGGTGGTGTAGATATTTCCATGTTTATACAGATAGCAGTGTAGATATTTCCATGTTTATAGAGATAGCAGTGTAGATATTTCCATTGATATACAGATAGCTGTGTAGATATTTGCATGTTCATACACATAGCGGTGTAGATATTTCCGTGTTCATACAGATAGCTGTGTAGATATTTCCATGTTCATACAGATAGCGGTGTAGATATTTCCATGTTCATACAGATAGCGCTGTAGATATTTCTTTGTTCATACAGATAGCAGTGTAGCTATTTCCATGTTCATACATTTAGTGGTGTAGATATTTCCATGTTCATACAGATGGCGGTGTAGATATCTACATGTTCATACAGATGGCGGTGTAGAGATTTCCATGTTCGTACGCATGGCAGTGTAGATATTTCCATGTTCATACACTTGGCGGTGTATATATTTCCATGTTTATACAGATAGCAGTGTAGTTATTTCCATGTTTATAGAGATAGCATTGTAGATATTTCCATTGATATAGACATAGCTGTGTAGATATTTCCATGTTCATACAGATGTCGGTGTAGATATTTCCATGTTCATACAGTTAGCGGTGTAGATATTTCCATGTTCATACAGAGGGTGGTGTAGATATTTACATGTTCATACAGATGGCGGTGTAGATATTTCCATGGTCGTACGGATGGCAGTGTAGATATTTACATGTTCGTACAGATTGCGGTGTAGATAATTCCATGTTCATAGACATGGCGTTGTAGATATTTCCATGCTTATGCAGATAGCGGTATAGATATTTCCATGTTTATAGAGATGGTGGTGTAGGTATTTCTTTGTTTATAGAGATTGCGGTGCAGATATTTCCATGTATATAGAGATAGAGGTGTAGTTATTTCCAAGTTTATAGAGAGAGCGTTGTAGATATTTCCATGTTTATACAGATAGCGGTGAAGATATTTCCATGTTTATACAGATAGCGTTGTAGATATTTCCATGTTCATACAGATAACAGTGTAGATATTTCCATGTTTATAGAGATAGTGGTGTAGATAATTTCAATTTTATACAGATAGCAGTGTAGATATTTCCAAGTTCATACAGAGAGCGGTGTAGATATTTCTACGTTTATACAGATGGCGGTGTAGATATTTCCATGTTCATACAGATGGCGGTGTAGATATTTCCATGTTTATAGAGATGGTGGTGTAGATATTTTCATGTTTACACAGATGGCGGTGTAGATATTTCCATGTTTACACAGATAGCGGTGTAGACATTTCCATGTTTACACAGATAGTGGTGTGGATATTTCCATGTTTATGCAGATAGCGGTGTAGATATTTCCATGTTTATACAGATAGCGGTGGAATATTTCCATGTTTATACAGATGGGCAGATATTTCCACGTTTATACAGATAGTGGTGTAGATATTTCCATGTTCATACAGAGAGCGGTGTAGATATTTCCATGTTCATACAGATAGCAGTGTAGATATTTCCATGTTCATACCAATAGCAGTGTAGATATTTCCATGTCCATACAGTTAGCGGTGTATATATTTCCATGTTCATACAGATGGCGGTGTAGATATTTACATGTTCCTACAGATGGTGGTGTAGATATTTCCATGTTCGTACGGATTGCAGTGTAGATATTTCCATGTTCATACAGGTGGCGGTGAAGATATTTCCATGTTTATACAGATAGCAGTGTAGTTATTTCCATGTTTATAGAGATAGCAGTGTAGATATTCCCATGGATATACAGATAGCTGTGTAGATATTTGCATGTCCATACAGATAGCGGTGTTGGTATTTCCATGTTCGTACAGATAGCGGTGTAGATATTTCCATGTTCATACAGCTAGCTGTGTAGATATTTCCATGTTCATACAGATAACGGTGTAGATATTTCCTTGTTCATACAGATAGCGGTGTAGATATTTCCATGTTCATACAGTTAGTGGTGTAGATATTTCCATGTTCTTACAGATGGCGGTGTAGATATTTACATGTTCATACAGATGGCGGTGTAGATATTTCCATGTTCGTACAGATGGCGGTGTAGATATTTCCATGTTCATAGAGATGGCGGTGTAGATATTTCCATATTTATGCAGTTAGCGGTATAGATATTTCCATGTTTATACAGATGGTGTTGTAGATATTTCCATATTTATAGAGATGGCGGTCTAGATATTTCAATGTTTATAGAGATAGTGGTGTAGTTATTTCCAAGTTTATAGAGACAGCGTTGTAGATATTTCCATGTTTATACAGATAGTGGTGAAGATATTTCCATGTTTATACAGATAGCGGTGTAGATATTTCCATGTTTATACAGATAGCAGTGTAGATATTTCCATGTTTATAGAGATAGTGGTGTAGATAATTCCAATTTTGTACAGATAGCATTGTAGATATTTCCAAATTCATACAGATACCGGTGTAGATATTTCCACGTTTATAGAGATGGCGGTGTAGATATTTCTATGTGCATACAGATAGCTGGGTAGATATTTCCATGTTCATACAGATAGCGGTGTAGATACTTACATGTCCGTACAGTTAGCGGTGTAGATATTTCCATGTTCATACAGATGGCGGTGTAGATATTTCCATGTTCATACAGGTGGCGGTGTAGATATTTCCATGTTCGTACGGATGGCTGTGTAGATATTTCCATGTTCGTACAGATGGCGGTGTAGATGTTTCCATGTTCATAGAGATGGCGGTGTAGATATTTCCATGTTGTTGCAGATAGCGGTATAGTTATTTCCATGTTTATACAGATGGCGGTGTAGATATTTCCATGTTTATAGAGATGGCGGTCTAGATATTTCCATGTTTATACAGATAGCGGTGAAGATATTTCCATGTTTATACAGATAGCGTTGTAGATATTTCCATGTTTATACAGATAGCAGTGTAGATATTTCAATGTTTATAGGGATAGCGGTGTAGATAATTTCAATTTTATACCGAGAGCAGTGTAGATATTTCCAAGTTCATACAGATAGCGGTGTAGATATTTCCACGTTTATAGAGATGGCGGTGTAGATAGTTCCATGTTCATACTGATGGCGGTGTAGATATTTCCATGTTCATACAGATGGCGGTGTAGATATATCCATGTTCATTCCAATAGCGGTGTAGATACTTCCATGTTCATACAGTTAGCGGTGTAGATATTTCCATGTTCATACAGATAACGGTGTCGATATTTCCATGTTCATACAGATAGCGGTGTAGATATTTCCATGTTTATACAGATAGTGGTGGAGATATTTCCATGTTTATACAGATAGCGGTGTAGATATTTCCATCTTATTACAGATGGCGGTGTAGATATGTCCATGTTCATACAGAAGCGGTGTAGATATTTCCATGTTCATACAGATGGCGGTGTAGATATTTTGAAGTTTATAGAGATAGCGCTGTAGTTATTTCCATACTTATAGAGAAATCTGTGTAGATATTTCCATGTATATGCAGATAGCTGTGTAGATATTTACATGTTCATACAGATGGCGGTGTAGATATTTCCATGTTCGTACAAATGGCGGTGTAGATATTTCCATGTTCATACAAATGGCGGTGTAGATATTTCCATGTTCATAGAGATGGCGGTGTAGATATTTCCAGGTTCATACAAATGGCGGTGTAGATATTTCCATGTTCATAGAGATGGCGGTGTAGATATTTCCATATTTATACAGATAGCAGTTTAGTTATTTCCATGTTTATAGAGATAGCAGTGTGGAAATTTCCATTGATTTACAGATAGCTGTGTAGATATTTGCATTTTCACACAGATAGCGGTGTAGATATTTCCATGTTCATTCCGATAGCGGTGTAGATATTTCAATGTTCATACAGTTAGCGGTGTAGATATTTGCATGTTCATACAGATGGCGGTGGAGATATTTCCATGTTCATACGGGTGGCATTGTAGATATTTCCATGTTCATACAGGTGTTGGTGTAGATATTTCCATGTTTATACAGATAGCAGTGTAGTTATTTCCAAGTTTGTAGAGATAGCAGTGTAGATATTTCCATTGATATACAGATAGCTGTGTAGATATGTGCATGTTCATACACATAGCGGTGTAGATATTTCCATGTTCATACAGATGGCGGTGTAGATATTTACATGTTCATACAGATGGCGGTGTAGATATTTCCATGTTCATTAGGATGGCAGTGTAGATATTTCCATGTTCATACAGGTGGCGGTGTAGATATTTCCATGTTTATACAGATAGCAGTGTAGGTATTTCCATGTTTATAGAGATAGCAGTGTTGATATTTCCATTGATATACAGATATCTGTGTAGATATTTGCATGTTCATACAGATAGCGGTGTAGATATTTCCATGTTCGTACAGATAGCGGTGTAGATATTTCCATGTTCATCCAGATGCCGGTGTAGATATATCCATGTTCATACAGATGGCGGTGAAGATATTTCCATGTTCATACAGATGGCGGTGTTGATATTCCCATGTTCATAGAGATGGCGGTGTAGCTATTTCCATGTTTATACAGATAGCGTTGTAGATATTTCCATGTTCATACAGATAGCGGTGTAGATATTTCCATGTTCATACACATGGTGGTGTAGATATTTCCATGTTCATACAGATAGCGGTGTAGATATTTCCATCTTCATACAGATAGCGGTGTAGATGTTTCCATGTTCATACAGTTAGCGGTGTAGATATTTCCATGTTCATACAGATGGCGGTGTAGATATTTAAATGTTCATACAGATGGCGGTGTAGATATTTCCATGTTCATACAGATAGCGGTGTAGATATTTCCATGTTCATACATTTAGCGGTGTAGATATTTCCATGTTCATACAGATAGCAGTGTAGATATTTCCATGCTCATACCAATAGCGGTGTAGATATTTCCATGTTCATACAGTTAGCTGTGTAGATATTTCCATGTTCATACAGATGGCGATGTAGATATTTACATGTTCATACAGATGGTGGTGTAGATATTTCCATGTTCGTACAGATGGCGGTGTAGATATTTCCATGTTCATAGAGATGGCGGTGTAGATATTTCCATGTTTATGCAGATAGTGGTATAGATATTTCCATGTTTATACAGATGGTGGTGTAGATATTTCCATGTTTATAGAGATGGCGGTCTAGATATTTCCATGTTTACAGAGATAGTGGTGTAGATATTTCCAAGTTTCTAGAGACAGCTTTGTAGATATTTCCATGTTTATACATATAGTGGTGAAGATATTTCCATGCTTATACAGATAGCGGTGTAGATATTTCCATGTTTCTACAGATAGCAGTGTAGATATTTCCATGTTTATAGAGATAGTGGTGTAGATAATTTCAATTTTATACCGAGAGCAGTGTCGATATTTCCAAGTTCATACAGATAGCGGTGTAGATATTTCCACGTTTATAGAGATGGCGGTGTAGATATTTCCATGTTCATACAGATGGCGGTGTAGATATTTCCATGTTCATAGAGATGGCAGTGTAGATATTTCCATGTTCATACAAAAGGCGGTGTAGATATTTCCATGTTCATAGAGATGGCGCTGTAGATATTTCCATGTTTATACAGATAGCAGTGTAGTTATTTCCATGTTTATAGAGATAGCATTGTAGATATTTTCATTGATATACAGATAGCTGTGAAGATATTTGCATGTTCACACAGATAGCGGTGTAGATATTTCCATGTTCATACAGAGAGCGGTGTAGATATTTCCATGTTCATACAGATAGCGGTGTAGATATTTCCATGTTCATACAGATAGCGGTGTAGATATTTCTTTGTTCATACAGATAGCGGTGTAGATATTTCCTTGTTCACACATTTAGCGGTGTAGATAGTTCCATGTTCATACAGATGGCGGTGTAGATATTTACATATTCATACAGATGGCAGTGTAGATACTTCCATGTTCGTACAGATGGCGGTGTAGATATTTCCATGTTCATAAAGATGGCGGTGTAGATATTTCCATGTTTATGCAGATAGCGGTATAGATATTTCCATGTTTATACAGATGGTGGTGTAGATATTTCCATGTTTATAGAGATGGCGGTCTAGATATTTCCATGTTTACAGAGATAGTGGTGTAGATATTTCCAACTTTATAAAAACAGTGTTGTAGATATTTCCATGTTTATACAGATAGCGGTGAAGATATTTCCATGTTTATACAGATAGCGGTGTAGATATTTCCATGTTTATACAGATAGAAGTGTAGATATTTCCATGTTTATAGAGATAGTGGTGTAGAAAATTTCAATTTTATACCGAGAGCAGTGTGGATATTTCCAAGTTCATACAGATAATGGTGTTGATATTTCCACTTTTAAAGAGATGGCGGTGTATATATTTCCATGTTCATACAGATGGCGGTGTAGATATTTCCATGTTCATACAAATGGCGGTGTAGATATTTCCATGTTCATATAGATGGCGGTGTAGATATTTCCATGTTCATGCAAATGGCGGTGTAGATATTTCCATGTTCATAGAGATTGCGGTGTAGATATTTCCATGTTTATACAGATAGCAGTGTAGTTATTTCCATGTTTATAGAGATAGCAGTGTAGATATTTTCATTGATATTCAGATAGCTGTGTAGATATTTGCATGTTCATACAGATAGCGGTGTAGATATTTCCAAGTTCATACAGTTAGCGGTGTAGATATTTCCATGTTCATACAGATGGCGGTGAAGATATTTACATGTTCATACAGATGGCGGTGTAGATATTTCCATGTTTGTACAGATGGCAGTGTAGATATTTCCATGTTCATACAGGTGGCGGTGTATATATTTCCATGTTTATACAGATAGCAGTGTAGTTATTTCCATGTTTATAGAGATAGCAGTGTAGATATTTCCAATGATATACAGATAGCTGTGTAGATATTTCCATGTTCATACAGATAGTGGTGTAGATATTTCTATGTTCATACAGATAACGGTGTAGATATTTCCATGTTCATACAGATAGCGGTGTAGATATTTCCATGTTCATACAGTTAGCGGTGTAGATATTTCCATGTTCATACAGTTAGCGGTGTAGATATTTCCATGTTCATACAGATGGCGGTGTAGATATTTACATGTTCATACAGATGGCGGTATAGATAATTCCATGTTCGTACAGATGGCGGCGTAGATATTTCCATGTTCATATAGATGGCGGTGTAGATATTTCCATGTTTATGCATATAGCGGTATAGATATTTCCATGTTTATACAGATGGTGCTGTAGATATTTCCATGTTTATAGAGATGGCGGTCTAAATATTTACATGTTTACAGAGATAGTGGAGTAGTTAATTCGAACTTTATAGAGACAGCGTTGTAGATATTTCCATGTTTATACAGATAGCGGTGAAGATATTTCCATGTTTATACAGATAGCTGTGTAGATATTTCCATGTTTATACAGACAGCAGTGTAGATATTTCCATGTTTATTGAGATAGTGGTGTAGATAATTTCAATTTTATACAGAGAGCAGTGCAGATATTTCCAATTTCATACAGATAGCGGTGTAGATATTTCCACATTTATAGAGATGGCGGTGTAGATATTTCCATGTTCATACAAATGGCGGTGTAGCTATTTCCATGTTTATAGGGAAGGCGGTGTAGATATTTTCATGTTTACACAGATGGCGGTGTAGATATTTCCATGTTTACACAGATAGCGGTTTAGACATTTCCATGTTTACACAGATAGCGGTGTGGATATTTCCATGTTTATGCAGATAGCAGTGTAGATATTTCCATGTTTATAAAGATAGCAGTGCGGATATTTCCATGTTTATACATATTGTTCGGCAGATATTTCCATGTTTATACAGATAGCGGTGTAGATATTTCCATGTTTATACAGATAGCAGTGTAGATATTTCCATCTTTACAGAGAGTGGTGTAGATAATTTCAATTTTATACCGAGAGCAATGTAGATATTTCCAAGTTCATACAGATAGCGGTGTAGATATTTCCACGTTTATAGAGATGGCGGTGCAGATATTTCCATGTTCATACAGATGGCGGTGTAGATATTTCCATGTTCGTACTAATGGCGGTGTAGATATTTCCATGTTCATAGAGATGGCGGTGTAGATATTTCCATGTTCATACAGATGGCGGTGTAGATATTTCCATGTTCATACAGATGGCGGTGTAGATATTTCCATGTTCATACAGATAGCGGTGTAGATATTTCCATGTTCATACAGATAGCGGTGTAGTTATTTCCATGTTCATACAGTTAGCGGTGTAGATATTTCCATGTTCATACAGATGGCGGTGTAGATATTTACATGTTCATACAGATGCCGGTGTAGATATTTCCATGTTCATACAGATGGCGGTGTAGATATTTCCATGTTCATACAGGTAGCGGTGTAGATATTTCCATGTTCATACAGATAGCGGTGTAGATATTTCCATGTTCATACCAATAGCGGTGTAGATATTTCCATGTTCATACAGTTAGTGGTGTAGATATTACCATGTTCATACAGATGGCGGTGTAGATATTCACATGTTCATACAGATGGCGGTGTAGATATTTCCATGTTCATACGGATGGCAGTGTAGATATTTCCATGTTCATACAGGTGGCGGTGTAGATATTTCCATGTTTATACGGATAGCAGTGTAGTTATTTCCATGTTTATAGAGATAGCAGTCTGGATATTTCCATTGATATACAGATAGCTGTGCAGATACTTGCATGTTCATACAGATAGCGGTGTAGATATTTCCATGTTCGTACAGATAGCGGTGTAGATATTTCCATATTCCTACAGATAGCGGTGTAGATATTTCCATGTTCATACAGATGGCGGTGTAGATATTTACATGTTCATACAGATGGTGGTTTAGATATTTCCATGTTCATACAGATAGCGGTGTAGCTATTTCCATGTTCATACAGTTAGTAGTGTAGATATTTCCATGTTCATACAGATGGCGATGTAGATATTTACATGTTCATACAGATGGCGGTGTAGAGATTTCCATGTTCGTACGGATGGCAGTGTAGATATTTCCATGTTCATACAGTTGGCGGTGTATATATTTCCATGCTTATACAGATAGCAGTGTAGTTATTTCCATGTTTATAGAGATAGCAGTGTAGATATTTCCATTGATATAGAGATAGCTGTGTAGATATTTCCATGTTCATACAGATAGCGGTGTAGATATTTCCGTGTTCATACAGATAGCGGTATAGATATTTCCATGTTCGTACAGATAGTGGTGTAGATATTTCCATTTTCATGCAGATAGCGGTGTAGCTATTTCCCTTTTCATACAGTTAGCGGTGTAGATATTTCCAGGTTCATACAGATGGCAGTGTAGATATTTCCATTTTCATAGAGATGGCGGTGTAGATATTTCCATGTTCGTACAGATAGCAGTGTAGATATTTCCATGTTCATACAGGTGGCGGTGTTGATATTTCCATTTTTATACAGATAGCAGTGTAGTTATTTCCATGTTTATAGAGATAGCAGTGTAGATATTTCCATTGATATACAGATAGCTGTGTAGATATTTGCATGTTCATACAGATAGCGGTGTAGATATTTCCATGTTCATACAGATAGCGGTGTAGGTATTTCCATGTTCATACAGATAGCGGTGTAGATATTTCCATGTTCATACAGATAGCGGTGTAGATATTTCTTTGTTCATACAGAAAGCAGTGTAGCTATTTCCATGTTCATACAGTTAGTGGTGTAGATATTTCCATGTTCATACAGATGGCGGTGTAGATATCTACATGTTCATACAGATGGCGGTGTAGACATTTCCATGTTCTTACGGATGGCAGTGTAGATATTTCCATGTTCATACAGTTGGTGGTGTATATATTTCCATGTTTATACAGATAGCAGTGTAGTTATTTCCATGTTTATAGAGATAGCAGTGTAGATATTTCCATTGATATAGAGATACCTGTGTAGATATTTCCATGTTCATACAGATAGCGGTGTAGATATTTCCATGTTCATACAGATAGCGGTGTAGATATTTCCATGTTCATACAGATAGCGGTGTAGATATTTCCATGTTCATACAGATAGCGGTGTAGGTATTTCCATGTTCATAGAGATGGTGGTGTAGATATTTCCATGTTTATACAGATAGCAGTGTAGATATTTCCATGTTTATAGAGATTGCAGTGTAGATATTTCCATTGATATACAGATAGCTGTGTAGATATTTGCATGTTCATACACATACTGGTGTAGATATTTCCATGTTCATACAGATAGCGGTGTAGATATTTGCATCTTCGTACAGATAGTGGTGAAGATATTTCCATTTTCATACAGATAGCGGTGTAGCTATTTCCCTTTTCATACAGTTAGCGGTTTAGATATTTCCAGGTTCATACAGATGGCATTGTAGATATTTCCATGTACATACAGATGGCGGTGTAGATATCTACATGTTCATACAGATGGCGGTGTAGAGATTTCCATGTTCGTACGGATGGCAGTGTAGATATTTCCATGTTCATACAGATTGCGGTGTGGATATTTCCATGTTAGTACAGAGAGCGGTGTAGATATTTCCATGTTCAAAGAGATAGCGGTGTAGATATTTCCATGTTCATACAGATAGCGGTGTAGATATTTCCATGTTCATACAGATAGCGGTGTAGATATTTCCATGTTCATACATTTAGCGGTGTAGGTATTTCCATGTTCATACAGATAGCAGTGCAGATATTTCAATGCTCATACCAATAGCGGTGTAGATATTTCCATGTTCATACAGTTAGCGGTGTAGATATTTCCATGTTCTTACAGATGGCGGTGTAGATATTTACATGTTCATACAGATGGCGGTTTAGATATTTCCATGTTCATACAGATAGCGGTGTAGCTATTTCCATGTTCATACAGTTAGTGGTGTAGATATTTCCATGTTCATACAGATGGCGCTGTAGATATTCACATGTTCATACAGATGGCGGTGTAGAGATTTCCTTGTTTATATAGATAGCAGTGTAGTTATTTCCATGTTTATAGAGATAGCAGTGTAGATATTTCCATTGATATTGAGATAGCTGTGTAGATATTTCCATGTTCATACAGATAGCGGAGTAGATATTTCCATGTTCATACAGATAACGGTGTAGATATTTCCATGTTCATACAGATAGCGGTGTAGATATTTCCATGTTCATACAGATAGCGGTGTAGGTATTTCCATGTTCATAGAGATGGTGGTGTAGATATTTCCATGTTTATACAGATAGCAGTGTAGATATTTCCATGTTTATAGAGATAGCAGTGTAGATATTTCCATTGATATACAGATAGCTGTGTAGATATTTGCATGTTCATACACATAGCGGTGTAGATATTTCCATGTTCATACAGATAGCTGTGTAGATATTTCCATGTTCATACAGATAGCGGTGTAGATATTTCCATGTTCATACAGATAGCGCTGTAGATATTTCTTTGTTCATACAGATAGCAGTGTAGCTATTTCCATGTTCATACCTTTAGTGGTGTAGATATTTCCATGTTCATACAGATGGCGGTGTAGATATCTACATGTTCATACAGATGGCAGTGTAGAGATTTCCATGTTCGTACGGATGGCAGTGTAGATATTTCCATGTTCATACAGTTGGCGGTGTATATATTTCCATGTTTATACAGATAGCAGTGTAGTTATTTCCATGTTTATAGAGATAGCATTGTAGATATTTCCATTGATATAGACATAGCTGTGTAGATATTTCCATGTTCATACAGATGGCGGTGTAGATATTTCCATGTTCATACAGTTAGCGGTGTAGATATTTCCATGTTCATACAGATGGCGGTGTAGATATTCCCATGGATATATAGATAGCTGTGTAGATATTTGCATGTTCATACAGATAGCGGTGTAGGTATTTCCATGTTCGTACAGATAGCGGTGTAGATATTTCCATGTTCATACTGCTAGCTGTGTAGATACTTCCATGTTCATACAGATAACGGTGTAGATATTTCCTTGTTCATACAGATAGCGGTGTAGATATTTCCATGTTCATACAGTTAGCGGTGTAGATATTTCCATGTTCTTACAGATGGCGGTGTAGATATTTACATGTTCATACAGATGGCGGTGTAGATATTTCCATGTTCGTACAGATGGCGGTGTAGATATTTCCATGTTCATAGAGATGGCGGTGTAGATATTTCCATATTTATGCAGTTAGCGGTATTGATATTTCCATGTTTATACAGATGGTGTTGTAGATATTTCCATATTTATAGAGATGGCGGTCTAGATATTTCCATGTTTATAGAGATAGCGGTGTAGTTATTTCCAAGTTTATAGAGACAGCGTTGTAGATATTTCCATGTTTATACAGATAGCGGTGAAGATATTTCCATGTTTATACAGATAGCGGTGTAGATATTTCCATGTTTATACAGATAGCAGTGTAGATATTTCCATGTTTATAGAGATAGTGGTGTAGATAATTCCAATTTTGTACAGATAGCACTGTAGATATTTCCAAATTCATACAGATACCGGTGTAGATATTTCCACGTTTATAGAGATGGCGGTGTAGATATTTCTATGTGCATACAGATAGCTGGGTAGATATTTCCATGTTCATACAGATAGCGGTGTAGATACTTACATGTCCGTACAGTTAGCGGTGTAGATATTTCCATGTTCATACAGATGGCGGTGTAGATATTTCCATGTTCATACAGATGGCGGTGTAGATATTTCCATGTTCGTACGGATGGCTGTGTAGATATTTCCATGTTCGTACAGATGGCGGTGTAGATGTTTCCATGTTCATAGAGATGGCGGTGTAGATATTTCCATGTTGATGCAGATAGCGGTTTAGTTATTTCCATGTTTATTCAGATGGCGGTGTAGATATTTCCATGTTTATAGAGATGGCGGTCTAGATATTTCCATGTTTATACAGATAGCGGTGAAGATATTTCCATGTTTATACAGATAGCGGTGTAGATATTTCCATGTTTATACAGATAGCAGTGTAGATATTTCAATGTTTATAGGGATAGCGGTGTAGATAATTTCAATTTTATACCGAGAGCAGTGTAGATATTTCCAAGTTCATACAGATAGCGGTGTAGATATTTCCACGTTTATAGAGATGGCGGTGTAGATAGTTCCATGTTCATACTGATGGCGGTGTAGATATTTCCATGTTTATAGAGATGGCGGTGTAGATATTTTCATGTTTACACAGATGGCGGTGTAGATATTTCCATCTTTACACAGATAGCGGTGTAGACATTTCCATGTTTGCACAGATAGCGGTGTGGATATTTCCATGTTCATACAGATAGCGGTGTAGATATTTCCATGTTCATACAGTTGGCGGTGTAGATATTTCCATGTTCATTCCAATAGCGTTGTAGATACTTCCATGTTCATACAGTTAGCGGTGTAGATATTTCCAAGTTCATACAGATGGCGGTGTAGATATTTACATGTTCATACAGATGGCGGTGTAGATATTTCCATGTTTGTACAGAAGGCGGTGTAGCTATTTCCATGTTCATAGAGATGGCGTTGTAGATATTTCCATGTTTATGCAGATGGCGGTATAGATATTTCCATGTTTATACAGATGGTGGTGTAGATATTTCCATGTTTATAGAGATGGCGGTCTAGATATTTCCATGGTTACAGAGATAGTGTTGTAGTTATTTCCAAGTTTAGAGAGACAACGTTGTAGATATTTCCATTTTTTACAGATAGCGGTGAAGATAGTTCCATGTTTATTCAGATAGCGGTGTAGATATTTCCATGTTTATACAGATAGCAGTGTAGATATTTCCATGTTTATAGAGATAGTGGTGTAGATAATTTCAAATTTATTCCGAGAGCAGTGTAGATATTTCCAAGTTCATACAGATAGCGGTGTAGATATTTCCACGTTTATAGAGATGGCGGTGTAGATATTTCCATGTTCATACAGATTGCGGTGTAGATATTTCCATTTTCATACAGATAACGGTGTAGATATTTCCATGTTCATAGAGATGGCAGTGTAGATATTTCCATGTTCATACAGGTGGCGGTGTATATATTTCCATGTTTATACAGATAGCAGTGTAGTTATTTCCATGTTTATAGAGATAGCAGTGTAGATATTTCCATTGATATAGAGATAGCTGTGTAGATATTTCCATGTTCATACAGATAGCGGTGTAGATATTTCCATGTTCATACAGATAACGGTGTAGATATTTCCATGTTCATACAGATAGCGGTGTAGATATTTCCATGTTCATACAGATAGCGGTGTATGTATTTCCATGATCATAGAGATGATGGTGTAGATATTTCCATGTTTATACAGATAGCAGTGTAGATATTTCCATGTTTATAGAGATAGCAGTGTAGATATTTCCACTGATATACAGATAGCTCTGTAGATATTTGCATGTTCATACACATAGCGGTGTAGATATATCCATGTTCATACAGATAGCGGTGTAGATATTTCCATGTTCGTACAGATAGTGGTGTAGATATTTCCAATTTCATTCAGATAGCGGTGTAGCTATTTCCCTTTTCATACAGTTAGCGGTGAAGATATTTCCAGGTTCATACAGATGGCAGTGTAGATATTTCCATGTTCATAGAGATGGCGGTGTAGATATTTCTATGTTCGTACGGATGGCAGTGTAGATATTTCCATGTTCATACAGGTGGCGGTGTAGATATTTCCATGTTTATACAGATAGCTGTGTAGTTATTTCCATGTTTATAGAGATAGCAGTGTAGATATTTCCATTGATATACAGATAGCTGTGTAGATATTTGCATGTTCATACAGATAGCGGTGTAGATATTTCCATGTTCATACAGATAGCGGTGTAGATATATCCATGTTCATACAGATAGCGGTGTAGATATTTCCATGTTCATACAGTTAGCGGTGTAGATATTTCCATGTTCATACAGATGGTGGTGTAGATATTTACATGTTCATACAGATGGCGGTGTAGATATTTCCATGTTCGTACGGATGGCATTGTAGATATTTCCATGTTCGTACAGATTGCGGTGTAGATAATTCCATGTTCATAGAGATGGCGTTGTAGATATTTCCATGCTTATGGAGATAGCGGTATAGATATTTCCATGTTTATAGAGATGGTGGTGTAGGTATTTCCTTGTTTATAGAGATTGCGGTCCAGATATTTCCATGTATATAGAGATAGAGGTGTAGTTATTTCCAAGTTTATAGAGACAGCGTTATAGATATTTCCATGTTTATACAGATAGCGGTGAAGATATTTCCATGTTTTTACAGATAGCGGTGAAGATATTTCCATGTTTATTCAGATAGCGGTGTAGATATTTCCATGTTCATACAGATAGCGGTGTAGCTATTTCCATGTTCATACAGATAGCGGTGTAGATATTTCCATGTTCTTACAGATGACGGTGTAGATATTTACATGTTCATACAGATGGCGGTGTAGATATTTCCATGTTCGTACAGATGGCGGTGTAGATATTTCCATGTTCATAGAGATGGCGGTGTAGATATTTCCATATTTATGCAGTTAGCGGTATAGATATTTCCATGTTTATACAGATGGTGTTGTAGATATTTCCATATTTATAGAGATGGCGGTCTAGATATTTCCATGTTTATAGAGATAGTGGTGTAGTTATTTCCAAGTTTATAGAGACAGCGTTGTAGATATTTCCATGTTTATACAGATAGTGGTGAAGATATTTCCATGTTTATACAGATAGCGGTGTAGATATTTCCATGTTTATACAGATGGCAGTGTAGATATTTCCATGTTTATAGAGATAGTGGTGTAGATAATTCCAATTTTGTACAGATAGCATTGTAGATATTTCCAAATTCATACAGATACTGGTGTAGATATTTCCACGTTTATAGAGAAGGCGGTGTAGATATTTCTATGTGCATACAGATAGCGGGGTAGATATTTCCATGTTCATACAGATAGCGGTGTAGATACTTACATGTCCGTACAGTTAGCGGTGTAGATATTTCCATGTTCATACAGATAGCGGTGTAGATATTTCCATGTTCATACAGATAACGGTGTAGACATTTCCAAGTTCATACAGATAGCGGTGTAGATATTTCCATGTTCATACAGTTAGCGGTGTAGATATTTCCATGTTCATACAGATGGCGGTGTAGATATTTACATGTTCATACAGATGGCAGTATAGATATTTCCATGTTCGTACAGATGGCGGTGTAGAAATTTCCATGTTCATAGAGATGGCGGTGTAGATATTTCCATGTATATAGAGATG
Organism: Gorilla gorilla gorilla; assembly: GCF_029281585.2. NCBI lineage: Eukaryota > Metazoa > Chordata > Mammalia > Primates > Hominidae > Gorilla > Gorilla gorilla. The sequence goes on along the minus strand of NC_073227.2, from coordinate 3,149,480 downwards.
GCGGTCTAGATATTTCCATGTTTATAGGGATGGCGGTGTAGATATTTTCATGTTTACACTGATGGCAGTGTAGATATTTCCATGTTTACACAGATAGCGGTGTAGATATTTCCATGTTTATGCCGATAGCAGTGTAGATATTTCCATGTTTATACAGATAGTGGTGCGGATATTTCCATGTTTATACAGATAGTTGGGCAGATATTTCCATGTTTATACAGATAGCGGTATAGATATTTCCATCGTAATACAGATGGTGGTGTAGATATATGCATGTTTGTACTGATGGCGGTGTAGATATTTCCATGTTCGTACAGATGGCGGTGTAGATATTTCCATGTTCATAGAGATGGTGGTGTAGATATTTCCATGTTTATGCAGATAGCAGTATAGATATTTCCATGTTTATACAGATGGTGGTGTAGATATTTCCATGTTTATAGAGATGGCGGTCTAGATATTTCCATGTTTACAGAGATAGTGGTGTAGTTATTTCCAAGTTTATAGAGACAGCGTTGTAGATATTTCCATGTTTATACAGATAGCGGTGAAGGTATTTCCATGTTTATACACATAGCGGTGTAGATATTTCCATGTTTATGCAGATAGAAGTGTAGATATTTCCATGTTTATAGAGATAGTGGTGTAGATAATTTCAATTTTATACACAGAGCAGTGTAGATATTTAAAAGTTCATACAGATAGCGGTGTAGATATTTCCACGTTTATAGAGATGGCGGTGTAGATATTTCCATGTTCATACAGATGGCGGTGTAGATATTTCCATGTTTATAGGGATTGCGGTGTAGTTATTTTCATGTTTACACAGATGGTGGTGTAGATATTTCCATGTTTACACAGATAGCGGTGTAGACATTTCCATGTTTACAGAGATAGCGGTGTGTATATTTCCATGTTTATGCAGATAGCAGTGTAGATATTTCCATGTTTATACAGATAGCGGTGCGGATATTTCCATGTTTATAGAGATAGTTCGGCAGATATTTCCATGTTTATACAGATAGCGGTGTAGATATTTCCATCTTAATCCAAATGGCGGTGTAGATATGTCCATGTTTGTACAGATGGCAGTGTAGATATTTCCATCTTCATACAGATGGCGGTGTAGATATTTCAAAGTTTATAGAGATAGCGCTGTAGTTATTTCCATATTTATAGAGAAATCTGTGTAGATATTTCCATGTATATTCACATAGCTGTGTAGATATTTCCATGTTCATGCAGATAGCGGTGTAGGTATTTCCATGTTCATCCAGATGCCGGGGCACTTATATCCATGTTCATACAGATGGCGGTGAAGATATTTCCATGTTCATAGAGATGGCAGTGTAGATATTTCCATGTTCATACAAATGGCGTTGTAGATATTTCCATGTTCACAGAGATGGCGGCGTAGATATTTGCATGTTCATACAAATAGCGGTGTATATATTTCCATGTTCATAGAGATGGCGGTGCAGATATTTCCATGTTCATACAGATAGCGGTGTATATATTTCCATGTTCATACCGATAGCGGTGTAGATATTTCCATGTTCATACAGTTAGCGGTGTAGATATTTCCATGTTCATACAGATGGCGGTGTAGATATTTACATGTTCATACAGATGGCGGTGTAGATATTTCCATTTTTGTACGGATGGCAGTGTAGATATTTCCATGTTCATACAGGTGGCGGTGTAGATATTTCCCTGTTTATACAGATAGCAGTGTAGTTGTTTCCATGTTTATACAGAGAGCAGTGTAGGTATTTCCATTGATATACGGATAGCTTTGTAGATATTTGCATGTTCATGCAGATAGCGGTGTAGATATTTCCATGTTCATACAGATAGCGGTGTAGATATTTCCATGTTCATACAGATAGCGGAGTAGATATTTCCATGTTCATACAGATAGCGGAGTAGATATTTCCATGTTCATACAGATAACGGTGTAGATATTTCCATGTTCATACAGATAGCGGTGTAGATATCTCCATGTTCATACAGTTAGCGGTGTAGATATTTCCATGTTCATACAGATGGCGGTGTAGATATTTACATGTTCATACAGATGGCGGTATAGATATTTCCATGTTCGTACAGATGGCGGTGTAGATATTTCCATGTTCATAGAGATATCGGTGTAGATATTTTCATGTTTACACAGATGGCTGTGTAGATATTTCCATGTTTACACAGATAGCGTTGTAGACATTTCCATGTTTACACAGATAGCGGTGTGGATATTTCCATGTTTATGCAGATAGCGGTGTAGATATTTCCATGTTTATACAGATAGCGGTGCGGTTATTTCCATGTTTATACAGATAGTCGTGCAGATATTTCCATGTTTATACAGATAGCGGTGTAGATATTTCCATCTTAATACAGATGGTGGTGTAGATATTTCCATGTTCATACAAATGGCGGTGTAGACACTTCGAAGTTTATAGAGATAGCGCTGTAGTTATATCCATATTTATAGAGAAATCTGTGTAGATATTTCCATGTATATGCAGATAGCTGTGTAGATATTTCCATGTTCATGCAGAAAGCGGTGTAGATATTTCCATGTTCATGCTGATGCTGGTGTAGATATATCCATGTTCATACAGATGGCCGTGAAGATATTTGTATGTCCCTACAGATGGCGGTGTAGATATTTCCATGTTCATACAGATAGCGGTGTAGATATTTCCATGTTCATTCAGTTAGCTTTGTAGATATTTCCATGTTCATAGAGATAGCGGTGTAGATATTTCCATATTCATACCGATAGCGGTGTAGATATTTCCATGTTCATAGAGATGGCGGTGTAGATATTTCCATGTTTATGCAGATAGCGGTATAGATATTTCCAAGTTTATAGAGATGGCGGTCTAGATATTTCCATGTTTATAGAGATAGTGGTGTAGTTATTTCCAAGTTTATAGAGACAGCTTTGTAGATATTTCCATGTTTATACAGATAGCGGTGAAGATATTTCCATGTTTATATAGATAGCGGTGTAGATATTTCCATGTTTATACAGATAGCAGTGTAGATATTTCCATGTTTATGCAGATAGCGGTGTAGATATTTCCATGTTTATACAGATAGCGGTGCGGATATTCCCATGTTTATACAGATAGTTGGGCAGATATTTCCATGTTTATACACATAACGGTGTAGATATTTCCATCTTAATACAGATGGCTTTGTTGATATGTCCATGTTTGTACAGATGGCGGTGTAGATATTTCCATGTTCATACAGATGGCGGTGTAGATATTTCGAAGTTTACAGAGAAAGCGCTGTAGTTATTTCCATATTTATAGAGAAATCTGTGTAGATATTTTCATGTATATGCAGATAGCTGTGTAGATATTTCCATGTTCATGCAGATAGCGGTGTAGATATTTCCATGTTCATCTAGATGCCGGTGTAGATATATCCATATTCGTACAGATGGCGGTGAAGATATTTCCATGTTCATACAGATGGCGGTGAAGATATTTCCATGTTCATACAAATGGCAGTGTAGATATTTCCATGTTCATAGAGATGGCGGTGTAGATATTTCCGAGTTCATACAAATGGCGGTGTAGATATTTCCATGTTTATAGGGATGGTGGTGTAGATATTTTCATGTTTACACAGATGGTGGTGTAGATATTTCCATGTTTACACAGATAGCGCTGTAGACATTTCCATGTTTACACAGATAGCGGTGTGGATATTTCCATGTTTATGCAGATAGCAGTGTAGATATTTCCATGTTTATACAGATAGCGGTGGGGATATATCCATGTTTATACAGATAGTTGGGCAGATATTTCCATGTTTATACAGATAGCGGTGTAGATATTTCCATCTTAATACAGATGGCGGTGTAGATATGTCCATGTTTGTACAGATGGCGGTGTAGATAATTCCATGTTCATACAGATGGCGGTGTAGATATTTCCAAGTTTATAGAGATAGCGCTGTAGTTATTTCCATATTTATAGAGAAATCTGTGTAGGTATTTCAGTGTATATTCAGATGGCCGTGTAGATATTTCCATGTTTATACAGATAGCAGTGTAGTTGTTTCCATGTTTATAGAGTTACCAGTGTGGATATTTCCATTGATATACAGATAGCTGTGTAGATATTTACATGTTCATACAGATAGCGGTGTAGATATTTCCATGTTCATACAGATAGCGCTGTAGATATTTCCATGTTCATACAGATAGCGGTGTAGATATTTCCATGTTCATACCGATAGCGGTGTAGATATTTCCATGTTAATACCGATAGCGGTGTAGATATTTCCATGTTCATAGTGATGGCGGTGTAGATATTTCCATGTTTATGCAGATAGCGGTATAGATATTTCCATGTTTATAGAGATGGCGGTCTAGATATTTCCATGTTTACAGAGATAGTGGTGTAGATATTTCCAAGTTTATAGAGACAGCGTTGTAGATATTTCCATGTTTATACAGATAGCGGTGAAGATATTTCCATGTTTATACAGATAGCGGTGTAGATATTTCCATGTTTATACAGATATCAGTGTAGATATTTCCATGTTTATAGAGATAGTGGTGTAGATAATTTCAATTTTATACAGAGAGCAGTGTAGATATTTCCACGTTTATAGAGATGGCGGTGCAGATATTTCCATGTTCATACAGAGGACGGTGTAGATATTTCCATGTTTATAGGGATGGCGGTGTAGATATTTTCATGTTTACACAGATGGCGGTGTAGATATTTCCACGTTTACACAGATAGCGGTGCGGATATTTCCATGTTTATACAGATAGTTGGGCAGATATTTCCATGTTTATACAGATAGCGGTATAGATATTTCCATTTTAATACAGATGGCGGTGTAGATATGTCCATGTTTGTACAGATGGCGGTGTGGATATTTCCATGTTCATACAGATGGCGGTGTAGATATTTCAAAGTTTATAGAGATAGCGCTGTAGTTATTTCCATATTTATAGAGAAATCTGTGTAGATATTTCCATGTTCATGCAGATAGCGGTGTAGATATTTCCATGTTCATCTAGATGCCGGTGTAGATATATCCATATTCATACAGATGGCGGTGAAGATATTTCCATGTTCATACAGATGGCGGTGAAGATATTTCCATGTTCATACAAATGGCGGTGTACATATTTCCATGTTCATAGAGATGGCGGTGTAGATATTTCCGAGTTCATACAAATGGCGGTGTAGATATTTCCATGTTCATAGAGATGGCACTGTAGATATTTCCATGTTTATACAGATAGCAGTGTAGTTATTTCCATGTTTATAGAGATAGCAGTGTAGATATTTCCATTGATATACAGATAGCTGTGTAGATATTTGCATGTTCATACAGATAGCGGTGTAGATATTTCCAAGTTCATACAGATAGCGGTGTAGATATTTCCATGTTCATACAGATAGCGGTGTAGATATTTCCATGTTCATACAGATAGCGGTGTAGGTATTTCCATGTTCATACAGATAACGGTGTAGATATTTCCATGTTCATACCAATAGCGGTGTGGATATTTCCATGTTCATACAGATGGCGGTGTAGATATTTACATGTTCATACAGATGGCGGTGTAGATATTTCCAAGTTCGTACGGATGGCAGTGTAGATATTTCCATGTTCGTACAGGTGGCGGTGTAGATATTTCCATGTTTGTACAGATAGCAGTGTAGATATTTCCATGTTTATAGAGATAGCAATGTAGATATTTCCATTGATATACAGATAGCTGTGTAGATATTTGCATGTTCATACAGATGGTCGTGTAGATATTTCCATGTTCCTACAGTTAGCGGTGTAGATATTTCCATGTTCATACAGATGGCGGTGTAGATATTTACATGTTCATACAGATGGCGATGTAGATATTTCCATGTTCATACAGATGGCTGTGTAGATATATCCATGTTCATAGAGATGGCGGTGTGGATATTTCCATGTTTATGCAGATAGCGATATAGATATTTGCATGTTTATACAGATGGTGGTGTAGATATTTCCAAGTTTATGGGGATGGCGGTGTAGATATTTTCATGTTTACACAGATGGCGGTGCATATATTTCCATGTTTACACAGATAGCGTTGTGGATATTTCCATGCTTATGCAGATAGCGGTGTAGATATTTCCATGTTTATACAGATTGCGGTGCGGAAATTTCCATGTTTATACAGATAGGCAGATATTTCCATGTTTATACAGATAGCGGTGTAGATATTTCCATCTTAATACAGATGGCGGTGTAGATATGTCCATGTTCGTACAGATGGCTGTATAGATATTTCCATGTTCATACAGATGGCGGTGTAGATGTTTCGAAGTTTATAGAGATAGCGCCGTAGTTATTTCCATATTTATAGAGAAATATGTGTAGATATTTCCATGTATTTGCAGATAGCTGTGTAGATATTTCCATGTTCATGCAGATAGTGGTGTAGATATTTCCATGTTCATCCAGATGCCGGTGTAGATATATCCAAGTTCATACAGATGGCGGTGAAGATATTTCAATGTTCATACAGATGGTGGTGTAGATATTTCCAGGTTCATACAAATGGCGGTGTAGATATTTCCATGTTCAACCAGATGGCTATGTAGATATACGCATGTTCTAACAGATGGCGTTGAAGATATTTCCATGTTCAGATAGCGGTGTAGATATTTCCATGTTCATACAGATAGTGGTGTAGATATTTACATGTTCATAAAGATAGCGGTGTAGATATTTCCATGTTCATACAGATAGCGGTGCTGATATTTCCATGTTTATACAGGTAGCGGTGTAGATATTTCCATGTTTATACAGATAGCGGTGTAGATATTTCCACGTTTATACATATAGCGGTGTAGATATTTCCGTGTTTATACAGATAGCGTTGTAGATATTTCCATGTTCATACAGATAGCGGTGTAGATATTTCCATGTTCATACAGATGGCGGTGTAGATATTTCGAAGTTTATAGAGATAGCGCTGTAGTTATTTCCATATTTATAGAGAAATCTGTGTAGATATTTCCGTGTATATTCAGATAGCTGTTTAGATATTTCCATGTTCTTGCAGATAGCGGTGTAGATATTTCCATGTTCATCCAGATGCCGGTGTACATATACCCATGTTCATACAAATGGCGGTGAAGATATTTCCATGTTCATACAGATGGCGGTGTAGGTATTTCCATGTTCATACAAATGGCGGTGTAGATATTTCCATGTTCATAGAGATGGCGGTGTAGATATTTCCAGGTTCATACAAATGGCGGTGTAGATATTTCCATGTTCATAGAGATGGCGGTGTAGATAATTCCATGTTTAGACAGATAGCAGTGTAGTTATTTCCATGTTTACAGAGATACCAGTCTGGATATTTCCATTGATATACAGATAGCTGTATAGATATTTGCATGTTCATACAGATAGCGGTGTAGATATTTCCATGTTCATACAGATAGCGGTGTAGATATTTCCATGTTCATACAGATAGCGGTGTAAATATTTCCATGTTAATTCATATAGCGGTGTAGATATTTCCATGTTCATACAGATAGCGGTGTAGATATTTAAATGTTCATACAGTTAGCGTTGTAGATATTTCCATGTTCATACAGATGGCGGTGTAGATATTTACATGTTGATACAGATGGCGGTGTAGATATTTCCATGTTCATTCAGGTGGCGGTGTAGATATTTCCAGGCTTATAGAGATGGCAGAGTAGATATTTTCATGTTTACACAGATAGCAGTGTGGATATTTCCATGTTTATGCAGATAGCGGTGTAGATATTTCCATGTTTATAAAGATACCGGTGCGGATATTCCCATGTTTATACAGATAGTTGGGCAGATATTTCCATGTGTATACACATAACGGTGTAGATATTTCCATCTTAATACAGATGGCTTTGTTGATATGTCCATGTTTGTACAGATGGCGGTGTAGATATTTCCATGTTCATACAGATGGCGGTGTAGTTATTTCGAAGTTTACAGAGATAGCACTGTAGTTATTTCCATATTTATAGAGAAATCTGTGTAGATATTTCCATGTATATGCAGATAGCTGTGTAGATATTTCCATGTTCATGCAGATAGCGGTGTAGATATTTCCATGTTCATCTAGATGCCGGTGTAGATATATCCATGTTCATACAGATGGCGGTGAAGATATTTCCATGTTCATACAGATGGCGGTGAAGATATTTCCATGTTCATACAAATGGCGGTGTAGATATTTCCATGTTCATAGAGATGGCGGTGTAGATATTTCCGAGTTCATACAAATGGCGGTGTAGATATTTCCATGTTCATAGAGATGGCACTGTAGATATTTCCATGTTTATACAGATAGCAGTGTAGTTATTTCCATGTTTATAGAGATAGCAGTGTAGATATTTCCATTGATATACAGATAGCTGTGTTGATATTTGCATGTTCATACAGATAGCGGTGTAGATATTTCCATGTTCATGCAGATAGCGGTGTAGGTATTTCCATGTTCATACAGCTAACGGTGTAGATATTTCCATGTTCATACCAATAGCGGTGTGGATATTTCCATGTTCATACAGATGGCGGTGTAGATATTTACATGTTCATACAGATGGCGGTGTAGATATTTCCAAGTTCGTACGGATGGCAGTGTAGATATTTCCATGTTCGTACAGGTGGCGGTATAGATATTTCCATGTTTATACAGATAGCAGTGTAGATATTTCCATGTTTATAGAGATAGCAATGTAGATATTTCCATTGATATACAGATAGCTGTGTAGATATTTGCATGTTCATACAGATATCGGTGTAGATATTTTCATGTTCGTACAGATATCGGTGTAGATATTTCCATGTTCATACAGATAGCGGTGTAGATATTTCCATGTTCACACAGATGACGGTGTAGATATTTCCATGTTCATACAGATGGCGGTGTAGATATTTCCATGTTCCTACAGTTAGCGGTGTAGATATTTCCATGTTCATACAGATGGCGGGGTAGATATTTACATGTTCATACAGATGGCAGTGTAGATATTTCCATGTTCATACAGATGGCTGTGTAGATATATCCATGTTCATAGAGATGGCGGTGTGGATATTTCCATGTTTATGCAGATAGCGAAATAGATATTTGCATGTTTATACAGATGGTGGTGTAGATATTTCCATGTTTATGGGGATGGCGGTGTAGATATTTTCATGTTTACACAGATGGCGGTGCATATATTTCCATGTTTACACAGATAGCGTTGTGGATATTTCCATGTTTATGCAGATAGCGGTGTAGATATTTCCATGTTTATACAGATTGCGGTGCGGATATTTCCATGTTTATACAGATAGGCAGATATTTCCATGTTTATACAGATAGCGGTGTAGATATTTCCATCTTAATACAAATGGCGGTGTAGATAAGTCCATGTTGGTACAGATGGCTGTGTAGATATTTCCATGTTCATACAGATGGCGGTGTAGATGTTTCGAAGTTTATAGAGATAGCGCCGTAGTTATTTCCATATTTATAGAGAAATATGTGTAGATATTTCCATGTATATGCAGATAGCTGTGTAGATATTTCCATGTTCATGCAGATAGTGGTGTAGATATTTCCATGTTCATCCAGATGCCGGTGTAGATATATCCAAGTTCATACAGATGGCGGTGAAGATATTTCAATGTTCATACAGATGGTGGTGTAGATATTTCCAGGTTCATACAAATGGCGGTGTAGATATTTCCATGTTCATAGAGATGGCGGTGTAGATATTTCCAAGTTCATACAAATGGCGGTGCAGTTATTTCCATGTTCATAGAGATGGCGGTTTAGATATTTCCATGTTTATACAGATAGCAGTGTAGTTATTTCCATGTTTATAGAGATAGTGGTGTAGATAATTTCAATTTTATACAGATACCTGTGTAGATATTAGCATGTTCATACAGATAGCGGTGTAGATATTTCCATGTTCATTCAAATAGCGTTGTAGATATTTCCATATTCATACAGAGAGCAGTGTAGATATTTCCATGTTCATGCAGAATGCGGTGTAGATATTTCCATGTTCATACCAATAGTGGTGTAGATATTTCCGTGTCCATACACTTAGTATTGTAGATATTTCCATGTTCATACAGATGGCGGTGTAGATATTTACATGTTCATACAGATGGCGGTGTAGATATTTCCATGTTCGTACGGATGGCAGTGTAGTTATTTCCATGTTCATACTGGTGGCGGAGTAGATATTTCCATGTTTATACAGATAGCAGTGTAGCTATTTCCATGTTTATAGAGATAGCAGTGTAGATTTTCCATTGATATACAGATAGCTGTGTAGATATTTGCATGTTCATACAGATAGCGGTGTAGATATTTCCATGTTCGTACAGATAGCGGTGTAGATATTTCCATGTTCGTACAGATAGCGGTGTAGTTATTTCCATGTTCATACAGATAACGGTGTAGATATTTCCATGTTCATACAGATAGCGGTGTAGATATTTCTATGTTCATACAGTTTGCTGTGCAGATATTTCCATGTTCATACAGATGGCGGTGTAGATATTTACATGTTCATACAGATGGCGGTGTAGATATTTCCATGTTCATAGAGATGGCGGTGTAGATATTTCCATGTTTATGCAGATAGCGGTGTAGATATTTCCATGTTTATACAGATGGTGGTGTAGATATTTCCATGTTTATAGAGATGGCGTTCTAGATATTTCCATGTTTATACAGATAGCGGTGAAGATATTTCCATGTTTATACAGATAGCGGTGTATATATTTCCATGCTTATACATATGGCAGTGTAGATATTTCCATGTTTATAGAGATAGTGGTGTAGATAATTTCAATTTTATACCGAGAGCAGTGTGGATATTTCCACGTTCATACAGATAGCGATGTAGATATTTCCGCGTTTATAGAGATGGCGGTGTAGATATTTCCATGTTCATACAGATGGCGGTGTAGATATTTCCATGTTCATACAAATGGCGGTGTATATATTTCCATGTTCATAGAGATGGCGGTGTAGATATTTCCATGTTCACAGAGATGGCGGTGTAGATATTTCCATGTTAATACAGATGGTGGTGTAGATATTTCCTTGTTTATAGAGATGGCGGTTTAGATATTTCCATGTTTATAGAGATAGTAGTGTAGTTATTTCCAAGTTTATAGAGACAGCGTTGTAGATATTTCCATGTTTATACAGATAGCGGTGAAGTTATTTCCATGTTTATAGAGAGAGTGGTGTAGATATTTTCATGTTTATACAGATAACAGTGTAGATATTTCCATGTTTATAGAGATAGTGGTGTAGATAATTTCAATTTTATGCAGATAGCAGTGTAGATATTTCCAAGTTCATACAGAGAGCGGTGTAGATATTTCCACGTTTATAGAGATGGCGGTGTAGATATTTCCATGTTCATACAGATGGCGGTGTAGCTATTTCCATGTTTATAGAGATGGCGGTGTAGATAGTTCCATGTTTACACAGATGGCGGTGTAGATATTTCCCTGTTTACACAGATAGCGGTGTAGAAATTTCCATATTTACACAGATAGCGGTGTGGATATTTCCATGTTTATGCAGATAGTGGTGTAGATATTTCCATGTTTATACAGATAGTGGTGCGGATATTTCCATGTTTATACAGATAGTTGGGCAGATATTTCCATGTTTATACAGATATCAGTGTAGATATTTACATCTTAATACAAATGGCGGTGTAGATATGTCCATGTTCATACAGATGGCCGTGTAGATATTTGCATGTTCATACAGATGGCGGTGTAGATATTTCCATGTTCATACAGATGGCGGTGTAGATATTTCCATGTTTTGCATGTTCATTCAGATAGCGGTGTAGATATTTCCATGTTCGTACAGATAGCGGTGTAGATATTTCCATGTTCGTACAGATAGCGGTGTAGATATTTCCATGTTCAAATAGATAGCGGTGTAGATATTTCCATGTTCATACAAATGGCGGTGTAGATATTTGCAAGTTCATACAGATAGCGGTGTAGATATTTCCATGTTGGTACAGATAGCGGTTTAGATATTTCCATGTTCATACATATAGCGGTGTAGATATTTCCATCTTCGTACAGATAACGGTGTAGATATTTCCATGTTCATACAGATAGCGGTGTAGATATTTCCATGTTCATACAGTTAGCGGTGTAGATATTTCCATGTTCATACAGATGGCGATGTAGATATTTACATGTTCATACAGATGGCGGTGTAGATATTTCCATGTTCGTACAGATGGCGGTGTAGATATTTCCATCTTCATAGAGATGGCGGTGTAGATATTTCCATATTTTTGCAGAGAGCAGTATAGATATTTCCATGTTCATACAGATGGTGGTGTAGATATTTCCATGTTTATAGAGATGGCGGTCTAGATATTTCTCTGTTTATAGAGATAGTGGTGTAGATAATTTCAATTTTATAGAGATAGCAGTGTAGATATTTCCAAGTTCATACAGATAGCAGTTTAGATATTTCCACGTTTATAGAGATGGCAGTGTAGATATTTCCATGTTCATACAGATGGCGGTGTAGATTTTCCATGTTTATAGAGATGGCGACATAGATATTTTCATGTTTACACAGATGGAGGTGTAGATATTTCCATATTTACACAGATAGTGGTGTAGACATTTCAATGTTTACACAGTTAGCGGTGTGGATATTTCCATATTTATGCAGATAGCGGTGTAGATATTTCCATCTTAATACAGATGTCGGTGTAGTTATGTCCATGTTCGTACAGAAGGCGGTTTAGATATTTCCATCTTCATACAGATGGCGGTGTAGATATTTCGAAGTTTATAGAGATAGCACTGTAGTTATTTCCATATTTATAGAGAAATCTGTGTAGATATTTCCATGTATATGCAGATAGCTGTGTAGATATTTCCGTGTTCATGCAGATAGCGGTGTAGATATTTCCATGTTTATACAGATGGTGGTGTAGATATTTCCATGTTTATAGAGATGGCGGTCTAGATATTTCCATGTTTACAGAGATAGTGGTTTAGTTATTTCCAAGTTTATACAGACAGCGTTGTAGATATTTCCATGTTTATACAGATAGTGGTGAAGATATTTCCATGTTTATACAGATAGCGGTGTAGATATTTCCATGTTTATACAGATAGCAGTGTAGATATTTCCATGTTTATAGAGATAGTGGTGTAGATAATTTCAATTTTATACAGTGAGCAGTGTAGATATTTCCAAGTTCATACAGATAGCGGTGTAGATATTTCCACGTTTATACAGATAGTGGTGTAGATATTTCCATGTTCATAAAGATAGCGGTGTAGATATTTCCATGTTCATACAGATAACGGTGTAGATATTTCCATGTTCATACAGATGGAGGTGTAGATATTTACATGTACATACAGATGGCGGTGTAGATATTTCCATGTTCGTACGGATGGCAGTGTAGATATTTCCATGTTCATACCGGTGGCGGTGTAGATATTTCCATGTTCATACAGATAGCGGTGAGGATATTTCCATGTTTATACAGATAGCGGTGTAGATAATTCCATGTTTATACAGATAGCAGTGTAGATATTTCCATGTTTATAGAGATAGTGGTGTAGATAATTTCAAATTTATAAAGAGAGCAGTGTAGATATTTCCAAGTTCATACAGATAGCGGTGTAGATATTTCCACGTTTATAGAGATGGCGGTGTAGATACTTCCATGTTCATACAGATGGCGGTGTAGATATTTCCATGTTTATAGGGATGGCGGTGTAGATATTTTCATGTTTACACAGATGGCAGTGTAGATATTTCCATGTTTATACAGATAGCGGTGCGAATATTTCCATGTTTATACAGATAGTTGGACAGATATTTCCAAGTTTATACAGATAGCGGTGTAGATATTTCCACCTTAATACAGATGGCGGTGTAGATATTTCCATGTTTGTACAGATGGCGGTGTAGATATTTCCATGTTCATACAGATGGTGGTGTAGATATTTCGAAGTTTATAGAGATAGCGCTGTAGTTATTTCCATATTTATAGAGAAATCTGTGTAGATATTCCCATGTATATTCAGATAGCTGTGTAGATATTTCCATGTTCATGCAGATAGCGGTGTAGATATTTCCATGTTCATCCAGATGCCGGTTTAGATATATCCATGTTCTTACAGATGGTGGTGTAGATATTTCCATGTTCATACAAATGGCGGTGTAGTTATTTCCATGTTCATAGAGATGGCGGTGTAGATATTTCCATGTTCATACAAATGTCGGTGTAGATATTTCCATGTTCATAGAGATGGCAGTGTAGATATTTCCATATTTATACAGATAGCAGTGTAGTTATTTCCTTGTTTATAGAGATAGCAGTGTAGATATTTCCATTGATATACAGATAGCTGTTTAGATATATGCATGTTCATTCAGATAGCGGTGTAGATATTTCCATGTTCATACAGATAGCGGTGTAGATATTTCCATGTTCATACAGATAGCGGTGTAGATATTTCCATGTTCATACAGATAGCGGTGTAGATATTTCCATGTTCATACAGATGGCGGTGTAGATATTTCCATGTTCATACAGATGGCGGTGTAGATATTTCCATGTTCATACAGATGGCGGTGTAGATATTTCCATGTTCATGCAGATGGCGGTGTAGATATTTCTATGTTCATACATTTAGCGGTGTAGATATTTCCATGTTCGTACAGATGGCGGTGTAGATATTTACATGGTCATACACATGGCGGTGTAGATATTTCCATGTTCGTACGGATGGCAGTGTAGATATTTCCATGTTCATACAGATGGCAGTGTAGATATTTCCATGTTTATACAGATAGCAGTGTAGTTATTTCCATGTTTATAGAGATAGCTGTGTAGACATTTCCATTGATATACTGATAGCTGTGTAGATATTTGCATGTTCATACAGATAGCGGTGTAGATATTTCCATGTTCATACAGATAGTGGTTTAGATATTTCCATGTTCATACAGATAGCGGTGTAGATATTTCCATGTTCATACAGATATCGGTGTAAATATTTCCATGTTCATACAGATAGCGGTGTAGATATTTCCATGTTCATACAGTTAGTAGTGTAGATTTTTCCATGTTCATACAGATGGCGGTGTAGATATTTACATGTTCATACATGTGGCGGTATAGATATTTCCATGTTCGTACAGATGGCGGTGTAGATATTTCCATCTTCATAGAGTTGGCGGTGTAGATATTTCCATGTTTATGCAGATAGCGTTATAGATGTTTCCATGTTTATACAGATGGTGGTGTAGATATTTCCATGTTTATAGAGATGGCGGTCTAGATATTTCCTTGTTTACAGAGATAGTCGTGTAGTTATTTCCAAGTTTATAGAGACAGCGTTGTAGATATTTCCATGTTCATACAGATAGCGGTGAAGGTATTTCCATGTTTATACCGATAGCGGTGTAGATAATTCCGTGTTTATACAGATAGCGGTGAATATATTTCCATGTTTATACAGATAGCGGTGTAGATATTTCCATGTTTATACAGATAGCAGGGTGGATATTTCCATGTTTATAGAGATAGTGGTGTAGATAATTTCAATTTTATACAGAGAGCAGTGAAGATATTTCCAAGTTCGTACAGATAGCGGTGTAGATATTTCCACGTTTATAGAGATGGCGGTGTAGATATTTCCATGTTCATACAGATGGCGGTGTAGATATTTCCATGTTTATGGGGATGGCGGTGTAGATATTTTCATGTTTACACAGATGGCGGTGTAGATATTTCCATGTTTACACAGATAGCGGTGTAGACATTTCCATGTTTACACAGATAGCGGTGTGGATATTTCCATGCTTTTGGAGATAGCAGTGTAGATATTTCCATGTTTATACAGATAGCGGTGCAGATATTTCCATCATTATACAGATAGTTGGGCAGATATTTCCGTGTTTTTACAGACGGCGGTGCAGATATTTCCATCTTAATACAGATGCCGGTGTAGATATGTCCATGTTTGTACAGATGGCGGTGTAGATATTTCCATGTTCATACAGATCGCGGTGCAGATATTTCGAAGTTTTTAGAGATAGCGCTGTAGTTATTTCCATATTTATAGAGAAATCTGTGTAGATATTTCCATGCATATGCAGACAGCTGTGTAGATATTTCCATGTTCATGCTGATAGCGGTGAAGATATTTCCATGTTCATCCAGTTGCCGGTGCACATGTATCCATGTTCATACAGATGGCGGTGAAGATATTTCCATGTTCATACAGATGGCGGTGTTGATATTTCCATGTTCATACAAAAGTCTGTGTAGATATTTCCATGTTCATAGAGATGGCGGTGTAGATATTTCCATGTTCATACAAATGGCGGTGTAGATATTTCCATGTTCATAGAGATGGCGGTGTAGATATTTCCATGTTCATACAAATGGCGGTGTAGATATTTCCATGTTCATAGAGATGGCGGTGTAGATATTTCCATGTTTATACAGATAGCACTGTAGATATTTCCACGTTTATAGAGATAGAAGTGCAGATATTTCCATTGATATACAGATAGCTGTGTAGATATTTGCATGTTCATACAGATAGCCGTCTAGATATTTCCATGTTCACAGTTGGCGGTGTAGATATTTCCATGTTCATACAGTTAGCGGTGTAGATATTTCCATGTTCATACACATGGCGGTGTAGATATTTACATGTTCATACACATGGCGGTGTAGATATTTCCATGTTCGTACGGATGGCAGTGTAGATATTTCCATGTTCATACAGGTGGTGGTGTAGATATTTCCATGTTTATACAGATAGCAGTGTAGTTATTTCCATGTTTATAGAGATAGCTGTGTAGATATTTCCATTGATATACAGATAGCTGTGTAGATATTTGCATGTTCATACAGATAGCGGTGTAGATATTTCCATGTTCATACAGATAGCGGTTTAGATATTCCAATGTTCATACAGATAGCGGTGTAGATATTTCCATGTTCATACAGATATCGGTGTAGATATTTCCATGTTCATACAGATAGCGGTGTAGATATTTCCATGTTCATACAGTTAGTAGTGTAGATTTTTCCATGTTCATACAGATGGCGGTGTAGATATTTACATGTTCATACATATGGCGGTATAGATATTTCCATGTTCGTACAGATGGCGGTGTAGATATTTCCATGTTCATAGAGATGGCGGTGTAGATATTTCCATGTTTATGCAGATAGCGGAATAGATGTTTCCATGTTTATACAGATGGTGGTGTAGATATTTCCATGTTTATAGAGATGGCGGTCTATATATTTCCATGTTTACAGAGATAGTCGTGTAGTTATTTCTAATTTTATAGAGACAGCGTTGTAGATATTTCCATGTTTATACAGATAGCGGTGAAGATATTTCCATGTTTATACAGATAGCTGTGTAGATATTTCCATGTTTATACAGATAGCGGTGAAGATATTTCCATGTTTATAGAGATAGCGGTGTAGATATTTCCATGTTTATACAGAGAGCAGTGTAGATATTTCCAAGTTCATACAGATAGCGGTGTAGATATTTCCACGTTTATAGAGATGGCGGTGTAGATATTTCCAAGTTCATACAGATGGCGGTGTAGATATTTCCATGTTTATGGGGATGGCGGTGTAGATATTTTCATGTTTAAACAGATGGCGGTGTAGATATTTCCATGTTTACACAGATAGCGGTGTAGACATTTCCATGTTTACACAGATAGCGGTGTGGATATTTCCATGTTTTTGGAGATAGCAGTTTAGATATTTCCATGTTTATACAGATAGCGGTGCGGACATTTCCATGGTTATACAGATATTTGGGCAGATATTTCCATGTTTATACAGACGGCGGTGTAGATATTTCCATCTTAATACAGATGCCGGTGTAGATATGTCCATGTTTGTACAGATGGCGGTGTAGATATATCTGTGTTCATACAGATGGCGGTGTAGATATTTCGAAGTTTTTAGAGATCGCGCTGTAGTTATTTCCATATTTATAGAGAAATCTGTGTAGATATTTCCATGTATATTCAGATAGCTGGGTAGATATTTCCATGTTCATCCAGATGCCGGTGCACATGTATCCATGTTCATACAGATGGCGGTGAAGATATTTCCATGTTCATACAGATGGCGGTGAAGATATTTCCATGTTCATACAGATGGCGGTGTAGATATTTCCATGTTCATAGAGATGGCGGTGTAGATATTTCCATGTTCATACACATGGCGGTGTAGATATTTCCATGTACATACAGATGGTGGTGTAGAAATTTCCTTGTTCATACAGATGGCGGTGTAGATATTTCCATGTTCATACAGATGGCGGTGTAGTTATTTACATGTTCATACAGATGGCGGTGTAGATATTTCCATATTCGTACGGATGGCAGTGTAGATATTTCCATGTTCATATAGGTGGCGGTGTAGATATTTCCCTGTTTATACAGATAGCAGTGTAGTTATTTCCATTTTTATAGAGATAGCAGTGTAGGTATTTCCATTGATATACAGATAGCTGTGTAGATATTTGCATGTTCATACAAATACCGGTGTACATATTTCCATGTTCGTACAGATAGCGGTGTAGATATTTCCATGTTCATACTGATAGCGGTGTAGATATTTCCATGTTCATACAGATAACGGTGTAGATATTTCCATGTTCATACAGATAGAGGTGTAGATAATTCCATGTTCATACAGTTAGCGGTGTAGATATTTCCATGTTCATACAGATGGTGGTGTAGATATTTACATGTTCATACAGCTGGCGGTATAGATATTTTCATGTTCGCACAGATGGCGGTGTAGAAATTTCCATGTTCTTAGAGATGGCGGTTTAGATATTTCCATGTTTATGCAGATAGCGGTATTGATATTTCCATGTTTATACAGATGGTGGTGTAGATATTTCCGTGTTTATAGAGATGGCGGTCTAGATATTTCCATGTTTACAGAGATAGTGGTGTAGTTATTTCCAAGTTTATAGAGACAGCGTTGTAGATATTTCCATGTTTATACAGATAGCGGTGAAGGTATTTCCATGTTTATACAGATAGCGGTGTAGATATTTCCATGTTTATACAGATAGCAGTGAAGATATTTCCATGTTTATAGAGATAGTGGTGTAGATAATTTCAATTTCATGCAGAGAGCAGTGTAGATATTTCCAAGTTCATACAGATATCGGTGTAGATATCTCCACGTTTATAGAGATGGCGGTGTAGATATTTCCATGTTCATACAGAGGACGGTGTAGATATTTCCATGTTTATTGCGATGCCGGTGTAGATATTTTCATGTTTACACAGATGGCGGTGTAGATATTTCCATGTTTACACAGATAGTGGTGTGGATATTTACATGTTTATGCAGATAGCAGTGTAGATATTTCCATGTTTATAGAGACAGCGTTGTAGATATTTCCATGTTTATACAGATAGCCGGGAAGGTATTTCCATGATTATACTGATAGCGGTGTAGATATTTCCATGTTTATACAGATAGCAGTGTAGATATTTCCATGTTTATAGAGATAGTGGTGTAGATAATTTCAATTTTATACAAAGAGCAGTGTAGTTATTTCCAAGTTCATACAGATAGCGGTGTAGATATTTCCATGTTCATACAGATACCGGTGTAGATATTTCCATGTTCAGATAGCGGTGTAGATATTTCCATGTTCATACAGTTAGTAGTGTAGATTTTTCCATGTTAATACAGATGGCGGTGTAGATATTTACATGTTCATACATATGGCGGTATAGATATTTCCATGTTCGTACAGATGGCGGTGTAGATATTTCCATGTTCATAGAGATGGCGGTGTAGATATTTCCATGTTTATGCAGATAGCGGAATAGATGTTTCCATGTTTATACAGATGGTGGTGTAGATATTTCCATGTTTATAGAGATGGCGGTCTAGATATTTCCATGTTTACAGAGATAGTCGTGTAGTTATTTCCAAGTTTATAGAGACAGCGTTGTAGATATTTCCATGTTTATACAGATAGCGGTGAAGTTATTTCCATGTTTATACAGATAGCGGTGTAGATAATTCCATGTTTATACAGATGGCGGTGAAGATATTTCCATGTTTATACAGATAGCGGTGTAGATATTTCCATGTTTATACAGATAGCAGGGTAGATATTTCCATGTTTATAGAGATAGTGGTGTAGATAATTTCAATTTTATACAGAGAGCTGGGTAGATATTTGCATGTTCATACAGTTAGCGGTGTAGATATTTCCATGTTCATACAGATAGCGGTGTAGATATTTCCATGTTCATACAGATAGCGGTGTGGATATTTCTATGTTTATGCAGATAGCAGTGTAGATATTTCCATGTTTATAGAGACAGCGTTGTAGATATTTCCATGTTTATACAGATAGCCGTGAAGTTATTTCCATGTTTATACTGGTAGCGGTGCAGATATTTCCATGTTTATACAGATAGCAGTGTAGATATCTCCATGTTTATAGAGATAGTGGTGGAGATAATTTCAATTTTATACAGAGAGCAGTGTACTTATTTCCAAGTTCATACAGATAGCGGTGAAGATATTTCCATGTCTATAGAGATGGCGGTGTAGATATTTCCATGTTCATACAGATGGCGGTGTAGATATTTCCATGTTTATACGGATGGCGGTGTAGAAATTTTCATGTTTACACAGATGGCGGTGTAGATATTTCCATGTTTACACAGATAGCGGTGTAGACATTTCCATGTTTACACAGATAGCGGTGTGGATATTTCCATGTTTTTGCAGATAGCAGTGTAGATATTTCCATGTTTATACAGATAGTGGTGCGGATATTTCCATGTTTATACAGATAGTTGGGCAGATATTTCCATGTTTATACAGATAGCGGTGTAGATATTTCCATCTTAATACAGATGGCGGTGTAGATATGTCCATGTTCGTACAGATGGCGGTGTAGATATTTCCATGTTCATACTGATGACGGTGAAGATATTTCGAAGTTTATAGAGATAACGCTGTAGTTATTTCCATATTTAGAGAGAAATCTGTGTAGATATTTCCATGTATATTCAGATAGCTGTGTAGATATTTACATGTTCATGCAGATAGCGTTGTAGATATTTCCATGTTCATCCAGATGCCGGTGCATATATATCCATGTTCATACAGATGGCGGTGAAGATATTTCCATGTTCATACAGATGGCGGTGTAGATATTTCCATGTTCATACAGATGGCGGTGTAGATATTTCCATGTTCATACCGATAGCGGTGTAGATATTTCCATGTTCATACAGATAGCGGTGTAGATATTTCCATGTTCATACAGATAGCGGTGTAGTTATTTCCATGTTCATACTAATAGCGGTGTAGATATTTCCATGTTCATACAGATAGCGGTGTAGTTATTTCCATGCTCATACTAATAGCGGTGTAGATATTTCCATGTTCATACAAATGGCTGTGTAGATATTTACATGTTCATAGGGATGGTGGTGTAGATATTTCCATGTTCATACAAATGGCGGTGTAGATATTTCCATGTTCATACAGTTAGCAGTGTAGATATTTCCATGTTCATACAGTTAGCGGTGTAGATATTTCCATGTTCATACAGATGGCGGTGTAGATATTTCCATGTTCATACAGATGGCGGTGTAGATATTTCCATGTTCATACAGATGACGGTGTAGATATTTCCATGTTCATACAGATAGCGGTGTAGATATTTCCATGTTCATAAAGATAGCGGTGTAGTTATTTCCATGTTCATACCAATAGCGGTGTAGATATTTCCATGTTCGTACAGATGGCGGTGTAGATATTTACATGTTCATACAGATGGCGGTGTAGATATTTCCATGTTCGTACGGATTACAGTGTAGATATTTCCATGTTCATACAGGTGGCGGTGTAGATATTTCCCTGTTTATACAGATAGCAGTGGAGTTATTTCCATTTTTATAGAGATAGCAGTGTAGGTATTTCCATTGATATACAGGTAGCTGTGTAGATATTTGCATGTTCATACAGATACCGGTGTACATATTTCCATGTTCATACAGATAGCGGTGTAGATATTTCCATGTTCATGCAGATAGCGGTATTGATATTTCCATGTTCATCCAGATGCCGGTGCACATATATCCATGTTCATACAGATGGCGTTGAAGATATTTCCATGTTCATACAGACGGCGGTGTAGATATTTCCATGTTCATACAAATGGCTGTGTATATATTTACATGTTCATAGTGATGGCGGTGTAGATATTTCCATGTTCATACAAATGGCGGTGTAGATATTTCCATGTTCATAGAGATTGCGGTGTATATATTTCCATGTTTATACAGATAGCAGTGTAGTTATTTCCATGTTTATAGAGATAGCAGTGTAGATATTTCCATTGATATACAGATAGCTGTGTAGATATTTGCATTTTCATACAGATAGCGTTCTAGATATTTCCATGTTCATACAGATAGCGGTGTAGATATTTCCATGTTCATACAGATAGCAGTGTAGATATTTCCATGTACATTCAGATAGCGGTGTAGATATTTCCATGTTCATACAGATAGCGGTGTAGATATTTCCATGTTCATACAGTTAACGGTGTAGATATTTCCATGTTCATACAGTTAGCGGTGTAGATATTTCCATGTTGATACAGATGGCGGTTTAGATATTTCCATGTTCATACAGATGGCGGTGTAGATATTTCCATGTTCATACAGAGGGCGGTGTAGATATTTCCATGTTCATACAGATGGCGGTGTAGTTATTTCCATGTTCATACAGATGGCGGTTTAGATATTTCCATGTTCATACAGATGGCGGTGTAGATATTTCCATGTTCATACAGTTGGCGGTGTAGATATTTCCATGTTCATACAGTTGGCAGTGTAGATATTTCCATGTTCATACAGATGGCGGTGTAGATATTTCCATGTTCATACTGATAGCGGTGTAGATATTTCCATGTTCATACCGATAGCGGTGTAGATATTTCCATGTTCATACAGTTAGCGGTGTAGGTATTTCCATGTTCATACAGATGGCGGTGTAGATATTTACATGTTCGTACGGATGGCAGTGTAGATATTTCCATGTTCATACAGGTGGCGGTGTAGATATTTCCCTGTTTATACAGATAGCAGTGTAGTTATTTCCATTTTTATAGAGATAGCAGTGTAGGTATTTCCATTGATATACAGATAGCTGTGTAGATATTTGCATGTTCATACAGATAGCGGTGTATATATTTCCATGTTCGTTCAGATGGCGGTGTAGATATTTCCATGTTCTGAGAGATGGCGGTGTAGATATTTCCATGTTTACACAGATAGCAGTGTGGATATTTCCATGTTTATGCAGATAGCGGTATAGATATTTCCATGTTTATGCAGATGGTGGTGTAGATATTTCCATGTTTACAGAGATGGCGGTCTAGATATTTCCATGTTTACAGAGATAGTGGTGTAGTTATTTCCAAGTTTATAGAGACAGCGTTGTAGATATTTCCATGTTTATACAGATAGCGGTGAAGGTATTTCCATGTTTATACAGATAGCGGTGTAGATATTTCCATGTTTATACAGATAGCAGTGAAGATATTTCCATGTTTATAGAGATAGTGGTGTAGATAATTTCAATTTCATGCAGAGAGCAGTGTAGATATTTCCAAGTTCATACAGATATCGGTGTAGATATTTCCACGTTTATAGAGATGGCGGTGTAGATATTTCCATGTTCATACAGAGGACGGTGTAGATATTTCCATGTTTATTGCGATGCCGGTGTAGATATTTTCATGTTTACACAGATGGCGGTGTAGATATTTCCATGTTTACACAGATAGCGGTGTGGATATGTCCATGTTTATGCAGATAGCAGTGTAGATATTTCCATGTTTATAGAGACAGCGTTGTAGATATTTCCATGTTTATACAGATAGCCGGGAAGGTATTTCCATGATTATACTGATAGCGGTGTAGATATTTCCATGTTTATACAGATAGCAGTGTAGATATTTCCATGTTTATAGAGATAGTGGTGTAGATAATTTCAATTTTATACAAAGAGCAGTGTAGTTATTTCCAAGTTCATACAGATAGCGGTGTAGATATTTCCATGTTCATACAGATACCGGTGTAGATATTTCCATGTTCATACAGATAGCGGTGTAGATATTTCCATGTTCATACAGTTAGTAGTGTAGATTTTTCCATGTTCATACAGATGGCGGTGTAGATATTTACATGTTCATACATATGGCGGTATAGATATTTCCATGTTCGTACAGATGGCGGTGTAGATATTTCCATGTTCATAGAGATGGCGGTGTAGATATTTCCATGTTTATGCAGATAGCGGAATAGATGTTTCCATGTTTATACAGATGGTGGTGTAGATATTTCCATGTTTATAGAGATGGCGGTCTAGATATTTCCATGTTTACAGAGATAGTCGTGTAGTTATTTCCAAGTTTATAGAGACAGCGTTGTAGATATTTCCATGTTTATACAGATAGCGGTGAAGATATTTCCATGTTTACACAGATAGCGGTGTAGATAATTCCATGTTTATACAGATAGCAGTGAAGATATTTCCATGTTTATACAGATAGCGGTGTAGATATTTCCATGTTTATACAGATAGCAGGGTAGATATTTCCATGTTTATAGAGATAGTGGTGTAGATAATTTCAATTTTATACAGAGAGCTGGGTAGATATTTGCATGTTCATACAGTTAGCGGTGTAGATATTTCCATGTTCATACAGATAGCGGTGTAGATATTTCCATGTTCATACAGATAGCGGTGTGGATATTTCTATGTTTATGCAGATAGCAGTGTAGATATTTCCATGTTTATAGAGACAGCGTTGTAGATATTTCCATGTTTATACAGATAGCCGTGAAGTTATTTCCATGTTTATACTGGTAGCGGTGCAGATATTCCCATGTTTATACAGATAGCAGTGTAGATATCTCCATGTTTATAGAGATAGTGGTGGAGATAATTTCAATTTTATACAGAGAGCAGTGTACTTATTTCCAAGTTCATACAGATAGCGGTGAAGATATTTCCATGTCTATAGAGATAGCGGTGTAGATATTTCCATGTTCATACAGATGGTGGTGTAGATATTTCCATGTTTATACGGATGGCGGTGTAGAAATTTTCATGTTTACACAGATGGCGGTGTAGATATTTCCATGTTTACACAGATAGCGGTGTAGACATTTCCATGTTTACACAGATAGCGGTGTGGATATTTCCATGTTTTTGCAGATAGCAGTGTAGATATTTCCATGTTTATACAGATAGTGGTGCGGATATTTCATTGTTTATACAGATAGTTGGGCAGATATTTCCATGTTTATACAGATAGCGGTGTAGATATTTCCATCTTAATACAGATGGCGGTGTAGATATGTCCATGTTCGTACAGATGGCGGTGTAGATATTTCCATGTTCATACTGATGACGGTGAAGATATTTCGAAGTTTATAGAGATAACGCTGTAGTTATTTCCATATTTAGAAAGAAATCTGTGTAGATATTTCCATGTATATTCAGATAGCTGTGTAGATATTTACATGTTCATGCAGATAGCGTTGTAGATATTTCCATGTTCATCCAGATGCCGGTGCACATATATCCATGTTCATACAGATGGCGGTGAAGATATTTCCATGTTCATACAGATGGCGGTGTAGATATTTCCATGTTCATACAGATAGCGGTGTAGATATTTCCATGTTCATACAGATAGCGGTGTAGTTATTTCCATGTTCATACTAATAGCGGTGTAGATATTTCCATGTTCATACAAATGGCTGTGTAGATATTTACATGTTCATAGGGATGGTGGTGTAGATATTTCCATGTTCATACAAATGGCGGTGTAGATATTTCCATGTTCATACAGTTAGCAGTGTAGATATTTCCATGTTCATACAGTTAGCGGTGTAGATATTTCCATGTTCATACAGATGGCGGTGTAGATATTTACATGTTCATACAGATGGCGGTGTAGATATTTCCATGTTCATACAGATGACGGTGTAGATATTTCCATGTTCATACAGATAGCGGTGTAGATATTTCCATGTTCATAAAGATAGCGGAGTAGTTATTTCCATGTTCATACCAATAGCGGTGTAGATATTTCCATGTTCGTACAGATGGCGGTGTAGATATTTACATGTTCATACAGATGGCGGTGTAGATATTTCCATGTTCGTACGGATTACAGTGTAGATATTTCCATGTTCATACAGGTGGCGGTGTAGATATTTCCCTGTTTATACAGATAGCAGTGGAGTTATTTCCATTTTTATAGAGATAGCAGTGT
Source organism: Gorilla gorilla gorilla (assembly GCF_029281585.2). Lineage (NCBI taxonomy): Eukaryota > Metazoa > Chordata > Mammalia > Primates > Hominidae > Gorilla > Gorilla gorilla. The sequence continues at coordinate 3,123,020 of NC_073227.2, read as the reverse complement.
AGGTATTTCCATTGATATACAGATAGCTGTGTAGATATTTGCATGTTCATACAGATACCGGTGTACATATTTCCATGTTCATACAGATAGCGGTGTAGATATTTCCATGTTCATGCAGATAGCGGTATTGATATTTCCATGTTCATCCAGATGCCGGTGCACATATATCCATGTTCATACAGATGGCGTTGAAGATATTTCCATGTTCATACAGACGGCGGTGTAGATATTTCCATGTTCATACAAATGGCTGTGTATATATTTACATGTTCATAGTGATGGCGGTGTAGATATTTCCATGTTCATACAAATGGCGGTGTAGATATTTCCATGTTCATAGAGATTGCGGTGTATATATTTCCATGTTTATACAGATAGCAGTGTAGTTATTTCCATGTTTATAGAGATAGCAGTGTAGATATTTCCATTGATATACAGATAGCTGTGTAGATATTTGCATTTTCATACAGATAGCGGTCTAGATATTTCCATGTTCATACAGATAGCGGTGTAGATATTTCCATGTTCATACAGATAGCAGTGTAGATATTTCCATGTACATTCAGATAGCGGTGTAGATATTTCCATGTTCATACAGATAGCGGTGTAGATATTTCCATGTTCATACAGTTAACGGTGTAGATATTTCCATGTTCATACAGTTAGCGGTGTAGATATTTCCATGTTGATACAGATGGCGGTTTAGATATTTCCATGTTCATACAGTTGGCAGTGTAGATATTTCCATGTTCATACAGATGGCGGTGTAGATATTTCCATGTTCATACTGATAGCGGTGTAGATATTTCCATGTTCATACCGATAGCGGTGTAGATATTTCCATGTTCATACAGTTATCGGTGTAGGTATTTCCATGTTCATACAGATGGCGGTGTAGATATTTACATGTTCGTACGGATGGCAGTGTAGATATTTCCATGTTCATAAAGGTGGCGGTGTAGATATTTCCCTGTTTATACAGATAGCAGTGTAGTTATTTCCATTTTTATAGAGATAGCAGTGTAGGTATTTCCATTGATATACAGATAGCTGTGTAGATATTTGCATGTTCATACAGATAGCGGTGTATATATTTCCATGTTCGTTCAGATGGCGGTGTAGATATTTCCATGTTCTGAGAGATGGCGGTGTAGATATTTCCATGTTTACACAGATAGCGGTGTGGATATTTCCATGTTTATGCAGATAGCGGTATAGATATTTCCATGTTTATGCAGATGGTGGTGTAGATATTTCCATGTTTACAGAGATGGCGGTCTAGATATTTCCATGTTTACAGAGATAGTGGTGTAGTTATTTCCAAGTTTATAGAGACAGCGTTGTAGATATTTCCATGTTTATACAGATAGCGGTGAAGATATTTCCATGTTTATACAGATAGCAGTGTAGATATTTCCATGTTTATACAGATAGCAGTGTAGATATTTCCATGTTTATAGAGATAGTGGTGTAGATAATTTCAATTTTATACAGAGAACAGTGTAGATATTTCCAAGTTCATACAGATAGCGGTGTAGATATTTCCACGTTTATAGAGATAGTGGTGTAGATATTTCCATTTTCATAAAGATAGCGGTGTAGATATTTCCATGTTCATACAGATAACGGTGTAGTTATTTCCATGTTCATACAGATGGAGGTGTAGATATTTACATGTACATACAGATGGCGGTGTAGATATTTCCATGTTCGTACGGATGGCAGTGTAGATATTTCCATGTTCATACAGGTGGCGGTGTAGATATTTCCATGTTTATACAGAAAGCGGTGAAGATGTTTCCATGTTTATACAGATAGCAGTGTAGATAATTCCATGTTTATACAGATAGCAGTGTAGATATTTCCATGTTTATAGAGATAGTGGTGTAGATAATTTCAATTTTATACAGAGAGCAGTGTAGATATTTCCAAGTTCATACAGATAGCGGTGTAGATATTTCCATGTTCATACAGATGGCGGTGTAGATATTTCCATGTTCATACAGATGGCGGTGTAGATATTTCCATGTTTATACAGATAGCAGTGTAGTTATTTCCATGTTTGTAGAGAAAGCTGTGTAGATATTTCCATTGATATACAGAGATCTGTGTAGATATTTCCATGTTCATACAGATAGCGGTGTAGATATTTCCATGTTCATACAGATAGCGGTGTAGATATTTCCATGTTCATACAGATAGCTGTGTAGATATTTCCATCTTAATACAGATGACGGTGTAGATATGTCCACGTTTGTACAGATGGCGGTGTAGATATTTCCGTGTTCATACAGATGGCGGTGTAGATATTTCGCAGTTTTTAGAGATAGCGCTGTAGTTATTTCCATATTTATAGAGAAATCTGTGTAGCTATTTCCATGTATATTCAGATAGCTGTGTAGATATTTCCTTGTTCATGCAGATAGCGGTGTAGATATTTCCATGTTCATCCAGATGCCGGTGCACATGTATCCAAGTTCATACAGATGGCGGTGAAGATATTTCCATGTTCATACAGATGGCGGTGTAGATATTTCCATGTTCATACAAATGGCTCTGTAGATATTTACATGTTCATAGAGATGGCGGTGTAGATATTTCCATGTTCATACAAATGGCGGTGTAGATATTTCCATGTTCATAGAGATGGCGGTGTAGATATTTCCATGTATATACAGATAGCGGTGTAGTTATTTACATGTTTATAGTGATAGCAGTGTAGAAATTTCCATTGATATAGAGATGGCGGTGTAGATATTTACATTTTCATTCAGATGGTGGTGTAGATATTTCCATCTTCATACAGATAGCGGTGTAAATATTTCCATGTTCATACAGATAGCGGTGTAGATATTTCCATGTTCATACTGATAGCAGTGTAGATATTTCCATGTTCATACCAATAGCGGTGTAGATATTTCCATGTTCATACAGTTAGCGGTGTAGATATTTCCATGTTCATACAGATGGCGGTGTAGATATTTCCATCTTCATACAGATAGTGGTGTAGTTATTTCCAAGTTCATACCAATAGCGGTGTAGATATTTCCATGTTCGTACAGATGGCGGTGTAGATATTTACATGTTCATACAGATGGCGGTGTAGATATTTCCATGTTCGTACGGATTACAGTGTAGATATTTCCATGTTCATACAGGTGGCGGTGTAGATATTTCCCTGTTTATACAGATAGCAGTGGAGTTATTTCCATTTTTATAGAGATAGCAGTGTAGGTATTTCCATTGATATACAGATAGCTGTGTAGATATTTGCATGTTCATACAGATACCGGTGTACATATTTCCATGTTCGTACTGATAGCGGTGTAGATATTTCCATGTTCATACAGATAGCGGTATTGATATTTCCATGTTCATCCAGATGCCGGTGCACATATATCCATGTTCATACAGATGGCGTTGAAGATATTTCCATGTTCATACAGATGGCGGTGTAGATATTTCGATGTTCATACAAATGGCTGTGTATATATTTACATGTTCATAGTGATGGCGGTGTAGATATTTCCATGTTCATACAAATGGCGGTGTAGATATTTCCATGTTCATAGAGATTGCGGTGTATATATTTCCATGTTTATACAGATAGCAGTGTAGTTATTTCCATGTTTATAGAGATAGCAGTGTAGATATTTCCATTGATATACAGATAGCTGTGTAGATATTTGCATTTTCATACAGATAGCGGTCTAGATATTTCCATGTTCATACAGATAGCGGTGCTGATATTTCCATGTTTATGCAGGAAGCGGTGTAGATATTTCCATGTTTATACAGATAGCGGTGTAGATATTTCCATGTTTATACAGATAGCGGTGTAGATATTTCCATGTTTATACAGATAGCGGTGTGGATATCTCCATCTTAATACTGATGGCGGTGTAGATATTTATATGTTCATACAGATGGCGGTGCAGATATTTCCATGTTCATACAGATGGCGGTGTAGATATTTCCATGTTTATAGAGATAGCGGTGTAGTTATTTCCATGTGTAAAGAGATAGCTTTGTAGATATTTCCATGTATATGCAGATAGCTGTGTAGATATTTCCATTTTCATGCAGATAGCTGTGTAGATATTTCCATGTTCAAACAGATAGCGGTGTAGATATTTCCATGTTCATACAGATAGCGGTGTAGGTATTTCCAGGTTCATACAGATAGCGGTGCTGATATTTCCATGTTTATACAAGTTGCGTTGTAGATATTTCCATGTTTATACAGATAGCGGTGTAGATATTTCCATGTTTATACAGATAGCGGTGTAGATATTTCTGTGTTCATACAGATAGCGGTGTAGATATTTCCATGTTCAACCAGATGGCTATGTAGATATACGCATGTTCTAACAGATGGCGTTGAAGATATTTCCATGTTCAGATAGCGGTGTAGATATTTCCATGTTCATACAGATAGTGGTGTAGATATTTACATGTTCATAAAGATAGCGGTGTAGATATTTCCATGTTCATACAGATAGCGGTGCTGATATTTCCATGTTTATACATGTAGCGGTGTAGATATTTCCATGTTTATACAGATAGCAGTGTAGATATTTCCACGTTTATACATATAGCGGTGTAGATATTTCCGTGTTTATACAGATAGCGGTGTAGATATTTCCATGTTCATACAGATAGCCGTGTAGATATTTCCATGTTCATACAGATAGTGGTGTAGATATTTCCATGTTCATACAGATAGCCGTGTAGATATTTCCATGTTCATACAGATAGTGGTGTAGATATTTCCATGTTCATACAGATAGCGGTGTTGCTATTTCCATGTTCATACAGATAGCGGTGTAGATATTTCTATGTTCATCCAGATGGCTGTGTAGACATATCCATCTTCATACAGATGGCGGTGAAGGTAATTCCATGTTCTTACAGATAGCGGAGTAGATATTTCCATGTTCATACAGATAGTGGTGTAGTTATTTCCATGTTCATACAGATACAGGGGCTGATATTTCCATGTTCATACAGATAGCAGTGCTGATATTTCCATGTTTATACAGATAGCGGTGTAGATATTTCCATGTTTATACAGATAGCGGTGTAGATATTTCCATGTTTATACAGATAGCGGTGTAGATATCTCCATCTTAATACGGATGGCGGTGTAGATATTTATATGTTCGTACAGATGGCGGTGCAGATATTTCCATGTTCATACACATGGTGGTGTAGATATTTCCATGTTTATAGAGATAGCGGTGTAGTTATTTCCATGTGTAAAGAGATAGCTTTGTAGATATTTCCATGTATATGCAGATAGCTTTGTAGATAATTCCATGTATATGTAGATAGCTGTGTAGGTATTTCCATTTTCATGCAGATAGCGGTGAAGATATTTCCATGTTCAAACAGATAGCGGTGTAGATATTTCCATGTTCATACAGATAGCTGTGTAAATATTTCCATGTTTATACAGATAGCGCTGTACATATTTCCATTTTCATGCAGATAGCGGTGTAGATATTTCCATGTTCATACAGATAGCGGTGTAGATATTTCCAGGTTTATACAGATAGCGGTGTAGGTATTTCCATTTTCATGAAGATAGCGGTGTAGATATTTCCATGTTCAAACAGATAGCGGTGTAGATATTTCCATGTTCATACAGATAGCGGTGTAGATATTTCCATGATCATCCAGATGGCTGTGTAGATATATCCATGTTCATACAGATGGCGTTGAAGATATTTCCATGTTCATACAGATATCGGTGTAGATATTTCCATGTTCATACAGATGCCGGTGCACATGTATCCATGTTCATACAGATGGCGGTGAAGATATTTCCATGTTCATACAGATGGCGGTGAAGATATTTCCATGTTCATACAGATGGCGGTGTAGATATTTCCATGTTCATAGAGATGGCGGTGTAGATATTTCCATGTTCATACACATGGCGGTGTAGATATTTCCATGTACATACAGATGGTGGTGTAGAAATTTCCTTGTTCATACAGATGGCGGTGTAGATATTTCCATGTTCATACAGATGGCGGTGTAGTTATTTACATGTTCATACAGATGGCGGTGTAGATATTTCCATATTCGTACGGATGGCAGTGTAGATATTTCCATGTTCATATAGGTGGCGGTGTAGATATTTCCCTGTTTATACAGATAGCAGTGTAGTTATTTCCATTTTTATAGAGATAGCAGTGTAGGTATTTCCATTGATATACAGATAGCTGTGTAGATATTTGCATGTTCATACAAATACCGGTGTACATATTTCCATGTTCGTACAGATAGCGGTGTAGATATTTCCATGTTCATACTGATAGCGGTGTAGATATTTCCATGTTCATACAGATAACGGTGTAGATATTTCCATGTTCATACAGATAGAGGTGTAGATAATTCCATGTTCATACAGTTAGCGGTGTAGATATTTCCATGTTCATACAGATGGTGGTGTAGATATTTACATGTTCATACAGCTGGCGGTATAGATATTTTCATGTTCGCACAGATGGCGGTGTAGAAATTTCCATGTTCTTAGAGATGGCGGTTTAGATATTTCCATGTTTATGCAGATAGCGGTATTGATATTTCCATGTTTATACAGATGGTGGTGTAGATATTTCCGTGTTTATAGAGATGGCGGTCTAGATATTTCCATGTTTACAGAGATAGTGGTGTAGTTATTTCCAAGTTTATAGAGACAGCGTTGTAGATATTTCCATGTTTATACAGATAGCGGTGAAGGTATTTCCATGTTTATACAGATAGCGGTGTAGATATTTCCATGTTTATACAGATAGCAGTGAAGATATTTCCATGTTTATAGAGATAGTGGTGTAGATAATTTCAATTTCATGCAGAGAGCAGTGTAGATATTTCCAAGTTCATACAGATATCGGTGTAGATATCTCCACGTTTATAGAGATGGCGGTGTAGATATTTCCATGTTCATACAGAGGACGGTGTAGATATTTCCATGTTTATTGCGAAGCCGGTGTAGATATTTTCATGTTTACACAGATGGCGGTGTAGATATTTCCATGTTTACACAGATAGTGGTGTGGATATTTACATGTTTATGCAGATAGCAGTGTAGATATTTCCATGTTTATAGAGACAGCGTTGTAGATATTTCCATGTTTATACAGATAGCCGGGAAGGTATTTCCATGATTATACTGATAGCGGTGTAGATATTTCCATGTTTATACAGATAGCAGTGTAGATATTTCCATGTTTATAGAGATAGTGGTGTAGATAATTTCAATTTTATACAAAGAGCAGTGTAGTTATTTCCAAGTTCATACAGATAGCGGTGTAGATATTTCCATGTTCATACAGATACCGGTGTAGATATTTCCATGTTCAGATAGCGTTGTAGATATTTCCATGTTCATACAGTTAGTAGTGTAGATTTTTCCATGTTAATACAGATGGCGGTGTAGATATTTACATGTTCATACATATGGCGGTATAGATATTTCCATGTTCGTACAGATGGCGGTGTAGATATTTCCATGTTCATAGAGATGGCGGTGTAGATATTTCCATGTTTATGCAGATAGCGGAATAGATGTTTCCATGTTTATACAGATGGTGGTGTAGATATTTCCATGTTTATAGAGATGGCGGTCTAGATATTTCCATGTTTACAGAGATAGTCGTGTAGTTATTTCCAAGTTTATAGAGACAGCGTTGTAGATATTTCCATGTTTATACAGATAGCGGTGAAGTTATTTCCATGTTTATACAGATAGCGGTGTAGATAATTCCATGTTTATACAGATGGCGGTGAAGATATTTCCATGTTTATACAGATAGCGGTGTAGATATTTCCATGTTTATACAGATAGCAGGGTAGATATTTCCATGTTTATAGAGATAGTGGTGTAGATAATTTCAATTTTATACAGAGAGCTGGGTAGATATTTGCATGTTCATACAGTTAGCGGTGTAGATATTTCCATGTTCATACAGATAGCGGTGTAGATATTTCCATGTTCATACAGATAGCGGTGTGGATATTTCTATGTTTATGCAGATAGCAGTGTAGATATTTCCATGTTTATAGAGACAGCGTTGTAGATATTTCCATGTTTATACAGATAGCCGTGAAGTTATTTCCATGTTTATACTGGTAGCGGTGCAGATATTTCCATGTTTATACAGATAGCAGTGTAGATATCTCCATGTTTATAGAGATAGTGGTGGAGATAATTTCAATTTTATACAGAGAGCAGTGTACTTATTTCCAAGTTCATACAGATAGCGGTGAAGATATTTCCATGTCTATAGAGATGGCGGTGTAGATATTTCCATGTTCATACAGATGGCGGTGTAGATATTTCCATGTTTATACGGATGGCGGTGTAGAAATTTTCATGTTTACACAGATGGCGGTGTAGATATTTCCATGTTTACACAGATAGCGGTGTAGACATTTCCATGTTTACACAGATAGCGGTGTGGATATTTCCATGTTTTTGCAGATAGCAGTGTAGATATTTCCATGTTTATACAGATAGTGGTGCGGATATTTCCATGTTTATACAGATAGTTGGGCAGATATTTCCATGTTTATACAGATAGCGGTGTAGATATTTCCATCTTAATACAGATGGCGGTGTAGATATGTCCATGTTCGTACAGATGGCGGTGTAGATATTTCCATGTTCATACTGATGACGGTGAAGATATTTCGAAGTTTATAGAGATAACGCTGTAGTTATTTCCATATTTAGAGAGAAATCTGTGTAGATATTTCCATGTATATTCAGATAGCTGTGTAGATATTTACATGTTCATGCAGATAGCGTTGTAGATATTTCCATGTTCATCCAGATGCCGGTGCACATATATCCATGTTCATACAGATGGCGGTGAAGATATTTCCATGTTCATACAGATGGCGGTGTAGATATTTCCATGTTCATACAGATGGCGGTGTAGATATTTCCATGTTCATACCGATAGCGGTGTAGATATTTCCATGTTCATACAGATAGCGGTGTAGATATTTCCATGTTCATACAGATAGCGGTGTAGTTATTTCCATGTTCATACTAATAGCGGTGTAGATATTTCCATGTTCATACAGATAGCGGTGTAGTTATTTCCATGCTCATACTAATAGCGGTGTAGATATTTCCATGTTCATACAAATGGCTGTGTAGATATTTACATGTTCATAGGGATGGTGGTGTAGATATTTCCATGTTCATACAAATGGCGGTGTAGATATTTCCATGTTCATACAGTTAGCAGTGTAGATATTTCCATGTTCATACAGTTAGCGGTGTAGATATTTCCATGTTCATACAGATGGCGGTGTAGATATTTCCATGTTCATACAGATGGCGGTGTAGATATTTCCATGTTCATACAGATGACGGTGTAGATATTTCCATGTTCATACAGATAGCGGTGTAGATATTTCCATGTTCATAAAGATAGCGGTGTAGTTATTTCCATGTTCATACCAATAGCGGTGTAGATATTTCCATGTTCGTACAGATGGCGGTGTAGATATTTACATGTTCATACAGATGGCGGTGTAGATATTTCCATGTTCGTACGGATTACAGTGTAGATATTTCCATGTTCATACAGGTGGCGGTGTAGATATTTCCCTGTTTATACAGATAGCAGTGGAGTTATTTCCATTTTTATAGAGATAGCAGTGTAGGTATTTCCATTGATATACAGGTAGCTGTGTAGATATTTGCATGTTCATACAGATACCGGTGTACATATTTCCATGTTCATACAGATAGCGGTGTAGATATTTCCATGTTCATGCAGATAGCGGTATTGATATTTCCATGTTCATCCAGATGCCGGTGCACATATATCCATGTTCATACAGATGGCGTTGAAGATATTTCCATGTTCATACAGACGGCGGTGTAGATATTTCCATGTTCATACAAATGGCTGTGTATATATTTACATGTTCATAGTGATGGCGGTGTAGATATTTCCATGTTCATACAAATGGCGGTGTAGATATTTCCATGTTCATAGAGATTGCGGTGTATATATTTCCATGTTTATACAGATAGCAGTGTAGTTATTTCCATGTTTATAGAGATAGCAGTGTAGATATTTCCATTGATATACAGATAGCTGTGTAGATATTTGCATTTTCATACAGATAGCGTTCTAGATATTTCCATGTTCATACAGATAGCGGTGTAGATATTTCCATGTTCATACAGATAGCAGTGTAGATATTTCCATGTACATTCAGATAGCGGTGTAGATATTTCCATGTTCATACAGATAGCGGTGTAGATATTTCCATGTTCATACAGTTAACGGTGTAGATATTTCCATGTTCATACAGTTAGCGGTGTAGATATTTCCATGTTGATACAGATGGCGGTTTAGATATTTCCATGTTCATACAGATGGCGGTGTAGATATTTCCATGTTCATACAGAGGGCGGTGTAGATATTTCCATGTTCATACAGATGGCGGTGTAGTTATTTCCATGTTCATACAGATGGCGGTTTAGATATTTCCATGTTCATACAGATGGCGGTGTAGATATTTCCATGTTCATACAGTTGGCGGTGTAGATATTTCCATGTTCATACAGTTGGCAGTGTAGATATTTCCATGTTCATACAGATGGCGGTGTAGATATTTCCATGTTCATACTGATAGCGGTGTAGATATTTCCATGTTCATACCGATAGCGGTGTAGATATTTCCATGTTCATACAGTTAGCGGTGTAGGTATTTCCATGTTCATACAGATGGCGGTGTAGATATTTACATGTTCGTACGGATGGCAGTGTAGATATTTCCATGTTCATACAGGTGGCGGTGTAGATATTTCCCTGTTTATACAGATAGCAGTGTAGTTATTTCCATTTTTATAGAGATAGCAGTGTAGGTATTTCCATTGATAAACAGATAGCTGTGTAGATATTTGCATGTTCATACAGATAGCGGTGTATATATTTCCATGTTCGTTCAGATGGCGGTGTAGATATTTCCATGTTCTGAGAGATGGCGGTGTAGATATTTCCATGTTTACACAGATAGCAGTGTGGATATTTCCATGTTTATGCAGATAGCGGTATAGATATTTCCATGTTTATGCAGATGGTGGTGTAGATATTTCCATGTTTACAGAGATGGCGGTCTAGATATTTCCATGTTTACAGAGATAGTGGTGTAGTTATTTCCAAGTTTATAGAGACAGCGTTGTAGATATTTCCATGTTTATACAGATAGCGGTGAAGGTATTTCCATGTTTATACAGATAGCGGTGTAGATATTTCCATGTTTATACAGATAGCAGTGAAGATATTTCCATGTTTATAGAGATAGTGGTGTAGATAATTTCAATTTCATGCAGAGAGCAGTGTAGATATTTCCAAGTTCATACAGATATCGGTGTAGATATTTCCACGTTTATAGAGATGGCGGTGTAGATATTTCCATGTTCATACAGAGGACGGTGTAGATATTTCCATGTTTATTGCGATGCCGGTGTAGATATTTTCATGTTTACACAGATGGCGGTGTAGATATTTCCATGTTTACACAGATAGCGGTGTGGATATGTCCATGTTTATGCAGATAGCAGTGTAGATATTTCCATGTTTATAGAGACAGCGTTGTAGATATTTCCATGTTTATACAGATAGCCGGGAAGGTATTTCCATGATTATACTGATAGCGGTGTAGATATTTCCATGTTTATACAGATAGCAGTGTAGATATTTTCATGTTTATAGAGATAGTGGTGTAGATAATTTCAATTTTATACAAAGAGCAGTGTAGTTATTTCCAAGTTCATACAGATAGCGGTGTAGATATTTCCATGTTCATACAGATACCGGTGTAGATATTTCCATGTTCATACAGATAGCGGTGTAGATATTTCCATGTTCATACAGTTAGTAGTGTAGATTTTTCCATGTTCATACAGATGGCGGTGTAGATATTTACATGTTCATACATATGGCGGTATAGATATTTCCATGTTCGTACAGATGGCGGTGTAGATATTTCCATGTTCATAGAGATGGCGGTGTAGATATTTCCATGTTTATGCAGATAGCGGAATAGATGTTTCCATGTTTATACAGATGGTGGTGTAGATATTTCCATGTTTATAGAGATGGCGGTCTAGATATTTCCATGTTTACAGAGATAGTCGTGTAGTTATTTCCAAGTTTATAGAGACAGCGTTGTAGATATTTCCATGTTTATACAGATAGCGGTGAAGATATTTCCATGTTTACACAGATAGCGGTGTAGATAATTCCATGTTTATACAGATAGCAGTGAAGATATTTCCATGTTTATACAGATAGCGGTGTAGATATTTCCATGTTTATACAGATAGCAGGGTAGATATTTCCATGTTTATAGAGATAGTGGTGTAGATAATTTCAATTTTATACAGAGAGCTGGGTAGATATTTGCATGTTCATACAGTTAGCGGTGTAGATATTTCCATGTTCATACAGATAGCGGTGTAGATATTTCCATGTTCATACAGATAGCGGTGTGGATATTTCTATGTTTATGCAGATAGCAGTGTAGATATTTCCATGTTTATAGAGACAGCGTTGTAGATATTTCCATGTTTATACAGATAGCCGTGAAGTTATTTCCATGTTTATACTGGTAGCGGTGCAGATATTCCCATGTTTATACAGATAGCAGTGTAGATATCTCCATGTTTATAGAGATAGTGGTGGAGATAATTTCAATTTTATACAGAGAGCAGTGTACTTATTTCCAAGTTCATACAGATAGCGGTGAAGATATTTCCATGTCTATAGAGATAGCGGTGTAGATATTTCCATGTTCATACAGATGGTGGTGTAGATATTTCCATGTTTATACGGATGGCGGTGTAGAAATTTTCATGTTTACACAGATGGCGGTGTAGATATTTCCATGTTTACACAGATAGCGGTGTAGACATTTCCATGTTTACACAGATAGCAGTGTGGATATTTCCATGTTTTTGCAGATAGCAGTGTAGATATTTCCATGTTTATACAGATAGTGGTGCGGATATTTCATTGTTTATACAGATAGTTGGGCAGATATTTCCATGTTTATACAGATAGCGGTGTAGATATTTCCATCTTAATACAGATGGCGGTGTAGATATGTCCATGTTCGTACAGATGGCGGTGTAGATATTTCCATGTTCATACTGATGACGGTGAAGATATTTCGAAGTTTATAGAGATAACGCTGTAGTTATTTCCATATTTAGAAAGAAATCTGTGTAGATATTTCCATGTATATTCAGATAGCTGTGTAGATATTTACATGTTCATGCAGATAGCGTTGTAGATATTTCCATGTTCATCCAGATGCCGGTGCACATATATCCATGTTCATACAGATGGCGGTGAAGATATTTCCATGTTCATACAGATGGCGGTGTAGATATTTCCATGTTCATACAGATAGCGGTGTAGATATTTCCATGTTCATACAGATAGCGGTGTAGTTATTTCCATGTTCATACTAGTAGCGGTGTAGATATTTCCATGTTCATACAAATGGCTGTGTAGATATTTACATGTTCATAGGGATGGTGGTGTAGATATTTCCATGTTCATACAAATGGCGGTGTAGATATTTCCATGTTCATACAGTTAGCAGTGTAGATATTTCCATGTTCATACAGTTAGCGGTGTAGATATTTCCATGTTCATACAGATGGCGGTGTAGATATTTACATGTTCATACAGATGGCGGTGTAGATATTTCCATGTTCATACAGATGACGGTGTAGATATTTCCATGTTCATACAGATAGCGGTGTAGATATTTCCATGTTCATAAAGATAGCGGAGTAGTTATTTCCATGTTCATACCAATAGCGTTGTAGATATTTCCATGTTCGTACAGATGGCGGTGTAGATATTTACATGTTCATACAGATGGCGGTGTAGATATTTCCATGTTCGTACGGATTACAGTGTAGATATTTCCATGTTCATACAGGTGGCGGTGTAGATATTTCCCTGTTTATACAGATAGCAGTGGAGTTATTTCCATTTTTATAGAGATAGCAGTGTAGGTATTTCCATTGATATACAGATAGCTGTGTAGATATTTGCATGTTCATACAGATACCGGTGTACATATTTCCATGTTCATACAGATAGCGGTGTAGATATTTCCATGTTCATGCAGATAGCGGTATTGATATTTCCATGTTCATCCAGATGCCGGTGCACATATATCCATGTTCATACAGATGGCGTTGAAGATATTTCCATGTTCATACAGACGGCGGTGTAGATATTTCCATGTTCATACAAATGGCTGTGTATATATTTACATGTTCATAGTGATGGCGGTGTAGATATTTCCATGTTCATACAAATGGCGGTGTAGATATTTCCATGTTCATAGAGATTGCGGTGTATATATTTCCATGTTTATACAGATAGCAGTGTAGTTATTTCCATGTTTATAGAGATAGCAGTGTAGATATTTCCATTGATATACAGATAGCTGTGTAGATATTTGCATTTTCATACAGATAGCGGTCTAGATATTTCCATGTTCATACAGATAGCGGTGTAGATATTTCCATGTTCATACAGATAGCAGTGTAGATATTTCCATGTACATTCAGATAGCGGTGTAGATATTTCCATGTTCATACAGATAGCGGTGTAGATATTTCCATGTTCATACAGTTAACGGTGTAGATATTTCCATGTTCATACAGTTAGCGGTGTAGATATTTCCATGTTGATACAGATGGCGGTTTAGATATTCCCATGTTCATACAGATGGCGGTGTAGATATTTCCATGTTCATACAGAGGGCGGTGTAGATATTTCCATGTTCATACAGATGGCGGTGTAGATATTTCCATGTTCATACAGATGGCGGTGTAGATATTTCCATGTTCATACAGATGGCGGTGTAGATATTTCCATGTTCATACAGTTGGCAGTGTAGATATTTCCATGTTCATACAGATGGCGGTGTAGATATTTCCATGTTCATACTGATAGCGGTGTAGATATTTCCATGTTCATACCGATAGCGGTGTAGATATTTCCATGTTCATACAGTTATCGGTGTAGGTATTTCCATGTTCATACAGATGGCGGTGTAGATATTTACATGTTCGTACGGATGGCAGTGTAGATATTTCCATGTTCATAAAGGTGGCGGTGTAGATATTTCCCTGTTTATACAGATAGCAGTGTAGTTATTTCCATTTTTATAGAGATAGCAGTGTAGGTATTTCCATTGATATACAGATAGCTGTGTAGATATTTGCATGTTCATACAGATAGCGGTGTATATATTTCCATGTTCGTTCAGATGGCGGTGTAGATATTTCCATGTTCTGAGAGATGGCGGTGTAGATATTTCCATGTTTACACAGATAGCGGTGTGGATATTTCCATGTTTATGCAGATAGCGGTATAGATATTTCCATGTTTATGCAGATGGTGGTGTAGATATTTCCATGTTTACAGAGATGGCGGTCTAGATATTTCCATGTTTACAGAGATAGTGGTGTAGTTATTTCCAAGTTTATAGAGACAGCGTTGTAGATATTTCCATGTTTATACAGATAGCGGTGAAGATATTTCCATGTTTATACAGATAGCAGTGTAGATATTTCCATGTTTATACAGATAGCAGTGTAGATATCTCCATGTTTATAGAGATAGTGGTGTAGATAATTTCAATTTTATACAGAGAACAGTGTAGATATTTCCAAGTTCATACAGATAGCGGTGTAGATATTTCCACGTTTATAGAGATAGTGGTGTAGATATTTCCATTTTCATAAAGATAGCGGTGTAGATATTTCCATGTTCATACAGATAACGGTGTAGTTATTTCCATGTTCATACAGATGGAGGTGTAGATATTTACATGTACATACAGATGGCGGTGTAGATATTTCCATGTTCGTACGGATGGCAGTGTAGATATTTCCATGTTCATACAGGTGGCGGTGTAGATATTTCCAGGTTTATACAGAAAGCGGTGAAGATGTTTCCATGTTTATACAGATAGCAGTGTAGATAATTCCATGTTTATACAGATAGCAGTGTAGATATTTCCATGTTTATAGAGATAGTGGTGTAGATAATTTCAATTTTATACAGAGAGCAGTGTAGATATTTCCAAGTTCATACAGATAGCGGTGTAGATATTTCCATGTTCATACAGATGGCGGTGTAGATATTTCCATGTTCATACAGATGGCGGTGTAGATATTTCCATGTTTATACAGATAGCAGTGTAGTTATTTCCATGTTTGTAGAGAAAGCTGTGTAGATATTTCCATTGATATACAGAGATCTGTGTAGATATTTCCATGATCATACAGATAGCGGTGTAGATATTTCCATGTTCATACAGATAGCGGTGTAGATATTTCCATGTTCATACAGATAGCTGTGTAGATATTTCCATCTTAATACAGATGACGGTGTAGATATGTCCACGTTTGTACAGATGGCGGTGTAGATATTTCCGTGTTCATACAGATGGCGGTGTAGATATTTCGCAGTTTTTAGAGATAGCGCTGTAGTTATTTCCATATTTATAGAGAAATCTGTGTAGCTATTTCCATGTATATTCAGATAGCTGTGTAGATATTTCCTTGTTCATGCAGATAGCGGTGTAGATATTTCCATGTTCATCCAGATGCCGGTGCACATGTATCCAAGTTCATACAGATGGCGGTGAAGATATTTCCATGTTCATACAGATGGCGGTGTAGATATTTCCATGTTCATACAAATGGCTCTGTAGATATTTACATGTTCATAGAGATGGCGGTGTAGATATTTCCATGTTCATACAAATGGCGGTGTAGATATTTCCATGTTCATAGAGATGGCGGTGTAGATATTTCCATGTATATACAGATAGCGGTGTAGTTATTTACATGTTTATAGTGATAGCAGTGTAGAAATTTCCATTGATATAGAGATGGCGGTGTAGATATTTACATTTTCATTCAGATGGTGGTGTAGATATTTCCATCTTCATACAGATAGCGGTGTAAATATTTCCATGTTCATACAGATAGCGGTGTAGATATTTCCATGTTCATACTGATAGCAGTGTAGATATTTCCATGTTCATACCAATAGCGGTGTAGATATTTCCATGTTCATACAGTTAGCGGTGTAGATATTTCCATGTTCATACAGATGGCGGTGTAGATATTTCCATCTTCATACAGATAGTGGTGTAGTTATTTCCAAGTTCATACCAATAGCGGTGTAGATATTTCCATGTTCGTACAGATGGCGGTGTAGATATTTACATGTTCATACAGATGGCGGTGTAGATATTTCCATGTTCGTACGGATTACAGTGTAGATATTTCCATGTTCATACAGGTGGCGGTGTAGATATTTCCCTGTTTATACAGATAGCAGTGGAGTTATTTCCATTTTTATAGAGATAGCAGTGTAGGTATTTCCATTGATATACAGATAGCTGTGTAGATATTTGCATGTTCATACAGATACCGGTGTACATATTTCCATGTTCGTACTGATAGCGGTGTAGATATTTCCATGTTCATACAGATAGCGGTATTGATATTTCCATGTTCATCCAGATGCCGGTGCACATATATCCATGTTCATGCAGATGGCGTTGAAGATATTTCCATGTTCATACAGATGGCGGTGTAGATATTTCGATGTTCATACAAATGGCTGTGTATATATTTACATGTTCATAGTGATGGCGGTGTAGATATTTCCATGTTCATACAAATGGCGGTGTAGATATTTCCATGTTCATAGAGATTGCGGTGTATATATTTCCATGTTTATACAGATAGCAGTGTAGTTATTTCCATGTTTATAGAGATAGCAGTGTAGATATTTCCATTGATATACAGATAGCTGTGTAGATATTTGCATTTTCATACAGATAGCGGTCTAGATATTTCCATGTTCATACAGATAGCGGTGCTGATATTTCCATGTTTATGCAGGAAGCGGTGTAGATATTTCCATGTTTATACAGATAGCGGTGTAGATATTTCCATGTTTATACAGATAGCGGTGTAGATATTTCCATGTTTATACAGATAGCGGTGTGGATATCTCCATCTTAATACTGATGGCGGTGTAGATATTTATATGTTCATACAGATGGCGGTGCAGATATTTCCATGTTCATACAGATGGCGGTGTAGATATTTCCATGTTTATAGAGATAGCAGTGTAGTTATTTCCATGTGTAAAGAGATAGCTTTGTAGATATTTCCATGTATATGCAGATAGCTGTGTAGATATTTCCATTTTCATGCAGATAGCTGTGTAGATATTTCCATGTTCAAACAGATAGCGGTGTAGATATTTCCATGTTCATACAGATAGCGGTGTAGGTATTTCCAGGTTCATACAGATAGCGGTGCTGATATTTCCATGTTTATACAAGTTGCGTTGTAGATATTTCCATGTTTATACAGATAGCGGTGTAGATATTTCCATGTTTATACAGATAGCGGTGTAGATATTTCTGTGTTCATACAGATAGCGGTGTAGATATTTCCATGTTCAACCAGATGGCTATGTAGATATACGCATGTTCTAACAGATGGCGTTGAAGATATTTCCATGTTCAGATAGCGGTGTAGATATTTCCATGTTCATACAGATAGTGGTGTAGATATTTACATGTTCATAAAGATAGCGGTGTAGATATTTCCATGTTCATACAGATAGCGGTGCTGATATTTCCATGTTTATACATGTAGCGGTGTAGATATTTCCATGTTTATACAGATAGCAGTGTAGATATTTCCACGTTTATACATATAGCGGTGTAGATATTTCCGTGTTTATACAGATAGCGGTGTAGATATTTCCATGTTCATACAGATAGCCGTGTATATATTTCCATGTTCATACAGATAGTGGTGTAGATATTTCCATGTTCATACAGATAGCCGTGTAGATATTTCCATGTTCATACAGATAGTGGTGTAGATATTTCCATGTTCATACAGATAGCGGTGTTGCTATTTCCATGTTCATACAGATAGCGGTGTAGATATTTCTATGTTCATCCAGATGGCTGTGTAGACATATCCATCTTCATACAGATGGCGGTGAAGGTAATTCCATGTTCTTACAGATAGCGGAGTAGATATTTCCATGTTCATACAGATAGTGGTGTAGTTATTTCCATGTTCATACAGATACAGGGGCTGATATTTCCATGTTCATACAGATAGCAGTGCTGATATTTCCATGTTTATACAGATAGCGGTGTAGATATTTCCATGTTTATACAGATAGCGGTGTAGATATTTCCATGTTTATACAGATAGCGGTGTAGATATCTCCATCTTAATACGGATGGCGGTGTAGATATTTATATGTTCGTACAGATGGCGGTGCAGATATTTCCATGTTCATACACATGGTGGTGTAGATATTTCCATGTTTATAGAGATAGCGGTGTAGTTATTTCCATGTGTAAAGAGATAGCTTTGTAGATATTTCCATGTATATGCAGATAGCTTTGTAGATAATTCCATGTATATGTAGATAGCTGTGTAGGTATTTCCATTTTCATGCAGATAGCGGTGAAGATATTTCCATGTTCAAACAGATAGCGGTGTAGATATTTCCATGTTCATACAGATAGCTGTGTAAATATTTCCATGTTTATACAGATAGCGCTGTACATATTTCCATTTTCATGCAGATAGCGGTGTAGATATTTCCATGTTCATACAGATAGCGGTGTAGATATTTCCAGGTTTATACAGATAGCGGTGTAGGTATTTCCATTTTCATGAAGATAGCGGTGTAGATATTTCCATGTTCAAACAGATAGCGGTGTAGATATTTCCATGTTCATACAGATAGCGGTGTAGATATTTCCATGATCATCCAGATGGCTGTGTAGATATATCCATGTTCATACAGATGGCGTTGAAGATATTTCCATGTTCATACAGATATCGGTGTAGATATTTCCATGTTCATACAGATAGCGGTTTAGATATTTCCGTGTTCATACAGATAGCGGTGAAGATATTTCCAAGTTCATACAGATAGCGGTGTAGTTATTTCCATGTTCATCCATATGGCTGTGTAGATATATCCATGTTCATACAGATGGCGGTGAAGATATTTCCATGTTCATACAGATAGCGGTGTAGATATTTCCATGTTCTTACAGATAGCCGTGTAGATATTTCCATGTTCATACAGATAGCGGTGTAGATATTTCCATGTTTATACAGATAGCGGTGTAGATATCTCCATCTTAATACAGATGGCGGTGTAGATATTTATATGTTCATACAGATGGCGGTGGAGATATTTCCATGTTTATAGAGATAGCGGTGTAGTTATTTACATGCGTAAAGAGATAGCTGTGTAGATATTTCCATGTATATGCAGATAGCTGTGTAGATATTTCCATTTTCATGCAGATAGCAGTGTAGATATTTCCATGTTCAAACAGATAGCGTTGTAGATATTACCATGTTCATCCAGAAAGCGGTGTAGATATTTCCATGTTTATACAGATAGCAGTGAAGATATATGCATGTTTACACAGATAGCGGTGTAGATATTTCCATGTTCATCCAGATGGCTGTGTTGATATATCCATGTTCATACAGATAGCGGTGTAGATATTTCCATGTTCATACAGACAGTGGTGTAGATATTTCCATGTTCATACAGATAGCGGTGTAGCTATTTCCATGTTCATGCAGATAGCGGTGTAGATATTTCCATGTTCAACCAGAAGGCTATGTAGATATACGCATGTTCTAACAGATGGCGTAGAAGATATTTCCATGTTCAGATAGCGGTGTAGATATTTCCATGTTCATACAGATAGTGGTGTAGATATTTCCATGTTCATACAGATAGCGGTGTAGATATTTCCATGTTCATACAGATAGCGGTGCTGATATTTCCATGTTTATACAGGTAGCGGTGTAGATATTTCCACGTTTATACAGATAGCGGTGTAGATATTTCCACGTTTATACATATAGCGGTGTAGATATTTCCGTGTTTATACAGATAGCGGTGTAGATATTTCCATGTTCATACAGATAGCGGTGTAGATATTTCCATGTTCATACAGATAGTGGTGTAGATATTTCCATGTTTATACAGATAGCGGTGTAGATATCTCCATCTTAATACGGATGGCGGTGTAGATATTTATATGTTCGTACAGATGGCGGTGCAGATATTTCCATGTTCATACAGATGGCGGTGTAGATATTTCCATGTTTATACAGATAGCCGTGAAGATGTAAGCATGTTTACACAGATAGCGGTGTAGACATTTCCATGTTCATACAGATAGCCGTGCTGATATTTCCTTGTTTATACAGGTAGCGGTGTAGATATTTCCATGTTTATACAGATAGCGGTGTAGATATTTCCATGTTTATACAGATAGCTGTGTAGATATTTCCATGTTTATACAGATAGCGGAGTGGATATCTCCATCTTAATACAGATGGCGGTGTAGATATTTATATGTTCATACAGATGGCGGTGCAGGTATTTACATGTTCATACAGATGGCGGTGTAGATATTTCCATGTTTATAGAGATAGCGGTGTAGTTATTTCCATGTGTAAAGAGATAGCTTTGTAGATATTTCCATGTATATGCAGATAGCTGTGTAGATATTTCCATTTTCATGCAGATAGCGGTGTAGTTATTTCCATGTTCAAACAGATAGCGTTGTAGATATTTCCATGTTCATACAGATAGCGGTGTAGATATTTCCAGGTTCATACAGATAGCGGTGCTGATATTTCCATGTTTATACAGGTTGCGGTGTATATATTTCCATGTTTATACAGATAGCGGTGTAGATATTTCCATTTTTATACAGATAGCGGTGTAGATATTTCCGTGTTCATACAGATAGCGGTGTAGATATTTCCATGTTCAACCAGATGGCTATGTAGATATACGCATGTTCTAACAGATGGCGTTGAAGATATTTCCATGTTCAGATAGCGGTGTAGATATTTCCATGTTCATACAGATAGTGGTGTAGATATTTCCATGTTCATACAGATTGCGGTGTAGATATTTTCATGTTCATACAGATAGCGGTGCTGATATTTCCATGTTTATACAGGTAGCGGTGTAGATATTTCCATGTTTATACAGATAGCCTTGTAGATATTTCCATGTTTCTACAGATAGCGGTGTAGATATTTCCAAGTTTATACAGATAGCGGTGTGGATATCTCCATCTTAATACAGATGGCGGTGTAGATATTTTTATGTTCATACAGATGGCGGTGTAGATATTTCCATGTTTATAGAGGTAGCGGTGTAGTTATTTCCATGTGTAAAGAGATAGCTTTGTAGATATTTCCATGTATATGCAGATAGCTGTGTAGATATTTCCATTTTCATGCAGATAGCGGTGTAGTTATTTCCATGTTCAAACAGATAGCGGTGTAGATATTTCCATGTTCATACAGATAGCGGTGTAGATATTTCTAGCTTCATACAGATAGCGGTGCTGATATTTCCATGTTTATACAGGTTGCGGTGTAGATATTTCCATGTTTATACAGATAGCGGTGTAGATATTTCCATGTTTATACAGACAGCGGTGTAGATATTTCCGTGTTCATACAGATAGCGGTGTAGATATTTCCATGTTCAACC
The DNA here is from genome assembly GCF_029281585.2 of Gorilla gorilla gorilla. Lineage (NCBI taxonomy): Eukaryota > Metazoa > Chordata > Mammalia > Primates > Hominidae > Gorilla > Gorilla gorilla. Next base: position 3,100,332 of record NC_073227.2, on the reverse strand, counting down.
AGATGGCTATGTAGATATACGCATGTTCTAACAGATGGCGTTGAAGATATTTCCATGTTCAGATAGCGGTGTAGATATTTCCATGTTCATACAGATAGTGGTGTAGATATTTCCATGTTCATACAGATAGCGGTGTAGATATTTCCATGTTCATACAGATAGCGGTGCTGATATTTCCATGTTTATACTGGTAGCGGTGTAGATATTTACATGTTCATACAGATAGTGGTGTAGATATTTCCATGTTCATACAGATAGCGGTGTAGATATTTCCATGTTCATACAGACAGCGGTGTAGATATTTCCATGTTCATACAGATAACGGTGTAAATATTTCCATGTTTATACAGATAGTGGTGTAGATATCTCCATCTTAATACAGATGGCGGTGTACATATTTATATGTTAACACAGATGGCTGTGCAGATATTTCCATGTTCATAAATATGGCGGTGTAGATATTTCCATGTTTATAGAGATAGCGGTGTAGTTATTTACATGTGTAAAGAGATAGGTGTGTAGATATTTCCATGTATATGCAGATAGCTGTGTAGATATTTCCATTTTCAAGCAGATAGCGGTGTAGATATTTCCATGTTCAAACAGATAGCGGTGTAGATATATCCATGATTATTCAGATAGCGGTGAAGATGTATGCATGTTTACACAGATAGCGGTGTAGATATTTCATGTTCATACAGATAGCGGTGTAGATATTTCCATGTTCATCCAGATGGCTGTGTAGATATATCCATGTTCATAGAGATAGCGATGTAGATATTCTCATGTTCATACATATAGCGGTGTAGATATTTCCATTCTCATCCAGATGGCAGTGTAGATATATCCATGTTGTTACAGATGGCGGTGAAGATATTTCCATGTTCATAGAGATGGCGGTGTAGATATTTCCGTGTTCATACAGATAGCGGTGCTGATATTTCCATGTTTATACAGGTAGCGGTGTAGATATTTCCATGTTTATACAGATAGCGGTGTAGATATTTCCATGTGTATACAGATAGCGGTGTAGATATTTCCATTTTCATGCAGATAGCTTTGTAGATATTTCCATGTTTATACAGATAGCGGTGTAGATATTTCCAGGTTTATACAGATAGCGGTGCAGGTATTTCCATTTTCATGAAGATAGCGGTGTAGATATTTCCATGTTCAAACAGATAGCGGTGTAGATATTTCCATGTTCAAACAGATAGCGGTGTAGATATTTCCATGTTCATACAGATAGCGTTGTAGATATTTCCATGATCATCCAGATGGCTGTGTAGATATATCCATGTTCATACAGATGGCGTTGAAGATATTTCCATGTTCATACAGATATCGGTGTAGATATTTCCATGTTCATACAGATAGCGGTTTAGATATTTCCGTGTTCATACAGATAGCGGTGAAGATATTTCCATGTTCATACAGATAGCGGTGTAGTTATTTCCATGTTCATCCATATGGCTGTGTAGATATATCCATGTTCATACAGATGGCGGTGAAGATATTTCCATGTTCATACAGATAGCGGTGTAGATATTTCCATGTTCATACAGATAGCCGTGTAGATATTTCCATGTTCATACAGATAGCGGTGTAGATATCTCCATGTTTATACAGATAGCGGTGTAGATATCTCCATCTTAATACAGATGGCGGTGTTGATATTTATATGTTCATACAGATGGCGGTGTAGATATTTCCATGTTTATAGAGATAGCGGTGTAGTTATTTACATGCGTAAAGGGATAGCTGTGTAGATATTTCCATGTATATGCAGATAGCTGTGTAGATATTTCCATTTTCATACAGATAGCGGTGTAGATATTTCCAAGTTCATACAGATAGTGGTGTAGATATTTCCATGTTCAAACAGATAGCGGTGTAGCTATTTCCATGTCCATGCAGATAGCGGTGTAGATATTTCCATGTTCATCCAGATGGCTGAGTAGATATATCCATGTTCATACAGATGGTGGTTAAGATATTTCCATGTTCATACAGATAGCGGTGTAGGTATTTCCATGTTCATACAGATAGTGGTGTAGATAATTCCATGTTCATACAGATAGCGGTGTAGTTATTTCCATGTGTAAAGAGATAGCTGTGTAGATATTTCCATGTATATACAGATAGGTGTGTAGATATTTCCATTTTCATGCAGATAGCGGTGTAGATATTTCTAAGTTCAAAAAGATAGCGGAGAAGACATTTCCATGTTCATACAGATAGCGGTGTAGATATTTCCATGTTTATACAGATAGCGGTGTAGATATTTCCGTGTTTAAACAGATAGCGGTGTAGATATTTCCATGTTCATACAGATAGCGGTGTAGATATTTCCATGTTCATACAGATTGCGGTGTAGATATTTCCGTGTTCATACAGATAGCGGTGTAGCTATTTCCATGTTCATACAGATAGCGGTGCTGATATTTCCATGTTTATACTGGTAGCGGTGTAGATATTTACATGTTCATACAGATAGTGGTGTAGATATTTCCATGTTCATACAGATAGCGGTGTAGATATTTCCATGTTCATACAGACAGCGGTGTAGATATTTCCATGTTCATACAGATAACGGTGTAAATATTTCCATGTTTATACAGATAGTGGTGTAGATATCTCCATCTTAATACAGATGGCGGTGTACATATTTATATGTTAACACAGATGGCTGTGCAGATATTTCCATGTTCATAAATATGGCGGTGTAGATATTTCCATGTTTATAGAGATAGCGGTGTAGTTATTTACATGTGTAAAGAGATAGGTGCGTAGATGTTTCCATGTATATGCAGATAGCTGTGTAGATATTTCCATTTTCATGCAGATAGCGGTGTAGATATTTCCATGTTCAAACAGATAGCGGTGTAGATATATCCATGATTATACAGATAGCGGTGAAGATGTATGCATGTTTACACAGATAGCGGTGTAGATATTTCATGTTCATACAGATAGCGGTGTAGATATTTCCATGTTCATCCAGATGGCTGTGTATATATATCCATGTTCATAGAGATAGCGGTGTAGATATTCCCATGTTCATACATATAGCGGTGTAGATATTTCCATTCTCATCCAGATGGCAGTGTAGATATATCCATGTTGGTACAGATGGCGGTGAAGATATTTCCATGTTCATAGAGATGGCGGTGTAGATATTTCCGTGTTCATACAGATAGCGGTGCTGATATTTCCATGTTTATACAGGTAGCGGTGTAGATATTTCCATGTTTATACAGATAGCGGTGTAGATATTTCCATGTGTATACAGATAGCGGTGTAGATATTTCCATTTTCATGCAGATAGCGGTGTAGATATTTCCATGTTTATACAGATAGCGGTGTAGATATTTCCAGGTTTATACAGATAGCGGTGCAGGTATTTCCATTTTCATGAAGATAGCGGTGTAGATATTTCCATGTTCAAACAGATAGCGGTGTAGATATTTCCATGTTCAAACAGATAGCGGTGTAGATATTTCCATGTTCATACAGATAGCGTTGTAGATATTTCCATGATCATCCAGATGGCTGTGTAGATATATCCATGTTCATACAGATGGCGTTGAAGATATTTCCATGTTCATACAGATATCGGTGTAGATATTTCCATGTTCATACAGATAGCGGTTTAGATATTTCCGTGTTCATACAGATAGCGGTGAAGATATTTCCATGTTCATACAGATAGCGGTGTAGTTATTTCCATGTTCATCCATATGGCTGTGTAGATATATCCATGTTCATACAGATGGCGGTGAAGATATTTCCATGTTCATACAGATAGCGGTGTAGATATTTCCATGTTCATACAGATAGCCGTGTAGATATTTCCATGTTCATACAGATAGCGGTGTAGATATTTCCATGTTTATACAGATAGCGGTGTAGATATCTCCATCTTAATACAGATGGCGGTGTTGATATTTATATGTTCATACAGATGGCGGTGTAGATATTTCCATGTTTATAGAGATAGCGGTGAAGTTATTTACATGCGTAAAAGGATAGCTGTGTAGGTATTTCCATGTATATGCAGATAGCTGTGTAGATATTTCCATTTTCATGCAGATAGCGGTGTAGATATTTCCAAGTTCATACAGATAGTGGTGTAGATATTTCCATGTTCAAACAGATAGCGGTGTAGCTATTTCCATGTCCATGCAGATAGCGGTGTAGATATTTCCATGTTCATCCAGATGGCTGAGTAGATATATCCATGTTCATACAGATGGTGGTGAAGATATTTCCATGTTCATACAGATAGCGGTGTAGGTATTTCCATGTTCATACAGATAGTGGTGTAGATAATTCCATGTTCATACAGATAGCGGTGTAGTTATTTCCATGTGTAAAGAGATAGCTGTGTAGATATTTCCATGTATATACAGATAGGTGTGTAGATATTTCCATTTTCATGCAGATAGCGGTGTAGATATTTCTAAGTTCAAAAAGATAGCGGAGAAGACATTTCCATGTTCATACAGATAGCGGTGTAGATATTTCCATGTTTATACAGATAGCGGTGTAGATATTTCCGTGTTTAAACAGATAGCGGTGTAGATATTTCCATGTTCATACAGATAGCGGTGTAGATATTTCCATGTTCATACAGATTGCGGTGTAGATATTTCCGTGTTCATACAGATAGCGGTGTAGCTATTTCCATGTTCATACAGATAGCGGTATAGATATTTCCAAGTTCAAACACATAGCGGTGTAGATATTTCCATGTTCATACAGATAGCGGTGTAGATATTTCCATGTTTATACAGATAGCGGTGTAGATATTTCCATGTTTATACAGATAGAGGGGCTGATATTTGCATGTTCATACAGATAGCCGTGCTGATATTTCCTTGTTTATACAGGTAGCGGTGTAGATATTTCCATGTTTATACAGATAGCGGTGTAGATATTTCCGTGTTCATACAGATAGAGGGGCTGATATTTGCATGTTCATACAGATAGTCGTGCTGATATTTCCTTGTTTATACAGGTAGCGGTGTAGATATTTCCATGTTTATACAGATAGCGGTGTAGATATTTCCATGTTTATACAGATAGCGGTGTAGATATTTCCATGTTTATAGAGATAGCGGTGTAGATATCTCCATCTTAATACGGATGGCGGGGTAGATATTTATATGTTCGTACAGATGGCGGTGCAGATATTTCCATGTTCATACAGATGGCGGTGTAGATATTTCCATGTTTATAGAGATAGCGGTGTAGTTATTTCCATGTGTAAAGAGATAGCTTTGTAGATATTTCCATGTATATGCAGATAGCTGTGTAGATATTTCCATTTTCATGCAGATAGCGGTGTAGATATTTCCATGTTCAAACAGATAGCGGTGTAGATATTTCCATGTTCATACAGATAGCAGTGTAAATATTTCCATGTTTATACAGATAGCCGTGAAGATGTAATCATGTTTACACAGATAGCGGTGTAGATATTTCCATGTTCATACAGATAGCCGTGCTGATATTTCCTTGTTTATACAGGTAGCGGTGTAGATATTTCCATGTTTATACAGATAGCGGTGTAGATATTTCCATGTTTATACAGATAGCGGTGTAGATATTTCCATGTTTATACAGATAGCGGTGTGGATATCTCCATCTTAATACAGATGGCGGTGTAGATATTTATATGTTCATACAGATGGCGGTTCAGATATTTCCATGTTCATAAAGATGGCGGTGTAGATATTTCCATGTTTATAGAGATAGCGGTGTAGTTATTTCCATGTGTAAAGAGATAGCTTTGTAGATATTTCCATGTATATGCAGATAGCTGTGTAGATATTTCCATTTTCATGCAGATAGCGGTGTAGTTATTTCCATGTTCAAACAGATAGCGGTGTAGATATTTCCATGTTCATACAGATAGCGGTGTAGATATTTCCAGGTTCATACAGATAGCGGTGCTGATATTTCCATGTTTATACAGGTTGCGGTGTATATATTTCCATGTTTATACAGATAGCGGTGTAGATATTTCCATGTTTATACAGATAGCGGTGTAGATAATTCCGTGTTCATACAGATAGCGGTGTAGATATTTCCATGTTCAACCAGACGGCTATGTAGATATACGCATGTTCTAACAGATGGCGTTGAAGATATTTCCATGTTCAGATAGCGGTGTAGATATTTCCATGTTCAAACAGATAGTGGTGTAGATATTTCCATGTTCATACAGATAGCGGTGTAGATATTTCCATGTTCATACAGATAGCGGTTCTGATATTTCCAAGTTTATACAGATAGCGGTGTAGATATTTCCACGTTTATACATATAGCGGTGTAGATATTTCCGTGTTTATACAGATAGCGGTGTAGATATTTCCATGTTCATACAGATAGCTGTGTAGATATTTCCATGTTCATACAGATAGTGGTGTAGATATTTCCATGTTCATACAGATAGCGGTGTTGCTATTTCCATGTTCATACAGATAGCGGTGTAGATATTTCTATGTTCATCCAGATGGCTGTGTAGACATATCCATCTTCAAACAGATGGCGGTGAAGGTAATTCCATGTTCTTACAGATAGCGGTGTAGATATTTCCATGTTCATACAGATAGTGGTGTAGATATTTCCATGTTCATGCAGATAGCAGTGTAGATATTTCCATGTTCAAACAGATAGCGGTGTAGATATTTCCATGTTCATACAGGTAGTGGTGTAGATATTTCCATTTTCATGCAGATAGCAGTGTAGATATTTCCATGTTCAAACAGATAGCGGTGTAGATATTTCCATGTTCATACAGATAGCAGTGTAAATATTTCCATGTTTATACAGATAGCCGTGAAGATGTAAGCATGTTTACACAGATAGCGGTGTAGATATTTCCATGTTCATGCAGATAGCCGTGCTGATATTTCCTTGTTTATACAGGTAGCGGTGTAGATATTTCCATATTTATACAGATAGCTGTGTAGATATCTCCATCTTAATACGGATGGCGGTGTATATATTTATATGTTCGTACAGATGGCGGTGCAGATATTTCCATGTTCATACAGATAGTGGTGTAGATATTTCCATGTTCATACAGATAGAGGGGCTGATATTTCCATGTTCATACAGATAGCAGTGCTGATATTTCCATGTTCATCCAGATGGCTGTGTTGATATATCCATGTTCATACAGATAGCGGTGTAGATATTTCCATGTTCATACAGATAGTGGTGTAGATATTTCCATGTTCATACAGATAGCGGTGTAGCTATTTCCATGTTCATGCAGATAGCGGTGTAGATATTTCCATGTTCAACCAGATGGCTATGTAGATATACGCATGTTCTAACAGATGGCGTTGAAGATATTTCCATGTTCAGATAGCGGTGTAGATATTACCATGTTCATACAGATAGTGGTGTAGATATTTCCATGTTCATACAGATAGCGGTGTAGATATTTCCATGTTCATACAGATAGCGGTGCTGATATTTCCATGTTTATACAGGTAGCGGTGTAGATATTTCCATGTTTATACAGATAGCGGTGTAGATATTTCCACGTTTATACATATAGCGGTGTAGATATTTCCGTGTTTATACAGATAGCGGTGTAGTTATTTCCTTGTTCATACAGATAGCGGTGTAGATATTTCCATGTTCATACAGATAGTGGTGTAGATATTTCCATGTTCATACAGATAGCGGTGTTGCTATTTCCATGTTCATACAGATAGCGGTGTAGATATTTCTATGTTCATCCAGATGGCTGTGTAGACATATCCATCTTCATACAGATGGCGGTGAAGGTAATTCCATGTTCTTACAGATAGCGGTGTAGATATTTCCATGTTCATACAGATAGTGGTGTAGATATTTCCAGGTTCATACAGATAGAGGGGCTGATATTTCCATGTTCATACAGATAGCAGTGCTGATATTTCCATGTTTATACAGATAGCGGTGTACATATTTCCATGTTTATACAGATAGCGGTGTAGATATCTCCATCTTAATACGGATGGCGGTGTAGATATTTATATGTTCGTACAGATGGCGGTGCAGATATTTCCATGTTCATACAGATGGCGGTGTAGATATTTCCATGTTTATAGAGATAGCGGTGTAGTTATTTCCATGTGTAAAGAGATAGCTTTGTAGATATTTCCATGTATATGCAGATAGCTGTGTAGATATTTCCATTTTCATGCAGATAGCGGTGAAGATATTTCCATGTTCAAACAGATAGCGGTGTAGATATTTCCATGTTCATACAGATAGCAGTGTAAATATTTCCATGTTTATACAGATAGCCGTGAAGATGTAAGCATGTTTACACAGATAGCGGTGTAGATATTTCCATGTTCATACAGATAGCCGTGCTGATATTTCCTTGTTTATACAGGTAGCGGTGTAGATATTTCCATGTTTATACAGATAGCGGTGTAGATATTTCCATGTTTATACAGATAGCGGTGTAGATATTTCCATGTTTATACAGATAGCGGTGTGGATATCTCCATCTTAATACAGATGGCGGTGTAGATATTTATATGTTTATACAGATGGCGGTGCAGATATTTCCATGTTCATACAGATGGCGGTGTAGATATTTCCATGTTTATAGAGATAGCGGTGTAGTTATTTCCATGTGTAAAGAGATAGCTTTGTAGATATTTCCATGTATAAGCAGATAGCTGTGTAGATATTTCCATTTTCATGCAGATAGCGGTGTAGTTATTTCCATGTTCAAACAGATAGCGGTGTAGATATATCCATGTTCATACAGATAGCGGTGTAGATATTTCTAGGTTCATACAGATAGCGGTGCTGATATTTCCATGTTTATACAGGTTGCGGTGTAGATATTTCCATGTTTATACAGATAGCGGTGTAGATATTTCCATGTTTATACAGATACCGGTGTAGATATTTCCGTGTTCATACAGATAGCTTTGTAGATATTTCCATGTTCAACCAGATGGCTATGTAGATATACGCATTTTCTAACAGATGGCGTTGAAGATATTTCCATGTTCAGATAGCGGTGTAGATATTTCCATGTTCATACAGATAGTGGTGTAGATATTTCCATGTTCATACAGATAGCGGTGTAGTTATTTCCATGTGTAAAGAGATAGCTGTGTAGATATTTCCATGTATATGCAGATAGCTGTGTAGATATTTCCATTTTCATGCAGATAGCAGTGTAGATATTTCCATGTTCAAACAGATAGCGTTGTAGATATTACCATGTTCATCCAGATAGCGGTGTAGATATTTCCATGTTTATACAGATAGCGGTGAATATATATGCATGTTTACACAGATAGCGGTGTAGATATTTCCATGTTCATCCAGATGGCTGTGTTGATATATCCATGTTCATACAGATAGCGGTGTAGATATTTCCATGTTCATACAGATAGTGGTGAAGATATTTCCATGTTCATACAGATAGCGGTGTAACTATTTCCATGTTCATGCAGATAGCGGTGTAGATATTTCCATGTTCAACCAGATCGCTATGTAGATATACGCATGTTCTAACAGATGGCGTTGAAGATATTTCCATGTTCAGATAGCGGTGTAGATATTTCCATCTTCATACAGATATCGGTGTAGATATATCCATGTTCATACAGATAGCTGTGCTGATATTTCCATGTTTATACAGGTAGCGGTGTAGATATTTCCATGTTTATACAGATAGCGGTGTAGATATTTCCACGTTTATACATATAGCGGTGTAGATATTTCCATGTTTATACAGATAGCGGTGTAGATATCTCCATCTTAATACGGATGGCGGTGTAGATATTTATATGTTCGTACAGATGGCGGTGCAGATATTTCCATGTTCATACAGATGGCGGTGTAGATATTTCCATGTTTATAGAGATAGCGGTGTAGTTATTTCCATGTGTAAAGAGATAGCTTTGTAGATATTTCCATGTATATGCAGATAGCTGTGTAGATATTTCCATTTTCATGCAGATAGCGGTGAAGATATTTCCATGTTCAAACAGATAGCGGTGTAGATATTTCCATGTTCATACAGATAGCAGTGTAAATATTTCCATGTTTATACAGATAGCCGTGAAGATGTAAGCATGTTTACACAGATAGCGGTGTAGATATTTCCATGTTCATACAGATAGCCGTGCTGATATTTCCTTGTTTATACAGGTAGCGGTGTAGATATTTCCATGTTTATACAGATAGCGGTGTAGATATTTCCATGTTTATACAGATAGCGGTGTAGATATTTCCATGTTTATACAGATAGCGGTATGGATATCTCCATCTTTATACAGATGGCGGTGTAGATAATTATATGTTTATACAGATGGCGGTGCAGATATTTCCATGTTCATACAGATGGCGGTGTAGATATTTCCATGTTTATAGAGATAGCGGTGTAGTTATTTCCATGTGTAAAGAGATAGCTTTGTAGATATTTCCATGTATAAGCAGATAGCTGTGTAGATATTTCCATTTTCATGCAGATAGCGGTGTAGTTATTTCCATATTCAAACAGATAGCGGTGTAGATATATCCATGTTCATACAGATAGCGGTGTAGATATTTCTAGGTTCATACAGATAGCGGTGCTGATATTTCCATGTTTATACAGGTTGCGGTGTAGATATTTCCATGTTTATACAGATAGCGGTGTAGATATTTCCATGCTTATACAGATAGCGGTGTAGATATTTCCGTGTTCATACAGATAGCGGTGTAGATATTTCCATGTTCAACCAGATGGCTATGAAGATATACGCATGTTCTAACAGATGGCGTTGAAGATATTTCCATGTTCAGATAGCGGTGTAGATATTTCCATGTTCATACAGATAGTGGTGTAGATATTTCCATGTTCATACAGATAGCGGTGTAGTTATTTCCATGTGTAAAGAGATAGCTGTGTAGATATTTCCATGTATATGCAGATAGCTGTGTAGATATTTCCATTTTCATGCAGATAGCAGTGTAGATATTTCCATGTTCAAACAGATAGCATTGTAGATATTACCATGTTCATCCAGATAGCGGTGTAGATATTTCCATGTTTATACAGATAGCGGTGAAGATATATGCATGTTTACACAGATAGCGGTGTAGATATTTCCATGTTCATCCAGATGGCTGTGTTGATATATCCATGTTCATACAGATAGCGGTGTAGATATTTCCATGTTCATACAGATAGTGGTGAAGATATTTCCATGTTCATACAGATAGCGGTGTAACTATTTCCATGTTCATGCAGATAGCGGTGTAGATATTTCCATGTTCATACAGATAGCGGTGCTGATATTTCCATGTTTATACAGGTAGCGGTGTAGATATTTCCATGTTTATACAGATAGCGGTGTAGATATTTCCACGTTTATACATATAGCGGTGTAGATATTTCCGTGTTTATACAGATAGCGGTGTAGTTATTTCCTTGTTCATACAGATAGCGGTGTAGATATTTCCATGTTCATACAGATAATGGTGTAGATATTTCCATGTTCATACAGATAGCGGTGTTGCTATTTCCATGTTCATACAGATAGCGGTGTAGATATTTCTATGTTCATCCAGATGGATGTGTAGACATATCCATCTTCATACAGATGGCGGTGAAGGTAATTCCATGTTCTTACAGATAGCGGTGTAGATATTTCCATGTTCATACAGATAGTGGTGTAGATATTTCCAGGTTCATACAGATAGAGGGGCTGATATTTCCATGTTCATACAGATAGCAGTGCTTATATTTCCATGTTTATACAGATAGCGGTGTAGATATTTCCATGTTTATACAGATAGCGGTGTAGATATTTCCATGTTTATACAGATAGCGGTGTAGATATCTCCATCTTAATACGGATGGCGGTGTAGATATTTATATGTTCGTACAGATGGCGGTGCAGATATTTCCATGTTCATACAGATGGCGGTGTAGATATTTCCATGTTTATAGAGATAGCGGTGTAGTTATTTCCATGTGTAAAGAGATAGCTTTGTAGATATTTCCATGTATATGCAGATAGCTCTGTAGATATTTCCATTTTCATGCAGATAGCGGTGAAGATATTTCCATGTTCAAACAGATAGCGGTGTAGATATTTCCATGTTCATACAGATAGCAGTGTAAATATTTCCATGTTTATACAGATAGCCGTGAAGTTGTAAGCATGTTTACACAGATAGCGGTGTAGATATTTCCATGTTCATACAGATAGCCGTGCTGATATTTCCTTGTTTATACAGGTAGCGGTGTAGATATTTCCATGTTTATACAGATAGCGGTGTAGATATTTCCATGTTTATACAGATAGCGGTGTAGATGTTTCCATGTTTATACAGATAGCGGTGTGGATATCTCCATCTTAATACAGATGGCGGTGTAGATATTTATATGTTTATACAGATGGCGGTGCAGATATTTCCATGTTCATACAGATGGCGGTGTAGATATTTCCATGTTTATAGAGATAGCGGTGTAGTTATTTCCATGTGTAAAGAGATAGCTTTGTAGATATTTCCATGTATAAGCAGATAGCTGTGTAGATATTTCCATTTTCATGCAGATAGCGGTGTAGTTATTTCCATGTTCAAACAGATAGCGGTGTAGATATATCCATGTTCATACAGATAGCGGTGTAGATATTTCTAGGTTCATACAGATAGCGGTGCTGATATTTCCATGTTTATACAGGTTGCGGTGTAGATATTTCCATGTTTATACAGATAGCGGTGTAGATATTTCCATGTTTATACAGATACCGGTGTAGATATTTCCGTGTTCATACAGATAGCGGTGTAGATATTTCCATGTTCAACCAGATGGCTATGTAGATATACGCATTTTCTAACAGATGGCGTTGAAGATATTTCCATGTTCAGATAGTGGTGTAGATATTTCCATGTTCATACAGATAGTGGTGTAGATATTTCCATGTTCATACAGATAGCGGTGTAGTTATTTCCATGTGTAAAGAGATAGCTGTGTAGATATTTCCATGTATATTTAGATAGCTGTGTAGATATTTCCATTTTCATGCAGATAGCAGTGTAGATATTTCCATGTTCAAACAGATAGCGTTGTAGATATTACCATGTTCATCCAGATAGCGGTGTAGATATTTCCATGTTTATACAGATAGCGGTGAATATATATGCATGTTTACACAGATAGCGGTGTAGATATTTCCATGTTCATCCAGATGGCTGTGTTGATATATCCATGTTCATACAGATAGCGGTGTAGATATTTCCATGTTCATACAGATAGTGGTGAAGATATTTCCATGTTCATACAGATAGCGGTGTAACTATTTCCATGTTCATGCAGATAGCGGTGTAGATATTTCCATGTTCAACCAGATCGCTATGTAGATATACGCATGTTCTAACAGATGGCGTTGAAGATATTTCCATGTTCAGATAGCGGTGTAGATATTTCCATCTTCATACAGATATCGGTGTAGATATATCCATGTTCATACAGATAGCTGTGCTGATATTTCCATGTTTATACAGGTAGCGGTGTAGATATTTCCATGTTTATACAGATAGCGGTGTAGATATTTCCACGTTTATACATATAGCGGTGTAGATATTTCCGTGTTTATACAGATAGCGTTGTAGATATTTCCATGTTCATACAGATAGCGGTGTAGATATTTCCATGTTCATACAGATAGCGGTGTAGATATTTCCATGTTCATACAGATAGCGGTGTTGCTATTTCCATGTTCATACAGATAGCAGTGTAAATATTTCCATGTTTATACAGATAGCCGTGAAGATGTAAGCATGTTTACACAGATAGCGGTGTAGATATTTCCATGTTCATACAGATAGCAGTGCTGATATTTCCTTGTTTATACAGGTAGGGTGTAGATATTTCCATGTTTATACAGATAGCGGTGTAGATATTTCCATGTTTATACAGATAGCGGTGTAGATATTTCCATGTTTATACAGATGGCGGTGTAGATATCTCCATCTTAATACGGATGGCGGTGTAGATATTTATATGTTCGTACAGATGGCGGTGTAGATATTTCCATGTTCATACAGGTAGCGGTGTAGATATTTCCATGTTCATACAGATAGCGGTGTAGATATTTCCATGTTCATACAGATGGTGGTGTAGATATTTCCATGTTTATAGAGATAGCGTTGTAGTTATTTCCATGTGTAAAGAGATAGCTTTGTAGATATTTCCATGTATATGCAGATAGCTGTGTAGATATTTCCATTTTCATGCAGATAGCGGTGTAGATATTTCCATGTTCAAACAGATAGCGGTGTAGATATTTCCATGTTCATACAGATAGCAGTGTAAATATTTCCATGTTTATACAGATAGCCGTGAAGATGTAAGCATGTTTACACAGATAGCGGTGTAGACATTTCCATGTTCATACAGATAGCCGTGCTGATATTTCCTTGTTTATACAGGTAGCGGTGTAGATATTTCCATGTTTATACAGATAGCGGTGTAGATATTTCCATGTTTATACAGATAGCGGTGTAGATATTTCCATGTTTATACAGATAGCGGAGTGGATATCTCCATCTTAATACAGATGGCGGTGTAGATATTTATATGTTCATACAGATGGCGGTGCAGGTATTTACATGTTCATACAGATGGCGGTGTAGATATTTCCATGTTTATAGAGATAGCGGTGTAGTTATTTCCATGTGTAAAGAGATAGCTTTGTAGATATTTCCATGTATATGCAGATAGCTGTGTATATATTTCCATTTTCATGCAGATAGCGGTGTAGTTATTTCCATGTTCAAACAGATAGCGGTGTAGATATTTCCATGTTCATACAGATAGCGGCGTAGATATTTCCAGGTTCATACAGATAGCGGTGCTGATATTTCCATGTTTATACAGGTTGCGGTGTAGATATTTCCATGTTTATACAGATAGCGGTGTAGATATTTCCATGTTTATACAGATAGCGGTGTAGATATTTCCGTGTTCATACAGATAGCGGTGTAGATATTTCCATGTTCAACCAGATGGCTATGTAGATATACGCATGTTCTAACAGATGGCGTTGAAGATATTTCCATGTTCAGATAGCGGTGTAGATATTTCCATGTTCATACAGATAGTGGTGTAGATATTTCCATGTTCATACAGAGAGCGGTGTAGATATTTCCATGTTCATACAGATAGCGGTGCTGATATTTCCATGTTTATACAGGTAGCGGTGTAGATATTTCCATGTTTATACAGATAGCCTTGTAGATATTTCCATGTTTATACAGACAGCGGTGTAGATATTTCCAAGTTTATACAGATAGCGGTGTGGATATCTCCATCTTAATACAGATGGCAGTGTAGATATATGTTCATACAGATGGCGGTGCAGGTATTTCCATGTTCATACAGATGGCGGTGTAGATATTTCCGTGTTCATACAGATAGCGGTGCTGATATTTCCATGTTTATATAGGTATCGGTGTAGATAATTCCATGTTTATACAGATAGCGTTTTAGATATTTCCATGTTTATGCAGATAGCGGTGTAGATATTTCCATGTTTATACAGATAGAGGTGTAGATATCTCCATCTTAATACAGATGGCAGTGTAGATATTTATATGTTCATACAGATGGCGGTGCAGATATTTCCACGTTCATACAGATGGCGGTGTAGATATTACCATGTTCCTACAGATAGCGGTGTAGTTATTTCCATGTGTAAAGAGATAGCTGTGTACATATTTCCATGTATATTCAGATAGCTGTGTAGATATTTCCATTTTCATGCAGATAGTGGTGTAGATATTTCCATGTTCAAACAGATATCGGTGTAGATATTTCTTGTTCATACAGATAGCGGTGTAGATATTTCCATGTTTATACAGATAGCGGTGAAGATGTATGCATGTTTACACAGATAACGGTGTAGATATTTCCATGTTCATCCAGATGGCTGTGTAGATATATCCATGTTCATACAGATAGCGGTGTAGATAGTTCCAAGTTCATACAGATAGTGGTGTAGATATTTCCATGTTCCTACAGATAGCGGTGTAGCTATTTCCATTTGCATGCAGATAGCGGTGTAGATATTTCCATGTTCATCCAGATGGCTGTGTAGATATATCCATGTTCATTCAGATGGCGGTGAAGATATTTCCGTTTTCATATATATAGCGGTGTAGATATTTCCATGTTCATACAGATACTGGTGTAGATAATTCCATGTTCATACAGATAGCGGTGTAGTTATTTCCATGTGTAAAGAGATAGCTGTGTAGATATTTCCCTGTATATTCAGATAGGTGTGTAGATATTTCCATTTTCATGCAGATAGCGGTGTAGATATTTCTAAGTTCAAAAAGATAGCGGTGTAGACATTTCCATGTTCATACAGATTGCGGTGTAGAAATTTCCATGTTTATACAGTTAGCGGTGAAGATGTATACCTGTTTACTCAGATAGCGGTGTAGATATTTCCATGTTCATACAGATAGCGGTGTAGGTATTTCCATGATCATCCAGATGGCTGTGTAGATATATCCATGTTCATACAGATGGCGTTGAAGATATTTCCATGTTCATACAGATATCGGTGTAGATATTTCCATGTTCATACAGATAGCAGTTTAGATATTTCCATGTTCATACAGATAGCGGTGTAGATATTTCCATGTTCATACAGATAGCGGTGTAGTTATTTCCATGTTCATCTATATGGCTGTGTAGATATATCCAAGTTCATACAGATGGCGGTGAAGATATTTCCATGTTCATACAGATAGCGGTGTAGATATTTCCATGTTCATACAGATAGCGGTGTAGATATTTCCATGTTCATACAGATAGCGGTGTAAATATTTCCATGTTTATACAGATAGTGGTGTAGATATCTCCATCTTAATACAGATGGCGGTGTACATATTTATATGTTCACACAGATGGCTGTGCAGATATTTCCATGTTCATAAATATGGCGGTGTAGATATTTCCATGTTTATAGAGATAGCGGTGTAGTTATTTACATGTGTAAAGAGATAGGTGCGTAGATGTTTCCATGTATATGCAGATAGCTGTGTAGATATTTCCATTTTCATGCAGATAGCGGTGTAGATATTTCCATGTTCAAACAGATAGCGGTGTAGATATATCCATGATTATACAGATAGCGGTGAAGATGTATGCATGTTTACACAGATAGCGGTGTAGATATTTCATGTTCATACAGATAGCGGTGTAGATATTTCCATGTTCATCCAGATGGCTGTGTATATATATCCATGTTCATAGAGATAGCGGTGTAGATATTCCCATGTTCATACATATAGCGGTGTAGATATTTCCATTCTCATCCAGATGGCAGTGTAGATATATCCATGTTGGTACAGATGGCGGTGAAGATATTTCCATGTTCATAGAGATGGCGGTGTAGATATTTCCGTGTTCATACAGATAGCGGTGCTGATATTTCCATGTTTATACAGGTAGCGGTGTAGATATTTCCATGTTTATACAGATAGCGGTGTAGATATTTCCATGTGTATACAGATAGCGGTGTAGATATTTCCATTTTCATGCAGATAGCGGTGTAGATATTTCCATGTTTATACAGATAGCGGTGTAGATATTTCCAGGTTTATACAGATAGCGGTGCAGGTATTTCCATTTTCATGAAGATAGCGGTGTAGATATTTCCATGTTCAAACAGATAGCGGTGTAGATATTTCCATGTTCAAACAGATAGCGGTGTAGATATTTCCATGTTCATACAGATAGCGTTGTAGATATTTCCATGATCATCCAGATGGCTGTGTAGATATATCCATGTTCATACAGATGGCGTTGAAGATATTTCCATGTTCATACAGATATCGGTGTAGATATTTCCATGTTCATACAGATAGCGGTTTAGATATTTCCGTGTTCATACAGATAGCGGTGAAGATATTTCCATGTTCATACAGATAGCGGTGTAGTTATTTCCATGTTCATCCATATGGCTGTGTAGATATATCCATGTTCATACAGATGGCGGTGAAGATATTTCCATGTTCATACAGATAGCGGTGTAGATATTTCCATGTTCATACAGATAGCCGTGTAGATATTTCCATGTTCATACAGATAGCGGTGTAGATATTTCCATGTTTATACAGATAGCGGTGTAGATATCTCCATCTTAATACAGATGGCGGTGTTGATATTTATATGTTCATACAGATGGCGGTGTAGATATTTCCATGTTTATAGAGATAGCGGTGAAGTTATTTACATGCGTAAAAGGATAGCTGTGTAGGTATTTCCATGTATATGCAGATAGCTGTGTAGATATTTCCATTTTCATGCAGATAGCGGTGTAGATATTTCCAAGTTCATACAGATAGTGGTGTAGATATTTCCATGTTCAAACAGATAGCGGTGTAGCTATTTCCATGTCCATGCAGATAGCGGTGTAGATATTTCCATGTTCATCCAGATGGCTGAGTAGATATATCCATGTTCATACAGATGGTGGTGAAGATATTTCCATGTTCATACAGATAGCGGTGTAGGTATTTCCATGTTCATACAGATAGTGGTGTAGATAATTCCATGTTCATACAGATAGCGGTGTAGTTATTTCCATGTGTAAAGAGATAGCTGTGTAGATATTTCCATGTATATACAGATAGGTGTGTAGATATTTCCATTTTCATGCAGATAGCGGTGTAGATATTTCTAAGTTCAAAAAGATAGCGGAGAAGACATTTCCATGTTCATACAGATAGCGGTGTAGATATTTCCATGTTTATACAGATAGCGGTGTAGATATTTCCGTGTTTAAACAGATAGCGGTGTAGATATTTCCATGTTCATACAGATAGCGGTGTAGATATTTCCATGTTCATACAGATTGCGGTGTAGATATTTCCGTGTTCATACAGATAGCGGTGTAGCTATTTCCATGTTCATACAGATAGCGGTATAGATATTTCCAAGTTCAAACACATAGCGGTGTAGATATTTCCATGTTCATACAGATAGCGGTGTAGATATTTCCATGTTTATACAGATAGCGGTGTAGATATTTCCATGTTTATACAGATAGAGGTGTAGATATTTCCATGTTTATACAGATAGCAGTGTAGATATCTCCATCTTAATACAGATGGCGGTGTAGATATTTATATGTTCATGCACATGGCGGTGCAGATATTTCCATGTTCACACAGATGGCGGTGTAGATATTTCCGTGTTTGTAGAGATAGCGGTGTAGTTATTTCCATGTGTAAAGAGATAGCTGTGTAGATATTTCCATGTATATGCAGATAGCTGTGTAGATATTTCCATTTTCATGCAGATAGCTGTGTAGATATTTCCATGTTCATACAGATAACGGTGTAGATATTTCCATGTTTATACAGAGAGCGGAGAAGATGTATGCATGTTTACACAGATAGCGGTGAAGATATTTCCATGTTCATACAGATAGGGGTGTAGATATTTCCATGTTCATCCAGATGGCTGTGTATTTATTTCCATGTTCACACAGATGGCGGTGAAGATATTTCCATGTTCATACAGATAGCGGTGTAGATATTTTCATGTTCATACAGATAGCGGTGAAGATATTTCTATGTTCATACAGATAGCGGTGCTGATATTTCCATGTTCATCCAGATGGCTGTGTAGATATATCCATGTTCATACAGATGGCGGTGAAGATATTTCCATGTTCATACAGATAACGGTGTAGATATTTCCATGTTTATACAGATAGCGGTGTAGATATTTTCATGTTTATACAGATAGCGGTGTAGGTATCTCCAACTTAATACAGATAGCGGTGTAGATAGTTATATGTTCCTACAGATGGCGGTGCAGCTATTTCCATGTTCATACAGATGGCGGTGTAGATATTTCCATGTTTATGGAGATAGCGGTGTAGTTATTTCCATGTGTAAAGAGATAGCTTTGTAGTTATTTCCATGTATATGCAGATAGCTGTGTAGATATTTCCATTTTCATGCAGATAGCGGTGTAGATATTTCCATGTTCAAACAGATAGCGGTGTAGATATTTCCATGTTCATACAGATGGCAGTGAAGGTAATTCCATGTTCTTACAGATAGCGGTGTAGATATTTCCATGTTCATACAGATAGTGGTGTAGATATTTCCATGTTCATACAGATAGAGGGGCTGATATTTCCATGTTCATACAGATAGCAGTGCTGATATTTCCATGTTTATACAGATAGCGGTGTAGATATTTCCATGTTTATACGGATAGCGGTGTAGATATTTCCATGTTTATACAGATAGCGGTGTAGATATCTCCATCTTAAAATGGATGGCGGTGTAGATATTTATATGTTCGTACAGATGGCGGTGCAGATATTTCCATGTTCATACAGATGGCGGTGTAGATATTTCCATGTTTATAGAGATAGCGGTGTAGTTATTTCCATGTGTAAAGAGATAGCTTTGTAGATATTTCCATGTATATGCAGATAGCTGTGTAGATATTTCCATTTTCATGCAGATAGCGGTGTAGATATTTCCATGTTCAAACAGATAGTGGTGTAGATATTTCCATGTTCATACAGATAGCAGTGTAAATATTTCCATGTTTATACAGATAGCCGTGAAGATGTAAGCATGTTTACACAGATAGCGGTGTAGATATTTCCATGTTCATACAGATAGCCGTGCTGATATTTCCTTGTTTATAAAGGTAGCGGTGTAGATATTTCCATGTTTATACAGATAGCGGTGTAGATATTTCCATGTTTATACAGATAGCGGTGTAGATATTTCCATGTTTATACAGATAGCGGTGTGGATATCTCCATCTTAATACAGATGGCGGTGTAGATATTTATATGTTCATACAGATGGCGGTGAAGATATTTCCATGTTCATACAGATGGCGGTGTAGATATTTCCATGTTTATAGAGATAGCGGTGTAGTTATTTCCATGTGTAAAGAGATAGCTTTGTAGATATTTCCATGTATATGCAGATAGCTGTGTAGATATTTCCATTTTCATGCAGATAGCGGTGTAGTTATTTCCATGTTCAAACAGATAGCGGTGTAGATATTTCCATGTTCATACAGATAGCGGTGCAGATATTTCTAGGTTCATACAGATAGCGGTGCTGATATTTCCATGTTTATACAGGTTGAGGTGTAGATATTTCCATGTTTATACAGATAGCGGTGTAGATATTTCCATGTTTATACAGATAGCCGTGTAGATATTTCCGTGTTCATACAGATAGCGGTGTAGATATTTCCGTGTTCAACCAGATGGCTATGTAGATATACGCATGTTCTAACAGATGGCGTTGAAGATATTTCCATGCTCAGATAGCGGTGTAGATATTTCCATGTTCATACAGATAGTGGTGTAGATATTTCCATGTTCATACAGATAGCGGTGTAGTTATTTCCATGTGTAAAGAGATAGCTGTGTAGATATTTCCATGTATATGCAGATAGCTGTGTAGATATTTCCATTTTCATGCAGATAGCAGTGAAGATATTTCCATGTTCAAACAGATAGCATTGTAGATATTACCATGTTCATCCAGATAGCGGTGTAGATATTTCCATGTTTATACAGATAGCGGTGAAGTTATATGCATGTTTACACAGATAGCGGTGTAGATATTTCCATGTTCATCCAGATGGCTGTGTTGATATATCCATGTTCATACAGATAGCGGTGTAGATATTTCCATGTTCATACAGATAGTGGTGTAGATATTTCCATGTTCATACAGATAGCGGTGTAGCTATATCCATGTTCATGCAGATAGCGGTGTAGATATTTCCATGTTCAACCAGATGGCTATGTAGATATTACGCATGTTCTAACAGATGGCGTTGAAGATATTTCCATGTTCAGATAGCGGTGTAGATATTTCCATGTTCATTCAGATAGTGGTGTAGATATTTCCATGTTCATACAGATAGCGGTGAAGATATTTCCATGTTCATACAGATAGCGGTGCTGATATTTCCATGTTTATACAGGTAGCGGTGTAGATATTTCCATGTTTATACAGATAGCGGTGTAGATATTTCCACGTTTATACATATAGGGGTGTAGATATTTCCGTGTTTATACAGATAGCGGTGTAGATATTTCCATGTTCATACAGATAGCGGTGTAGATATTTCCATGTTCATACAGATAGCGGTGTAGATATTTCCATGTTCATACAGATAGCGGTGTTGCTATTTCCATGTTCATACAGATAGCGGTGTAGATATTTCTATGTTCATCCAGATGGCTGTGTAGACATATCCATCTTCATACAGATGGCGGTGAAGGTAATTCCATGTTCTTACAGATAGCGGTGTAGATATTTCCATGTTCATACAGATAGCGGTGTAGATATTTCCGTGTTCAACCAGATGGCTATGTAGATATACGCATGTTCTAACAGATGGCTTTGAAGATATTTCCATGTTCAGATAGCGGTGTAGATATTTCCATGTTCATACAGATAGTGGTGTAGATATTTCCATGTTCATACAGATAGTGGTGTAGATATTTCCATGTTCATACAGATAGAGGGGCTGATATTTGCATGTTCATACAGATAGCCGTGCTGATATTTCCTTGTTTATACAGGTAGCTGTGTAGATATTTCCATGTTTATACAGATAGCGGTGTAGATATTTCCATGTTTATACAGATAGCGGTGTAGATATCTCCATCTTAATATGGGTGGCGGTGTAGATATTTATATGTTCGTACAGATGGCGGTGCAGATATTTCCATGTTCATACAGATGGCGGTGTAGATATTTCCATGTTTATAGAGATAGCGGTGTAGTTATTTCCATGTGTAAAGAGATAGCTTTGTAGATATTTCTATGTATATGCAGATAGCTGTGTAGATATTTCCATTTTCATGCAGATAGCGGTGTAGATATTTCCATGTTCAAACAGATAGCAGTGTAGATATTTCCATGTTCATACATATAGCAGTGTAAATATTTCCATGTTTATACAGATAGCCGTGAAGATGTAAGCATGTTTACACAGATAGCGGTGTAGATATTTCCATGTTCATACAGATAGCCGTGCTGATATTTCCTTGTTTATACAGGTAGCAGTGTAGATATTTCCATGTTTATACAGATAGCGGTGTAGATATTTCCATGTTTATACAGATAGCGGTGTAGATATTTCCATGTTTATACAGATAGCGGTGTGGATATCTCCATCTTAATACAGATGGCGGTGTAGATATTTATATGTTCATACAGATGGCGGTGCAGTTATTTCCATGTTCATAAAGATGGCGGTGTAGATATTTCCATGTTTATAGAGATAGCGGTGTAGTTATTTCCATGTGTAAAGAGATAGCTTTGTAGATATTTCCATGTATATGCAGATAGCTGTGTAGATATTTCCATTTTCATGCAGATAGCGGTGTAGATATTTCCATGTTCAAACAGATAGCGGTGTAGATATTTCCATGTTCATACAGATAGCGGTGTAGATATTTCCAGGTTCATACAGATAGCGGTGCTGATATTTCCATGTTTATACAGGTTGCGGTGTAGATATTTCCATGTTTATACAGATAGCGGTGTAGATATTTCCATGTTTATACAGATAGCGGTGTAGATATTTCCGTGTTCATACAGATAGCGGTGTAGATATTTCCATGTTCAACCAGACGGCTATGTAGATATACGCATGTTCTAACAGATGGCGTTGAAGATATTTCCATGTTCAGATAGCGGTGTAGATATTTCCATGTTCATACAGATATTGGTGTAGATATTTCCATGTTCATACAGATAGCGGTGTAGTTATTTCCATGTGTAAAGAGATAGCTGTGTAGATATTTCCATGTACATGCAGATAGCTGTGTAGATATTTCCATTTTCATGCAGATAGCACTGTAGATATTTCCATGTTCAAACAGATAGCGTTGTAGATATTACCATGTTCATCCAGATAGCGGTGTAGATATTACCATGTTTATACAGATAGCGGTGAAGATATATGCATGTTTACACAGATAGCGGTGTAGATATTTCCATGTTCATCCAGATGGCTGTTTGATATATCCATGTTCATACAGATAGCGGTGAAGATATTTCCATGTTCATACAGATAGTGGTGTAGATATTTCCATGTTCATACAGATAGCGGTGTAGCTATTTCCATGTTCATGCAGATAGCGGTGTAGATATTTCCATGTTCAACCAGATGGCTATGTAGATATACGCATGTTCTAACAGATGGCGTTGAAGATATTTCCATGTTCAGATAGCGGTGTAGATATTTCCATGTTCATACACATAGTGGTGTAGATATTTCCATGTTCATACAGATAGCGGAGAAGATTATTCCATGTTCATACAGATAGCGGTGCTGATATTTCCATGTTTATACAGGTAGCGGTGTAGATATTTCCATGTTTATACAGATAGCGGTGTAGATATTTCCATGTTCATACAGATAGCGGTGTAGATATTTCCATGTTCATACAGATAGCGGTGTTGCTATTTCCATGTTCATACAGATAGCGGTGTAGATATTTCTATGTTCATCCAGATGGCTGTGTAGACATATCCATCTTCATACAGATGGCGGTGAAGGTAATTCCATGTTCTTACAGATAGCGGTGTAGATATTTCCATGTTCATACAGATAGTGGTGTAGATATTTCCATGTTCATACAGATAGAGGGGCTGATATTTCCATGTTCATACAGATAGCAGTGCTGATATTTCCATGTTTATACAGATAGCGGTGTAGATATTTCCATGTTTATACAGATAGCGGCGTAGATATTTCCATGTTTATACAGATAGCGGTGTAGATATCTCCATCTTAATACAGATGGCGGTGTAGATATTTATATGTTCGTACAGATGGCGGTGCAGATATTTCCATGTTCATACAGATGGCGGTGTAGATATTTCCATGTTTATAGAGATAGCGGTGTAGTTATTTCCATGTGTAAAGAGATAGCTTTGTAGATATTTCCATGTATATGCAGATAGCTGTGTAGATATTTCCATTTTCATGCAGATAGAGGTGTAGATATTTGCATGTTCAAACAGATAGCGGTGTAGATATTTCCATGTTCATACAGATAGCAGTGTAAATATTTCCATGTTTATACAGATAGCCGTGAAGATGTAAGCATGTTTACACAGATAGCGGTGTAGAAATTTCCATGTTCATACAGATAGCGGTGTGGATATCTCCATCTTAATACAGATGGCGGTGTCGATATTTATATGTTCATACAGATGGCGGTGCAGATATTTCCATGTTCATACAGATGGCGGTGTAGATATTTCCATGTTTATAGAGATAGCGGTGTAGTTATTTCCATGTGTAAAGAGATAGCTGTGTAGATATTTCCATGTATATGCAGATAGCTGTGTAGATATTTCCATTTTCATGCATATAGCGGTGTAGATATTTCCATGTTTATACAGGTAGCGGTGTAGATATTTCCATGTTTATACAGATAGCGGTGTAGATATTTCCATGTTCATACAGATAGCAGTGTAGATATTTCCATGTTCAAACAGATAGCTGTGTAGATATTTCCATGTTCATACAGATAGCAGTGTAAATATTTCCATGTTTATACAGATAGCCGTGAAGATGTAAGCATGTTTACACAGATAGCGGTGTAGATATTTCCATGTTCATACAGATAGCCGTGCTGATATTTCCTTGTTTATACAGGTAGCGGTGTAGATATTTCCATGTTTATACAGATAGCGGTGTAGATATTTCCATGTTTATACAGATAGCGGTGTGGATATCTCCATCTTAATACAGATGGCGGTGTAGATATTTATATGTTCATGCAGATGGCGGTGCAGATATTTCCATGTTCATAAAGATGGCGGTGTAGATATTTCCATGTTTATAGAGATAGCGGTGTAGTTATTTCCATGTGTAAAGAGATAGCTTTGTAGATATTTCCATGTATATGCAGATAGCTGTGTAGATATTTCCATTTTCATGCAGATAGCAGTGTAGTTATTTCCATATTCAAACAGATAGCGGTGTAGATATTTCCATGTTCATACAGATAGCGGTGTAGATATTTCCAGCTTCATACAGATAGCGGTGCTGATATTTCCATGTTTATACAGGTTGCGGTGTAGATATTTCCATGTTTATACAGATAGCGGTGTAGATATTTCCATGTTTATACAGATAGCGGTGTAGATATTTCCGTGTTCATACAGATAGCGGTGTAGATATTTCCATGTTCAACCAGACGGCTATGTAGATATACGCATGTTCAAACAGATGGCGTTGAAGATATTTCCATGTTCAGATAGCGGTGTAGATATTTCCATGTTCATACAGATAGTGGTGTAGATATTTCCATGTTCATACAGATACCGGTGTAGATATTTCCATGTTCATACAGATAGCGGTGTAGATATTTCCATGTTCATACAGATAGCGGTGCTGATATTTCCAAGTTTATACAGATTGCGGTGTAGATATTTCCACGTTTATACATATAGCGGTGTAGATATTTCCATGTTTATACAGATAGCGGTGTAGATATTTCCGTGTTTATACAGATAGCGGTGTAGATATTTCCATGTTCATACAGATAGTGGTGTAGATATTTCCATGTTCATACAGATAGCGGTGTTGCTATTTCCATGTTCATACAGATAGCGGTGTAGATATTTCTATGTTCATCCAGATGGCTGTGTAGACATATCCATCTTCAAACAGATGGCGGTGAAGGTAATTCCATGTTCTTACAGATAGCGGTGTAGATATTTCCATGTTCATACAGATAGTGGTGTAGATATTTCCATGTTCATACAGATAGAGGGGCTGATATTTGCATGTTCATACAGATAGCAGTGCTGATATTTCCATGATTATACAGATAGCGGTGTAGATATTTCCATGTTTATACAGATAGTGGTGTAGATATTTCCATGTTTATACAGATAGCGGTGTAGATATCTCCATCTTAATACGGATGGCGGTGTAGATATTTATATGTTCGTACAGATGGCGGTGCAGATATTTCCATGTTCATACAGATGGCGGTGTAGATATTTCCATGTTTATAGAGATAGCGGTGTAGTTATTTCCATGTGTAAAGAGATAGCTTTGTAGATATTTCCATGTATATGCAGATAGCTGTGTAGATATTTCCATTTTCATGCAGATAGCGGTGTAGATATTTCCATGTTGAAACAGATAGCGGTGTAGATATTTCCATGTTCATACAGATAGCAGTGTAAATATTTCCATGTTTATACAGATAGCCGTGAAGATGTAAGCATGTTTAAACAGTTAGTGGTGTAGATATTTCCATGTTCATACAGATAGCCATGCTGATATTTCCTTGTTTATACAGGTAGCGGTGTAGGTATTTCCATGTTTGTACAGATAGCGGTGTAGATATTTCCATGTTTATACAGATAGCGGTGTAGATATTTCCATGTTTATACAGATAGCGGTGTAGATATCTCCATCTTAATACGGATGGCGGTGTATATATTTACATGTTCGTACAGATGGCGGTGCAGATATTTCCATGTTCATACAGATGGCGGTGTAGATATTTCCATGTTTATAGAGATAGCGGTGTAGTTATTTCCATGTGTAAAGAGATAGCTTTGTAGATATTTCCATGTATATGCAGATAGCTGTGTAGATATTTCCATTTTCATGCAGATAGAGGTGTAGATATTTCCATGTTCAAACAGATAGCGGTGTAGATATTTCCATGTTCATACAGATAGCAGTGTAAATATTTCCATGTTTATACAGATAGCCGTGAAGATGTAAGCATGTTTACACAGATAGCGGTGTAGATATTTCCATGTTCATACAGATAGCCGTGCTGATATTTCCTTGTTTATACAGGTAGCGGTGTAGATATTTCCATGTTTATACAGATAGCGGTGTAGATATTTCCATGTTTATACAGATAGCGGTGTAGATATTTCCATGTTTATACAGATAGCGGTGTAGATATCTCCATCTTAATACGGATGGCGGTGTAGATATTTATATGTTTGTACAGATGGCGGTGCAGATATTTCCATGTTCATACAGATGGCGGTGTAGATATTTCCATGTTTATAGAGATAGCGGTGTAGTTATTTCCATGTGTAAAGAGATAGCTTTTTAGATATTTCCATGTATATGCAGATAGCTGTGTAGATATTTCCATTTTCGTGCAGATAGCGGTGTAGATATTTCCATGTTCAAACAGATAGCGGTGTAGATATTTCCATGTTCATACAGATAGCGGTGTAAATATTTCCATGTTTATACAGATAGCCGTGAAGATGTAAGCATGTTTACACAGATAGCGGTGTAGATATTTCCATGTTCATACAGATAGCCGTGCTGATATTTCCTTGTTTATACAGGTAGCGGTGTAGATATTTCCATGTTTATACAGATAGCGGTGTAGATATTTCCATGTTTATACAGATAGCGGTGTAGATATTTCCATGTTTATACAGATAGCGGTGTGGATATCTCCATCTTAATACAGATGGCGGTGTAGATATTTATATGTTCATACAGATGGCGGTGCAGATATTTCCATGTTCATACAGATGGCGGTGTAGATATTTCCATGTTTATAGAGATAGCGGTGTAGTTATTTCCATGTGTAAAGAGATAGCTTTGTAGTTATTTCCATGTATATGCAGATAGCTGTGTAGATATTTCCATTTTCATGCAGATAGCGGTGTAGTTATTTCCATGTTCAAACAGATAGCGGTGTAGATATTTCCATGTTGATACAGATAGCGGTGTAGATATTTCCAGGTTCATACAGATAGCGGTGCTGATATTTCCATGTTTATACAGGTTGCGGTGTAGATATTTCCATGTTTATACAGATAGCGGTGTAGATATTTCCATGTTTATACAGATAGCGGTGTAGATATTTCCGTGTTCATACAGATAGCGGTGTAGATATTTCCATGTTCAACCAGATGGCTATGTAGATATACGCATGTTCTAACAGATGGCGTTGAAGATATTTCCATGTTCAGATAGCGGTGTAGATATTTCCATGTTCATACAGATAGTGGTGTAGATATTTCCATGTTCATACAGATAGCGGTGTAGATATTTCCATGTTCATACAGATAGCGGTGCTGATATTTCCATGTTTATACAGGTAGCGGTTTAGATATTTCCATGTTTATACAGATAGCGGTGTAGATATTTCCACTTTTATACATATAGCGATGTAGATATTTCCGTGTTTATACAGATAGCGTTGTAGATATTTCCATGTTCATACAGATAGAGGTGTAGATATTTGCATGTTCATACAGATAGTGGTGTAGATATTTCCATGTTCATACAGATAGCGGTGTTGCTATTTCCATGTTCATACAGATAGTGGTGTAGATATTTCCATGTTCATACAGATAGAGGGGCTGATATTTCCATGTTCATACAGATAGCAGTGCTGTTATTTCCATGTTTATACAGATAGCGGTGTAGATATTTCCATGTTTATACAGATAGCGGTGTAGATATTTCCATGTTTATACAGATAGCGGTGTAGATATCGCCATCTTAATACGGATGGCGGTGTAGATATTTATATGTTTGTACAGATGGCGGTGCAGATATTTCCATGTTCATACAGATGGCGGTGTAGATATTTCCATGTTTATAGAGATAGCGGTGTAGTTATTTCCATGTGTAAAGAGATAGCTTTGTAGATATTTCCATGTATATGCAGATAGCTGTGTAGATATTTCCATTTTCATGCAGATAGCGGTGTAGATATTTCCATGTTCAAACAGATAGCGGTGTAGATATTCCCATGTTCATACAGATAGCAGTGTAAATATTTCCATGTTTATACAGATAGCCGTGAAGATGTAAGCATGTTTACACAGATAGCGGTGTAGATATTTCCATGTTCATACAGATAGCCGTGCTGATATTTCCTTGTTTATACAGGTAGCGGTGTAGATATTTCCATGTTTATACAGATAGCGGTGTAGATATTTCCATGTTTATACAGATAGCGGTGTAGATATTTCCATGTTTATACAGATAGCGGTGTAGATATTTCCATGTTTATACAGATAGCGGTGTGGATATCTCCATCTTAATACAGATGGCGGTGTAGATATTTATATGTTCATACAGATGGCGGTGCAGATATTTCCATGTTCATACAGATGGCGGTGTAGATATTTCCATGTTTATAGAGATAGCGGTGTAGTTATTTCCATGTGTAAAGAGATAGCGTTGTAGTTATTTCCATGTATATGCAGATAGCTGTGTAGATATTTCCATTTTCATGCAGATAGCGGTGTAGTTATTTCCATGTTCAAACAGATAGCGGTGTAGATATTTCCATGTTCATACAGATAGCGGTGTAGATATTTCCAGGTTCATACAGATAGCGGTGCTGATATTTCCATGTTTATACAGGTTGCGGTGTAGATATTTCCATGTTTATACAGATAGCGGTGTAGATATTTCCATGTTTATACAGATAGCGGTGTAGATATTTCCGTGTTCATACAGATAGCTGTGTAGATATTTCCATGTTCAACCAGATGGCTATGTAGATATACGCATGTTCTAACAGATGGCGTTGAAGATATTTCCATGTTCAGATAGCGGTGTAGATATTTCCATGTTCATACAGATAGTGGTGTAGATATTTCCATGTTCATACAGATAGCGGTGTAGATATTTCCATGTTCATACAGATAGCGGTGCTGATATTTCCATGTTTATACAGGTAGCGGTTTAGATATTTCCATGTTTATACAGATAGCGGTGTAGATATTTCCACGTTTATACATATAGCGATGTAGATATTTCCGTGTTTATACAGATAGCGGTGTAGATATTTCCATGTTCATACAGATAGCGGTGTAGATATTTCCATGTTCATACAGATAGTGTTGTAGATATTTCCATGTTCATACAGATAGCGGTGTTGCTATTTCCATGTTCATACAGATAGCGGTGTAGATATTTCTATGTTCATCCAGATGGCTGTGTAGACATATCCATCTTCATACAGATGGCGGTGAAGGTAATTCCATGTTCTTACAGATAGCGGTGTAGATATTTCCATGTTCATACAGATAGTGGTGTAGATATTTCCATGTTCATACAGATAGAGGGGCTGATATTTCCATGTTCATACAGATAGCAGTGCTGTTATTTCCATGTTTATACAGATAGCGGTGTAGATATTTCCATGTTTATACAGATAGTGGTGTAGATATTTCCATGTTTATACAGATAGCGGTGTAGATATCTCCATCTTAATACGGATGGCGGTGTAGATATTTATATGTTCGTACAGATGGCGGTGCAGATATTTCCATGTTCATACAGATGGCGGTGTAGATATTTCCATGTTTATAGAGATAGCGGTGTAGTTATTTCCATGTGTAAAGAGATAGCTTTGTAGATATTTCCATGTATATGCAGATAGCTGTGTAGATATTTCCATTTTCATGCAGATAGTGGTGTAGATATTTCCATGTTCAAACAGATAGCGGTGTAGATATTTCCATGTTCATACAGATATCAGTGTAAATATTTCCATGTTTTTACAGATAGCTGTGAAGATGTAAGCATGTTTACACAGATAGCGGTGTAGATATTTCCATGTTCATACAGATAGCCGTGCTGATATTTCCTTGTTTATACAGGTAGCGGTGTAGATATTTCCATGTTTATACAGATAGCGGTGTAGATATTTCCATGTTCATACAGATAGCAGTGTAAATATTTCCATGTTTATACAGATAGCCGTGAAAATGTAAGCATGTTTACACAGATAGCGGTGTAGATATTTCCATGTTCATTCAGATAGCCGTGCTGAAATTTCCTTGTTTATACAGGTAGCGGTGTAGATATTTCCATGTTTATACAGATAGCGGTGTAGATATTTCCATGTTTATACAGATAGCGGTGTAGATATTTCCATGTTTATACAGATAGCGGTGTAGATATCTCCATCTTAATACGGATGGCGGTGTAGATATTTATATGTTTGTACAGATGGCGGTGCAGATATTTCCATGTTCATACAGATGGCGGTGTAGATATTTCCATGTTTATAGAGGTAGCGGTGTAGGTATTTCCATGTGTAAAGAGATAGCTTTGTAGATATTTCCATGTATATGCAGATAGCTGTGTAGATATTTCCATTTTCATGCAGATAGCGGTGTAGATATTTCCATGTTCATGCAGATAGCGGTGTAGATATTTCCATGTTCAAACAGATAGCGGTGTAGATATTTCCATGTTCATACAGATAGCAGTGTAAATATTTCCATGTTTATACAGATAGCCGTGAAGATGTAAGCATGTTTACACAGATAGCGGTGTAGATATTTCCATATTCATTCAGATAGCCGGGCTGATATTTCCTTGTTTATACAGGTAGCGGTGTAGATATTTCCATGTTTATACAGATAGCGGTGTAGATATTTCCATGTTTATACAGATAGCGGTGTAGATATTTCCATGTTTATACAGATAGCGGTGTAGATATCTCCATCTTAATACAGATGGCGGTGTAGATATTTATATGTTTGTACAGATGGCGGTGCAGATATTTCCATGTTCATACAGATGGCGGTGTAGATATTTCCATGTTTATAGAGATAGCGGTGTAGTTATTTCCATGTGTAAAGAGATAGCTTTGTAGATATTTCCATGTATATGCAGATAGCTGTGTAGATATTTCCATTTTCATGCAGATAGTGGTGTAGATATTTCCATGTTCAAACAGATAGCGGTGTAGATATTTCCATGTTCATACAGATATCAGTGTAAATATTTCCATGTTTTTACAGATAGCTGTGAAGATGTAAGCATGTTTACACAGATAGCGGTGTAGATATTTCCATGTTCATACAGATAGCCGTGCTGATATTTCCTTGTTTATACAGGTAGCGGTGTAGATATTTCCATGTTTATACAGATAGCGGTGTAGATATTTCCATGTTTATACAGATAGCGGTGTAGATATTTCCATGTTTATACAGATAGCGGTGTGGATATCTCCATCTTAATACAGATGGCGGTGTAGATATTTATATGTTCATACAGATGGTGGTGCAGATATTTCCATGTTCATACAGATGGCGGTGTAGATATTTCCATGTTTATAGAGATAGCGGTGTAGTTATTTCCATGTGTAATGAGATAGCTTTGTAGATATTTCCATGTATATGCAGATAGCTGTGTAGATATTTCCATTTTCTTGCAGATAGCGGTTTAGTTATTTCCATGTTCAAACAGATAGCGGTGTAGATATTTCCATGTTCATACAGATGGCGGTGTAGATATTTCCAGGTTCATACAGATAGCGGTGCTGATATTTCCATGTTTATACAGGTTGCGGTGTAGATATTTCCATGTTTATACAGATAGCGGTGTAGATATTTCCATGTTTATACAGATAGCGGTGCAGATATTTCCGTGTTCATACAGATAGCGGTGTAGATATTTCCATGTTCAACCAGATGGCTCTGTAGATATACGCATGTTCTAACAGATGGCGTTGAAGATATTTCCATGTTCAGATAGCGGTGTAGATATTTCCATGTTCATACAGATAGTGGTGTAGTTATTTCCATGTTAATACAGATAGCGGTGTAGATATTTCTATGTTCATACAGATAGCGGTGCTGATATTTCCATGTTTATACAGGTAGCGGTGTAGATATTTCCGTGTTTATACAGATAGCGGTGTAGATATTTCCATTTTCATACAGATAGCGGTGTAGATATTTCCATGTTCATACAGATAGTGGTGTAGATATTTCCATGTTCATACAGATAGCGGTGTTGCTATTTCCATGTTCATACAGATAGCGGTGTAGATATTTCTATGTTCATCCAGATGGCTGTGTAGACATATCAATCTTCATACAGATGGCGGTGAAGGTAATTCCATGTTCTTACAGATAGCGGTGTAGATATTTCCATGTTCATACAGATAGTGGTGTAGATATTTCCATGTTCATACAGATAGAGGGGCTGATATTTCCATGTTCATACAGATAGCAGTGCTGATATTTCCATGTTTATACAGATAGCGGTGTAGATATTTCCATGTTTATACAGATAGCGGTGTAGATATTTCCATGCTTATACAGATAGCGGTGTAGATATCTCCATCTTAATACGGATGGCGGAGTAGATATTTATATGTTCGAACAGATGGCGGTGCAGATATTTCCATGTTCATACAGATGGCGGTGTAGATATTTCCATGTTTATAGAGATAGCGGTGTAGTTATTTCCATGTGTAAAGAGATAGCTTTGTAGATATTTCCATGTATATGCAGATAGCTGTGTAGATATTTCCATTTTCATGCAGATAGCGGTGTAGATATTTCCATGTTCAAACAGATAGCGGTGTAGATATTTCCATGTTCATACAGATAGCAGTGTAAATACTTCCATGTTTATACAGATAGCCGTGAAGATGTAAGCATGTTTACACAGATAGCGGTGTAGATATTTCCATGTTCATACAGATAGCCGTGCTGATATTTCCTTGTTTATACA
The DNA here is from genome assembly GCF_029281585.2 of Gorilla gorilla gorilla. Classification (NCBI taxonomy): domain Eukaryota; kingdom Metazoa; phylum Chordata; class Mammalia; order Primates; family Hominidae; genus Gorilla; species Gorilla gorilla. The sequence continues at coordinate 3,065,756 of NC_073227.2, read as the reverse complement.
GGTAGCGGTGTAGATATTTCCATGTTTATACAGATAGCGGTGTAGATATTTCCATGTTTATACAGATAGCGGTGTAGATATTTCCATGTTTATACAGATAGCGGTTTAGATATCTAAATCTTAATACGGATGGCGGTGTAGATATTTATAAGTTCGTACAGATGGCGGTGCAGATATTTCCATGTTCATACAGATGGCGGTGTAGATATTTCCATGTTTATAGAGATAGCGGTGAAGTTATTTACATGTGTAAAGAGATAGCTTTGTAGATATTTCCATGTATATGCAGATAGCTGTGTAGATATTTCCATTTTCATGCAGATAGCAGTGTAGATATTTCCATGTTCAAACAGATAGCGGTGTAGATATTTCCATGTTCATACAGATAGCAGTGTAAATATTTCCATGTTTATACAGATAGCCGTGAAGATGTAAGCATGTTTACACAGATAGCGGTGTAGATATTTCCATGTTCATGCAGATATCCGTGCTGATATTTCCTTGTTTATACAGATAGCAGTGTAGATATTTCCATATTTATACAGATAGCGGTGTAGATATTTCCATGTTTATACAGATAGCGGTGTAGATATTTCCATGTTTATACAGATAGCGGTGTAGATATCTCCATCTTAATACGGATGGCGGTGTATATATTTATATGTTCTTACAGATGGCGGTGCAGATATTTCCATGTTCATACAGATAGTGGTGTAGACATTTCCATGTTCATACAGATAGCGGTGTTGCTATTTCCATGTTCATACAGATAGCGGTGTAGATATTTCTATGTTCATCCAGATGGCTGTGTAGACATATCCATCTTCATACAGATGGCGGTGAAGGTAATTCCATGTTCTTACAGATAGCGGTGTAGATATTTCCATGTTCATACAGATAGTGGTGTAGATATTTCCATGTTCATACAGATAGAGGGGCTGATATTTCCATGTTCATACAGATAGCAGTGCTGATATTTCCATGTTTATACAGATAGCGGTGTAGATATTTCCATGTTTATACAGATAGCGGTGTAGATATTTCCATGTTTATACAGATAGCGGTGTAGATATCTCCATCTTAATACGGATGGCGGTGTAGATATTTATATGTTCGTACAGATGGCGGTGCAGATATTTCCATGTTCATACAGATGGCGGTGTAGATATTTCCATGTTTATAGAGATAGCGGTGTAGTTATTTCCATGTGTAAAGAGATAGCTTTGTATATATTTCCATGTATATGCAGATAGCTGTGTAGATATTTCCATTTTCATGCAGATAGCGGTGTAGATATTTCCATGTTCAAACAGATAGCGGTGTAGGTATTTCCATGTTCATACAGATAGCAGTGTAAATATTTCCATGTTTATACAGATAGCCGTGAAGATGTAAGCATGTTTACACAGATAGCGGTGTAGATATTTCCATGTTCATACAGATAGCCGTGCTGATATTTCCTTGTTTATACAGGTAGCGGTGTAGATATTTCCATGTTTATACAGATAGCGGTGTAGATATTTCCATGTTTATACAGATAGCGGTGTAGATATTTCCATGTTTATACAGATAGCGGTGTAGATATCTCCATCTTAATACGGATGGCGGTGTAGATATTTACATGTTCGTACAGATGGCGGTGCAGATATTTCCATGTTCATACAGATGGCGGTGTAGATATTTCCATGTTTATAGAGATAGCGGTGAAGTTATTTACATGTGTAAAGAGATAGCTTTGTAGATATTTCCATGTATATGCAGATAGCTGTGTAGATATTTCCATTTTCATGCAGATAGCGGTGTAGATATTTCCATGTTCAAAGAGATAGCGGTGTAGATATTTCCATGTTCATACAGATAGCAGTGTAAATATTTCCATGTTTATACAGATAGCCGTGAAGATGTAAGCATGTTTACACAGATAGCGGTGTAGATATTTCCATGTTCATACAGATAGCCGTGCTGATATTTCCTTGTTTATACAGGTAGCGGTGTAGATATTTCCATGTTTATACAGATAGCGGTGTAGATATTTCCATGTTTATACAGATAGCGGTGTAGATATTTCCATGTTTATACAGATAGCTGTGTAGATATCTCCATCTTAATACGGATGGCGGTGTATATATTTATATGTTCGTACAGATGGCGGTGCAGATATTTCCATGTTCATACAGATGGCGGTGTAGATATTTCCATGTTTATAGAGATAGCGGTGTAGTTATTTCCATGTGTAAAGAGATAGCTTTGTAGATATTTCCATGTATATGCAGATAGCTGTGTATATATTTCCATTTTCATGCAGATAGAGGTGTAGATAATTCCATGTTCAAACAGATAGCGGTGTAGATATTTCGATGTTCATACAGATAGCAGTGTAAATATTTCCATGTTTATATAGATAGCCGTGAAGTTGTAAGCATGTTTACACAGGTAGCGGTGTAGATATTTCCATGTTTATACAGATAGCGGTGTAGATATTTCCATGTTTATACTGATAGCGGTGTAGATATTTCCATGTTTATACAGATAGCGGTTTAGATATCTCCATCTTAATACGGATGGCGGTGTAGATATTTATATGTTCGTACAGATGGCGGTGCACATATTTCCATGTTCATACAGATGGCGGTGTAGATATTTCCATGTTTATAGAGATAGCGGTGAAGTTATTTACATGAGTAAAGAGATAGCTTTGTAGATATTTCCATGTATATGCAGATAGCTGTGTAGATATTTCCATTTTCATGCAGATTGCGGTGTAGATATTTCCATGTTCAAACAGATAGCGGTGTAGATATTTCCATGTTCATACAGATAGCAGTGTAAATATTTCCATGTTTATACAGATAGCCGTGAAGATGTAAGCATGTTTACACAGATAGCGGTGTAGATATTTCCATGTTCATACAGATTGCCGTGCTGATATTTCCTTGTTTATACAGGTAGCGGTGTAGATATTTCCATGTTTATACAGATAGCTGTGTAGATATCTCCATCTTAATACGGATGGCGGTGTATATATTTATATGTTCGTACAGATGGCGGTGCAGATATTTCCATGTTCATACAGATGGCGGTGTAGATACTTCCATGTTTATAGAGATAGCGGTGTAGTTATTTCCATGTGTAAAGAGATATCTTTGTAGATATTTCCATGTATATGCAGATAGCTGTGTATATATTTCCATTTTCATGCAGATAGAGGTGTAGATATTTCCATTTTCAAACAGATAGCGGTGTAGATATTTCGATGTTCATACAGATAGCAGTGTAAATATTTCCATGTTTATACAGATAGCCGTGAAGATGTAAGCATGTTTACACAGATAGCGGTGTAGATATTTCTATGTTTATACAGATAGCGGTGTAGATATTTCCATGTTTATACAGATAGCGGTGTAGATATTTCCATGTTTATACAGATAGCGGTGTGGATATCTCCATCTTAATACAGATGGCGGTGTAGATATTTATATGTTCATACAGATGGCGGTGCAGGTATTTCCATGTTCATACAGATGGCGGTGTAGATATTTCCATGTTTATAGAGATAGCGGTGTAGTTATTTCCATGTGTAAAGAGATAGCTTTGTAGATATTTCCATGTATATGCAGATAGCTGTGTAGATATTTCCATTTTCATGCAGATAGCGGTGTAGATATTTCCATGTTCAAACAGATAGCGGTGTAGATATTTCCATGTTCATACAGATAGCAGTGTAAATATTTCCATGTTTATACAGATAGCCGTGAAGATGTAAGCATGTTTACACAGATAGCGGTGTAGATATTTCCATGTTCATTCAGATAGCCGTGCTGATATTTCCTTGTTTATACAGGTGGCGGTGTAGATATTTCCATGTTTATACAGATAGCGGTGTAGATATTTCCATGTTTATACAGATAGCGGTGTAGATATTTCCATGTTTATACAGATAGCGGTGTAGATATCTCCATCTTAATACGGATGGCGGTGTAGATATTTATATGTTCGTACAGATGGCGGTGCACATATTTCCATGTTCATACAGATGGCGGTGTAGATATTTCCATGTTTATAGAGATAGCGGTGAAGTTATTTACATGAGTAAAGAGATAGCTTTGTAGATATTTCCATGTATATGCAGATAGCTGTGTAGATATTTCCATTTTCATGCAGATTGCGGTGTAGATATTTCCATGTTCAAACAGATAGCGGTGTAGATATTTCCATGTTCATACAGATAGCAGTGTAAATATTTCCATGTTTATACAGATAGCCGTGAAGATGTAAGCATGTTTACACAGATAGCGGTGTAGATATTTCCATGTTCATACAGATTGCCGTGCTGATATTTCCTTGTTTATACAGGTAGCGGTGTAGATATTTCCATGTTTATACAGATAGCTGTGTAGATATCTCCATCTTAATATGGATGGCGGTGTATATATTTATATGTTCGTACAGATGGCGGTGCAGATATTTCCATGTTCATACAGATGGCGGTGTAGATACTTCCATGTTTATAGAGATAGCGGTGTAGTTATTTCCATGTGTAAAGAGATATCTTTGTAGATATTTCCATGTATATGCAGATAGCTGTGTATATATTTCCATTTTCATGCAGATAGAGGTGTAGATATTTCCATTTTCAAACAGATAGCGGTGTAGATATTTCGATGTTCATACAGATAGCAGTGTAAATATTTCCATGTTTATACAGATAGCCGTGAAGATGTAAGCATGTTTACACAGATAGCGGTGTAGATATTTCTATGTTTATACAGATAGCGGTGTAGATATTTCCATGTTTATACAGATAGCGGTGTAGATATTTCCATGTTTATACAGATAGCGGTGTGGATATCTCCATCTTAATACAGATGGCGGTGTAGATATTTATATGTTCATACAGATGGCGGTGCAGGTATTTCCATGTTCATACAGATGGCGGTGTAGATATTTCCATGTTTATAGAGATAGCGGTGTAGTTATTTCCATGTGTAAAGAGATAGCTTTGTAGATATTTCCATGTATATGCAGATAGCTGTGTAGATATTTCCATTTTCATGCAGATAGCGGTGTAGATATTTCCATGTTCAAACAGATAGCGGTGTAGATATTTCCATGTTCATACAGATAGCAGTGTAAATATTTCCATGTTTATACAGATAGCCGTGAAGATGTAAGCATGTTTACACAGATAGCGGTGTAGATATTTCCATGTTCATTCAGATAGCCGTGCTGATATTTCCTTGTTTATACAGGTGGCGGTGTAGATATTTCCATGTTTATACAGATAGCGGTGTAGATATTTCCATGTTTATACAGATAGCGGTGTAGATATTTCCATGTTTATACAGATAGCGGTGTAGATATCTCCATCTTAATACGGATGGCGGTGTAGATATTTATATGTTTGTACAGATGGCGGTGCAGATATTTCCATGTTCATACAGAAGGCGGTGTAGATATTTCCATGTTTATAGAGATAGCGGTGTAGTTATTTCCATGTGTAAAGAGATAGCTTTGTAGATATTTCCATGTATATGCAGATAGCTGTGTAGATATTTCCATTTTCATGCAGATAGCGGTGTAGATATTTCCGTGTTCAAACAGATAGCGGTGTAGATATTTCCATGTTCATACAGATAGCAGTGTAAATACTTCCATGTTTATACAGATAGCCGTGAAGATGTAAGCATGTTTACACAGATAGCGGTGTAGATATTTCCATGTTCATACAGATAGCCGTGCTGATATTTCCTTGTTTATACAGGTAGCGGTGTAGATATTTCCATGTTTATACAGATAGCGGTGTAGATATTTCCATGTTTATACAGATAGCGGTGTAGATATTTCCATGTTTATACAGATAGCGGTTTAGATATCTCCATCTTAATACGGATGGCGGTGTAGATATTTATAAGTTCGTACAGATGGCGGTGCAGATATTTCCATGTTCATACAGATGGCGGTGTAGATATTTCCATGTTTATAGAGATAGCGGTGAAGTTATTTACATGTGTAAAGAGATAGCTTTGTAGATATTTCCATGTATATGCAGATAGCTGTGTAGATATTTCCATTTTCATGCAGATAGCAGTGTAGATATTTCCATGTTCAAACAGATAGCGGTGTAGATATTTCCATGTTCATACAGATAGCAGTGTAAATATTTCCATGTTTATACAGATAGCCGTGAAGATGTAAGCATGTTTACACAGATAGCGGTGTAGATATTTCCATGTTCATGCAGATATCCGTGCTGATATTTCCTTGTTTATACAGGTAGCGGTGTAGATATTTCCATATTTATACAGATAGCGGTGTAGATATTTCCATGTTTATACAGATAGCGGTGTAGATATTTCCATGTTTATACAGATAGCTGTGTAGATATCTCCATCTTAATACGGATGGCGGTGTATATATTTATATGTTCGTACAGATGGCGGTGCAGATATTTCCATGTTCATACAGATAGTGGTGTAGATATTTCCATGTTCATACAGATAGAGGGGCTGATATTTCCATGTTCATACAGATAGCAGTGCTGATATTTCCATGTTCATACAGATAGCGGTGTAGATATCTCCATCTTAATACGGATGGCGGTGTAGATATTTATATGTTCGTACAGATGGCGGTGCAGATATTTCCATGTTAATACAGATGGCGTTGTAGATATTTCCATGTTTATAGAGATAGCGGTGTAGTTATTTCCATGTGTAAAGAGATAGCTTTGTAGATATTTCCATGTATATGCAGATAGCTGTGTAGATATTTCCATTTTCATGCAGATAGCGGTGTAGATATTTCCATGTTCAAACAGATAGCGGTGTAGATATTTCCATGTTCATACAGATAGCAGTGTAAATATTTCCATGTTTATACAGATAGCCGTGAAGATATAAGCATGTTTACACAGATAGCGGTGTAGATATTTCGATGTTCATACAGATAGCCGTGCTGATATTTCCTTGTTTATACAGGTAGCTGTGTAGATATTTCCATGTTTATACAGATAGCGGTGTAGATATTTCCATGTTTATACAGATAGCGGTGTAGATATTTCCATGTTTATACAGATAGCGGTGTAGATATCTCCATCTTAATACGGATGGCGGTGTAGATATTTATATGTTCGTACAGATGGCGGTGCAGATATTTCCATGTTCATACAGATGGCGGTGTAGATATTTCCATGTTTATAGAGATAGCGGTGTAGTTATTTCCATGTGTAAAGAGATAGCTTTGTAGATATTTCCATGTATATGCAGATAGCTGTGTATATATTTCCATTTTCATGCAGATAGAGGTGTAGATATTTCCATGTTCAAACAGATAGCGGTGTAGATATTTCCATGTTCATACAGATAGCAGTGTAAATATTTCCATGTTTATATAGATAGCCGTGAAGTTGTAAGCATGTTTAAACAGGTAGCGGTGTAGATATTTCCATGTTTATACAGATAGCGGTGTAGATATTTCCATGTTTATACTGATAGCAGTGTAAATATTTCCATGTTTATATAGATAGCCGTGAAGTTGTAAGCATGTTTACACAGGTAGCGGTGTAGATATTTCCATGTTTATACAGATAGCGGTGTAGATATTTCCATGTTTATACTGATAGCGGTGTAAATATTTCCATGTTTATACAGATAGCCGTGAAGATGTAAGCATGTTTACACAGATAGCAGTGTAGATATTTCCATGTGCATACAGATTGCCGTGCTGATATTTCCTTGTTTATACAGGTAGCGGTGTAGATATTTCCATGTTTATACAGATAGCTGTGTAGATATCTCCATCTTAATACGGATGGCGGTGTATATATTTATATGTTCGTACAGATGGCGGTGCAGATATTTCCATGTTCATACAGATGGCGGTGTAGATACTTCCATGTTTATAGAGATAGCGGTGTAGTTATTTCCATGTGTAAAGAGATATCTTTGTAGATATTTCCATGTATATGCAGATAGCTGTGTATATATTTCCATTTTCATGCAGATAGAGGTGTAGATATTTCCATTTTCAAACAGATAGCGGTGTAGATATTTCGATGTTCATACAGATAGCAGTGTAAATATTTCCATGTTTATACAGATAGCCGTGAAGATGTAAGCATGTTTACACAGATAGCGGTGTAGATATTTCTATGTTTATACAGATAGCGGTGTAGATATTTCCATGTTTATACAGATAGCGGTGTAGATATTTCCATGTTTATACAGATAGCGGTGTGGATATCTCCATCTTAATACAGATGGCGGTGTAGATATTTATATGTTCATACAGATGGCGGTGCAGGTATTTCCATGTTCATACAGATGGCGGTGTAGATATTTCCATGTTTATAGAGATAGCGGTGTAGTTATTTCCATGTGTAAAGAGATAGCTTTGTAGATATTTCCATGTATATGCAGATAGCTGTGTAGATATTTCCATTTTCATGCAGATAGCGGTGTAGATATTTCCATGTTCAAACAGATAGCGGTGTAGATATTTCCATGTTCATACAGATAGCAGTGTAAATATTTCCATGTTTATACAGATAGCCGTGAAGATGTAAGCATGTTTACACAGATAGCGGTGTAGATATTTCCATGTTCATTCAGATAGCCGTGCTGATATTTCCTTGTTTATACAGGTGGCGGTGTAGATATTTCCATGTTTATACAGATAGCGGTGTAGATATTTCCATGTTTATACAGATAGCGGTGTAGATATTTCCATGTTTATACAGATAGCGGTGTAGATATCTCCATCTTAATACGGATGGCGGTGTATATATTTATATGTTTGTACAGATGGCGGTGCAGATATTTCCATGTTCATACAGAAGGCGGTGTAGATATTTCCATGTTTATAGAGATAGCGGTGTAGTTATTTCCATGTGTAAAGAGATAGCTTTGTAGATATTTCCATGTATATGCAGATAGCTGTGTAGATATTTCCATTTTCATGCAGATAGCGGTGTAGATATTTCCGTGTTCAAACAGATAGCGGTGTAGATATTTCCATGTTCATACAGATAGCAGTGTAAATACTTCCATGTTTATACAGATAGCCGTGAAGATGTAAGCATGTTTACACAGATAGCGGTGTAGATATTTCCATGTTCATACAGATAGCCGTGCTGATATTTCCTTGTTTATACAGGTAGCGGTGTAGATATTTCCATGTTTATACAGATAGCGGTGTAGATATTTCCATGTTTATACAGATAGCGGTGTAGATATTTCCATGTTTATACAGATAGCGGTTTAGATATCTCCATCTTAATACGGATGGCGGTGTAGATATTTATAAGTTCGTACAGATGGCGGTGCAGATATTTCCATGTTCATACAGATGGCGGTGTAGATATTTCCATGTTTATAGAGATAGCGGTGAAGTTATTTACATGTGTAAAGAGATAGCTTTGTAGATATTTCCATGTATATGCAGATAGCTGTGTAGATATTTCCATTTTCATGCAGATAGCAGTGTAGATATTTCCATGTTCAAACAGATAGCGGTGTAGATATTTCCATGTTCATACAGATAGCAGTGTAAATATTTCCATGTTTATACAGATAGCCGTGAAGATGTAAGCATGTTTACACAGATAGCGGTGTAGATATTTCCATGTTCATGCAGATATCCGTGCTGATATTTCCTTGTTTATACAGGTAGCGGTGTAGATATTTCCATATTTATACAGATAGCGGTGTAGATATTTCCATGTTTATACAGATAGCGGTGTAGATATTTCCATGTTTATACAGATAGCTGTGTAGATATCTCCATCTTAATACGGATGGCGGTGTATATATTTATATGTTCGTACAGATGGCGGTGCAGATATTTCCATGTTCATACAGATAGTGGTGTAGATATTTCCATGTTCATACAGATAGAGGGGCTGATATTTCCATGTTCATACAGATAGCAGTGCTGATATTTCCATGTTCATACAGATAGCGGTGTAGATATCTCCATCTTAATACGGATGGCGGTGTAGATATTTATATGTTCGTACAGATGGCGGTGCAGATATTTCCATGTTAATACAGATGGCGTTGTAGATATTTCCATGTTTATAGAGATAGCGGTGTAGTTATTTCCATGTGTAAAGAGATAGCTTTGTAGATATTTCCATGTATATGCAGATAGCTGTGTAGATATTTCCATTTTCATGCAGATAGCGGTGTAGATACTTCCATGTTCAAACAGATAGCGGTGTAGATATTTCCATGTTCATACAGATAGCAGTGTAAATATTTCCATGTTTATACAGATAGCCGTGAAGATATAAGCATGTTTACACAGATAGCGGTGTAGATATTTCGATGTTCATACAGATAGCCGTGCTGATATTTCCTTGTTTATACAGGTAGCTGTGTAGATATTTCCATGTTTATACAGATAGCGGTGTAGATATTTCCATGTTTATACAGATAGCGGTGTAGATATTTCCATGTTTATACAGATAGCGGTGTAGATATCTCCATCTTAATACGGATGGCGGTGTAGATATTTATATGTTCGTACAGATGGCGGTGCAGATATTTCCATGTTCATACAGATGGCGGTGTAGATATTTCCATGTTTATAGAGATAGCGGTGTAGTTATTTCCATGTGTAAAGAGATAGCTTTGTAGATATTTCCATGTATATGCAGATAGCTGTGTATATATTTCCATTTTCATGCAGATAGAGGTGTAGATATTTCCATGTTCAAACAGATAGCGGTGTAGATATTTCCATGTTCATACAGATAGCAGTGTAAATATTTCCATGTTTATATAGATAGCCGTGAAGTTGTAAGCATGTTTACACAGGTAGCGGTGTAGATATTTCCATGTTTATACAGATAGCGGTGTAGATATTTCCATGTTTATACTGATAGCAGTGTAAATATTTCCATGTTTATATAGATAGCCGTGAAGTTGTAAGCATGTTTACACAGGTAGCGGTGTAGATATTTCCATGTTTATACAGATAGCGGTGTAGATATTTCCATGTTTATACTGATAGCGGTGTAAATATTTCCATGTTTATACAGATAGCCGTGAAGATGTAAGCATGTTTACACAGATAGCAGTGTAGATATTTCCATGTGCATACAGATTGCCGTGCTGATATTTCCTTGTTTATACAGGTAGCGGTGTAGATATTTCCATGTTTATACAGATAGCTGTGTAGATATCTCCATCTTAATACGGATGGCGGTGTATATATTTATATGTTCGTACAGATGGCGGTGCAGATATTTCCATGTTCATACAGATGGCGGTGTAGATACTTCCATGTTTATAGAGATAGCGGTGTAGTTATTTCCATGTGTAAAGAGATAGCTTTGTAGATATTTCCATGTATATGCAGATAGCTGTGTATATATTTCCATTTTCATGCAGATAGAGGTGTAGATATTTCCATTTTCAAACAGATAGCGGTGTAGATATTTCGATGTTCATACAGATAGCAGTGTAAATATTTCCATGTTTATACAGATAGCCGTGAAGATGTAAGCATGTTTACACAGATAGCGGTGTAGATATTTCTATGTTTATACAGATTGCGGTGTAGATATTTCCATGTTTATACAGATAGCGGTGTAGATATTTCCATGTTTATACAGATAGCGGTGTGGATATCTCCATCTTAATACAGATGGCGGTGTAGATATTTATATGTTCATACAGATGGCGGTGCAGGTATTTCCATGTTCATACAGATGGCGGTGTAGATATTTCCATGTTTATAGAGATAGCGGTGTAGTTATTTCCATGTGTAAAGAGATAGCTTTGTAGATATTTCCATGTATATGCAGATAGCTGTGTAGATATTTCCATTTTCATGCAGATAGCGGTGTAGATATTTCCATGTTCAAACAGATAGCGGTGTAGATATTTCCATGTTCATACAGATAGCAGTGTAAATATTTCCATGTTTATACAGATAGCCGTGAAGATGTAAGCATGTTTACACAGATAGCGGTGTAGATATTTCCATGTTCATTCAGATAGCCGTGCTGATATTTCCTTGTTTATACAGGTGGCGGTGTAGATATTTCCATGTTTATACAGATAGCGGTGTAGATATTTCCATGTTTATACAGATAGCGGTGTAGATATTTCCATGTTTATACAGATAGCGGTGTAGATATCTCCATCTTAATACGGATGGCGGTGTAGATATTTATATGTTTGTACAGATGGCGGTGCAGATATTTCCATGTTCATACAGATAGTGGTGTAGATATTTCCATGTTCATACAGATAGAGGGGCTGATATTTCCATGTTCATACAGATAGCAGTGCTGATATTTCCATGTTCATACAGATAGCGGTGTAGATATCTCCATTTTCATATAGATAGCGGTGTAGATATTTCCATGTTCATACAGATAGCGGTGCTGATATTTCCATGTTTATACAGGTAGCGGTGTAGATATTTCCGTGTTTATACAGATAGCGGTGTAGATATTTCCATTTTCATACAGATAGCGGTGTAGATATTTCCATGTTCATACAGATAGTGGTGTAGATATTTCCATGTTCATACAGATAGCGGTGTTGCTATTTCCATGTTCATACAGATAGCGGTGTAGATATTTCTATGTTCATCCAGATGGCTGTGTAGACATATCCATCTTCATACAGATGGTGGTGAAGGTAATTCCATGTTCTTACAGATAGCGGTGTAGATATTTCCATGTTCATACAGATAGTGGTGTAGATATTTCCATGTTCATACAGATAGAGGGGCTGATATTTCCATGTTCATACAGATAGCAGTGCTGATATTTCCATGTTTATACAGATAGCGGTGTAGATATTTCCATGTTTATACAGATAGCGGTGTAGATATTTCCATGTTTATACAGATAGCGGTGTAGATATCTCCATCTTAATACGGATGGAGGTGTAGATATTTATATGTTCGTACAGATGGCGGTGCAGATATTTCCATGTTCATACAGATGGCGGTGTAGATATTTCCATGTTTATAGAGATAGCGGTGTAGTTATTTCCAAGTGTAAAGAGATAGCTTTGTAGATATTTCCATGTATATGCAGATAGCTGTGTAGATATTTCCATTTTCATGCAGATAGCGGTGTAGATATTTCCATGTTCAAACAGATAGCGGTGTAGATATTTCCATGTTAATACAGATAGCAGTGTAAGTATTTCCATGTTTATACAGATAGCCGTGAAGATGTAAGCATGTTTACACAGATAGCGGTGTAGATATTTCCATGTTCATACAGATAGCCGTGCTGATATTTCCTTGTTTATACAAGTAGCGGTGTAGATATTTCCATGTTTATACAGATAGCGGTGTAGATATTTCCATGTTTATACAGATAGCGGTGTAGATATTTCCATGTTTATACAGATAGCGGTTTAGATATCTCCATCTTAATACGGATGGCGGTGTAGATATAAGTTCGTACAGATGGCGGTGCAGATATTTCCATGTTCATACAGATGGCGGTGTAGATATTTCCATGTTTATAGAGATAGCGGTGAAGTTATTTACATGTGTAAAGAGATAGCTTTGTAGATATTGGCATGTATATGCAGATAGCTGTGTAGATATTTCCATTTTCATGCAGATAGAGGTGTAGATATTTCCATGTTCAAACAGATAGCGGTGTAGATATTTCCATGTTCATACATATAGCAGTGTAAATATTTCCATGTTTATACAGATAGCCGTGAAGATGTAAGCATGTTTACACAGATAGCGGTGTAGATATTTCCATGTTCATACAGATAGCCGTGCTGATATTTCCTTGTTTATACAGGTAGCGGTGTAGATATTTCCATGTTTATACAGATAGCGGTGTAGATATTTCCATGTTTATACAGATAGCGGTGTAGATATATCCATGTTTATACAGATAGCTGTGTAGATATCTCCATCTTAATACGGATGGCGGTGTATATATTTATATGTTCGTACAGATGGCGGTGCAGATATTTCCATGTTCATACAGATGGCGGTGTAGATATTTCCATGTTTATAGAGATAGCGGTGTAGTTATTTCCATGTGTAAAGAGATAGCTTTGTAGATATTTCCATGTATATGCAGATATCTGTGTATATATTTCCATTTTCATGCAGATAGAGGTGTAGATATTTCCATGTTCAAACAGATAGCGGTGTAGATATTTCGATGTTCATACAGATAGCAGTGTAAATATTTCCATGTTTATACAGATAGCCGTGAAGATGTAAGCATGTTTACACAGATAGCGGTGTAGATATTTCCATGTTTATACAGATAGCGGTGTAGATATTTCCATGTTTATACAGATAGCGGTGTAGATATTTCCATGTTTATACAGATAGCGGTGTGGATATCTCCATCTTAATACAGATGGCGGTGTAGATATTTATATGTTCATACAGATGGCGGTGCAGGTATTTCCATGTTCATACAGATGGCGGTGTAGATATTTCCATGTTTATAGAGATAGAGGTGTAGTTATTTCCATGTGTAAAGAGATAGCTTTGTAGATATTTCCATGTATATGCAGATAGCTGTGTAGATATTTCCATTTTCATGCAGATAGCGGTGTAGATATTTCCATGTTCAAACAGATAGCGGTGTAGATATTTCCATGTTCATACAGATAGCAGTGTAAGTATTTCCATGTTTATACAGATAGCCGTGAAGATGTAAGCATGTTTACACAGATAGCGGTGTAGATATTTCCATGTTCATTCAGATAGCCGTGCTAATATTTCCTTGTTTATACAGGTAGCGGTGTAGATATTTCCATGTTTATACAGATAGCGGTGTAGATATTTCCATGTTTATACAGATAGCGGTGTAGGTATTTCCATGTTTATACAGATAGCAGTGTAGATATCTCCATCTTAATACGGATGGCGGTGTAGATATTTATATGTTTGTACAGATGGCGGTGCAGATATTTCCATGTTCATACAGATGGCGGTGTAGATATTTCCATGTTTATAGAGATAGCGGTGTAGTTATTTCCATGTGTAAAGAGATAGCTTTGTAGATATTTCCATGTATATGCAGATAGCTGTGTAGATATTTCCATTTTCATGCAAATAGCGGTGTAGATATTTCCATGTTCAAACAGATAGCGGTGTAGATATTTCCATGTTCATACAGATAGCAGTGTAAATATTTCCATGTTTATACAGATAGCCGTGAAGATGTAAGCATGTTTACACAGATAGCGGTGTAGATATTTCCATGTTCATACAGATAGCCGTGCTGATATTTCCTTGTTTATACAGGTAGCGGTGTAGATATTTCCATGTTTATACAGATAGCGGTGTAGATATTTCCATGTTTATACAGATAGCGGTGTAGATATTTCCATGTTTATACAGATAGCGGTGTAGATATCTCCATCTTAATACGGATGGCGGTGTAGATATTTATATGTTTGTACAGATGGCGGTGCAGATATTTCCATGTTCATACAGATGGCGGTGTAGATATTTCCATGTTTATAGAGATAGCGGTGTAGTTATTTCCATGTGTAAAGAGATAGCTTTGTAGATATTTCCATGTATATGCAGATAGCTGTGTAGATATTTCCATTTTCATGCAGATAGCGGTGTAGATATTTCCATGTTCAAACAGATAGCGGTGTAGATATTTCCATGTTCATACAGATAGCCGTGCTGATATTTCCTTGTTTATACAAGTAGCGGTGTAGATATTTCCATGTTTATACAGATAGCGGTGTAGATATTTCCATGTTTATACAGATAGCGGTGTAGATATTTCCATGTTTATACAGATAGCGGTTTAGATATCTCCATCTTAATACGGATGGCGGTGTAGATATAAGTTCGTACAGATGGCGGTGCAGATATTTCCATGTTCATACAGATGGCGGTGTAGATATTTCCATGTTTATAGAGATAGCGGTGAAGTTATTTACATGTGTAAAGAGATAGCTTTGTAGATATTGGCATGTATATGCAGATAGCTGTGTAGATATTTCCATTTTCATGCAGATAGCGGTGTAGATATTTCCATGTTCAAACAGATAGCGGTGTAGATATTTCCATGTTCATACATATAGCAGTGTAAATATTTCCATGTTTATACAGATAGCCGTGAAGATGTAAGCATGTTTACACAGATAGCGGTGTAGATATTTCCATGTTCATACAGATAGCCGTGCTGATATTTCCTTGTTTATACAGGTAGCGGTGTAGATATTTCCATGTTTATACAGATAGCGGTGTAGATATTTCCATGTTTATACAGATAGCGGTGTAGATATATCCATGTTTATACAGATAGCTGTGTAGATATCTCCATCTTAATACGGATGGCGGTGTATATATTTATATGTTCGTACAGATGGCGGTGCAGATATTTCCATGTTCATACAGATGGCGGTGTAGATATTTCCATGTTTATAGAGATAGCGGTGTAGTTATTTCCATGTGTAAAGAGATAGCTTTGTAGATATTTCCATGTATATGCAGATATCTGTGTATATATTTCCATTTTCATGCAGATAGAGGTGTAGATATTTCCATGTTCAAACAGATAGCGGTGTAGATATTTCGATGTTCATACAGATAGCAGTGTAAATATTTCCATGTTTATACAGATAGCCGTGAAGATGTAAGCATGTTTACACAGATAGCGGTGTAGATATTTCCATGTTTATACAGATAGCGGTGTAGATATTTCCATGTTTATACAGATAGCGGTGTAGATATTTCCATGTTTATACAGATAGCGGTGTGGATATCTCCATCTTAATACAGATGGCGGTGTAGATATTTATATGTTCATACAGATGGCGGTGCAGGTATTTCCATGTTCATACAGATGGCGGTGTAGATATTTCCATGTTTATAGAGATAGAGGTGTAGTTATTTCCATGTGTAAAGAGATAGCTTTGTAGATATTTCCATGTATATGCAGATAGCTGTGTAGATATTTCCATTTTCATGCAGATAGAGGTGTAGATATTTCCATGTTCAAACAGATAGCGGTGTAGATATTTCCATGTTCATACAGATAGCAGTGTAAGTATTTCCATGTTTATACAGATAGCCGTGAAGATGTAAGCATGTTTACACAGATAGCGGTGTAGATATTTCCATGTTCATTCAGATAGCCGTGCTAATATTTCCTTGTTTATACAGGTAGCGGTGTAGATATTTCCATGTTTATACAGATAGCGGTGTAGATATTTCCATGTTTATACAGATAGCGGTGTAGGTATTTCCATGTTTATACAGATAGCAGTGTAGATATCTCCATCTTAATACGGATGGCGGTGTAGATATTTATATGTTTGTACAGATGGCGGTGCAGATATTTCCATGTTCATACAGATGGCGGTGTAGATACTTCCATGTTTATAGAGATAGCGGTGTAGTTATTTCCATGTGTAAAGAGATAGCTTTGTAGATATTTCCATGTATATGCAGATAGCTGTGTAGATATTTCCATTTTCATGCAGATAGCGGTGTAGATATTTCCATGTTCAAACAGATAGCGGTGTAGATATTTCCATGTTCATACAGATAGCAGTGTAAATATTTCCATGTTTATACAGATAGCCGTGAAGATGTAAGCATGTTTACACAGATAGCGGTGTAGATATTTCCATGTTCATACAGATAGCCGTGCTGATATTTCCTTGTTTATACAGGTAGCGGTGTAGATATTTCCATGTTTATACAGATAGCGGTGTAGATATTTCCATGTTTATACAGATAGCGGTGTAGATATTTCCATGTTTATACAGATAGCGGTGTAGATATCTCCATCTTAATACGGATGGCGGTGTAGATATTTATATGTTTGTACAGATGGCGGTGCAGATATTTCCATGTTCATACAGATGGCGGTGTAGATATTTCCATGTTTATAGAGATAGCGGTGTAGTTATTTCCATGTGTAAAGAGATAGCTTTGTAGATATTTCCATGTATATGCAGATAGCTGTGTAGATATTTCCATTTTCATGCAGATAGCGGTGTAGATATTTCCATGTTCAAACAGATAGCGGTGTAGATATTTCCATGTTCATACAGATAGCCGTGCTGATATTTCCTTGTTTATACAAGTAGCGGTGTAGATATTTCCATGTTTATACAGATAGCGGTGTAGATATTTCCATGTTTATACAGATAGCGGTGTAGATATTTCCATGTTTATACAGATAGCGGTTTAGATATCTCCATCTTAATACGGATGGCGGTGTAGATATAAGTTCGTACAGATGGCGGTGCAGATATTTCCATGTTCATACAGATGGCGGTGTAGATATTTCCATGTTTATAGAGATAGCGGTGAAGTTATTTCCATGTGTAAAGAGATAGCTTTGTAGATATTGGCATGTATATGCAGATAGCTGTGTAGATATTTCCATTTTCATGCAGATAGCGGTGTAGATATTTCCATGTTCAAACAGATAGCGGTGTAGATATTTCCATGTTCATACATATAGCAGTGTAAATATTTCCATGTTTATACAGATAGCCGTGAAGATGTAAGCATGTTTACACAGATAGCGGTGTAGATATTTCCATGTTCATACAGATAGCCGTGCTGATATTTCCTTGTTTATACAGGTAGCGGTGTAGATATTTCCATGTTTATACAGATAGCGGTGTAGATATTTCCATGTTTATACAGATAGCGGTGTAGATATATCCATGTTTATACAGATAGCTGTGTAGATATCTCCATCTTAATACGGATGGCGGTGTATATATTTATATGTTCGTACAGATGGCGGTGCAGATATTTCCATGTTCATACAGATGGCGGTGTAGATATTTCCATGTTTATAGAGATAGCGGTGTAGTTATTTCCATGTGTAAAGAGATAGCTTTGTAGATATTTCCATGTATATGCAGATAGCTGTGTATATATTTCCATTTTCATGCAGATAGAGGTGTGGATATTTCCATGTTCAAACAGATAGCGGTGTAGATATTTCGATGTTCATACAGATAGCAGTGTAAATATTTCCATGTTTATACAGATAGCCGTGAAGATGTAAGCATGTTTACACAGATAGCGGTGTAGATATTTCCATGTTTATACAGATAGCGGTGTAGATATTTCCATGTTTATACAGATAGCGGTGTAGATATTTCCATGTTTATACAGATAGCGGTGTGGATATCTCCATCTTAATACAGATGGCGGTGTAGATATTTATATGTTCATACAGATGGCGGTGCAGGTATTTCCATGTTCATACAGATGGCGGTGTAGATATTTCCATGTTTATAGAGATAGAGGTGTAGTTATTTCCATGTGTAAAGAGATAGCTTTGTAGATATTTCCATGTATATGCAGATAGCTGTGTAGATATTTCCATTTTCATGCAGATAGCGGGGTAGATATTTCCATGTTCAAACAGATAGCGGTGTAGATATTTCCATGTTCATACAGATAGCAGTGTAAGTATTTCCATGTTTATACAGATAGCCGTGAAGATGTAAGCATGTTTACACAGATAGCGGTGTAGATATTTCCATGTTCATTCAGATAGCCGTGCTAATATTTCCTTGTTTATACAGGTAGCGGTGTAGATATTTCCATGTTTATACAGATAGCGGTGTAGATATTTCCATGTTTATACAGATAGCGGTGTAGGTATTTCCATGTTTATACAGATAGCAGTGTAGATATCTCCATCTTAATACGGATGGCGGTGTAGATATTTATATGTTTGTACAGATGGCGGTGCAGATATTTCCATGTTCATACAGATGGCGGTGTAGATATTTCCATGTTTATAGAGATAGCGGTGTAGTTATTTCCATGTGTAAAGAGATAGCTTTGTAGATATTTCCATGTATATGCAGATAGCTGTGTAGATATTTCCATTTTCATGCAGATAGCGGTGTAGATATTTCCATGTTCAAACAGATAGCGGTGTTGATATTTCCATGTTCATACAGATAGCAGTGTAAATATTTCCATGTTTATACAGATAGCCGTGAAGATGTAAGCATGTTTACACAGATAGCGGTGTAGATATTTCCATGTTCATACAGATAGCCGTGCTGATATTTCCTTGTTTATACAGGTAGCGGTGTAGATATTTCCATGTTTATACAGATAGCGGTGTAGATATTTCCATGTTTATACAGATAGCGGTGTAGATATTTCCATGTTTATACAGATAGCGGTGTAGATATCTCCATCTTAATACGGATGGCGGTGTAGATATTTATATGTTTGTACAGATGGCGGTGCAGATATTTCCATGTTCATACAGTTGGCGGTGTAGATATTTCCATGTTTATAGAGATAGCGGTGTAGTTATTTCCATGTGTAAAGAGATAGCTTTGTAGATATTTCCATGTATATGCAGATAGCTGTGTAGATATTTCCATTTTCATGCAGATAGCGGTGTAGATATTTCCATGTTCAAACAGATAGCGGTGTAGATATTTCCATGTTCATACAGATAGCAGTGTAAATATTTCCATGGTTATACAGATAGCCGTGAAGATGTAAGCATGTTTACACAGATAGCGGTGTAGATATTTCCATGTTCATACAGATAGCCGTGCTGATATTTCCTTGTTTATACAGGTAGCGGTGTAGATATTTCCATGTTTATACAGATAGCGGTGTAGATATTTCCATGTTTATACAGATAGCGGTGTAGATATTTCCATGTTTATACAGATAGCGGTGTGGATATCTCCATCTTAATACAGATGGCGGTGTAGATATTTATATGTTCATACAGATGGCGGTGCAGATATTTCCATGTTCATACAGATGGCGGTGTAGATATTTCCATGTTTATAGAGATAGCGGTGTAGTTATTTCCATGTGTAAAGAGATAGCTTTGTAGATATTTCCATGTATATGCAGATAGCTGTGTAGATATTTCCATTTTCATGCACATAGTGGTGTAGTTATTTCCATGTTCAAACAGATAGCGGTGTAGATATTTCCATGTTCATACAGATAGCGGTGTAGATATTTCCAGGTTCATACAGATAGCGGTGCTGATATTTCCATGTTTATACAGGTAGCGGTGTAGATATTTCCATGTTTATACAGATAGCGGTGTAGATATTTCCATGTTTATACAGATAGCGGTGTAGATATTTCCGTGTTCATACAGATAGCGGTGTAGATATTTCCATGTTCAACCAGATGGCTATGTAGATATACGCATGTTCTAACAGATGGCGTTGAAGATATTTCCATGTTCAGATAGCGGTGTAGATATTTCCATGTTCATACAGATAGTGGTGTAGATATTTCCATGTTCATACAGATAGCGGTGTAGATATTTCCATGTTCATACAGATAGCGGTGCTGATATTTCCATGTTTATACAGGTAGCGGTGTAGATATTTCCATGTTTATACAGATAGCGGTGTAGATATTTCCATGTTTATACAGATAGCGGTGTAGATATTTCCATGTTCATACAGATAGTGGTGTAGACATTTCCATGTTCATACAGATAGCGGTGTTGCTATTTCCATGTTCATACAGATAGCGGTGTAGATATTTCTATGTTCATCCAGATGGCTGTGTAGACATATCCATCTTCATACAGATGGCGGTGAAGGTAATTCCATGTTCTTACAGATAGCGGTGTAGATATTTCCATGTTCATACAGATAGTGGTGTAGATATTTCCATGTTCATACAGATAGAGGGGCTGATATTTCCATGTTCATACAGATAGCAGTGCTGATATTTCCATGTTTATACAGATAGCGGTGTAGATATTTCCATGTTTATACAGATAGCGGTGTAGATATTTCCATGTTTATACAGATAGCGGTGTAGATATCTCCATCTTAATACGGATGGCGGTGTAGATATTTATATGTTCGTACAGATGGCGGTGCAGATATTTCCATGTTCATACAGATGGCGGTGTAGATATTTCCATGTTTATAGAGATAGCGGTGTAGTTATTTCCATGTGTAAAGAGATAGCTTTGTATATATTTCCATGTATATGCAGATAGCTGTGTAGATATTTCCATTTTCATGCAGATAGCGGTGTAGATATTTCCATGTTCAAACAGATAGCGGTGTAGGTATTTCCATGTTCATACAGATAGCAGTGTAAATATTTCCATGTTTATACAGATAGCCGTGAAGATGTAAGCATGTTTACACAGATAGCGGTGTAGATATTTCCATGTTCATACAGATAGCCGTGCTGATATTTCCTTGTTTATACAGGTAGCGGTGTAGATATTTCCATGTTTATACAGATAGCGGTGTAGATATTTCCATGTTTATACAGATAGCGGTGTAGATATTTCCATGTTTATACAGATAGCGGTGTAGATATCTCCATCTTAATACGGATGGCGGTGTAGATATTTACATTTTCGTACAGATGGCGGTGCAGATATTTCCATGTTCGTACAGATGGCGGTGTAGATATTTCCATGTTTATAGAGATAGCGGTGTTGTTATTTCCATGTGTAAAGAGATAGCTTTGTAGATATTTCCATGTATATGCAGACAGCTGTGTATATATTTCCATTTTCATGCAGATAGAGGTGTAGATATTTCCATGTTCAAACAGATAGCGGTGTAGATATTTCGATGTTCATACAGATAGCAGTGTAAATATTTCCATGTTTATACAGATAGCCGTGAAGTTGTAAGCATGTTTACACAGGTAGCGGTGTAGATATTTCCATGTTTATACAGATAGCGGTGTAGATATTTCCATGTTTATACAGATAGCGGTGTAGATATTTCCATGTTCATACAGATAGCGGTTTAGATATCTCCATCTTAATACGGATGGCGGTTTATTTATATGTTCGTACAGATGGCGGTGCACATATTTCCATGTTCATACAGATGGCGGTGTAGATATTTCCATGTTTATAGAGATAGCGGTGAAGTTATTTACATGTGTAAAGAGATAGCTTTGTAGATATTTCCATGTATATGCAGATAGCTGTGTAGATATTTCCATTTTCATGCAGATTGCGGTGTAGATATTTCCATGTTCAAACAGATAGCGGTGTAGATATTTCCATGTTCATACAGATAGCAGTGTAAATATTTCCATGTTTATACAGATAGCCGTGAAGATGTAAGCATGTTTACACAGATAGCGGTGTAGATATTTCAATGTGCATACAGATTGCCGTGCTGATATTTCCTTGTTTATACAGGTAGCGGTGTAGATATTTCCATGTTTATACAGATAGCGGTGTAGATATTTCCATGTTTATACAGATAGCGGTGTAGATATCTCCATCTTAATACGGATGGCGGTGTAGATATTTATATGTTTGTACAGATGGCGGTGCAGATATTTCCATGTTCATACAGAAGGCGGTGTAGATATTTCCATGTTTATAGAGATAGCGGTGTAGTTATTTCCATGTGTAAAGAGATAGCTTTGTAGATATTTCCATGTATATGCAGATAGCTGTGTAGATATTTCCATTTTCATGCAGATAGCGGTGTAGATATTTCCATGTTCAAACAGATAGCGGTGTAGATATTTCCATGTTCATACAGATAGCAGTGTAAATATTTCCATGTTTATACAGATAGCAGTGAAGATGTAAGCATGTTTACACAGATAGCGGTGTAGATATTTCCATGTTCATACAGATAGCCGTGCTGATATTTCCTTGTTTATACAGGTAGCGGTGTAGATATTTCCATGTTTATACAGATAGCGGTGTAGATATTTCCATGTTTATACAGATATCGGTGTAGATATTTCCATGTTTATACAGATAGCGGTGTAGATATCTCCATCTTAATATGGATGGAGGTGTAGATATTTATATGTTTGTACAGATGGCGGTGCA
Source organism: Gorilla gorilla gorilla (assembly GCF_029281585.2). Taxonomy (NCBI): domain Eukaryota; kingdom Metazoa; phylum Chordata; class Mammalia; order Primates; family Hominidae; genus Gorilla; species Gorilla gorilla. The sequence goes on along the minus strand of NC_073227.2, from coordinate 3,041,956 downwards.
GATATTTCCATATTCATACAGATGGCGGTGTAGATATTTCCATGTTTATAGAGATAGCGGTGAAGTTATTTAAATGTGTAAAGAGATACCTTTGTAGATATTTCCATGTATATGCAGATAGCTGTGTAGATATTTCCATTTTCTTGCAGATAGCGGTGTAGATATTTCCATGTTCAAACAGATAGCGGTGTAGATATTTCCATGTTCATACAGATAGCAGTGTAAATATTTCCATGTTTATACAGATAGCCGTGAAGATGTAAGCATGTTTACACAGATAGCGGTGTAGATATTTCCATGTTCATACTGATAGCCGTGCTGATATTTCCTTGTTTATACAGGTAGCGGTGTAGATATTTCCATGTTTATACAGATAGCGGTGTAGATATTTCCATGTTTATACAGATAGCGGTGTAGATATTTCCATGTTTATACAGATAGCGGTGTGGATATCTCCATCTTAATACGGATGGCGGTGTAGATATTTATATGTTCGTACAGATGGCGGTGCAGATATTTCCATGTTCATACAGATGGCGGTGTAGATATTTCCATGTTTATAGAGATAGCGGTGTAGTTATTTCCATGTGTAAAGAGATAGCTTTGTAGATATTTCCATGTATATGCAGATAGCTGTGTATATATTTCCATTTTGATGCAGATAGAGGTGTAGATATTTCCATGTTCAAACAGATAGCGGTGTAGATATTTCGATGTTCATACAGATAGCAGTGTAAATATTTCCATGTTTATACAGATAGCCGTGAAGTTGTAAGCATGTTTACACAGGTAGCGGTGTAGATATTTCCATGTTTATACAGATAGCGGTGTAGATATTTCCATGTTTATACAGATATCGGTGTAGATATTTCCATGTTTATACAGATAGCGGTGTAGATATCTCCATCTTAATATGGATGGAGGTGTAGATATTTATATGTTTGTACAGATGGCGGTGCAGATATTTCCATATTCATACAGATGGCGGTGTAGATATTTCCATGTTTATAGAGATAGCGGTGAAGTTATTTAAATGTGTAAAGAGATAACTTTGTAGATATTTCCATGTATATGCAGATAGCTGTGTAGATATTTCCATTTTCTTGCAGATAGCGGTGTAGATATTTCCATGTACAAACAGATAGCGGTGTAGATATTTCCATGTTCATACAGATAGCAGTGTAAATATTTCCATGTTTATACAGATAGCCGTGAAGATGTAAGCATGTTTACACAGATAGCGGTGTAGATATTTCCATGTTCATACTGATAGCCGTGCTGATATTTCCTTGTTTATACAGGTAGCGGTGTAGATATTTCCATGTTTATACAGATAGCGGTGTAGATATTTCCATGTTTATACAGATAGCGGTGTAGATATTTCCATGTTTATACAGATAGCGGTGTGGATATCTCCATCTTAATACGGATGGCGGTGTAGATATTTATATGTTCGTACAGATGGCGGTGCAGATATTTCCATGTTCATACAGATGGCGGTGTAGATATTTCCATGTTTATAGAGATAGCGGTGTAGTTATTTCCATGTGTAAAGAGATAGCTTTGTAGATATTTCCATGTATATGCAGATAGCTGTGTATATATTTCCATTTTGATGCAGATAGAGGTGTAGATATTTCCATGTTCAAACAGATAGCGGTGTAGATATTTCGATGTTCATACAGATAGCAGTGTAAATATTTCCATGTTTATACAGATAGCCGTGAAGTTGTAAGCATGTTTACACAGGTAGCGGTGTAGATATTTCCATGTTTATACAGATAGCGGTGTAGATATTTCCATGTTTATACAGATAGCGGTGTAGATATTTCCATGTTTATACAGATAGCGGTTTAGATATCTCCATCTTAATACGGATGGCGGTGTAGATATTTATATGTTCGTACAGATGGCGGTGCAGATATTTCCATGTTCATACAGATGGCGGTGTAGATATTTCCATGTTTATAGAGATAGCGGTGAAATTATTTACATGTGTAAAGAGATAGCTTTGTAGATATTTCCATGTATATGCAGATAGCTGTGTAGATATTTCCATTTTCATGCAGATAGCGGTGTAGATATTGCCATGTTCAAACAGATAGCGGTGTAGATATTTCCATGTTCATACAGATAGCAGTGTAAATATTTCCATGTTTATACAGATAGCCGTGAAGATGTAAGCATGTTTACACAGATAGCGGTGTAGATATTTCCATGTTCATACAGATAGCCGTGCTGATATTTCATTGTTTATACAGGTAGCGGTGTAGATATTTCCATTTTTATACAGATAGCGGTGTAGATATTTCCATGTTTATACAGATAGCGGTGTAGATATTTCCATGTTTATACAGATAGCTGTGTAGATATCTCCATCTTAATACGGATGGCGGTGTATATATTTATATGTTCGTACAGATGGCGGTGCAGATATTTCCATGTTCATACAGATGGCGGTGTAGATATTTCCATGTTTATAGAGATAGCGGTGTAGTTATTTCCATGTGTAAAGAGATAGCTTTGTAGATATTTCCATGTATATGCAGATAGCTGTGTATATATGTCCATTTTCATGCAGATAGAGGTGTAGATATTTCCATGTTCAAACAGATAGCGGTGTAGATATTTCGATGTTCATACAGATAGCAGTGTAAATATTTCCATGTTTATACAGATAGCCGTGAAGATGTAAGCATGTTTACACAGATAGCGGTGTAGATATTTCCATGTTTATACAGATAGCGGTGTAGATATTTCCATGTTTATACAGATAGCGGTGCAGATATTTCCATGTTTATACAGATACCGGTGTGGATATCTCCATCTTAATACAGATGGCGGTGTAGATATTTATATGTTCATACAGATGGCGGTGCAGGTATTTCCATGTTCATACAGATGGCGGTGTAGATATTTCCATGTTTATAGAGATAGCGGTGTAGTTATTTCCATGTGTAAAGAGATAGCTTTGTAGATATTTCCATGTATATGCAGATAGCTGTGTAGATATTTCTATTTTCATGCAGATAGCGGTGTAGATATTTCCATGTTCAAACAGATAGCGGTGTAGATATTTCCATGTTCATACAGATAGCAGTGTATATATTTCCATGTTTATACATATTGCCGTGAAGATGTAAGCATGTTTACACAGATAGCGGTGTAGATATTTCCATGTTCATTCAGATAGCCGTGCTGATATTTCCTTGTTTATACAGGTAGCGGTGTAGATATTTCCATGTTTATACAGATAGCGGTGTAGATATTTCCAAGTTTCTACAGATAGCGGTGTAGATATTTCCATGTTTATACAGATAGCGGTGTAGATATCTCCATCTTAATACGGATGGCGGTGTAGATATTTATATGTTTGTACAGATGGCGGTGCAGATATTTCCATGTTCATACAGATGGCGGTGTAGATATTTCCATGTTTATAGAGATAGCGGTGTAGTTATTTCCATGTGTAAAGAGATAGCTTTGTAGATATTTCCATGTATATGCAGATAGCTGTGTAGATATTTCCATTTTCATGCAGATAGCGGTGTAGATATTTCCATGTTCAAACAGATAGCGGTGTAGATATTTCCATGTTCATACAGATAGCAGTGTAAATATTTCCATGTTTATACAGATAGCCGTGAAGATGTAAGCATGTTTACACAGATAGCGGTGTAGATATTTCCATGTTCATTCAGATAGCCGTGCTGATATTTCCTTGTTTATACAGGTAGCGGTGTAGATATTTCCATGTTTATACAGATAGCGGTGTAGATATTTCCATGTTCATACAGATAGTGGTGTAGATATTTCCATGTTCATGCAGATAGCGGTGTACCTCTTTCCCTGTTCATACAGATAGCGGTGTAGATATTTCCATGTTCATCCAGATGGCTGTGTAGATATATCCATGTTCATACAGATGGCGGTGAAGATATTTCCATGTTTATACAGATAGCGGTGTAGATATTTCCATGTTCATACAGATAGTGGTGTAGATATTTCCATGTTCATGCAGATAGCGGTGTACCTCTTTCCCTGTTCATACAGATAGCGGTGTAGATATTTCCATGTTCATCCAGATGGCTGTGTAGATATATCCATGTTCATACAGATGGCGGTGAAGATATTTCCATGTTCATACAGATAGCGGTGTAGATATTTCCATGTTCATCCAGATGACTGTGCAGATATATCCATGTTCATACAGATAGCAGTGTAGATATTTCCATGTTCATACAGATAGTGCTGTAGATATTTCCATGTTCATACAGATAGCGGTGTAGCTATTTCCATGTTCATACAGATAGCGGTGTAGATATTTCCATGTTCGTACAGATAGCGGTGTAGATATTTCCATGTTCATAAAGATAGCGGTGCTTATATTTCCATGTTTATAAAGGTAGCGCTGTAGACATTTCCATGTTTATACAGATAGCGGTGTAGATATCTCCATCTTAATACAGATGGCGGAGAAGATATTTCCATGTTCATACAGATAGTGGTGTAGATATTTCCATGTTCAAGCTGATAGCGGTGTAGATATTTCCATTTTCATCCAGATGGCTGTGTAGATATATCCATGTTCGTAAAGATGGCGGTGAAGATATTTCCATGTTCATACAGATGGCGGTGTAGATATTTCCGTGTTCATAGAGATAGCGGTGCTGATATTTCCATGTTTATACAGGTAGCGTTGTAGATATTTCCATGTTTATACAGATAGCGGTGTAGATATGTCCATGTTTATACAGATAGCGGTGTAGATATTTATATGTTTATACAGATAGAGGTGTAGATATCTCCATCTTAATACAGATGGCGGTGTAGATATTTATATGTTCATACAGATGGCGGTGCAGATATTTCCATGTTCATACAGATGGCGGTGTAGATATTACCATGTTCATACAGATAGCGGTGTAGTTATTTCCATGTGTAAAGAGATAGCTGTGTAGATATTTCCATGTATATGCAGATAGTTGTGTAGATATTTCCATTTTCATGCAGATAGCGGTGTAGATATTTCCATGTTCAAACAGATAGCGGTGTAGATGTTTCCATGTTCATACAGATAGCGGTATAGATATTTCCATGTTTATACAGATAGGTGTGAAGATGTATGCATGTTTACACAGATAGCGGTGTAGATATTTCCATGTTCATCCAGATGGCTGTGTAGATATATCCATGTTCATACAGATAGCGGTGTAGATATTTCCAAGTTCATACAGATAGTGGTGTAGATATTCCCATGTTCATACAGATAGTGGTGTAGATATTTCCATGTTCAAACAGATAGCGGGGTAGATATTTCCATGTTCATACAGATAGCGGTGTAGATATTTCCATGTTCATCCAGATGGCTGTGTAGTTATTTCCATGTTCATACAGATAGCGGTGTAGATATCTCCATCTTAATACAGATGGCGGTGAAGATATTTCCATGTTCATACAGATAGCAGTGTAGATATTTCCGTGTTCATACAGATAGTGCTGTAGATATTTCCATCTTCATACAGATAGCGGTGTATCTATTTCCATGTTCATACAGATAGCGCTGTAGATATTTCTATGTTCATCCAGATGGCTGAGTAGACATATCCATTTTCATACAGATGGCAGTGAAGATATTTCCATGTTCATACAGATAGCGGTGTAGATATTTCCATGTTCATCCAGACGGCTGTGTAGATATATCCATTATCATATAGATGGCGGTGAAGATATTTCCATGTTTATACAGATAGCGGTGAAGATGTATGCATGTTTACACAGATAGCGGTGTAGATATTTCCATGTTCATACAGATATCGGTGAAGATATTTCCATGTTCATCCAGATGGCTTTGTAGATATATCCATGTTCATACAGATAGCGGTGTAGATATTTCCGTGTTCATACAGATAGTGCTGTAGATATTTCCATGTTCATACAGATAGCGGTGTAGCTATTTCCATGTTCATACAGATTGCGGTGTAGATATTTCCATGTTCGTAGAGATAGCGGTGTATATATTTCCATGTTCATACAGATAGCGGTGCTTATATTTCCATGTTTATACAGGTAGCGGTGTAGATATTTCCATGTTCATACAGATAGTGGTGTAGATATTTCCATGTTTATACAGATAGCGGTGTAGATATTTCCAAGTTTATACAGATAGAGGTGTAGATATCTGCATCTTAATACAGTTGGCGGTGTAGATATTTATATGTTCATACAGATGGCGGTGCAGATATTTCCATGTTCATACAGATGGCGGTGTAGATATTTCCATGTTTATAGAGATAGCGGTGTAGTTAATTCCATGTGTAAAGAGATAGCTTTGTAGATATTTCCATGTATATGCAGATAGCTGTGTAGATATTTCCATTTTCATGCAGATAGCGGTGTCGATATTTCCGTGTTCAAACAGCGGTGTAGATATTTCCAAGTTCATACAGATAGCGGTGTAGATATTTCCATGTTTATACAGATAGCGGTGAAGATGTATGCATCTTTACACAGATAGTGGTGTAGATATTTCCATGTTCATCCAGACGGCTGTGTAGATATATCCATGATCATACAGATGGCGGTGAAGATATTTCCATGTTTATACATATAGCGGTGAAGATGTATGCATGTTTACACAGATAGCGGTGTAGATATTTCGATGTTCATACAGATATCGTTGTAGATATTTCCATGTTCATCCTGATGGCTGTGTAGATATATCCATGTTCATACAGATAGCGGTGTAGATATTTCCATGTTCATACAGATAGTGCTGTAGATATTTCCATGTTCATACAGATAGCGGTGTAGCTATTTCCATGTTCATACAGATAGCGGTGTAGATATTTCCATGTTCGTACAGATAGCGGTGTAGATATTTCCATGTTCAAACAGATAGCGGTGCTGATATTTCCATGTTTATACAGGTAGCATTGTAGATATTTCCATGTTTATACAGATAGCGATGTAAATATTTCCATGTTTATACAGATAGCGGTGTATATATTTCCATGTTTATACAGATAGCGGTGTAGATATCTCCATCTTAATATAGATGGCGGTGTAGATATTTATATGTTCAGATGGCGGTGCAGATATTTCCATGTTCATACAGATGGCGGTGTAGATATTTCCATGTTTATAGAGATAGCGGTGTAGTTATTTCCATGTGTAAAGAGATAGCTTTGTAGATATTTCCATGTATATGCAGATAGCTGTGTAGATATTTCCATTTTCACGCAGATAGCGGTGTAGATATTTCCATGTTCAAATAGATAGCGGTGTAGATATTTCCATGTTCATACAGATAGCGGTGTAGATATTTCCATGTTCAAGCTGATAGCGGTGTAGATATTTCCATTTTCATCCACATGGATGTGTAGATATATCCATGTTCGTACAGATGGCGGTGAAGATATTTCCATGTTCATACAGATGGCGGTGTAGATATTTCCGTGTTCATAGAGATAGCGGTGCTGATATTTCCATGTTTATACAGGTAGCGGTGTAGATATTTCCATGTTTATACAGATAGCGGTGTAGATATTTCCATGTTTATACAGATAGCGGTGTAGATATTTATATGTTTATACAGATAGAGGTGTAGATATCTCCATCTTAATACAGATGGCGGTGTAGATATTTATATGTTCATACAGATGGCGGTGCAGATATTTCCATGTTCATACAGATGGCGGTGTAGATATTACCATGTTCATACAGATAGCGGTGTAGTTATTTCCATGTGTAAAGAGATAGCTGTGTAGATATTTCCATGTATATGCAGATAGTTGTGTAGATATTTCAATTTTCATGCAGATAGCGGTGTAGATATTTCCATGTTCAAACAGATAGCGGTGTAGATGTTTCCATGTTCATACAGATAGCGGTGTAGATATTTCCATGTTTATACAGATAGCGGTGAAGATGTATGCATGTTTACACAGATAGCGGTGTAGATATTTCCATGTTCATCCAGATGGCTGTGTAGATATATCCATGTTCATACAGATAGCGGTGTAGATATTTCCAAGTTCATACAGATAGTGGTGTATATATTCCCATGTTCATACAGATAGTGGTGTAGATATTTCCATGTTCAAACAGATAGCGGGGTAGATATTTCCATGTTCATACAGATAGCGGTGTAGATATTTCCATGTTCATCCAGATGGCTGTGTAGTTATTTCCATGTTCATACAGATAGCGGTGTAGATATCTCCATCTTAATACAGATGGCGGTGAAGATATTTCCATGCTCATACAGATAGCGGTGTAGATATTTCCGTGTTCATACAGATAGTGGTGTAGATATTTCCATGTTCATACAGATTGCGGTGTATCTATTTCCATGTTCATACAGATAGCGGTGTAGATATTTCTATGTTCATCCAGATGGCTGAGTAGATATATCCATTTTCATACAGATGGCGGTGAAGATATTTCCATGTTCATACAGATAGCGGTGTAGATATTTCCATGTTCATCCAGACGGCTGTGTAGATATATCCATTATCATATAGATGGCGGTGAAGATATTTCCATGTTTATACAGATAGCGGTGAAGACGTATGCATGTTTACACAGATAGCGGTGTAGATATTTCCATGTTCATACAGATATCGGTGAAGATATTTCTATGTTCATCCAGATGGCTTTGTAGATATATCCATGTTCATACAGATAGCGGTGTAGATATTTCCGTGTTCATACAGATAGTGCTGTAGATATTTCCATGTTCATACAGATAGCGGTGTAGCTATTTCCATGTTCATACAGATTGCGGTGTAGATATTTCCATGTTCGTAGAGATAGCGGTGTATATATTTCCATGTTCATACAGATAGCGGTGCTTATATTTCCATGTTTATACAGGTAGCGGTGTAGATATTTCCATGTTCATACAGATAGTGGTGTAGATATTTCCATGTTTATACAGATAGCAGTGTAGATATTTCCAAGTTTATACAGATAGAGGTGTAGATATCTCCATCTTAATACAGTTGGCGGTGTAGATATTTATATGTTCATACAGATGGCGGTGCAGATATTTACATGTTCATAAAGATGGCGGTGCAGATATTTCCATGTTCATAGAGATGGCGGTGTAGATATTTCCATGTTTATAGAGATAGCGTTGTAGCTATTTCCATGTTCATACAGATAGCGGTGTAGATATTTCCATGTTCATACAGATAGTGGTGTAGATATTTCCATGTTCGTACAGATAGAGGTGTTGCTATTTCCGCGTTCATACAGATAGCAGTGTAGATATTTCCATGTTCATACAGATGGCTGTGTAGATATTTCCATGTTCATACAGATAGCGGTGCTGATATTTCCATGTTTATACTGGTAGCGGTGTAGATATTTCCATGTTTGTACAGATACCTGTGTAGATATTTCCATGTTTATACAGATAGCGGTGTAGCTATTTCCATGTTCATACAGATGGCGGTGAAGTTAATTCCATGTTCATACAGATAGCGGTGTAGATATTTCCATGTTCATACATATAGTGGTGTAGATATCTCCATGTTCATACAGATATAGGGGCTGATATTTCAATGTTCATACAGATAGCGGTGCTGATATTTCCATGTTTATACAGATAGCGGTGTAGATATCTCCATCTTAATACAGATGGCGGTGTAGATATTTATATGTTCATACAGATGGCGGTGCAGATATTTCCATGTTCATATAGATGGCGGTGTAGATATTTTCATGTTTATAGAGATAGCGGTGTAGTTATTTCCATGTGTAAAGAGATAGCTTTGTAGATAATTCCATGTATATGCAGATAGCTGTGTAGATATTTCCATGTTAAAACAGATAGCGGTGTAGATATTTCCATGTTCATACAGATAGCAGTGTAAATATTTCCATGTTTATACAGATAGCGGTGAAGGTGTATGCATGTTTACAAAGATAGCGGTGTAGATATTTCCATGTTCGTACAGATAGCGGTGCTGATATTTCCATGTTTATACAGGTAGCGGTGTAGATATTTCCATGTTTATACAGATAGCGGTGTAGATATTTCCATGTTTATACAGATAGCGGTGTAGATATCTCCATCTTAATACTGATGGCGGTTTAGATATTTATATGTTCATACAGATGGCGGTGCAGATATTTCCATGTTCATATAGATGGCAGTGTAGATATTTCTATGTTTATAGAGATAGCGGTGTAGTTATTTCCATGTGTTAAGAGATAGCTTTGTAGATATTTCCATGTATATGCAGATAGCTGTGTAGATATTTCCATTTTCATGCAGATAGCGGTGTAGATATTTCCGTGTTCAAACAGCGGTGTAGATATTTCCAAGTTCATACAGATAGCGGTGTAGATATTTCCATGTTTATACAGATAGCGGTGAAGATGTATGCATCTTTACACAGATAGTGGTGTAGATATTTCCATTTTCATATAGATAGCGGTGCTGATATTTCCATGTTTATACAGGTAGCGGTGTAGATATATCCATGTTCCTACAGATGGCGGTGAAGATATTTCCATGTGCATACAGATAGCGGTGTAGATATTTCCATGTTCATACAGATAGCGGTGTATATATTTCCATGTTCATACAGATAGCGGTGTATATATTTCAATGTGCATACAGATAGCGGTGCTGATATTTCCATGTTCAACCAGATGGCTGTGTAGTTATATCCATGTTCATACAGATGGCGGTGAAGATATTTCCATGTTCATACAGATAGCGGTGTAGATATTTCCAGTTTCATACAGATAGCGGTGTAGATATTTCCATGTTCATACAGATAGCGGTGCTGATTTTTCCATGTTTATACAGGTAGCGGTGTAGATATTTCCATGTTTATACAGATACCGGTGTAGATATTTACATGTTTATACAGATAGCGGTGTAGATGTTTCCATGTTTATACAGATAGCGGTGTAGATATCACCATCTTAATAAGGATGGCAGTGTAGATATTTATATGTTCATACACTTGGCGGTGCAGATATATGCATGTTCATACAGATGTCGGTGTAGATATTTCCATGTTTATAGAGATAGCGGTGTAGTTATTTCCATGTGTAAAGAGATAGCTTTGTAGATATTTCCATGTATATGCAGATAGCTGTGTAGATATTTCCATTTTCATGCAGATAGTGGTGTAGATATTTCCATGTTCAAACAGATAGCGGTGTAGATATTTCCATGTCCATGCAGATAGCGGTGCAGATATTTCCATGTTCATCCAGATGGCTGTGTAGATATATCCATGTTCATACAGATGGCGGTGAAGTTATTTCCATGTTCATAAAGATAGCGGAGTATATATTTCCATGTTCATACAGATAGTTGTGTAGATAATTCCATGTTCATACAGATAGCGGTGTAGTTATTTCCATGAGTAAAGAGATAACTGTGTAGATATTTCCATGTATATTCAGATAGCTGTGTAGATATTTCCATTTTCATGCAGATAGCGGTGTAGATATTTCCATGTTCAAACAGATAGCGGTGTAGATATTTCCATGTTCATACAGATAGCGGTGTAGATATTTCCATGTTTATACAGATAGCGGTGAAGATGTATGCATGTTTACACAGATAACGGTGTAGATATTTCCATGTTCATACAGATAGCGTTGCTGATATTTCCATGTTTATACAGGTAGCTTTGTAGATATTTCCATGTTTATACAGATAGCGGTGTAGATATTTCCATGTTTATACAGACAGCGGTGTAGATATTTCCATGTTTATACAGATAGCGGTGTAGATATCTCCATCTTAATACAGATGGCGGTGTAGATATTTATATATTCATACAGATGGCGGTGCAGATATTTCCATGTTCATACAGATGGCGGTGTAGATATTTCCATGTTTATAGAGATAGCGGTGTAGTTATTTACATGTGTAAAGAGATAGCTGTGTAGATATTTCCATGTATATGCACATAGCTGTGTAGATATTTCCATTTTCACGAAGATAGCGGTGTAGATATTTCCATCTTCAAACAGATAGCGGTGTAGGTATTTCCATGTTCATACAGATAGCGGTGTAGATATATCCAAGTTCATACAGAGAGTGGTGTAGATATTTCCATGTTCCTACAGATAGCGGTGTAGCTATTTCCATGTCCATGCAGATAGCGGTGTAGATATTTCCATGTTCATCCAGATGGCTGTGTAGATATATCCATGTTCATACAGATGGCGGTGAAGATATTTCCATGTTCATACAGATAGCGGTGTAGATATTTCCATGTTCATACAGATAGTGGTGTAGATAATTCCATGTTCATACAGATAGCGGTGTAGTTACTTCCATGTGTAAAGAGATAACTGTGTAGATATTTCCATGTATATTCAGATAGCTGTGTAGATATTTCCATTTTCGTGCAGATAGCGGTGTAGATATTTCCATGTTCAAACAGATAGCGGTGTAGATATTTCCTTGTTCATACAGATAGCGGTGTAGATATTTCCATGTTTATACAGATAGCGGTGAAGATGTATGCATGTTTACACAGATAGCGGTGTATATATTTCCATGTTCATACAGATAGCGTTGCTGATATTTCCATGTTTATACAGGTAGCAGTGTAGATATTTCCATGTTTATACAGATAGCGGTGTAGATATTTCCATGTTTATACAGACAGCGGTGTAGATATTTCCATGTTTATACAGATAGCGGTGTAGATATTTCCATCTTAATACAGTTGGCGGTGTAGATATTTATATGTTCATACAGATGGCGGTGCAGATATTTCCATGTTCATAGAGATGGCGGTGTAGATATTTCCATGTGTATAGAGATAGCGGTGTAGCTATTTCCATGTTCATACAGATAGCGGTGTAGATATTTCCATTTTCATACAGATAGTGGTGTAGATATTTCCATGTTCGTACAGATAGAGGTGTTGCTATTTCCGCGTTCATACTGATAGCAGTGTAGATATTTCCATGTTCATACAGATGGCTGTGTAGACATATCCATGTCCATACAGATGGCGGTGAAGGTAATTCCATGTTCATACAGATAGCGGTGTAGATATTTCCATGTTCATATATATAGTGGTGTAGATATTTCCATGTTCATACAGATATAGGGGCTGATATTTCCATGTTCATACCGATAGCGGTGCTGATATTTCCATGTTTATACAGATAGCGGTGTAGATATCTCCATCTTAATACAGATGGTGGTGTAGATATTTATATGTTCATACAGATGGCGGTGCAGATATTTCCATGTTCATATAGATGGCGGTGTAGATATTTCCATGTTTATAGAGATAGCGGTGTAGTTATTTCCATGTGTAAAGAGATAGCTTTGTAGATATTTCCATGTATATGCAGATAGCTGTGTAGATATTTCCATGTTAAAACAGATAGCGGTGTAGATATTTGCATGTTCATACAGATAGCAGTGTAAATATTTCCATGTTTATACAGATAGCGGTGAAGGTGTATGCATGTTTACACAGATAGCGGTGTAGATATTTCCATGTTCATACAGATAGCGGTGCTGATATTTCCATGTTTATAAGGTAGCGGTGTAGATATTTCCATGTTTATACAGATAGCGGTGTAGATATTTCCATGTTTATACAGATAGCGGTGTAGATATCTCCATCTTAATACTGATGGCGGTTTAGATATTTATATGTTCATAGAGATGGCGGTGCAGATATTTCCATGTTCATATAGATGGCGGTGTAGATATTTCCATGTTTATAGAGATAGCGGTGTAGTTATTTCCATGTGTTAAGAGATAGCTTTGTAGATATTTCCATGTATATGCAGATAGCTGTGTAGATATTTACATGTTTATACAGATAGCGGTGTAGATGTTTCCATGTTTATACAGATAGCGGTGCGGATATCACCATCTTAATACAGATGGCGGTGTAGATATTTATATGTTCATACACATGGCGGTGCAGATATCTGCATGTTCAAACAGATGGCGGTGTAGATATTTCCATGTTTATAGAGATAGCGGTGTAGTTATTTCCATGTGTAAAGAGATAGCTTTGTAGATATTTCCATGTATATGCAGATAGCTGTGTAGATATTTCCATTTTCATGCAGATAGCGGTGTAGATATTTCCATGTTCAAACAGATAGCGGTGTAGATATTTCCATGTCCGTGCAGATAGCGGTGTAGATATGTCCATGTTCATCCAGATGGCTGTGTAGATATATCCATGTTCATACAGATGGCGGTGAAGATATTTCCATGTTCATACAGATAGCGGAGTAGATATTTCCATGTTCATACAGATAGTTGTGTAGATAATTCCATGTTCATACAGATAGCGGTGTAGTTATTTCCATGTGTAAAGAGATAACTGTGTAGATATTTCCATGTATATTCAGATAGCTGTGTAGATATTTCCATTTTCATGCTGATAGCGGTGTAGATATTTCCATGTTCAAACAGATAGCGGTGTAGATATTTCCATGTTCATACAGATAGCGGTGTAGATATTTCCATGTTTATACAGATAGCGGTGAAGATGTATGCATGTTTACACAGATAGCGGTGTAGATATTTCCATGTTCATACAGATAGCGTTGCTGATATTTCCATGTTTATACAGGTAGCGGTGTAGATATTTCCATGTTTATACAGATAGCGGTGTAGATATTTCCATGTTTATACAGACAGCGGTGTAGATATTTCCATGTTTATACAGATAGCGGTGTAGATATCTCCATCTTAATACAGATGGCGGTGTAGATATTTATATATTCATACAGATGGCGGTGCAGATATTTCCATGTTCATACAGATGGCGGTGTAGATATTTCCATGTTTATAGAGATAGCGGTGTAGTTATTTACATGTGTAAAGAGATAGCTGTGTAGATATTTCCATGTATATGCAGATAGCTGTGTAGATATTTCCATTTTCACGAAGATAGCGGTGTAGATATTTCCATCTTCAAACAGATAGCGGTGTAGGTATTTCCATGTTCATACAGATGGCGGCGAACATATTTCCATGTTCATACAGAGAGCGGTGTAGATATTTCCATGTTCATCCAGACGGCTGTGTAGATATATCCATGATCATACAGATGGCGGTGAAGATATTTCCTTGTTTATACAGATAGCGGTGTAGCTATTTCCATGTTCATACAGATAGCGGTGTAGATATTTCCATGTTCATCCAGATGGCTGTTTAGATATTTCCATGTTCATACAGATAGTGCTGTTGATATTTCCATGTTCATACAGATAGCGGTGTAGCTATTTCCATGTTCATACAGATAGTGGTGTAGATATTTCCATGTTCGTACAGATAGCCGTGTAGATATTTCCATGTTCATACAGATAGCGGTGCTTATATTTCCATGTTTATACAGGTAGCGGTGTAGATATTTCCATGTTTATACAGATTGTGGTGTAGATATTTCCATGTTTATACAGATAGCGGTGTAGATATTTCCAAGTTTATACAGATAGCGGTGTAGATATCTCCATCTTAATACAGTTGGCGGTGTAGATATTTATATGTTCATACAGTTGGCGGTGCAGATATTTCCATGTTCATACAGATGGTGGTGTAGATATCTCCATGTTTATAGAGATAGCGGTGTAGCTATTTCCATGTTCATACAGATAGCGGTGTAGATATTTCCATGTTCATGCAGATAGTGGTGTAGATATTTCCATGTTCATACAGATAGTGGTGTAGATATTTCCATGTTCATACAGATATAGGGGCTGATATTTCCATGTTCATACAGATAGCGGTGCTGATATTTCCATGTTTATACAGATAGCGGAGAAGTTGTATGCATGTTTACACAGATAGCGGTGTAGATATTTCCATGTTCATCCAGATGGCTGTGTAGTTATTTCCATGTTCATACAGATAGTGGTGTAGATATCTCCATCTTAATACAGATGGCAGTGAAGATATTTCCATGTTCATACAGATAGCGGTGTAGATATTTCCGTGTTCATAGAGATAGTGGTGTAGATATTTCCATGTTCATACAGATAGCGGTGTATCTATTTCCATGTTCATACAGATAGCGGTGTAGATATTTCTTTGTTCATCCAGATGTCTGTGTAGATATATCCATTTTTATACAGATGGCGGTGAAGATATTTCCATGTTCATACAGATAGCGGTGTAGATATTTCCATGTTCATCCAGACGGCAGTGTAGATATATCCATTATCATATAGATGGCGGTGAAGATATTTTCATGTTTATACAGATAGCGGTGAAGATGTATGCATGTTTACACAGATAGCGGTGTAGATATTTCCATGTTCATACAGATATCGGTGAAGATATTTCCATGTTCATAAAGATGGCTGTGTAGATATATCCATGTTCATACAGATAGCGGTGTAGATATTTCCGTGTTCATAAAGATAGTGCTGAAGATACTTCCATGTTCATACAGATAGCGGTGTAGCTATTTCCATGTTCATACAGATAGCGGTGTAGATATTTCCATGTGCGTAGAGATAGCGGTGTATATATTTCCATGTTCATACAGATAGCGGTGCTTATATTTCCATGTTTATACAGGTAGCGGTGTAGATATTTCCATGTTCATACAGATAGTGGTGTAGATATTTCCATGTTTATACAGATAGCGGTGTAGATATTTCCAAGTTTATACAGATAGCGGTGTAGATATCTCCATCTTAATACAGTTGGCGGTGTAGATATTTATATGTTCATACAGATGGCGGTGCAGATATTTCCATGTTCATACAGATGGCGGTGTAGATATTTCCATGTTTATAGAGATAGCGGTGTAGTTATTTCCATGTGTAAAGAGATAGCTTTGTAGATATTTCCATGTATAAGCAGATAGCTGTGTAGATATTTCCATTTTCATGCAGATAGCGGTGTAGATATTTCCGTGTTCAAACAGCGGTGTAGATATTTCCAAGTTCATACAGATAGCGGTGTAGATATTTCCATGTTTATACAGATAGCGGTGAAGATGTATGCATCTTTACACAGATAGTGGTATAGATATTTCCATGATCATCCAGACGGCTGTGTAGATATATCCATGATCATACAGATGGCGGTGAAGATATTTCCATGTTTATCCATATAGCGGTGAAGATGTATGCATGTTTACACAGATAGCGGTGTAGATATTTCGATGTTCATACAGATATCTGTGTAGATATTTCCATGTTCGTCATGATGGCTGTGTAGATATATCCATGTTCATACAGATAGCCGTGTAGATATTTCCATGTTCGTACAGATAGTGCTGTAGATATTTCCATGTTTATACAGACAGCAGTGTAGATATTTCCATGTTTATACAGATATCGGTGTAGATATCTCCATCATAATACAGATGGCGGTGTAGATATTTATATATTCATACAGATGGCGGTGCAGATATTTCCATGTTCATACAGATGGCGGTGTAGGTATTTCCATGTTTATAGAGATAGCGGTGTAGTTATTTACATGTGTAAAGAGATAGCTGTGTAGATATTTCCATGTATATGCTCATAGCTGTGTAGATATTTCCATTTTCACGAAGATAGCGGTGTAGGTATTTCCATGTTCATACAGATAGCTGTGTAGATATATCCAAGTTCATACAGATAGTGGTGTAGATATTTCCATGTTCCTACAGATAGCGGTGTAGCTATTTCCATGTCCATGCAGATAGCGGTGTAGATATTTCCATGTTCATACAGATGGCTGTGTAGATATATCCATGTTCATACAGATGGCGGTGAAGATATTTCCATGTTCATACAGATAGCGGTGTAGATATTTCCATGTTCATACAGATATTGGTGTAGATAATTCCATGTTCATACAGATAGCGGTGTAGTTATTTCCATGTGTAAAGAGATAACTGTGTAGATATTTCCATGTATATTCAGATAGCTGTGTAGATATTTCCATTTTCATGCAGATAGCGGTGTAGATATTTCCATGTTCAAACAGATAGCGGTGTAGATATTTCCATGTTCATACAGATAGCGGTGTAGATATTTCCATGTTTATACAGATATCGGTGAAGATGTATGCATGTTTACACAGATAGCGGTGTAGATATTTCCATGTTCATACAGATAGCGTTGCTGATATTTCCATGTTTATACAGGTAGCGGTGTAGATATTTCCATGTTTATACAGATAGCGGTGCAGATATTTCCATGTTTATACAGACAGCGGTGTAGATATTTCCATGTTTATACAGATAGTGGTGTAGATATCTCCATCTTAATACAGATGGCGGTGTAGATATTTATTTTTTCACACAGACGGCGGTGCAGATATTTCCATGTTCATACAGATGGCGGTGTAGATATTTCCATGTTTATAGAGATAGCGGTGTAGTTATTTACATGTGTAAAGAGATAGCTGTGTAGATATTTCCATGTATATGCAGATAGCTGTGTAGATATTTCCATTTTCATGCAGATAGCGGTGAAGATATTTCCATCTTCAAACAGATAGCGGTGTAGGTATTTCCATGTTCATACAGATGGCGGTGAAGATATTTCTATGTTCATACAGAGAGCGGTGTAGATATTTCCATGTTCATCCAGACGGCTGCGTAGATATATCCATGATCATACAGATGGCGGTGAAGATATTTCCATGTTTATACTGATAGCGGTGTAGATGTATGCATGTTTACACAGATAGCGGTGTAGATATTTCCATGTTCATACAGATAGCGTTGCTGATATTTCCATGTTTATACAGGTAGCGGTGTAGATATTTCCATGTTTATACAGATAGCGGTGTAGATATTTCCATGTTTATACAGACAGCGGTGTAGATATTTCCATGTTTATACAGATAGCGGTGTAGATATCTCCATCTTAATACAGATGGCGGTGTAGATATTTATATATTCATACAGATGGCGGTGCAGATATTTCCATGTTCATACAGATGGCGGTGTAGATATTTCCATGTTTATAGAGATAGCGGTGTAGTTATTTACATGTGTAAAGAGATAGCTGTGTCGATATTTCCATGTATATGCACATAGCTGTGTAGATATTTCCATTTTCACGAAGATAGCGGTGTAGATATTTCCATCTTCAAACAGATAGCGGTGTAGGTATTTCCATGTTCATACAGATAGCGGTGTAGATATATCCAAGTTCATACAGATAGTGGTGTAGATATTTCCATGTTCCTACAGATAGCGGTGAAGCTATTTCCATGTCCATGCAGATAGCGGTGTAGATATTTCCATGTTCATCCAGATAGCTGTGTAGATATATCCATGTTCATACAGATGGCGGTGAAGATATTTCCATGTTCATACAGATAGCGGTGCAGATATTTCCATGTTCATACAGATAGTGGTGTAGATAATTCCATGTTCATACAGATAGCGGTGTAGTTATTTCCATGTGTAAAGAGATAACTGTGTAGATATTTCCATGTATATTCAGATAGCTGTGTAGATATTTCCATTTTCATGCAGATAGCGGTGAAGATATTTCCATCTTCAAACAGATAGCGGTGTAGGTATTTCCATGTTCATACAGATGGCGGTGTAGATATTTCCATGTTCATCCAGACGGCTGCGTAGATATATCCATGATCATACAGATGGCGGTGAAGATATTTCCATGTTTATACCGATATCGGTGAAGATGTATGCATGTTTAAACAGATAGCGGTGTAGATATTTCCATGTTCATACAGATATCGGTGTACATATTTCCATGTTCATCCAGATGGCTCTTTAGATATATCCATGTTCATACAGACAGCGGTGTAGATATTTCCAAGTTCATACAGATAGTGCTGTAGAAATTTCCATGTTCATACAGATAGCGGTGTAGCTATTTCCATGTTCATACAGATAGCGGGGTAGATATTTCCATGTTCGTACAGATAGCCGTGTAGATATTTCCATGTTCATACAGATAGCGGTGCTTATATTTCCATGTTTATACAGGTAGCGGTGTAGATATTTCCATCTTTATTCAGATAGTGGTGTAGATATTTCCATGTTTATACAGATAGCGGTGTAGATATTTCCAAGTTTATACAGATAGCGGTGTAGATATCTCGATCTTAATACAGTTGGCGGTGTAGATATTTATATGTTCATACAGATGGCGGTGCAGATATTTCCATGTTCATAGAGATGGCGGTGTAGATATTTCCATGTTTATAGAGATAGCGGTGTAGCTATTTCCATGTTCATACAGATAGCGGTGTAGATATTTCCATGTTCATACAGATAGTGGTGTAGATATTTCCATGTTCGTACAGATAGAGGTGTTGCTATTTCCGCGTTAATACTGATAGCAGTGTAGATATTTCCATGTTCATACAGATGGCTGTGTAGACATATCCATGTCCATACAGATGGCGGTGAAGGTAATTCCATGTTCATACAGATAGCGGTGTAGATATTTCCATGTTCATACATATAGTGGTGTAGATATTTCCATGTTCATACAGATATAGGGGCTGATATTTCCATGTTCATACCGATAGCGGTGCTGATATTTCCATGTTTATACAGATAGCGGTGTAGATATCTCCATCTTAATACAGATGGCGGTGTAGATATTTATATGTTCATACAGATGGCGGTGCAGATATTTCCATGTTCATATAGATGGCGGTGTAGATATTTCCATGTTTATAGAGATAGCGGTGTAGTTATTTCCATGTGTAAAGAGATAGCTTTGTAGATATTTCCATGTATATGCAGATAGCTGTGTAGATATTTCCATGTTAAAACAGATAGCGGTGTAGATATATGCATGTTCATACAGATAGCAGTGTAAATATTTCCATGTTTATACAGATAGAGGTGAAGGTGTATGCATGTTTACACAGATAGCGGTGTAGATATTTCCATGTTCATACAGATAGCGGTGCTGATATTTCCATGTTTATACAGGTAGCGGTGTAGATATTTCCATGTTTATACAGATAGCGGTGTAGATATTTCCATGTTTATACAGATAGCGGTGTAGATATCTCCATCTTAATACTGATGGCGGTTTAGATATTTATATGTTCATACAGATGGCGGTGCAGATATTTCCATGTTCATATAGATGGCGGTGTAGATATTTCCATGTTTATAGAGATAGCGGTGTAGTTATTTCCATGTGTTAAGAGATAGCTTTGTAGATATTTCCATGTATATGCAGATAGCTGTGTAGATATTTACATGTTTATACAGATAGCGGTGTAGATGTTTCCATGTTTATACACATAGCGGTGTGGATATCACCATCTTAATACAGATGGCGGTGTAGATATTTATACGTTCATACACATGGCGGTGCAGATATTTGCATGTTCATACAGATGGCGGTGTAGATATTTCCATGTTTATAGAGATAGCGGTGTAGTTATTTCCATGTGTAAAGAGATAGCTTTGTAGATATTTCCATGTATATGCAGATAGCTGTGTAGATATTTCCATTTTCATGCAGATAGCGGTGTAGATATTTCCATGTTCAAACAGATAGCGGTGTAGATATTTCCATGTCCGTGCAGATAGCGGTGTAGATATTTCCATGTTCATCCAGATGGCTGTGTAGATATATCCATGTTCATACAGATGGCGGTGAAGATATTTCCATGTTCATACAGATAGCGGAGTAGATATTTCCATGTTCATTCAGATAGTTGTGTAGATAATTCCATGTTCATACAGGTAGCGGTGTAGTTATTTCCATGTGTAAAGAGATAACTGTGTAGATATTTTCATGTATATTCAGATAGCTGTGTAGATATTTCCATTTTCATGCTGATAGCGGTGTAGATATTTCCATGTTCAAACAGATAGCGGTGTAGATATTTACATGTTCATACAGATAGCGGTGTAGATATTTCCATGTTTATACAGATAGCGGTGAAGATGTATGCATGTTTACACAGATAGCAGTGTAGATATTTCCATGTTCATACAGATAGCGTTGCTGATATTTCCATGTTTATACAGGTAGCGGTGTAGATATTTCCATGTTTGTACAGATAGCGGTGTAGATATTTCCATGTTTATACAGACAGCGGTGTAGATATTTCCATGTTTATACAGATAGCGGTGTAGATATCTCCATCTTAATACAGATGGCGGTGTAGATATTTATATATTCATACAGATGGCGGTGCAGATATTTCCATGTTCATACAGATGGCGGTGTAGATATTTCCAAGTTTATAGAGATAGCGGTGTAGTTATTTCCATGTGTAAAGAGATAGCTGTGTAGGTATTTCCATGTATATGCAGATAGCTGTGTAGATATTTCCATTTTCACGAAGATAGCGGTGTAGATATTTCCATCTTCAAACAGATAGCGGTGTAGGTATTTCCATGTTCATACAGATGGCGGCGAACATATTTCCATGTTCATACAGAGAGCGGTGTAGATATTTCCATGTTCATCCAGACGGCTGTGTAGATATATCCATGATCATACAGATGGCGGTGAAGATATTTCCTTGTTTATACAGATAGCGGTGTAGCTATTTCCATGTTCATACAGATAGCGGTGTAGATATTTCCATGTTCATCCAGATGGCTGTTTAGATATTTCCATGTTCATACAGATAGTGCTGTAGATATTTCCATGTTCATACAGATTGCGGTGTAGCTATTTCCATGTTCATACAGATAGCGGTGTAGATATTTCCATGTTCGTACAGATAGCGGTGTAGATATTTCCATGTTCATACAGATAGCGGTGCTTATATTTCCATGTTTATACAGGTAGCGGTGTAGATATTTCCATGTTTATACAGATTGTGGTGTAGATATTTCCATGTTTATACAGATAGCGGTGTAGATATTTCCAAGTTTATACAGATAGCGGTGTAGATATCTCCATCTTAATACAGTTGGCGGTGTAGATATTTATATGTTCATACAGTTGGCGGTGCAGATATTTCCATGTTCATACAGATGGCGGTGTAGATATTTCCATGTTTATAGAGGTAGCGGTGTAGCTATTTCCATGTTCATACAGATAGCGGTGTAGATATTTCCATGTTCATGCAGATAGTGGTGTAGATATTTCCATGTTCATACAGATAGTGATGTAGATATTTCCATGTTCATACAGATATAGGGGCTGATATTTCCATGTTCATACAGATAGCGGTGCTGATATTTCCATGTTTATACAGATAGCGGAGAAGATGTATGCATGTTTACACAGATAGCGGTGTAGATATTTCCATGTTCATCCAGAAGGCTGTGTAGTTATTTCCATGTTCATACAGATAGTGGTGTAGATATCTCCATCTTAATACAGATGGCAGTGAAGATATTTCCATGTTCATACAGATAGCGGTGTAGATATTTCTGTGTACATACAGATAGTGGTGTAGATATTTCCATGTTCATACAGATAGCGGTGTATCTATTTCCATGTTCATACAGATAGCGGTGTAGATATTTCTTTGTTCATCCAGATGTCTGTGTAGATATATCCATTTTTATACAGATGGCGGTGAAGATATTTCCATGTTCATACAGATAGCGGTGTAGATATTTCCATGTTCATCCAGACGGCTGTGTAGATATATCCATTATCATACAGATGGCGGTGAAGATATTTCCATGTTTATACAGATAGCGGTGAAGATGTATGCATGTTAACACAGATAGCGGTGTAGATATTTCCATGTTCATACAGATATCGGTGAAGATATTTCCATGTTCATACAGGTGGCTGTGTAGATATATCCATGTTCATACAGATAGCGGTGTTGATATTTCCGTGTTCATACAGATAGTGCTGTAGATATTTCCATGTTCATACAGATAGCGGTGTAGCTATTTCCATGTTCATACAGATAGCGGTGTAGATATTTCCATGTTCGTAGAGATAGCGGTGTATATATTTCCATGTTCATACAGATAGCGGTGCTTATATTTCCATATTTATACAGGTAGCGGTGTAGATATTTCCATGTTCATACAGATAGTGGTGTAGATATTTCCATGTTTATACAGATAGCGGTGTAGATATTTCCAAGTTTATACAGATAGCGGTGTAGATATCTCCGTCTTAATACAGTTGGCGGTGTAGGTATTTATATGTTCATACAGATGGCGGTGCAGATATTTCCATGTTCATACAGATGGCGGTGTAGATATTTCCATGTTTATAGAGATAGCGGTGTAGATATTTCCATGTGTAAAGAGATAGCTTTGTAGATATTTCCATGTGTAAGCAGATAGCTGTGTAGATATTTCCATTTTCATGCAGATAGCGGTGTAGATATTTCCGTGTTCAAACAGCGGTGTAGATATTTCCAAGTTCATACAGATAGCGGTGTAGATATTTCCATGTTTATACAGATAGCGGTGAAGATGTATGCATCTTTACACAGATAGTGCTGTAGATATTTCCATGTTCATCCAGACGGCTGTGTAGATATATCCATGATCATACAGATGGCGGTGAAGATACTTCCATGTTCATACAGATATCGGTGTAGATATTTCCATGTTCATACAGATAGAGATGCTGATATTTCCATGTTTATACAGATAGCGGTGTAGCTATTTCCATGTTCATACAGATAGCGGTGTAGATATTTCCATGTTCATACAGATAGTGGTGTAGATATTTCCATGTACGTACAGATAGAGGTGTTGCTATTTCCGCGTTCATACAGATAGCAGTGTAGATATTTATATGTTCATACAGATGGCTGTGTAGACATATCCATGTTCATACAGATGGTGGTGAAGGTAATTCCATGTTCATACAGATAGCGGTGTAGATATTTCCATGTTCATACATATAGTGGTGTAGATATTTCCATGTTCATACAGATATAGGGGCTGATATTTCCATGTTCATACAGATAGCGGTGCTGATATTTCCATGTTTATACAGATAGCGGTGTAGATATCTCCATCTTAATACAGATGGCGGTGTAGATATTTATATGTTCATACAGATGGCGGTGCAGATATTTCCATGTTCATATAGATGGCGGTGTAGATATTTCCATGTTTATAGAGATAGCAGTGTAGTTATTTCCATGTGTAAAGAGATAGCTTTGTAGATAATTCCATGTATATGCAGATAGCTGTGTAGATATCTCCATGTTAAAACAGATAGCGGTGTAGATATTTCCATGTTAATACAGATAGCATTGTAAATATTTCCATGTTTATACAGATAGCGGTGAAGGTGTATGCATGTTTACACAGATAGCAGTGTAGATATTTCCATTTTCATACAGATAGCGGTGCTGATATTTCCATGTTTATACAGGTAGCGGTGTAGATATTTCCATGTTTATACAGATAGCGGTGTAGATATTTCCATGTTTATACAGATAGCGGTGTAGATATCTCCATCTTAATACTGATGGCGGTTTAGATATTTATATGTTCATACAGATGGCGGTGCAGATATTTCCATGTTCATATTGATGGCGCTGTAGATATTTCCATGTTTATAGAGATAGTGGTGTAGTTATTTCCATGTGTTAAGAGATAGCTTTGTAGATATTTCCATGTATATGCAGATAGCTGTGTAGATATTTCCATTTTCATGCAGATAGCGGTGTAGATATTTCCGTGTTCAAACAGCGGTGTAGATATTTCCAAGTTCATACAGATATCGGTGTAGATATTTCCATGTTTATACGGATAGCGGTGAAGATGTATGCATCTTTACACAGATAGTGGTGTAGATATTTCCATGTTCATACAGATAGCGGTGCTGATATTTCCATGTTTATACAGGTAGCGGTGTAGAGATATCCATGTTCATTCAGATGGCGGTGAAGATATTTCCATGTGCATACAGATAGCGGTGTAGATATTTCCATGTTCAAACAGATAGCGGTGTATATATTTCTATGTTCATACAGACAGCGGTGTATATATTTCCATGTGCATACAGATAGCGGTGCTGATATTTCCATGTTCATCCAGATGGCTGTGTAGGTATATCCATGTTCATACAGATGGCGGTGAAGATATTTCCATGTTCATACTGATAGCGGTGTAGATATTTCCAGTTTCATACAGATGGCGGTGTAGATATTTCCATGTTCATACAGATAGCGGTGCTGATTTTTCCATGTTTATACAGGTAGCGGTGTAGATATTTCCATGTTTATACAGATAGCGGTGTAGATATTTACATGTTTATACAGATAGCGGTGTAGATGTTTCCATGTTTATACAGATAGCGGTGTATATATCCCCATCTTAAGACAGATGGCGGTGTAGATATTTATATGTTCATAAACATGGCGGTGCAGATATTTGCATGTTCATACAGATGGCGGTGTAGATATTTCCATGTTTATAGAGATAGCGGTGTAGTTATTTCCATGTGTAAAGAGATAGCTTTGTAGATATTTCCATGTATATGCAGATAGCTGTGTAGATATTTCCATTTTCACGCAGATAGCGGTGTAGATATTTCGATGTTCATACAGATATCGGTGTAGATATTTCCATGTTCATCCTGATGGCTGTGTAGATATATCCATGTTCATACAGATAGCGGTGTAGATATTTCCATGTTCATACAGATAGTGCTATAGATATTTCCATGTTTATACAGATAGCGATGTAAATATTTCCATGTTTATACAGATACCGGTGTATATATTTCCATGTTTATACAGATAGCGGTGTAGATATCTCCATCTTAATATAGATGGCGGTGTAGATATTTATATGTTCAGATGGCGGTGCAGATATTTCCATGTTCATACAGATGGCGGTGTAGATATTTCTATGTTTATAGAGATAGCGGTGTAGTTATTTCCATGTGTAAAGAGATAGCTTTGTAGATATTTCCATGTATATGCAGATAGCTGTGTAGATATTTCCATTTTCATGCAGATAGCGGTGTAGATATTTCCATGTTCAAACAGATAGCGGTGTAGATATTTCCATGTTCATACAGATAGCAGTGTAAATATCTCCATGTTTATACAGATAGCCGTGAAGATATAAGCATGTTTACACAGATAGCGGTGTAGATATTTCCATGTTCATGCAGATAGCGGTGTAGATATTTCCATGTTCATCCAGATGGCTGTGTAGATATATCCATGTTCATACAGATAGCGGTGTAGATATTTCCATGTTCATACAGATAGTGCTGTAGATATTTCCATGTTCATACAGATAGCGGTGTAGCTATTTCCATATTCATACAGATAGCGGTGTAGATATTTCCGTGTTTATACAGATAGCGGTGTAGATATCTCCATCTTAATATAGATGGCGGTGTAGATATTTATATGTTCAGATGGCGGTGCAGATATTTTCATGTTCATACAGATGGCGGTGCAGGTATTTCCATGTTTATAGAGATAGCGGTGTAGTTATTTCCATGTGTAAAGAGATAGCTTTGTAGATATTTCCATGTATATGCAGATAGCTGTGTAGATATTTCCATTTTCATGCAGATAGCGGTGTAGATATTTCCATGTTCAAACAGATAGCGGTGTAGATATTTCCATGTTCATACAGATAGCGGTGTAGATATTTCCATGTTCATACTGATCGCGGTGCTGATATTTCCATGTTTATACAGGTAGCGGTGTAGATATTTCCGTGTTTATACAGACAGCGGTGTAGATATTTCCATGTTTATACAGATAGCGGTGTAGATATTTCCATGTTTATACAGATAGCGGTGAAGATGTATGCATGTTTACACAGATAGCGGTGTAGATATTTCCATGTTCATACAGATAGCGGTGCTGATAATTCCATGTTTATACAGGTAGCGGTGTAGATATTTCCTTGTTTATTCAGACAGCGGTGTATATATTTCCATGTTCATACAGATAGCGGTGTAGCTATTTCCATTTTCATACAGATAGCGGTGTAGATATTTCCATGTTTATACTGATAGCGGTGTAGACATTTCCGTGTTTATACAGAGAGCGGTGTAGATATTTCCATGTTCATACAGATAGCGGTGTAGATATTTCCGTGTTCATACTGATAGTGGTGTAGATATTTCCATGTTCGTACAGATAGCGGTGTAGCTATTTCCATGTTCATACAGATAGCGGTGTAGATATTTCCATGTTCATCCAGATGGCTGCGTAGATATATCCATGTTCATACAGATGGCGGTGAAGATATTTCCATGTTCATACAGATAGCGGTGTAGATATTTCCATGTTCATCCAGACGGCTGTGTAGATATATCCATGATCATACAGATGGCGGTGAAGATATTTCCATGTTTATACATATAGCGGTGAAGATGTATGCATGTTTACACAGATAGCGGTGTAGATATTTCGATATTCATACAGATATCGGTGTAGATATTTCCATGTTCATCCAGGTGGCTTTGTAGATATACCCATGTTCATACAGATAGCGGTGTAGATATTTCCATGTTCATACAGATAGTGCTGTAGATATTTCCATGTTCATACAGATATCGGTGTAGCTATTTCCATGTTCATACAGATAGCGGTGTAGATATTTCCATGTTCATACAGATAGCGGTGTAGATATTTCCATGTTCATACAGAGAGCGGTGCTTATATTTCCATGTTTATACAGGTAGCGGTGTAGATATTTCCATGTTTATACAGATAGTGGTGTAGATATTTCCATGTTTCTACAGATAGCGGTGTAGATATTTCCAAGTTTATACAGATAGCGTTGTAGATATCTCCATCTTAATACAGTTGGCGGTGTAGATATTTATATGTTCATACAGATGGCGGAGCAGATATTTCCATGTTCATAGAGATAGCGGTGTAGATATTTCCATGTTCATACAGATAGTGGTGTAGATATTTCCATGTTCATACAGATTGCGGTGTAGATATTTCCATGTTCATCCAGATGGCTGTGAAGACATATCCATGTTCATAGAGATGGCGGTGAAGGTAATTTTATGTTCGTACAGATAGCGGTGTAGATATTTCCATGTTCGTACAGATTGCGGTGAAGATATTTCCATGCTCATACAGATAGTGGTGTAGATATTTCCATGTTCATACAGATAGAGGGGCTGATATTTCCATGTTCATACAGATAGCGGTGCTGATATTTTCATGTTTATACAGATAGCGGTGTAGATATTTCCATGTTTATACAGATGGCGGTGTAGATATTTCCATGTTTATAGAGATAGCGGTGTTGTTATTTCCATGTGTAAAGAGATAGATTTGTAGATATTTCCATGTATATGCAGATAGCTGTGTAGATATTTCCATTTTCATGCAGATAGCGGTGTAGATATTTCCATGTTCAAACAGATAGCGGTGTAGATATTTCCAAGTTCATACAGATAGCGGTGTAGATATTTCCATGTTCATACAGATAGTGGTGCTGATATTTCCATGTTTATACAGATAGCGGTGTAGATATTTCCATGTTTATACAGATAGCGGTGTAGATATTTCCATGTTTATACAGATAGCGGTGTAGTTATCTCCAGTTTAACACAGATGGCGGTGTAGATATTTATATGTTCATGCAGATGGCGGTGCAGATATTTCCATATTCATACAGATGGCGGTGTAGATATTTCAATGTTTATAGAGATAGCGGTGTAGTTGTTTCCATGTGTAAAGAGATAGATTTGCAGATATTTCCATGTATATGCAGATAGCTGTGTAGATATTTCCATTTTCATGCAGGTAGCGGTGTAGATATTTCCATGTTCATACAGATAGCAGTGTAAATATTTCCATGTTTATACAGATAGCGGTGAAGATGTATGCATGTTTACACAGATAGCGGTGTAGATATTTCCATGTTCATACAGATAGCGGTGCTGATATTTCCATGTTTATACAGGTAGCGGTGTAGGTATTTCCATGTTTATACAGATAGCGGTGTAGATATTTCCATGTTTATACAGATAGTGGTGTAGCTATCTCCATCTTAATACAGATGGCGGTGTGGATATTTATATGTTCATACAGATGGCGGTGTAGATATTTCCATGTTCATACAGATGGCGGTGTAGATATTTCCATGTTTATAGAGATAGCGGTGTAGTTATTTCCATGTGTAAAGAGATAGCATTGTAGATATTTCCATGTATATGCAGATAGCTTTGTAGATATTTCCATTTTCATGCAGATAGCGGTGTACATATTTCCATGTTCAAACAGATAGCGGTGTAGATATTTCCATGTTCATACAGATAGCGGTGTCGATATTTCCATGTTCATACAGATAGCGGTGCTGATATTTCCATGTTTATACAGGTAGCGGTGTAGATATTTCCATGTTTGTACAGATACCGGTGTAGATATTTCCATGTTTATACAGATAGCGGTGTAGATATTTCCATGTTCATACAGATAGCGGTGTAGGTATTTCCATGTTCATACAGATAGTGGTGAAGATATTTCCATGTTCATGCAGATAGCGGTGTAGCTCTTTCCATGTTCATACAGATAGCGGTGTAGATATTTCCATGTTCATCCAGATGGCTGTGTAGATATATTCATGTTCGTACAGATGGCGGTGAAGATATTTCCATGTTCATACAGATGGCGGTGTAGATATTTCCGTGTTCATACAGATAGCGGTGCTCATGTTTCCATGTTTATACAGGTAGCGGTGTAGATATTTCCATGTTTATACAGATAGCGGTGTAGATATTTCCATGTTTATACAGATAGCGGTGTAGATATTTCCATGTTTATACAGATAGCGGTGAAGATGTATGCATCTTTACACAGATAGTGGTGTAGATATTTCCATGTTCATACAGATATTGATGTAGATATATCCATGTTCGTACAGATGGCGGTGAAGATATTTCCATGTGCATACAGATAGCGTTGTAGATATTTCCATGTTCATACAGATAGCGTTGTATATATTTCCATGTTCATACAGATAGCGGTGTATATATTTCCATGTGCATACAGATAGCGGTGCTGATATTTCCATGTTCATCCAGATGGCTGTGTAGGTATATCCATGTTCATACAGATGGCGGTGAAGATATTTCCATGTTCATACAGATAGCGGTGTAGATATTTCCAGTTTCATACAGATAGCGGTGTAGATATTTCCATGTTCATACAGATAGCGGTGCTGATTTTTCCATGTTTATACAGGTAGCGGTGTAGATATTTCCATGTTTGTACAGATAGCAGTGTAGATATTTACATGTTTATACAGATAGCGGTGTAGATATTTCCATGTTTATACAGATAGCGGTGTAGATATCACCATCTTAATACAGATGGCGGTGTAGATATTTATATGTTCATACACATGGCGCTGCAGATATTTCCATGTTCATACAGATGGCGGTGTAGATATTTCCATGTTTATAGAGATAGCGGTGTAGTAATTTCCATGTGTAAAGAGATAGCTTTGTAGATATTTCCATGTATATGCAGATAGCTGTGTAGATATTTCCATTTTCATGCAGATAGCGGTGTAGATATTTCCATGTTCAAACAGATAGCGTTGTAGATATTTCCATGTCCATGCAGATAGCGGTGTAGATATTTCCATGTTCATCCAGATGGCTGTGTAGATATATCCATGTTCATACAGATGGCGGTGAAGATATTTCCATGTTCATACCGATAGCGGTGTAGATATTTCCATGTTCATACAGATAGTGGTGTAGATAATTCCATGTTCATACAGATAGCGATGTAGTTATTTCCATGTGTAAAGAGATAACTGTGTAGATATTTCCATGTATATTCAGATAGCTGTGTAGATATTTCCATTTTCATGCAGATAGCGGTGTAGATATTTCCATGTTCAAACAGATAGCGGTGTAGATATTTCCATGTTCATACAGATAGCGGTGTAGATATTTCCATGTTTATACAGATAGCGGTGAAGATGTATGCATGTTTACACAGATAGCGGTGTAGATATTTCCATGTTCATTCAGATAGCGTTGCTGATATTTCCATGTTTATACAGGTAGCGGTGTAGATATTTCCATGTTTATACAGATAGCGGTGTAGATATTTCCATGTTTATACAGACAGCGGTGTAGATATTTCCATGTTTATACAGATAGCGGTGTAGATAACTCCATCTTAATACAGATGGCGGTGTAGATATTCATACAGATGGCGGTGCAGATATTTCCATGTTCATACAAGTGGCGGTGTAGATATTTCCATGTTTATAGAGATAGCGGTGAAGTTATTTACATGTGTAAAGAGATAGCTGTGTAGATATTTCCATGTATATGGAGATAGCTGTGTAGATATTTCCATTTTCATGCAGATAGCGGTGTAGATATTTCCATCTTCAAACAGATAGCGGTGTAGGTATTTCCATGTTCATACAGATAGAGTTGTAGATATTTGAATGTTCATACAGATAGCGGTGCTGATATTTCCATGTTTTTACAGGTAGCGGTGTAGATATTTCCATGTTTATACAGATAGCGGTGTAGATATTTCCATGTTTATACAGATAGCGGTGTAGATATTTCCATTTTCATGCAGATAGCGGTGTAGATATTTCCATGTTCAAACAGATAGCGGTGTAGGTATTTCCATGTTCATACAGATAGCGGTGTAGATATTTCCATGATCATCCAGATGGCTGTGTAGATATATCCATGTTCATACAGATGGCGTTGAAGATATTTCCATGTTCATACAGATATCGTTGTAGATATTTCCATGTTCATACAGATAGCGGTTTAGATATTTCCGTGTTCATACAGATAGCGGTGAAGATATTTCCATGTTCATAGAGATAGCGGTGTAGTTATTTCCATGTTCATCCATATGGCTGTGTAGATATATCCATGTTCATAAAGATGGCGGTGAAGATATTTCCATGTTCATACAGATAACGGTGTAGATATTTCCATGTTCATACAGATAGCCGTGTAGATATTTCCATGTTCATACAGATAGCGGTGTAGATATTTCCATGTTTATACAGATAGTGGTGTAGATATTACCATGTTTAAACAGATAGCGGTGTAGATATTTCCATGTTTATACAGATAGCGTTGTAGATATCTCCATCTTAATACAGATGGCGGAGTAGATATTTCCATGTTTATAGAGATAGCGGTGTAGTTATTTCCATGTGTAAAGAGATAGCTTTGTAGATATTTCCATGCATATGCTGATAGCTGTGTAGATATTTCCATTTTCATGCAGATAGCGGTGTAGATATTTCCATGTTCAAACAGATAGCGGTGTATATATTTCCATGTTCATACAGATAGCGGTGTCGATATTTCCATGTTTATACAGATAGCGGTGAAGATGTATGCATGTTTACACAGATAGCGGTGTAGATATTTCCATGTTCATACAGATAGCGGTGCTGATATTTCCATGTTTATACAGGTAGCGGTGTAGATATTTCCATGTTTATACAGATAGCGCTGTAGATATTTCCATGTTTATACAGATAGCAGTGTAGATATTTCCATGTTTATACAGATAGCCGTGTAGATATCTCCATCTTAATACAGATGGCGGTGTACATATTTATATGTTCATACAGATGGCGGTGCAGATATTTCCATGTTCATACAGATGGCGGTGTAGATATTTCCATGTTTATAGAGATAGCGGTGTAGATATTTCCATGTGTAAAGAGATAGCTTTTTAGATATTTCCATGTATATGCAGATAGCTGTGTAGATATTTCCATTTTCATGCAGATAGCGGTGTAGATATTTCCATGTTCAAACAGATAGCGGTGTAGATATTTCCATGTTCATACAGATAGAGGTGTATATATTTGAATGTTCATACAGATAGCGGTGCTGATATTTCCATGTTTATATAGGTAGCGGTGTAGATATTTCCATCTTTATACAGATAGCGGTGTAGATATTTCCGTGTTTATACAGATAGCGGTGTAGATATTTCCATGTTCATACAAATAGCGGTGTAGATATTTCCATGTTCATACAGATAGGGGTGTAGATATTTCCATGTTCATACAGATAGCGGTGTAGATATTTCCATGTTCATACAGATAGCGGTGTAGTTATTTCCTTGTGTAAAGAGATAGCTGTGTAGATATTTCTATGTATATTCAGATAGGTGTGTAGATATTTCTATTTTCATGCAGATAGCGGTGTGGATATTTCTAAGTTCAAAAAGATAGCGGTGTAGACATTTCCATGTTCATACAGATAGCGGTGTAGAAATTTCCATGTTTATACAGATAACGGTGAAGATGTATGCCTGTTTACACAGATAGCGGTGTAGATATTTCCATGTTCATACAGATAGCGGTGTAGGTATTTCCATGATCATCCAGATGTCTTTGTAGATATACCCATGTTCATACAGATGGCGTTGAAGATATTTCCATGTTCATACAGATATCGGTGTAGATATTTCCATGTTCATACAGATAGCGCTTTAGATATTTCCGTGTTCATACAGATAGTGGTGAAGATATTTCCATATTCATACAGATAGCGGTGTAGTTATTTCCATGTTCATCTATATGGCTTTGTAGATATATCCATGTTCATACAGATGGCGGTGAAGATATTTCCATGTTCATACAGATAGCGGTGTAGATAGTTCCATGTTCATACAGATAGCCGTGTAGGTATTTCCATGTTCATACAGATAGCGGTGTAGATATTCCCATGTTCATACATATAGCGGTGTAGATATTTCCATTTTCATCCAGATGGCAGTGTAGATATATCCATGTTGGTACAGATGGCGGTGAAGATATTTCCATGTTCATACAGATGGCGGTGTAGATATTTCCGTGTTCATACAGATAGCGGTGCTGATATTTCCATGTTTATACAGGTAGTAGTGTAGATATTTCCATGTTTATACAGATAGCGGTGTAGATATTTCCATGTTTATACAGATAGCGGTGTAGATATTTCCATTTTCATGCAGATTGCGGTGTAGATATTTCCATGTTTATACAGATAGCGGTGTAGATATTTCCATGTTTATACAGATAGCGGTGTAGATATTTCCATTTTCATGCAGATAGCGGTGTAGATATTTCCATGTTCAAACAGATAGCGGTGTAGGTATTTCCACGTTCATACAGATAGCGGTGTAGATATTTCCATGATCATCCAGATGGCTGTGTAGATATATCCATGTTCATACAGATGGCGTTGAAGATATTTCCATGTTCATTCAGATATCGGTGTAGATATTTCCATGTTCATACAGATAGCGGTTTAGATATTTCCGTGTTCATACAGATAGCGGTGAATATATTTCCATGTTCATACAGATAGCTTTGGAGTTATTTCCATGTTCATCCATATGGCTGTGTAGATATATCCATGTTCATAAAGATGGCGGTGAAGATATTTCCATGTTCATACAGATAGCGGTGTAGATATTTCCATGTTCATACAGATAGCCGTGTAGATATTTCCATGTTCATACAGATAGCGGTGTAGATATTTCCATGTTTATACAGATAGTGGTGTAGATATTACCATGTTTAAACAGATAGCGGTGTAGATATTTCCATGTTTATACAGATAGCGGTGTAGATATCTCCATCTTAATACAGATGGCGGTGTAGATATTTACATATTTATAGAGATACCGTTGTAGTTATTTCCATGTGTAAAGAGATAGCTTCGTAGATATTTCCATGTATATGCAGATAGCTGTGTAGATATTTCCATTTTCATGCAGATAGCGGTGTAGATATTTCCATGTTCAAACAGATAGCGGTGTATATATTTCCATGTTCATACAGATAGCGGTGTCGATATTTCCATGTTTATACAGATAGCGGTGAAGATGTATGCATGTTTACACAGATAGCGGTGTAGATATTTCCATGTTCATCCAGATGGCTGTGTAGATATATCCATGTTCATACAGATAGCGGTGTAGATATTTCTATGTTCATACAGATAGTGCTGTAGGTATTTCCATGTTCTAACAGATAGCGGTGTAGCTATTTCCATGTTCATACAGATAGCGGTGTAGATATTTCCATGTTCGTACAGATTGCGGTGTAGATATTTCCATCTTAATACAGATAGCTGTGCTTATATTTCCATGTTTATACAGGTAGCGGTGTAGAGATTTCTATGTTTATACAGATAGCGGTGTAGGTATTTCCATGTTTATACAGATAGCGGTGTAGATATTTCCAAGTTTATACAGATAGCGATGTAGTTATCTCCATCTTAATACAGATGGTGGTGTAGATATTTATATGTTCATACAGATGGTGGTGCAGATATTTCCTTGTTCATACAGATAGTGGTGTAGCTATTTCCATGTTCATACAGATAGCGGTGTAGATATTTCCATGTTCATCCAGATGGCTGTGTAGATATATCCATGTTCATAGAGATGGCGATGAAGATATTTCCATGTTCATACAGATAGCAGTGTAGATAATTCCATGTTCATCCAGACGGCTGTGTAGATATATCCACGTTCATACAGATGGCGGTGAAGGTATTTCCATGTTTATACACATAGCGGTGAAGATGTATGCATGTTTACACAGATAGCGGTGTAGATATTTCCATGTTCATACAGATATTGGTGTAGATATTTCCATGTTCATCCAGATGGCAGTGTAGATATATCCATGTTCATACATATAGCGGTGTAGATATTTCCATTTTCATACAGATAGTGCTGTAGAGATTTCCATGTTCATACAGATAGCGGTGTAGCTATTTCCATGTTCATACAGATAGCGGTGTAGATATTTCCATGTTCGTACCGATAGCGGTGTAGATATTTCCATGTGCATACAGATAGCGGTGCTTATATTTCCATGTTTATACAGGTAGCGGTGTAGATATTTCCATGTTTATACAGATAGCGGTGTAGATATCTCCATCTTAATACAGATGGCGGTGAAGATATTTCCATGTTCATACAGATAGTGGTGTAGATATTTCCATGTTCATACAGATAGCGGTGTAGATATTTCCATTTTCATACAGATGGCTGTGTAGGTATATCCATGTTCGTACAGATGGCGGTGAAGAGATTTCCATGTTCATACAGATGGCGGTGTAGATATCTCCGTGTTCATACAGATAGCGGTGCTGATATTTCCATGTTTATACAGGTAGCGGTGTAGATATTTCCATGTTTATACAGATAGCGGTGTAGATATATCCAAGTTTATACAGATAGCGGAGTAGTTATCTCCATCTTAATACAGATGGCGGTGTAGATATTTATATGTTCATACAGATGGTGGAGCAGATATTTCCATGTTCATACAGATGGTGGTGTAGATATTTCCATGTTTATAGATATAGTGGTGTAGTTATTTCCATGTGTAAATAGATAGCTTTGTAGATAGTTCCATGTATATGCAGATAGCTGTGTAGATATTTCCATTTTCATGCAGATAGCGGTGTAGATATTTCCATGTTCAAACAGATAGCGGTGTAGATATTTCCATGTTCATACAGATAGCGGTGTAGATATTTCCATGTTTATACAGATAGCGGTGTAGATATTTCCATGTTTATACAGATAGAGGTGTAGATATCTCCATCTTAATACAGACGGCGGTGTAGATATTTATATGTTCATACAGATGGCGGTGCAGATATTTCCATGTTCATACAGATGGCAGTGTAGATATTACCATGTTCATACTGATAGCGGGGTAGTTTTTTCCATGTGTAAAGGGATAGCTGTGTAGATATTTCCATGTATAAGCAGATAGCTGTGTAGATATTTCCATTTTCATGCAGATAGCGGTGTAGATATTTCCATGTTCTAACAGATATCGGTGTAGATATTTCCATGTTCATACAGACAGCGGTGTAGATATTTCCATGTTTATACAGATAGCGGTGAAGATGTATGCATGTTTACACAGATAGCGGTGTAGATATTTCCATGTTCATCAAGATGGCTGTGTAGATATATCCATGTTCATACAGATAGCGGTGTAGATATTTCCAAGTTCATACAGATAGTGATGTAGATATTTCCATGTTCCTACAGATAGCGGTGTAGCTATTTCCATGTCCATGCAGATAGCGGTGTAGATATTTCCATATTCATACAGATAGCGGTGTGGATATTTCCATGTTCATACAGATAGTGATGTAGATAATTCCATGTTCATACAGATAGCGGTGTAGTTATTTCCATGTGTAAAGAGATAGCTGTGTAGATATTTCCATGTATATTCAGATAGGTGTGTAGATATTTCCATTTTCATGCAGATAGCGGTGTAGATATTTCTAAGTTCAAAAAGACAGCGGTGTAGACATTTCCATGTTCATACAGATAGCGTTGTAGGAATTTCCATGTTTATACAGATAGCGGTGAAGATGTAATCCTGTTTACACAGATAGCGGTGTAGATATTTCCATGTTCATACAGATAGCGGTGTAGATATTTCCATGATCATCCAGATGGCTGTGTAGATATATCCATGTTCATACAGATGGCGTTGAAGATATTTCCATGTTCATACAGATATCGGTGTAGATATTTCCATGTTCATACAGATAGCGGTTTAGATATTTCCATGTTCATACAGATAGCGGTGTAGATATTTCCATGTTCATACAGATAGCGGTTTAGATATTTCCATGTTCATACAGATAGCGGTGTAGATATTTCCATGTTCATACAGATAGCGGTGTAGTTATTTCCATGTTCATCCATATGGCTGTTTAGATATATCCATGTTCATACAGATGGCGGTTAAGATATTTCCATGTTCATACAGATAGCGGTGTAGATATTTCCATGTTCATACAGATAGCGGTGTAGATATTTCCATGTTCATACAGATAGCGCTGTAGATATTTCCATGTTCATCCAGATGGCTGTTTAGATATATCCATGTTCATACAGATAGCGGTGTAGATATTTCCATGTTCATACACATAGTGCTGTAGATATTTCCATGTTCATACAGATAGCGGTGTAGCTATTTCCATGTTCATACAGATAGCGGGGTAGATATTTCCATGTTCGTACAGATAGCCGTGTAGATATTTCCATGTTCATACAGATAGCGGTGCTTATATTTCCATGTTTATACAGGTAGCGGTGTAGATATTTCCATGTTTATACAGATAGTGGTGTAGATATTTCCATGTTTATACAGATAGCGGTGTAGATATTTCCAAGATTATACAGATAGCGGTGTAGATATCTCCATCTTAATACAGTTGGCGGTGTAGATATTTATATGTTCATACAGATGGCGGTGTAGATATTTCCATGTTTATAGAGATAGCGGTGTAGCTATTTCCATGTTCATACAGATAGCGGTGTAGATATTTCCTTGTTCATACAGATAGTGGGGTAGATATTTCCATGTTCATACAGATAGAGGTGTTGCTATTTCCATGTTCATACAGATAGCGGTGTAGATATTTCCATGCTCATACAGATAGTGGTGTAGATATTTCCATGTTCATACAGATATAGGGGCTGATATTTCCATGTTCATACAGATAGCGGTGCTGATATTTCCATGTTTATACAGATAGCGGTGTAGATATCTCCATCTTAATACAGATGGCGGTGTAGATATTTATATGTTCATACAGATGGCGGTGCAGATATTTCCATGTTCATATAGATGGCGGTGTAGATATTTCCATGTTTATAGATATAGCGGTGTAGTTATTTCCATGTGTAAAGAGATAGCTTTGTAGATATTTCCATGTATATGCAGATAGCTGTGTAGATATTTCCATGTTAAAACAGATAGCGGTGTAGATATTTCCATGTTCATACAGATAGCAGTGTAAATATTTCCATGTTTATACAGATAGCGGTGAAGGTGTATGCATGTTTACACAGATAGCGGTGTAGATATTTCCATGTTCATACAGATAGCGGTGCTGATATTTCCATGTTTATACAGGTAGCGGTGTAGATATTTCCATGTTTATACAGATAGCGGTGTAGATATCCCCATCTTAATACTGATGGCGGTGTAGATATGTATATGTTCATACAGATGGCGGTGCAGATATTTCCATGTTCATACAGATGGCGGTGTAGATATTTCCATGTTTATAGAGATAGCGGTGTAGATATTTCCATGTGTTAAGAGATAGCTTTGTAGATATTTCCATGTATATGCAGATAGCTGTGTAGATATTTCCATTTTAATGCAGATAGCGGTGTAGATATTTCCGTGTTCAAACAGCGGTGTAGATATTTCCAAGTTCATACAGATAGCGGTGTAGATATTTCCATGTTTATACAGATAGCGTTGAAGATGTATGCATCTTTACACAGATAGTGGTGTAGATATTTCCATGTTCATACAGATATTGATGTAGATATATCCATGTTCGTACAGATGGCGGTGAAGATATTTCCATGTGCATACAGATAGCGGTGTAGATATTTCCATGTTCATACAGATAGCGTTGTATATATTTCCATGTTCATACAGATAGCGGTGTATATATTTCCATGTGCATACAGATAGCGGTGCTGATATTTCCATGTTCATCCTGATGGCTGTGTAGGTATATCCATGTTCATACAGATGGCGGTGAAGATATTTCCATGTTCATACAGATAGCGGTGTAGATATTTGCAGTTTCATACAGATAGCGGTGTAGATATTTCCATGTTCATACAGATAGCGGTGCTGATTTTTCCATGTTTATACAGGTAGCGGTGTAGATATTTCCATGTTTATACAGATAGCGGTGTAGATATTTACATGTTTATACAGATAGCGGTGTAGATATTTCCATGTTTATACAGATAGCGGTGTAGATATCACCATCTTAATACAGATGGCGGTGTAGATATTTATATGTTCATACACATGGCGCTGCAGATATTTCCATGTTCATACAGATGGCGGTGTAGATATTTCCATGTTTATAGAGATAGCAGTGTAGTTATTTCCATGTGTAAAGAGATAGCTTTGTAGATATTTCCATGTATATGCAGATAGCTGTGTAGATATTTCCATTTTCATGCAGATAGCGGTGTAGATATTTCCATGTTCAAACAGATAGCGTTGTAGATATTTCCATGTCCATGCAGATAGCGGTGTAGATATTTCCATGTTCATCCAGATGGCTGTGTAGATATATCCATGTTCATACAGATGGCGGTGAAGATATTTCCATGTTCATACAGATAGCGGTGTAGATATTTCCATGTACATACAGATAGTGGTGTAGATAATTCCATGTTCATACAGATAGCGGTGTAGTTATTTCCATGTGTAAAGAGATAACTGTGTAGATATTTCCATGTATATTCAGATAGCTGTGTAGATATTTCCATTTTCATGGAGATAGCGGTGTAGATATTTCCATGTTCCAACAGATAGCGGTGTAGATATTTCCATGTTCATACAGATAGCGGTGTAGATATTTCCATGTTTATACAGATAGCGGTGAAGATTTATGCATGTTTACACAGATAGCGGTGTAGATATTTCCATGTTCATTCAGATAGCGTTGCTGATATTTCCATGTTTATACAGGTAGCGGTGTAGATATTTCCATGTTTATACAGATAGCGGTGTAGATATTTCCATGTTTATACAGACAGCGGTGTAGATATTTCCATGTTTATACAGATAGCGGTGTAGATAACTCCATCTTAATACAGATGGCGGTGTAGATATTTATATGTTCATACAGATGGCGGTGCAGATATTTCCATGTTCATACAAGTGGCGGTGTAGATATTTCCATGTTTATAGAGATAGCGGTGAAGTTATTTACATGTGTAAAGAGATAGCTGTGTAGATATTTCCATGTATATGCAGATAGCTGTGTAGATATTTCCATTTTCATGCAGATAGCGGTGTAGATATTTCCATCTTCAAACAGATAGCGGTGTAGGTATTTCCATGTTCATACAGATGGCGGTGAAGATATTTCCATGTTCATACAGAGAGCGGTGTAGATATTTCCATGTTCATCCAGACGGCTGTGTAGATATATCCATGATCATACAGATTGCGGTGTAGATATTTCCATGTTTATACAGATAGCGGTGATGATGTATGCATGTTTACACAGATAGCGTTGTAGATATTTCAATGTTCATACACATATCAGTGTAGATATTTCCATGTTCATCAAGATGGCTGTGTAGATATATCCATGTTCATACAGATAGCGGTGTAGATATTTCCATGTTCATATAGATAGTGCTGTAGATATTTCCATGTTCAAACAGAAAGCGGTGTAGCTATTTCCATATTCATACAGATAGGGGTGTAGATATTTCCATGTTCGTACAGATTGCGGTGTAGATATTTCCATCTTAATACAGATAGCGGTGCTTATATTTCCATGTTTATACAGGTAGCGGTGTAGATATTTCCATGTTTATACAGATAGCGGTGTAGATATTTCCATGTTTATACAGGTAGAGGTGTAGATATTTCCATTTTCATGCAGATAGCGGTGTAGATATTTCCATGTTCAAACAGATAGCGGTGTAGTTATTTCCATGTTCATACAGATAGCGGTGTAGATATTTCCATGATCATCCAGATGGCTGTGTAGATATATCCATGTTCATACAGATGGCGTTGAAGATATTTCCATGTTCATACAGATATCGTTGTAGATATTTCCATGTTCATACAGATAGCGGTTTAGGTATTTCCGTGTTCATACAGATAGCGGTGAAGATATTTCCATGTTCATACAGATAGCGGTGTAGTTATTTCCATGTTCATCCATATGGCTGTGTAGATATATCCATGTTCATAAAGATGGCGGTGAAGATATATCCATGTTCATACGGATAGCGGTGTAGATATTTCCATATTCATACAGATAGCCGTGTAGATATTTCCATGTTCATACAGATAGCGGTGTAGATATTTCCATGTTTATACAGATAGTGGTGTAGATATTACCATGTTTAAACAGATAGCGGTGTAGATATTTCCATGTTTATACAGATAGCGGTGTAGATATCTCCATCTTAATACAGATGGCGGAGTAGATATTTCCATGTTTATAGAGATAGCGGTGTAGTTATTTCCATGTGTAAAGAGATAGCTTTGTAGATATTTCCATGCATATGCAGATAGCTGTGTAGATATTTCCATTTTCATGCAGATAGCGGTGTAGATATTTCCATGTTCAAACAGATAGCGGTGTATATATTTCCATGTTCATACAGATAGCGGTGTCGATATTTCCATGTTTATACAGATAGCGGTGAAGATGTATGCATGTTTACACAGATAGCGGTGTAGATATTTCCATGTTCATACAGACAGCGTTGCTGATATTTCCATGTTTATACAGGTAGCGGTGTAGATATTTCCATGTTTATACAGATAGCGCTGTAGATATTTCCATGTTTATACAGATAGCGGTGTAGATATTTCCATGTTTATACAGATAGCCGTGTATATATCTCCATCTTAATACAGATGGTGGTGTACATATTTATATGTTCATACAGATGGCGGTGCAGATATTTCCATGTTCATACAGATGGCGGTGTAGATATTTCCATGTTTATAGAGATAGCGGTGTAGATATTTCCATGTGTAAAGAGATAGCTTTTTAGATATTTCCATGTATATGCAGATAGCTGTGTAGATATTTCCATTTTCATGCAGATAGCGGTGTAGATATTTCCATGTTCAAACAGATAGCGGTGTAGATATTTCCATGTTCATACAGATAGAGGTGTAGATATTTGAATGTTCATACAGATAGCGGTGCTGATATTTCCATGTTTATATAGGTAGCGGTGTAGATATTTCCATCTTTATACAGATAGCGGTGTAGATATTTCCGTGTTTATACAGATAGCGGTGTAGATATTTCCATGTTCATACAAATAGCGGTGTAGATATTTCCATGTTCATACAGATAGGGGTGTAGATATTTCCATGTTCATACAGATAGCGGTGTAGATATTTCCATGTTCATACAGATAGCGGTGTAGTTATTTCCTTGTGTAAAGAGATAGCTGTGTAGATATTTCTATGTATATTCAGATAGGTGTGTAGATATTTCCATTTTCATGCAGATAGCGGTGTGGATATTTCTAAGTTCAAAAAGATAGCGGTGTAGACATTTCCATGTTCATACAGATAGCGGTGTAGAAATTTCCATGTTTATACAGATAACGGTGAAGATGTATGCCTGTTTACACAGATAGCGGTGTAGATATTTCCATGTTCATACAGATAGCGGTGTAGGTATTTCCATGATCATCCAGATATCTTTGTAGATATATCCATGTTCATACAGATGGCGTTGAAGATATTTCCATGTTCATACAGATATCGGTGTAGATATTTCCATGTTCATACAGATAGCGCTTTAGATATTTCCGTGTTCATACAGATAGTGGTGAAGTTATTTCCATATTCATACAGATAGCCGTGTAGTTATTTCCATGTTCATCTATATGGCTGTGTAGATATATCCAAGTTCATACAGATGGCGGTGAAGATATTTCCATGTTCATACAGATAGCGGTGTAGATAGTTCCATGTTCATACAGATAGCCGTGTAGGTATTTCCATGTTCATACAGATAGCGGTGTAGATATTCCCATGTTCATACATATAGCGGTGTAGATATTTCCATTTTCATCCAGATGGCAGTGTAGATATATCCATGTTTGTACAGATGGCGGTGAAGATATTTCCATGTTCATACAGATGGCGGTGTAGATATTTCCGTGTTCATACAGATAGCGGTGCTGATATTTCCATGTTTATACAGGTAGTAGTGTAGATATTTCCATGTTTATACAGATAGCGGTGTAGATATTTCCATGTTTATACAGATAGCGGTGTAGATATT
Organism: Gorilla gorilla gorilla; assembly: GCF_029281585.2. NCBI lineage: Eukaryota > Metazoa > Chordata > Mammalia > Primates > Hominidae > Gorilla > Gorilla gorilla. The sequence goes on along the minus strand of NC_073227.2, from coordinate 2,997,259 downwards.
TCCATTTTCATGCAGATTGCGGTGTAGATATTTCCATGTTTATACAGATAGCGGTGTAGATATTTCCATGTTTATACAGATAGCGGTGTAGATATTTCCATTTTCATGCAGATAGCGGTGTAGATATTTCCATGTTCAAACAGATAGCGGTGAAGGTATTTCCACGTTCATACAGATAGCGGTGTAGATATTTCCATGATCATCCAGATGGCTGTGTAGATATATCCATGTTCATACAGATGGCGTTGAAGATATTTCCATGTTCATTCAGATATCGGTGTAGATATTTCCATGTTCATACAGATAGCGGTTTAGATATTTCCGTGTTCATACAGATAGCGGTGAAGATATTTCCATGTTCATACAGATAGCTTTGGAGTTATTTCCATGTTCATCCATATGGCTGTGTAGATATATCCATGTTCATAAAGATGGCGGTGAAGATATTTCCATGTTCATACAGATAGCGGTGTAGATATTTCCATGTTCATACAGATAGCCGTGTAGATATTTCCATGTTCATACAGATAGCGGTGTAGATATTTCCATGTTCAAACAGATAGCGGTGTAGATATTTCCATGTTCATACAGATAGCGGTGTAGATATTTCCATGTTTATACAGATAGCGGTGAAGATGTATGCATGTTTACACAGATAGCGGTGTAGATATTTCCATGTTCATTCAGATAGCGTTGCTGATATTTCCATGTTTATACAGGTAGCGGTGTAGATATTTCCATGTTTATACAGATAGCGGTGTAGATATTTCCATGTTTATACAGACAGCGGTGTAGATATTTCCATGTTTATACAGATAGCGGTGTAGATAACTCCATCTTAATACAGATGGCGGTGTAGATATTTATATGTTCATACAGATGGCGGTGCAGATATTTCCATGTTCATACAAGTGGCGGTGTAGATATTTCCATGTTCATCCAGATGGTTGTGTAGATATATCCATGTTCATAGAGATGGCGGTGAAGATATTTCCATGTTCATACAGATAGCAGTGTAGATAATTCCATGTTCATCCAGACGGCTGTGTAGATATATCCACGTTCATACAGATGGCGGTGAAGGTATTTCCATGTTTATACAGATAGCGGTGAAGATGTATGCATGTTTACACAGATAGCGGTGTAGATATTTCCATGTTCATACAGATATTGGTGTAGATATTTCCATGTTCATCCAGATGGCAGTGTAGATATATCCATGTTCATACATATAGCGGTGTAGATATTTCCATTTTCATACAGATAGTGCTGTAGAGATTTCCATGTTCATACAGATAGCGGTGTAGCTATTTCCATGTTCATACAGATAGCGGTGTAGATATTTCCATGTTCGTACCGATAGCGGTGTAGATATTTCCATGTGCATACAGATAGCGGTGCTTATATTTCCATGTTTATACAGGTAGCGGTGTAGATATTTCCATGTTTATACAGATAGCGGTGTAGATATCTCCATCTTAATACAGATGGCGGTGAAGATATTTCCATGTTCATACAGATAGTGGTGTAGATATTTCCATGTTCATACAGATAGCGGTGTAGATATTTCCATTTTCATCCAGATGGCTGTGTAGATATATCCATGTTCGTACAGATGGCGGTGAAGAGATTTCCATGTTCATACAGATGGCGGTGTAGATATCTCCGTGTTCATACAGATAGCGGTGCTGATATTTCCATGTTTATACAGGTAGCGGTGTAGATATTTCCATGTTTATACAGATAGCGGTGTAGATATATCCAAGTTTATACAGATAGCGGAGTAGTTATCTCCATCTTAATACAGATGGCGGTGTAGATATTTATATGTTCATACAGATGGTGGTGCAGATATTTCCATGTTCATACAGATGGTGGTGTAGATATTTCCATGTTTATAGATATAGTGGTGTAGTTATTTCCATGTGTAAATAGATAGCTTTGTAGATAGTTCCATGTATATGCAGATAGCTGTGTAGATATTTCCATGTTTATACAGATAGCGGTGAAGATGTATGCATGTTTACACAGATAGCGGTGTAGATATTTCCATGTTCATCAAGATGGCTGTGTAGATATATCCATGTTCATACAGATAGCGGTGTAGATATTTCCAAGTTCATACAGATAGTGATGTAGATATTTCCATGTTCCTACAGATAGCGGTGTAGCTATTTCCATGTCCATGCAGATAGCGGTGTAGATATTTCCATATTCATACAGATAGCGGTGTAGATATTTCCATGTTCATACAGATAGTGATGTAGATAATTCCATGTTCATACAGATAGCGGTGTAGTTATTTCCATGTGTAAAGAGATAGCTGTGTAGATATTTCCATGTATATTCAGATAGGTGTGTAGATATTTCCATTTTCATGCAGATAGCGGTGTAGATATTTCTAAGTTCAAAAAGATAGCGGTGTAGACATTTCCATGTTCATACAGATAGCGTTGTAGAAATTTCCATGTTTATACAGATAGCGGTGAAGATGTAATCCTGTTTACACAGATAGCGGTGTAGATATTTCCATGTTCATACAGATAGCGGTGTAGATATTTCCATGATCATCCAGATGGCTGTGTAGATATATCCATGTTCATACAGATGGCGTTGAAGATATTTCCATGTTCATACAGATATCGGTGTAGATATTTCAATGTTCATACAGATAGCGGTTTAGATATTTCCATGTTCATACAGATAGCGGTGTAGATATTTCCATGTTCATACAGATAGCGGTGTAGTTATTTCCATGTTCATCCATATGGCTGTGTAGATATATCCATTTTCATACAGATGGCGGTGAAGATATTTCCATGTTCATACAGATAGCGGTGTAGATATTTCCATGTTCATACAGATAGCGGTGTAGATATTTCCATGTTCATACAGATAGCGGTGTAGATATTTCCATGTTTATACAGATAGTGGTGTAGATATCTCCATCTTAATACAGATGGCGGTGTACATATTTATATGTACATAAAGATGGCGGTGGAGATATTTCCCTGTTCATACAGATGGCGGTGTAGATATTTCCATGTTTATAGAGATAGCGGTGTAGTTATTTACATGTGTAAAGAGGTAGCTGTGTAGATATTTCCATGTATATGCAGATAGCTGTGTAGATATTTCCATTTTCAGGCAGATAGCGGTGTAGATATTTCCATGTTCAAACAGATAGCCGAGTAGATATATCCATGTTTATACAGATAGCGGTGAAGATGTATGCATGTTTACACAGATAGCGGTGTAGATATTTCCATGTTCATACAGATAGCGCTGTAGATAATTCCATGTTCATCCAGATGGCTGTGTAGATATATCCATGTTCATACAGATAGCGGTGTAGGTATTTCCATGTTCATACAGATAGTGCTGTAGATATTTCCATGTTCAAACAGATAGCGGTTTAGCTATTTCCATGTTCATACAGATAGCGGTGTAGATATTTCCATGTTCGTACAGATAGCGGTGTAGATATTTCCATCTTAATACAGATAGCGGTGCTTATATTTCCATGTTTATAAAGGTAGCGGTGTAGATATTTCCATGTTTATACAGATAGCGGTGTAGATATTTCCATGTTTATACAGATAGCGGTGTAGATATTTCCAAGTTTATACAGATAGCGGTGTAGTTATCTCCATCTTAATACAGATGGCGGTGTAGATATTTCCTTGTTCATAGAGATAGCGGTGTAGATATATCCATGTTTATACAGATAGCGGTGAAGATGTATGCATGTTTACACAGATAGCGGTGTAGATATTTCCATGTTCATACAGATAGCGGTGTAGATATTTCGATGTTCATCCAGAAGGCTGTGTAGATATATCCATGTTCATACAGATAGCGGTGTAGATATTTCCATGTTCATACAGATAGTGCTGTAGATATTTCCATGTTCAAACAGATGACGGTGTAGCTATTTCCATGTTCATGCAGATAGCGGTGTAGATATTTCCATGTTAGTACAGATTGCGGTGAAGATATTTCCATGTTAATACAGATAGTGGTTCTTATATTTCCATGTTTATACAGGTAGCGGTGTAGATATTTCCATGATTATACAGATAGCGGTGTAGATATTTCCATGTTTATACAGATAGCGGTGAAGATATTTCCAAGTTTATACAGATAGCGGTGTAGATATCTCAATCTTAATACAGATGGCGGTGTAGATATTTATATGTCCATACAGATGGTGGTGCAGATATTTCCATGTTCATAGAGATGGCGGTGTAGATATTTCCATGTTTATAGATATAGTGGTGTAGTTATTTCCATGTGTAAAGAGATAGCTTTGTAGATATTTCCATGTATATGCAGATAGCTGTGTAGATATTTCCATTTTTATGCAGATAGCGATGTAGATGTTTCCATGTTCACACAGATAGCGGTGTAGATATTTCCATGTTCATTCAGATAGCGGTGTAGATATTTCCATGTTTATACAGATAGCGGTGTAGATATTTCCATGTTTATACAGATAGCGGTGTAGATATTTCCATGTTTATACACATAGCGGTGTAGATATTTCCGTGTTTATACAGATAGCGGTGTAGATATTTCCATGTTCAAACAGATAGCGGTGTAGATATTTCCATGTTCATACAGATAGCGGTGTAGATATTTCCATGTTTACAGATAGCGGTGTAGATAATTCCATGTTTATACAGATAGCGGTGTAGATATGTCCATCTTAATACAGATGGCGGTGTAGATATTTATATGTTCATACACATGGCGGTGCAGATATTTCCATGTTTATACAGATAGCGGAGAAGATGTATGAATGTTTACACAGATAGCGGTGAAGATATTTCCATGTTCATACAGATAGTGGTGTAGATATTTCCATGTTCATCCAGATGGCTGTGTAGTTATTTCCATGTTCACACAGATGGCGGTGAAGGTATTTACATGTTCATACATATAGCGGTGTAGATATTTCCATGTTCATACACATAGCGGTGTAGATATTTCTATGTTCATACAGATAGCGGTGCTGATATTTCCATGTTCATCCAGATGGCTGTGTAGATATATCCATGTTCATACAGATGGCGGTGAAGATATTTCCATGTTCATACAGATAGCGGTGTAGATATTTCCATGTTCATACAGATAGCGGTGTAGATATTTCCATGTTCATATAGATAGCGGTGCTGATATTTCCATGTTTACACAGCTAGCGGTGTAGATATTTCCTTGTTTATACAGATAGCGGTGTAGATATTTCCATGTTTATACAGATAGCGGTGTAGATATTTTCATGTTTACACAGATAGCGGTGTATGTATCTCCAACTTAATACAGATAGCGGTGTAGATATTTATATGTTCCTACAGATTTCGGTGCAGCTATTTCCATGTTCATACAGATGGCGGTGTAGATATTTCCATGTTTATAGAGATAGCGGTGTAGTTATTTCCATGTGTAAAGAGATAGCTTTGTAGATATTTCCATGTATATGCAGATAGCTGTGTAGATATTTCCATTTTCAAGCAGATAGCGGTGTAGATATTTCCATGTTCAAACAGATAGCGGTGTAGATATTTCCATGTTCATACAGATAGCTGTGCTGATATTTCCATGTTTATACAAGTTGCGGTGTAGGTATTTCCATGTTTATACAGATTGCGGTGTAGATATTTCCATGTTTATACAGATACCGGTGTAGATATTTCCATGTTTATACAGAAAGCGGTGTAGATATCTCCATCTTAATTCTGATGGGGGTGTAGATATTTATATGTTCATACAGATGGCGGTGCAGATATTTCCATGTTCATACAGATGGCGGTGTAGATATTTCCATGTTCATACAGATAGCGGTGTAGTTATTTCCATGTGTAAAGAGATAACTGTGTAGGTATTTCCATGTATATGCAGATAGCTGTGTAGATATTTCCATTTTCATGCAGATAGCGGTGTAGATATTTCCATGTTCAAACAGATAGCGTTGTAGATATTTCCATGTTTATACAGATAGCGGTGTGGATATTTCCATGTTCATCCAGATGGCTGTGTAGATATATCCATGTTCATACAGATGGCGGTGAAGATATTTCCATGTTCATACAGATAGCGTTGTAGATATTTCCATGTTCATATAGATAGCGGTGCTTATATTTCCATGTTTATACAGATAGCGGTGTAGATATCTCCATCTTAATATAGATGGCGGTGAAGATATTTCCATGTTCATACAGATAGCGGTGTAGATATTTCCATTTTCATCCCGATGGCTGTGTAGATATATCCATGTTCGTACATATTGCGGTGAAGGTTTTTCCATGTTCATACAGATGGCGGTGTAGATATTTCCGTGTTCATACAGATAGCGGTGCTGATATTTCCATGTTTATACAGGTAGTGGTGTAGTTATTTCCATGTTTATGCAGATAGCGGTGTAGATATTTCCATGTTTATACAGATAGTGGTGTAGATATTTCCATGTTTATACAGATAGAGGTGTAGATATCTCCATCTTAATACAGATGGCAGTGTAGATATTTATATGTTCATACAGATGGCAGTGCAGATATTTCCATGTTCATACAGATAGCGGTGTAGATATTTCCATGTTTATACAGATAGCGGTGAAGATGTATGCATGTTTTCACAGGCAGCGGTGTAGATATTTCCATGTTCATCCAGCTGGCTGTGTAGATATATCCATGTTCCTACAGATAGCGGTGTAGATAGTTCCAAGTTCATACAGATAACGGTGTAGATATTTCCATGTTCATACAGATAGCGGTGTAGATATTTCCATGTTCATACAGATAACGGTGTAGATATTTCCATGTTCATACAGATAGCGGTGTAGATATATCCATGTTCATTTAGATAGCGGTGTAGATATTTCCATGTTCATACAGATAGTGGTGTAGATAATTCCATGTTCATACAGATAGCGGTGTAGTTATTTCCATGGGTAAAGAGATAGCTGTGTAGATATTTCCATGTATATTCAGATAGGTGTGTAGATATTTCCATTTTCATGCAGATAGCGGTGTAGATATTTCTAAGTTCAAAAAGATAGCGGTGTAGACATTTCCATGTTCATACAGATAGCGGTGTAGAAATTTCCATGTTTATACAGATATCGGTGAAGATGTATGCCTGTTTACACAGACAGCGGTGTAGATATTTCCATGTTCATACAGATAGCGGTGTAGGTATTTCCATGATCATCCAGATGGCTGTGTAGATATATCCATGTTCATACAGATGGTGTTGAAGATAATTCCATGTTCATTCATATATCGGTGTAGATATTTCCATGTTCATACAGATAGCGGTTTAGATATTTCCATGTTCATACAGATAGCGGTGTAGATGTTTCCATGTTCATACACATAGCGGTATAGTTATTTCCATGTTCATCCATATGGCTGTGTAGATATATCCAAGTTCATACAGATGGCGGTGAAGATATTTCCATGTTCATACAGATAGCGGTGTAGATATTTCCATGTTCATCCAGATGGCTGTGTAGATATATCCATGTTCATACATATAGCGGTGTAGATATTTCCATGTTCATACATATAGTGCTGTAGATATTTCCATGTTCATACAGATAGTGGTGTAGCTTTATCCATGTTCATGCAGATAGCGGTGCTGATATTTCCATGTTTATACAGGTAGCGGTGTAGATATTTCCATGTTTATACAGATAGCGGTGTAGATATTTCCATGTTCATACAGATAGCGGTGTAGATATTTCCATTTTCATGCAGATGGCGGTGTAGATATTTACATGTTTATACAGATAGCGGTGTAGATATTTCCATTTTTATACAGATGGCGGTGTAGATATTTCCATTTTCATGCAGATAGCGGTGTAGATATTTCCATGTTCAAACAGATAGCGGTGTAGGTATTTCCATGTTCATACAGATAGCGGTGTAGATATTTCCATGATCATCCAGATGGCTGTGTAGATATATCCATGTTCATACAGATGGCGTTGAAGATATTTCCATGTTCATACAGATATCGGTGTAGATATTTCCATGTTCATACAGATAGCGTTTTAGATATTTCCGTGTTCATACAGATAGTGGTGAAGATATTTCCATGTTCATACAGATAGCGGTGTAGTTATTTCCATGTTCATCTATATGGCTGTGTAGATATATCCATGTTCATAGAGATGGCGGTGAAGATATTTCCATGTTCATACAGATAGCGGTGTAGATAGTTCCATGTTCATACAGATAGCCGTGTAGATATTTCCATGTTCATACAGATAGCGGTGTAGATATTCCCATGTTCATACATATAGCGGTGTAGATATTTCCATTTTCATCCAGATGGCAGTGTAGATATATCCATGTTGGTACAGATGGCGGTGAAGATATTTCCATGTTCATACAGATGGTGGTGTAGATATTTCCGTGTTCATACAGATAGCGGTGCTGATATTTCCATGTTTATACAGGTAGTGGTGTAGATATTTCCATGTTTATACAGATAGCGGTGTAGATATTTCCATGTTTATACAGATAGCGGTGTAGATATTTCCATTTTCATGCAGATAGCGGTGTTGATATTTCCATGTTTATACAGATAGCGGTGTAGATATTTCCATGTTTATATAGATAGCGGTGTAGATATTTCCATGTTCATACAGATAGCGGTGTAGTTATTTCCATGTTCATCCATATGGCTGTGTAGATATATCCATGTTCATACAGATGGCGGTGAAGATATTTCCATGTTCATACAGATAGCGGTGTAGATATTTCCATGTTCATACAGATAGCGGTGTAGATATTTCCATGTTCATACAGATAGCGGTGTAAATATTTCCATGTTTATACAGATAGTGGTGTAGATATCTCCATCTTAATACAGATGGCGGTGTACATATTTATATGTTCATAAAGATGGCGGTGGAGATATTTCCATGTTCATACAGATGGTGGTGTAGATATTTCCATGTTTATAGAGATAGCGGTGTAGTTATTTACATGTGTAAAGAGGTAGCTGTGTAGATATTTCCATGTATATGCAGATAGCTGTGTAGATATTTCCATTTTCAGGCAGATAGCGGTGTAGATATTTCCATGTTCAAACAGATAGCCGTGTAGATATATCCATGTTTATACAGATAGCGGTGAAGATGTATGCATGTTTACACAGATAGCGGTGTAGATATTTCCATGTTCATACAGATAGCGGTGTAGATATTTCCATGTTCATCCAGATGGCTGTGTAGATATATCCATGTTCATACAGATAGCGGTGTAGATATTTCCATGTTCATACAGATAGTGCTGTAGATATTTCCATGTTCAAACAGATAGCGGTGTAGCTATTTCCATGTTCGTACAGATTGCGGTGTAGATATTTCCATCTTAATACAGATAGCGGTGCTTATATTTCCATGTTTATACAGGTAGCGGTGTAGTTATTTCCATGTTTATACAGATAGCGGTGTAGATATTTCCATCTTTATACAGATAGCGGTGTAGATATTTCCAGGTTTATACAGATAGCGGTGTAGTTATCTCCATCTTAATACAGATGGCGGTGTAGATATTTAAATGTTCATACAGATGGTGGTGCAGATAATTCCATGTTCATACAGATGGCGGTGTAGATATTTCCATGTTTATAGATATAGTGGTGTAGTTATTTCCATGTGTAAAGAGATAGCTTTGTAGATAGTTCCATGTATATGCAGATAGCTGTGTAGATATTTCCATTTTCATGCAGATAGCGGTGTAGATATTTCCATGTTCAAACAGATAGCGGTGTAGATATTTCCATGTTCATACAGATAGCGGTGTAGATATTTCCATGTTTATACAGACAGCGTTTTAGATATCTCCATCTTAATACAGATGGTGTTGTAGATATTTATATGTTCATACATATGGCGGTGCAGATATTTCCATGTTCATACAGATGGCGGTGTAGATATTTCCATGTTCATAGAGATAGCGGTGTAGTTATTTCCATGTGTAAAGAGATAGCTGTATAGATATTTCCATGTACATGCTGATAGCTGTGTAGATATTTCCATTTTCATGCAGATAGCGGTGTAGATATTTCCATGTTCAAACAGATAGCGGTGCAGATATTTCCATGTTCATACAGATAGCGGTGTAGATATTTCCATGTTTATACAGATAGCGGAGAATATGTATGCATGTTTACACAGATAGCGGTGAAGATATTTCCATGTTCATACAGATAGCGGTGTAGATATTTCCATGTTCATCCAGATGGCTGTGTAGTTATTTCCATGTTCATAAAGATAGCGGTGTAGATATCTGCATCTTAATACAGATGACGGTGAAGATATTTCCATGTTCATAGAGATAGCGGTGTAGATATTTCCATCTTCATACAGATAGCGGTGTAGATATTCCCATGTTCATACATATAGCGGTGAAGATATTTCCATTTTCATCCAGATGGCAGTGTAGATATATCCAAGTTGGTACAGATGGCGGTGAAGATATTTCCATGTTCATACAGATGGCGGTGTAGATATTTCCGTGTTCATACAGATAGCGGTGCTGATATTTCCATGTTTATACAGGTAACGGTGTAGATATTTCCATGTTTACACAGATAGCGGTGTAGATATTTCCATGTTTATACAGATAGCGGTGTAGATATTTCCATTTTCATGCAGATAGCGGTGTAGATATTTCCATGTTCATACAGATAGCGGTGCAGATATTTCCATGTTTATACAGATAGCGGTGAGGACGTATGCATGTTTACACAGATAGCGGTGTAGATAATTCCATGTTCATCCAGATGGCTGTGTAGATATATCCATGTTCATACAGATAGCGGTGTAGATATTTCCAAGTTCATACAGATAGTGGTGTAGATATTTCCATGTTCCTACAGATAGCGGTGTAGCTATTTCCATGTCCATGCAGATAGCGGTGTAGATATTTCCATGTTCATCCAGATGGCTGTGTAGATATATCCATGTTCATACAGATTGCGGTGAAGATATTTCCATGTTCTTACAGATATCGGTGTAGATATTTCCATGTTCATACAGATAGTGGTGTAGATAATTCCATGTTCATAAAGATAGCGGTGTAGTTATTTCCATGTGTAAAGAGATAGCTGTGTAGATATTTCCATGTATATTCAGACAGGTGTGTAGATATTTCCATTTTCATGCAGATAGCTGTGTAGATATTTCTAAATTCAAAAAGATAGCGGTGTAGACATTTCCATGTTCATACCGATAGCGGTGTAGAAATTTCCATGTTTATACAGATAGCGGTGAAGATGTATTCCTGTTTACACAGATAGCGGTGTAGATATTTCCATGTTCATACAGATAGCGGTGTAGATATTTCCATGATCATCCAGATGGCTGTGTAGATATATCCATGTTCGTACAGATGGCGTTGAAGATATTTCCATGTTCATACAGATATCGGTGTAGATATTTCCATGTTCATACAGATAGCGGTTTAGATATTTCAATGTTCATACAGATATCGGTTTAGATATTTCCATGTTCATACAGATAGCTGTGTAGTTATTTCCATGTTCATCCATATGGCTGTGTAGATATATCCATGTTCATACAGATGGCGGTGAAGATATTTCCATGTTCATACAGATAGCGGTGTAGATATTTCCATGTTCATACAGATAGCGGTGTAGATATTTCCATGTTCATACATATAGCAGTGTAAATATTTCCATGTTTATACAGATAGTGGTGTAGATATCTCCATCTTAATACATATGGCGGTGTACATATTTATATGTTCATACTGATGGCAGTGGAGATATTTCCATGTTCATACAGATGGCGGTGTACATATTTCCATGTTTATAGAGATAGTGGTGTAGTTATTTACATGTGTAAAGAGATAGCTGTGTAGATATTTCCATCTATATGCAGATAGCTGTGTAGATATTTCCATTTTCATGCAGATAGCGGTGTAGATATTTCTATGTTCAAACAGATAGCGGTGTAGATATATCCATGTTTATACAGATAGCGGTGAAGATGTATGCATGTTTACACAGATAGCGGTGTAGATATTTCCATGTTCATACAGATGGCTGTGTAGATATATCCATGTTCATACAGATAGCGGTGTAGATATTTCCATGTTCATACAGACAGTGCTGTAGATATTTCCATGTTCAAACAGATAGCTGTGTAGCTATTTCCATGTTCATACAGATAGCGGTGTAGATATTTCCATGTTCGTACAGATTGCGGTGTAAATATTTCAATCTTAATACAGATAGCGGTGCTTATGTTTCCATGTTTATACTGGCAGCGGTGTAGATATTTCCATGTTTATACAGATAGCGGTGTAGATATTTCCATGTTTAAACAGATAGCGGTGTAGATATTTCCAAGTTTATACAGATAGCGGTGTAGTTATCTCCATCTTAATACAGATGGCGGTGTAGATATTTATATGTTCATACAGATGGTGGTGCAGATATTTCCATGTTCATACAGATGGCGGTGTAGATATTTCCATGTTTATAGATATAGTGGTGTAGTTATTTCCATGTGTAAAGAGATAGATTTGTAGATAGTTCCATGTATATGCAGATAGCTGTGTAGGTATTTCCATTTTCATGCAGATAGCGGTGTAGATATTTCCATGTTCAAACAGATAGCCGTGTAGATATTTCCATGTTCATACAGATAGCGGTGTAGATATTTCCATGTTCATCCAGATGGCTGTGTAGATATATCCATGTTCATACAGATAGCGGTGTAGATATTTCCAAGTTCATACAGATAGTGGTGTAGATATTTCCATGTTCCTACAGATAGCGGTGTAGCTATTTCCATGTCCATGCAGATAGCGGTGTAGATATTTCCATGTTCATCCAGATGGCTGTGTAGATATATCCATGTTCATACAGATGGCGGTGAAGATATTTCCATGTTGTTACAGATAGCGGTGTAGATATTTCCATGTTCATACAGATAGTGGTGTAGATAATTCCATGTTCATAAAGATAGCGGTGTAGTTATTTCCATGTGTAAAGAGATAGCTGTGTAGATATTTCCGTGTATATTCAGACAGGTGTGTAGATATTTCCATTTTCATGCAGATAGCTGTGTAGATATTTCTAAATTCAAAAAGATAGCGGTGTAGACATTTCCATGTTCATACCGATAGCGGTGTAGAAATTTCCATGTTTATACAGATAGCGGTGAAGATGTATTCCTGTTTACACAGATAGCGGTGTAGATATTTCCATGTTCATACAGATAGCGGTGTAGATATTTCCATGATCATCCAGATGGCTGTGTAGATATATCCATGTTCATACAGATGGTGTTGAAGATATTTCCATGTTCATACAGATATCGGTGTAGATATTTCCATGTTCATACAGATAGCGGTTTAGATATTTCAATGTTCATACAGATATCGGTTTAGATATTTCCATGTTCATACAGATAGCTGTGTAGTTATTTCCATGTTCATCCATATGGCTGTGTAGATATATCCATGTTCATACAGATGGCGGTGAAGATATTTCCATGTTCATACAGATAGCGGTGTAGATATTTCCATGTTCATACAGATAGCGGTGTAGATATTTCCATGTTCATACATATAGCAGTGTAAATATTTCCATGTTTATACAGATAGTGGTGTAGATATCTCCATCTTAATACATATGGCGGTGTACATATTTATATGTTCATACTGATGGCAGTGGAGATATTTCCATGTTCATACAGATGGCGGTGTAGATATTTCCATGTTTATAGAGATAGTGGTGTAGTTATTTACATGTGTAAAGAGATAGCTGTGTAGATATTTCCATCTATATGCAGATAGCTGTGTAGATATTTCCATTTTCATGCAGATAGCGGTGTACATATTTCTATGTTCAAACAGATAGCGGTGTAGATATATCCATGTTTATACAGATAGCGGTGAAGATGTATGCATGTTTACACAGATAGCGGTGTAGATATTTCCATGTTCATAGAGATGGCTGTGTAGATATATCCATGTTCATACAGATAGCGGTGTAGATATTTCCATGTTCATACAGACAGTGCTGTAGATATTTCCATGTTCAAACAGATATCTGTGTAGCTATTTCCATGTTCATACAGATAGCGGTGTAGATATTTCCATGTTCGTACAGATTGCGGTGTAAATAATTCAATCTTAATACAGATAGCGGTGCTTATGTTTCCATGTTTATACTGGCAGCGGTGTAGATATTTCCATGTTTATACAGATAGCGGTGTAGATATTTCCATGTTTAAACAGATAGCGGTGTAGATAATTCCAAGTTTATACAGATAGCGGTGTAGTTATCTCCATCTTAATACAGATGGCGTTGTAGATATTTATATGTTCATACAGATGGTGGTGCAGATATTTCCATGTTAATACAGATGGCGGTGTAGATATTTCCATGTTTATAGATATAGTGGTGTAGTTATTTCCATGTGTAAAGAGATAGATTTGTAGATAGTTCCATGTATATGCAGATAGCTGTGTAGGTATTTCCATTTTCATGCAGATAGCGGTGTAGATATTTCCATGTTCAAACAGATAGTGGTGTAGATATTTCCATGTCCATACAGATAGCAGTGTAGATATCTCCATCTTAATACAGATGGCGGTGAAGATATTTCCATGTTCATACAGATAGCGGTGTAGATATTTCCATGTTCATCGTGATGGCTGTGTAGATATATCCTTGTTCATACAGATAGCGGTGTAGATATTTCCATGTTCATACAGATAGTGCTGTAGATATTTCCATGTTCAAACAGATAGCGGTGTAGCTATTTCCATGTTCATACAGATAGCGGTGTAGATATTTCCATGTTCGTACAGATTGCGGTGTAGATATTTCCATCTTAATACAGATAGCGGTGCTTATATTTCCATGTTTATACAGGTAGCGGTGTAGATATTTCCATGTTTATACAGATAGCGTTGTAGTTATCTCCATCTTAATACAGATGGCGGTGTAGATATTTCCATGTTCATACAGATGGTGGTGCAGATATTTCCATGTTCATACAGATGGCGGTGTAGATATTTCCATGTTTATAGATATAGTGGTGTAGTTATTTCCATGTGTAAACAGATAGATTTGTAGATAGTTCCATGTATATACAGATAGCTGTGTAGGTATTTCCATTTTCATGCAGATAGCGGTGTAGATATTTCCATGTTCAAACAGATAGTGGTGTAGATATTTCCATGTCCATACAGATAGCAGTGTAGATATTACCATGTTTATACAGATAGCGGTGTAGATATTTCCATGTTTATGCAGACAGCGGTGTAGATATCTCCATCTTAATACAGATGGTGGTGTAGATATTTATATGTTCATACCCATGGCGGTGCAGATATTTCCATGTTCATACAGATGGCGGTGTAGATATTTCCATGTTTATAGAGATAGCGGTGTAGTTATTTCCATGTGTAAAGAGATGGCTGTATAGATATTTCCATGTACATGCAGATAGCTGTGTAGATATTTCCATTTTCATGCAGATAGCGGTGTTGATATTTCCATGTTCAAACAGATAGCGGTGCAGGTATTTCCATGTTCATACAGATAGCGGTGTAGATATTTCCATGTTTATACAGATAGCGGAGAAGATGTATGCATGTTTACACAGATAGCGGTGAAGATATTTCCATGTTCATACAGATAGCGGTGTAGATATTTCCATGTTCATACAGATAGCGGTGTAGTTATTTCCATGTTCATCCATAAGGCTGTGTAGATATATCCATGTTCATACAGATGGCGGTGAAGATATTTCCATGTTCATACAGATAGCGGTGTAGATATTTCCATGTTCATTCAGATAGCGGTGTAGATATTTCCATGTTCATAGAGATAGCGGTGTAGATATTTCCATGTTTATACAGATAGCGGTGTAGATATCTCCATCTTAATACAGATGGCGGTGTAGATATTTATATGTTCATACAGATGGCGGTGGAGATATTTCCATGTTCATACAGATAGCGGTGTAGATATTTCCATGTTCGTACAGAATGCGGTGTAGATATATCCATGTTTATACAGATAGCGGTGAAGATGTATGCATGTTTACACACATAGCGGTGTAGATATTTCCATGTTCATACAGATAGCGGTGTAGATATTTCGATGTTCATCCAGAAGGCTGTGTAGATATATCCATGTTCATACAGATAGCGGTGTAGTTATTTCCATGTTCTTACAGATAGTGCTCTAGATATTTCCATGTTCAAACAGATGGCGGTGTAGGTATTTCCATGTTCATACAGATAGCGGTGTAGATATTTCCATGTTCATACAGATTGCGGTGTAGATATTTCCATGTTAATACAGATAGCGGTGCTTATATTTCCATGTTTATACAGGTAGCGGTGTAGATATTTCCATGTTTATACAGATAGCGGTGAAGATATTTCCAAGTTTATACAGATAGCGATGTAGATATCTCCATCTTAATACAGATGGCTGTGTAGATATTTATATGTTCATACAGATGGTGGTGCAGATATTTCCATGTTCATACAGATGGCGGTGTAGATATTTCCATGTTTATAGAGATAGCGGTGTAGTTATTTCCATGTGTAAAGAGATAGCTGTGTACATATTTCCATGTATATGCAGATAGCTGTGTAGATATTTCCATTTTCATGCAGATAGCGTTGTAGATATTTCCATGTTCAAACAGATAGCGGTGCAGATATTTCCATGTTCATACAGATAGCGGTGTAGATATTTCCATGTTTATACAGATAGTGGTGAAGGTATTTCCAAGTTTATACAGATAGCGGAGTAGATATCTCCATCTTAATACAGATGGCGGTGTAGATATTTATATGTTCATACAATGGTGGTGTAGATATTTCCATGTTTATAGATATAGTGGTGTAGTTATTTCCATGTGTAAAGAGATAGCTTTGTAGATATTTCCATGTATATGCAGATAGCTGTGTAGATATTTCCATTTTCATGCAGATAGCGGTGTAGATATTTCCATGTTCAAACAGATAGCGGTGTAGATATTTCCATGTTCATACAGATTGCGGTGTAGATATTTCCATGATCATCCAGATGGCTGTGTAGATATATCCATGTTCATACAGATGGCGTTGAAGGTATTTCCATGTTCATACAGATATCGGTGTAGATATTTCCATGTTCATACAGATAGCGGTTTAGATATTTCCGTATTCATACAGATAGCGGTGTAGATATTTCCATGTTCATACAGATAGCGGTGTAGTTATTTCCATGTTCATCCATATGGCTGTGTATATATATCCATGTTCATACAGATGGCGTTGAAGATATTTCCATGTTCATACAGATAGCGGTGTAGATATTTCCATGTTCATACAGATAGCGGTGTAGATATTTCCATGTTCATACAGATAGCTGTGTAGATATTTCCATGTTTATACAGATAGCGGTGTAGATATCTCCATCTTAATACAGATGGCGGTGTAGATATTTATATGTTCATACAGATGGCGGTGGAGATATTTCCATGTTCATACAGATGGCGGTGTAGATATTTCCATGTTTATAGAGATAGCGGTGTAGTTATTTACATGTGTAAAGAGATAGCTGTGTAGATATTTCCATGTATATGCAGATAGCTGTGTAGATATTTCCATTTTCATGCAGATAGCGGTGTAGATATTTCCATGTTCAAACAGATAGTGGTGTAGATATTTCCATGTTCATACAGATAGCGGTGTAGATATATCCATGTTTATACAGAGAGCGATGAAGATGTATGCATGTTTACACAGATAGCGGTGTAGATATTTCCATGTTCTTACAGATAGCGGTGTAGATATTTCGATGTTCATCCAGAAGGCTGTGTAGATATATCCATGTTCATACAGATAGCGGTGTAGATATTTCCATGTTCTTACAGATAGTGCTGTAGATATTTCCATGTTCAAACAGATGGCGGTGTAGCTATTTCCATGTTCATACAGATAGCGGTGTAGATATTTCCATGTTCGTACAGAATGCGGTGTATATATTTCCATGTTAAGACAGATAGCGGTGCTTATATTTCCATGTTTATACAGGTAGCGGTGTAGATATTTCCATGTTTATACAGATAGCGGTGTAGATATTTCCATGTTTATACAGATAGCGGTGTAGATATGTCCATCTTAATACAGATGGCGGTGTAGATATTTATATGTTCATACACATGGCGGTGCAGTTATTTCCATGTTCATACAGATGGCGGTGTAGATATTTCCGTGTTTATAGAGATAGCGGTGTAGTTATTTCCATGTGTAAAGAGATAGCTGTGTAGATATTTCCATGTATTTACAGATAGCTGTGTAGATATTTCCATTTTCATGCAGATAGCGGTGTAGATATTTCCATGTTCAATCAGATAGCGGTGCAGATATTTCCATGTTCATACAGATAACGGTGTAGATATTTCCAATATTAAACAGATAGCGGAGAAGTTGTATGCATGTTTACACAGATAGCGGTGAAGATATTTCCATGTTCATACAGATAGTGGTGTAGATATTTCCATGTTCATCCAGATGGCTGTGTAGATATATCCATGTTTATACAGATAGCGGTGTAGATATTTCCATGTTCATACAGATAGCGGTGTAGATATTTCCATGTTCATACAGATAGCGGTGCTGATATTTCCATGTTTATACAGCTAGCGGTGTAGATATTTCCATGTTTATACAGATAGCGGTGTAGATATTTCCATGTTTATACAGAGAGCGGTGTAGATATTTCCATGTTTATACAGATAGCGGTGAAGGTATCTCCATCTTAATACAGATAGCGTTGTAGATGTTTATATGTTCCTACAGATGGCGGTGCAGCTATTTCCATGTTCATACAGATGGCGGTGTATATATTTCCATGTTTATAGAGATAGCGGTGTAGTTATTTCCATGTGTAAAGAGATAGCTTTGTAGATATTTCCATGTATATGCAGATAGCTGTGTAGATATTTCCATTTTCATGCAGATAGCGGTGTAGATATTTCCATGTTCAAACAGATAGCGGTGTTGATATTTCCATGTTCATTCAGATAGCGGTGCTGATATTTCCATGTTTATACAGGTTGCGGTGTAGGTATTTCCATGTTCATACAGATTGCGGTGTAGATATTTCCATGTTTATACAGATGGCGGTGTAGATATTTCCATGTTTATACAGAAAGTGGTGTAGATATCTCCATCTTAATACAGATGGCGGTGTAGATATTTATATGTTCATACAGATGGCAGTGCAGATATTTCCATGTTCATACAGATGGCGGTGTAGATATTTCCATGTTCATACAGATAGCGGTGTAGTTATTTCCATGTGTAAAGAGATAGCTGTGTAGATATTTCCATGTATATGCAGATAGTTGTGTAGACATTTCCATTTTCATGCAGATAGTGGTGTAGATATTTCCATGTTCAAACAGATAGCGTTGTAGATATTTCCATGTTCATCCAGATAGCGGTGTAGATATTTCCATGTTTATACAGATAGCGGTTAATATATATGCATGTTTACACAGATAGCGGTGTAGATAGTTCCAAGTTCATCCAGATGGCTGTGTTGATATATCCATGTTCATACAGATAGCGGTGTAGATATTTCCATGTTCATGCAGATAGCGGTGTAGATATTTCCATGTTCATACAGAAAGCATTGTAGCTATTTCCATGTTCATGCAGTTAGCGGTGTAGATATTTCCGTGTTCAACCAGATGGCTGTGTAGATATATGCATGTTCTAACAGATGGCGGTGAAGATATTTCCATGATCAGATAGCGGTGTAGATATTTCCATGTTCATACAGATAGTGGTGTAGATATTTCCATGTTCATACAGATATCGGTGTAAATATTTCCTTGTTCATACAGATAGCGGTGCTGATATTTCCATGTTTATACAGGTAGCGGTGTAGATATTTCCATGTTTAAACAGATAGCGGTGTAGATATTTCCATGTATATGCAGATAGCTGTGTAGATATTTCCATTTTCATGCAGATAGCGTTGTAGATATTTCCATGTTCAAACAGATAGCGGTGCAGATATTTCCATGTTCATACAGATAGCGGTGTAGATATTTCCATGTTTATACAGATAGTGGTGAAGGTATTTCCAAGTTTATACAGATAGCGGAGTAGATATCTCCATCTTAATACAGATGGCGGTGTAGATATTTATATGTTCATACAATGGTGGTGTAGATATTTCCATGTTTATAGATATAGTGGTGTAGTTATTTCCATGTGTAAAGAGATAGCTTTGTAGATATTTCCATGTATATGCAGATAGCTGTGTAGATATTTCCATTTTCATGCAGATAGCGGTGTAGATATTTCCATGTTCAAACAGATAGCGGTGTAGATATTTCCATGTTCATACAGATTGCGGTGTAGATATTTCCATGATCATCCAGATGGCTGTGTAGATATATCCATGTTCATACAGATGGCGTTGAAGGTATTTCCATGTTCATACAGATATCGGTGTAGATATTTCCATGTTCATACAGATAGCGGTTTAGATATTTCCGTATTCATACAGATAGCGGTGTAGATATTTCCATGTTCATACAGATAGCGGTGTAGTTATTTCCATGTTCATCCATATGGCTGTGTATATATATCCATGTTCATACAGATGGCGTTGAAGATATTTCCATGTTCATACAGATAGCGGTGTAGATATTTCCATGTTTATACAGATAGCGGTGTAGATATTTCCATGTTCATACAGATAGCTGTGTAGATATTTCCATGTTTATACAGATAGCGGTGTAGATATCTCCATCTTAATACAGATGGCGGTGTAGATATTTATATGTTCATACAGATGGCGGTGGAGATATTTCCATGTTCATACAGATGGCGGTGTAGATATTTCCATGTTTATAGAGATAGCGGTGTAGTTATTTACATGTGTAAAGAGATAGCTGTGTAGATATTTCCATGTATATGCAGATAGCTGTGTAGATATTTCCATTTTCATGCAGATAGCGGTGTAGATATTTCCATGTTCAAACAGATAGTGGTGTAGATATTTCCATGTTCATACAGATAGCGGTGTAGATATATCCATGTTTATACAGAGAGCGATGAAGATGTATGCATGTTTACACAGATAGCGGTGTAGATATTTCCATGTTCTTACAGATAGCGGTGTAGATATTTCGATGTTCATCCAGAAGGCTGTGTAGATATATCCATGTTCATACAGATAGCGGTGTAGATATTTCCATGTTCTTACAGATAGTGCTGTAGATATTTCCATGTTCAAACAGATGGCGGTGTAGCTATTTCCATGTTCATACAGATAGCGGTGTAGATATTTCCATGTTCGTACAGAATGCGGTGTATATATTTCCATGTTAAGACAGATAGCGGTGCTTATATTTCCATGTTTATACAGGTAGCGGTGTAGATATTTCCATGTTTATACAGATAGCGGTGTAGATATTTCCATGTTTATACAGATAGCGGTGTAGATATGTCCATCTTAATACAGATGGCGGTGTAGATATTTATATGTTCATACACATGGCGGTGCAGGTATTTCCATGTTCATACAGATGGCGGTGTAGATATTTCCGTGTTTATAGAGATAGCGGTGTAGTTATTTCCATGTGTAAAGAGATAGCTGTGTAGATATTTCCATGTATTTACAGATAGCTGTGTAGATATTTCCATTTTCATGCAGATAGCGGTGTAGATATTTCCATGTTCAATCAGATAGCGGTGCAGATATTTCCATGTTCATACAGATAACGGTGTAGATATTTCCAATATTAAACAGATAGCGGAGAAGTTGTATGCATGTTTACACAGATAGCGGTGAAGATATTTCCATGTTCATACAGATAGTGGTGTAGATATTTCCATGTTCATCCAGATGGCTGTGTAGATATATCCATGTTTATACAGATAGCGGTGTAGATATTTCCATGTTCATACAGATAGCGGTGTAGATATTTCCATGTTCATACAGATAGCGGTGCTGATATTTCCATGTTTATACAGCTAGCGGTGTAGATATTTCCATGTTTATACAGATAGCGGTGTAGATATTTCCATGTTTATACAGAGAGCGGTGTAGATATTTCCATGTTTATACAGATAGCGGTGAAGGTATCTCCATCTTAATACAGATAGCGTTGTAGATGTTTATATGTTCCTACAGATGGCGGTGCAGCTATTTCCATGTTCATACAGATGGCGGTGTATATATTTCCATGTTTATAGAGATAGCGGTGTAGTTATTTCCATGTGTAAAGAGATAGCTTTGTAGATATTTCCATGTATATGCAGATAGCTGTGTAGATATTTCCATTTTCATGCAGATAGCGGTGTAGATATTTCCATGTTCAAACAGATAGCGGTGTTGATATTTCCATGTTCATTCAGATAGCGGTGCTGATATTTCCATGTTTATACAGGTTGCGGTGTAGGTATTTCCATGTTCATACAGATTGCGGTGTAGATATTTCCATGTTTATACAGATGGCGGTGTAGATATTTCCATGTTTATACAGAAAGTGGTGTAGATATCTCCATCTTAATACAGATGGCGGTGTAGATATTTATATGTTCATACAGATGGCAGTGCAGATATTTCCATGTTCATACAGATGGCGGTGTAGATATTTCCATGTTCATACAGATAGCGGTGTAGTTATTTCCATGTGTAAAGAGATAGCTGTGTAGATATTTCCATGTATATGCAGATAGTTGTGTAGACATTTCCATTTTCATGCAGATAGTGGTGTAGATATTTCCATGTTCAAACAGATAGCGTTGTAGATATTTCCATGTTCATCCAGATAGCGGTGTAGATATTTCCATGTTTATACAGATAGCGGTTAATATATATGCATGTTTACACAGATAGCGGTGTAGATAGTTCCAAGTTCATCCAGATGGCTGTGTTGATATATCCATGTTCATACAGATAGCGGTGTAGATATTTCCATGTTCATGCAGATAGCGGTGTAGATATTTCCATGTTCATACAGAAAGCATTGTAGCTATTTCCATGTTCATGCAGTTAGCGGTGTAGATATTTCCGTGTTCAACCAGATGGCTGTGTAGATATATGCATGTTCTAACAGATGGCGGTGAAGATATTTCCATGATCAGATAGCGGTGTAGATATTTCCATGTTCATACAGATAGTGGTGTAGATATTTCCATGTTCATACAGATATCGGTGTAAATATTTCCTTGTTCATACAGATAGCGGTGCTGATATTTCCATGTTTATACAGGTAGCGGTGTAGATATTTCCATGTTTAAACAGATAGCGGTGTAGATATTTCCATGTTTATACACATAGCGGTGTAGATATTTCCGTGTTTATACGGATAGCGGTGTAGATATTTCCATGTTCATACAGATAGCGGTGTAGATATTTCCATGTTCATACAGATAGCGGTGTAGATATTTCCATGTTCATACAGATAGCGGTGTAGCTATTTCCATGTTCATACAGATAGCGGTGTAGATATTTCCATGTTCATACAGATAGTGGTGTAGATATTTCCATGTTCATACAGATAGCGGTGTTGATATTTCCATGTTCATACAGATAGCGGTGTACATATTTCCATGTTCATCCAGATGGCTGTGTAGACATATCCATGTTCATACAGATGGCGGTGAAGGTAATTCCTTGTTCATACAGATAGCGGTGTAGATATTTCCATGTTTATACAGATAGCGGTGAAGATATTTCCATGTTTATACAGATAGCGGTGTAGATATGTCCATCTTAATACAGATGGCGGTGTAGATATTTATATGTTCATCCACATGGCGGTGCAGGTATTTCCATGTTCATACAGATGGCGGTGTAGATATTTCCGTGTTTATAGAGATAGCGGTGTAGTTATTTCCATGTGTAAAGAGATAGCTGTGTAGATATTTCCATGTATTTACAGATAGCTGTGTAGACATTTCCATTTTCATGCAGATAGTGGTGTAGATATTTCAATGTTCATCCAGATAGCGGTGTAGATATTTCCATGTTTATACAGATAGCGGTTAATATATATGCATGTTTACACAGATAGCGGTGAAGATAGTTCCAAGTTCATCCAGATGGCTGTGTTGATATATCCATGTTAATACAGATAGCGGTGTAGATATTTCCATGTTCATGCAGATAGCGGTGTAGATATTTCCATGTTCATACAGAAAGCAGTGTAGCTATTTCCATGTTCATGCAGATAGCGGTGTAGATATTTCCGTGTTCAACCAGATGGCTGTGTAGATATATGCATGTTCTAACAGATGGCGGTGAAGATATTTCCATGATCAGATAGCGGTGTAGATATTTCCATGTTCATACAGATAGTGGTGAAGAAATTTCCATGTTCATACAGATATCGCTGTAAATATTTCCATGTTCATACAGATAGCGGTGCTGATATTTCCATGTTTATACAGGTAGCGGTGTAGATATTTCCATGTTTAAACAGATAGCGGTGTAGATATTTCCATGTTTATACACATAGCGGTGTAGATATTTCCGTGTTTATACGGATAGCGGTGTAGATATTTCCATGTTCATACAGATAGCGGTGTAGATATTTCCATGTTCATACAGATAGTGGTGTAGATATTTCCATGTTCATACAGATAGCGGTGTAGCTATTTCCATGTTCATACAGATAGCGGTGTAGATATTTCCATGTTCATACAGATAGTGGTGTAGATATTTCCATGTTCATACAGATAGCGGTGTTGCTATTTCCATGTTCATACTGATAGCGGTGTACATATTTCCATGTTCATCCAGATGGCTGTGTAGACATATCCATGTTCATACAGATGGCGGTGAAGGTAATTCCTTGTTCATACAGATAGCGGTGTAGTTATTCCCATGTTTATACAGATAGCGGAGAAGATGTATGCATGTTTACACAGATAGCGGTGAAGATATTTCCATGTTCATACAGATAGCGGTGTAGATATTTCCATGTTCATCCAGATGGCTGTGTAGTTATTTCCATGTTCATACAGATAGCGGTGTAGATATCTCCATCTTAATACAGATGGCGGTGAAGATATTTCCATGTTCATACAGATAGCGGTGTAGATATTTCCATGTTCATCGTGATGGCTGTGTAGATATTTCCATGTTCATACAGATAGCGGTGTAGATATTCCCATGTTCATACAGATAGTGCTGTAGATATTTCCATGTTCAAACAGATAGCGGTGTAGCTATTTCCATGTTCATACAGATTGCGGTGTAGATATTTCCATCTTAATACAAATAGCGGTGCTTATATTTCCATGTTTATACAGGTAGCGGTGTAGATATTTCCATGTTTATACAGATAGCGGTGTAGATATTTCCATGTTTATACAGATAGCGGTGTAGATATTTCCAAGTTTATACAGATAGCGGTGTAGTTATCTCCATCTTAATACAGATGGCGGTGTAGATATTTATATGTTCATACAGATGGTGGTGCAGATATTTCCATGTTCATACAGATGTCGTTGTAGATATTTCCATGTTTATAGATATAGTGGTGTAGTTATTTCCATGTGTAAACAGATAGATTTGTAGACAGTTCCATGTATATGCAGATAGCTGTGTAGGTATTTCCATTTTCATGCAGATAGCGGTGTAGATATTTCCATGTTCAAACAGATAGTGGTGTAGATATTTCCATGTTCATACAGATAGCAGTGTAGATATTACCATGTTTATACAGATAGCGGTGTAGATATTTCCATGTTCGTACAGAATGCGGTGTAGATATATCCATGTTTATACAGATAGCGGTGAAGATGTATGCATGTTTACACAGATAGCGGTGTAGATATTTCCATGTTCATACAGATAGCGGTGTAGATATTTCGATGTTCATCCAGAAGCCTGTGTAGATATATCCATGTTCATAAAGATAGCGGTGTAGTTATTTCCATGTTCTTACAGATAGTGTTCTAGATATTTCCATGTTCAAACAGATGGTGGTGTAGCTATTTCCATGTTCATACAGATAGCGGTGTAGATATTTCCATGTTCATACAGATTGCGGTGTAGATATTTCCATGTTAATACAGATAGCGGTGCTTATATTTCCATGTTTATACAGGTAGCGGTGTAGATATTTCCATGTTTATACAGATAGCGGTGAAGATATTTCCAAGTTTATACAGATAGCTATGTAGATATCTCCATCTTAATACAGATGGCTGTGTAGATATTTATATGTTCATACAGATGGTGTTGCAGATATTTCCATGTTCATACAGATGGCGGTGTAGATATTTCCATGTTTATAGAGATAGCGGTGTAGTTATTTCCATGTGTAAAGAGATAGCTGTGTACATATTTCCATGTATATGCAGATAGCTGTGTAGATATTTCCATTTTCATGCAGATAGCGTTGTAGATATTTCCATGTTCAAACAGATAGCGGTGCAGATATTTCCATGTTCATACAGATAGCGGTGTAGATATTTCCATGTTCATACAGATAGCGGTGAAGATATTTCCAAGTTTATACAGATAGCGGAGTAGATATCTCCATCTTAATACAGATGGCGGTGTAGATATTTATATGTTCATACAATGGTGGTGTAGATATTTCCATGTTTATAGATATAGTGGTGTAGTTATTTCCAAGTGTAAAGAGATAGCTTTGTAGATATTTCCATGTATATGCAGATAGCTGTGTAGATATTTCCATTTTCATGCAGATAGCGGTGTAGATATTTCCATGTTCATACAGATAGCGGTGTAGATATTTCCATGTTCATACAGATTGCGGTGTAGATATTTCCATGATGATCCAGATGGCTGTGTAGATATATCCATGTTCATACAGATGGCGTTGAAGGTATTTCCATGTTCATACAGATATCGGTGTAGATATTTCCATGTTCATACAGATAGCGGTTTAGATATTTCCGTATTCATACAGATAGCGGTGTAGATATTTCCATGTTCATACAAATAGCGGTGTAGTTATTTCCATGTTCATCCATATGGCTGTGTATATATATCCATGTTCATAGAGATGGCGGTGAAGATATTTCCATGTTCATACAGATAGCGGTGTAGATATTTCCATGTTCATACAGATAGCGGTGTAGATATTTCCATGTTCATACAGATAGCTGTGTAGATATTTCCATGTTTATACAGATAGCGGTGTAGATATCTCCATCTTAATACAGATGGCGGTGTAGATATTTATATGTTCATTCAGATGGTGGTGGAGATATTTCCATGTTCATACAGATGGCGGTGTAGATATTTCCATGTTTATAGAGATAGCGGTGTAGTTATTTACATGTGTAAAGAGATAGCTGTGTAGATATTTCCATGTATATGCAGATAGCTGTGTACATATTTCCATTTTCATGCAGATAGCGGTGTAGTTATTTCCATGTTCAAACAGATAGTGGTGTAGATATTTCCATGTTCATACAGATAGCGGTGTAGATATATCCATGTTTATACAGATAGCGGTGAAGATGTATGCATGTTTACACAGATAGCGGTGTAGATATTTCCATGTTCATACAGATAGCGGTGTAGATATTTCGATGTTCATCCAGAAGGCTGTGTAGATATATCCATGTTCATACAGATAGCGGTGTGGATATTTCCATGTTCTTACAGATAGTGCTGTAAATATTTCCATGTTCAAACAGATGGGGGTGTAGCTATTTCCATGTTCATACAGATAGCGGTGTAGATATTTCCATGTTCGTACAGAATGCGGTGTAGATATTTCCATGTTAAGACAGATAGCGGTGCTTATATTTCCATGTTTATACAGGTAGCGGTGTAGATATTTCCATGTTTATACAGATAGCGGTGAAGATATTTCCATGTCTATACAGATAGCGGTGTAGATATGTCCATCTTAATACAGATGGCGGTGTAGATATTTATATGTTCATACACATGGCGGTGCAGGTATTTCCATGTTCATACAGATGGCGGTGTAGATATTTCCGTGTTTATAGAGATAGCGGTGTAGTTATTTCCATGTGTAAAGAGATAGCTGTTTAGATATTTCCATGTATTTACAGATAGCTGTGTAGATATTTCCATTTTCATGCAGATAGCGGTGTAGATATTTCCATGTTCAATCAGATAGCGGTGCAGATATTTCCATGTTCATACAGATAACGGTGTAGATATTTCCATGTTTATACAGATAGCGGAGAAGTTGTATGCATGTTTACACAGATAGCGGTGAAGATATTTCCATGTACATACAGATAGTGGTGTAGATATTTCCATGTTCATCCAGATGGCTGTGTAGATATATCCATGTTCATACAGATGGCGGTGAAGATATTTCCACGTTCATACAGATATTGGTGTAGATATTTCCATGTTCATACAGATAGCGGTGTAGATATTTCCATGTTCATACAGATAGCGGTGCTGATATTTCCATGTTTATACAGCTAGCGGTGTAGATATTTCCATGTTTATACAGATAGCGGTGTAGATATTTCCATGTTTATACAGAGAGCGGTGTAGATATTTCCATGTTTATACAGATAGCGGTGTAGGTATCTCCATCTTAATACAGAGAGCGGTGTAGATGTTTATATGTTCCTACAGATGGCGGTGCAGCTATTTCCATGTTCATACAGATGGCGGTGTATATATTTCCATGTTTATAGAGATAGCGGTGTAGTTATTTCCATGTGTAAAGAGATAGCTTTGTAGATATTTCCAAGTATATGCAGATAGCTGTGTAGATATTTCCATTTTCATGCAGATAGCGGTGTAGATATATCCATGTTTATACAGATAGCGGTGAAGATGTATGCATGTTTACACAGATAGCGGTGTAGATATTTCCATGTTCATACAGATGGCGTTTAAGGTATTTCCATGTTCATACAGATATCGGTGTAGATATTTCCATGTTCATACAGATAGCGCTTTAGATATTTCCGTGTTCATACTGATAGCGGTGTAGATATTTCCATGTTCATACAGATAGCGGTGTAGTTATTTCCATGTTCATCCATATGGCTGTGTGGGTATATCCATGTTCATGCAGATGGCGGTGAAGATATTTCCATGTTCATACTGATAGCGGTGTAGATATTTCCATGTTCATACAGATAGCGGTGTAGATATTTCCATGTTCATACAGATAGCGGTGTAGATATTTCCATGTTTATACAGATAGCGGTGTAGATATCTCCATCTTAATACAGATGGCGGTGTAGATATTTATATGTTCATACAGATGGCGGTGGAGATATTTCCATGTTCATACAGATGGCGGTGTAGATATTTCCATGTTTATAGAGATAGCGGTGTAGTTATTTACATGTGTAAAGAGATAGCTGTGTAGATATTTCCATGTATATGCAGATAGCTGTGTAGATATTTCCATTTTCATGCAGATATCGGTGTAGATATTTCCATGTTCAAACAGATAGCGGTGTAGATATTTCCATGTTCATACAGATAGCGGTGTAGATATATCCATGTTTATACAGATAGCGGTGAAGATGTATGCATTTTTACACAGATAGCGGTGTAGATATTTCCATGTTCATACAGATAGCGGTGTAGATATTTCGATGTTCATCCAGAAGGCTGTGTAGATATATCCATGTTCATACAGATAGCTGTGTAGATATTTCCATGTTCTTACAGATAGTGCTGTAGATATTTCCATGTTCAAACAGATGGCGGTGTAGCTATTTCCATGTTCATACAGATAGCGGTGTAGATATTTCCATGTTTGTACAGATTGCGGTGAAGATATTTCCAAGTTTATACAGATAGCGGTGTAGATATCTCCATCTTAATACAGATGGCGGTGTAGATGTTTATATGTTCATACAGATGGCGGTGCAGATATTTCCATGTTCATACAGATGGCAGTGTAGATATTTCCATGTTTATACAGGTAGCGGTGTAGATATTTCCATGTTTATACAGATAGCGGTGTAGACATTTCCATGTTTATACAGATAGCGGTGTAGATATTTCCGTGTTCAAACAGATAGCGGTGTAGATATTTCCATGTTCATACAGATAGCGGTGTAGATATTTCCATGTTTATACAGATAGCGGTGTAGATATTTCCATGTGTATACAGATAGCGGTGTAGTATGTCCATCTTAATACAGATGGCGGTTTAGATATTTATATGTTTATACACATGACGGTGCAGATAATTCCATGTTCATACAGATTGCGGTGTAGATATTTCCGTGTTTATAGAGATAGCAGTGTAGTTATTTCCATGTTTAATGAGATAGCTGTGTAGATATTTCCATGTATATGCAGATATCTGTGTAGATATTTCCATTTTCATGCAGATAGCGGTGTAGATATTTCCATGTTCAAACAGATAGCGGTGCAGATATTTCCATGTTCATACAGATAACGGTGTAGATATTTCCATGTTTATACAGATAGCGGAGAAGATGTATGCATGTTTACACAGATAGCGGTGAAGATATTTCCATGTTCATACAGATAGTGGTGTAGATATTTCCATGTTCATCCAGATGGCTGTGTAGTTATTTCCATGTTCACACAGATGGCGGTGAAGATATTTCCATGTTCATACAGATAGCGGTGTAGATATTTCCATGTTCATACAGATAGCGGTGTAGATATTTTCATGTTTATACAGATAGCGGTGTAGGTATCTCCAACTTAATAGAGATAGCGGTGTAGATATTTATAGGTTCCTACAGATGGCGGTGCAGCTATTTCCATGTTCATACAGATGGTGGTGTAGATATTTCCATGTTTATAGAGATAGCGGTGTAGTTATTTCCATGTGTAAAGAGATAGCTTTGAAGTTATTTCCATGTATATGCAGATAGCCGTGTAGATATTTCCATTTTCATACAGATAGCGGTGTAGATATTTCCATGTTCATACAGATAGCTGTGCTGATATTTCCATGTTTATACAAGTTGCGGTGTAGGTAATTCCATGTTTATACAGATTGCGGTGTAGATATTTCCATGTTTATACAGATAGCGGTGTACATATTTCCATGTTTATACAGAAAGCGGTGTAGATATCTCCATCTTAATACAGATGGCGGTGTAGATATTTATATGTTCATACAGATGGCAGTGCAGATATTTCCATGTTCATACCGATGGCGGTGTAGATATTTCCATGTTCATACAGATAGCGGTGTAGTTATTTCCATGTGTAAAGAGATAGCCGTGTAGATATTTCCATGTATATGCAGATAGCTGTGTAGATATTTCCATTTTCATGCAGATAGCAGTGTAGATATTTCCATGTTCAAACAGATAGCGTTGTAGATATTTCCATGTTCATCCAGATAGCGGTGTGGATATTTCCATGTTTATACAGAATGCGGTGAAGATATATTCATGTTTACACAG
This sequence comes from Gorilla gorilla gorilla, assembly GCF_029281585.2. NCBI lineage: Eukaryota > Metazoa > Chordata > Mammalia > Primates > Hominidae > Gorilla > Gorilla gorilla. The sequence goes on along the minus strand of NC_073227.2, from coordinate 2,965,838 downwards.
ATAGCGGTGTAGATATTTCCATGTTCATCCAGATGGCTGTGTTGATATATCCATGTTCATACAGATAGCGGTGTAGATATTTCCATGTTCATACAGATAGTGGTGTAGATATTTCCATGTTCATACAGATAGCGGTGTAGCTATTTCCATGTTAATGCAGATAGCGGTGTAGATATTTCCATGTTCAACCAGATGGCTGTGTAGATATATGCATGTTCTAACAGATGGCGTTGAAGATATTTCCATGTTCAGATAGCGGTGTAGATAAATCCATGTTCATACAGATAGTGGTGTAGATATTTCCATGTTCATACAGATAGCGGTGTAGATATTTCCATGTTCATACAGATATCGGTGCTGATATTTCCATGTTTGTACAGGTAGCGGTGTAGATATTTCCATGTTTATACAGATAGCGGTGTAGATATTTCCATCTTTATACAGATAGCGGTGTAGATATTTCCGTGTTTATACAGATAGCGGTGAAGATATTTCCATGTTCATACAGATAGCGGTGTAGATATTTCCATGTTCATACAGATAGCGGTGTAGATATTTCCATGTTCATACAGATAGCGGTGTAGATATTTCCATGTTCATACAGATAGCGGTGTAGCTATTTCCATGTTCATACAGATAGCGGTGCAGATAATTCCATGTTCATACAGATTGCGGTGTAGATATTTCCGTGATTATAGAGATAGCAGTGTAGTTATTTCCATGTTTAATGAGATAGCTGTGTAGATATTTCCATGTATATGCAGATATCTGTGTAGATATTTCCATTTTCATGCAGATAGCGGTGTAGATATTTCCATGTTCAAACAGATAGCGGTGCAGATATTTCCATGTTCATACAGATAACGGTGTAGATATTTCCATGTTTATACAGATAGCGGAGAAGATGTATGCATGTTTACACAGATAGCGGTGAAGATATTTCCATGTTCATACAGATAGTGGTGTAGATATTTCCATGTTCATCCAGATGGCTGTGTAGTTATTTCCATGTTCACACAGATGGCGGTGAAGATATTTCCATGTTCATACAGATAGCGGTGTAGATATTTCCATGTTCATACAGATAGCGGTGTAGATATTTTCATGTTTATACAGATAGCGGTGTAGGTATCTCCAACTTAATAGAGATAGCGGTGTAGATATTTATAGGTTCCTACAGATGGCGGTGCAGCTATTTCCATGTTCATACAGATGGTGGTGTAGATATTTCCATGTTTATAGAGATAGCGGTGTAGTTATTTCCATGTGTAAAGAGATAGCTTTGAAGTTATTTCCATGTATATGCAGATAGCCGTGTAGATATTTCCATTTTCATACAGATAGCGGTGTAGATATTTCCATGTTCATACAGATAGCTGTGCTGATATTTCCATGTTTATACAAGTTGCGGTGTAGGTAATTCCATGTTTATACAGATTGCGGTGTAGATATTTCCATGTTTATACAGATAGCGGTGTACATATTTCCATGTTTATACAGAAAGCGGTGTAGATATCTCCATCTTAATACAGATGGCGGTGTAGATATTTATATGTTCATACAGATGGCAGTGCAGATATTTCCATGTTCATACCGATGGCGGTGTAGATATTTCCATGTTCATACAGATAGCGGTGTAGTTATTTCCATGTGTAAAGAGATAGCCGTGTAGATATTTCCATGTATATGCAGATAGCTGTGTAGATATTTCCATTTTCATGCAGATAGCAGTGTAGATATTTCCATGTTCAAACAGATAGCGTTGTAGATATTTCCATGTTCATCCAGATAGCGGTGTGGATATTTCCATGTTTATACAGAATGCGGTGAAGATATATTCATGTTTACACAGATAGCGGTGTAGATATTTCCATGTTCATCCAGATGGCTGTGTTGATATATCCATGTTCATACAGATAGCGGTGTAGATATTTCCATGTTCATACAGATAGTGGTGTAGATATTTCCATGTTCATACAGATAGCGGTGTAGCTATTTCCATGTTAATGCAGATAGCGGTGTAGATATTTCCATGTTCAACCAGATGGCTGTGTAGATATATGCATGTTCTAACAGATGGCGTTGAAGATATTTCCATGTTCAGATAGCGGTGTAGATAAATCCATGTTCATACAGATAGTGGTGTAGATATTTCCATGTTCATACAGATAGCGGTGTAGATATTTCCATGTTCATACAGATATCGGTGCTGATATTTCCATGTTTGTACAGGTAGCGGTGTAGATATTTCCATGTTTATACAGATAGCGGTGTAGATATTTCCATCTTTATACAGATAGCGGTGTAGATATTTCCGTGTTTATACAGATAGCGGTGAAGATATTTCCATGTTCATACAGATAGCGGTGTAGATATTTCCATGTTCATACAGATAGCGGTGTAGATATTTCCATGTTCATACAGATAGCGGTGTAGATATTTCCATGTTCATACAGATAGCGGTGTAGCTATTTCCATGTTCATACAGATAGCGGTGTAGATATTTCCATGTTCATACAGATAGTGGTGTCGATATTTCCATGTTCATACAGATAGCGGTGTTGCTATTTCCATGTTCATACAGATAGCGGTGTAGATATTTCCATGTTCATCCAGATGGCTGTGTAGACATATCCATGTTCATACAGATGGCGGTGAAGGTAATTCCATGTTCATACAGATAGCGGTGTAGATATTTCCATGTTCATACAGATAGTGGTATAGATATTTCCATGTTCATACAGATAGAGGGGCTGATATTTCCATGTTCATACAGATAGCGGTGCTGATATTTCCATGTTTATACAGATAGCGGTGGAGATATTTCCATGTTTATACAGATAGCGGTGTAGATATTTCCATGTTTATACAGATAGCGGTGTAGATATCTCCATCTTTATACAGAGGGCGGTGTAGATATTTATATGTTCATACAGATGGCGGTGCAGATATTTCCATGTTCATACAGATGGCGGTGTAGATATTTCCATGTTTATAGAGATAGCGGTGTAGTTATTTCCATGTGTAAAGAGATAGATTTGCAGATATTTCCTTGTATATGCAGATAGCTGTGTAGATATTTCCATTTTCATGCAGATAGCGGTGTAGATATTTCCATGTTCAAACAGATAGCGGTGTAGATATTTCCAAGTTCACACAGATAGCAGTGTAAATATTTCCATGTTTATACAGATAGCCGTGAAGATGTATGCATGTTTACACAGATAGCGGTGTAGATATTTCCATGTTCATACAGATAGCGGTGCTGATATTTCCATGTTTATACAGGTAGCGGTGTAGATATTTCCATGTTTATACAGATAGCGGTGTAGATATTTCCATGTTTATACAGATAGCGGTGTAGATATTTCCATGTTTATACAGATAGCGGTGTGGATATCTCCATCTTAATACAGATGGCGGTGTAGATATTTATATGTTCATACAGTTGGCGGTGCAGATATTTCCATGTTCATACAGATGGCGGTGTAGATATTTCCATGTTTATAGAGATAGCGTTGTAGTTATTTCCATGTGTAAAGAGATAGCTTTGTAGATATTTCCATGTATATGCAGATAGCTGTGTAGATATTTCCATTTTCATGCAGATAGCGGTGTAGATATTTCCATGTTCAAACAGATAGCGGTGTAGATATTTCCATGTTCACACAGATAGCGGTGTAGATATTTCCAGGTTCATACAGATAGCGGTGCTGATATTTCCATGTTTATACAGGTAGCGGTGTAGATATTTCCATGTTTATACAGATAGCAGTGTAGAGATTTCCATGTTTATACAGATAGCGGTGTAGATATTTCCGTGTTCATACAGATAGCGGTGTAGATATTTCCATGTTCATACAGATAGCGGTGTAGATATTTCCATGTTCACACAGATAGCGGTGCTGATATTTCCATGTTTATACAGGTAGCGGTGTAGATATTTCCATGTTTATACAGATAGCGGTGTAGACATTTCCATGTTTATACAGATATTGGGGTAGATATTTCCGTGTTTATACAGATAGCAGTGTACATATTTCCATGTTCATACAGATAGCAGTGTAGATATTTCCATGTTCATACAGATATTGGTGTAGATATTTCCATGTTCATACAGATACCGGTGTAGCTATTTCCATGTTCATACAGATAGCGGTGTAGATATTTCCATGTTCAAACAGATAGCGGTGTAGATATTTCCATGTTCATACAGATAGCGGTGTAGATATTTCCATGTTTATACAGATAGCGGTGTAGATATTTCCATGTTTATACAGATAGCGGTGTAGATATGTCCATCTTAATACAGATAGCGGTTTAGATATTTATATGTTTATACACATGACGGTGCAGATAATTCCATGTTCATACAGATTGCGGTGTAGATATTTCCGTGTTTGTAGAGATAGCAGTGTATTTATTTCCATGTTTAATGAGATAGCTGTGTAGATATTTCCATGTATATGCAGATATATGTGTAGATATTTCCATTTTCATGCAGATAGCGGTGTAGATATTTCCATGTTCAAACAGATAGCAGTGCAGATATTTCCATGTTCATACAGATAACGGTGTAGATATTTCCATGTTTATACAGATAGCGGAGAAGATGTATGCATGTTTACACAGATAGCGGTGAAGATATTTCCATGTTTATGCAGATAGCGGTGCTGATATTTCCATGTTTATGCAGATAGCGGTGTAAATATTTCCATGTTTATATAGATAGCGGTGTAGATATTTCCATGTTTATACAGATAACGGTGTAGATATCTCCATCTTAATACAGATGGTGGTGTAGAAATTTATATGTTCATACAGATGGCGGTGCAGATATTTCCATGTTCATACAGATGGCGGTGTAGATATTTCCATGTTTATAGAGATAGCGGTGTAGTTATTTCCATGGGTAAAGAGATAGCTTTGTAGATATTTCCATGTATATGCAGATAGCTGTGTAGATATTTCCATTTTCATGCAGATACCGGTGTAGATATTTCCATGTTCAAACAGAAAGCGGTGTAGATATTTCCATGTTCAAACAGATAGCAGTGTAAATATTTCCATGTTTATACAGATATCGGTGCTGATATTTCCATGTTTATACAGGTAGCGGTGTAGATATTTCCATGTTTATACAGATAGCGGTGTAGATATTTCCATGTTTATACAGATAGCAGTGTAGATATTTCCATGTTTATACAGATAGCGGTGTAGATATCTCCATCTTAATACAGATGGCGGTGTAGATATTTCTACGTTCATACAGATGGCGGTGCAGATATTTCCATGTCAGTACAGATGGCGGTGTAGATATTTCCATGTTTATAGAGATAGCGGTGTAGTTATTTCCATGTGTAAAGAGATAGCTTTGTAGATATTTCCATGTATATGCAGATAGCTGTGTAGATATTTCCATTTTCATGCAGATAGCGGAGTAGATATTTCCATCTTCAAACCGATAGCGGTGTAGATATTTCCATGTTCATACAGATAGCGGTGTAGATATTTCCATGTTCCTACAGATAGCGGTTCTGATATTTCCATGTTTATACAGATAGCGGTGTAGATATTTCCATGTTTATACAGATAGCAGGGTAGATATTTCCATGTTCATACAGATGGCGGTGTATATATTTCCATGATTATTGAGATAGCGGTGTAGTTATTTCCATGTGTAAAGTGATAGCTTTGTAGATATTTCCATGTATATGCAGATAGCTATGTAGATATTTCCATTTTCATGCAGATAGCGGTGTAGATATTTCAATGTTCAAACAGATAGCGGTGTAGATATTTCCATGTTCATACAGATAGCGGTGCTGATATTTCCATGTTTATACAGGTTGCGGTGTAGATATTTCCATGTTTATACAGATAGCGGTGTAGATATTTCCATGTTTATACAGATAGCGGTGTAGATGTTTCCATGTTTATACAAAAAGCGGTGTAGATATTTATATGTTCATTCAGATGGCGGTGCAGATATTTCCATGTTCATACAGATGGCGGTGTAGATATTACCATGTTCATACAGATAGCGGTGTAGTTATTTCCATGTGTAAAGAGATAGCGGTGTAGATATTTCCATGTATATGCAGATAGCTGTGTAGATATTTCCATTTTCATGCAGATAGCAGTGTAGATATTTCCATGTTCAAACAGATAGCGGTGTAGATATTTCCATGTTCATACAGATAGCGGTGTAGATATTTCCAAGTTCATACAGATAGTGGTGTAGATATTTCCATGATCCTACAGATAGCGGTGTAGCTATTTCCATGTCCATGCAGACAGCGGTGTAGATATTTCCATGTTCATCCAGATGGCTGTGTAGATATATACATGTTCATACAGATGGCGGTGAAGATATTTCCATGTTCATACAGATAGCGCTGTAGATATTTCCATGTTCATACAGATAGTGGTGTAGATAATTCCATGTTCATACAGATAGCGGTGTAGTTATTTCCATGTGTAAAGAGATAGCTGTGTAGATATTTCCATGTATATTCAGATAGGTGTGTAGATATTTCCATTTTCATGCAGATAGCGGTGTAGATATTTCTAAGTTCAAAAAGATAGCGGTGTCGACATTTCCATGTTCATACAGATAGCGGTGTAGAAATTTCCATGTTTATACAGATAGCGGTGAAGATGTATTCCTGTTTACACAGATAGCGGTGTAGATATTTCCATGTTCATACTGATAGCGGTGTAGATATTTCCATGATCATCCAGATGGCTGTGTAGATATATCCATGGTAATACAGATGGCGTTGAAGATATTTCCATGTTCATACAGATATCGGTGTAGATATTTCCATGTTCATACAGATAGCGGTTTAGATATTTCCATGTTCGTACAGATTGCGGTGTAGATATTTCCATGTTTATACAGATAGCGGAGAAGATGTATGCATGTTTACACAGATAGCGGTGAAGATATTTCCATGTTCATACAGATAGCGGTGTATATATTTCCATGTTCATCCAGATGGCTGTGTAGTTATTTCCATGTTCATACAGATAGCGGTGTAGATATCTCCATCTTAATACAGATGGCGGTGAAGATATTTCCATGTTCATACAGATAGCGGTGTAGATATTTCCATGTTCATACAGATAGCGGTGTAGATATTTCCATGTTCGTACAGATAGCGGTGTAGATATTCCCATGTTGATACATATAGCGGTGTAGATATTTCCATTTTCATCGAGATGGCAGTGTAGATATATCCATGTTCGTACAGATGGCGGTGAAGATATTTCCATGTTCATACAGATGGTGGTGTAGATATTTCCGTGTTCATACAGATAGCAGTGCTGATATTTCCATGTTTATACAGGTAGCGGTGTAGATATTTCCATGTTTATACAGATAGCGGTGTAGATATTTCCATGTTTATACAGATAGCGGTGTAGATATTTCCATGTTTATGCAGATAGAGGTGTAGATATCTCCATCTTAATACAGATGGCGGTGTAGATATTTATATGTTCATACAGATGGCGGTGCAGATATTTCCATGTTCATACAGATGGCGGTGTAGATATTACCATGTTCATACCGATAGCGGTGTAGATATTTCCATGTTTAAAGAGATAGCTGTGTACATATTTCCATGTATATGCAGATAGCTGTGTAGATATTTCCATTTTCATGCAGATAGCGGTGTAGATATTTCCATGTTCAAACAGATAGCGGTGTAGGTATTTCCATGTTCATACACATAGCGGTGTTGATATTTCCATGTTTATACAGATAGCGGTTCAGATGTATGCATGTTTAAACAGATAGCGGTGTAGATATCTCCATCTTAATACAGATGGCGGTGAAGTTATTTCCATGTTCATACAGATAGCGGTGTAGATATTTCCAAGTTCATACAGATAGTGGTGTAGATATTTCCATGTTCATACAGATAGCCGTGTAGCTATTTCCATGTCCATGCAGATAGCGGTGTAGATGTTTCCATGTTCATCCAGATGGCTGAGTAGATATATCCATGTTCATACAGATGGCGGTGAAGATATTTCCATGTTCATACAGATGGCGGTGTTGATATTTCCATGTTCATACAGATAGTGGTGTAGATAATTCCATGTTCATACAGATAGCGGTGTAGTTATTTCCATGTGTAAAGAGATAGCTGTGTAGATATTTCCATGTATATTCAGTTAGGTGTGTAGATATTTCCATTTTCATGCAGATAGCGGTGTAGATATTTCTAAGTTCAAAAAGATAGCGGTGAAGACATTTCCATGTTCATACAGATAGCGGTGTAGAAATTTCCATGTTTATACAGATAGCGGTGAAGATGTATGCCTGTTTACAGAGATAGTGGTGTAGATATTTCCATGTTCATACAGATAGCGGTGTAGATATTTCCATGTTCATCCACATGGCTGTGTAGTTATTTCCATGTTCATACAGATAGCGGTGTAGATATCTCCATCTTAATACAGATGGCGGTGATGATATTTCCATGTTCATACAGATAGCGTTGTAGATACTTCCATGTTCATACAGATAGCGGTGTAGATATTCCCATGTACATACATATAGCGGTGTAGATATTTCCATTTTCATCCAGATGGCGGTGTAGATATTTCCATGTTTATAGAGATAGCGGTGTAGTTATTTACATGTGTAAAGAGATAGCTGTGTAGATATTTCCATGTATGTGCGGATAGCTGTGTAGATATTTCAATTTTCATGCAAATAGCGGTGTAGATATTTCCATGTTCAAACAGATAGCGGTGTAGATATTTCCATGTTCATACAGATAGCGGTGTAGATATATCCATGTTTATACAGATAGCGGTGAAGATGTATGCATGTTTACACAGATAGCGGTGTAGATATTTCCATGTTCAAACAGATAGCGGTGCTGATATTTCCATGTTCATACAGATAGCGGTGTAGATATTTCCATGTTTATACAGATAGCGGTGAAGATATTTCCAAGTTTATACAGATAGCGGTGTAGATATATCCATCTTAATACAGATGGCGGTGTAGATATTTATATGTTCATACAGATGGTGGTGCAGATATTTCCATGTTCATACAGATGGCGGTGTAGATATTTCCATCTTTATAGATATAGTGGTGTAGTTATTTCCATGTGTAAATAGATAGCTTTGTAGATATTTCCATGTATATGCAGATAGCTGTGTAGATATTTCCATTTTCATGCAGATAGCGGTGTAGATATTTCCATGTTCAAACAGATAGCGGTGTAGATATTTCCATGTTCATACAGATAGCGGTGTAGATATTTCCATGATCATCCAGATGGCTGTGTAGATATATCCATGTTCATACAGATGGCGTTTAAGGTATTTCCATGTTCATACAGATATCGGTGTAGATATTTCCATGTTCATACAGATAGCGCTTTAGATATTTCCGTGTTCATACTGATAGCGGTGTAGATATTTCCATGTTCATACAGATAGCGGTGTAGTTATTTCCATGTTCATCCATATGGCTGTGTGGGTATATCCATGTTCATGCAGATGGCGGTGAAGATATTTCCATGTTCATACTGATAGCGGTGTAGATATTTCCATGTTCATACAGATAGCGGTGTAGATATTTCCATGTTCATACAGATAGCGGTGTAGATATTTCCATGTTTATACAGATAGCGGTGTAGATATCTCCATCTTAATACAGATGGCGGTGTAGATATTTATATGTTCATACAGATGGCAGTGGAGATATTTCCATGTTCATACAGATGGCGGTGTAGATATTTCCATGTTTATAGAGATAGCGGTGTAGTTATTTAAATGTGTAAAGAGATAGCTGTGTAGATATTTCCATGTATATGCAGATAGCTGTGTAGATATTTCCATTTTCATGCAGATATCGGTGTAGATATTTCCATGTTCAAACAGATAGCGGTGTAGATATTTCCATGTTCATACAGATAGCGGTGTAGATATATCCATGTTTATACAGATAGCGGTGAAGATGTATGCATTTTTACACAGATAGCGGTTTAGATATTTCCATGTTCATACAGATAGCGGTGTAGATATTTCGATGTTCATCCAGAAGGCTGTGTAGATATATCCATGTTCATACAGATAGCTGTGTAGATATTTCCATGTTCTTACAGATAGTGCTGTAGATATTTCCATGTTCAAACAGATGGCGGTGTAGCTATTTCCATGTTCATACAGATAGCGGTGTAGATATTTCCATGTTTGTACAGATTGCGGTGAAGATATTTCCAAGTTTATACAGATAGCGGTGTAGATATCTCCATCTTAATACAGATGGCGGTGTAGATGTTTATATGTTCATACAGATGGCGGTGCAGATATTTCCATGTTCATACAGATGGCAGTGTAGATATTTCCATGTTTATACAGGTAGCGGTGTAGATATTTCCATGTTTATACAGATAGCGGTGTAGACATTTCCATGTTTATACAGATAGCGGTGTAGATATTTCCGTGTTTATACAGATAGCAGTGTAGATATTTCCATGTTCATACAGATAGCAGTGTAGATATTTCCATGTTCATACAGATATTGGTGTAGATATTTCCATGTTCATACAGATACCAGTGTAGCTATTTCCATGTTCATACAGATAGCGGTGTAGATATTTCCGTGTTCAAACAGATAGCAGTGTAGATATTTCCATGTTCATACAGATAGCGGTGTAGATATTTCCATGTTTATACAGATAGCGGTGTAGATATTTCCATGTGTATACAGATAGCGGTGTAGTATGTCCATCTTAATACAGATGGCGGTTTAGATATTTATATGTTTATACACATGACGGTGCAGATAATTCCATGTTCATACAGATTGCGGTGTAGATATTTCCGTGTTTATAGAGATAGCAGTGTAGTTATTTCCATGTTTAATGAGATAGCTGTGTAGATATTTCCATGTATATGCAGATATCTGTGTAGATATTTCCATTTTCATGCAGATAGCGGTGTAGATATTTCCATGTTCAAACAGATAGCGGTGCAGATATTTCCATGTTCATACAGATAACGGTGTAGATATTTCCATGTTTATACAGATAGCGGAGAAGATGTATGCATGTTTACACAGATAGCGGTGAAGATATTTCCATGTTCATACAGATAGTGGTGTAGATATTTCCATGTTCATCCAGATGGCTGTGTAGTTATTTCCATGTTCACACAGATGGCGGTGAAGATATTTCCATGTTCATACAGATAGCGGTGTAGATATTTCCATGTTCATACAGATAGCGGTGTAGATATTTTAATGTTTATACAGATAGCGGAGTAGGTATCTCCAACTTAATAGAGATAGCGGTGTAGATATTTATAGGTTCCTACAGATGGCGGTGCAGCTATTTCCATGTTCATACAGATGGTGGTGTAGATATTTCCATGTTTATAGAGATAGCGGTGTAGTTATTTCCATGTGTAAAGAGATAGCTTTGAAGTTATTTCCATGTATATGCAGATAGCCGTGTAGATATTTCCATTTTCATACAGATAGCGGTGTAGATATTTCCATGTTCAAACAGATAGCGGTGTAGATATTACCATGTTCATACAGATAGCTGTGCTGATATTTCCATGTTTATACAAGTTGCGGTGTAGGTAATTCCATGTTTATACAGATTGCGGTGTAGATATTTCCATGTTTATACAGATAGCGGTGTACATATTTCCATGTTTATACAGAAAGCGGTGTAGATATCTCCATCTTAATACAGATGGCGGTGTAGATATTTATATGTTCATACAGATGGCAGTGCAGATATTTCCATGTTCATACCGATGGCGGTGTAGATATTTCCATGTTCATACAGATAGCGGTGTAGTTATTTCCATGTGTAAAGAGATAGCCGTGTAGATATTTCCATGTATATGCAGATAGCTGTGTAGATATTTCCATTTTCATGCAGATAGCAGTGTAGATATTTCCATGTTCAAACAGATAGCGTTGTAGATATTTCCATGTTCATCCAGATAGCGGTGTGGATATTTCCATGTTTATACAGTATGCGGTGAAGATATATTCATGTTTACACAGATAGCGGTGTAGATATTTCCATGTTCATCCAGATGGCTGTGTTGATATATCCATGTTCATACAGATAGCGGTGTAGATATTTCCATGTTCATACAGATAGTGGTGTAAATATTTCCATGTTCATACAGATAGCGGTGTAGCTATTTCCATGTTAATGCAGATAGCGGTGTAGATATTTCCATGTTCAACCAGATGGCTGTGTAGATATATGCATGTTCTAACAGATGGCGTTGAAGATATTTCCATGTTCAGATAGCGGTGTAGATAAATCCATGTTCATACAGATAGTGGTGTAGATATTTCCATGTTCATACAGATATTGGTGTTGATATTTCCATGTTCATACATATACCGGTGTAGCTATTTCCATGTTCATACAGATAGCGGTGTAGATATTTCCATGTTCAAACAGATAGCGGTGTAGATATTTCCATGTTCATACAGATAGCGGTGTAGATATTTCCATGTTTATACAGATAGCGGTGTAGATATTTCCATGTTTATACAGATAGCGGTGTAGATATGTCCATCTTAATACAGATGGCGGTTTAGATATTTATATGTTTATACACATGACGGTGCAGATAATTCCATGTTCATACAGATTGCGGTGTAGATATTTCCGTGTTTATAGAGATAGCAGTGTATTTATTTCCATGTTTAATGAGATAGCTGTGTAGATATTTCCATGTATATGCAGATATCTGTGTAGATATTTCCATTTTCATGCAGATAGCGGTGTAGATATTTCCATGTTCAAACAGATAGCGGTGCAGATATTTCCATGTTCATACAGATAACGGTGTAGATATTTCCATGTTTATACAGATAGCGGAGAAGATGTATGCATGTTTACACAGATAGCGGTGAAGATATTTCCATGTTCATACAGATAGTGGTGTAGATATTTCCATGTTCATCCAGATGGCTGTGTAGTTATTTCCATGTTCACACAGATGGCGGTGAAGATATTTCCATGTTCATACAGATAGCGGTGTAGATATTTCCATGTCCATGCAGATAGCGGTGTAGATATTTCCATGTTCATCCAGATGGCTGTGTAGATATATCCATGTTCATACAGATGGCGGTGAAGATATTTCCATTTTCATACAGATAGCGGTGTAGATATTTCCATGTTCATACAGATAGTGGTGTAGATAATTCCATGTTCATAAAGATAGCGGTGTAGTTATTTCCATGTGTAAAGAGATAGCTGTGTAGATATTTCCATGTATATTCAGACAGGTGTGTAGATATTTCCATTTTCATGCAGATAGCTGTGTAGATATTTCTAAATTCAAAAAGATAGCGGTGTAGACATTTCCATGTTCATACCGATAGCGGTGTAGAAATTTCCATGTTTATACAGATAGCGGTGAAGATGTATTCCTGTTTACACAGATAGCGGTGTAGATATTTCCATGTTCATACAGATAGCGGTGTAGATATTTCCATGATCATCCAGATGGCTGTGTAGATATATCCATGTTCATACAGATGGCGTTGAAGATATTTCCATGTTCATACAGATATCGGTGTAGATATTTCCATGTTCATACAGATAGCGGTTTAGATATTTCAATGTTCATACAGATATCGGTTTAGATATTTCCATGTTCATACAGATAGCTGTGTAGTTATTTCCATGTTCATCCATATGGCTGTGTAGATATATCCATGTTCATACAGATGGCGGTGAAGATATTTCCATGTTCATACAGATAGCGGTGTAGATATTTCCATGTTCATACAGATAGCGGTGTAGATATTTCCATGTTCATACATATAGCAGTGTAAATATTTCCATGTTTATACAGATAGTGGTGTAGATATCTCCATCTTAATACATATGGCGGTGTACATATTTATATGTTCATACTGATGGCAGTGGAGATATTTCCATGTTCATACAGATGGCGGTGTAGATATTTCCATGTTTATAGAGATAGTGGTGTAGTTATTTACATGTGTAAAGAGATAGCTGTGTAGATATTTCCATCTATATGCAGATAGCTGTGTAGATATTTCCATTTTCATGCAGATAGCGGTGTAGATATTTCTATGTTCAAACAGATAGCGGTGTAGATATATCCATGTTTATACAGATAGCGGTGAAGATGTATGCATGTTTACACAGATAGCGGTGTAGATATTTCCATGTTCATACAGATGGCTGTGTAGATATATCCATGTTCATACAGATAGCGGTGTAGATATTTCCATGTTCATACAGACAGTGCTGTAGATATTTCCATGTTCAAACAGATAGCTGTGTAGCTATTTCCATGTTCATACAGATAGCGGTGTAGATATTTCCATGTTCGTACAGATTGCGGTGTAAATATTTCAATCTTAATACAGATAGCGGTGCTTATGTTTCCATGTTTATACTGGCAGCGGTGTAGATATTTCCATGTTTATACAGATAGCGGTGTAGATATTTCCATGTTTAAACAGATAGCGGTGTAGATATTTCCAAGTTTATACAGATAGCGGTGTAGTTATCTCCATCTTAATACAGATGGCGGTGTAGATATTTATATGTTCATACAGATGGTGGTGCAGATATTTCCATGTTCATACAGATGGCGGTGTAGATATTTCCATGTTTATAGATATAGTGGTGTAGTTATTTCCATGTGTAAAGAGATAGATTTGTAGATAGTTCCATGTATATGCAGATAGCTGTGTAGGTATTTCCATTTTCATGCAGATAGCGGTGTAGATATTTCCATGTTCAAACAGATAGCCGTGTAGATATTTCCATGTTCATACAGATAGCGGTGTAGATATTACCATGTTTATACAGATAGCGGTGTAGATATTTCCATGTTCATCCAGATGGCTGTGTAGATATATCCATGTTCATACAGATAGCGGTGTAGATATTTCCAAGTTCATACAGATAGTGGTGTAGATATTTCCATGTTCCTACAGATAGCGGTGTAGCTATTTCCATGTCCATGCAGATAGCGGTGTAGATATTTCCATGTTCATCCAGATGGCTGTGTAGATATATCCATGTTCATACAGATGGCGGTGAAGATATTTCCATGTTCTTACAGATAGCGGTGTAGATATTTCCATGTTCATACAGATAGTGGTGTAGATAATTCCATGTTCATAAAGATAGCGGTGTAGTTATTTCCATGTGTAAAGAGATAGCTGTGTAGATATTTCCGTGTATATTCAGACAGGTGTGTAGATATTTCCATTTTCATGCAGATAGCTGTGTAGATATTTCTAAATTCAAAAAGATAGCGGTGTAGACATTTCCATGTTCATACCGATAGCGGTGTAGAAATTTCCATGTTTATACAGATAGCGGTGAAGATGTATTCCTGTTTACACAGATAGCGGTGTAGATATTTCCATGTTCATACAGATAGCGGTGTAGATATTTCCATGATCATCCAGATGGCTGTGTAGATATATCCATGTTCATACAGATGGCGTTGAAGATATTTCCATGTTCATACAGATATCGGTGTAGATATTTCCATGTTCATACAGATAGCGGTTTAGATATTTCAATGTTCATACAGATATCGGTTTAGATATTTCCATGTTCATACAGATAGCTGTGTAGTTATTTCCATGTTCATCCATATGGCTGTGTAGATATATCCATGTTCATACAGATGGCGGTGAAGATATTTCCATGTTCATACAGATAGCGGTGTAGATATTTCCATGTTCATACAGATAGCGGTGTAGATATTTCCATGTTCATACATATAGCAGTGTAAATATTTCCATGTTTATACAGATAGTGGTGTAGATATCTCCATCTTAATACATATGGCGGTGTACATATTTATATGTTCATACTGATGGCAGTGGAGATATTTCCATGTTCATACAGATGGCGGTGTAGATATTTCCATGTTTATAGAGATAGTGGTGTAGTTATTTACATGTGTAAAGAGATAGCTGTGTAGATATTTCCATCTATATGCAGATAGCTGTGTAGATATTTCCATTTTCATGCAGATATCGGTGTACATATTTCTATGTTCAAACAGATAGCGGTGTAGATATATCCATGTTTATACAGATAGCGGTGAAGATGTATGCATGTTTACACAGATAGCGGTGTAGATATTTCCATGTTCATAGAGATGGCTGTGTAGATATATCCATGTTCATACAGATAGCGGTGTAGATATTTCCATGTTCATACAGACAGTGCTGCAGATATTTCCATGTTCAAACAGATATCTGTGTAGCTATTTCCATGTTCATACAGATAGCGGTGTAGATATTTCCATGTTCGTACAGATTGCGGTGTAAATATTTCAATCTTAATACAGATAGCGGTGCTTATGTTTCCATGTTTATACTGGCAGCGGTGTAGATATTTCCATGTTTATACAGATAGCGGTGTAGATATTTCCATGTTTAAACAGATAGCGGTGTAGATATTTCCAAGTTTATACAGATAGCGGTGTAGTTATCTCCATCTTAATACAGATGGCGGTGTAGATATTTATATGTTCATACAGATGGTGGTGCAGATATTTCCATGTTCATACAGATGGCGGTGTAGATATTTCCATGTTTATAGATATAGTGGTGTAGTTATTTCCATGTGTAAAGAGATAGATTTGTAGATAGTTCCATGTATATGCAGATAGCTGTGTAGGTATTTCCATTTTCATGCAGATAGCGGTGTAGATATTTCCATGTTCAAACAGATAGCCGTGTAGATATTTCCATGTTCATACAGATAGCGGTGTAGATATTACCATCTTTATACAGATAGCGGTGTAGATATTTCCATGTTCATACAGATAGCGGTGTAGATATCTCCATCTTAATACAGATGGTGGTGTAGATATTTATATGTTCATACACATGGCGGTGCAGATATTTCCATGTTCATACAGATGGCGGTGTAGATATTTCCATGTTTATAGAGATAGCGGTGTAGTTATTCCCATGTGTAAAGAGATAGCTGTATAGATATTTCCATGTACATGCAGATAGCTGTGTAGATATTTCCATTTTCATGCAGATAGCGGTGTAGATATTTCCATGTTCAAACAGATAGCGATGCAGATATTTCCATGTTCATACAGATAGCGGTGTAGATATTTCCATGTTTATACAGATAGCGGAGAAGATGTATGCATGTTTACACAGATAGCGGTGTAGATATTTCCATGTTCATCCAGATGGCTGTGTAGTTATTTCCATGTTCATACAGATAGCGGTGTAGATATCTCCATCTTAATACAGATGGCGGTGAAGATATTTCCATGTTCATACAGATAGCGGTGTAGATATTTCCATGTTCATCGTGATGGCTGTGTAGATATATCCTTGTTCATACAGATAGCGGTGTAGATATTTCCATGTTCATACAGATAGTGCTGTAGATATTTCCATGTTCAAACAGATAGCGGTGTAGCTATTTCCATGTTCATACAGATAGCGGTGTAGATATTTCCATGTTCGTACAGATTGCGGTGTAGATATTTCCATCTTAATACAGATAGCGGTGCTTATATTTCCATGTTTATACAGGTAGCGGTGTAGATATTTCCATGTTTATACAGATAGCGGTGTAGATATTTCCAAGTTTATACAGATAGCGTTGTAGTTATCTCCATCTTAATACAGATGGCGGTGTAGATATTTATATGTTCATACAGATGGTGGTGCAGATATTTCCATGTTCATACAGATGGCGGTGTAGATATTTCCATGTTTATAGATATAGTGGTGTAGTTATTTCCATGTGTAAACAGATAGATTTGTAGATAGTTCCATGTATATACAGATAGCTGTGTAGGTATTTCCATTTTCATGCAGATAGCGGTGTAGATATTTCCATGTTCAAACAGATAGTGGTGTAGATATTTCCATGTTCATACAGATAGCAGTGTAGATATTACCATGTTTATACAGATAGCGGTGTAGATATTTCCATGTTTATGCAGACAGCGGTGTAGATATCTCCATCTTAATACAGATGGTGGTGTAGATATTTATATGTTCATACACATGGCGGTGCAGGTATTTCCATGTTCATACAGATGGCGGTGTAGATATTTCCATGTTTATAGAGATAGCGGTGTAGTTATTTCCATGTGTAAAGAGATGGCTGTATAGATATTTCCATGTAAATGCAGATAGCTGTGTAGATATTTCCATTTTCATGCAGATAGCGGTGTTGATATTTCCATGTTCAAACAGATAGCGGTGCAGGTATTTCCATGTTCATACAGATAGCGGTGTAGATATTTCCATGTTTATACAGATAGCGGAGAAGATGTATGCATGTTTACACAGATAGCGGTGAAGATATTTCCATGTTCATACAGATAGCGGTGTAGATATTTCCATGTTCATACAGATAGCGGTGTAGTTATTTCCATGTTCATCCATAAGGCTGTGTAGATATATCCATGTTCATACAGATGGCGGTGAAGATATTTCCATGTTCATACAGATAGCGGTGTAGATATTTCCATGTTCATTCAGATAGCGGTGTAGATATTTCCATGTTCATAGAGATAGCGGTGTAGATATTTCCATGTTTATACAGATAGCGGTGTAGATATCTCCATCTTAATACTGATGGCGGTGTAGATATTTATATGTTCATACAGATGGCGGTGGAGATATTTCCATGTTCATACAGATAGCGGTGTAGATATTTCCATGTTCGTACAGAATGCGGTGTAGATATATCCATGTTTATACAGATAGCGGTGAAGATGTATGCATGTTTACACACATAGCGGTGTAGATATTTCCATGTTCATACAGATAGCGGTGTAGATATTTCGATGTTCATCCAGAAGGCTGTGTAGATATATCCATGTTCATACAGATAGCGGTGTAGTTATTTCCATGTTCTAACAGATAGTGCTCTAGATATTTCCATGTTCAAACAGATGGCGGTGTAGGTATTTCCATGTTCATACAGATAGCGGTGTAGATATTTCCATGTTCATACAGATTGCGGTGTAGATATTTCCATGTTAATACAGATAGCGGTGCTTATATTTCCATGTTTATACAGGTAGCGGTGTAGATATTTCCATGTTTATACAGATAGCGGTGAAGATATTTCCAAGTTTATACAGATAGCGATGTAGATATCTCCATCTTAATACAGATGGCTGTGTAGATATTTATATGTTCATACAGATGGTGGTGCAGATATTTCCATGTTCATACAGATGGCGGTGTAGATATTTCCATGTTTATAGAGATAGCGGTGTAGTTATTTCCATGTGTAAAGAGATAGCTGTGTACATATTTCCATGTATATGCAGATAGCTGTGTAGATATTTCCATTTTCATGCAGATAGCGTTGTAGATATTTCCATGTTCAAACAGATAGCGGTGCAGATATTTCCATGTTCATACAGATAGCGGTGTAGATATTTCCATGTTTATACAGATAGCGGTGAAGATATTTCCAAGTTTATACAGATAGCGGAGTAGATATCTCCATCTTAATACAGATGGCGGTGTAGATATTTATATGTTCATACAATGGTGGTGTAGATATTTCCATGTTTATAGATATAGTGGTGTAGTTATTTCCATGTGTAAAGAGATAGCTTTGTAGATATTTCCATGTATATGCAGATAGCTGTGTAGATATTTCCATTTTCATGCAGATAGCGGTGTAGATATTTCCATGTTCAAACAGATAGCGGTGTAGATATTTCCATGTTCATACAGATAGCGGTGTAGATATTTCCATGATCATCCAGATGGCTGTGTAGATATATCCATGTTCATACAGATGGCGTTGAAGGTATTTCCATGTTCATACAGATATCGGTGTAGATATTTCCATGTTCATACAGATAGCGGTTTAGATATTTCCGTATTCATACAGATAGCGGTGTAGATATTTCCATGTTCATACAGATAGCGGTGTAGTTATTTCCATGTTCATCCATATGGCTGTGTATATATATCCATGTTCATACAGATGGCGTTGAAGATATTTCCATGTTCATACAGATAGCGGTGTAGATATTTCCATGTTCATACAGATAGCGGTGTAGATATTTCCATGTTCATACAGATAGCTGTGTAGATATTTCCATGTTTATACAGATAGCGGTGTAGATATCTCCATCTTAATACAGATGGCGGTGTAGATATTTATATGTTCATACAGATGGCGGTGGAGATATTTCCATGTTCATACAGATGGCGGTGTAGATATTTCCATGTTTATAGAGATAGCGGTGTAGTTATTTACATGTGTAAAGAGATAGCTGTGTAGATATTTCCATGTATATGCAGATAGCTGTGTAGATATTTCCATTTTCATGCAGATAGCGGTGTAGATATTTCCATGTTCAAACAGATAGTGGTGTAGATATTTCCATGTTCATACAGATAGCGGTGTAGATATATCCATGTTTATACAGAGAGCGGTGAAGATGTGTGCATGTTTACACAGATAGCGGTGTAGATATTTCCATGTTCTTACAGATAGTGCTGTAGATATTTCCATGTTCAAACAGATGGCGGTGTAGCTATTTCCATGTTCATACAGATAGCGGTGTAGATATTTCCATGTTCGTACAGAATGCGGTGTAGATATTTCCATGTTAAGACAGATAGCGGTGCTTATATTTCCATGTTTATACAGGTAGCGGTGTAGATATGTCCATCTTAATACAGATGGCGGTGTAGATATTTATATGTTCATACACATGGCGGTGCAGGTATTTCCATGTTCATACAGATGGCGGTGTAGATATTTCCGTGTTTATAGAGATAGCGGTGTAGTTATTTCCATGTGTAAAGAGATAGCTGTGTAGATATTTCCATGTATTTACAGATAGCTGTGTAGATATTTCCATTTTCATGCAGATAGCGGTGTAGATATTTCCATGTTCAATCAGATAGCGGTGCAGATATTTCCATGTTCATACAGATAACGGTGTAGATATTTCAATGTTTATATAGATAGCGGAGAAGTTGTATGCATGTTTACACAGATATCGGTGAAGATATTTCCATGTTCATACAGATAGTGGTGTA
This sequence comes from Gorilla gorilla gorilla, assembly GCF_029281585.2. Taxonomy (NCBI): domain Eukaryota; kingdom Metazoa; phylum Chordata; class Mammalia; order Primates; family Hominidae; genus Gorilla; species Gorilla gorilla. Next base: position 2,944,753 of record NC_073227.2, on the reverse strand, counting down.
GATATTTCCATGTTCATCCAGATGGCTGTGTAGATATATCCATGTTCATACAGATAGCGGTGTAGATATTTCCATGTTCATACAGATAGCGGTGTAGATATTTCCATGTTCATACAGATAGCGGTGCTGATATTTCCATGTTTATACAGCTAGCGGTGTAGATATTTCCATGTTTATACAGATAGCGGTGTAGATATTTCCATGTTTATACAGAGAGCGGTGTAGATATTTCCATGTTTATACAGATAGCGGTGAAGGTATCTCCATCTTAATACAGAGAGCGGTGTAGATGTTTATATGTTCCTACAGATGGCGGTGCAGCTATTTCCATGTTCATACAGATGGCGGTGTATATATTTCCATGTTTATAGAGATAGCGGTGTAGTTATTTCCATGTGTAAAGAGATAGCTTTGTAGATATTTCCATGTATATGCAGATAGCTGTGTAGATATTTCCATTTTCATGCAGATAGCGGTGTAGATATTTCCATGTTCAAACAGATAGCGGTGTTGATATTTCCATGTTCATTCAGATAGCGGTGCTGATATTTCCATGTTTATACAGGTTGCGGTGTAGGTATTTCCATGTTCATACAGATTGCGGTGTAGATATTTCCATGTTTATACAGATGGCGGTGTAGATATTTCCATGTTTATACAGAAAGTGGTGTAGATATCTCCATCTTAATACAGATGGCGGTGTAGATATTTATATGTTCATACAGATGGCGGTGCAGATATTTCCATGTTCATACAGATGGCGGTGTAGATATTTCCATGTTCATACAGATAGCGGTGTAGTTATTTCCATGTGTAAAGAGATAGCTGTGTAGATATTTCCATGTATATGCAGATAGCTGTGTAGACATTTCCATTTTCATGCAGATAGTGGTGTAGATATTTCCATGTTCAAACAGATAGCGTTGTAGATATTTCCATGTTCATCCAGATAGCGGTGTAGATATTTCCATGTTTATACAGATAGCGGTTAATATATATGCATGTTTACACAGATAGCGGTGTAGATAGTTCCAAGTTCATCCAGATGGCTGTGTTGATATATCCATGTTCATACAGATAGCTGTGTAGATATTTCCATGTTCTTGCAGATAGCGGTGTAGATATTTCCATGTTCATACAGAAAGCATTGTAGCTATTTCCATGTTCATGCAGATAGCGGTGTAGATATTTCCGTGTTCAACCAGATGGCTGTGTAGATATATGCATGTTCTAACAGATGGCGGTGAAGATATTTCCATGATCAGATAGCGGTGTAGATATTTCCATGTTCATACAGATAGTGGTGTAGATATTTCCATGTTCATACAGATATCGGTGTAAATATTTCCTTGTTCATGCAGATAGCGGTGCTGATATTTCCATGTTTATACAGGTAGCGGTGTAGATATTTCCATGTTTAAACAGATAGCGGTGTAGATATTTCCATGTTTATACACCTAGCGGTGTAGATATTTCCGTGTTTATACGGATAGCGGTGTAGATATTTCCATGTTCATACAGATAGCGGTGTAGATATTTCCATGTTCATACAGATAGCGGTGTAGATATTTCCATGTTCATACAGATAGCGGTGTAGCTATTTCCATGTTCATACAGATAGCGGTGTAGCTATTTCCATGTTCATACAGATAGTGGTGTAGATATTTCCATGTTCATACAGATAGCGGTGTTGATATTTCCATGTTCATACAGATAGCGGTGTACATATTTCCATGTTCATCCAGATGGCTGTGTAGACATATCCATGTTCATACAGATGGCGGTGAAGGTAATTCCTTGTTCATACAGATAGCGGTGTAGATATTTCCATGTTTATACAGATAGTGGTGAAGATATTTCCATGTTTATGCAGATAGCGGTGTAGATATGTCCATCTTAATACAGATGGCGGTGTAGATATTTATATGTTCATACACATGGCGGTGCAGGTATTTCCATGTTCATACAGATGGCGGTGTAGATATTTCCGTGTTTATAGAGATAGCGGTGTAGTTATTTCCATGTGTAAAGAGATAGCTGTGTAGATATTTCCATGTATTTACAGATAGCTGTGTAGATATTTCCATTTTCATGCAGATAGCGGTGTAGATATTTCCATGTTCAATCAGATAGCGGTGCAGATATTTCCATGTTCATACAGATAACGGTGTAGATATTTCCATGTTTATACAGATAGCGGAGAAGTTGTATGCATGTTTACACAGATAGCGGTGAAGATATTTCCATGTTCATACAGATAGTTTTGTAGATATTTCCATGTTCATCCAGATGGCTGTGTAGATATATCCATGTTCATACAGATAGCGGTGTAGATATTTCCATGTTCATACAGATAGCGGTGTAGATATTTCCATGTTCATACAGATAGCGGTGCTGATATTTCCATGTTTATACAGCTAGCGGTGTAGATATTTCCATGTTTATACAGATAGCGGTGTAGATATTTCCATGTTTATACAGAGAGCGGTGTAGATATTTCCATGTTTATACAGATAGCGGTGAAGGTATCTCCATCTTAATACAGATAGCGGTGTAGATGTTTATATGTTCCTACAGATGGCGGTGCAGCTATTTCCATGTTCATACAGATGGCGGTGTATATATTTCCATGTTTATAGAGATAGCGGTGTAGTTATTTCCATGTGTAAAGAGATAGCTTTGTAGATATTTCCATGTATATGCAGATAGCTGTGTAGATATTTCCATTTTCATGCAGATAGTGGTGTAGATATTTCCATGTTCAAACAGATAGCGGTGTTGATATTTCCATGTTCATTCAGATAGCGGTGCTGATATTTCCATGTTTATACAGGTTGCGGTGTAGGTATTTCCATGTTCATACAGATTGCGGTGTAGATATTTCCATGTTTATACAGATAGCGGTGTAGATATTTCCATGTTTATACAGAAAGTGGTTTAGATATCTCCACCTTAATACAGATGGCGGTGTAGATATTTATATGTTCATACAGATGGCGGTGCAGATATTTCCATGTTCATACAGATGGCGGTGTAGATATTTCCATGTTCATACAGATAGCGGTGTAGTTATTTCCATGTGTAAAGAGATAGCTGAGTAGATATTTCCATGTATATGCAGATAGCTGTGTAGACATTTCCATTTTCATCCAGATAGTGGTGTAGATATTTCCATGTTCAAACAGATAGCGTTGTAGATATTTCCATGTTCATACAGATAGCGGTGTAGATATTTCCATGTTTATACAGATAGCGGTTAATATATATGCATGTTTACACAGATAGCGGTGTAGATAGTTCCAAGTTCATCCAGATGGCTGTGTTGATATATCCATGTTAATACAGACAGCGGTGTAGATATTTCCATGTTCATGCAGATAGCGGTGTAGATATTTCCATGTTCATACAGAAAGCAGTGTAGCTATTTCCATGTTCATGCAGATAGCGGTGTAGATATTTCCGTGTTCAACCAGATGGCTGTGTAGATATATGCATGTTCTAACAGATGGCGGTGAAGATATTTCCATGATCAGATAGCGGTGTAGATATTTCCATGTTCATACAGATAGTGGTGAAGATATTTCCATGTTCATACAGATATCAGTGTAAATATTTCCATGTTCATAAAGATAGCGGTGCTGATATTTCCATGTTTATACAGGTAGCGGTGTAGATATTTCCATGTTTAAACAGATAGCGGTGTAGATATTTCCATGTTTATACACATAGCGGTGTAGATATTTCCGTGTTTATACGGATAGCGGTGTAGATATTTCCATGTTCATACAGATAGCGGTGTAGATATTTCCATGTTCATACAGATAGTGGTGTAGATATTTCCATGTTCATACAGATAGCGGTGTAGCTATTTCCATGTTCATACAGATAGCGGTGTAGATATTTCCATGTTCATACAGATAGTGGTGTAGATATTTCCATGTTCATACAGATAGCGGTGTTGCTATTTCCATGTTCATACAGATAGCGGTGTACATATTTCCATGTTCATCCAGATGGCTGTGTAGACATATCCATGTTCATACAGATGGCGGTGAAGGTAATTCCTTTTTCATACAGATAGCGGTGTAGTTATTCCCATGTTTATACAGATAGCGGAGAAGATGTATGCATGTTTACACAGATAGCGGTGAAGATATTTCCATGTTCATACAGATAGCGGTGTAGATATTTCCATGTTCATCCAGATGGCTGTGTAGTTATTTCCATGTTCATACAGATAGCGGTGTAGATATCTCCATCTTAATACAGATGGCGGTGAAGATATTTCCATGTTCATACAGATAGCGGTGTAGATATTTCCATGTTCATCGTGATGGCTGTGTAGATATTTCCATGTTCATACAGATAGCGGTGTAGATATTCCCATGTTCATACAGATAGTGCTGTAGATATTTCCATGTTCAAACAGATAGCGGTGTAGCTATTTCCATGTTCATACAGATTGCGGTGTAGATATTTCCATCTTAATACAAATAGCGGTGCTTATATTTCCATGTTTATACAGGTAGCGGTGTAGATATTTCCATGTTTATACAGATAGCGGTGTAGATATTTCCATGTTTATACAGATAGCGGTGTAGATATTTCCAAGTTTATACAGATAGCGGTGTAGTTATCTCCATCTTAATACAGATGGCGGTGTAGATATTTATATGTTCATACAGATGGTGGTGCAGATATTTCCATGTTCATACAGATGGCGTTGTAGATATTTCCATGTTTATAGATATAGTGGTGTAGTTATTTCCATGTGTAAACAGATAGATTTGTAGATAGTTCCATGTATATGCAGATAGCTGTGTAGGTATTTCCATTTTCATGCAGATAGCGGTGTAAATATTTCCATGTTCAAACAGATAGTGGTGTAGATATTTCCATGTTCATACAGATAGCAGTGTAGATATTACCATGTTTATACAGATAGCGGTGTAGATATTTCCATGTTCGTACAGAATGCGGTGTAGCTATATCCATGTTTATACAGATAGCGGTGAAGATGTATGCATGTTTACACAGATAGCGGTGTAGATATTTCCATGTTCATACAGATAGCGGTGTAGATATTTCGATGTTCATCCAGAAGCCTGTGTAGATATATCCATGTTCATACAGATATCGGTGTAGTTATTTCCATGTTCTTACAGATAGTGTTCTAGATATTTCCATGTTCAAACAGATGGCGGTGTAGCTATTTCCATGTTCATACAGATAGCGGTGTAGATATTTCCATGTTCATACAGATTGCGGTGTAGATATTTCCATGTTAATACAGATAGCGGTGCTTATATTTCCATGTTTATACAGGTAGCGGTGTAGATATTTCCATGTTTATACAGATAGCGGTGAAGATATTTCCAAGTTTATACAGATAGCTATGTAGATATCTCCATCTTAATACAGATGGCTGTGTAGATATTTATATGTTCATACAGATGGTGGTGCAGATATTTCCATGTTCATACAGATGGCGGTGTAGATATTTCCATGTTTATAGAGATAGCGGTGTAGTTATTTCCATGTGTAAAGAGATAGCTGTGTACATATTTCCATGTATATGCAGATAGCTGTGTAGATATTTCCATTTTCATGCAGATAGCGTTGTAGATATTTCCATGTTCAAACAGATAGCGGTGCAGATATTTCCATGTTCATACAGATAGCGGTGTAGATATTTCCATGTTTATACAGATAGCGGTGAAGATATTTCCAAGTTTATACAGATAGCGGAGTAGATATCTCCATCTTAATACAGATGGCGGTGTAGATATTTATATGTTCATACAATGGTGGTGTAGATATTTCCATGTTTATAGATATAGTGGTGTAGTTATTTCCAAGTGTAAAGAGATAGCTTTGTAGATATTTCCATGTATATGCAGATAGCTGTGTAGATATTTCCATTTTCATGCAGATAGCGGTGTAGATATTTCCAAGTTCAAACTGATAGCGGTGTAGATATTTCCATGTTCATACAGATTGCGGTGTAGATATTTCCATGATGATCCAGATGGCTGTGTAGATATATCCATGTTCATACAGATGGCGTTGAAGGTATTTCCATGTTCATACAGATATCGGTGTAGATATTTCCATGTTCATACAGATAGCGGTTTAGATATTTCCGTATTCATACAGATAGCGGTGTAGATATTTCCATGTTCATACAAATAGCGGTGTAGTTATTTCCATGTTCATCCATATGGCTGTGTATATATATCCATGTTCATAGAGATGGCGGTGAAGATATTTCCATGTTCATACAGATAGCGGTGTAGATATTTCCATGTTCATACAGATAGCGGTGTAGATATTTCCATGTTCATACAGATAGCTGTGTAGATATTTCCATGTTTATACAGATAGCGGTGTAGATATCTCCATCTTAATACAGATGGCGGTGTAGATATTTATATGTTCATACAGATGGCGGTGGAGATATTTCCATGTTCATACAGATGGCGGTGTAGATATTTCCATGTTTATAGAGATAGCGGTGTAGTTATTTACATGTGTAAAGAGATAGCTGTGTAGATATTTCCATGTATATGCAGATAGCTGTGTACATATTTCCATTTTCATGCAGATAGCGGTGTAGTTATTTCCATGTTCAAACAGATAGTGGTGTAGATATTTCCATGTTCATACAGATAGCGGTGTAGATATATCCATGTTTATACAGATAGCGGTGAAGATTTATGCATGTTTACACAGATAGCGGTGTAGATATTTCCATGTTCATACAGATAGCGGTGTAGATATTTCGATGTTCATCCAGAAGGCTGTGTAGATATATCCATGTTCATACAGATAGCGGTGTAGATATTTCCATGTTCTTACAGATAGTGCTGTAAATATTTCCATGTTCAAACAGATGGCGGTGTAGCTATTTCCATGTTCATACAGATAGCGGTGTAGATATTTCCATGTTCGTACAGAATGCGGTGTAGATATTTCCATGTTAAGACAGATAGCGGTGCTTATATTTCCATGTTTATACAGGTAGCGGTGTAGATATTTCCATGTTTATACAGATAGCGGTGAAGATATTTCCATGTCTATACAGATAGCGGTGTAGATATGTCCATCTTAATACAGATGGCGGTGTAGATATTTATATGTTCATACACATGGCGGTGCAGGTATTTCCATGTTCATACAGATGGCGGTGTAGATATTTCCGTGTTTATAGAGATAGCGGTGTAGTTATTTCCATGTGTAAAGAGATAGCTGTGTAGATATTTCCATGTATTTCCAGATAGCTGTGTATATATTTCCATTTTCATGCTGATAGCGGTGTAGATATTTCCATGTTCAATCAGATAGCGGTGCAGATATTTCCATGTTCATACAGATAACGGTGTAGATATTTCCATGTTTATACAGATAGCGGAGAAGTTGTATGCATGTTTACACAGATAGCGGTGAAGATATTTCCATGTTCATACAGATAGTGGTGTAGATATTTCCATGTTCATCCAGATGGCTGTGTAGATATATCCATGTTCATACAGATGGCGGTGAAGATATTTCCACGTTCATACAGATATTGGTGTAGATATTTCCATGTTCATACAGATAGCGGTGTAGATATTTCCATGTTCATACAGATAGCGGTGCTGATATTTCCATGTTTATACAGCTAGCGGTGTAGATATTTCCATGTTTATACAGATAGCGGTGTAGATATTTCCATGTTTATACAGAGAGCGGTGTAGATATTTCCATGTTTATACAGATAGCGGTGTAGGTATCTCCATCTTAATACAGAGAGCGGTGTAGATGTTTATATGTTCCTACAGATGGCGGTGCAGCTATTTCCATGTTCATACAGATGGCGGTGTATATATTTCCATGTTTATAGAGATAGCGGTGTAGTTATTTCCATGTGTAAAGAGATAGCTTTGTAGATATTTCCAAGTATATGCAGATAGCTGTGTAGATATTTCCATTTTCATGCAGATAGCGGTGTAGATATTTCCATGTTCAAACAGATAGCGGTGTTGATATTTCCATGTTCATTCAGATAGCGGTGCTGATATTTACATGTTTATACACGTTGCGGTGTAGGTATTTCCATGTTTATACAGATTGCGGTGTAGATATTTCCATGTTTATACAGATAGCGGTGTAGATATTTCCATGTTCATACAGATAGCGGTGTAGTTTTTTCCATGTGTAAAGAGATAGCTGTGTAGATATTTCCATGTATATGCAGATAGCTGTGTAGACATTTCCAATTTCTTGCAGATAGTGGTGTAGATATTTCCATGTTCAAACAGATAGCGTTGTAGATATTTCCATGTTCATCCAGATAGCGGTGTAGATATTTCCATGTTTATACAGATAGCGGTTAATATGTATGCATGTTTACACAGATAGCGGTGTAGATAGTTCCATGTTCATCCAGATGGCTGTGTTGATATATCCATGTTCATACAGATAGCGGTGTAGATATTTCCATGTTCATACAGATAGCGGTGTAGATATTTCCATGTTCATACAGATAGCAGTGTAGCTATTTCCATGTTCATGCAGATAGCGGTGTAGATATTTCCGTGTTCAACCAGATGGCTGTGTAGATATATGCATGTTCTAACAGATGGCGGTGAAGATATTTCCATGTTCAGATAGCGGTGTAGATATTTCCATGTTCATACAGATAGTGGTGTAGATATTTCCATGTTCATACAGATATCGGTGTAGATATTTCCATGTTCATACAGATAGCGGTGCTGATATTTCCATGTTTATACAGGTAGCGGTGTAGTTATTTCCATGTTTAAACAGATAGCGGTGTAGATATTTCCATGTTTATACTCATAGCGGTGTAGATATTTCCGTGTTTATACGGATAGCGGTGTTGATATTTCCATGTTCATACAGATAGCGGTGTAGATATTTCCATGTTCATACAGATAGTGGTGTAGATATTTCCATGTTCATACAGATAGCGGTGTTGCTATTTCCATGTTCATACAGATAGCGGTGTAGATATTTCCATGTTCATACAGATAGTGGTGTAGATATTTCCATGTTCATACAGATAGCGGTGTTGCTATTTCCATGTTCATACAGATAGCGGTGTAGATATTTCCATGTTCATCCAGATGGCTGTGTAGACATATCCATGTTCATACAGATGGCGGTGAAGGTAATTCCTTGTTCATACAAATAGCGGTGTAGATATTTCCATGTTCATACAGATAGTGGTGTAGATATTTCCATGTTCATACAGATAGTTGGGCTGATATTTCCATGTTCATGCAGATAGCGGTGCTGATATTTCCATGTTTATACAGATAGCGGTGTAAATATTTCCATGTTTATATAGATAGCGGTGTAGATATTTCCATGTTTATACAGATAACGGTGTAGATATCTCCATCTTAATACAGATGGTGGTGTAGAAATTTATATGTTCATACAGATGGCGGTGCAGATATTTCCATGTTCATACAGATGGCGGTGTAGATATTTCCATGTTTATAGAGATAGCGGTGTAGTTATTTCCATGTGTAAAGAGATAGCTTTGTAGATATTTCCATGTATATGCAGATAGCTGTGTAGATATTTCCATTTTCATGCAGATACCGGTGTAGATATTTCCATGTTCAAACAGAAAGCGGTGTAGATATTTCCATGTTCAAACAGATAGCAGTGTAAATATTTCCATGTTTATACAGATATCGGTGCTGATATTTCCATGTTTATACAGGTAGCGGTGTAGATATTTCCATGTTTATACAGATAGCGGTGTAGATATTTCCATGTTTATACAGATAGCAGTGTAGATATTTCCATGTTTATACAGATAGCGGTGTAGATATCTCCATCTTAATACAGATGGCGGTGTAGATATTTCTACGTTCATACAGATGGCGGTGCAGATATTTCCATGTCAGTACAGATGGCGGTGTAGATATTTCCATGTTTATAGAGATAGCGGTGTAGTTATTTCCATGTGTAAAGAGATAGCTTTGTAGATATTTCCGTGTATATGCAGATAGCTGTGTAGATATTTCCATTTTCATGCAGATAGCGGAGTAGATATTTCCATCTTCAAACCGATAGCGGTGTAGATATTTCCATGTTCATACAGATAGCGGTGTAGATATTTCCATGTTCCTACAGATAGCGGTTCTGATATTTCCATGTTTATACAGATAGCGGTGTAGATATTTCCATGTTTATACAGATAGCAGGGTAGATATTTCCATGTTCATACAGATGGCGGTGTATATATTTCCATGATTATTGAGATAGCGGTGTAGTTATTTCCATGTGTAAAGTGATAGCTTTGTAGATATTTCCATGTATATGCAGATAGCTATGTAGATATTTCCATTTTCATGCAGATAGCGGTGTAGATATTTCAATGTTCAAACAGATAGCGGTGTAGATATTTCCATGTTCATACAGATAGCGGTGCTGATATTTCCATGTTTATACAGGTTGCGGTGTAGATATTTCCATGTTTATACAGATAGCGGTGTAGATATTTCCATGTTTATACAGATAGCGGTGTATATGTTTCCATGTTTATACAAAAAGCGGTGTAGATATTTATATGTTCATTCAGATGGCGGTGCAGATATTTCCATGTTCATACAGATGGCGGTGTAGATATTACCATGTTCATACAGATAGCGGTGTAGTTATTTCCATGTGTAAAGAGATATCGGTGTAGATATTTCCATGTATATGCAGATAGCTTTGTAGATATTTCCATTTTCATGCAGATAGCAGTGTAGATATTTCCATGTTCAAACAGATAGCCGTGTAGATATTTCCATGTTGATACAGATAGCGGTGTAGATATTTCCAAGTTCATACAGATAGTGGTGTAGATATTTCCATGTTCCTACAGATAGCGGTGTAGCTATCTCCATGTCCATGCAGACAGCGGTGTAGATATTTCCATGTTCATCCAGATGGCTGTGTAGATATATCCATGTTCATACAGATGGCGGTGAAGATATTTCCATGTTCATACAGATAGCGGTGTAGATATTTCCATGTTCATACAGATAGTGGTGTAGATAATTCCATGTTCATACAGATAGCGGTGTAGTTATTTCCATGTGTAAAGAGATAGCTGTGTAGATATTTCCATGTATATTCAGATAGGTGTGTAGATATTTCCATTTTCATGCAGATAGCGGTGTAGATATTTCTAAGTTCAAAAAGATAGCGGTGTAGACATTTCCATGTTCATACAGATAGCGGTGTAGAAATTTCCATGTTTATACAGATAGCGGTGAAGATGTATTCCTGTTTACACAGATAGCGGTGTAGATATTTCCATGTTCATACTGATAGCGGTGTAGATATTTCCATGATCATCCAGATGGCTGTGTAGATATATCCATGTTAATACAGATGGCGTTGAAGATATTTCCATGTTCATACAGATATCGGTGTAGATATTTCCATGTTCATACAGATAGCGGTTTAGATATTTCCATGTTAGTACAGATTGCGGTGTAGATATTTCCATGTTTATACACATAGCGGAGAAGATGTATGCATGTTTACACAGATAGCGGTGAAGATATTTCCATGTTCATACAGATAGCGGTGTAGATATTTCCATGTTCATCAAGATGGCTGTGTAGTTATTTCCATGTTCATACAGATAGCGGTGTAGATATCTCCATCTTAATACAGATGGCGGTGAAGATATTTCCATGTTCATACAGATAGCGGTGTAGATATTTCCATGTTCATACAGATAGCGGTGTAGATATTTCCATGTTCGTACAGATAGCGGTGTAGATATTCCCATGTTGATACATATAGCGGTGTAGATATTTCCATTTTCATCGAGATGGCAGTGTAGATATATCCATGTTCGTACAGATGGCGGTGAAGATATTTCCATGTTCATACAGATGGTGGTGTAGATATTTCCGTGTTCATACAGATAGCAGAGCTGATATTTCCATGTTTATACAGGTAGCGGTGTAGATATTTCCATGTTTATACAGATAGCGGTGTAGATATTTCCATGTTTATACAGATAGCGGTGTAGATATTTCCATGTTTATGCAGATAGAGGTGTAGATATCTCCATCTTAATACAGATGGCGGTGTAGATATTTATATGTTCATACAGATGGCGGTGCAGATATTTCCATGTTCATACAGATGGCGGTGTAGATATTACCATGTTCATACCGATAGCGGTGTAGATATTTCCATGTGTAAAGAGATAGCTGTGTAGATATTTCCATGTATATGCAGATAGCTGTGTAGATATTTCCATTTTCATGCAGATAGCGGTGTAGATATTTCCATGTTCAAACAGATAGCGGTGTAGGTATTTCCATGTTCATACACATAGCGGTGTTGATATTTCCATGTTTATACAGATAGCGGTTAAGATGTATGCATGTTTAAACAGATAGCGGTGTAGATATCTCCATCTTAATACAGATGGCGGTGAAGTTATTTCCATGTTCATACAGATAGCTGTGTAGATATTTCCAAGTTCATACAGATAGTGGTGTAGATATTTCCATGTTCATACAGATAGCCGTGTAGCTATTTCCATGTCCATGCAGATAGCGGTGTAGATGTTTCCATGTTCATCCAGATGGCTGAGTAGATATATCCATGTTCATACAGATGGCGGTGAAGATATTTCCATGTTCATACAGATGGCGGTGTTGATATTTCCATGTTCATACAGATAGTGGTGTAGATAATTCCATGTTCATACAGATAGCGGTGTAGTTATTTCCATGTGTAAAGAGATAGCTGTGTAGATATTTCCATGTATATTCAGTTAGGTGTGTAGATATTTCCATTTTCATGCAGATAGCGGTGTAGATATTTCTAAGTTCAAAAAGATAGCGGTGAAGACATTTCCATGTTCATACAGATAGCGGTGTAGAAATTTCCATGTTTATACAGATAGCGGTGAAGATGTATGCCTGTTTACAGAGATAGTGGTGTAGATATTTCCATGTTCATACAGATAGCGGTGTAGATATTTCCATGTTCATCCACATGGCTGTGTAGTTATTTCCATGTTCATACAGATAGCGGTGTAGATATCTCCATCTTAATACAGATGGCGGTGATGATATTTCCATGTTCATACAGATAGCGGTGTAGATACTTCCACGTTCATACAGATAGCGGTGTAGATATTCCCATGTTCATACATATAGCGGTGTAGATATTTCCATTTTCATCCAGATGGCGGTGTAGATATTTCCATGTTTATAGAGATAGCGGTGTAGTTATTTACATGTGTAAAGAGATAGCTGTGTAGATATTTCCATGTATGTGCGGATAGCTGTGTAGATATTTCAATTTTCATGCAAATAGCGGTGTAGATATTTCCATGTTCAAACAGATAGCGGTGTAGATATTTCCATGTTCATACAGATAGCGGTTTAGATATATCCATGTTTATACAGATAGCGGTGAAGATGTATGCATGTTTACACAGATAGCGGTGTAGATATTTCCATGTTCAAACAGATAGCGGTGCAGATATTTCCATGTTCATACAGATAGCGGTGTAGATATTTCCATGTTTATACAGATAGCGGTGAAGATATTTCCATGTTCATACTGATAGCGGTGTAGATATTTCCATGTTCATACAGATAGCGGTGTAGATATTTCCATGTTCGTACAGATAGCGGTGTAGATATTCCCATGTTGATACATATAGCGGTGTAGATATTTCCATTTTCATCGAGATGGCAGTGTAGATATATCCATGTTCGTACAGATGGCGGTGAAGATATTTCCATGTTCATACAGATGGTGGTGTAGATATTTCCGTGTTCATACAGATAGCAGTGCTGATATTTCCATGTTTATAGAGGTAGCGGTGTAGATATTTCCATGTTTATACAGATAGCGGTGTAGATATTTCCATGTTCATACAGAGAGCAGTGCTGATATTTCCATGTTTATACAGGTAGCGGTGTAGATATTTCCATGTTTATACACATAGCGGTGTAGATATTTCCATGTTTATACAGATAGCGGTGTAGATATTTCCATGTTTATACAGATAGAGGTGTACATATCTCCATCTTAATACAGATGGCGGTGTAGATATTTATATGTTCATTCAGATAGCGGTGCAGATATTTCCATGTTCATACAGATGGCGGTGTAGATATTACCATGTTCATACAGATAGCGGTGTAGTTATTTCCATGTGTAAAGAGATAGCGGTGTAGATATTTCCATGTATATGCAGATAGCTGTGTAGATATTTCCATTTTCATGCAGATAGCAGCGTAGATATTTCCATGTACAAACAGATAGCGGTGTAGATATTTCCATGTTCATACAGATAGCGGTGTAGATATTTCCAAGTTCATACAGATAGTGGTGTAGATATTTCCATGTTCCCACTGATAGCGGTGTAGCTATTTCCATGTCCATGCAGACAGCGGTGTAGATATTTCCATGTTCATCCAGATGGCTGTGTAGATATATCCATGTTCATACAGATGGCGGTGAAGATATTTCCATGTTCATACAGATAGCGGTGTAGATATTTCCATGTTCATACAGATAGTGGTGTAGATAATTCCATGTTCATACAGATAGCGGTGTAGTTATTTCCATGTGTAAAGAGATAGCTGTGTAGATATTTCCATGTATATTCAGATAGGTGTGTAGATATTTCCATTTTCATGCAGATAGCGGTGTAGATATTTCTAAGTTCAAAAAGATAGCGGTGTCGACATTTCCATGTTCATACAGATAGCGGTGTAGAAATTTCCATGTTTATACAGATAGCGGTGAAGATGTATTCCTGTTTACACAGATAGCGGTGTAGATATTTCCATGTTCATACTGATAGCGGTGTAGATATTTCCATGATCATCCAGATGGCTGTGTAGATATATCCATGTTAATACAGATGGCGTTGAAGATATTTCCATGTTCATACAGATATCGGTGTAGATATTTCCATGTTCATACAGATAGCGGTTTAGATATTTCCATGTTCGTACAGAATGCGGTGTAGATATTTCCATGTTTATACAGATAGCGGATTAGATGTATGCATGTTTACACAGATAGCGGTGAAGATATTTCCATGTTCATACAGATAGCGGTGTATATATTTCCATGTTCATCAAGATGGCTGTGTAGTTATTTCCATGTTCATACAGATAGCGGTGTAGATATCTCCATCTTAATACAGATGGCGGTGAAGATATTTCCATGTTCATACAGATAGCGGTGTAGATATTTCCATGTTCATACAGATAGCGGTGTAGATATTTCCATGTTCGTACAGATAGCGGTGTAGATATTCCCATGTTGATACATATAGCGGTGTAGATATTTCCATTTTCATCGAGATGGCAGTGTAGATATATCCATGTTCGTACAGATGGCGGTGAAGATATTTCCATGTTCATACAGATGGTGGTGTAGATATTTCCGTGTTCATACAGATAGCAGTGCTGATATTTCCATGTTTATACAGGTAGCGGTGTAGATATTTCCATGTTTATACAGATAGCGGTGTAGATATTTCCATGTTTATACAGATAGCGGTGTAGATATTTCCATGTTTATGCAGATAGAGGTGTAGATATCTCCATCTTAATACAGATGGCGGTGTAGATATTTTTATGTTCATACAGATGGCGGTGCAGATATTTCCATGTTCATACAGATGGCGGTGTAGATATTACCATGTTCATACCGATAGCGGTGTAGATATTTCCATGTTTAAAGAGATAGCTGTGTACATATTTCCATGTATATGCAGATAGCTGTGTAGATATTTCCATTTTCATGCAGATAGCGGTGTAGATATTTCCATGTTCAAACAGATAGCGGTGTAGGTATTTCCATGTTCATACACATAGCGGTGTTGATATTTCCATGTTTATACAGATAGCGGTTAAGATGTATGCATGTTTAAACAGATAGCGGTGTAGATATCTCCATCTTAATACAGATGGCGGTGAAGTTATTTCCATGTTCATACAGATAGCGGTGTAGATATTTCCAAGTTCATTCAGATAGTGGTGTAGATATTTCCATGTTCATACAGATAGCCGTGTAGCTATTTCCATGTCCATGCAGATAGCGGTGTAGATGTTTCCATGTTCATCCAGATGGCTGAGTAGATATATCCATGTTCATACAGATGGCGGTGAAGATATTTCCATGTTCATACAGATGGCGGTGTTGATATTTCCATGTTCATACAGATAGTGGTGTAGATAATTCCATGTTCATACAGATAGCGGTGTAGTTATTTCCATGTGTAAAGAGATAGCTGTGTAGATATTTCCATGTATATTCAGTTAGGTGTGTAGATATTTCCATTTTCATGCAGATAGCGGTGTAGATATTTCTAAGTTCAAAAAGATAGCGGTGAAGACATTTCCATGTTCATACAGATAGCGGTGTAGAAATTTCCATGTTTATACAGATAGCGGTGAAGATGTATGCCTGTTTACAGAGATAGTGGTGTAGATATTTCCATGTTCATACAGATAGCGGTGTAGATATTTCCATGTTCATCCACATGGCTGTGTAGTTATTTCCATGTTCATACAGATAGCGGTGTAGATATCTCCATCTTAATACAGATGGCGGTGATGATATTTCCATGTTCATACAGATAGCGGTGTAGATACTTCCATGTTCATACAGATAGCGGTGTAGATATTCCCATGTTCATACATATAGCGGTGTAGATATTTCCATTTTCATCCAGATGGCGGTGTAGATATTTCCATGTTTATAGAGATAGCGGTGTAGTTATGTACATGTGTAAAGAGATAGCTGTGTAGATATTTCCATGTATGTGCGGATAGCTGTGTAGATATTTCAATTTTCATGCAAATAGCGGTGTAGATATTTCCATGTTCAAACAGATAGCGGTGTAGATATTTCCATGTTCATACAGATAGCGGTGTAGATATATCCATGTTTATACAGATAGCGGTGAAGATGTATGCATGTTTACACAGATAGCGGTGTAGATATTTCCATGTTCAAACAGATAGCGGTGCTGATATTTCCATGTTCATACAGATAGCGGTGTACATATTTCCATGTTTATACAGATAGCGGTGAAGATATTTCCAAGTTTATACAGATAGCGGTGTAGATATATCCATCTTAATACAGATGGCGGTGTAGATATTTATATGTTCATACAGATGGTGGTGCAGATATTTCCATGTTCATACAGATGGCGGTGTAGATATTTCCATCTTTATAAATATAGTGGTGTAGTTATTTTCATGTGTAAATAGATAGCTTTGTAGATATTTCCATGTATATGCAGATAGCTGTGTAGATATTTCCATTTTCATGCAGATAGCAGTGTAGATATTTCCATGTTCAAACAGATAGCGGTGTAGATATTTCCATGTTCATACAGATAGCGGTGTAGATATTTCCATGATCATCCAGATGGCTGTGTAGATATATCCATGTTCATACAGATGGCGTTTAAGGTATTTCCATGTTCATACAGATATCGGTGTAGATATTTCCATGTTCATACACATAGCGCTTTAGATATTTCCGTGTTCATACTGATAGCGGTGTAGATATTTCCATGTTCATACAGATAGCGGTGTAGTTATTTCCATGTTCATCCATATGGCTGTGTGGGTATATCCATGTTCATGCAGATGGCGGTGAAGATATTTCCATGTTCATACTGATAGCGGTGTAGATATTTCCATGTTCATACAGATAGCGGTGTAGATATTTCCATGTTCATACAGATAGCGGTGTAGATATTTCCATGTTTATAAAGATAGCGGTGTAGATATCTCCATCTTAATACAGATGGCGGTGTAGATATTTATATGTTCATACAGATGGCGGTGGAGATATTTCCATGTTCATACAGATGGCGGTGTAGATATTTCCATGTTTATAGAGATAGCGGTGTAGTTATTTACATGTGTAAAGAGATAGCTGTGTAGATATTTCCATGTATATGCAGATAGCTGTGTAGATATTTCCATTTTCATGCAGATATCGGTGTAGATATTTCCATGTTCAAACAGATAGCGGTGTAGATATTTCCATGTTCATACAGATAGCGGTGTAGATATATCCATGTTTATACAGATAGCGGTGAAGATGTATGCATTTTTACACAGATAGCGGTGTAGATATTTCCATGTTCATACAGATAGCGGTGTAGATATTTCGATGTTCATCCAGAAGGCTGTGTAGATATATCCATGTTCATACAGATAGCTGTGTAGATATTTCCATGTTCTTACAGATAGTGCTGTAGATATTTCCATGTTCAAACAGATGGCGGTGTAGCTATTTCCATGTTCATACAGATAGCGGTGTAGATATTTCCATGTTTGTACAGATTGCGGTGAAGATATTTCCAAGTTTACACAGATAGCGGTGTAGATATCTCCATCTTAATACAGATGGCGGTGTAGATGTTTATATGTTCATACAGATGGCGGTGCAGATATTTCCATGTTCATACAGATGGCAGTGTAGATATTTCCATGTTTATACAGCTGGCGGTGTAGATATTTCCATGTTTATACAGATAGCGGTGTAGACATTTCCATGTTTATACAGATAGCGGTGTAGATATTTCCGTGTTTATAGAGATAGCAGTGTAGATATTTCCATGTTCATACAGATAGCAGTGTAGATATTTCCATGTTCATACAGATATTGGTGTAGATATTTCCATGTTCATACAGATACCGGTGTAGCTATTTCCATGTTCATACAGATAGCGGTGTAGATATTTCCGTGTTCAAACAGATAGCGGTGTAGATATTTCCATGTTCATACAGATAGCGGTGTAGATATTTCCATGTTTATACAGATAGCGGTGTAGATATTTCCATGTGTATACAGATAGCGGTGTAGTATGTCCATCTTAATACAGATGGCGGTTTAGATATTTATATGTTTATACACATGACGGTGCAGATAATTCCATGTTCATACAGATTGCGGTGTAGATATTTCCGTGTTTATAGAGATAGCAGTGTAGTTATTTCCATGTTTAATGAGATAGCTGTGTAGATATTTCCATGTATATGCAGATATCTGTGTAGATATTTCCATTTTCATGCAGATAGCGGTGTAGATATTTCCATGTTCAAACAGATAGCGGTGCAGATATTTCCATGTTCATACAGATAACGGTGTAGATATTTCCATGTTTATACAGATAGCGGAGAAGATGTATGCATGTTTACACAGATAGCGGTGAAGATATTTCCATGTTCATACAGATAGTGGTGTAGATATTTCCATGTTCATCCAGATGGCTGTGTAGTTATTTCCATGTTCACACAGATGGCGGTGAAGATATTTCCATGTTCATACAGATAGCGGTGTAGATATTTCCATGTTCATACAGATAGCGGTGTAGATATTTTCATGTTTATACAGATAGCGGTGTAGGTATCTCCAACTTAATAGAGATAGCGGTGTAGATATTTATAGGTTCCTACAGATGGCGGTGCAGCTATTTCCATGTTCATACAGATGGTGGTGTAGATATTTCCATGTTTATAGAGATAGCGGTGTAGTTATTTCCATGTGTAAAGAGATAGCTTTGAAGTTATTTCCATGTATATGCAGATAGCCGTGTAGATATTTCCATTTTCATACAGATAGCGGTGTAGATATTTCCATGTTCAAACAGATAGCGGTGTAGATATTACCATGTTCATACAGATAGCTGTGCTGATATTTCCATGTTTATACAAGTGGCGATGTAGGTAATTCCATGTTTATACAGATTGCGGTGTAGATATTTCCATGTTTATACAGATAGCGGTGTACATATTTCCATGTTTATACAGAAAGCGGTGTAGATATCTCCATCTTAATACAGATGGCGGTGTAGATATTTATATGTTCATACAGATGGCAGTGCAGATATTTCCATGTTCATTACGATGGCGGTGTAGATATTTCCATGTTCATACAGATAGCGGTGTAGTTATTTCCATGTGTAAAGAGATAGCCGTGTAGATATTTCCATGTATATGCAGATAGCTGTGTAGATATTTCCATTTTCATGCAGATAGCAGTGTAGATATTTCCATGTTCAAACAGATAGCGTTGTAGATATTTCCATGTTCATCCAGATAGCGGTGTGGATATTTCCATGTTTATACAGAATGCGGTGAAGATATATTCATGTTTACACAGATAGCGGTGTAGATATTTCCATGTTCATCCAGATGGCTGTGTTGATATATCCATGTTCATACAGATAGCGGTGTAGATATTTCCATGTTCATACAGATAGTGGTGTAGATATTTCCATGTTCATACAGATAGCGGTGTAGCTATTTCCATGTTAATGCAGATAGCGGTGTAGATATTTCCATGTTCAACCAGATGGCTGTGTAGATATATGCATGTTCTAACAGATGGCGTTGAAGATATTTCCATGTTCAGATAGCGGTGTAGATAAATCCATGTTCATACAGATAGTGGTGTAGATATTTCCATGTTCATACAGATAGCGGTGTAGATATTTCCATGTTCATACAGATATCGGTGCTGATATTTCCATGTTTGTACAGGTAGCGGTGTAGATATTTCCATGTTTATACAGATAGCGGTGTAGATATTTCCATCTTTATACAGATAGCGGTGTAGATATTTCCATGTGTTTACAGATAGCGGTGAAGATATTTCCATGTTCATACAGATAGTGGTGTAGATATTTCCATGTTCATACAGATAGCGGTGTAGATATTTCCATGTTCATACAGATAGCGGTGTAGATATTTCCATGTTCATACAGATAGCAGTGTAGCTATTTCCATGTTCATACAGATAGCGGTGTAGATATTTCCATGTTCATACAGATTGTGGTGTCGATATTTCCATGTTCATACAGATAGCGGTGTTGCTATTTCCATGTTCATACAGATAGCGGTGTAGATATTTCCATGTTCATCCAGATGGCTGTGTAGACATATCCATGTTCATACAGATGGCGGTGAAGGTAATTCCATGTTCATACAGATAGCGGTGTAGATATTTCCATGTTCATACAGATAGTGGTATAGATATTTCCATGTTCATACAGATAGAGGGGCTGATATTTCCATGTTCATACAGATAGCGGTGCTGATATTTCCATGTTTATACAGATAGCGGTGTAGATATTTCCATGTTTATACAGATAGCGGTGTAGATATTTCCATGTTTATACAGATAGCGGTGTAGATATCTCCATCTTTATACAGAGGGCTGTGTAGATATTTATATGTTCATACAGATGGCGGTGCAGATATTTCCATGTTCATACAGATGGCGGTGTAGATATTTCCATGTTTATAGAGATAGCGGTGTAGTTATTTCCATGTGTAAAGAGATAGCTTTGCAGATATTTCCTTGTATATGCAGATAGCTGTGTAGATATTTCCATTTTCATGCAGATAGCGGTGTAGATATTTCCATGTTCAAACAGATAGCGGTGTAGATATTTCCAAGTTCATACAGATAGCAGTGTAAATATTTCCATGTTTATACAGATAGCCGTGAAGATGTATGCATGTTTACACAGATAGCGGTGTAGATATTTCCATGTTCATACAGATAGCGGTGCTGATATTTCCATGTTTATACAGGTAGCGGTGTAGATATTTCCATGTTTATACAGATAGCGGTGTAGATATTTCCATGTTTATAGAGATAGCGGTGTAGATATTTCCATGTTTATACAGATAGCGGTGTGGATATCTCCATCTTAATACAGATGGCGGTGTAGATATTTATATGTTCATACAGATGGCGGTGCAGATATTTCCATGTTCATACAGATGGCGGTGTAGATATTTCCATGTTTATAGAGATAGCGTTGTAGTTATTTCCATGTGTAAAGAGATAGCTTTGTAGATATTTCCATGTATATGCAGATAGCTGTGTAGATATTTCCATTTTCATGCAGATAGCGGTGTAGATATTTCCATGTTCAAACAGATAGCGGTGTAGATATTTCCATGTTCACACAGATAGCGGTGTAGATATTTCCAGGTTCATACAGATAGCGGTGCTGATATTTCCATGTTTATACAGGTAGCGGTGTAGATATTTCCATGTTTATACAGATAGCGGTGTAGAGATTTCCATGTTTATACAGATAGCGGTGTAGATATTTCCGTGTTCATACAGATAGCGGTGTAGATATTTCCATGTTCATACAGATAGCGGTGTAGATATTTCCATGTTCACACAGATAGCGGTGCTGATATTTCCATGTTTATACAGGTAGCGGTGTAGATATTTCCATGTTTATACAGATAGCGGTGTAGACATTTCCATGTTTATACAGATAGCGGTGTAGATATTTCCGTGTTCATACAGATAGCGGTGTAGATATTTCCATGTTCATACAGATAGCGGTGTAGATATTTCCATGTTCACACAGATAGCGGTGCTGATATTTCCATGTTTATACAGGTAGCGGTGTAGATATTTCCATGTTTATACAGATAGCGGTGTAGACATTTCCATGTTTATACAGATATTGGTGTAGATATTTCCGTGTTTATACAGATAGCAGTGTACATATTTTCATGTTCATACAGATAGCAGTGTAGATATTTCCATGTTCATACAGATATTGGTGTAGATATTTCCATGTTCATACAGATACCGGTGTAGCTATTTCCATGTTCATACAGATAGCGGTGTAGATATTTCCGTGTTCAAACAGATAGCGGTGTAGATATTTCCATGTTCATACAGATAGCGGTGTAGATATTTCCATGTTTATACAGATAGCGGTTTAGATATTTCCATGTTTATACAGATAGCGGTGTAGATATGTCCATCTTAATACAGATGGCGGTTTAGATATTTATATGTTTATACACATGACGGTGCAGATAATTCCATGTTCATACAGATTGCGGTGTAGATATTTCCGTGTTTATAGAGATAGCAGTGTATTTATTTCCATGTTTAATGAGATAGCTGTGTAGATATTTCCATGTATATGGAGATATCTGTGTAGATATTTCCATTTTCATGCAGATAGCGGTGTAGATATTTCCATGTTCAAACAGATAGCGGTGCAGATATTTCCATGTTCATACAGATAACGGTGTAGATATTTCCATGTTTATACAGATAGCGGAGAAGGTGTATGCATGTTTACACAGATAGCGGTGAAGATATTTCCATGTTCATACAGATAGTGGTGTAGATATTTCCATGTTCATCCAGATGGCTGTGTAGTTATTTCCATGTTCACACAGATGGCGGTGAAGATATTTCCATGTTCATACAGATAGCGGTGTAGATATTTCCATGTCCATGCAGATAGCGGTGTAGATATTTCCATGTTCATCCAGATGGCTGTGTAGATATATCCATGTTCATACAGATAGCGGTGAAGATATTTCCATGTTCATACAGATAGCGGTGTAGATATTTCCATGTTCATACAGATAGTGGTGTAGATAATTCCATGTTCATACAGATAGCGGTGTAGTTATTTCCATGTGTAAAGAGATAACTGTGTAGATATTTCCATGTATATTCAGATAGCTGTGTAGATATTTCCATTTTCATGCAGATAGCGGTGTAGATATTTCCATGTTCAAACAGATAGCGGTGTAGATATTTCCATGTTCATACAGATAGCGGTGTAGATATTTCCATGTTTATACAGATAGCGGTGAAGATGTATGCATGTTTACACAGATAGCGGTGTAGATATTTCCATGTTCATACAGATAGCGTTGCTAATATTTCCATGTTTATACAGGTAGCGGTGTAGATATTTCCATGTTTATACAGATAGCGGTGTAGATATTTCCATGTTTATACAGAAAGCGGTGTAGATATTTCCATGTTTATACAGATAGCGGTGTAGATATCTCCATCTTAATACAGATGGCGGTGTAGATATTTATATGTTCATACAGATGGTGGTGCAGATATTTCCATGTTCATACAGATGGCGGTGTAGATATTTCCATGTTTATAGAGATAGCGGTGTAGTTATTTACATGTGTAAAGAGATAGCTGTGTAGATATTTCCATGTATATGCAGATAGCTGTGTAAATATTTCCATTTTCATGCAGATAGCGGTGTAGATATTTCCATCTTCAGATAGCGTTGTAGGTATTTCCATGTTCATACAGATGGCGGTGAAGATATTTCCATGTTCATACAGAGAGCGGTGTAGATATTTCCATGTTCATCCAGACGGCTGTGTAGATATATCCATGATCATACAGATGGCGGTGAAGATATTTCCATGTTTATACAGATAGCGGTGAAGATGTATGCATGTTTACACAGATAGCGGTGTAGATATTTCCATGTTCATACAGATATCGGTGTAGATATTTCCATGTTCATCCAGATGGCTGTTTAAATATATCCATGTTCATACAGATAGCGGTGTAGATATTTCCATGTTCATACAGATAGTGCTGTAGATATTTCCATGTTCATACAGATAGCGGTGAAGCTATTTCCATGTTCATACAGATAGCGGTGTAGATATTTCCATGTTCGTACAGATAGCGGTGTAGATATTTCCATGTTCATACTGATAGCGGTGCTTAGATTTCCATGTTTATACAGGTAGCGGTGTAGATATTTCCATGTTTATACAGATAGCGCTGTAGATATTTCCATGTTTATACAGATAGAGGTGTAGATATCTCCATCTTAATACAGATGGCGGTGTAGATATTTATATGTTCATACAGATGGCGGTGCAGATATTTCCATGTTCATACAGATGGCGGTGTAGATATTTATATGTTCATATACATGGCTGTTCAGATATTTCCATGTTCATACAGATGGCTGTGTAGATATTTCCGTGTTTATAGAGATAGTGGTGTAGTTATTTCCGTGTGTATAGAGATAGCTCTGTAGATATTTCCATGTATATGCAGATAGCTGTGTAGATATTTCCATTTTCATGCAGATAGCGGTGTAGATATTTCCATGTTCAAACAGATAGCGGTGCAGATATTTCCATGTTCATACAGATAACGGTGTGGATATTTCTATGTTTATACAGATAGCGGAGAAGATGTATGCATGTTTACACAGATAGCTGTGAAGATATTTCCATGTTCATACAGATAGCGGTGCTGATATTTCCATGTTTATACAGGTAGCGGTGTAGATATTTCCATGTTTATTCAGATAGCGGTGTAGATATTTCCACCTTTATACAGATAGCGGTTTAGGTATTTCCGTGTTTATACAGATAGCGGTGTAGATATTTCCATGTTCATACAGATAGCGGTGTAGATATTTCCATGTTCATAGAGATAGCGGTGTAGATATTTCCATGTTCATACAGATAGCGGTGTAGCTATTTCCATGTTCATACAGATAGCGGTGTAGATATTTCCATGTTCATACAGATAGCGGTGTAGATATTTCCATGTTCATACAGATAGCGGTGTAGTTATTTCCATGTTCATACAGATAGCGGTGTAGATATTTCCATGTTCATCCAGATGGCTGTGTAGACACATCCATGTTCATACAGATGGCAGTGAAGGTAATTCCATGTTCATAAAGATAGCGGTGTAGATATTTCCATGTTCATACAGATAGTGGTGCAGATATTTCCATGTTCATACAGATAGAGGGGCTGATATTTCCATGTTCATACAGATAGCGGTGCTGATATTTCCATTTTTATTCAGATAGCGGTGTAGATATTTCCATGTTTATACTGATAGCGGTGTAGATATTTCCATGTTTATACTGATAGCGGTGTAGATATCTCCATCTTAATACAGATGGCGGTGTAGATATTTATATGTTCATACAGATGGCGGTGCAGATATTTTCATGTTCATACAGATGGCGGTGTAGATATTTCCATGTTTATAGAGTTAGCGGTGTAGTTATTTCCATGTGTAAAGAGATAGCTTTGTAGATTTTTCCATGTATATGCAGAAAGCTGTGTAGATATTTCCATTTTCATGCAGATAGCGGTGTAGATATTTCCATGTTCACACAGATAGCGGTGTAGGTATTTCCATGTTCATACAGATAGCAGTGTAAATATTTCCATGTTTATACAGATAGCGGTGAAGATGTATGCATGTTTACACAGATTGCGATGTAGATATTTCCATGTTCATACAGATAGCGGTGCTGATATTTCCATGTTTATACAGGTAGCGGTGTAGATATTTCCATGTTCATACAGATAGCACTGTAGATATTTCTATTTTCATACAGATAGCGGTGCTGATATTTCCATGTTCATCCAGATGCCTGTGTAGATATATCCATGTTCATACAGATGGCGGTGAAGATATTTCCATGTTCATACAGATAGCGGTGTAGATATTTCCATGTTCATACAGATAGCGGTGTAGATATTTCCATGTTCATACAGATAGCGGTGCTCATATTTCCATGTTTATACAGCTGGCGGTGTAGATATTTCCATGTTTATACAGATAGCGGTGTAGATATTTCCATGTTTATACAGATAGCATTGTAGATATTTTCGTGTTTATACAGATAGCGGTGTAGGTATCTCCAACTTAATACAGATAGCGGTGTAGATATTTATATGTTCCTACAGATGGCGGTGCAGCTATTTCCATGTTCATACTGATGGCGGTGTAGATATTTCCATGTTTACAGAGATAGCAGTGTAGTTATTTCCAAGAGTAAAGAGATAGCTTTGTAGATATTTCCATGTATATGCAGATAGCTGTGTAGATATTTCCATTTTCATGCAGATAGCGGTGTAGATATTTCCATGTTCAAACAGTTAGCGGTGTAG
Source organism: Gorilla gorilla gorilla (assembly GCF_029281585.2). Lineage (NCBI taxonomy): Eukaryota > Metazoa > Chordata > Mammalia > Primates > Hominidae > Gorilla > Gorilla gorilla. Next base: position 2,917,958 of record NC_073227.2, on the reverse strand, counting down.
ATATTTCCATGTTCATACAGATAGCTGTGCTGATATTTCCATGTTTATACAAGTTGCGGTGTAGGTACTTCCATTTTTATACAGATTGCGTTGTAGGTATTTCCATGTTTATACAGATAGCGGTGTACATATTTCCATGTTTATACAGAAAGCGGTGTAGATATCTCCATCTTAATACAGATGGCGGTGTAGATATTTATATGTTCATACAGATGGCGGTGCAGATATTTCCATGTTCATACAGATGGCGGTGTAGATATTTCCATGTTCATACAGATAGCGGTGTAGTTATTTCCATGTGTAAAGAGATAGCTGTGTAGATATTTCCAAGTATATGCAGATAGCTGTGTAGATATTTCCATTTTCATGCAGATAGGGGTGTAGATATTTCCATGTTCAAACAGATAGCGTTGTAGATATTTCCATGTTCATCAAGATAGCGGTGTAGATATTTCCATGTTTATACAGATAGCGGTGAAGATATATGCATGTTTACACAGATAGCGGTGTAGATATTTCCATGTTCATACAGATGGCTGTGTTGATATATCCATGTTCATACAAATAGCGGTGTAGATATTTCCATGTTCATACAGATAGTGGTGTAGATATTTCCATGTTCATACAGATAGCGGTGTAGCTATTTCCATGTTCATGCAGATAGCGGTGTAGATATTTCCATGTTCAACCACATGGCTGTGTAGATATATGCATGTTCTAACAGATGGCGTTGAAGATATTTCCATGTTCAGATTGCGGTGTATATATTTCCATGTTCATACAGATAGTGGTGTAGATATTTCCATGTTCATACAGATAGCTGTGTAGATATTTCCATGTTCATACAGATAGCGGTGCTGATATTTCCATGTTTATACATGTAGCGGTGTAGATATTTCCATGTTTATTCAGATAGCGGTGTAGATATTTCCACGTTTATACAGATAGCGGTGAAGATATTTCCATGTTCATACAGATAGCGTTGTAGATATTTCCATGTTCATACAGACAGCGGTGTAGATATTTCCATGTTCATACAGATAGCGGTGTAGCTATTTCCATGTTCATACAGATAGCGGTGTAGATATTTCCATGTTCATACAGATAGTGGTGTAGCTATTTCCATGTTCATACAGATAGCGGTGTAGATATTTCCATGTTCATACAGATAGTGGTGTAGATATTTCCATGTTCATACAGATAGCGGTGTAGATATTTCCATGTTCATCCAGATGGCTGTGTAGTTATTTCCATGTTCACACAGATGGCGGTGAAGATATTTCCATGTTCATACAGATAGCGGTGTAGATATTTCCATGTTCATACAGATAGCGGTGTAGATATTTCCATGTTCATACAGATAGCGGTGCTCATTTTTCCATGTTTATACAGCTAGCGGTGTAGATATTTCCATGTTTATACAGATAGCGGTGTAGATATTTCCATGTTTATATAGATAGCGTTGTAGATATTTTCATGTTTATACAGATAGCGGTGTAGGTATCTCCAACTTAATACAGATAGCGGTGTAGATATTTATATGTTCCTACAGATGGCGGTGCAGCTATTTCCATGTTCATACAGATGACGGTGTAGATATTTCCATGTTTATAGAGATAGCAGTGTAGTTATTTCCATTTGTAAAGAGATAGCTTTGTAGATATTTCCATGTATATGCAGATAGCTGTGTAGATATTTCCATTTTCATGCAGATAGCGGTGTAGATATTTCCATGTTCAAACAGATGGCGGTGTAGATATTTCCATGTTCATAGAGATAGCTATGCTGATATTTCCATGTTTATAAAAGTTGCGGTGTAGGTATTTCCATGTTTATACAGATTGCGGTGAAGATATTTCCATGTTTTTACAGATAGCGGTGTACATATTTCCATGTTTATACAGAAAGCCGTGTAGATATCTCCATCTTAATACAGATGGCGGTGTAGATATTTATATGTTCATAAAAATGGCGGTGCAGATATTTCCATGTTCATTCAGATGGCGGTGTAGATATTTCCATGTTCATACAGATAGCGGTGTAGTTATTTCCATGTGTAAAGGGATAACTGTGTAGATATTTCCATGTATATGCAGATAGCTGTGTAGATATTTCCATGTTCATGCAGATAGCGGTATAGATATTTCCATGTTCAAACAGATAGCGTTGTAGATATTTCCATGTTCATCCAGATAGCGGTGTAGATATTTCCATGTTTATACAGATAGCGGTGAAGATATATGCATGTTTACACAGATAGCGGTTTAGATATTTCCATGTTCATCCAGATGGCTGTGTTGATATATCCATGTTCATACAGATAGCGGTGTAGATATTTCCATGTTCATACAGATAGTGTTGTAGATATTTCCATGTTCATACAGATAGCGGTGTAGCTCTTTCCATGTTCATGCAGATAGCGGTGTAGATATTTCCATGTTCAACCAGATGGCTGTGTAGATATATGCATGTTCTAACAGATTGCGTTGAAGATATTTCCATGTTCAGATTGCGGTGTATATATTTCCATGTTCATACAGATAGTGGTGTAGATATTTCCATGTTCATACAGATAGCTGTGTAGATATTTCCATGTTCATACAGATAGCGGTGCTGATATTTCCATGTTTATACAGGTAGCGGTGCAGATATTTCCATGTTCATACAGATAACGGTGTAGATATTTCCATGTTTATACAGATAGCGGAGAATATGTATGCATGTTTACACAGATAGCGGTGAAGATATTTCCATGTTCATACAGATAGTGGTGTAGATATTTCCATGTTCATCCAGATGGCTGTGTAGTTATTTCCATGTTCACACAGATGGCGGTGAAGATATTTCCATGTTCATACAGATAGCGGTGTAGATATTTCCATGTTCATACAGATAGCGGTGTAGATATTTTCATGTTTATACAGATAGCGGTGTAGGTATCTCCAACTTAATAGAGATAGCGGTGTAGATATTTATAGGTTCCTACAGATGGCGGTGCAGCTATTTCCATGTTCATACAGATGGTGGTGTAGATATTTCCATGTTTATAGAGATAGCGGTGTAGTTATTTCCATGTGTAAAGAGATAGCTTTGAAGTTATTTCCATGTATATGCAGATAGCCGTGTAGATATTTCCATTTTCATACAGATAGCGGTGTAGATATTTCCATGTTCAAACAGATAGCGGTGTAGATATTACCATGTTCATACAGATAGCTGTGCTGATATTTCCATGTTTATACAAGTGGCGATGTAGGTAATTCCATGTTTATACAGATTGCGGTGTAGATATTTCCATGTTTATACAGATAGCGGTGTACATATTTCCATGTTTATACAGAAAGCGGTGTAGATATCTCCATCTTAATACAGATGGCGGTGTAGATATTTATATGTTCATACAGATGGCAGTGCAGATATTTCCATGTTCATTACGATGGCGGTGTAGATATTTCCATGTTCATACAGATAGCGGTGTAGTTATTTCCATGTGTAAAGAGATAGCCGTGTAGATATTTCCATGTATATGCAGATAGCTGTGTAGATATTTCCATTTTCATGCAGATAGCAGTGTAGATATTTCCATGTTCAAACAGATAGCGTTGTAGATATTTCCATGTTCATCCAGATAGCGGTGTGGATATTTCCATGTTTATACAGAATGCGGTGAAGATATATTCATGTTTACACAGATAGCGGTGTAGATATTTCCATGTTCATCCAGATGGCTGTGTTGATATATCCATGTTCATACAGATAGCGGTGTAGATATTTCCATGTTCATACAGATAGTGGTGTAGATATTTCCATGTTCATACAGATAGCGGTGTAGCTATTTCCATGTTAATGCAGATAGCGGTGTAGATATTTCCATGTTCAACCAGATGGCTGTGTAGATATATGCATGTTCTAACAGATGGCGTTGAAGATATTTCCATGTTCAGATAGCGGTGTAGATAAATCCATGTTCATACAGATAGTGGTGTAGATATTTCCATGTTCATACAGATAGCGGTGTAGATATTTCCATGTTCATACAGATATCGGTGCTGATATTTCCATGTTTGTACAGGTAGCGGTGTAGATATTTCCATGTTTATACAGATAGCGGTGTAGATATTTCCATCTTTATACAGATAGCGGTGTAGATATTTCCATGTGTTTACAGATAGCGGTGAAGATATTTCCATGTTCATACAGATAGCGGTGTAGATATTTCCATGTTCATACAGATAGCGGTGTAGATATTTCCATGTTCATACAGATAGCGGTGTAGATATTTCCATGTTCATACAGATAGCAGTGTAGCTATTTCCATGTTCATACAGATAGCGGTGTAGATATTTCCATGTTCATACAGATTGTGGTGTCGATATTTCCATGTTCATACAGATAGCGGTATTGCTATTTCCATGTTCATACAGATAGCGGTGTAGATATTTCCATGTTCATCCAGATGGCTGTGTAGACATATCCATGTTCATACAGATGGCGGTGAAGGTAATTCCATGTTCATACAGATAGCGGTGTAGATATTTCCATGTTCATACAGATAGTGGTATAGATATTTCCATGTTCATACAGATAGAGGGGCTGATATTTCCATGTTCATACAGATAGCGGTGCTGATATTTCCATGTTTATACAGATAGCGGTGTAGATATTTCCATGTTTATACAGATAGCGGTGTAGATATTTCCATGTTTATACAGATAGCGGTGTAGATATCTCCATCTTTATACAGAGGGCGGTGTAGATATTTATATGTTCATACAGATGGCGGTGCAGATATTTCCATGTTCATACAGATGGCGGTGTAGATATTTCCATGTTTATAGAGATAGCGGTGTAGTTATTTCCATGTGTAAAGAGATAGCTTTGCAGATATTTCCTTGTATATGCAGATAGCTGTGTAGATATTTCCATTTTCATGCAGATAGCGGTGTAGATATTTCCATGTTCAAACAGATAGCGGTGTAGATATTTCCAAGTTCATACAGATAGCAGTGTAAATATTTCCATGTTTATACAGATAGCCGTGAAGATGTATGCATGTTTACACAGATAGCGGTGTAGATATTTCCATGTTCATACAGATAGCGGTGCTGATATTTCCATGTTTATACAGGTAGCGGTGTAGATATTTCCATGTTTATACAGATAGCGGTGTAGATATTTCCATGTTTATACAGATAGCGGTGTAGATATTTCCATGTTTATACAGATAGCGGTGTGGATATCTCCATCTTAATACAGATGGCGGTGTAGATATTTATATGTTCATACAGATGGCGGTGCAGATATTTCCATGTTCATACAGATGGCGGTGTAGATATTTCCATGTTTATAGAGATAGCGTTGTAGTTATTTCCATGTGTAAAGAGATAGCTTTGTAGATATTTCCATGTATATGCAGATAGCTGTGTAGATATTTCCATTTTCATGCAGATAGCGGTGTAGATATTTCCATGTTCAAACAGATAGCGGTGTAGATATTTCCATGTTCACACAGATAGCGGTGTAGATATTTCCAGGTTCATACAGATAGCGGTGCTGATATTTCCATGTTTATACAGGTAGCGGTGTAGATATTTCCATGTTTATACAGATAGCGGTGTAGAGATTTCCATGTTTATACAGATAGCGGTGTAGATATTTCCGTGTTCATACAGATAGCGGTGTAGATATTTCCATGTTCATACAGATAGCGGTGTAGATATTTCCATGTTCACACAGATAGCGGTGCTGATATTTCCATGTTTATACAGGTAGCGGTGTAGATATTTCCATGTTTATACAGATAGCGGTGTAGACATTTCCATGTTTATACAGATATTGGTGTAGATATTTCCGTGTTTATACAGATAGCAGTGTACATATTTTCATGTTCATACAGATAGCAGTGTAGATATTTCCATGTTCATACAGATATTGGTGTAGATATTTCCATGTTCATACAGATACCGGTGTAGCTATTTCCATGTTCATACAGATAGCGGTGTAGATATTTCCGTGTTCAAACAGATAGCGGTGTAGATATTTGCATGTTCATACAGATAGCGGTGTAGATATTTCCATGTTTATACAGATAGCGGTGTAGATATTTCCATGTTTATACAGATAGCGGTGTAGATATGTCCATCTTAATACAGATGGCGGTTTAGATATTTATATGTTTATACACATGACGGTGCAGATAATTCCATGTTCATACAGATTGCGGTGTAGATATTTCCGTGTTTATAGAGATAGCAGTGTATTTATTTCCATGTTTAATGAGATAGCTGTGTAGATATTTCCATGTATATGGAGATATCTGTGTAGATATTTCCATTTTCATGCAGATAGCGGTGTAGATATTTCCATGTTCAAACAGATAGCGGTGCAGATATTTCCATGTTCATACAGATAACGGTGTAGATATTTCCATGTTTATACAGATAGCGGAGAAGATGTATGCATGTTTACACAGATAGCGGTGAAGATATTTCCATGTTCATACAGATAGTGGTGTAGATATTTCCATGTTCATCCAGATGGCTGTGTAGTTATTTCCATGTTCACACAGATGGCGGTGAAGATATTTCCATGTTCATACAGATAGCGGTGTAGATATTTCCATGTCCATGCAGATAGCGGTGTAGATATTTCCATGTTCATCCAGATGGCTGTGTAGATATATCCATGTTCATACAGATAGCGGTGAAGATATTTCCATGTTCATACAGATAGCGGTGTAGATATTTCCATGTTCATACAGATAGTGGTGTAGATAATTCCATGTTCATACAGATAGCGGTGTAGTTATTTCCATGTGTAAAGAGATAACTGTGTAGATATTTCCATGTATATTCAGATAGCTGTGTAGATATTTCCATTTTCATGCAGATAGCGGTGTAGATATTTCCATGTTCAAACAGATAGCGGTGTAGATATTTCCATGTTCATACAGATAGCGGTGTAGATATTTCCATGTTTATACAGATAGCGGTGAAGATGTATGCATGTTTACACAGATAGCGGTGTAGATATTTCCATGTTCATACAGATAGCGTTGCTAATATTTCCATGTTTATACAGGTAGCGGTGTAGATATTTCCATGTTTATACAGATAGCGGTGTAGATATTTCCATGTTTATACAGAAAGCGGTGTAGATATTTCCATGTTTATACAGATAGCGGTGTAGATATCTCCATCTTAATAGAGATGGCGGTGTAGATATTTATATGTTCATACAGATGGTGGTGCAGATATTTCCATGTTCATACAGATGGCGGTGTAGATATTTCCATGTTTATAGAGATAGCGGTGTAGTTATTTACATGTGTAAAGAGATAGCTGTGTAGATATTTCCATGTATATGCAGATAGCTGTGTAAATATTTCCATTTTCATGCAGATAGCGGTGTAGATATTTCCATCTTCAGATAGCGGTGTAGGTATTTCCATGTTCATACAGATGGCGGTGAAGATATTTCCATGTTCATACAGAGAGCGGTGTAGATATTTCCATGTTCATCCAGACGGCTGTGTAGATATATCCATGATCATACAGATGGCGGTGAAGATATTTCCATGTTTATACAGATAGCGGTGAAGATGTATGCATGTTTACACAGATAGCGGTGTAGATATTTCCATGTTCATACAGATATCGGTGTAGATATTTCCATGTTCATCCAGATGGCTGTTTAAATATATCCATGTTCATACAGATAGCGGTGTAGATATTTCCATGTTCATACAGATAGTGCTGTAGATATTTCCATGTTCATACAGATAGCGGTGAAGCTATTTCCATGTTCATACAGATAGCGGTGTAGATATTTCCATGTTCGTACAGATAGCGGTGTAGATATTTCCATGTTCATACTGATAGCGGTGCTTAGATTTCCATGTTTATACAGGTAGCGGTGTAGATATTTCCATGTTTATACAGATAGCGCTGTAGATATTTCCATGTTTATACAGATAGAGGTGTAGATATCTCCATCTTAATACAGATGGCGGTGTAGATATTTATATGTTCATACAGATGGCGGTGCAGATATTTCCATGTTCATACAGATGGCGGTGTAGATATTTATATGTTCATATACATGGCTGTTCAGATATTTCCATGTTCATACAGATGGCTGTGTAGATATTTCCGTGTTTATAGAGATAGTGGTGTAGTTATTTCCATGTGTAAAGAGATAGCTCTGTAGATATTTCCATGTATATGCAGATAGCTGTGTAGATATTTCCATTTTCATGCAGATAGCGGTGTAGATATTTCCATGTTCAAACAGATAGCGGTGCAGATATTTCCATGTTCATACAGATAACGGTGTGGATATTTCTATGTTTATACAGATAGCGGAGAAGATGTATGCATGTTTACACAGATAGCTGTGAAGATATTTCCATGTTCATACAGATAGCGGTGCTGATATTTCCATGTTTATACAGGTAGCGGTGTAGATATTTCCATGTTTATTCAGATAGCGGTGTAGATATTTCCACGTTTATACAGATAGCGGTTTAGGTATTTCCGTGTTTATACAGATAGCGGTGTAGATATTTCCATGTTCATACAGATAGCGGTGTAGATATTTCCATGTTCATAGAGATAGCGGTGTAGATATTTCCATGTTCATACAGATAGCGGTATAGCTATTTCCATGTTCATACAGATAGCGGTGTAGATATTTCCATGTTCATACAGATAGCGGTGTAGATATTTCCATGTTCATACAGATAGCGGTGTAGTTATTTCCATGTTCATACAGATAGCGGTGTAGATATTTCCATGTTCATCCAGATGGCTGTGTAGACACATCCATGTTCATACAGATGGCAGTGAAGGTAATTCCATGTTCATAAAGATAGCGGTGTAGATATTTCCATGTTCATACAGATAGTGGTGCAGATATTTCCATGTTCATACAGATAGAGGGGCTGATATTTCCATGTTCATACAGATAGCGGTGCTGATATTTCCATTTTTATTCAGATAGCGGTGTAGATATTTCCATGTTTATACTGATAGCGGTGTAGATATTTCCATGTTTATACTGATAGCGGTGTAGATATCTCCATCTTAATACAGATGGCGGTGTAGATATTTATATGTTCATACAGATGGCGGTGCAGATATTTTCATGTTCATACAGATGGCGGTGTAGATATTTCCATGTTTATAGAGTTAGCGGTGTAGTTATTTCCATGTGTAAAGAGATAGCTTTGTAGATTTTTCCATGTATATGCAGAAAGCTGTGTAGATATTTCCATTTTCATGCAGATAGCGGTGTAGATATTTCCATGTTCACACAGATAGCGGTGTAGGTATTTCCATGTTCATACAGATAGCAGTGTAAATATTTCCATGTTTATACAGATAGCGGTGAAGATGTATGCATGTTTACACAGATTGCGATGTAGATATTTCCATGTTCATACAGATAGCGGTGCTGATATTTCCATGTTTATACAGGTAGCGGTGTAGATATTTCCATGTTCATACAGATAGCACTGTAGATATTTCTATTTTCATACAGATAGCGGTGCTGATATTTCCATGTTCATCCAGATGCCTGTGTAGATATATCCATGTTCATACAGATGGCGGTGAAGATATTTCCATGTTCATACAGATAGCGGTGTAGATATTTCCATGTTCATACAGATAGCGGTGTAGATATTTCCATGTTCATACAGATAGCGGTGCTCATATTTCCATGTTTATACAGCTGGCGGTGTAGATATTTCCATGTTTATACAGATAGCGGTGTAGATATTTCCATGTTTATACAGATAGCATTGTAGATATTTTCGTGTTTATACAGATAGCGGTGTAGGTATCTCCAACTTAATACAGATAGCGGTGTAGATATTTATATGTTCCTACAGATGGCGGTGCAGCTATTTCCATGTTCATACAGATGGCGGTGTAGATATTTCCATGTTTACAGAGATAGCAGTGTAGTTATTTCCATGAGTAAAGAGATAGCTTTGTAGATATTTCCATGTATATGCAGATAGCTGTGTAGATATTTCCATTTTCATGCAGATAGCGGTGTAGATATTTCCATGTTCAAACATTTAGCGGTGTAGATATTTCCATGTTCATACAGATAGCTGTGCTGATATTTCCATGTTTATACAAGTTGCGGTGTAGGTACTTCCATTTTTATACAGATTGCGGTGTAGGTATTTCCATGTTTATACAGATAGCGGTGTACATATTTCCATGTTTATACAGAAAGCGGTGTAGATATCTCCATCTTAATACAGATGGCGGTGTAGATATTTATATGTTCATACAGATGGCGGTGCAGATATTTCCATGTTCAAACAGATGGTGGTGTAGATATTTCCATGTTCATACAGATAGCGGTGTAGTTATTTCCATGTGTAAAGAGATAGCTGTGTAGATATTTCCAAGTATATGCAGATAGCTGTGTAGATATTTCCATTTTCATGCAGATAGCAGTGTAGATATTTCCATGTTCAAACAGATAGCGTTGTAGATATTTCCATGTTCATCAAGATAGCGGTGTAGATATTTCCATGTTTATACAGATAGCGGTGAAGATATATGCATGTTTACACAGATAGCGGTGTAGATATTTCCATGTTCATACAGATGGCTGTGTTGATATATCCATGTTCATACAAATAGCGGTGTAGATATTTCCATGTTCATACAGATAGTGGTGTAGATATTTCCATGTTCATACAGATAGCGGTGTAGCTATTTCCATGTTCATGCAGATAGCGGTGTAGATATTTCCATGTTCAACCACATGGCTGTGTAGATATATGCATGTTCTAACAGATGGCGTTGAAGATATTTCCATGTTCAGATTGCGGTGTATATATTTCCATGTTTATACATGTAGCGGTGTAGATATTTCCATGTTCATACAGACAGCGGTGTAGATATTTCCATGTTCATACAGATAGCGGTGTAGCTATTTCCATGTTCATACAGATAGCGGTGTAGATATTTCCATGTTCATACAGATAGTGGTGTAGCTATTTCCATGTTCATACAGATAGCGGTGTAGATATTTCCATGTTCATCCAGATGGCTGTGTAGTTATTTCCATGTTCACACAGATGGCGGTGAAGATATTTCCATGTTCATACAGATAGCGGTGTAGATATTTCCATGTTCATACAGATAGCGGTGTAGATATTTCCATGTTCATACAGATAGCGGTGCTCATATTTCCATGTTTATACAGCTAGCGGTGTAGATATTTCCATGTTTATACAGATAGCGGTGTAGATATTTCCATGTTTATATAGATAGCGTTGTAGATATTTTCATGTTTATACAGATAGCGGTGTAGGTATCTCCAACTTAATACAGATAGCGGTGTAGATATTTATATGTTCCTACAGATGGCGGTGCAGCTATTTCCATGTTCATACAGATGGCGGTGTAGATATTTCCATGTTTATAGAGATAGCAGTGTAGTTATTTCCATTTGTAAAGAGATAGCTTTGTAGATATTTCCATGTATATGCAGATAGCTGTGTAGATATTTCCATTTTCATGCAGATAGCGGTGTAGATATTTCCATGTTCAAACAGATGGCGGTGTAGATATTTCCATGTTCATAGAGATAGCTATGCTGATATTTCCATGTTTATAAAAGTTGCGGTGTAGGTATTTCCATGTTTATACAGATTGCGGTGAAGATATTTCCATGTTTATACAGATAGCGGTGTACATATTTCCATGTTTATACAGAAAGCCGTGTAGATATCTCCATCTTAATACAGATGGCGGTGTAGATATTTATATGTTCATACAGATGGCGGTGCAGATATTTTCATGTTCATACAGATGGCGGTGTAGATATTTCCATGTTTATAGAGTTAGCGGTGTAGATATTTCCATGTTTATACAGATAGCGGTGAAGATATATGCATGTTTACACAGATAGCGGTGTAGATATTTCCATGTTCATCCAGATGTCTGTGTTGATATATCCATGTTCATACAGATAGCGGTGTAGATATTTCCATGTTCATACAGATAGTGGTGTAGATATTTCCATGTTCATACAGATAGCGGTGTAGCTATTTCCATGTTCATGCAGATAGCGGTGTAGATATTTCCATGTTCATGCAGATAGCGGTGCTGATATTTCCACGTTTATACAGATAGCGGTGTAGATATTTCCATGTTCATGCAGATAGCGGTGCTGATATTTCCACGTTTATACAGATAGCGGTGTAGATATTTCCATGTTCATGCAGATGGCTGTGTAGACATATCCATGATCATACAGATGGCGGTGAGGGTAATTCCATGTTCATACAGATAGCGGTGTAGATATTTCCATGTTCATACAGATAGTGGTGTAGATATTTCCATGTTCATACAGATAGAGGGGCTGATATTTCCATGTTCATACAGATAGCGGTGCTGATATTTCCATGTTTATAGAGATAGCGGTGTAGATATTTCCATGTTTATACAGATAGCGGTGTAGATATTTCCATGTTTATACAGATAGCGGTGTAGATATCTCCATCTTAATACAGATGGCGGTGTAGATATTTATATGTTCATACAGATGGCGGTGCAGATATTTCCATGTTCATACAGATGGCGGTGTAGATATTTCCATGTTGATAGAGATAGCGGTGTAGTTATTTCCATGTGTAAAGAGACAGCTTTGTAGATATTTCCATGTATATGCAGATAGCTGTGAAGATATTTCCATTTTCATGCAGATAGCGGAGTAGATATTTCCATGTTCAAACAGATAGCGGTGTAGATATTTCCATGTTCATACAGATAGCAGTGTAAATATTTCCATGTTTATACAGATAGCGGTGAAGATGTATGCATGTTCACACAGATAGCGGTGTAGATATTTCCATGTTCATACAGATAGCGGTGCTGATATTTCCATGTTTATACAGGTAGCGGTGTAGATATTTCCGTGTTTATACAGATAGCGGTGTAGATATTTCCATGTTTATACAGATAGCGGTGTAGATATTTCCATGTTTATACAGATAGCGGTGTGGATATCTCCATCTTAATACAGATGGCAGTGTAGATATTTATATGTTCATACAGATGGCGGTGCAGATATTTCCATGTTCATACAGATGGCGGTGTAGATATTTCCATGTTTATTGAGATAGCGGTGTAGTTATTTCCATGTGTAAAGAGATAGCTTTGTAGATATTTCCATGTATATGCAGATAGCAGTGTAGATATTTCCATTTTCATGCAGATAGCGGTGTAGATATTTCCATGTTCAAACAGATAGTGGTGTAGATATTTCCATGTTCATACAGATAGCGGTGTAGATATTTCCATGTTCATACAGATAGCGTTGCTGATATTTCCATGTTTATACAGGTAGCGGTGTAGATATTTCCATGTTTATGCAGATAGCGGTGTAGATATTTCCATGTTTATACAGATAGCGGTGTAGATATTTCCGTGTTGATACAGATAGCGGTGTAGATATTTCCATGTTCATACAGATAGTGGTGTAGATATTTCCATGTTCATACAGATAGTGGTGTAGATATTTCCATGTTCATACAGATAGCGGTGTAGCTATTTCCATGTTCATACAGATAGCGGTGTAGATATTTCCATGTTCAAACAGATAGCGGTCTAGGTATTTCCATGTTCATACAGATATCGGTGTAGATATTTCCATGTTTATTCAGATAGCGGTGTAGATATTTCCATGTTTATGCAGATAGCGGTGTAGATATTTCCATGTTTATACAGATAGCGGTGTAGATATCTCCATCTTAATACAGATGGCGGTGTAGATATTTATATGTTCATACACATGGCGGTGCAGATATTTCCATGTTCATACAGATGGCGGTGTAGATATTTCCGTGTTTATAGATATAGCGGTGTAGTTATTTCCATGTGTAAAGAGATAGCTGTGTTGATATTTCCATGTATATGCAGATAGCTGTGAAGATATTTCCATTTTCATGCAGATAGCGGAGTAGATATTTCCATGTTCAAACAGATAGCGGTGTAGATATTTCCATGTTCATACAGATAGCAGTGTAAATATTTCCATGTTTATACAGATAGCGGTGAAGATGTATGCATGTTCACACAGATAGCGGTGTAGATATTTCCATGTTCATACAGATAGCGGTGCTGATATTTCCATGTTTATACAGGTAGCGGTGTAGATATTTCCGTGTTTATACAGATAGCGGTGTAGATATTTCCATGTTTATACAGATAGCGGTGTAGTTATTTCCATGTTTATACAGATAGCGGTGTGGATATCTCCATCTTAATACAGATGGCGGTGTAGATATTTATATGTTCATACAGATGGCGGTGCAGATATTTCCATGTTCATACAGATGGCGGTGTAGATATTTCCATGTTTATTGAGATAGCGGTGTAGTTATTTCCATGTGTAAAGAGATAGCTTTGTAGATATTTCCATGTATATGCAGATAGCAGTGTAGATATTTCCATTTTCATGCAGATAGAGGTGTAGATATTTCCATGTTCAAACAGATAGCGGTGTAGATATTTCCATGTTCATACAGATAGTGGTGTAGATATTTCCATGTTCATACAGATAGCGGTGTAGCTATTTCCATGTTCATACAGATAGCGGTGTAGATATTTCCATGTTCATTAAGATGGCAGTGTAGACACATCCATGTTCATACAGATGGCAGTGAAGGTAATTCTATGTTCATACAGATAGCGGTGTAGATATTTCCATGTTCATACAGATAGTGGTGTAGATATTTCCATGTTCATACAGATAGAGGGGCTGATATTTCCATGTTCATACAGATAGCGGTGCTGATATTTCCATGTTTATACAGATAGCGGTGTAGATATTTCCATGTTTATACTGATAGCTGTGTAGATATTTCCATGTTTATACTGATAGCGGTGTAGATATCTCCATCTTAATACAGATGGCGGTGTAGATATTTATATGTTCATACAGATGGCGGTGCAGATATTTCCTTGTTCATACAGATGGCGGTATAGATATTTCAATGTTTATAGAGATAGCGGTGTAGTTATTTCCATGTGTAAAGAGATAGCTTTGTAGATATTTCCATGTATATGCAGAAAGCTGTGTAGATATTTCCATTTTCATGCAGATAGCGGTGTAGATATTTCCATGTTCACACAGATAGCGGTGTAGGTATTTCCATGTTCATACAGATAGCAGTGTAAATATTTCCATGTTTATACAGATAGCGGTGAAGATGTATGCATGTTTACACAGATAGCGATGTAGATATTTCCATGTTCGTACAGATAGCGGTGCTGATATTTCCATGTTTATACAGGTAGCGGTGTAGATATTTCCATGTTTATACAGATAGCAGTGTAGATATTTCCATGTTTATACAGATAGCGGTGTAGATATTTCCATGTTTATACAGATAGCGGTGTAGATATTTCCATGTTTATACCTATAGCGGTGTAGATATTTCCGTGTTTATACAGATAGCGGTGTAGCTATTTCCATGTTCATACAGATAGCGGTGTAGATATTTCCATGTTCATACAGATAGCGGTGTAGCTTTTTCCATGTTCATACAGATAGCGGTGTAGATATTTCCATGTTCGTACAGATAGCGGTGTAGATATTTCCATGTCCATACAGATAGCGGTGCTTATATTTCCATGTTTATACAGGTAGCGGTGTAGATATTTCCTTGTTTATACAGATAGCGGTGTTGATATTTCCATGTTCATACAGATAGAGGTGTAGATATTTCCATGTTCATACAGATAGCGGTGTTGCTATTTCAATGTTCATACAGATAGCGGTGTAGATATTTCCATGTTCATCCAGATGGCTGTGTAGACATATCCATGTTCATACAGATGGCGGTGAAGGTAATTCCATGTTCATACAGATAGTGGTGTAGATATTTCCATGTTCATACAGATAGTGGTGTAGATATTTCCATGTTCATACAGATATAGGGGCTGATATTTCCATGTTCATACAGATAGCGGTGCTGATATTTCCATGTTTATAGAGATAGCGGTGTAGATATTTCCATGTTTATACAGATAGCGGTGTAGATATTTCCATGTTTATACAGATAACGGTGTAGATATCTCCATCTTAATACAGATGGCGGTGTAGATATTTATATGTTCATACAGATGGCGGTGCAGATATTTCCATATTCATACAGATGGCGGTGTAGATATTTCCATGTTTATAGAGATAGCGGTGTAGTTATTTCCATGTGTAAAGAGATAGCTTTGTAGATATTTCCATGTATATGCAGATAGCTGTGAAGATATTTCCATTTTCATGCAGATAGCGGAGTAGATATTTCCATGTTCAAACAGATAGCGGTGTAGATATTTCCATGTTCATACAGACAGCAGTGTAAATATTTCCATGTTTATACAGATAGCGGTGAAGATGTATGCATGTTCACACAGATAGCGGTGTAGATATTTCCATGTTCATACAGATAGCGGTGCTGATATTTCCATGTTTCTACAGGTAGCGGTGTAGATATTTCCGTGTTTATACAGATAGCGGTGTAGATATTTCCATGTTTATACAGATAGCGGTGTAGATATTTCCATGTTTATACAGATAGCGGTGTGGATATCTCCATCTTAATACAGATGGCGGTGTAGATATTTATATGTTCATACAGATGGCGGTGCAGATATTTCCAGGTTCATACAGATGGCGGTGTAGATATTTCCATGTTTATTGAGATAGCGGTGTAGTTACTTCCATGTGTAAAGAGATAGCTTTGTAGATATTTCCATGTATATGCAGATAGCTGTGTAGATATATCCATTTTCATGCAGATAGCGGTGTAGATATTTCATGTTCAAACAGATAGCGGTGTAGATATTTCCATGTTCATACAGATAGCGGTGTAGATATTTCCATGTTCATACAGATAGCAGTGTAAATATTTCCATGTTTATACAGATAGCGGTGAAGATGTATGCATGTTCACACAGATAGCGGTGTAGATATTTCCATGTTCATACAGATAGCGGTGCTGATATTTCCATGTTTATACAGGTAGCGGTGTAGATATTTCCGTGTTTATACAGATAGCGGTGTAGATATTTCCATGTTTATACTGATAGCGGTGTAGATATTTCCATGTTTATACAGATAGCAGTGTGGATATCTCCATCTTAATACAGATGGCAGTGTAGATATTTATATGTTCATACAGATGGCGGTGCGGATATTTGCATGTTCATACAGATGGCGGTGTAGATATTTCCATGTTTATTGAGATAGCGGTGTAGTTATTTCCATGTGTAAAGAGATAGCTTTGTAGATATTTCCATGTATATGCAGATAGCAGTGTAGATATTTCCATTTTCATGCAGATAGCGGTGTAGATATTTCCATGTTCAAACAGATAGTGGTGTAGTTATTTCCATGTTCATACAGATAGCGGTGTAGATATTTCCATGTTCATACAGATAGCGTTGCTGATATTTCCATGTTTATACAGGTAGCGGTGTAGATATTTCCATGTTTATGCAGATAGCGGTGTAGATATTTCCATGTTTATACAGATAGCGGTGTAGATATTTCCGTGTTGATACAGATAGCGGTGTAGATATTTCCATGTTCATACAGATAGCGGTGTAGATATTTCCATGTTCATACAGATAGTGGTGTAGATATTTCCATGTTCATACAGATAGCGGTGTAGCTATTTCCATGTTCATACAGATAGCGGTGTAGATATTTCCATGTTCAAACAGATAGCGGTCTAGGTATTTCCATGTTCATACAGATATCGGTGTAGATATTTCCATGTTTATTCAGATAGCGGTGTAGATATTTCCATGTTTATGCAGATAGCGGTGTAGATATTTCCATGTTTATACAGATAGCGGTGTAGATATCTCCATCTTAATACAGATGGCGGTGTAGATATTTATATGTTCATACACATGGCGGTGCAGATATTTCCATGTTCATACAGATGGCGGTGTAGATATTTCCGTGTTTATAGAGATAGCGGTGTAGTTATTTCCATGTGTAAAGAGATAGCTGTGTTGATATTTCCATGTATATGCAGATAGCTGTGAAGATATTTCCATTTTCTTGCAGATAGCGGAGTAGATATTTCCATGTTCAAACAGATAGCGGTGTAGATATTTCCATGTTCATACAGATAGCAGTGTAGATATTTCCATGTTTATACAGATAGCGGTGAAGATGTATGCATGTTCACACAGATAGCGGTGTAGATATTTCCATGTTCATACAGATAGCGGTGCTGATATTTCCATGTTTATACAGGTAGCGGTGTAGATATTTCCGTGTTTATACAGATAGCGGTGTAGATATTTCCATGTTTATACAGATAGCGGTGTAGATATTTCCATGTTTATACAGATAGCGGTGTGGATATCTCCATCTTAATACAGATGGCGGTGTAGATATTTATATGTTCATACAGATGGCGGTGCAGATATTTCCATGTTCATACAGATGGCGGTGTAGATATTTCCATGTTTATTGAGATAGCGGTGTAGTTATTTCCATGTGTAAAGAGATAGCTTTGTAGATATTTCCATGTATATGCAGATAGCAGTGTAGATATTTCCATTTTCATGCAGATAGAGGTGTAGATATTTCCATGTTCAAACAGATAGCGGTGTAGATATTTCCATGTTCATACAGATAGTGGTGTAGATATTTCCATGTTCATACAGATACCGGTGTAGCTATTTCCATGTTCATACAGATAGCGGTGTAGATATTTCCATGTTCATTAAGATGGCAGTGTAGACACATCCATGTTCATACAGATGGCAGTGAAGGTAATTCTATGTTCATACAGATAGCGGTGTAGATATTTCCATGTTCATACAGATAGTGGTGTAGATATTTCCATGTTCATACAGATAGAGGGGCTGATATTTCCATGTTCATACAGATAGCGGTGCTGATATTTCCATGTTTATACAGATAGCGGTGTAGATATTTCCATGTTTATACTGATAGCGGTGTAGATATTTCCATGTTTATACTGATAGCGGTGTAGATATCTCCATCTTAATACAGATGGCGGTGTAGATATTTATATGTTCATACAGATGGCGGTGCAGATATTTCCTTGTTCATACAGATGGCGGTATAGATATTTCAATGTTTATAGAGATAGCGGTGTAGTTATTTCCATGTGTAAAGAGATAGCTTTGTAGATATTTCCATGTATATGCAGAAAGCTGTGTAGATATTTCCATTTTCATGCAGATAGCGGTGTAGATATTTCCATGTTCACACAGATAGCGTTGTAGGTATTTCCATGTTCATACAGATAGCAGTGTAAATATTTCCATGTTTATACAGATAGCGGTGAAGATGTATGCATGTTTACACAGATAGCGATGTAGATATTTCCATGTTCGTACAGATAGCGGTGCTGATATTTCCATGTTTATACAGGTAGCGGTGTAGATATTTCCATGTTTATACAGATAGCAGTGTAGATATTTCCATGTTTATACAGATAGCGGTGTAGATATTTCCATGTTTATACAGATAGCGGTGTAGATATTTCCATGTTTATACCGATAGCGGTGTAGATATTTCCGTGTTTATACAGATAGCGGTGTAGCTATTTCCATGTTCATACAGATAGCGGTGTAGATATTTCCATGTTCATACAGATAGCGGTGTAGCTTTTTCCATGTTCATACAGATAGCGGTGTAGATATTTCCATGTTCGTACAGATAGCGGTGTAGATATTTCCATGTCCATACAGATAGCGGTGCTTATATTTCCATGTTTATACAGGTAGCGGTGTAGATATTTCCATGTTTATACAGATAGCGGTGTTGATATTTCCATGTTCATACAGATAGAGGTGTAGATATTTCCATGTTCATACAGATAGCGGTGTTGCTATTTCAATGTTCATACAGATAGCGGTGTAGATATTTCCATGTTCATCCAGATGGCTGTGTAGACATATCCATGTTCATACAGATGGCGGTGAAGGTAATTCCATGTTCATACAGATAGTGGTGTAGATATTTCCATGTTCATACAGATAGCGGTGCTGATATTTCCATGTTTATAGAGATAGCGGTGTAGATATTTCCATGTTTATACAGATAGCGGTGTAGATATTTCCATGTTTATACAGATAACGGTGTAGATATCTCCATCTTAATACAGATGGCGGTGTAGATATTTATATGTTCATGCAGATGGCGGTGCAGATATTTCCATATTCATACAGATGGCGGTGTAGATATTTCCATGTTTATAGAGATAGCGGTGTAGTTATTTCCATGTGTAAAGAGATAGCTTTGTAGATATTTCCATGTATATGCAGATAGCTGTGAAGATATTTCCATTTTCATGCAGATAGCAGTTTAGATATTTCCATGTTCAAACAGATAGCGTTGAAGATATTTCCATGTTCATCCAGATAGAGGTGTAGATATTTCCATGTTTATACAGATAGCGGTGAAGATATATGCATGTTTACACAGATAGCGGTGTAGATATTTCCATGTTCATCCAGATGGCTGTGTTGATATATCCATGTTCATACAGATAGCGGTGTAGATATTTCCATGTTCATACAGAGAGTGGTGTAGATATTTCCATGTTCATACAGATAGCGGTGCAGATATTTCCATGTTCATGCAGATAGCGGTGTAGATATTTCCATGTTCAACCAGATGGCTGTGTAGATATATGCATGTTCTAACAGATGGCATTGAAGATATTTCCATGTTCAGATAGCGGTGTAGATATTTCCATGTTCATACAGATAGTGGTGTAGATATTTCCATGTTCATACAGATAGCGGTGTAGATATTTCCATGTTCATACAGACAGCGGTGCTGATATTTCCACGTTTATACAGATAGCGGTGTAGATATTTCCGTGTTTATTCAGATAGCGGTGTAGATATTTCCATTTTCATCCAGATGGCTGTGTAGACATATCCATGTTAATACAGATGGCGGTGAAGGTAATTCCATGTTCATACAGATAGCGGTGTAGATATTTCCATGTTCATACAGATAGCGGTGTAGATATTTCCATGTTCATACAGATAGTGGTGTAGATATTTCCATGTTCATACAGATAGAGGGGCTGATATTTCCATGTTCATACAGATAGCGGTGCTGATATTTCCATGTTTATAGAGATAGCGGTGTAGATATTTCCATGTTTATACAGATAGCGGTGTAGATATTTCCATGTTTATACAGATAGCGGTGTAGATATCTCCATCTTAATACAGATGGCGGTGGAGATATTTATATGTTCATACAGACGGCGGTGCAGATATTTCCATGTTCATACAGATGGCGGTGTAGATATTTCCATGTTTATAGAGATAGCGGTGTAGTTATTTCCATGTGTAAAGAGATAGCTTTGTAGATATTTCCATGTATATGCAGATAGCTGTGAAGATATTTCCATTTTCATGCAGATAGCGGAGTAGATATTTCCATGTTCAAACAGATAGCGGTGTAGATATTTCCATGTTCATACAGATAGCAGTATAAATATTTCCATGTTTATACAGATAGCGGTGAAGATGTATGCATGTTCACACAGTTAGCGGTGTAGATATTTCCATGTTCATACGGATAGCGGTGCTGATATTTCCACGTTTATACAGGTAGCGGTGTAGATATTTCCATGTTTATACAGATAGCGGTGTAGATATTTCCATGTTTATACAGATAGCGGTGTAGGTATTTCCATGTTTATACAGATAGCGGTGTGGATATCTCCATCTTAATACAGATGGCAGTGTAGATATTTATATGTTCATACAGATGGCGGTGCAGATATTTCCATGTTCATACAGATGGCGGTGTAGATATTTCCATGTTTATTGAGATAGCGGTGTAGTTATTTCCATGTGTAAAGAGATAGCTTTGTAGATATTTCCATGTATATGCAGATAGCAGTGTAGATATTTCCATTTTCATGCAGATAGCGGTGTAGATATTTCCATGTTCAAACAGATAGCGGTGTAGATATTTCCATGTTCATACAGATAGCGGTGTAGATATTTCCATATTCATACAGATACCGTTGCTGATATTTCCATGTTTATACAGGTAGCTGTGTAGATATTTCCATGTTTATGCAGATAGCGGTGTAGATATTTCCATGTTTATACAGATAGCGGTGTAGATATTTCCGTGTTGATACAGATAGCGGTGTAGATATTTCCATGTTCATACAGATAGCGGTGTAGATATTTCCATGTTCATACAGATAGCGGTGTAGCTATTTCCATGTTCATACAGATAGCGGTGTAGCTATTTCCATGTTCATACAGATAGCGGTGTAGATATTTCCATTTTCAAACAGATAGCGGTGTAGATATTTCCATGTTCATACAGATATCGGTGTAGATATTTCCATGTTTATTCAGATAGCAGTGTAGATATTTCCATGTTTATACAGATAGCGGTGTAGATATTTCCATGTTTATACAGATAGCGGTGTAGATATCTCCATCTTAATACAGATGGCGGTGTAGATATTTATATGTTCATACACATGGCGGTGCAGATATTTCCATGTTCATACAGATGGCGGTGTAGATATTTCCGTGTTTATAGAGATAGCGGTGTAGTTATTTCCATGTGTAAAGAGATAGCTGTGTTGATATTTCCATGTATATGCAGATATCTGTGAAGATATTTCCATTTTCATTCAGATAGCGGTGTAGATATTTCCATGTTCAAACAGATAGCGGTACATATATTTCCATGTTCATACAGATAACGCTGTAGATATTTCCATATTTATACAGATAGCAGAGAAGTTGTATGCATGTTTACACAGATAGCGGTGAAGATATTTCCATGTTCATACAGATAGTGGTGTAGATATTTCCATCTTCATCCAGATGGCTGTGTAGTTATTTCCATGTTCACACAGATGGCGGTGAAGATATTTCCATGTTCATACAGATAGCGGTGTAGATATTTCCATGTTCATACAGATAGCGGTGTAGAAATTTCTATGTTCATACAGATGGCGGTGCTGATATTTCCATGTTCATCCAGATGGCTGTGTAGATATATCCATGTTCATACAGATGGTGGTGAAGATATTTCCATGTTCATACAGATAGCGGTGTAGATATTTCCATGTTCATACAGATAGCGGTGTAGATATTTCCATGTTCATACAGATAGCGGTGCTGATATTTCCAAGTTTATACAGCTAGCGGTGTAGATATTTCCATGTTTATACAGATAGCGGTGTAGATATTTCCATGTTTATACAGATAGCAGTGTAGATATTTTCATGTTTATACAGATAGCGGTGTAGGTATCTCCAACTTAATACAGATAGCGGTGTAGATATTTATATGTTCCTACAGTTGGCGGTGCAGCTATTTCCATGTTCGTACAGATGGCGGTGTAGATATTTCCATGTTTATAGAGATAGCGGTGTAGTTATTTCCATGTGTAAAGAGATAGCTTTGTAGTTATTTCCATGTATATGCAGATAGCTGTGTAGATATTTCCATTTTCATGCAGATAGCGGTGTAGATATTTCCATGTTCAAACAGATAGCGGTGTAGATATTTCCATGTTCATACAGATAGCTGTGCTGATATTTCCATGTTTATACAAGTTGCGGTGTAGGTATTTCCATGTTTATACAGATTGCGGTGTAGATATTTCCATGTTTATACAGATAGCGGTGTACATATTTCCATGTTTATACAGAAAGCGGTGTAGATATCTCCATCTTAATACAGATGGCGGTGTAGATATTTATATGTTCATACAGATGGCGGTGCAGATATTTCCATGTTCATAAAGATGGCGGTGTAGATATTTCCATGTTCATACAGATAGCGGTGTAGTTATTTCCATGTGTAAAGAGATAGCTGTGTAGATATTTCCATGTATATGCAGATAGCTGTGTAGATATTTCCATTTTCATGCAGATAGCAGTTTAGATATTTCCATGTTCAAACAGATAGCGTTGAAGATATTTCCATGTTCATCCAGATAGAGGTGTAGATATTTCCATGTTTATACAGATAGCGGTGAAGATATATGCATGTTTACACACATAGCGGTGTAGATATTTCCATGTTCATCCAGATGGCTGTGTTGATATATCCATGTTCATACAGATAGCGGTGTAGATATTTCCATGTTCATACAGATAGTGGTGTAGATATTTCCATGTTCATACAGATAGCGGTGTAGCTATTTCCATGTTCATGCAGATAGCGGTGTAGATATTTCCATGTTCAACCAGATGGCTGTGTAGATATATGCATGTTCTAACAGATGGCGTTGAAGATATTTCCATGTTCAGATAGCGGTGTAGATATTTCCATGTTCATACAGATAGTGGTGTAGATATTTCCATGTTCATACAGATAGCGGTGTAGATATTTCCATGTTCATACAGACAGCGGTGCTGATATTTCCACGTTTATACAGATAGCGGTGTAGATATTTCCGTGTTTATTCAGATAGCGGTGTAGATATTTCCATTTTCATCCAGATGGCTGTGTAGACATATCCATGTTAATACAGTTGGCGGTGAAGGTAATTCCATGTTCATACAGATAGCGGTGTAGATATTTCCATGTTCATACAGATAGTGGTGTAGATATTTCCATGTTCATACAGATAGAGGGGCTGATATTTCCATGTTCATACAGATAGCGGTGCTGATATTTCCATGTTTATACAGATAGCCGTGTAGATATCTCCATCTTAATACAGATGGCGGTGTAGATATTTATATGTTCATATAGACGGCGGTGCAGATATTTCCATGTTCATACAGATGGCGGTGTAGATATTTCCATGTTTATAGAGATAGCGGTGTAGTTATTTCCATGTGTAAAGAGATAGCTTTGTAGATATTTCCATGTATATGCAGATAGCTGTGAAGATATTTCCATTTTCATGCAGATAGCGGTGTAGATATTTCCATGTTCAAACAGATAGCGGTGTAGATATTTCCATGTTCATACAGATAGCAGTATAAATATTTCCATGTTTTTACAGATAGCGGTGAAGATGTATGCATGTTCACACAGATAGCGGTGTAGATATTTCCATGTTCATACAGATAGCGGTGCTGATATTTCCATGTTTATACAGGTAGCGGTGTAGATATTTCCGTGTTTATACAGATAGCGGTGTAGATATTTCCATGTTTATACAGATAGCGGTGTAGATATTTCCATGTTTATACAGATAGCGGTGTGGATATCTCCATCTTAATACAGATGGCAGTGTAGATATTTATATGTTCATACAGATGGCGGTGCAGATATTTCCATGTTCATACAGATGGCGGTGTAGATATTTCCATGTTTATTGAGATAGCGGTGTAGTTATTTCCATGTGTAAAGAGATAGCTTTGTAGATATTTCCATGTATATGCAGATAGCAGTGTAGATATTTCCATTTTCATGCAGATAGCGGTGTAGATATTTCCATGTTCAAACAGATAGCGGTGTAGATATTTCCATGTTCTTACAGATAGCGGTGTAGATATTTCCATGTTCATACAGATACCGTTGCTGATATTTCCATGTTTATACAGGTAGCGGTGTAGATATTTCCATGTTTATGCAGATAGCGGTGTAGATATTTCCATGTTTATACAGATAGCGGTGTAGATATTTCCGTGTTGATACAGATAGCGGTGTAGATATTTCCATGTTCATACAGATAGCGGTGTAGATATTTCCATGTTCATACAGATAGCGGTGTAGATATTTCCATGTTCATACAGATAGCGGTGTAGCTATTTCCATGTTCATACAGATAGCGGTGTAGATATTTCCATGTTCAAACAGATAGCGGTGTAGATATTTCCATGTTTATACAGATAGCGGTGTAGATATCTCCATCTTAATACAGATGGCGGTGTAGATATTTATATGTTCATACACATGGCGGTGCAGATATTTCCATGTTCATACAGATGGCGGTGTAGATATTTCCGTGTTTATAGAGATAGCGGTGTAGTTATTTCCATGTGTAAAGAGATAGCTGTGTTGATATTTCCATGTATATGCAGATAGCTGTGAAGATATTTCCATTTTCATGCAGATAGCGGTGTAGATATTTCCATGTTCAAACAGATAGCGGTGCAGATATTTCCATGTTCATACAGATAACGGTGTAGATATTTCCATATTTATACAGATAGCAGAGAAGATGTATGCATGTTTACACAGATAGCGGTGAAGATATTTCCATGTTCATACAGATAGTGGTGTAGATATTTGCATCTTCATCCAGATGGCTGTGTAGTTATTTCCATGTTCACACAGATGGCGGTGAAGATATTTCCATGTTCATACAGATAGCAGTGTAGATATTTCCATGTTCATACAGATAGCGGTGTAGATATTTCTATGTTCATACAGAAGGCGGTGCTGATATTTCCATGTTCATCCAAATGGCTGTGTAGATATATCCATGTTCATACAGATGGTGGTGAAGATATTTCCATGTTCATACAGATAGCGGTGTAGATATTTCCATGTTCATACAGATAGCGGTGTAGATATTTCCATGTTCATACAGATAGCGGTGCTGATATTTCCAAGTTTATACAGCTAGCGGTGTAGATATTTCCATGTTTATACAGATAGCGGTGTAGATATTTCCATGTTTATACTGATAGCGGTGTAGATATTTTCATGTTTATACAGATAGCGGTGTAGGTATCTCCAACTTAATACAGATAGCAGTGTAGATATTTATATGTTCCTACAGATGGCGGTGCAGCTATTTCCATGTTCATACAGATGGCGGTGTAGATATTTCCATGTTTATAGAGATAGTGGTGTAGTTACTTCCATGTGTAAAGAGATAGCTTTGTAGTTATTTCCATGTATATGCAGATAGCTGTGTAGATATTTCCATTTTCATGCAGATAGCGGTGTAGATATTTCCATGTTCAAACAGATAGCGGTGTAGATATTTCCATGTTCATACAGATAGCTGTGCTGATATTTCCATGTTTATACAAGTTGCGGTGTAGGTATTTCCATGTTTATACAGATTGCGGTGTAGATATTTCCATGTTTATACAGATAGCGGTGTACATATTTCCATGTTTATACAGAAAGCGGTGTAGATATCTCCATCTTAATACAGATGGCGGTGTAGATATTTATATGCTCATACAGATGGCGGTGCAGATATTTCCATGTTCATAAAGATGGCGGTGTAGATATTTCCATGTTCATACAGATAGCGGTGTAGTTATTTCCATGTGTAAAGAGATAGCTGTGTAGATATTTCCATGTATATGCAGATAGCTGTGTAGATATTTCCATTTTCATGCAGATAGCAGTGTAGATATTTCCATGTTCAAACAGATAGCGTTGAAGATATTTCCATGTTCATCCAGATAGCGGTGTAGATATTTCCATGTTTATACAGATAGCGGTGAAGATATATGCATGTTTACACAGATAGCGGTGTAGATATTTCCATGTTCATCCAGATGGCTGTGTTGATATATCCATGTTCATACAGATAGCGGTGTAGATATTTCCATGTTCATACAGATAGTGGTGTAGATATTTCCATGTTCATACAGATAGCGGTGTAGCTATTTCCATGTTCATGCAGATAGCGGTGTAGATATTTCCATGTTCAACCAGATGGCTGTGTAGATATATGCATGTTCTAACAGATGGCGTTGAAGATATTTCCATGTTCAGATAGCGGTGTAAATATTTCAATGTTCATACAGATAGTGGTGTAGATATTTCCATGTTCATACAGATAGCGGTGTAGATATTTCCATGTTCATACAGATAGCGGTGCTGATATTTCCACGTTTATACATATAGCGGTGTAGATATTTCCGTGTTTATTCAGATAGCGGTGTAGATATTTCCATGTTCATACAGATAGCGGTGTAGATATTTCCATGTTCATACAGATAGTGGTGTAGATATTTCCATGTTCATACAGATAGCGGTGTAGCTATTTCCATGTTCATACAGATAGCGTTGTAGATATTTCCATGTTCATACAGATAGTGGTGTAGATATTTCCATGTTCATACAGACAGCGGTTTTGCTATTTCCATGTTCATACAGAGAGCGGTGTAGATATTTCCATGTTCATCCAGATGGCTGTGTAGACATATCCATGTTCATACAGATGGCGGTGAAGGTAATTCCATGTTCCCACAGATAGCGGTGTAGATATTTCCATGTTCATACAGATAGTGGTGTAGATATTTCCATGTTCATACAGATAGAGTGGCTGATATTTCCATGTTCATACAGATAGCGGTGCTGATATTTCCATGTTTATACAGATAGCGGTGTAGATATTTCCATGTTTATACAGATAGCGGTGTAGATATTTCCATGTTTACACAGATAGCGGTGTAGATATCTCCATCTTAATACAGATGGCGGTGTAGATATTTATATGTTCATACAGATGGCGGTGCAGATATTTCCATGTTCATACAAATGGCGGTGTAGATATTTCCATGTTTATAGAGATAGCGGTGTAGTTATTTCCATGTGTAAAGAGATAGCTTTGTAGATATTTCCACGTATATGCAGATAGCTGTGTAGATATTTCCATTTTCATGCAGATAGCGGTGTAGATATTTCCATGTTCAAACAGATAGCGGTGTAGATATTTCCATGTTCATAGAGATTGCTGTGCTGATATTTCCATGTTTATACAAGTTGCAGTGTAGGTATTTCCATGTTTATACAGATTGCGGTGTAGATATTTCCATGTTTATACAGATAGCGGTGTACATATTTCCATGTTTATACAGAAAGCGGTGTAGATATCTCCATCTTAATACAGATGGCGGTGTAGATATTTATATGTTCATACAGATGGCGGTGAAGATATTTCCATGTTCATACAGATGGCGGTGTAGATATTTCCATGTTCATACAGATAGTGGTGTAGTTATTTCCATGTGTAAAGAGATAGCTGTGTAGATATTTCCATGTATATGCAGATAGCTGTGTAGATATTTCCATTTTCATGCAGATAGCAGTGTAGATATTTCCATGTTCAAACAGATAGCGTTGTAGATATTTCCATGTTCATCCATATAGCGGTGTAGATATTTCCATGTTTATACAGATAGCGGTGAAGATATATGCATGTTTACACAGATAGCGGTGTAGATATTTCCATGTTCATCCAGATGGCTGTGTTGATATATCCATGTTCATACAGATAGCGGTGTAGATATTTCCATGTTCATACAGATAGTGGTGTAGATATTTCCATGTTCATACTGATAGCGGTGTAGCTATTTCCATGTTCATGCAGATAGCGGTGTAGATATTTCCATGTTCAACCAGATGGCTGTGTAGATATATGCATGTTCTAACAGATGGTGTTGAAGATATTTCCATGTTCAGATAGCGGTGTAGATATTTCCATGTTCATACAGATAGTGGTGTAGATATTTCCATGTTCATACACATAGCGGTGTAGCTTTTTCCATGTTCATACAGATAGCGGTGTAGATATTTCCATGTTCATACAGATAGCGGTGTAGATATTTCCATGTTCATACACATAGCGGTGCTTATATTTCCATGTTTATACAGGTAGCGGTGTAGATATTTCCATGTTTATACAGATAGCGGTGTAGATATTTCCATGTTCATACAGATAGTGGTGTAGATATTTCCATGTTCATACAGATAGCGGTGTTGCTAATTCCATGTTCATACGGATAGCGGTGTAGATATTTCCTTGTTCATCCAGATGGCTGTGTAGACATATCGATGTTCAGACAGATGGCAGTGAAGGTAATTCCATGTTCATACAGATTGCGGCGTAGCTATTTCCATGTTCATACAGAGAGCGGTGTAGGTATTTCCATGTTCGTACAGATTGCGGTGTAGGTATTTCCATGTTAATACAGATAGCGGTGCTTATATTTCCATGTTTATACAGGTAGCGGTGTAGATATTTCCATGTTTATACAGATAGCCGTGTAGATATTTCCATGTTTATACAGATAGCGGTGTAGATATTTCCATGTTTATACAGATAGCGGTGTAGATATCTCCATCTTAATACAGATGGTGGTGTAGATATTTATATGTTCATGCACATGGCGATGCAGATATTTCCATGTTCATTCAGATGGCGGTGTTGATATTTCCATATTTATAGAGATAGCGGTGTAGTTATTTCCATGTGTAAAGAGATAGCTGTGTAGATATTTCCATGTATATGTAGATAGCTGTGTAGATATTTCCATTTTCATGCAGATAGCAGTGTAGATATTTCCATCTTCAAACAGATAGCGGTGCAGATATTTCCATGTTCATGCAGATAGCGTTGTAGATATTTCCATGTTCATCCAGGTAGCGTTGTAGATATTTCCATGTTTATACAGATAGCGGTGAAGATATATGCATGTTTACACAGATAGCGGTGTAGATATTTCCATGTTCATCCAGATGGCTGTGTTGATATATCCATGTTCATACAGATATTGGTGTAGATATTTCCATGTTCATACAGATAGTGGTGTAGATATTTCCATGTTCATACAGATAGCGGTGTAGCTATTTCCATGTTCATGCAGATAGCGGTGTAGATATTTCCATGTTCAACCAGATGGCTGTGTAGATATATGCATGTCCTAACAGATGGCGTTGAAGATATTTCCATGTTCATACAGATCGTGGTGTAGATATTTCCATGTTCATACAGATAGCGGTGTAGCTTTTTCCATGTTCATACAGATAGCAGTGTAGATATTTCCATGTTCGTACAGAGAGCGGTGTAGATATTTCCATGTTCATACAGATAGCGGTGCTTATATTTCCATGTTTATACAGGTAGCGGTGTAGATATTTCCATGTTTATACAGATAGCGGTGTAGATATTTCCATGTTCATACAGATAGTGGTGTAGATATTTCCATGTTCATACAGATAGCGGTGTTGCTATTTCCATGTTCATACAGATAGCGGTGTAGATATTTCAATTTTCATCCAGATGGCTGTGTAGACATATCCATGTTCAGACAGATGGCGGTGAGGGTAATTCCATGTTCATACAGATTGCGGTGTAGCTATTTCCATGTTCATACAGATAGCGGTGTAGGTATTTCCATGTTCGTACAGATTGCGGTGTAGATATTTCCATGTTAATACAGATAGCGGTGCTTATATTTCCATGTTTATACAGGTAGCGGTGTAGATATTTCCATGTTTATACAGATAGGCGTGTAGATATTTCCATGTTTATACAGATAGAGTTGAAGATATTTCCAAGTTTATACAGATAGCGGTGTAGATATCTCCATCTTAATACAGATGGCGGTGTAGATATTTATATGTTCATACAGTTGGAAGTGCAGATATTTCCATGTTCATACAGATGGCGGTGTAGATATTTCCATGTTTATAGATATAGTGGTGTAGTTATTTCCATGTGTAAAGAGATAGCTTTGTAGATATTTCCATGTATATGCAGATAGCTGTGTAGATATTTCCATTTTCATGCAGATAGTGGTGTAAATATTTCCATGTTCAAACAGATAGCGGTGTAGATATTTCCATGTTCATACAGATAGCGGTGTAGATATTTCCATGTTTATACAGATAGCGGTGTAGATATTTCCATGTTTATACAGATAGCGGTGTAGATATCTCCATCTTAATACAGATAGCTGTGTAGATATTTCCATGTTTATACAGATAGCGGAGAAGATGTATGCATGTTTACACAGACAGCGATGAAGATATTTCCATCTTAATTACAGATGGCGGTGAAGATATTTCCATGTTCATACAGATAGCGGTGTAGATATTTCCATGTTCATACAGATAGCGGTGTAGATATTTCCATGTTCATACAGATAGCGGTGTTGATATTCCCATGTTGATACATATAGCGGTGTAGATATTTCCATTTTCATCGAGATGGCAGTATAGATATATCCATGTTCGTACAGATGGCGGTGAAGATATTTCCATGTTCATGCAGATGGCGGTGTAGATATTTCCGTGTTCATACAGATAGCAGTGCTGATATTTCCATGTTTTTACAGGTAGCGGTTTAGATATTTCCATGTTTATACAGATAGCGGTGTAGATATTTCCATGTTTATACAGATAGCGGTGTAGATATTTCCATGTTTATACAGATAGAGGTGTAGATATCTCCATCTTAATACAGATGGCAGTGTAGATATTTATATGTTCATACAGATTGCGGAGCAGATATTTCCATGTTCATACAGATGGCGGTGTAGATATTACCATGTTCATACAGATAGCGGTGTAGTTATTTCCATGTGTAAAGAGATAGCTTTGTAGATATTTCCATGTATATGCAGATAGCTGTGTAGATATTTCCATTTTCATGCAGATAGCGGTGTAGATATTTCCATGTTCAAACAGATAGCGGTGTAGATATTTCCATGTTCATACAGATAGCGGTGTCGATATTTCCATGTTTATACAGATAGCGGTGAAGAAGTATGCATGTTTACACAGATAGCGGTGTAGATATTTCCATGTTCATCCAGATGGCTGTGTAGTTATTTCCATGTTCATACAAATAGCGGTGTGGATATCTCCATCTTAATACAGATGGCGGTGAAGATATTTCCATGTTCATATGGATAGCGGTGTAGATATTTCCAAGTTCATACAGATAGCGGTGTACATATTTCCATGTTCATCCAGATGGCTGTGTAGACATATCCATGTTCATACAGATGGCGGTGAAGGTAATTCCATGTTCATACAGATAGCGGTGTAGATATTTCCATGTTCATACAGATAGTGGTGTAGATATTTCCATGTTCATACAGATAGAGTGGCTGATATTTCCATGTTCATACAGATAGCGGTGCTGATATTTCCATGTTTATACAGATAGCGGTGTAGATATTTCCATGTTTATACAGATAGCGGTGTAGATATTTCCATGTTTATACAGATAGCGGTGTAGATATCTCCATCTTAATACAGATGGCGGTGTAGATATTTATATGTTCATACAGATGGCGGTGCAGATATTTCCATGTTCATATAGATGGAGGTGTAGATATTTCCATGTTTATAGAGATAGCGGTGTAGTTATTTCCATGTGTAAAGAGATAGCTTTGTAGATATTTCCATGTATATGCAGATAGCTGTGTAGATATTTCCATTTTCATGCAGATAGCGGTGTAGATATTTCCATGTTCAAACAGATAGTGGTGTAGATATTTCCATGTTGATACAGATAGCTGTGCTGATATTTCCATGTTTATACAAGTTGCAGTGTAGGTATTTCCATGTTTATACAGATTGCGGTGTAGATATTTCCATGTTTATACAGATAGCGGTGTACATATTTCCATGTTTATACAGAAAGCGGTGTAGATATCTCCATCTTAATACAGATGGCGGTGTAGATATTTATATGTTCATACAGATGGCGGTGAAGATATTTCCATGTTCATACAGATGGCGGTGTAGATATTTCCATGTTCATACAGATAGCGGTGTAGTTATTTCCATGTGTAAAGAGATAGCTGTGTAGATATTTCCATGTATATGCAGATAGATGTGTAGATATTTCCATTTTCATGCAGATAGCAGTGTAGATATTTCCATGTTCAAACAGATAGCGTTGTAGATATTTCCATGTTCATCCAGATAGCGGTGTAGATATTTCCATGTTTATACAGATAGCGGTGAAGATATATGCATGTTTACACAGATAGCGGTGTAGATATTTCCATGTTCATCCAGATGGCTATGTTGATATATCCATGTTCATACAGATAGCGGTGTAGATATTTCCATGTTCATACAGATAGTGGTGTAGATATTTCCATGTTCATACTGATAGCGGTGTAGCTATTTCCATGTTCATGCAGATAGCGGTGAAGATATTTCCATCTTCAACCAGATGGCTGTGTAGATATATGCATGTTCTAACAGGTGGCGTTGAAGATATTTCCATGTTCAGATAGCGGTGTAGATATTTCCAAGTTCATACAGATAGCGGTGTACATATTTCCATGTTCATACAGATAGCGGTGTAGCTATTTCCATGTCCATGCAGATAGCGGTGTAGATATTTCCATGTTCATCCAGATGGCTGAGTAGATATATCCATGTTCATACAGATGGTGGTGAAGATATTTCCATGTTCATACAGATAGCGGTGTAGATATTTCCATGTTCATACAGATAGTGGTGTAGATAATTCCATGTTCATACAGATAGCGGTGTAGTTATTTCCATGTATAAAGAGATAGCTGTGTAGATATTTCCATGTATATACAGATAGGTGTGTAGATATTTCCATGTTCATACAGATAGCGGTGTAGATATTTCTAAGTTAGAAAAGATAGCGGTGAAGACATTTCCATGTTCATACAGATAGTGGTGTAGAAATTTCCATGTTTATACAGATAGCGGTGAAGATGTATACCTGTTTACAGAGATAGCGGTGTAGATATTTCCATGTTCATACAGATAGCGGTGTAGATATATCCACGTTCATCCAGATGGCTGTGTAGATATATCCATGTTCATGCAGATGGCGTTGAAGATATTTAAATGTTCATACAGATAGCGGTGTAGATATTTCCACGTTCATACAGATAGCGGTTTAGATATTTCCATGTTCATACAGATAGCGGTGTAGATATTTCCATGTTCGTACAGATAGCAGTGTAGTTATTTCCATGTTCATCCATAAGGCTGTGTATATATATCCATGTTCATACAGATGGCGGTGAAGATATTTCCATGTTCATACAGATAGCGGTGTAGATATTTCCATGTTCATACAGATAGCGGTGTAGATATTTCCATGTTCATACAGATAGCGGTGTAGATATTTCCATGTTTATACAGATAGCGGTGTAGATATCTCCATCTTAATACAGATGGCGGTGTAGATATTTATATGTTCATACAGATGGCGGTGGAGATATTTCCATGTTCATACAGATGGCGGTGTAGATATTTCCATGTTTATAGAGATAGCGGTGTAGTTATTTCCATGTGTAAAGAGATATGTGTGTAGATATTTCCATGTATATGCAGATAGCTGTGTAGATATTTCCATTTTCATGCAGATAGCAGTGTAGATATTTCCATGTTCAAACAGAGAGCGGTGTAGATATTCCATGTTCATACAGATAGTGCAGTAGATATTTCCATGTTCAAACAGATAGCGGTGTAGCTATTTCCATGTTCATACAGATAGCAGTGTAGATATTTCCATGTTCATACAGATTGCGGTGTAGATATTTCCATGTTAATACAGATAGCGGTGCTTATATTTCCATGTTTATACAGGTAGCGGTGTAGATATTTCCATGTTTATACAGATGGCAGTGTAGATATTTTCATGTCGATACAGATGGCGGTGTAGGTATTTCCATGATTATAGAGATAGCGTTGTAGATATTTCCATGTTGATAGAGATAGCGGTGTTGTTATTTCCATGTATATACAGATAGCGGTGTAGATATTTCCATGTTTATACAGATAGCGGTGAAGATATTTCAATGTTCATACAGATGGCGTTGTAGATAATTCCATGTTCATACAGATGGTGGTGTAGATATTTCCACGTTTATAGAGATAGCGGTGTAGGTATTTCCATGTTTATACAAATAGCAGTGTGGTTTTTTCAATGTTTATAAAGATAGCAGTGTAGATGTTTCAATGTTTATAGAGATAGCGGTGTAGATATTTCCCTGTTTTACTGGTAGCGTTTTAGATATTTCCATGTTTATACAGATAGCAGTGTAGGTATTTCCATGTTTATAGAGATAGAGGTGTAGTTATTACCATGTTTATACAGATAACGGTGTTGATATTTCCATGTTTATAGAGATAGCGGTGTATATATTTCCATGTATATACAGATAGCGGTGTAGTTATTTCCATGTTTGTACAGATGGCCCTGTACATATATCCATGTTTATAGAGATGGCGGTGTAGTTATTTCCTTGTTTATACAGATA
Organism: Gorilla gorilla gorilla; assembly: GCF_029281585.2. Classification (NCBI taxonomy): domain Eukaryota; kingdom Metazoa; phylum Chordata; class Mammalia; order Primates; family Hominidae; genus Gorilla; species Gorilla gorilla. Next base: position 2,881,945 of record NC_073227.2, on the reverse strand, counting down.
GCGGTGTAGATATTTCCATCTTCATACGGATAGCGGTGTAGATATTTCCATGTTTATAGAGATAGCGGTGTAGATATTTCCATGTTTATTCAGATAGCGGTGTAGATATTTCCATGTTTATACAGGTAGCGCTGTAGATATTTCCATATTTATACAGCTATCTGTGCAGATATGTGAATTCATTAAACCTCTTTTTCTTTATAAATGACCCAGTCTTGGGTATGTCTTTATCAGCAGCATGAAAATTGACTAATACACTCACTGTCCATGAATGATACTCTGTTAGCCCATTTGCATTGTTATAAAGAAATACCTGAGGTTGGGTAATTAATAAAGAAATGAGGTTTATTTGGCTCCTTGTTCTGAAGGCTGTACATGAAGCATAGTACTGGCACCTGCTTCCAGGGAGGGCCTCAGGAACCTTCCAATCATGGTGGAAGGTGAAGGGAAACCAGCATATCACATGGTGTGAGAGGAAGCAAGAGAGACAGGGAGGAGGTGTCAGTCTCTTTTAAACAACCAGATATCGCATGAACTCACAGGGTAAGAACTCATTCATTACCAAGAGGACAGCACCAAGCCATTCAGGAGGCATCTATCTCCAACATTGGGGATCACATTTTAACGTGAGATTTGAAGGGGACAAACATCCATACTATGTCAGATACCAAAGCTGACAATGCTTAGGATCTTTAGCTGTTCCAGGTTCTGGGAAAAGGGAGAGAGTTAGCTTCCCTCGTCTATGCTGTGCTACTCCATATTATATTAGTAATTATTGTTCTCTAAAGGTTCTTAAAAGCAAATAAACAAATGCAAGGCAAAACATATGAAATGCAAGGCAAAACATACGAAATGCAAGGCAAATGCATTAAAAACTTTTGAGTGTTAATATATAGGTTTTATTTTATCTTTTTAATGTCTTTTGCTTAACCAAATAGATTATGTAGTTTTGATTAACTGGCCATGAAATAGCTCTGCCTACATAGAATTTCTCATGAATAATTGGTTGTGGATACTTTTGTGTGTGACCCAAATCCTCCCTCAAAACTGAAGTTTGCCCAGCTATTGGGAGTGTTGGCAAATCATGCCTCTCAGCTGATTCTCTCTAGAATTTATTCTCAGGAGATCTAATTAATAACTTGTCAAGCTGATGTCCATCCTTGGGGACAACTCTTATCTGAAGAATGGCCAGTGAAAGGTATTAAAACTCCATACTCCTGCCTCAATTTAGGGCAACTCTGAAGGGTCACCCCTGCTTCTCAGCTCCCCCTTGAGATTAGCTGAGGTATTTGTTGTGACTGCCTCACATCTCAACTCCCTTTGTCCAATTCAGCTTTTTCGCCACAGTTGTTGGCTCCTAGGATTTTACCCAGTTAAATGTTCTCTACACAAATCTCTATCTCAAATCTGCTTTACAGGGAATGTGGCCTCAGACAGGTTTTCATTAGGTTCTGGACGTAACTCTCATTAGTCATTGATATGATTCGGCTGTGTCTCCACCCGAATCTCACCTTGATTGTAATTATCCCCGCATGTCAAGGATGGAGTCAGGTGGAGATCATTGAATCATAGGGGCGGGTTCCCCCTACTGTTCTCCTGGTAGCGAATAAGTCTCACGAGATCTGATGCTTTTAAAATGGGAGTTTCCCTACACAAGCTTTCTTCTCTGCTGCCATTTAAGATGTGCCTTTGCTTCTTTTTTGCCTTCTGCTGTGACTGTGAGGCCTCCCCAGCCATGTGGAATTGTGAGTTCATTAAACCTCTTTCCTTTCTAAATTACCCGGTCTTGGGTATGACTTTATTAGCAGCATGAGAACAAACTAGTGCAGTCTGTTCTATAAGCCCAAGTTGGATCACAGAGTCCCGCTTTCCGTTTTTTTTTTCTAGCCCATATTTCTACTAAAACTTGACTCATATAGACTTAAAACAAAATAATTAAGCATGGCTAGTATTTATTTAATATTTTATACGTGTCAGGTACTGTATTTTGTAACTTTTCTTTTAATAATCTTTCCAAATCTCTAAAAGGAGAATTCTGCTCTTTTATAGAGAAAATAAGGATGGCTCAATCTTTTGATTTTTATTACAAGCTTTATTTTGTATAACATATAATAAACTAAAAATATTGAAAGTTTAGAAACCATCAGCACACAATCGAGGTGATGGAAATATACTTCACCTCCAGTTTCCTGATGCCTCTTTATAATACATTTCTCTGGCCCCTCATTCCTGGCCCTTAAAAACCACCAAACTGCTTTCTGTCACTGGACAGTAATTTATACAGTCAAAAAATGTATATAAATAAAATTTTACACTATGCACTTTTTTGTCTGACATTTTATGTTTTTTTCTCTGCATGTTTTACCTCTAGAGTCTGCCTTGTTTCACTTAGTATAGTTATTTTGAGATTCATTCATGTTATAGTATGTATCCATAATTAATTCGGATAAAGCAAGTTAATTCATTAATGTATTGATTGATATTTAGACTGTTTCTAGTTTGGGCTATTATGAATACATGTGCTATGAACATTTGTGTTGATATCATTATATGAACACCTACTTTTATCTCTCTTGGGTAAATACCCAGGAGTGCAATGGCTGAGTCTTACGGCAGAAGTATGTTTAACTTTTTAAGGGACTCTTAAACTGTTTTTCAAAGGTTACACTTTTTTGTATTCCCATCAGCAGTGTATGAGAGTTTCAGCTTCTCCACATCCAAGCCAGTGCTTGGCTGTTATCAGTCATGCTAATCTTAGCTATTTAAAAATAGATAGTGGCGTCTCATTTTGGTTTTAATTTGCATTGCCCTAAGCATTAATTATGTTGAGCATATGTGCTTATTTACCAAACAAATGTCTACTTTGTAATGTCTGTTCCAGTCTTTCACCCAAGTTTTAAATGGGGTTGTTTGTTTTTCATTATTAAATTTTGAGCTTTTAAAATATATTTTTGATGCAAGCCTTTCATCAGATATATGAATTGCAAATATTTTCTCCCAGCCTGCAGCTTGTCTTTTCAGTCTCTTAATAGATTCTTTTGAAGAGCAGATTCTTTTTTTTAAATTTGATGAGTTCTTCTTATCAATATATTATTATATAAATCATGCTGTGGGGTCATATCAAAGAAAGCTTTGCCTGACTCAAAGTCCCAAATGTTTTCACATCTTCCCTCTCCTCTCCTTTGGGAACTGAGATTACACGTAAATTCAGTTACTTGAAATGTACTGTCTACTATTGCTCTGTTCATGTTTTTTAAAAATTTATTTTCTCTCTCTATTTTATTTTGAGAGGTGTCTATCTTTTCTTCTTTAATGACTAATGTGCTATCAGCCTACCATGTAGCTGGGACTACAGCCACATGCTACTATGCCCCGCTAATTTTTGTATTTTTAGTAGAGATGGGATTTCACCATATTGGTCAGGCTGGTCCTGAACTCCTGACTTCGTGATCCACCTGCCTCGGCCTCGCAAAATGCTGAGATTACAGGCGTGAGCCACTGCGCCCAGCCTCCTTTAGTGTATCTTGCATGTCTCTATTTTAGAACATATAGAATACTGTTTCAATAAGCATTTGAATGTTCTTAACTGATAACTCTGGCACCTTGATTTACTCTGGATCAGTTCTGACTCAGTGATTTTTCTCCTTATTATGAGCCACGTTCTTCTGTCTTTTGTTGTTACTGTTGTGTCTCTGCTAAACTGTGTCTGGATGTCAGATATGGTGACTTTTATCTTATTGAGTGCTGGAAGTATATATAAATATTCTTGATCTTTGTATTGGTATGTATTTAAGTTTAGTTGGAAAGAGTTTGACTCTTTTTGGTCTTGCTTTAAAAATTCATTAGGTGGGATCAGACCAGTTCTCATTTTAGAGCTAATCACTCCCAACTAGTGAGGCAAGATCCTTCTGGGTATCCCTGGGAATCTTGAGGTGTTTCTGGTTTGGCTGATAAAATAAGCACTATTACTGGACCTTGGTGAGCATGTGTACTGTTACTTTTCATCTTATCTGGGTGTTGTTTCCCCAACCGTAGGTACTTTTCTCTAGGCCTGTCCTAATAATTACTTAGCTATGTACTTTAGGGGGACCCTTTGCAGAGCTCTGGAGTTCTCTTTCTGTGCAGCCCCTTCTTCTCGGAAACCTTGTCCTGAGAGCTCATGTCAACATGGTTTCTGTGGACTCTCAGCTCTGTCCCCTCAGCTCAGGGAGAACAATGGGCTCCTCTTGGGCTTTTCTCCTGCAGTAGTGGGCTGGAAAACTTTCTCCAGGCATAAATTAGGGCAGTTGATAGGCTCACCTTGTTTGAGACTGACTTTACAGGGTCTTGCAAACTTTTGTGGCATACATTTTGGACATTTTTTTGGTTGTTTCAGGAGGGAGAGAAAGTCTAGTTCTTGTTACTCCATCATGGTCATTGCAGAAGTCAAACTAACTGATATTTATCAATACAGTCTGTTGCTACACATTGAACTTGCTTAAGATAATTTTTAGATGGCACAGAACTTTCTGTCCATTGAATGAGACTCTCTGCTTATTTTGCAAGTGCTCATTTGTATGGAGACATTTGTATGGAGAAACTTCAAAAAGTTTGTGGAAAAATGAAGTTAAAAGATAAACATTGAAAATGTGATCTTCGGTTTTCATCCCTAAAGAACTGATGGTCCTGGGAACTTAACAATGTCAATGCAGTCTCTTATACATTATTAACTTAAGAAAAATGGGTGCCCTTTCCACATTTGTTGAGATTGGGAAACAAAAAGAAGTCAGAAGGAGCCAAATCAGAGCTGTAAGGTGGATGCCTGACAATTTCCCATTGAGACTCTCACAAAATTGCCTTTGCTTGATGACAGGAATGAGCAGAAACATTGTGGTGTTAGAGGACTGTCTGCTAAAGCTTTCCCAGGTATTTTGCCCTAAAACTTTGGCTAACTTATTCAAAACACTCTCATGATATGCAGATATTATTGTTCTTTGACCTTCCACAAAGTCAACAAGCAAAATGCCTGGAATGTCCCCAAAAAACTGTTGCCGTGACCTTTGCTCTTGAGTGATCCCCTTTAGCTTTGACTGGACCACTTCCACCTTTGGCAGCCATTGCTTTGATTGTGTTTTGCCCTCAGGATCATACTGGGAAAGCCATGTTTTATCTTCTGTTACAATTCTTCAAAGAAATCCTTCAGGATCTTGACCCTAGTTCTTTAAAATTTCCATTGAGAGCTCTCCTCTTGTCTGCAGCTGATCTGAGCACAACACTTTTGGCACCCATGCAGTGGAAAGTTGGTTCAACTTTAATTTTTTAGTCAGAACTGTGTAAGCTGAACCAATTAAGATGTCTACGATGTTGGCTATTGTTTGTGCTGTTGATTTTCAGTCCTCTTCAATTAGGGCACAAACAAGATTAATTTTTTTCCTTGCAAATTGATATGGATGATCTGTCCCTGTGGACTTCATCTTCCACATCATCTCGTTTCTTCTTTAAAAAAGCTGTCCGCTTGTGAACTACTGATTTCTTTGGTGCAGTGTCCCCTCAAGCTTCTTGTAAAGCATCAGTGATTTCACCATTCTTTCACTCAAGCTTCATCATAATCTAATGTTTGTTCTTGCTTCAATTTTAGCAGAATTTACATTGCTCTGCTAGGGGCTCTTTTCAAACTAATGTCTACTCCTTCTTACTGTCTCAAACTAGATCCTGTTCAAACATGTTATAATAAATTAGTATGAGTTTATTTTGCTGCCAAAATTGAAACCTTTGCATAGTTTTTTTCATAATATACATTTTCCATGAACTTTTTAAGGCCTCTCATGTATCCACAGGTAGAGTGCCTTACCTATTCTGACTTCAGTCAATTATTCAAGACCTTTCCTTGTCAGTGATACATTAGAAAGGTAGAGTATTGAAAAATAAGAGTAGCTTCTGCTGATTAAGAAATACTATATCTTTTTCTACTTCTTTCTTTTTTTTTTTTCTTTTTTTTTTTTGAGACAGCATCTTTCTCTGTCACCCAGGCTGGAGTGCAGTGGTGTGATCTCAGCTCACTGCAACCTCTGCCTCCCAGGGTCAAGTGATTCTCCTGCCTCAGCCTCCCGAGTAGCTGGGACTATAGGTGCCTGCCACCACACCCAGCTAATTTTTGTATTTTTAGTGGAGACAAGGTTTCACCATATTGGCCAGGCTGGTCTTGAACTCCTGACCTTGTGATCTGCCTGACTCGGCCTCCCAAAGCGCTGGGATTACAGTCATGAGCCACCGTACCTAGCTTTCTACTTCTTTCTTATTATTTTCCTCCTCTCTCATTCCTATATTCTCTCCTTTCTCCTACTTTCCTCCCCACTCCCTGTTTCCTTCCTTTCATCTTTCCTATTTTCAAGACTTAATATTTCTTGAACCTCCGATGTTATCATAGTATGTTATTTGTTTAATTTTCACATAACAATAATTGTTTAAATACAAATAATATTTATTTTCATCCCCATGTTATCAGTATAACAGTAAAGATGTGGAGAGGCCAGCTGGGCATGGTGGCTCAAGCCTGTAATCCCAGCACATTGGGAGGCCGAGGTGGGTGGATCACGAGGTCAGGAGATCGAGACCATCCTGGCTAACACGGTGAAACCCCATCTCTACTAAAAAATAGAAAAAATTAGCTGGGCGTGGTGGCGCGTGCCTGTAGTCCCAGCTACTCGGGAGGCTGAGGCAGGAGAATAGTGTGAACCCGGGAGGCAGAACTTGCAGTGAGCCAAGATCACACCACTGCACTCCAGCCTGGGTGACAGAGCGAGACTCTGTCTCAAAAAATAAATAAATAAATAAATGAAAATAAAATTTAAAAAATGATGTGGAGAGGCCAAACCAATGGCTCTTATATCCACGTTCTTTCTTCTAAATGATTTCACCTTAGTTTTGGTCTGCATCTCTAACCATAGCTAGTTGCAGTAGGACCTTCTATCTGGTCTTGCTGCTCTCATTTTTGGACCTCCTCACTGAAATCAAATTGATCTTTCTAAAATGCAAACCTGGTCTTAGTATTTTATTACTTAAAACCCATTGGTGGCTTTCCATGATTTATGGAATAAAGTCAAAATTCCTGTTTTTGCCCATGTTTCTGTGTGCCTCTCATCCCTACATTTACTGATTCCTGTGTGCCATAAATTGCCAGTTGTCCAGAGTTCATTCTCTTTTTGTACTTGGGAGGACTTCTGCATCCTGCAACTTTTCCCCTGAAACGTGCTTGGAAAATACCTACTCATTTTTTTCAGATTCAGGTTAGCTTTTTACTTCAGTTTCTTTTCCTGAAGCTTGTACTGACTGCTCCATATGGCTTTGGGGATTAGCTACTCATTCCTTTGTGCCCTTTGTAGATACACATTTATCATGGAGTCTTTTTTTTTTTTTTTTTTTTTTTTTGAGACAGAGTCTCACTCTGTCACCAGGCTGGAGTGCAGTGGTGTGATCTCAGCTCACTGCAACCTTTACCTTCCAGGTTCAACTGATTCTCTTGCCTCAGCCTCCCAAGTAACTACAGGCGTGCACCACCGTGCCCAGCTAATTTTTGTATTTTTAGTAGAGACGGGGTTTCACTATGTTGGCCAGGATGGTCTCGATCTCTTGACCTCGTGATCTGCCCACGTTGGCCTCCCAAAGTGCTGGGATTACAGGCATGAACCACCGCTCCCAATCAGTCATGCAGTCTTTATACTTACTTGTTTACTTGCCTGTGAGCTCACTGAATGCAGGGACTATTTCCTTGTTGCTCTAGCACCTACACCAGTACCTGGTATCCAGAAGCTGTATGCTAAATGTTTGTTGAGTGGCTGTTTGACTGAATGATTGTACTCCCAATTAGTAGATAGAAAGCCATGAACTTCCCAGTTCATCATTCTTTGTGATCAATTCTGGTTTCTTTATTGTGTTCAAAAGAGTTCCTTAGTGACATAAAACTATGGAGCTAGTATGTCAGCTCATTTAAGCAATGATTGGTTTATGTATATAAGAGGCTTCAATAATTATATATTTTTATTTCAGTTTCAATAAATGATCAATTTATTAATTTTCTCTGTTTTGGCTTATTGTTCACATTTAATATCAAATAAAAGTGTTTTACTTAAAATTATTCATGCCAATTATGACAGTTAGGTGAATATTACTTTGATTTACATTCCAGTAGTAGTTTTGGTTGAACCCTGAATATGCTAAGACGTCCCTTTTCTTTTTTCTTATGAACAGGCTACTGTGTTTACATATATTATTAAAATCTTCTTTGAAAATACGAAGAGTGTTACATTTCTTATATTTAGTTCTCTGTGCTTCAGAATTCCTGTGATACTTGCACTTAAGTCCTTCTGAGCAGTTGATGTTGATATTTATGTGGTTAATTTCATGAAACGTGGTGGTTTTCATTTCTATCATTAATTTATACAGGAGATAGACTGTTTTCCAGGTGTAAGCTCAGTCATATAATTAGAAAATTTATAAGCAGAAAGGAGTTATTTGGTCTAACCCATTTATTCTACAGATAGAGAAATTAGAGTCCAGAAACTCTGTCTTCTTTAAAGTCTTACAGGTATTTAAGAAAAAAGAATAGACTTGAGGTTTCTGTGCTCTGAACCCAGTGATCTTGACACTGTAATGATCTTCATCCATATTATTCACAGAAGTAAATATAATCACATATTAAATAAGAAACAAAAATACTAAGGAGATATTATACTGAAAAATGAAATAATATTATCTTAATTATTTTGATCAGATTCAATCTATAGCAGCTTGAAGGCTAATAATTCCAATGATTCTCTGAATAAACCATTTTTCTAATAAGATTACAGGTTTTAGTAATCTAATTATTTTGACTGATGCAAATGTTACCCCGCCAGTCTGAAAAATGTGTTTATTTATATGTCATAAAGAATAATTTATTCCAAAAAGGCTAATTTTCAAAATATATGTATCTTCTGAAACTGTATCTATTTTTTCCCCACGTTTTCTAAATATATTTTAGAGGGCATTTGTAGATTTTCATGGTGCTGAAAAATTAAGGTATAATGGTCTCATGAAGGAGAATAATGTCATTTAGACATTGTAGTTTTGGAGGATCACAATACTTTTTGGAATGTGGTTGTTGCAGCACTGGTCACTTATACTAATTATATAACAACATATTATACTAATGCAATAATATACCATATGAAATTATTCAGTGGTAAATTTGTCTTAAATCCTCTAGAATACTGCAAAGAAATAGTTTATATAAGAAAGAGTACCATAGCATATGTGAACACAATATTTCCTATTTTTTTCTTCTTTTTTATTTTTTTGAAGACAAGTTCTCACTCTGTTGCCCAGACTGGAGTTCAGTGCCATGTTCATAGTTCACTGCAACCTCAAACTCCCAAGCTCGAGTGATCCTCTTGATTCAGCCTCTGAAGTAGCTGTGCCTATAGGTGTGCACCACCACACCGGCTAAGTTTTAAAATTTTTTATAGATATGTTGCCCAAGCTGGTCTCAAATTCTTGAGCTCAAGAGATCTTCTCACCTTGGCCTCCCAGAGTGTTGGGATTACAGGCATGAGCCACCATACTCAGCCAATATTTCTTTTCTAAAAGACATTTTCTAACATACTTCTCATTTTAACTAACATAATATTCAAAGTGTAGATCTGAGAAAGAGATAGTGCCTGCAGATCTGGGATCCTACATGCTAATATTATGGGATGCATTCAGATTTGATCAGCAGATATTCCATTTATTCTAGAACACCACCAGCAGAAGAATGTAATTACGTCTATCACTAAAACTTTGTGTCAATACAGACTACTGTATTTGTTATCATAGATGGTCCTTGGATGGCAGCCTTAAGCAATTTTAAACCTAGACAGGTGATGTACTTTTTCTTCTTGGATAATTTTCATGGTTTTATCTAATTTGGTTGTAACTAATGTGTTTAATATGGCTTGCTTGTTTTTTAAAAAGTTGTTCAGTATCCTTAGAACTCAGTGCTGATTTCTTTTTCTAGCAGGCCTTTTATATAGGACATCTCACTTTCTCCTGGCTCTCTACTACTAGCATGAGGTCTCTGAAAAATCAAGACAGCAAAATAATTTGTTATAGAACAGCCTACGTAGAGGGACAGGGGAGGAGTTATATTCCAAGAGGGAAAGACCTTTGAGCCAGGCTCAATTTGTAGAGGCTGTTGAATGAAAATGAGAGAGAGAGAATGCACACTTTACTGCACTATTAAAGCAAAATTCTGACAATAACTTCTAAAAATGATTCAACTCTTATACACTGAGAATATGACAGACCTTCCAAAAGTATAATTTCTTACATGAACGTCCAGGTATATAAGGAAAAATAACTATTTCATACCAATATCTCCAGCCGCCTTTATTGTTGGTTCACCACATAGGTTTTTATCAGAATCGCAGAACATTAATTTTTTAAATTAGCTACCATTACAACTAGCTTGAGAAGAACTTTCTTTTTAATAATTCGACCCAGATGCATTCTAGATACTCCAGTGTTACGAATCGATGGCTTCATGAGGAGCCGCTGTTGACTCATGCTATCTCTGGACACACTGACAGGAAATGTTTTCTTACACCTGTTTTCCTCCTGCTTTTCCTTGGTAGGACTTAGTTCCTTGGCATAGTTCAGTATCAATGGCAGTCATAGAGAAGTGTTACAGAAACCCAGCTTATTCCAACTTGTGAATTATTTGGCACCCAGGAACCAGGTCTTACAATCTTCAACCCACTTTTTCTTAACATGGCCCCTTTTCTGAAATGTTTATTTATATATGATGTAGGCCTGGGGAAAGGACATGGACTTTCAAAGAAAATATTCTCCAATAGATCTGTCAACTCCAGAGAACCTTCTGACTAAATCTGAAAGAATTCCACTGTGCTCTGATAACATCCTTTAATAATGAAGGAAAAGATATTTTTCCCCCAGGAGGATTTTGTAGTGAAAAGATGGCATAATTTTTTTAAAAATGTTGTTTATAATCTCATTTGTTTTTTCATTTGTGGGGTGTGTCTTAAATCCTAAATGGTACATCCTTTTTAAAATACTTCTAGTAATAAAATGTTTCTGAAGTTATGTTGTAAATAACATTGGACTATGTTTAATAATGTTAAGTTGATCCCACTTCCCCTGAAATTATATACATAAATGCTGAAAGTATAAATTGACATATACAACTTCATGGAACATTTTTCTTCCAAGTGTGCATTTGCTAGAATTTGCATTGAAAGGTTTTGGAAGGAGCCTGTTGGTATGAATCCTGTGTGAGCAACACTCAGATTTGTTGCATACTGAACAGCATGCTAAATCTCACTTCACAATCTTAGATTTCTCATCTACCATCTTGAGCTGAATTTAAAATGTAACTGCAGTTTATTATGTCACCTGTTCGTCAAACACTGATGCAAAGCTTAGTTTTCAGTGTGAAGAACCCATGACTAGAGAAGGGAAGAAGAAAGGGTCAAGCAGACCTCATTAAAGAGTGTATGGGCAAGAAAACACATCAGATGTCTTGATAGGTTTTTTAAAGTCCTGTTAGACTTGTCATGATTTCCAAAACACTAAATGCCATCTAGTATTTTGGACCCTCCAAAATTACAGTAGAATATTATTATGGGTCATCTTAATTGGAAATATACAGGAAAATCCTGATGATTAATGTAGACTAGTGATAGCTCTCACACATTTATATAACCTATGTTGAAAAGAAAGAAGAAAGGCAGGAAGGAAAGAAGGAAAAAGAGCGGAGAGAGAGGAACAAGAAAACACGTGGATTTGTGGAAATGAAAATTTTTAAATTACTAATTTGCAAGAATGGGTAAGAAAAATACCGAGTATGAACATAAATGCTTTCAATTCCGTTTGTCTCTTAATCCTTCTCAGTCCGTGGCCAGTTTTGAAACTTGGTGTAACTTCCTTCCTTTATTCCTCCCTCCCTTGCTCCCTCCATCCCTTCTTGACAGCCTCCTTCCCTTCCTCTCTCCTTGAGTTTCCTTCTTCTTTCTTGTTCCCTCCCTCCCTCCCTCTCTCTTTTTTTCCCTTAGTTTCCCCGGAAGCACATATACCAGCCATTTGAATGCTTTCTGCTCATAGATACTGCCAAGCCCCCTCACCCAGACTGCTGAATAGATTTGGTAGAATGGAATGAGAAACATAGACTTTGTGTCTGTGGCGGCCACCTCTGATGTTGCAGACTTTTGCCGTGATTATGCACTCCAGCCGAGGGACGCTAGAGAGGTTGAAATTTCAACTGTGGGATTTGCCATTTTGGAATTTGCAGAAATGTACTGGATATGCTAACAGCAGCCTGGCTAGCCTCCACTTCACAAGGAAGTATTTAAATATACACGTGTAATATGAAGAAAATTGCATTAGATCATAAGGGATGAATTATTTTGTAAATGACTATACCATCAAATACCATACCTGATATCAATCATCTTCATCAGACAGTATCTGTGTATGTAAGTAGATAAACAAAAAAGCAGGAGTTTATTTCTCTCTAATGTATCCTTGACTCTCTAGCAGTGACCTCTGAAATGTCTCTTCTGATCCAGACTTGTTTGAATCATGTGCAACATTTTAGATTTGTCTTTTCTCTGCAAGTTTTTTTTGTTAAGTACCATAACATATTGAACCAAATAGTTTTGCTTGCTTTCTATTGATGACACATGATTTTGGCTTTTATCTTCAGTGGAAAATCAATGTGTCACATGGAGTTCACTAAGAAAAAGGTATGGGGCCTCTTTGTAATTCTTTGTCAGATGATTGCTTTATCTTGATTTATGCCTTCAAACTTTTTCCCATTCAGCAGAAAATATTGTGTCGCTATCTGTGAGAGCAAAGCGATCTATACCAATTTATGCTCTAAGTGTAGCCTCCTTCCAGAACTGCTTATGGAACATATCAACTCACTATAGATTAGGGACATAATGGATTCTTCTTTCTTAAAAGTGGCAGATTGACAATTTTAGTTCATATACAAGCTTTTATATTAACATTAAAACAATATTTCTATGTAAAGTAAAATATTGTAGTTGATTATTATTCGAGGGCCTCCCAGAATTTCAAGGTCTGAAAATAAATTCAGTGTTCCTGGTGGTAACAAAATTGCCGCTACTTCCTTGTATCAGGACTGCCATTTGGAACTGCTGGGGAAGCTCTTTTCAGAAATTATTTTCAAAACAGCATTGTTGCCTTTTGCCAAACTGAAATCTGGTTGTAAACTTTTGAAAACTAGTTCCTTGGAATGGAATTCAAGTTGTCTTCTAAGCAATTTTTTTTAACTCAAACATACATTCTATCTTGCTTTATTATGTCACTATTTGTGTAGGAAACATATTTCTATTTTTACCATTTTCAATTTATTTACATTTACATTTACATTTGTGTGTATATATATATACACACATACATACACTTTAAGTTCTGGGATACATTTGCAGAACTTGCAGTTTTGTGAAATAGGTATACATGTGCTGTCGTGGTTTGCTGCACCCATCAACTCGTCATCTACATTAAGTATTTCTCCTAATGCTATCCCTCCTCTTTCCTTCCTACCCACTGACAGGCCCCAGTGTGTGATGTTCCCCTCCCTGTGTCTATGTGTTCTCATTGTTCAACTCCCACTTATGAGTGAGAACATGTGGTGTTTGGTTTTCTGTTCTTGTGATAGTTTGCTGAGAATGATGGTTTCCAGCTTCATCCATGTCTCTGCAAAAGACATTAATCCATCCTTTTTTATAGCTGCATGGTATTCCATGGTGTATATGTGCCACATATTCTTTATCCAGTCTATCATTGATGGGCATTTGGGTTGGTTCCTAGTCTTTGCTCTTGTGAATAGTGCTGCAATAAACATATGTGTGAATGTGTCTTTATAGTAGAATGATTTATAATCCTTTGGATGTGTACCTAGTAATGAGACTGTTAGGTCAAATGATATTTCTAGTTCTGGATCCTTGAGGAATTGCTACACTGTCTTCCACAATGGTTGAACTAATTTACACTCCCACCAACAGTGTAAAAGCATTCCTATTTCTCCACATCCTCTCTAGCACCTGTTGTTTCCTGACTTTTTAATGATTGCCATTCTAACTGGCGCGAGATGGTATCTCATTGGACCAGGGGTGATGAGCTTTTTTTTTTTTTTTTTCTTCGAGACAGCCTCACTCTGTCACCCAGGGTGGAGTGCAGTGGCACAATTTCGGCTCACTGCAACCTCCACCTAATGGGTTCAAGCAATTCTCCTGCCTTAGCCTCTTGAGTAGCTGGGATTACAGATATATACCACCACGCCTGGCTAAAGTTTTTTTGTGTGTTTTTGGTAGAGACAGAGTTTCACCATAGTGGCCAGGCAAGTCTCAAACTCCTGACCTTGTGATCCACTCGCCTTGGCCTCCCAAAGTGATGGGATTACAGGCGTGAGCCACCACGCCCAGCCTATGATGAGCTTTTTCTCATGTGTTTATTGGCCGCATAAATGTCTTCTTTTGAGAAGTGTCTGTTCATATCCTTTTCCCACTTTTTGATGGGGTTGTTTTTTTCTTGTAAATTTGTTTAAGTTCCTTGTAGATTCTGGATATTAGCCCTTTGTTAGATGGATAGATTGCAAAAATTTTCTCCCACTCTGTAGGTTGTGTGTTCACTCCGATGATAGTGTCTTTTGCTGTGCAGAAGCTATCTTTAGTTTAATTAGATCCCATTTCTCAATTTTGGCTTTTGTTGACACTGCTTTTGGTGTTTTAGTCGTGAAGTCTTTGCCTATGCCTATGTTCTGAATGGTATTGGCTAGGTTTTCTTCTAGAGTTTTTATGGTTTTAGATCTTATGTTTAAGTCTTTAATCCATCTTGAGTTAATTATTTTATAAGGTGTAAGGAAGGGGTCCACTTTCAGCTTTCTTCATTTGGCTAGCCAGTTTTCCCATCACCATTTATTAAATAGTCAATCTTTCCCCATTGTTTGTTTTCGTCAGGTGTGTCAGAGATATGTTGTATATTTCATGGTACAATGCCTTCTGTCAATGGGGAAAAATAACAAGCATATATGGGATGAATGAAGTCTGCTATGGTTAAGGTTGAGAATATTTACTGATCCTTGAGTTCAGTCTCCAGGAATGTTGGAAATAGAGAATGGAGATAATGGAGATAAAGAAAAGTTCTGAAAATGACACTTCCCATAGTGTCAAAATTGTGATCTATTGCAGAATTCTGTGATACATCAAAATCTCTGTTTATACTGAGGTTTGTTATTGTGTATGAGCATATCTTTATCAGGTGTAGGCTATTTCTATACTTTCATGTCTTTAAATCAATGTTTCTATTCACATATGTATATGTGCAAATAGAAGCATGTTAATATTATATATATATTTTCTGTCATTACCATGATTGCTATGATTATCATTAGCATGTATTATTAGTGTGACCGAAGTATCATCAGTATCAGTTTCTTTCTCACTGCAGTGCTCCTGTAATGCTTCATTTCTACAGAGCCAACCTACACCCACCGTTTCCCTGACTATAACTTTACCTAAAGTATAAGCCCTTATAAAGCCATGAAAGCCTACCAAGAATTGTCAAAGAAGCTAGGCAGCAGCCAGGCTCTGCCTTAGGAAAAGATTTTACTTTTTATTATCATGTGCAGTACTTAACTACTTGTTTTGACCTCTAAGATTTTGCTCTCCTATATTTCTATCCCCTGGCTTTCTGATATTTCATGTGATTATATTTGAAATTTTAACCTTGCTTTTCTTTTTGGAATCTCTGATATCTCTGCTGCCACAGGTAATGACAGGTTCCTCTCTAACTGTTGGTGTTATCCCTGGTCAGATTATTACTGATGACAGAAGTAGATGTTTTACGTGGATTCTCTCGATATCAGAAACAAATACAGATATCACAACTCAAAAATGACAGACTGATAACCATTATGAACTTAGATGCAACATTCTTAATACAATATTAGCAAATTGAGTCTAGGAATATTTAAAAATGATAATGTGTTTTAACCAAGTGGGGTTTATCTCAAGTTGGTTTCAACAACTGAAAATCTACCATGCTGACAGAAAAAAGAAAAATCACGTGACACTCTCAATAGATGCAAAAAAGGAATTTACAAAATGTAACACATTTTTTAAATTAAAAACTCCCAGCAAACTGAGGATAGAAAAGTACATTTTCAAACTGATTATGTGTTTACAAAAAATCTATAGCAAACATCTTACTTAAAATGGTGAAAGCCTTAATACTTTCTACATAAGATTATGAAAAATGCAATGATGTCCTCTCTCCCTAGTTCTTTAAAGTATTGCATTCAATATTAAATAAGTGGAAATATATACCAAGTTCATTGATAAATATTTAACACTTATGAGATGATAATTCTCCTGAAATTGATCTCTAGATTCAGTGGAATTCCCATGAAACCTTATAGGTCCTTTTGGATAAATTACAAAACTGATTCTAAAACAGGGAGAAAGAAAGAAGGGAAGGAAGGAGGAATGGACAGAAAGAAGAAAGAAATAAAGAGAAAAGAAAAGAAAATAAGAAATAAGTGACACCCAAGTTGGGAAGAAAGAAAAATACTATTCTCACGTGATGTAAACATATACATAGAAAATCCTTAGGCATCTGCAGAAGTGTGCTAGAGGCATGAAGTGAATTTAACAAAGTTGTAGGATGAAAGATCAATAAATAAAATCAATTGTGTTTCTATACACAATCAACACCAATTAGAAAATAAAATTATGTAAGCAATTTAACTTATAATAGCCTCAAAAATAATAAAATAATTCAGAATAAATTTAATAAAAGGTATGCTGATCCAAAATTTCTAAATCACTAATACGAGAGATTGAATAGGTAGAAATATGTATCAAGTTCATTGGTAAATATACATGTCATACTTATTAGATGATAATTCTTCTGAAACTGATCTCCAGATTTGGCACAATCCCAGTCAAACCTATAGGCCTTTTTGGAGAAATCACAAAGCTGATTCTAATTTTTTTTTTTTA
Source organism: Gorilla gorilla gorilla (assembly GCF_029281585.2). Taxonomy (NCBI): domain Eukaryota; kingdom Metazoa; phylum Chordata; class Mammalia; order Primates; family Hominidae; genus Gorilla; species Gorilla gorilla. The sequence goes on along the minus strand of NC_073227.2, from coordinate 2,864,906 downwards.
AATGCAGAAGTCCTAGAATAGCCAGAGCATGTTTTAGAAAGAAGAATAAAGTTGGAAAACTTTCCAAATTTCAAGACATATTGTAAAGCTACACTAAACAGTACAGTAAACTTACTGGCATGAAGAAGACATATATATCAGTGAAACAGAATAAATAATTTAGAAATATATCCTGCCTTACATGGCCAAAGTTGCCAAAATATTTCAATAAGGAAATCAATGTCTTTATAAAGATGGTACTATTAAAATTGGATATTAAATGGAGAATATGAACTTCAGAATTACCTCACACCATATCCTCAAATTAACTCAACATGTATTTTATACATAATGTAAATATAAAATGTATAAAGCTTACTGAATAGGAAAAATTTTTAATAATCTTACTATAGCTAAAAATTTTTTAGATAAGAAAAGGATGGATGAAAATGGAAAAAGATAGTAAGTTGGACTTCATGAAATTAAGACTTTTGCAACTTAAAACATAGCATCAAAAAATGAAAAGGCAAACCACAGATTGGGACAGAATAATTTTAAATATGTCTGATAAAGAACTTTCATCTAGAATGTACACATAACTAAAAAACTAAATAACAAAACACAAATAACTCATTTAACGTAATATTTTGACCTAAATGGGCCAAATATTTGTACAGATATTTTAATTTAAAAAGAGATGATGTCCAATACACAAATGAAAAGATACTTAACATTACCCGTCATCAGGGAAATGCAAGTTAAAACCACATTGAGGTACCACTGTACACCCACTGGAGTGGCTGACACGAGCAGAACTGACCATACCACATGATGTGAAGAATTGCTATTCACACCTGGCTAGTGGGACTTCAAAATGGTACAGACATTTTGGAAAGCAGTTTGGCAGTTTCTTTTAATGTTAAACTTAGTACTGATCATATAGCCAAATAATTCCACTGCGACTCAAAATCAAAAAAAACATATCCGTACCAAGCCTCATCCTTGAAGTTCATAGCAGATGTGTCCATCAACTTGTAAATGGATAAACCAGTTGTAGATGGAGTACCACTCAACAATAAAAAGGAGCAAACTGATACAACAGCAATATAAATGAATATCAAAAGCATTATGCTCAGTGAAAGAAGCTAGACATGAAAGACACCAATGTATCATTCCACTAATAGGATACTCTAGAAAATGCAAACTGTAGAAACAGAAGCAGATTAGTGGTTGCCTGTGTTCAGGAATGGAGAAAAGATCAAATGCAAAACAGCAAAAGAAAACGTTTTGTGATGATGCAGATTTTCTGTATCTTGATCATGATTGTGGTCAAATGATGATATTCATCTGCCATAACCCATTAAATTGCACATTGAAAAGGGTGAATTTTACTGTGTGTACATTATACTTAAATGGAGCTGTAAATATGTTTGGAGCTTATCTGTGAACATTAGTTGCAGAGCAGGAGTTACTTTTATAGAGTGGAAATCTGCTGAGTGCCAACTTGAGAAGGGTTGAAAAAAATTAGAACCTTCTTCCAACACATTTCAGTTAGAACACTCTTAGGATGTCGTTACAGCTGCGCTCTATATTGGAGTCTCTGATGAAATCACATGTCTGACGATCTCAGCATGCCTTTAATCAACAGAATATACACGTGTTTTCTTTTATTACTATAAACGATATACCAAACAACTTTTTCAAGACTTTACTTCAAAAAGGCACGTAGTTTTGCAACATTTTTGGTAAGTCTTTAATTATTTCAAAATGAAAAATTGAAAATAAAATGCAATTATTTACTCAGGCCCCCCCAAAAAAGGTCTGTACGGGGAATGCATGTGGTGTGTGTGTGTGTGTGTGTGTGTGTGTGTGTAAGTGTGTGATTTGAAGAATTGAAAAAATTTTAGTGGGGTTTTGTAGCATCACTTTGATAGCATCCTGTAATTTTGTATTGTGTTTGAAATAAAAATAAAGTGAATACACTGATAAAAGAATTTGAAAAGAATTTGCATTATTGCCTAAATTATGTGTGGTTTCCACAGTGGCATGAATCGAGCATCTTTAACCTACATAACAATATATCAGAAGTATTAGGTAAAAAATAAGTAAACTAGTATAACAAAGTTAAATATTTCTAAAGTAAAATTATAGCTTTATTTTTTTTTTCCTGAAATGTTCTGAGGAGATATTTACACCAAAAGATATTATCACTGATCAATGAAACTTTTTCAGAATTTGCTTGTGTCCCACCAATATTTGATTACATAGTGCTTCTGTGAGTTCCATTTCATTAATTTAGCTTTGACAGGAGAGAAGGCAATGGCTCTGCAGCCTCTCTCGGTGTGGCATGATCCTGGTTCCGCTGGCTGATCTCTATTAGAACCATGGCCTTAAACATGCCTTTCATGCTTCTAACTTGATTTGCCTTTGTTGTGTGATCCAAATTTATTCTCTTGTTTAGTCGCTTCCACCCATAGAAAAGCAGGTCTTTTTCATTTCTCCTTCACCATTGCCCCCATTTTTTCTTTTTGTCCTCCCATGATGAAAAACAAGACAGAAAACAAACTAACAACAACAGACACCTTTTGTCTGTGGTCACCAATGCATTGTAGCACTAAACTTTGTTCAAAATCTCTAGATCTGACCTCTATATCTGCTGTTCCCAGAGTTTTCCAATGTATTCTCTAGACTACTGTGACCCACTGACAGAAAGTCTAGCTATATTTAATTGAAAGTTATTACTGTCTGATATGGTTTGGCTGTGTCCCCACTGAAATCTCATCTTGCACTGTAGCTCCCATAATTCACATGTTGTGGGAGGGACCCAGTGAGAGGTAAGTGGATCATGGGGGCAGTTTTCCCCACACTGTTCTAGTGGTAGTGAATAAGTCTCATGAGATCTGATGGTTTTATAAGGGGAAACCCCTTTCGCCTTTCACTTGGTTCTCATTTGCTGTTTGCCTGCTGCCATGTAAGATGCGCCTTTCGCCTTCTGCCATAACTGTGAGGCCTCCTCAGCCATGTGGAACTGTGAATTCATTAAACCTCTTTTTCTTTATAAATGACCCAGTCTTGGGTATGTCTTTATCAGCAGCATGAAAATTGACTAATACACTCACTGTCCATGAATGATACTCTGTTAGCCCATTTGCATTGTTATAAATACCTGAGGCTGGGTAATTTATAAAGAAATGCGGTTTATTTGGCTCCTTGTTGTGAAGGCTGTACGTGAAGCATAGTACTGGCACCTGCTTCCAGGGAGGGCCTCAGGAACCTTCCAATCATGGTGGAAGGTGAAGGGAAACCAGCATATCACATGGTGAGAGAGGAAGCAAGAGAGACAGGGAGGAGGTGTCAGTCTCTTTTAAACAACCAGATATCGCATGAACTCACAGGGTAAGAACTCATTCATTACCAAGAGGACAGCACCAAGCCATTCAGGAGGCATCTATCTCCAACATTGGGGATCACATTTTAACGTGAGATTTGAAGGGGACAAACATCCAAACTATGTCAGATACCAAAGCTGACAATGCTTAGGATCTTTAGCTGTTCCAGGTTCTGGGAAAAGGGAGAGAGTTAGCTTCCCTCGTCTATGCTGTGCTACTCCATATTATATTAGTAATTATTGTTCTCTAAAGGTTCTTAAAAGCAAATAAACAAATGCAAGGCAAAACATATGAAATGCAAGGCAAAACATACGAAATGCAAGGCAAATGCATTAAAAAACTTTTGAGTGTTAATACATAGATTTTATTTTATCTTTTTCATTTCTTTTGCTTAACCAAATAGATTATGTAGTTTTGATTAACTGGCCATGAAATAGCTCTGCCTACATAGAATTTCCCATGAATAATTGGTTGTGGAGACTTTTGTGTGTGACCCAAATCCTCCCTCAAAACTGAAGTTTGCCCAGCTATTGGGAGTGTTGGCAAATCATGCCTCTCAGCTGATTCTCTCTAGAATTTATTCTCAGGAGATCTAATTAATAACTTGTCAAGCTGATGTCCATCCTTGGGGACAACTCTTATCTGAAGAATGGCCAGTGAAAGGTATTAAAACTCCATACTCCTGCCTCAATTTAGGGCAACTCTGAAGGGTCGCCCCAGCTTCTCAGCTCCCCCTTGAGATTAGCTGAGGTATTTGTTGTGACTGCCTCACATCTCAACTCCCTTTATCCAATTCAGCTTTTTCGCCACAGTTGTTGGTTCCTAGGATTTTACCCAGTTAAATGTTCTCTACACAAATCTCTATCTCAAATCTGCTTTACAGGGAATGTGGCCTCAGACAGGTTTTCATTAGGTTCTGGACGTAACTCTCATTAGTCATTGATATGATTCGGCTGTGTCTCCATCCGAATCTCACCTTGATTGTAATTATCCCCGCATGTCAAGGATGGAGTCAGGTGGAGATCATTGAATCATAGGGGCGGGTTCCCCCTACTGTTCTCCTGGTAGCGAATAAGTCTCACGAGATCTGATGCTTTTAAAATGGGAGCTTCCCTACACAAGCTTTCTTCTCTGCTACCATTTAAGATGTGCCTTTGCTTCTTTTTTGCCTTCTGCCGTGACTGTGAGGCCTCCCCAGCCATGTGGAATTGTGAGTTCCTTAAACCTCTTTCCTTTCTAAATTACCCGGTCTTGGGTATGACTTTATTAGCAGCATGAGAACAAACTAGTGCAGTCTGTTCTATAAGCCCAAGTCGGATCACAGAGTCCCGCTTTCCGTTTTTTTTTTCTAGCCCATATTTCTACTAAAACTTGACTCATATAGACTTAAAACAAAATAATTAAGCATGGCTAGTATTTATTTAATATTTTATACGTGTCAGGTACTGTATTTTATAACTTATCTTTTAATAATCTTTCCAAATCTCTAAAAGGAGAACTCTGCTCTTTTATAGAGAAAATAAGGATGGCTCTGAAAATGTTAGCATTAGGGGAAGTAGGGTGAGGGACATAGGGGGCACTTTCTGTTATTTGTGCATTTTGCTATCAATCTAAAATCAGGTCAAAATAAAAATTAAAAAAAATGGGTAGTAGAAGCAGGTTGTTAAGATTTTCAGTGTGACTCTAGAATTTTTTTGTTTGTTGTTTGTTTTGGAGTGTAGTGGTAAGATCTCTGCTCACTGCAACCTCCACTTCCCAGGCTCAAGCAATTCTCCTGCCTCAGTCTCCCAAGTAGCTGGGATTATAGGTGCCCCCCCCCACACCCAGCTAAGTTTTCTATTTTTTTTTTTTTTTAGTAGAGATGGGGTTTCAGCATGTTGGCCAGTCCAGTCTCCTACTCCTGACTTCAAGTCATCCGCCCGCCTCAGCCTCCCGAACTGCTGGGATTATAGGCATGAGCTCCCACTCCTGGCCCAAAGTTCATATTTTAACTACTAACCTAAATTATTTTAAAAACAAAAGCCTCCTTGGACTCAAACCAGGTCAGAGTGACATGATCATGTGCCTGTTTTGTGCAGGGTGAAGTGAGATTATTATCTAGGAAATAGCTGAAATGTCTTGTTGTGGGCATACATATTTCATATAAATTCTAAGCTTCATATTAGCACTTAGATTATAATTATCTAAAGAATAGAGAACAATTTCATATAATTTTCAGTGTATCAGGCGAATCAAAAGTATACATACAAGCATGCAGATGAATTTCAGTGAATATAGTGGTGACAATGCTCAACAGAATATGTGTCCCCCACCCAACCCTGCTTCTTGCTCTTTCACTGTCCTAAAGATAGAACAAAATGGTTCAGGCATCCAGCTTGTCCCCTCCACACTTCACACTTTTACTTAATAGCAGCTTATCTTTAACACTTTGTCATCTTTAAGATGTTGCTAATTCTTTCTGGTAGATCCCAGGACTGAGGATGAGGAAGAATGATTTTATTTAAATAAAGTTGCTTAATTAAAAAACACTTTTTTTAGTTTTAAAATATTTTCATTATTTTATAAAATTTTTGTGGGTACATAGGAGGTTTATATATTTGTGGGGTACATGAGATGTTTTGATACAGGCATGCAGTGTGAAATAATCACGTCATGAGGAATGGGCTTTCCATCCCCTCAAGCATTTATCCTCTGAGTTAAAAACTATTCAATTGGCTGGGCACGGTGGCTCACGCCTGTAGTCCCAGCTCTTTGGGAGGCCGAGGTTGGCGGATCGCCTGAGGTCAGGAGTTTGAGACCAGCCTGGCCAACATGATGAAACCCCATCTCTACTAAAAATACAAAAATTAGCCGGGTGTGGTGGCGAGTGCCTGTCATCCCAGCTACTCGGGAGGCTGAGACAGGAGAATCATTTGAACCTGGGAGGTGGAGGTTACAGTGAGCCGAGATCATGCCATTGTACTCCAGCCTGAGTGACAAGAGTGAAACTCCATGTCAAAAACAAACAAAAATCAATTACATTCTTTAAGTTATTAAAATTAAACATTGTAAATGATTTTTTTTCCCAAAGCTTTTTCAAAGAAAAAAAAGTAGAAACAAAGACACTTTCTACTGATTTCCAATATGGTGACTCTGTATTTCTAGCATGTGTTAAGGTGAAAAATTGATTTTATGTTTAATACAAAACATAGCATAATGTAATGAAAAGCAAGATTGTAATGATAAAGGAAAATAACACTAGTGCTAATTTTTTTCAATTTGAAGCATTGGATTAAAATGAATTAGGTTATATTCCAACATGTTTATATTGAATTTCTTTTTTCTCCAATTGGTTTCCTTTTATTAATGGGTGAGTGTTGCATTTGTATAAGGTTTCCCTATTATATTCAATTGTTTTGAGATGCTTTTAATTTGAAGTTTTTATGTTTTCTTTTTGATGTATACATGTTATGCTTTTATGCTGAATTTGATAATTGGTGCTGTATATGCAAAGCAAATGTAATTTCCCAGCTTTTATTTTTTAAAGCCCTGGGAAGCAACATAATAAAGTAGAAATAGTATCAAGACAGGAGTTAGAATACCTGGATTCTAAAATTTAAATTAAATTAGGATCTAGTGACATTATAGGTGTTCCTTGATCTTCTGATGACCTGATTCCTCAAAAGAAAAATAAAATAATCTATAAATTGTTTCTAATTCTAAAACTCTATCAATCCTATTTTTAAAATTATAATTAGTTGAACTCTATAAGGTCACAAAAATCCCTATTAAGAAACTAAAATAAAATTTTATCATATCTTAAAAATGCTCTGATCTTTTTTTATATGCTGACATGAATTCTAATTATTTTTGAGCCCCTAAAAAACATTTAAGATCACAGTTTATGTTTTATTATTGACTTTCAGATAATTAACATTTTACTGATAGATATGAACAAATCTACTCTAACAGAGATAGTCATTAGTTTATTTCTCTCTTTTCAGTATCAATAAAAAGTATCGATTTACCAATAACAATGAATTAATTGCCTGAAATAAATGAAACGTAAGCAGCAAAAGTGAACTTTTTAGTATAACTCTTCTTGTAAACATTGACTTAGTTCAAAGGGAGCTTATCTTTAAAAAAAAAAAAGCGCTAATTCATGTCTATTGGTATAGATATAATCTTTTTTTCCTTGAAAATAGATCCTACTATACTCCAGACACTATGCCACTAGGTGCAGATATTAACACAAATAGCAGGTGATCATTGTCCTCATGGAGTTTATTTTAAAGAGAACAAAGTGAGACAAAGGCACACAAGCAAAGAACTACAATACAAAGGGGATGGCATCTGACTCAGCATGGAGGTGTCACGGAAGGTGTTGTTTTGCTTAGGTTTTGAAGTGTGGGTAGGAGATGGCCCATGTTGAGAGTGGGAACTGGGAATTAAAAAGATGAGGAGGTCTCTGCAAATCTACATGGATGGGAAGTAGCATGCTGATGTGGGAAACAACTAAAAAGTTCCAGAATGCATGGTTTATAAAGCGTGAGTCAGAGAGGGCTAGACCAGTAGCCAGATCAAGGATATCTCAGATGTTATAGTCATGAATTAGTGCATTGACCTGCAGGCCATGGGAGTCACTGAAGGTTTCAGTCAGGTAAGTGAGCTGATCAGAACAGTCCTTTAGATAGGCCGCTCTTTTGGCTGTAATGGGGACACGTTTGAAGTAGGGCTATAGCTAAAAATATACAGACACTTCCTCTTGTCTACAGCCCTGCTGGCATCTGTTGTATTTTGACTTTTTAATAATAGCCATTCCAACCGGTATGAAACGGTATCTCATTGTGTTTTGATTTGCATTTTTCTGATGATTAGTGATTCTAAGCATTTTTTTTTTCGTGTATTTGTTGGCCGTTTGTATGTGTTCTTTTGAGAAGTGTTTGTTCATGTCCTTTGCCCATTTTTTAATTGGGTTATTTTTTTTCTAATTGATTTAAGTTCCCTGTAGATTCTGGATACTAAAAAACAAACAAAAACCAGAAGTAAATAAATTCTCAGGACACACACACCCACACCCACACCCACAGAGAGAGAGAGAGAGAGCGCACCTAGGTAAGAGGCCACCAACCACCAGGGTCTAAACTGGGAACACTTTCTAGTACAGAATGAATGGAAAGGATTCATGAAATATCTAGAAAGTAACGTTAATGAGATTTACATGTATGGAGTGAATGAGGAGAAACAGGGATCATTCAGGATTCTGGTGGGAATAACAGGGGGAGCCATTAGTTGAAATTTTGAAGTGGGAGAAGGAGAGGGAGTTTTAGGGAGAAAGATGAGTTGTTTTTTTAGGTATTTCAAACCCTTGAAGCTTCTATGGGACATCGAAGTGGAAATAACAGTCTGTGGGTTGGGACAATAAAGAAAGAAATTGGTTGAAGACTAGGGGAAGAGTATAGAGCAAAGAAATATTTAAGATAATAAACATATAGAGATAGCTGAAAATGTGGGACTGGATTACAAAGGAAGAATGATTTAGTTATGAAGCCCAAGGGCTGACAGGAATGGGTGACTAGTCGAGGAGTTCATATGCATCTGTTATTGTATGAATAAAAAAAATTATCTGTTCCTTCCTAAAGATATCTTCAACCTGTTTTTGGATACATATGGGCACTGCTTTTCACTCTCTTAGCCCCATTTCTTATTTTAGCCTCTGCTGTAGCGATCAGTTCTGCACAGGCTTTGACCCAGGCTTTGACTAGTTGGTGCAGGTGTGATATGACACTTACCTGGAATGGCCCACAGTTTGTGGCTGCTCTTACTTAAGCAGGTGGGATGCTCATGTAGGTGTAACCTAGCAGCTTGGTAGAGTTTATGCCCATGGGGCAACCTGTGACCACTCAAAAATAAAGCCCTTTCCTCCTCCCAGATTGAGGAGTCTTGCATTATGTAATAAAACTCCTTAGAAGGCCTATTAGGTTCCAATACAGCATTAGGCAACTTGATAAGGTATCCCATCATCAGCCTTCCTTTCTTCCCTCATTCCTCTGCCTCTCACTCTTTCTTCCTAAGTTAACTTCTTAGATAAAATGCCAACTTTCTATATTTTGTCTCACATCAGGGAAAATAATTGTATATCCCATTTCAAAAGCACATAAAAAGGTTACTGTATAGAAAATTTGTCTTTAAGAGATTAAGCTGTAATTTTCCAAATACTTTAAAATTTTATTTCAGATACGTTTTTCATTTTTATAAGCTTCATCTAAAAGCAGAGTTCACCTAAGAATATACCTAAGAGCATATTCCATAGAATATATTTTATATTTCAGTAGTTTAGCTAGGATTCTTTCAAAATTGAGAGGATCTACAAATATTTCTAACACATTAGTTTTCAGTCTTAAGGCTGAGTCAAGAACAAAGCTCCTAAACTTTGCATTGGTGATTGAGAACATTTTAAAATTGTTATTTAATTCATTAATTTATTTTTAAAAAATTTTCACATTGTAATTATATAGATTTATAGGATACAATTTGATGTTTCAATGAATATGTATGTTGTCTAATGATCCAAAAAGGATAGTTAGTGTATTAATTACCTCATGCATTCATCATTTCTTTTTAATAAGAAATTTCAAAATCCTTTCTTCTAGATACTTTGTAATATACAATACTTTACTTTTAACTATAGTCACCCTGCTTTGCAAAGAACACTACAACTTATTCTTCCTATATAATTGTGATTTCATAACTGTTAACCAATCTATCTCCATTTTGCCCTCCCCACTTCTTCCTCACTGTTTGGTAACCACTATTCTACTCTACTTCTCTATTAACATTTTTTTTTTTAAGATTCCACATATGAGCGAGATCATGCGGTATTTGCTTTCTGTGTCTGGCTTATTTCACTTAACATTGTATCCTACAGGGTCATCCATGTTGTTGCAACTGGCAGAATTTCATTCTTTTTTTATGGCTGAATAGTATTTCATTGTGTGTGTGTCCATATATATATATATATATATATATACATATATAATTTTATGTATAATTATAATTACACATAAAATTATATATAATTATAATTATAATTATATATAATTATATATAATAATAATATGTATATTATATGTAATATATAATATACATAACATACATAATGTATATTATATATAATATACATAACGTATATTATATACATTATACATTATATATATTATAATATACATAATATATATTATGTATATAATATACATAATATGTATTATGTATATAATATACATAATATGTATTATATATAAAATATACATAATATATAATGTATATTATACATATAATATATTATATATTAATAATATATCAATATTAATATGAATTATTATTAATTATTAACAATTATTAATTAATAATTATTATTTATTATTAATATAATTAATATTAATATATAATATATTAATATTAATAATATATTAATATATAATATATTAATATTAATAATATATTAATATATAATATATTAATATTAATAATATATTAATATATAATATATTAATATTAATAATATATTAATATATAATATATTATATATAATATACATAATATGTATTATATATAATATACATAATATATATTATATATATATAATTCACTTGTTTGTTTTTATACACATAGGTTGATTCCATATCTGATTATTAGAAATAGTGCTACAGTAAACATAAGAGTGCAGATATTTTTCAAACACAATGATTTCATTTCCTATGGATATATACCCAGTAGTGGGATTGCTGGGTTATGTGATCGAATGATTGTTTTTTTTTTTTATTTTTTATTTTTTAGCGAACTTCCATAAAGTTTTGCTTAATGGTTGTACTAGTTTACAACCCCATCAACAGTGCGTAAGTGTTCCGTTTTCTCCACTTCCTTGCCAACTCTTGTTATCTTTTACCTTTTTGCTAATAGCCATTCTAATGGGTGAACTGGTATCTCATTGCGGTTTTGATTTGCATTTCCCTGATGGTTAGTGATGTTGAACATGATTTTATTATATATTCGTCTTGACCCTTTCTATATTTTCTCTTGTGGCATTTCTTTTAGTTTATTTTGTCCTTTTTTTTTTTTTTTTTTTTTTTGCGAAGGAGTCTTGCTCTGTTGCCCAAGCTGGAGTGCAGTGGTGCAATCGGGGCTCACGGCAACCTCCATCTCCCTGGTTCAAGCAATTCCCCTGCCTCAGCCTGCTGAGTAGCTGGGGTTACAGGCACACGCCATCGTGTTTGGCTAAATTTTTGTATTTTTAGTAGAGAAATGATTTCACCATATTGGTCAGGCTGGTCTCAAACTCCTGACCTCAGGCAATCCGCCTGCCTCAGCCTCCCAGTTTTGCCCATTTTTAAATAAGTTATTTATGTTTTTGCTGTTGAGTTGTTTAAGTTTGTTATATAATCTGGGCATTAACTCCTTAGCAGATGTATAGTTTGCAAATATTGTATCCCATTCTGTAAGTTGTTTTTTCACTCTGTTAAGTTTCCTTTGCTGTGCAAAAGCATTTTAGTTTGATGAAACCCCATTTATCTATTTTTTCTTTTGTTGCCTGTGCTTTTGATGTCTCATTTAAAAAATCCTTGTAGAACCCAAAGTTATAGAGAATTTCCCACATGTTATCTTCTAGTAGTTTTTCATAGTTTTCAATCTTACCTTTAGGTCTTTAATCGCATTTGAGTTGATTTTTGTATAAGGTAAAAGATAGGGGTCTAATTTCATTATCCCACATGTAGATATCCAATCTTCTCAGTACCATTTAATGAAGAGACTGTCTTTACCCCTGTGTGTGCTCTTGACTCCTTTTTGGAAAATCAGTTGACTTTAGGTATGAGAATTTATTTCTGAGCTGTATATTCTCTTCCATTGGTCTATGTGTTTGCTTTATGGCAGTGCCATGCTGTTTTGCTAACTATGGCTTTGTAGTATATTTTGAAGTCAGGTAGTGTGGTGCCTCCAGCTTTGTTATTTTTGCACAGGATTGCTTTGGTTATTTGGGGTCTTTTCTGGTTTCATACAAATTTTAGGGTATTTTTTTCTATTTCTGTGAAGAATTTCATTGGTATTTTGATAGGGATTGCATTGAATCTGTAGCACATTTTGTTAGTATGGTCATTTCAATAGTATCAGTTCTTCCATTCCATGAGTATATAGTGTCCATTTTTTGTGGATCGTAAATTTTTCCATCAGTGTGTTATAGTTTTCATTGTAGAGATCTTTCACGACCTTGATTAAATTTATCTGCAGATTTCTTGGTAGCTATTGTAAATGGAATTCCTTTCTTGATGACTTTTTCAGATAGTTCACTATTAGTGTATAGAAACACCACTGAATTTTCTGTGTTGATTTTGTATACTACAACTTTACTGAATTTATTTATGATTTCTAGTAGTTTTTGGTCAAGTCTTTAGGGTTCTCACTCTATATAAGTATATATAGAAAGAACCCTAAAGAGAGAGAGATCATATATATCTATATGATCATATATATAGATGTATACATATGTATGTGAGATCACATTTTCTACAAACAGAAACAATCTGACTTCCTTCTTTCCAGTTTGGATCCCTCTTATTTATTTCTTTTGTCCAATTGCTCTGGCTCTGACCTCCAGTACTATGCTAAATAGAAGTGGTAGAAGTTGACATCCTTGTCTTCCTCCATATCATAGAGGAAAAGCATTTAACTATTCACCATAAATAAGATGTTAGCTGTGGGTTTGTCACATATGGCCTTTACTGCGTTGAGGTACACTCCTATACCTACTTTCTTGACAGTTTTTATCATAAAGGAATGTTGACTTTTGTCAAGTGTTCTTTTTGCATCTGTTGAAATGATCACATGGTTTTTGTTCTTCTTTCTATTGTGGTGGTGTATCATATTTACTGAGTTGTGCATGTTAAGCCATCCTTTCATCCCTGGGATGAACCCCACTTGATTATAGTGAATACTCTTTTTAGTGTGCTGTCGAAGTCAGTTCACTTGTATCTTGTTGAGAATTTTTGTATCTATGTTCTTCAGGAATATTGGCCTGTTATTTTCATTTTGTGCGTGTCTTTGTCTGGTTTTAGAATCAGGATGTTGCGAGCCTCATAAGATGAGTATGGAAGTATTCCTTCCTCATTACTTTTGTGGAAAAGTTTGTGGAGAATTGGTAGTTATTCTTTAACTGTTTGGTAGAATTCAGCAGTGAAGACATCAGGTCCTGGGTGTTGGTTGTTGTTGTTGTTGTTTTGATGGAAGATGTTTTATTATTGATTCAATTTCCAAACTCATTATTGATGTGTTCAGATGTTATATTTCCTCACAATTTAATCTGGGTAGTTGTATGTGTGCAGAAATTTATTCATTTTATTCTACATTATCAAATTTGTTGGCATATAGTTATGAGTAATGTCTTACAATCCCTTCTATTTCTGTGGTGTATCAGTTGTAATGTCTCCTTTTTCATCTTTTATTTATTTGAATTTTCTCTCCTTTTGTCTTAGTTTAGCTAAAGGTTTGTCAGTTTTACCTTTACACTTTGTCTTATTTATCTTTTGAAATATTTTTTAGTGTCTGTTTCATTTATATCTGCTGTGAGCTTTATTATTTCCTTCCTTCTACCAATTTTGGGTTTAGTTTGTTTTTGATGTTCTAGTTACTTGAAGTGTATAATTTTGCTTTGTGATTTGAAAATCTTTCTTCTTTTTTGGTGTAGGCTTTTATTGCTATAAATTTCCCTCTTAGAACTGCTTTTGCTACGTTCCATAGGTTTGGGTATGTTGGATTTTCATTCTTACTTGTCTCAGTGACTTTTGACATTTTCCTATTAATGTCTTAATGAGACCTATTGATTTCTTGGGTGCGTGCTATTTAATTTCCATGTTTTTATAAAATTTCCAAGGGCTTTCCTGTTGTTGATTTCTGACTTTATATCCCTGTAATCAGAAAAGATACTTCATATGATATCTGTCTTCTTAAGTTTGTTAAGACTTATTATGTGTCATAATGTATGATTGGTCCTAGAGAATGTTTGGTGTACAGTTGAGAATAATTTGTATTCTGCAGCTGTTGGATGATGTATTAGTCTGTTTTCATACTGCTGATAAAGACATACCCGAGACTGGGTAATTTACAGAGAAAAAGAGGTTTAGTGGACTCATAGTTCCACGTGGCTGGGGAGGTCTCCCAATCATGATGGAAGGCGAAAGACACATCTTACATGGTAGCAAACAAAATAGAATTGAGAACCAAGTGAAAGGGTTCCCCCTTATAAAACCATCAGATCTTGTTAGACGTATTCACTACCACAAGAACAGTATGGGGGAACCGCCCCCATGATTCAATTATCTCCCACTGGTTCCCTCCCACAACATGTATGAATTATGGGAGCTATAATCAAGATGAGATTTGGGTGGGGATATACAGCCAAACCATATCAGGTGAGATCTTCTTTACCTGCTAGGTCCATTTGGTCTATGGTATAGTTTGAGTCTGTCATTTTTTGGTTGATTTTCTCTTCATAGAATCTGTCCATTTTTAAAGTGGAGTGTTGAAATTTCCTACTAATATTGTATTGCAGTCTATCTCTACCTTTAAATCTAATATTTGCTTTATATATCTGGTTGTTCTGGTGTTGGGTACATATATAGTTACACCTAAGTAATATATATGTTATGTCCTCGTATTGAATTGGGCCTTTTATCATTTCATTATACAGTGACATTCTTTTTTTATATAGTTTTTTTATTTAAAGCCTTTTAAAATATGACATGACTGTGGCTACTCCTGCTTGCTTTTCATTTGTTTGCATAAAATATATTTTTCCATCTCTTCACTTTCAGTCTATTTGTCTTTAATAGTGAGGTAAGTATCATGTAGGCAGCATATAGGTGGGTTTTGCTATCTGAATCCATTCATCCACTTTATATCTTTTAAGTAGAGTTTAATCCACTTCTATTCAAGTTTATTATTGATAAATTAGGACTTCCTTCTACCATTTCATTAGTTGTTTTTTAGATTACTTGTTCACTTCTTCCTTTCTTATTGTTTATCCCTCTAGTTTGGTGGTTTTCTGTGGTGCTAAGCTTTGTTTCTTTTCCCTTTTTTGGTGTGTGTGTGTGTATCTGCTGTAATTTCTTTCTTTCTGGTTAGTGAAACTAACATACAGAGTCCTGTATTTGTAACAGACTATTTTACACTGATAACAACTTAACTTCTGTCACATAAAAATACTCTTGACTTCTCCCCCACACACACATAATTTATATTTTTGTTACCTTACATTGCATCTTTATGAATGGTAGACTCCATGGAACATAGGATCTATGTCACAACTAAATCCATTATTTAATGGCAGCATTAAAGTAGCCCAAAGAATGTGAAAAACTGGTGTGGGTGTATTTAACTTTTTAAAAACTATGTTTCATAATGTTTTCATTAAAAAGTCTTTATCAGTTTGCTAATGCCTAATTTTTACAACCAGCCACCATAGATTTTACAGGATAAATATATTATTTCAGTGGTAATTGAAGCAGAATTTTTGTTGCTCTTCTTACCCTTAGAGATTGTGTATTATCCTCAGACGTAATTCTTTGATTTTTTTTTCTTTTCATGTTGTTACACATAGTTACCAACAATCAACGTGAGAATAACCTTTGAATATTTTCAAGCATTAAGATTTGTTTATACAGCTGCAGAATTAGACAACCAACACCCTTGGGTCTTTACCTCTCAGCATACACCTGATTATTAACTTAAAGGTATGATGGGAAAAGTATCAATTTTTGTTGGTCACCTAGATTTGGAAATATGTAATAACTATAAGCTTGGGTCTGCTTCTTCAGAAGCCTAGGAATTGGAGTGATGGTTCTCTGAAGAGGCTGGAAACAAAGTATGTGTTTCCAGAAGGCTTAATAGAATATGTTGAGACATAGGCCATTAACACAAAAGTGAAAGAAATGCAAAAAATGTATGAAAGTAAGGATTTGAGAAGGGAAATTTTATTTTTAAGTCTAAGATTCCTATGAATTATATGAAAATAAATGTCCTATCCTTAAAATTAGCCAAAGGAAGCACTTTACTTATCAATATGATATGACTTTTCATACTCTTATCTAAAGATATCCTAAACTAAGATCCAGTTTTCTAAGTAAAGACCTTTTACTCATGCTTTAAAGCATGTTAGATGATTCCTACCACATCACATCATGTTGTTTACATGTATGATTTAAACTGCATTTATTCTTCAACTCACTGGTTCCTTAGGCTTCTTATCTTTCCTTGCACGCTTAGATAATTTTATGTTAAATTGATTTTTAGAAGTTTAGTTGCTGGGCGTAGTGGCTGTCGCCTGTAAACCCAGTACTTTGGGAATTCAAGGCAGGTGGATTGCTTGAGTCTTGGAGTTTGAGGCCTGCCTGGGAAAGATGACAAACCCCATTGGTACAAAAATAAAAATATTAGCTGGATATGGTGGCACATGCCTGTGGTCCCAGCTACTCCAAGGCTGAGGTGGGAGGATGGCTTGAGTCCGAGAGGCAGAGGTGTGAGCCAAGATCATGCCCTGCTCTTCAGCCTGGGCAACCAAGCCAGACCCTGTTTCAAAAAAAAAAAATCTAGTGAGATTTGATTTCTATTTCTATGTGATTCAAAACTAGGAGAGCTTCAAGACTAATGACTATTAAAAAATGGCCATTGCTACTTGCATTTTCTATGAAGCCAGCATACACAGCAACGTGCAACCTAAAAACCAAGCTATTTAATAAGTAGCTTAGATTTCAGGTTTGATTGTCTTTGAGGTTTGATTATTGCAGAGATCAATTGCCAGACCAAATATAGACTAATTCTGTATTTGGTCTTTTTATCATATGAAACATCCCAGCCTTGGGTATAAATTAAGAGCAAATACGGATGTTTATACCGATAGCGGTGCAGATATTTCCATGTTTATACAGATAGCGGTGTAGATATTCCCATGTCTATAGAGATAGCGGTGTAGATATTTCCATGTTTATACAGATAGCGTTGTAGATATTTCCATGTTTATAGAGACAGCGGTGTAGATATTTCTATATTTATAGAGACAGCGGTGTAGATATTTCCATGTTTATAGAGATAGCGGTGTAGATATTTCCATGTTTATACAGATAGCGGTGTAGATATTTCCATGTTTATACAGGTAGCGGTGTAGGTATTTCAATGTTTGTACAGGTAGCGGTGAAGATATTTCCATATTTATACAGATGACGGTGTACATATTTCCATGTTCATACAGATGGCGGTGTAGATATTTCTATGTTTATAGAGATGGCGGTGTAGATAATTAAATGTTTATACAGATAGCTGTGTAGATATTTCCATGTTTATAGAGATGGTGGTGTAGATATTTCCATATTTCTACAGATGGCGGTGTAGATATTTCCATGTTTTTACAGATAGCGGTGCTGATATATCCATGTTTTTACAGGTAGCGGTGTAGATATTTCCATGTTTATACAGATAGCGGTGTAGATATTTCCATGTTTATACAGATAGCGGTGTAGATATTTCCATGTTTATACAGATAGCGGTGTAGATATTTCCATTTTCATGCAGATAGCGGTGTAGATATTTCCTTGTTCAAACAGATAGCGGTGTAGATATTTCAATGTTCATACAGATAGCGATGCTGATATTTCCATCTTTATACAGGTAGCGGTGTAGTTATTTCCATGTTTATACAGATAGCGGTGTAGATATTTCCATGTTTATACAGATAGCGGTGTAGTTATTTTCGTGTTTATACAGAAAGCGATGTAGATATTTCCATGTTCATACAGATAGCGGTGTAGATATTTCCATGTTCATCCAAATGGCTGTGTAGATATATCCATGTTCATACAGATAGCGGTGTAGACATTTCCATGTTCATACAGATAGCTGTGTAGATATTTCCATGTTCATACAGATAGCGGTGTAGCTATTTCCATGTTCATACAGATAGCAGTGTAGATATTTCCATGTACGTACAGATAGCGGTGTAGATATTTCCATGTTCGTACAGATAGCGGTGCTTATATTTCCATGTTTATACAGGTAGAGGTGTATATATTTCCATGTTTATACAGATAGCGGTGTAGATATTTCCATGTTTATACAGATAGCGGTGTAGATATTTCCAAGTTAATACAGATAGTGGTGTAGATATCTCCATCTTAATACAGTTGGCAGTGTAGATATTTATATGTTTATACAGATGTCGGTGCAGATATTTCCATGTTCATACAGATGGCGCTGTAGATATTTCCATGTTTATAGAGATAACGGTGTAGCTATTTCCATGTTCATACAGATAGCGTTGTAGATATTTCCATGTTCATACAGATAGTGGTGTAGATATTTCCATGTTCATACAGATAGCGGTGTAGATATTTCCATGTTCATCCAGATGGCTGTGTAGGCATATCCATGTTCATACAGATGGCGGTGAAGTTAATTCCATGTTCATACAGATACCGGTGTAGATATTTCCATGCTCATGCAGATAGCGGTGTAGATATTTCCATGTTCATACAGATAGCGGTGTATATATTTCCATGTTCATACAGATAGCGGTGCTGATATTTCCATGTTTATCCAGGTAGCGGTGTAGATATTTCCATGTTTATACAGATAGCGGTGTAGATATTTCCATGTTTATACTGATAGCGGTGTAGATATTTCCGTGTTTATACAGATAGCGGTGTAGCTATTTCCATGTTCATACAGATAGCGGTGTAGATATTTCCGTGTTCATACAGATAGTGGTGTAGATATCTCCCTGTTCATACAGATACCGGTGTAGCTATTTCCATGTTCATACAGATAGCGGTGTAGATATTTCCATGTTCATCCAGAGGGCTGTGTAGTTATATCCATGTTCATACAGATGGCGGTGAAGATATTTCCATGTTCATACAGATAGCGGTGAAGATATTTCCATGTTCATCCAGACGGCTGTGTAGATATATCCATGATCATACAGATGGCGGTGAAGATATTTCCATGTTTCTACAGATAGCGGTGAAGATGCATGCATGTTTACACAGATAGCGGTGTAGATATTTCCATGTTCATACAGATAGTGCTGTAGATATTTCCATGTTCGTACAGATAGCGGTGCTTATATTTCCATGTTTATACAGGTAGCGGTGTAGATATTTCCATGTTTATACAGATAACGGTGTAGATATTTCCATGTTTATACAGATAGCGGTGTAGATATTTCCAAGTTTATACAGATAGCGGTGTAGATATATCCATCTTAATACAGTTGGCGGTGTAGATATTTACATGTTCATACAGATCGCGGTGCAGATATTTCCATGTTCATACAGATGGCGGTGTAGATATTTCCATGTTTATAGAGATAGCGGTGTAGCTATTTCCATGTTCATACAGGTAGCGGTGTAGATATTTCCATGTTCATACAGATAGTGGTGTAGATATTTCCATGTTCATACAGATAGCGGTGTAGCTATTTCCATGTTCATACAGATAGCGGTGAAGATATTTCCATCTTCATCCATATGGCTGTGTAGACATATCCATGTTCATACAGATGGCGGTGAAGGTAATTCCATGTTCATACAGATAGCGGTGTAGATATTTCCATGTTCATACAGATAGTGGTGTAGATATATCCATGTTCATACAGATAGAGGGGCTGATATTTCCATGTTCACACCGATAGCGGTGTAGATATCTCCATCTTAATACAGATGGCGGTGTAGATATTTATATGTTCATACAGATGGCGGTGTAGGTATTTCCATGTTTTTAGATATACTGGTGTAGTTATTTCCATGTGTAAAGAGATAGCTTTGTAGATATTTCCATGTATATGCTGATAGCTGTGTAGATATTTCCATTTTCATGCATATAGCGGTGTAGATATTCCCATGTTCAAACAGATAGCGATGTAGTTATTTCCATGTTCATACAGATAGCGGTGTAGATATTTCCATGTTTATACAGATAGCAGTGTAGATATTTCCATGTTCATACAGATAGCAGTGTAGATATTTCCATGATTATACAGATAGCGGTTTAGATATTTCCATGTTCAGACAGATAGCGGTGTAGATATTTCCATGTTCATACAGATAGCGGTGTAGATATTTCCATGTTTATACAGATAGCGGTGAAGATGTTTGCATGTTTACACAGATAGCGGTGTAGATATTTCCATGTTTATACAGATAGCGGTGCTGATATTTCCATGTTTATACAGGTAGCGGTGTAGATATTTCCATGTTTATACAGATAGCGGTGTAGATATTTCCATGTTTATACAGATATCGGTGTAGATATTTCCAGGTTTATACAGATAGCAGTGTAGATATCTCCATCTTAATACAGATGGCGGTGAAGATATTTATATGTGCATACAGATGGTGGTGCAGATATTTCCATGTTCCTACAGATAGCGGTGTATTTATTTCCATGTGTAAAGAGATAGCTGTGTAGATATTTCCAAGTATATGCATATAGCTGTGTAGATATTTCCATTTTCATGCAGATAGCGGTGTAGATATTTCCATGTTCATCCAGATGGCTGTGTAGATATATCCATGTTCATACAGATGGCGGTGAAGATATTTCCATGTTTATACAGATAGCGGTGTAGATATTTCCATGTTCATCCAGATGTCTGTGTAGATATATCCATGTTCATACAGATGGCGGTGAAGGTATTTCCATGTTTATACAGATAGCGGTGTATATATTTCCATGTTTATTCAGATAGCGGTGAAGATGTATGCATGTTTACACAGATAGCGGTGTAGATATTTCCATGTTCATCCAGATGGCTGTGTTGATATATCCATGGTCATGCAGATTGCGGTGTAGATATTTCCATGTTCATACAGATAGTGGTGTAGATATTTCCATGTGCATAAAGATAGCGGTGTAGCCATTTCCATGTTCATGCAGATAGCGGTGTAGATATTTCCATGTTCATCCAGATGGCTATGTAGATATATCCATGTTCAAACAGATGGCGGTGAAGATATTTCCATGTTCATACAGATAGCGGTGTAGATATTTCCATGTTCATACAGATAGTGTTGTAGATATTTCCATGTTCATACAGATAGCGGTGTAGCTATTTCCATGTTCATACAGATAGCGGTGTAGATATTTCCATGTTCATCCAGATGGCTGTTTAGATTTATCCGTGTTCATACAGATGGCGGTGTAGGTATTTCCATGTTCATACAGATAGCAGTGTAGATATTTCCGTGTGTAAAGAGATAGCTGTGTAGATATTTCCATGTTTATGGAGATAGCTGTGTAGATATTTGCATTTTCATGCAGATAGCGGTTTAGAGATTTCCATGTTCAAACAGATAGAGGTGTAGATATTTCCATGTTCATCCAGATAGCAGTGTAGATATTTCCATGTTTATACTGATAGCGGTGAAGATGTATGCATTTTTACACAGATAGCGGTGTAGATATTTCCATGTTCATACAGATAGTGGTGTAGATATTTCCATGTTCATCCAGATGGCTGTGTAGTTATTTCCATGTTCATACAGATAGCGGTGAAGATATTTCCATGTTCATACAGATAGTGTTGTCGATATTTCCATGTTCATACAGATAGCGGTTTAGCTATTTCCATGTTCATACAGATCGCGGTGTAGATATTTCCGTGTTCAAACAGTGGTGTAGATATTTCCAAGTTCATCCAGTTAGCGGTGTAGATATTTCCATGTTTATACAGATAGCGGTGAAGGTGTATGCATCTTTACACAGATAGTGGTGTAGATATTTCCATGTTCATACAGATTGCTTTGCTGTTATTTCCATGTTTATACAGGTAGCGGTGTAGATATATACATGTTCATATAGATGGCGGTGAAGATATTTCCATGTGCATACAGATAGCGGTGTATATATTTCCATGTTCATACAGATAGCGGTGCTGGTATTTCCATGTTCATCCAGATGGCTGTGAAGGTATATCCATGTTCATACAGATGGCGGTGAAGATATTTCCATGTTCATACAGATAGCGGTGTAGATATTTCCAGTTTCATACAGATAGCGGTGTAGATATTTCCATGTTCATACAGATAGCGGTGTAGCTATTTCCATGTTCATACAGATAGCGGTGTAGATATTTCCATGTTCATCCAGATGGCTGTGTAGACATATCCATGTTCATACAGATGGCGGTGAAGATAATTCCATGTTCATGCAGATAGCGGTGTAGATATTTCCATGTTCATACAGATAGTGGTGTAGTTATTTCCATGTTCATACAGATAGAGAGGCTGATATTTCCATGTTCATACAGATAGCGGTGCTGATATTTCCATGTTTTTACAGGTAGCGGAGTAGATATTTCCATGTTTATACAGATAGCGGTGTAGATATTTCCATGTCTGTACATGTAGCGGTGTAGATATCTCCATCTTAATACAGATGGCGGTGTAGATATTTATATGTTCATACAGATGGCCGTGGAGATATTTCCATATTCATACAGATGGCGGTGTAGATATTTCCATGTATACGCAGATACCTGTGTAGATATTTCCATTTTCATGCAGATAGCGGTTTAGATATTTCCATGTTCAAACAGATAGCGGTGTAGATATTTCCATGTTCATACAGATAGCGGTGTAGATATTTCCATGTTTATACAGATAGCGGTGAAGAAGTATGCATGTTTTCACAGAATGCGGTGTAGATATTTCCATGTTCATTCAGATAGCGGTGTAGATATTTCCATGTTCATCCAGATGGCTGTGTAGACATATCCATGTTCATACCGATGGCGGTGAAGATAATTCCGTGTTCATACAGATAGCGGTGTAGATGTTTCCATGTTCATACAGATAGCGGAGTAGCTATTTCCATGTTCATACAGATAGCGGTGTAGATATTTCCATGTTCGTACAGATAGCGGTGTAGATATTTCCATGTTCATACAGATAGCGTTGCTGATATTTCCATGTTTATACAGGTAGCGGTGTAGATATTTCCATGTTTATACAGATAGCGGTGTAGATATTTCCATGTTTATACAGATAGCGGTGTAGATATTTCCAGGTTTATACAGAGAGCGGAGTTGATATCTCCATCTTAATACAGATGGCGGTGTAGATATTTATATGTGCGTACCGATGGTGATGCAGATTTTTCCATGTTCCTACAGATAGCGGTGTAGTTATTTCCATGTGTAAAGAGATAGCTGTGTAGATATTTCCATGTATATGCAGATAGCTGTGTAGATATTTCCATTTACATGCAGATAGCCGTTTAGATATTTCCATGTTCAAACAGATAGCGGTGTAGATATTTCCATGTTCATACAGATAGCGGTGGAGATATTTCCAAGTTCATCCAGATTGCTGTGTAGATATATCCATGTTCATACAGATAGCGGTGAAGATATTTCCATGTTCATACAGATAGTGTTGTCGATATTTCCATGTTCATACAGATAGCGGTTTAGCTATTTCCATGTTCATACAGATCGCGGTGTAGATATTTCCGTGTTCAAACAGCGGTGTAGATATTTCCAAGTTCATCCAGTTAGCGGTGTAGATATTTCCATGTTTATACAGATAGCGGTGAAGGTGTATGCATCTTTACACAGATAGTGGTGTAGATATTTACATGTTCATACAGATTGCTTTGCTGTTATTTCCATGTTTATACAGGTAGCGGTGTAGATATATACATGTTCATATAGATGGCGGTGAAGATATTTCCATGTGCATACAGATAGCGGTGTATATATTTCCATGTTCATACAGATAGCGGTGCTGGTATTTCCATGTTCATCCAGATGGCTGTGTAGGTATATCCATGTTCATACAGATGGCGGTGAAGATATTTCCATGTTCATACAGATAGCGGTGTAGATATTTCCAGTTTCATACAGATAGCGGTGTAGATATTTCCATGTTCATACAGATAGCGGTGTAGCTATTTCCATGTTCATTCAGATAGCGGTGTAGATATTTCCATGTTCATCCAGATGGCTGTGTAGACATATCCATGTTCATACAGATGGCGGTGAAGATAATTCCATGTTCATGCAGATAGCGGTGTAGATATTTCCATGTTCATACAGATAGTGGTGTAGTTATTTCCATGTTCATACAGATAGAGAGGCTGATATTTCCATGTTCATACAGATAGCGGTGCTGATATTTCCATGTTTTTACAGGTAGCGGAGTAGATATTTCCATGTTTATACAGATAGCGGTGTAGATATTTCCATGTCTATACATGTAGCGGTGTAGATATCTCCATCTTAATACAGATGGCGTTGTAGATATTTATATGTTCATACAGATGGCCGTGGAGATATTTCCATATTCATACAGATGGCGGTGTAGATATTTCCATGTATACGCAGATACCTGTGTAGATATTTCCATTTTCATGCAGATAGCGGTTTAGATATTTCCATGTTCAAACAGATAGCGGTGTAGATATTTCCATGTTCATACAGATAGCGGTGTAGATATTTCCATGTTTATACAGATAGCGGTGAAGAAGTCTGCATGTTTTCACAGAATGCGGTGTAGATATTTCCATGTTCATTCAGATAGCGGTGTAGATATTTCCATGTTCATCCAGATGGCTGTGTAGACATATCCATGTTCATACCGATGGCGGTGAAGATAATTCCGTGTTCATACAGATAGCGGTGTAGATGTTTCCATGTTCATACAGATAGCGGAGTAGCTATTTCCATGTTCATACAGATAGCGGTGTAGATATTTCCATGTTCGTACAGATAGCGGTGTAGATATTTCCATGTTCATACAGATAGCGTTGCTGATATTTCCATGTTTATACAGGTAGCGGTGTAGATATTTCCATGTTTATACAGATAGCGGTGTAGATATATCCATGTTTATACAGATAGCAGTGTAGATATTTCCAGGTTTATACAGAGAGAGGAGTTGATATCTCCATCTTAATACAGATGGCGGTGTAGATATTTATATGTGCGTACCGATGGTGATGCAGATTTTTCCATGTTCCTACAGATAGCGGTGTAGTTATTTCCATGTGTAAAGAGATAGCTGTGTAGATATTTCCATGTATATGCAGATAGCTGTGTAGATATTTCCATTTACATGCAGATAGCCGTTTAGATATTTCCATGTTCAAACAGATAGCGGTGTAGATATTTCCATGTTCATACAGATAGCGGTGGAGATATTTCCAAGTTCATCCAGATTGCTGTGTAGATATATCCATGTTCATACAGATAGCGGTGAAGATATTTCCATGTTCATACAGATAGTGTTGTCGATATTTCCATGTTCATACAGATAGCGGTTTAGCTATTTCCATGTTCATACAGATCGCGGTGTAGATATTTCCGTGTTCAAACAGCGGTGTAGATATTTCCAAGTTCATCCAGGTAGCGGTGTAGATATTTCCATGTTTATACAGATAGCGGTGAAGGTGTATGCATCTTTACACAGATAGTGGTGTAGATATTTCCATGTTCATACAGATTGCTTTGCTGTTATTTCCATGTTTATACAGGTAGCGGTGTAGATATATACATGTTCATATAGATGGCGGTGAAGATATTTCCATGTGCATACAGATAGCGGTGTATATATTTCCATGTTCATACAGATAGCGGTGCTGGTATTTCCATGTTCATCCAGATGGCTGTGTAGGTATATCCATGTTCATACAGATGGCGGTGAAGATATTTCCATGTTCATACAGATAGCGGTGTAGATATTTCCAGTTTCATACAGATAGCGGTGTAGATATTTCCATGTTCATACAGATAGCGGTGTAGATATTTCCAAGTTTATACAGATAGCGGAGTAGATATCTCCATCTTAATACAATTGGCGGTGTAGATATTTATATGTTCATACAGATGGCGGTGCCGATATTTCCATGTTCATACAGATGGCGGTGTAGATATTTCCATGTTTATAGAGATAGCGGTGTAGCTATTTCCATGTTCATTCAGATAGAGGTGTAGATATTTCCATGTTCATACAGATAGTGGTGTAGATATTTCCATGTTCATACAGATAGCGGTGTTGCTATTTCCATGTACATACAGATAGCGGTGTAGATATTTCCATGTTCATCCAGATGGCTGTGTAGACATATCCATGTTCATACAGATGGCGGTGAAGGTAATTAAGTGTTCATAAATATAGCGGTGTAGATATTTTCATGTTCATACAGATAGTGGTGTAGATATTTCCATGTTCATACAGATAGAGGGGATGATATTTCCATGTTCATACAGATAGCGGTGCTGATATTTCCATGTTTATACAGATAGTGGTGTAGATATTTCCATGTTTATACAGAGAGCGGTGTAGATATTTCCATGTTTATACAGATAGCGGTGTAGATATCTCCATCTTAATACAGATGGCGGTGTAGATATTTATATGTTCATACAGATGGCGGTGCAGATATTTCCATGTTCATACAGATGGCGGTGTAGATATTTCCATGTTTATAGAGATAGCGGTGTAGTTATTTCCATGTGTAAAGAAATAGCTTTGAGGATATATCCATGTATATGCAGATAGCTGTGTAGATATTTCCATTTTCATGCAGATAGCGGTGTAGATATTCCCATGTTCAAACAGATAGCGTTGTAGATATTTCCATGTTCATACAGATAGCAGTGTAGATATTTCCATGTTTATACAGATAGCGGTGAAGATGTATGCATGTTTACATAGATAGCGGTGTAGATATTTCCATCTTCATACAGATAGCGATGCTGATATTTCCATGTTTATACAGGTAGCTTTGTAGATATTTCCATGTTTATACAGATAGCGATGTAAATATTTCCATGTTTATACAGACAGCGGTGTAGATATTTCCATGTTTATGCAGATAGCGGTGTAGGTTTTTCCGTGTTTACAGATAGCGGTGTAGATATTTCCATGTTCATACAGATAGCGGTGTAGATATTTCCATGTTCATACAGATAGTGGTGTAGGTATTTCAATGTTCATACAGGTAGCGGTGTAGCTATTTCCATGTTCATACAGATAGCGGTGTAGATATTTCCATGTTCATCCAGATGGCTGTGGAGATATATCCATGTTCATCCAGATGGCGGTGAAGATATTTCCATTTTCATACAGATAGCGGTGTAGATATTTCCATGTTCATCCAGACGGCTGTGTACATATATCCATGTGCATACAGATGGCGGTGAAGATATTTCCATGTTTATACAGATAGCGGTGAAGATGTATGCATGTTTACACAGATAGCGGTGTAGATATTTCCATGTTCATACAGATATTGGTGTAGATATTTCCATGTTCATCCAGATGGCAGTGTAGATATATCCATGTTCATACAGATAGTGGTGTAGATATTTCCATGCTCATACAGATAGTGCTGTAGATATTTCCATGTTCATACAGATAGCGGTGTAGCTATTTCCATGTTCATACAGATAGCGGTGTAGATATTTCCAAGTTTGTACAGATAGCGGTGTAGATATTTCCATGTTCATACAGATAGCGGTGCTTATATTTCCATGTTTATACAGGTAGCGGTGTAGATATTTCCATGTTTATTCAGATAGCGGTGTAGATATCTCCATCTTAATACAGATGGCGGTGAAGATATTTCCATGTTCATACAGATAGCGGTGTAGATATTTCCATGTTCATACAGATAGCTGTGTAGCCATTTCCATGTTCATGTAGATAGCGGTGTAGATATTTCCATGTTTATCCAGATGGCTGTGTAGATATATCCATGTCCATACAGATGGCGGTGAAGATATTTCCATGTTCATACAGATAGCGGTGTAGATATTTCCATGTTCATACAGATAGCGGTGTAGCTATTTCCATGTTCATACAGATAGCGGTGTAGATATTTCCATGTTCATCCAGATGGCTGTTTAGAAATATCCATTTTCATTCAGATAGCGGTTTAGAGATTTCCATGTTCAAACAGATAGAGGTGTAGATATTTCCATGTTCATACAGATAGCGGTGTAGGTATTTCCATGTTTATACTGATAGCGGTGAAGATGTATGCATGTTTACACAGATAGCGGTGTAGATATTTCCATTTTCATCCAGAAGGCTGTGTAGATATATCCATGTTCATACAGATGGCGGTGAAGATATTTCCATGTTCATACAGATAGCGGTGTGGATATTTCCATGTTCATACAGATAGTGGTGTAGATATTTCCATGTTCATACAGATAGAGGGGCTGATATTTCCATGTTCATACAGAGAGCGGTGCTGATATTTCCAGGTTTATACAGGTAGCGGTGTAGATATTTCCATGTTTATACAGATAGCGGTGTAGATATTTCCATGTTCATACAGATAGCGGTTTAGTTATTTCCATGTGTAAAGAGATAGCTGTGTACATATTTCCATGTATATGCAGATAGCTGTGTAGATATTTACATTTTCATGCAGATAGTGGTTTAGATATTTCCATGTTCAAACAGATAGCGTTGTAGATATTTCCATGTTCATACAGATAGCGGTGTGGATATTTCCATGTTTATACAGATAGCGGTGAAGATGTATGCATGTTTACACAGATAGCGGTGTAGATATTTCCATGTTTATACAGATAGCGGTGCTGATATTTCCATGTTTATACAGGTAGCGGTGTAGATATTTCCATGTTTATACAGATATCGGTGTAGATATTTCCATGTTTATACAGATGTCGGTGTAGATATTTCCAGGTTTATACAGATAGCAGTGTAGATATCTCCATCTTAATACAGATGGCGGTGTAGATATTTATATGTGCATACAGATTGTGGTGCAGATATTTCCATGTTCCTACAGATAGCGGTGTATTTATTTCCATGTGTAAAGAGATAGCTGTGTAGATATTTCCAAGTATATGCAGATAGATGTGTATATATTTCCATTTTCATGCAGATACCGGTGTAGATATTTCCATGTTCATCCAGATGGCTGTGTAGATATATCCATGTTCATACAGATGGCGGTGAAGATATTTCCATATTTATACAGATAGCGGTGTAGATATTTCCATGTTCATCCAGATGTCTGTGTAGATATATCCATGTTCATACAGATGGCGGTGAAGGTATTTCCATGTTTATACAGATAGCGGTTTATATATTTCCATGTTTATACAGATAGCGGTGTAGATGTATGCATGTTTACACAGATAGCGGTGTAGATATTTCCATGTTCATCCAGATGGCTGTGTTGATATATCCACGGTGATACAGATTGCGGTGTAGATATTTCCATGTTCATACAGATAGTGGTGTAGATATTTCCATGTGCATAAAGATAGCGGTGTAGCCATTTCCATGTTCATGCAGATAGCGGTGTAGATATTTCCATGTTCATCCGGATGGCTATGTAGATATATCCATGTTAATACAGATGGCGGTGAAGATATTTCCATGTTCATACAGATAGTGGTGTAGATATTTCCATGTTCATACAGATAGTGTTGTAGATATTTCCATGTTCATACAGATAGCGGTGTAGCTATTTCCATGTTCATACAGATAGCGGTGTAGATATTTGCATGTTCATCCAGAGGGCTGTTTAGATTTATCCATGTTCATACAGATGGCGGTGTAGATATTTCCATGTTCATACAGATAGCAGTGTAGATATTTCCATGTGTAAAGAGATAGCTGTGTAGATATTTCCATGTTTATGCAGATAGCTGTGTAGATATTTCCATTTTCATGCAGATAGCGGTTTAGAGATTTCCATGTTCAAACAGATAGAGGTGTAGATATTTCTATGTTCATCCAGATAGCAGTGTAGATATTACAATGTTTGTACTGATAGCGGTGAAGATGTATGCATGTTTACACAGATAGCGGTGTAGATATTTCCATGTTCATACAGATAGTGGTGTAGATATTTCCATGTTCATCCTGATGGCTGGGTAGATATATCCATGTTCAAACAGATAGCGGTGAAGATATTTCCATGTTCATACAGATAGTTGTATAGATATTTCCATGTTCATACAGATAGCGGTGTGGCTATTTCTATGTTCATACAGATAGCGGTGTAGATATTTCCAAGTTCATACACATAGCGGTGCTATTTCCATGTTTATTCAGGTAGCGGTGTGGATATTTCCATGTTTATACAGATAGCGGTGTAGGTATTTCCATGTTTATACAGATAGCGGTGTAGATATTTCCAGGTTTATACAGATAGCGGTGTAGATATCTCCATCTTAATACAGATGGCGGTGTACATATTTATATGTTCATACTGATGGTGGCGCAGATATTTCCATGTTCAAACAGATAACGGTGTAGCTATTTCCATGTTCATGCAGACAGCGGTGTAGATATTTCCATGTTCATACAGATAGTGGTGTAGGTATTTCCATGTTCATACAGATACAGGGGCTGGTATTTCCATGTTCATAAAGAGAGCGGTGCTGATATTTCCATGTTTATACAGGTAGCGGTGTAGATATTTCCATGTTTATACAGATAGCGGTGTAGATATTTCCAGGTTTATACAGATAGCAGTGTAGATATTTCCATGTTCATCCAGGTGGCTGTGTAGATATATCCATGTTCAAACAGATAGCGGTGTAGATATTTCCATGTTCAAACAGATTGCGGTGTAGATATTTCCATGTTCATACAGATAGCGGTGTAGATATTTCCATGGTTATACAGATAGCGGTGAAGATGTATGCATGTTTACACAGATAGCGGTGTAGATATTTCAATGTTCATACAGATAGCGGTGCTGATATTTCCATGTTTATACAGGTAGCGGTGTAGATATTTCCTTGTTTATAAAGACAGCGGTGTAGATATTTCCATGTTTATACAGATAGCGGTGTAGATATTTCCATGTTTATACAGATAGCGGTGTAGATATCTCCATCTTAATACAGATGGCATTGTAGATATTTATATGTTCATACAGATGGAGGTGCAGCTATTTCCATGTTCATACAGATGGCGGTGTAGATATTTCCATGTTTATAGAGATACCGGTGTAGTTATTTACATGTGTAAAGAGATAGCTGTGTAGATATTTCCATGTATATGCAGATAGCTGTGTAGATATTTCCATTTTCATGCAGATAGCGGTGTAGATATTTCCATCTTCAAACAGATAGCGGTGTTGATATTTCCATGTTCATACAGAGAGCGGTGTAGATATTTCCATGTTCATACAGATAGCGGTGCTGATATTTCCATGTTTATACAGGTAGCGGTGTAGATATTTAAATGTTTATACAGATAGCGGTGTAGATATTTCCATGTTTATACTGATAGCGGTGTAGACATTTCCGTGTTTATACAGATAGCGGTGTAGATATTTCCATGTTCATACAGATAGCGGTGTAGATATTTCCGTGTTTATACAGATAGTGGTGTAGATATTTCCATGTTCATACAGATAGCGGTGTAGCTATTTCCATGTTCATACAGATAGCGGTGTAGATATTTCCATGTTCATCCAGATGGCTGTGTAGATATATCCATGTTCATACAGATGGCAGTGAAGATATTTCCATGTTCATACAGATAGCGGTGTAGATATTTCCATGTTCATCCAGACGGCTGTGTAGGTATATCCATGATCATACAGATGGCGGTGAAGATATTTCCATCTTTATACATATAGCGGTGAAGATGTATGCATGTTTACACAGATAGCGGTGTAGATATTTCCATCTTCATACAGATATCGGTGTAGATATTTCCATGTTCATCCAGATGGCTGTGTGGATATATCCAAGTTCATACAGATAGTGGTGTAGACATTTCCATGTTGATACAGATAGTGCTGTAGATATTTCCATGTTCATACAGATAGCGGTGCAGCTATTTCCATGTTCATACAGATAGCGGTGTAGATATTTCCATGTTCGTACAGATAGCGGTGTAGATATTTCCATGTTCATAGAGAGAGTGGTGCTTATATTTCCATGTTTATACAGGTAGCGGTGTAGATATTTCCATGTTTATACACATAGTGGTGAAGATATTTCCATGTTTATACAGATAGCGGTGTAGATATTTCCAAGTTTATACAGATAGCGTTGTAGATATCTCCAACTTAATACAGTTGGCGGTGTAGATATTTATATGTTCATACAGATGGCGGTGCAGATATATCCATGTTCAGATTGCGGTGTAGATATTTCCATGTTCATACAGATAGTGGTGTAGCTATTTCCATGTTCATACAGAGAGCGGTGTTGCTATTTCCATGTTCATACAGATTGCGGTGTAGATATTTCCATGTTCATCCAGATGGCTGTGTAGACATATCCATGTTCATACAGATGGCGGTGAAGGTAATTCCATGTTCATACAGATAGCGGTGTAGATATTTCCATGTTCGTACAGATTGCGGTGTAGATATTTCCATGTTCATACAGATAGTGGTGTAGATATTTCCATGTTCGTACAGATAGAGGGGCTGATATTTCCATGTTTATACAGATAGCTGTGTAGATACTTCCATGTTTATACAGATAGCGGTGTAGATATTTCAATGTTTATACAGATAGCGGTGTAGATATCTCCATCTTAATACTGATGGCGGTGTAGATATTTATATGTTCATACAGACGGCGGTGCAGATATTTCCATGTTCATACTGATGGCGGTGTAGATATTTCCATGTTTATAGAGATAGCAGTGTAGTTATTTCCATGTGTAAAGAGATAGATTTGTAGATATTTCCATGTATATGCAGATAGCTGTGTAGATATTTCCATTTTCATGCAGATAGCGGTGTAGATATTTCCATGTTCAAACAGATAGCGGTGTAGATATTTCCATGTTCATACAGATAGCAGTGTAAATATTTCCATGTTTATACAGATAGCCGTGAAGATGTATGCATGTTTTCACAGATAGCGGTGTAGATATTTCCATGTTGATACAGATAGCGGTGCTGATATTTCCATGTTTATACAGGTAGCGGTGTAGATATTTCCATGTTTATACATTTAGCGGTGTAGATATTTCCATGTTTATACAGATAGCGGTGTAGATTTTTCCATGTTTATACAGATAGCGGTGTAGATATCTCCATCTTAATACAGATGGCGGTGTAGATATTTATATGTTCATACAGATGGCGGTGCAGATATTTCCATGTTCATACAGATGGCGGTGTAGTTATTTCCATGTTTATAGAGATAGCGGTGTAGTTATTTCCATGTGTAAAGAGATAGCTTTGTAGATATTTCCATGTATATGCAGATAGCTGTGTAAATATTTCCATTTTCATGCAGATAGCGGTGTAGATATTTCCAAGTTCAATCAGATAGTGGTGTAGATATTTCCATGTTCATGCAGATAGCGGTGTAGCACTTTCCATGTTCATACAGATAGCGGTGTAGATATTTCCATGTTCATACTGATAGTGTTGTAGATAATTCCATGTTCATACAGATGGCGGTGAAGATATTTCCATGTTCATGCAGATAGCGGTGTAGATATTTCCATGTTCATACAGATAGTGGTGTAAATACTTCCATGTTCATACAGATAGCGGTGTAGTTATTTCCATTTGTAAAGAGATAGCTGTGTAGATATTTCCATGTATATGCAGATAGCTGTGTAGATATTTCCATTTTCATGCAGATAGCGGTGTAAATATTTCCATGTTCAAACAGATTGCGGTGTAGATATTTCCATGTTCATACAGATAGCGGTGTAGATATTTCCATGGTTATACAGATAGCGGTGAAGATGTATGCATGTTTACACAGATAGCGGTGTAGATATTTCCATGTTCATACAGATAGCGGTGCTGATATTTCCATGTTTATACAGGTAGCGGTGTAGATATTTCCTTGTTTATACAGACAGCGGTGTAGATATTTCCATGTTTATACAGATAGTGGTGTAGATATTTCCATGTTTATACAGATAGAGGTGTAGATATCTCCATCTTAATACAGATGGCGGTGTAGATATTTATATGTTCATACAGATGGCGGTGCAGGTATTTCCATGTTCATACAGATGGCGGTGTAGATATTTCCATTTTTATAGAGATACCGGTGTAGTTATTTACATGTGTAAAGAGATAGCTGTGTAGATCTTTCCATGTATATGCAGATAGCTGTGTAGATATTTCCATTTTCATGCAGATAGCGGTGTAGATATTTCCATCTTCAAACAGATAGCGGTGTAGATATTTCCATGCTCATACAGATAGCGGTGTAGATATTTCCATGTTCATACAGATAGCGGTGCTGATATTTCCATGTTTATACAGGTAACGGTGTAGATATTTCCATGTTTATACAGATAGCGGTGTAGATATTTCCATGTTTATACAGATAGCGGTGTAGATATTTCCAAGTTTATACAGATAGTGTTGTAGATATCTCCATCTTAATACAGTTGGCGGTGTAGATATTTATATGTTCATACAGATGGCGGTGCAAATATTTCCATGTTCATACAGATAGCGGTGTAGATATTTCCATGTTCATACAGATAGTGGTGTAGATATTTCCATGTTCATACAGAGAGCGGTGTTGCTGTTTCCATGTTCATACAGATTGCGGTGTAGATATTTCCATGTTCATCCAGATGGCTGTGTAGACATATCCATGTTCATACAGATGGCGGTGAAAGTAATTCCATGTTCATACAGATAGCGGTGTAGATATTTCCATGTTCGTACAGATTGCGGTGTAGGTATTTCCATGTTCATACAGATAGTGGTGTAGATATTTCCATGTTCATACAGATAGAGGGGCTGATATTTCCATGTTTATACATATAGCTGTGTAGATATTTCCATGTTTATACAGATAGCGGTGTAGATATTTCCATGTTTATACAGATAGCGGTGTAGATATCTCCATCTTAATACTGATGGCGGTGTAGATATTTATATGTTCATACAGACGGCGGTGCAGATATTTCCATGTTCATTCTGATGGAGGTGTAGATATTTCCATGTTTATAGAGATAGCTGTGTAGTTATTTCCATGTGTAAAGAGATAGATTTGTAGATATTTCCATGTATATGCAGATAGCTGTGTAGATATTTCCATTTTCATGCAGATAGCGGTGTAGATATTTCCATGTTCAAACAGATAGTGGTGTAGATATTTCCATGTTCATGCAGATAGCGGTGTAGCTCTTTCCATGTTCATACAGATAGCGGTGTAGATAATTCCATGTTCATACAGATAGCGGTGTAGTTATTTCCATGTGTAAAGAGATAGCTGTGTAGATATTTCCATGTATATGCAGATGGCTGTGTAGATATTTCCATTTTCATGCAGATAGCGGTGTAGATATTTCCAAGTTCAAACAGATTGCGGTGTAGATATTTCCATGTTCATACAGATAGCGGTGTAGATATTTCCATGGTTATACAGATAGCGGTGAAAATGTATGCATGTTTACACAGATAGCGGTGTAGATATTTCCATGTTCATACAGATAGCGGTGCTGATATTTCCATGTTTATACAGGTAGCGGTGTAGATATTTCCTTGTTTATACAGACAGCGGTGTAGATATTTCCATGTTTATACAGATAGCGGTGTAGATATTTCCATGTTTATACAGATGGCGGTGTAGATATCTCCATCTTAATACAGATGGCAGTGTAGGTATTTATATGTTCATACAGATGGCGTTGCAGGTATTTCCATGTTCATACAGATGGCGGTGAAGATATTTCCATGTTTATAGAGATACCGGTGTAGTTATTTACATGTGTAAAGAGATAGGTGTGTAGATATTTCCATGTATATGCAGATAGCTGTGTACATATTTCCATTTTCATGCAGATAGCGGTGTAGATATTTCATGTTCATGCAGATAGCGGTGTAGCACTTTCCATGTTCATACAGATAGCGGTGTAGATATTTCCATGTTCATACAGATAGTGTTGTAGATAATTCCATGTTCATACAGATGGCGGTGAAGATATTTCCATGTTCATGCAGATAGCGGTGTAGATATTTCCATGTTCATACAGATAGTGGTGTAAATACTTCCATGTTCATACAGATAGCGGTGTAGTTATTTCCATTTGTAAAGAGATAGCTGTGTAGATATTTCCATGTATATGCAGATAGCTGTGTAGATATTTCCATTTTCATGCAGATAGCGGTGTAAATATTTCCATGTTCAAACAGATTGCGGTGTAGATATTTCCATGTTCATACAGATAGCGGTGTAGATATTTCCATGGTTATACAGATAGCGGTGAAGATGTATGCATGTTTACACAGATAGCGGTGTAGATATTTCCATGTTCATACAGATAGCGGTGCTGATATTTCCATGTTTATACAGGTAGCGGTGTAGATATTTCCTTGTTTATACAGACAGCGGTGTAGATATTTCCATGTTTATACAGATAGCGGTGTAGATATTTCCATGTTTATACAGATAGAGGTGTAGATATCTCCATCTTAATACAGATGGCGGTGTAGATATTTATATGTTCATACAGATGGCGGTGCAGGTATTTCCATGTTCATACAGATGGCGGTGTAGATATTTCCAGGTTTATAGAGATACCGGTGTAGTTATTTACATGTGTAAAGAGATAGCTGTGTAGATCTTTCCATGTATATGCAGATAGCTGTGTAGATATTTCCATTTTCATGCAGATAGCGGTGTAGATATTTCCATCTTCAAACAGATAGCGGTGTAGATATTTCCATGTTCATACAGATAGCGGTGTAGATATTTCCATGTTCATACAGATAGCGGTGCTGATATTTCCATGTTTATACAGGTAGCGGTGTAGATATTTCCATGTTTATACAGATAGCGGTGTAGATATTTCCATGTTTATACAGATAGCGGTGTAGATATTTCCAAGTTTATACAGATAGCGTTGTAGATATCTCCATCTTAATACAGTTGGCGGTGTAGATATTTATATGTTCATACAGATGGCGGTGCAAATATTTCCATGTTCATACAGATAGCGGTGTAGATATTTCCATGTTCATATAGATAGTGGTGTAGATATTTCCATGTTCATACAGAGAGCGGTGTTGCTGTTTCCATGTTCATACAGATTGCGGTGTAGATATTTCCATGTTCATCCAGATGGCTGTGTAGACATATCCATGTTCATACAGATGGCGGTGAAGGTAATTCCATGTTCATACAGATAGCGGTGTAGATATTTCCATGTTCGTACAGATTGCGGTGTAGGTATTTCCATGTTCATACAGATAGTGGTGTAGATATTTCCATGTTCATACAGATAGAGGGGCTGATATTTCCATGTTTATACATATAGCTGTGTAGATATTTCCATGTTTATACAGATAGCGGTGTAGATATTTCCATGTTTATACAGATAGCGGTGTAGATATCTCCATCTTAATACTGATGGCGGTGTAGATATTTATATGTTCATACAGACGGCGGTGCAGATATTTCCATGTTCATTCTGATGGCGGTGTAGATATTTCCATGTTTATAGAGATAGCGGTGTAGTTATTTCCATGTGTAAAGAGATAGATTTGTAGATATTTCCATGTATATGCAGATAGCTGTGTAGATATTTCCATTTTCATGCAGATAGCGGTGTAGATATTTCCATGTTCAAACAGATAGTGGTGTAGATATTTCCATGTTCATGCAGATAGCCGTGTAGCTCTTTCCATGTTCATACAGATAGCGGTGTAGATAATTCCATGTTCATACAGATAGCGGTGTAGTTATTTCTATGTGTAAAGAGATAGCTGTGTAGATATTTCCATGTATATGCAGATGGCTGTGTAGATATTTCCATTTTCATGCAGATAGCGGTGTAGATATTTCCAAGTTCAAACAGATTGCGGTGTAGATATTTCCATGTTCATACAGATAGCGGTGTAGATATTTCCATGGTTATACAGATGGCGGTGAAAATGTATGCATGTTTACACAGATAGCGGTGTAGATATTTCCATGTTCATACAGATAGCGGTGCTGATATTTCCATGTTTATACAGGTAGCGGTGTAGATATTTCCTTGTTTATACAGACAGCGGTGTAGATATTTCCATGTTTATACAGATAGCGGTGTAGATATTTCCATGTTTATACAGATGGCGGTGTAGATATCTCCATCTTAATACAGATGGCGGTGTAGGTATTTATATGTTCATACAGATGGCGTTGCAGGTATTTCCATGTTCATACAGATGGCGGTGAAGATATTTCCATGTTTATAGAGATACCGGTGTAGTTATTTACATGTGTAAAGAGATAGGTGTGTAGATATTTCCATGTATATGCAGATAGCTGTGTACATATTTCCATTTTCATGCAGATAGCGGTGTAGATATTTCCATGTTCATGCAGATAGCGGTGTAGCACTTTCCATGTTCATACAGATAGCGGTGTAGATATTTCCATGTTCATACAGATAGTGTTGTAGATAATTCCATGTTCATACAGATGGCGGTGAAGATATTTCCATGTTCATGCAGATAGCGGT
The DNA here is from genome assembly GCF_029281585.2 of Gorilla gorilla gorilla. Lineage (NCBI taxonomy): Eukaryota > Metazoa > Chordata > Mammalia > Primates > Hominidae > Gorilla > Gorilla gorilla. Next base: position 2,826,064 of record NC_073227.2, on the reverse strand, counting down.
GTAGATATTTCCATGTTCATACAGATAGTGGTGTAAATACTTCCATGTTCATACAGATAGCGGTGTAGTTATTTCCATTTGTAAAGAGATAGCTGTGTAGATATTTCCATGTATATGCAGATAGCTGTGTAGATATTTCCATTTTCATGCAGATAGCGGTGTAAATATTTCCATGTTCAAACAGATTGCTGTGTAGATATTTCCATGTTCATACAGATAGCGGTGTAGATATTTCCATGGTTATACAGATAGCGGTTAAGATGTATGCATGTTTACACAGATAGCGGTGTAGATATTTCCATGTTCATACAGATAGCGGTGCTGATATTTCCATGTTTATACAGGTAGCGGTGTAGATATTTCCTTGTTTATACAGACAGCGGTGTAGATATTTCCATGTTTATACAGATAGCGGTGTAGATATTTCCATGTTTATACAGATAGAGGTGTAGATATCTCCATCTTAATACAGATGGCGGTGTAGATATTTATATGTTCATACAGATGGCGGTGCAGGTATTTCCATGTTCATACAGATGGCGGTGTAGATATTTTCAGGTTTATAGAGATACCGGTGTAGTTATTTACATGTGTAAAGAGATAGCTGTGTAGATCTTTCCATGTATATGCAGATAGCTGTGTAGATATTTCCATTTTCATGCAGATAGCGGTGTAGATATTTCCATCTTCAAACAGATAGCGGTGTAGATATTTCCATGTTCATACAGATAGCGGTGTAGATATTTCCATGTTCATACAGATAGCGGTGCTGATATTTCCATGTTTATACAGGTAGCGGTGTAGATATTTCCATGTTTATACAGATAGCGGTGTAGATATTTCCATGTTTATACAGATAGTGGTGAAGATATTTCCATGTTTATACAGATAGCGGTGTAGATATTTCCAAGTTTATACAGATAGCGTTGTAGATATCTCCATCTTAATACAGTTGGCGGTGTAGATATTTATATGTTCATACAGATGGCGGTGCAAATATTTCCATGTTCATACAGATTGCGGTGTAGATATTTCCATGTTCATACAGATAGTGGTGTAGATATTTCCATGTTCATACAGAGAGCGGTGTTGCTGTTTCCATGTTCATACATTTTGCGGTGTAGATATTTCCATGTTCATCAAGATGGCTGTGTAGACATATCCATGTTCATACAGATGGCGGTGAAGGTAATTCCATGTTCATACAGATAGCGGTGTAGATATTTCCATGTTCGTACAGATTGCGGTGTAGGTATTTCCATGTTCATACAGATAGTGGTGTAGATATTTCCATGTTCATACAGATAGAGGGGCTGATATTTCCATGTTTATACATATAGCTGTGTAGATATTTCCATGTTTATACAGATAGCGGTGTAGATATTTCCATGTTTATACAGATAGTGGTGTAGATATCTCCATCTTAATACTGATGGCGGTGTAGATATTTATATGTTCATACAGACGGCGGTGCAGATATTTCCATGTTCATTCTGATGGCGGTGTAGATATTTCCATGTTTATAGAGATAGCGGTGTAGTTATTTCCATGTGTAAAGAGATAGATTTGTAGATATTTCCATGTATATGCAGATAGCTGTGTAGATATTTCCATTTTCATGCAGATAGCGGTGTAGATATTTCCATGTTCAAACAGATAGTGGTGTAGATATTTCCATGTTCATGCAGATAGCGGTGTAGCTCTTTCCATGTTCATACAGATAGCGGTGTAGATAATTCCATGTTCATACAGATAGCGGTGTAGTTATTTCCATGTGTAAAGAGATAGCTGTGTAGATATTTCCATGTATATGCAGATGGCTGTGTAGATATTTCCATTTTCATGCAGATAGCGGTGTAGATATTTCCAAGTTCAAACAGATTGCGGTGTAGATATTTCCATGTTCATACAGATAGCCGTGTAGATATTTCCATGGTTATACAGATAGCGGTGAAAATGTATGCATGTTTACACAGATAGCGGTGTAGATATTTCCATGTTCATACAGATAGCGGTGCTGATATTTCCATGTTTATACAGGTAGCGGTGTAGATATTTCCTTGTTTATACAGACAGCGGTGTAGATATTTCCATGTTTATACAGATAGCGGTGTAGATATTTCCATGTTTATACAGATGGCGGTGTAGATATCTCCATCTTAATACAGATGGCGGTGTAGGTATTTATATGTTCATACAGATGGTGTTGCAGGTATTTCCATGTTCATACAGATGGCGGTGAAGATATTTCCATGTTTATAGAGATACCGGTGTAGTTATTTCCTTGTGTAAAGAGATAGCTTTGTAGATATTTCCATGTATATGCAGATAGCTGTGTACATATTTCCATTTTCATGCAGATAGCGGTGTAGATATTTCCATCTTCAAACAGATAGCGGTGTAGATATTTCCATGTTCATACAGATAGCGGTGTAGATATTTCCTTGTTCATACAGATAGCGGTGTAGATATTTCCATGTTTATACAGGTAGCGGTGTAGATATTTCCATGTTTATACCGATAGCGGTGTAGATATTTCCATGTTCATCCAGACGGCAGTGTAGGTATATCCATGATCATACAGATGGCGGTGAAGGTATTTCCATGTTTATACATATAGCGGTGAAGATGTATGCATGTTTACACAGATAGCAGTGTAGATATTTCCATGTTCATACAGATAGCGGTGTAGCTATTTCCATGTTCATACAGATAGCGGTGTAGATATTTCCATGTTCGTACAGATAGCGGTGTAGATATTTCCATGTTCATAGAGAGAGCGGTGCTTATATTTCCATGTTTATACAGGTAGCGGTGTAGATATTTCCATGTTTATACGGATAGTGGTGAAGATATTTCCATGTCTATACAGATAGCGGTGTAGATATTTCCAAGTTTATACAGATAGCGTTGTAGATATCTCCATCTTAATAAAGTTGGCGGTGTAGATATTTATATGTTCATACAGATGGCGGTGCAGATATTTCCACGTTCATACAGATAGCGGTGTAGATATTTCCATGTTCATACAGATAGTGGTGTAGATATTTCCATGGTCATACAGAGAGCGGTGTTGCTATTTCCATGTTCATACAGATAGAGGGGCTGATATTTCCATGTTTATACAGATAGCTGTGTAGATATTTCCATGTTTATACAGATAGCGGTGTAGATATTTCCATGTTCATCCAGATGGCTGTGTAGACATATCCATGTTCATACAGATTGCGGTGAAGGTAATTCCATGTTCTTACAGATAGCGGTGTAGATATTTCCATGTTCGTACAGATTGCGGTGTAGATATTTCCATGTTCATACAGATAGTGGTGTAGATATTTCCATGTTCATACAGATAGAGGGGCTGATATTTCCATGTTTATACAGATAGCTGTGTAGATATTTCCATGTTTATACAGATAGCGGTGTAGATATTTCCATGTTTATACAGTTAGCGGTGTAGATATCTCCATCTTAATACTGATGGCGGTGTATATATTTATATGTTCATACAGACGGCGGTGCAGATATTTCCATGTTCATACTGATGGCGGTGTAGATATTTCCATGTTTATAGAGATAGCGGTGTAGTTATTTCCATGTGTAAAGAGATAGATTTGTAGATATTTCCATGTATAAGCAGATAGCTGTGTAGATATTTCCATTTTCATGCAGATAGCGGTGTAGATATTTCCATGTTCAAACAGATAGCGGTGTAGATATTTCCATGTTCATACAGATAGCAGTGTAAATATTTCCATGTTTATACAGATAGCGGTGAAGATGTATGCATGTTTTCACAGATAGCGGTGTAGATATTTCCATGTTCATACAGATGGCGGTGTAGATTTTTCCATTTTCATCCAGATGGCTGTGTAGATATATCCATGTTCATACAGATGGCGGTGAAGATATTTCCATGTTCATACAGATAGCGGTGTAGATATTTCCATGTTCATCCAGACGGCTGTGTAGATATATCCATGTTCATACAGATGGCTATGAAGATATTTCCATGTTTATACGGATAGCGGTGAAGATGTATGCATGTTTACACAGATAGCGGTGTAGATATTTCCATGTTCATACAGATATTAGTGTAGATATTTCCATGTTCATCCAGATGGCTGTGTAGATATATCCATGTTCATTCATATAGCGGTGTAGGTATTTCCATGTTCATACAGATAGTGCTGTAGATATTTCCATGTTCATACAGATTGCGGTGTAGCTATTTCCATGTTCATACAGATAGCGGTGTAGATATTTCCATGTTCGTACAGATAGCGGTGCTTATATTTCCATGTTTATACAGGTAGCGGTGTAGATATTTCCATGTTTATACTGATAGCCGTGTAGATATCTCCAACTTAATACAGATGGCGGTGAAGATATTTCCATGTTCATACAGATAGCGGTGGAGATATTTCCATGTTCATGCAGATAGCGGTGTAGATATTTCCATTTTCATCCAGATGGCTGTGTAGATATATCCATGTTCGTACAGATGGCGGTGAAGATATTTCCATGTTCATCCAGATGGCGGTGTAGGTATTTCCGTGTTCATACAGATAGCAGTGCTGATATTTCCATGTTCATACAGATAGCAGTGTATATATTTCCATGTTTATACAGATAGGGCTGAAGATGTATGCATATTTACACAGATAGCGGTGTAGATATTTCCATTTCCATACAGATAGCGGTGCTGATATTTCCATGTTTATACAGGTAGCTTTGTAGTTATTTCCATGTTTATACAGAGAGCGGTGTAGATATTTCCATGTTTATACAGATAGCGGTGTAGATATTTCCATGTTTATACAGATAGCGGTGTAGATATCTCCATCTTAATACAGATGGCGGTGTAGATATTTATATGTTCATACAGATGGCGGTGAAGATATTTCCATGTGCATAAAGATAGCGGTGTAGATATTTCCATGTTCATGCAGATAGCCGTGTATATATTTCCATGTTCATACAGATAGCGGTGTAGATATTTCCATGTTCATCCAGATGGCTGTGTAGGTATATCCATGTTCATACAGATGGCGGTGAAGATATTTCCATCTTCATACAGATAGCGGTGTAGATACTTCTAGTTTCATACAGATAGCGGTGAAGATATTTCCATGTTCATAAAGATAGCGGTGTAGATATTTCCATGTTCGTACAGATAGCGATGTAGATATTTCCATGTTCATACAGATAGCGGTGCTTATATTTCGATGTTTATACAGGTAGCGGTGTAGATATTTCCATGTTTATACATATAGTGGTGTAGATATTTCCATGTTTATACAGATAGCGGTGTAGATATTTCCAAGTTTATACAGATAGCGGTGTAGATATCTCCATCTTAATACAGTTGGCGGTGTAGATATTTATATGTTCATACAGATGGCGGTGCAGATATTTCCATGTTCATACAGATGGCGGTGTAGTTATTTCCATGTTTATAGAGATAGTGGTGTAGCTATTTCCATGTTCATACAGATAGCTGTGTAGATATTTCCATGTTCATACAGATAGTGGTGTAGATATTTCCATGTTCGTACAGATAGAGGTGTTGCTATTTCCATGTTCATACAGATAGCGGTGTAGATATTTCCATGTTCATCCAGATGGCTGTGTAGACATATCCATGTTCATACAGATGGCGGTGAAGGTAATTCCATGTTCATACAGATAGCGGTGTAGATATTTCCATGTTCATACAGATATTGGTGTAGATATTTCCATGTTCATACAGATAGAGGGGCTGATATTTCCATGTTCATACAGATAGCGGTGGTGATATTTCCATGTTTATACAGATAGCGGTGTAGATATCTCCATCTTAATACAGATGGCAGTGTAGATATTTATATGTTCATACAGATGGCGGTGCATATATTTCCATGTTCATATAGATGGCGGTGTAGATATTTCCATGTTTATAGAGATAGCGGTGAAGTTATTTCCATGTGTAAAGAGATAGCTTTGAAGATATTTCCATGTATATGCAGATAGCTGTGTAGATATTTCCATTTTCATGCAGATAGCGGTGTAGATATTTCCGTGTTCAAACAGCGGTGTAGATATTTCCAAGTTCATACAGATAGCGGTGTAGATATTTCCATGTTTATACAGATAGCGGTGAAGATGTATGCATCTTTACACAGATAGTGGTGTAGATTTTGCATGTGCATACAGATAGCGGTGTAGATATTTCCATGTTCATACAGATAGCGGTGTATATATTTCCATGTGCATAAAGATAGCGGTGCTGATATTTCCATGTTCATCCAGATGGCTGTGTAGGTATATCCATGTTCATACAGATGGCGGTGAAGATATTTCCATGTTCATACAGAAAGCGGTGTAGATATTTCCAGTTTCATACAGATAGCGGTGTAGGTATTTCCATGTTAATACAGATAGCGGTGCTGATTTTTCCATGTTTATACAGGTAGCGGTGTAGATATTTCCATGTTTATACAGATAGCGGTGTAGATATTTACATGTTTATACAGATAGCGGTGTAGATATTTCCATGTTTATACAGATAGCGGTGTAGATGTCTCCATCTTAATACAGATGGCGGTGTAGATATTTATATGTTCATACAGATGGCGGTGCAGATATTTCCATGTTCATACAGATGACGGTGAAGCTATTTCCATGTTTATAGAGATAGCGGTGTAGTTATTTCCAAGTGTAAAGAGATAGCTTTGTAGATATTTCCATGTATATGCAGATAGCTGTGTAGATATTTCCATTTTCATGCAGAAAGCGGTGTAGATATTTCCATGTTCAAACAGATAGCGGTGTACATATTTCCATGTTCATACAGATAGAGGTGTAGATATTTCAATGTTTATACAGATAGCGGTGAAGATGTATGCATGTTTACACAGATAGCGGTGTAGATATTTCCATGTTCATACAGATAGCGGTGCTGATATTTCCATGTTTACACAGGTAGCAGTGTAGATATTTCCATGTTTATACTGATAGCGGTGTAGATATTTCCATATTTATACAGATAGCGGTCTATATATTTCCATGTTTATACAGATAGCAGTGTAGATATCTCCATCTTAATATAGACGGCGGTGTAGATATTTATATGTTCATACAGATGGCGGTGCAGATGTTTCCATGTTCATACATATGGCGGTGTAGATATTTCCATGTATATAGAGATAGCGGTGTAGTTATTTCCATGTGTAAAGAGATAGCTGTGTAGATATTTCCATGTAAATGCAGATAGCTGTGTAGATATTTCCATTTTCATGCAGATAGCGGTGTAGATATTTCCATGTTCAAACAGATAGCGGTGTAGATATTTCCATGTTCATAGAGATGGCGGTGAAGATTTTTCCATGTTCATACAGAGAGCGGTGTAGATATTTCCATGTTCATCCAGACGGCTGTGTAGATATATCCAACATCATACAGATGGCGGTGAAGATATTTCCATGTTTATACAGATAGCAGTGAAGATGTATGCCTGTTTACACAGATAGCGGTGTAGATATTTCCATCTTCATACAGATATCGGAGTAGATATTTCCATGTTCGTCCAGATGGCTGTGTAGATATATCCATGTTCATACAGATAGCGGTGTAGATATTTCCATGTTCTTACAGATAGTGCTGTAGATATTTCCACGTTCATACAGATAGCAGTGTAGCTATTTCCATGTTCATACATATAGCGATGTAGATATTTCCATGTCCGTACAGATAGCGGTGTAGATATTTAAATGTTCATACAGATAGCGGTGCTTATATTGCCTTGTTTATACAGGTAGCGGTGTTGATATTTCCATGTTTATACAGATAGTGGTGTAGATATTTCCATGTTTATACAGATAGCGGTGTAGATATTTCCAAGTTTATAGAGATAGCGGTGTAGATATCTCCATCTTAATACAGTTGGCGGTGTAGATATTTATATGTTCATACAGATGGCGGTGCAGATATTTCCATGTTCATACAGATGGCGGTGTAGATATTTCCATGTTTATAGAGATAGCGGTGTAGCTATTTCCATGTTCATACAGATAGCGGTGTAGATATTTCCATGTTCATACAGATAGTGGTGTAGATATTTCCATGTTCATACAGATAGAGGTGTTGCTATTTCCATGTTCATACAGATAGCGGTGTAGATATTTCCATGTTTAAACAGATAGCGGTGTAGATATTTCCATGTTCATACAGATAGCGGTGCAGATATATCCATGTTTATATAGATAGCGGTGAAGATGTATGCATGTTTACACAGATAGCGGTGTAGATATTTCCATGTTCATACAGATAGCGGTGTAGATATTTCGATGTTCATCCAGAAGGCTGTGTAGATATATCCATGTTCATACAGATAGCGGTGTAGATATTTCCATGTTCATACAGATATTGCTGTAGATATTTCCATGTTCAAACAGATGGCGGTGTAGATATTTCCATATTCATTCAGATAGCGGAGTAGATATTTCCATGTTCGTACAGATAGCGGTGTAGATATTTCCATGTTAATACAGATAGCGGTGATTATATTTCCATGTTTATACAGGTAGCGGTGTAGATATTTCCATGTTAATACAGATATCGGTGTAGATATTTCCATGTTTATACAGATATCGGTGAAGATATTTCCAAGTTTATACAGATAGCGGTGTAGATATCTCCATCTTAATAAAGATGGCGGTGTAGATATTTATATGTCCATACAGATGGCGGTGCAGATATTTCCATGTTCATACAGATAGCGGTGTAGATATTTCCATGTTCATACAGATAGCGGTGTAGATATTTCCATGTTCATACAGTTAGCGGTGTAGATATTTCCATTTTCATACAGATGGTGGTGTAGATATTTACATGTTCATACAGATGGCGGTGTAGATATTTCCATATTCATTCAGATAGCGGTGTAGAGATTTCCAAGTTCATACAGATAGTGGTGCAGATATTTCCATGTTGATACAGATAGCGGTGTAGATATTTCCATGTTCATACCAATAGCGTTGTAGACATTTCCATGTTCATACAGTTAGCGGTGTAGATATTTCCATGTTCATACAGATGGAGGTGTAGATATTTCCATGTTTATAGATATAGTGGTGTAGTTATTTCCATGTGTAAAGAGATAGCTTTGTAGATATTTCCATGTATATGCAGATAGCTGTGTAGATATTTCCATTTTCATGCAGATAGCGGTGTAGATATTTCCATGTTCAAGCAGATAGCGGTGTAGATATTTCCATGTACATACAGATAGCGGTGTAGATATTTCCATGTTTATACAGATAGCGGTGTAGATATTTCCATGTTTATACAGATAGCGGTGTAGATATTTCCATGTTTATACCGATAGCGGTGTAGATATATCCGTGTTTATACAGATAGCGGTGTAGATATTTCCATGTTCATACAGATAGCGGTGTAGATATTTCCATGTTCATACAGATAGTGGTGTAGATATTTCCATGTTCATACAGATAGCGGTGTAGCTATTTCCATGTTCATACAGATAGCGGTGTAGATATTTCCATGTTCAAACAGATAGCGGTGTAGATATTTCCATGTTCATACAGATAGCGGTGTAGATATTTCCATGTTTATACAGATAGCGGTGTAGATATTTCCATTTTTATTCAGATAGCGGTGTAGATATGTCCATCTTAATACAGATGGCTGTGTACATATTTATATGTTCATACACATGCCGGTGCAGATATTTCCATGTTCACACAGATGGCTGTGTAGATATTTCCATGTTCATACATATAGCGGTGTAGATATTTCCATGTTCAAACAGAGAGCGGTGTATATATTTTCATGTTCATACAGATAGCGGTGTCGATATTTCCATGTTTATACAGATAGCGGTGAAGATGTATGCATGTTTACACAGATAGCGGTGTAGATATTTCCATGTTCATACAGATAGCGGTGCTGATATTTCCCTGTTTATACAGATAGCGGTGTAGATATTTCCATGTTTATACAGATAGCGCTGTAGATATTTCCATGTTTATACAGATAGCGCTGTAGATATTTCCATGTTCAAACAGATAGCGGTGTATATATTTCCATGTTTATACAGATAGCGGTTTAGATATCTCCATCTTAATACAGATGGCGGAGTAGATATTTATACGTTCATACAGATGGTGGGGCAGATCTTTCCATGTTCATACAGATGGCGGTGTAGATATTTCCATGTTTATAGAGATGGTGGTGTAGTTATTTCCATGTGTAAAGAGATAGCTTTGTAGATATTTCCATGTATATGCAGATATCTGTGTAGATATTTCCATTTTCATGCAGATAGCGGTGTATATATTTCCATGTTCAGATAGCCATGTAGATATTTCCATGTTCATACAGATAGCGGTGTAGATATTTCCATGTTCATACAGATAGCGGTGCTGATATTTCCACGTTTATATAGGTAGCGGTGTAGATATTTCCATGTTTATACAGAGAGCGGTGCAGATATTTCCATGTTTATACAGATAGCGGTGTAGATATTTCCGTGTTTATACAGATAGCGGTGTAGACATTTCCATGTTCATACAGATAGCGGTGTAGATATTTCCATGTTCATCCAGATGGCTGTGTAGATATATCCATGTTCCTACAGACAGCGGTGTAGCTATTTCCATGTCCATGCAGATAACGGTGTAGATATTTCCATGTTCATCCAGATGGCTGTGTGGCTATTTCCATGTCCATGCAGATAGCGGTGTAGATATTTCCATGTTCATACAGATAGCGGTGTAGATATTTCCAGGTTCATACAGATAGTGGTGTAGATAATTCCATGTTCATACAGATAGCGGTGTAGTTATTTCCTTGTGTAAAGAGATAGCTGTGTAGATATTTCCATGTATATTCAGATAGGTGTGTAGATATTTCCATTTTCATGCAGATAGCGGTGTAGATATTTCCATGTTCATACAGATAGCGGTGTAAATATTTCCATGTTTATACAGATAGTGGTGTAGATATCTCAATCTTAATACAGATGGCGGTGTAGATATTTATATGTTCATTCAGATGGCGGTGCAGATATTTCCAAGTTCATACAGATGGCGGTGTAGATATTTCCATGTTTATAGAGATAGCGGTGTAGTTATTTCCATGTGTAAAGAGATAGCTTTGTAGATATTTCCATGTATATGCAGATAGCTGTGTAGATATTTCCATTTTCATGCAGATAGCGGTGTAGATATTTCCATGTTCAAACAGATAGCGGTGTAGATATTTCCATGTTCATACAGATAACGGTGTAGACATTTCCATGTTCATCCAGATGTCTGTGTAGATATATCCATGTTCATACAGATAGCGGTGTAGATATTTCCATGTTCATACAGATAGTGCTGTAGATATTTCCATGTTCAAACAGATAGCGGTGTAGCTATTTCCATGTTCATACAGATAGCGGTGTAGATATTTCCATGTTCATCCAGATGTCTGTGTAGATATATCCATGTTCATAAAGATAGCGGTGTAGATATTTCCATGTTCATACAGATAGTGCTGTAGATATTTCCATGTTCAAACAGATAGCGGTGTAGCTATTTCCATGTTCATACAGATAGCCGTGTAGATATTTCCATGTTCGTACAGATTGCGGTGTAGATATTTCCATCTTAATACAGATAGCGGTTCTTATATTTCCATGTTTATACAGGTAGCGATGTAGATATTTCCAAGTTTACACAGATAGCGGTGTAGTTTTCTCCATCTTAATACAGATGGCGGTGTAGATATTTATATGTTCATACAGATGGTGGTGCAGATATTTCCATGTTCATACAGATGGAAGTGTAGATATTTACCTGTTTATAGATATAGTGGTGTAGTTATTTCCATGTGTAAAGAGATAGCTTTGCAGATAGTTCCATGTATATGCAGATAGCTGTGTAGATATTTACATTTTCATTCAGATAGCGGTGTAGATATTTCCATGTTCAAACAGATAGCGGTGCAGATATTTCCATGTTCATACAGATAGCGGTGTAGATATTTCCATGTTCATCCAGATGGCTGTGTAGTTATTTCCATGTTCATACAGATAGCGGTGTAGATATCTCCATCTTAATACACATGGCGGTGAAGATATTTCCATGTTCATACAGATAGCGATGTAGATATTTCCATGTTCATACAGATAGCGGTGTAGATATTCCCATGTTCATACATATAGCGGTGTAGATATTTCCATTTTCATCCAGATGGCAGTGTAGATATATCCATGTTCGTACAGATGGCGGTGAAGATATTTCCATGTTCATACAGATGGCGGTGTAGATATTTCCGTGTTCATACAGATAGCGGTGATCATATTTCCATGTTTATGCAGGTAGCGTTGTAGATATTTCCATGTTTATACAGATAACGGTGTAGATATTTCCATGTTTATACAGATAGCGGTGTTGATATTTCCATTTTCATGCAGATAGCGGTGTAGATATTTCCATGTTCAAACAGATAGCGGTGTAGATATTTCCATGTTCATACAGATAGCGGTGTAGATATATCCATTTTTATACAGATAGCGGTGAAGATGTATGCATGTTTACACAGATAGCGGTGTAGATATTTCCATGTTCATACAGATAGCGGTGTAGATATTTCCATGTTCATCCAGATGGCTGTGTAGATATACCCATGTTCATACAGATAGCGGTGTAGATATTTCCATGTTCATACAGATAGTGCTGTAGATATTTCCATGTTCAAACAGATAGCAGTGTAGCTATTTCCATGTTCATACAGATAGTGGTGTAGATATTTCCATGTTCGTACAGATTGCGGTGTAGATATTTCCATCTTAATACAGATAGCGGTGCTTATATTTCCATGTTTATACAGGTAGCGTTGTAGATAATTCCATGTTTATACAGATAGCGGTGTAGATATGTCCATGTTTATACAGATAGCGGTGTAGATATTTCCAAGTTTATACAGATAGCGGTGTAGTTATCTCCATCTTAATACAGATGGTGGTTTAGATATTTATATGTTCATACAGATGGTGGTGCAGATATTTCCATGTTCATACAGATAGCGGTGTAGCTATTTCCATGTTCATACAGATAGCGGTGTAGATATTTTCATGTTCATCCAGATGGCTTAGTAGATATATCCATGTTCATACAGACGGCGGTGAAGGTATTTCCATGTTTATACAGATAGCGGTGAGGATGTATGCATGTTTACACAGATAGTGGTGTAGATATTTCCATGTTCATACAGATATTGGTGTAGATATTTCCATGTTCATCCAGATGGCTGTGTAGATATATACATGTTCATACATATAGCGGTGTAGATATTTCCATTTTCATACAGATAGTGCTGTAGATATTTCCATGTTCATACAGATAGTGGTGTAGCTATTTCCATGTTCATACAGATAGCGGTGTAGATATTTCCATGTTCATACAGATAGCGGTGCTTATATTTCCATGTTTATACAGGTAGCTGTGTAGATATTTCCATGTTTATACAGATAGCGGTGTAGATATTTCCAAGTTTATACAGATAGTGGTGTAGTTATCTCCATCTTAATACAGATGGTGGTGTAGATATTTATGTGTTCATATAGATGGTGGTGCAGATATTTCCATGTTCATACAGATAGCGGTGTAGATATTTCCATGTTCGTACAGAATGCGGTGTAGATATTTCCATGTTCATACAGATAGTGGTGCTGATATTTCCATGTTCATACAGATAGAGGGGCTGATATTTCCATGTTTATACAGTTAGCTGTGTAGATATTTCCATGTTTATACAGATAGCGGTGTAGATATTTCCATGTTTATACAGATAGCGGTGTAGATATCTCCATCTTAATACTGATGGCGGTGTAGATATTTATATGTTCATACAGACGGCGGTGCAGATATTTCCATGTTCATACTGATGGCGGTGTAGATATTTCCATGTTTATAGAGATAGCGGTGTAGTTATTTCCATGTGTATGGAGATAGATTTGTAGATAGTTCCACGTATATGCAGATAGCTGTGTAGATATTTCCATTTTCATGCAGATAGCGGTGTAGATATTTCCATGTTCAAACAGATAGCGGTGTAGATATTTCCATGTTCATACAGATAGCAGTGTAAATATTTCCATGTTTATACAGATAGCGGTGAAGATGTATGCATGTTTTCACAGATAGCGGTGTAGATATTTCCATGTTCATACAGGTAGCGGTGCTGATATATCCATGTTTATACAGGTAGCGGTGTAGATATTTCCATGTTTATACATATAGCGGTGTAGATATTTCCATGTTTATACAGATAGCGGTGTAGATATTTCCATGTTTATACAGATAGCGGTGTAGATATCTCCATCTTAATACAGATGGCTGTGTAGGTATTTATATGTTCATACAGATGGCGTTGCAGATATTTCCGTGTTCATACAGATGGCGGTGTAGTTATTTCCATGTTTATAGAGATAGTGGTGTAGTTATTTCCAAGTGTAAAGAGATAGCTTTGTAGATATTTCCATGAATATGCAGATAGCTGTGTAGATATTTCCATTTTCATGCAGATAGCGGTGTAGATATTCCCATGTTCAAACAGATAGCGGTGTAGATATTTCCATGTTCATGCAGATAGCGGTGTAGCTCTTTCCATGTTCATACAGATAGCGGTGGAGATATTTCCATGTTCATCCAGATGGCTGTGTAGATATATCCATGTTCATACAGATGGCGGTGAAGATATTTCCATGTTCATACAGATAGCGGTGTAGGTATTTCCATGTTCATTCAGACGGCTGTGTAGACATATCCATGTTCATACAGATGGCTGTGAAGATATTTCCATGTTTATACAGATAGCGGTGAAGGTGTATGCATGTTTACACAGATAGTGGTGTAGATATTTCCATGTTCATACAGATATTAGTGTAGATATTTCCGTGTTCATCCAGATGGCTGTGTAGATATATCCATGTTCACTCATATAGCGGTGTAGATATTTCCATGTTCATACAGATTGCGGTGTAGCTATTTCCATGTTCATACAGATAGCGGTGTAGATATTTCCATGTTCGTACAGATAGCGGTGCTTATATTTCCATGTTTATACAGGTAGTGGTGTAGATATTTCCATGTTTATACAGGTAGCGGTGTAGATATCTCCAACTTAATACAGATGGCGGTGAAGATATTTCCATGTTCATACAGATAGTGGTGTAGATATTTCCATGTTCATGGAGATAGCGGTGTAGATATTTCCATTTTCATCCAGATGGCTGTGTAGATATATCCATGTTCGTACAGAAGGCGGTGAAGATATTTCCATGTCCATACAGATGGCGGTGTAGATACTTCCGTGTTCATACAGATAGCAGTGTGGATATTTCCATGTTTATACAGATAGCGTGGAAGATGTATGCATGTTTACATAGATAGCGGTGTAGATATTTCCATCTTCAAACAGATAGCGGTGTAGGTATTTCCATGTTCATACAGATAGCGGTGTAGATATTTCCATTTTCATCCAGACGGCTGTGCAGATATATCCATGATCATACAGATGGCGGTGAAGATATTTCCATGTTTATACAGATAGCGGTGAAGATGTATGCATGTTTACACATATAGCGGTGTAGATATTTCCATGTTCATACAGATATCGGTGTAGATATTTCCATGTTCATCCTGATGGCTGTGTAGATATATCCATGTTCATACAGATAGCGGTGTAGATATTTCCATGTTCATACAGATAGTGCTGTAGATATTTCCATGTTCATACAGATAGCGATGTAGCTATTTCCATGTTCATACAGATATAGGGGCTGATATTTCCACGTTCATACAGATAGCGGAGCTGATATTTCCATGTTTATACAGATAGCGGTGTAGATACCTCCATCTTAATACAGATGGCGGTGTAGATATTTATATGTTCATACAGATGGCGGTGCAGATATTTCCATGTTCATATAGATGGCGGTGTAGATATTTCCATGTTTATAGAGATAGCGTTGTAGTTATTTCCATGTGTAAAGAGATAGCTTTTTAGATATTTTCATGTATATGCAGATAGCTGTGTAGATATTTCCATTTTCATGCAGATAGCGGTGTAGATATTTCCGTGTTCAAACAGCGGTGTAGATATTTCCAAGTTCATACAGATAGCGGTGAAGATATTTCCATGTTTATACAGAAAGCGGTGAAGATGTATGCATCTTTACACAGATAGTTGTGTAGACTTTCCATGTTCATACAAATAGCAGTGCTGATATTTCCATGTTTATACAGGTAGCGGTGTAGATATATCCATGTTCATACAGATGGCGGTGAAGATATTTCCATGTGCATACAGATAGCGGTGTAGATATTTCCATGTTCATGGAGATAGCCGTGTATATATTTCCATGTGCATACAGATCGCGGTGCTGATATTTCCATGTTCATCCAGATGGCTGTGTAGGTATATCCATGTTCATACAGATGGCGGTGAAGATATTTCCGTCTTCATACAGGTAGCGGTGTAGATATTTCCAGTTTCTTACAGATAGCGGTGTAGATATTTCCATGTTCATACAGATAGCGGTGTAGATATTTCCATGTTCGTACAGATAGCGGTGTAGATATTTCCATGTTCATACAGATAGCGGTGCTTATATTTCCATGTTTATACAGGTAGCGGTGTAGATATTTCCATGTTTATACAGATAGTGGTGTAGATATTTCCATGTTTATACACATAACGGTGTAGATATTTCCAAGTTTATACAGATAGCGGTGTAGATATCTCCATCTTAATACATTTGGCGGTGTAGATATTTATATGTTCATACAGATGGCGGTGCAGATATTTCCATGTTCATACAGATAGCGGTGTAGATATTTCCATGTTTATAGAGATAGCGGTGTAGCTATTTCCATGTTCATACAGATAGCTGTGTAGATATTTCCATGTTCATACAGATAGTGGTGTAGATATTTCCATGTTCATACAGATAGAGGTGTTGCTATTTCCATGTTCATACAGATAGCGGTGTAGATATTTCCATGTTCATCCAGATGGCTGTGTAGACATATCCATGTTCATAGAGATGGCGGTGAAGGTAATTCCATGTTCTTACAGATAGCGGTGTAGATATTTCCATGTTCATACAGATAGTGGTGCTGATATTTCCATGTTTATACAGATAGCGGTGTAGATATCTCCATCTTAATACAGATGGCGGTGTATATATTTATATGTTCATACAGATGGCGGTGCAGATATTTCCATGTTCATATAGATGGCGGTGTAGATATTTCCATGTTTATAGAGATAGCGGTGTAGTTATTTCCATGTGTAAAGAGATAGCTTTGAAGATATTTCCATGTATATGCAGATACCTGTGTAGATATTTCCATTTTCATGCAGATAGCGGTGTAGATATTTCCGTGTTCACACAGCGGTGTAGATATTTCCAAGTTCATACAGATAGCGGTGTAGATATTTCCATGTTTATACAGATAGCGGTGAAGATGTATGCATCTTTACACATATAGTGGTGTAGATTTTCCATGTGCATACAGATAGCGGTGTAGATATTTCCATGTTCATACAGATAGCGGTGTAGATATTTCCATGATCATCCAGATGGCTGTGTAGATATATCCATGTTCATACAGATGGCGTTGAAGTTATTTCCATGTTCATTCAGATATCGGTGTAGATATTTCCATGTTCATACAGATAGCGGTTTAGATATTTCCGTGTTCATACAGATAGCGGTGTAGGTATTTCCATGTTCATTGAGATAGCGGTGTAGTTATATCCATGTTCATCCATATGGCTGTGTAGATATATCCATGTTCATACAGATGGCGGTGAAGATATTTCCATGTTCATACAGATAGCGGTGTAGATATTTCCATGTTCATACAGATAGCCGTGTAGATATTTCCATGTTCATACAGATAGTGGTGTAGATATTTCCATGTTTATACAGATAGCGGTGTAGATATCTCCATCTTAATACAGATGGCGGTGTAGATATTTATATGTTCATACAGATGGCGTTGGAGATATTTCCATGTTCATACAGATGGCGGTGTAGATATTTCCATGTTTATAGAGATAGCGTTGTAGTTATTTCCATGTGTAAAGAGATAGCTGAGTAGATATTTCCATGTATATGCAGATAGCTGTGTACATATTTCCATTTTCATGCAGATAGCGGTGTAGATATTTCCATGTTCATACACATAGTGCTGTAGATATTTCCATGTTCAAACAGATAGCGGTGTAGCTATTTCCATGTTCATAGAGATAGCGGTGTAGATATTTCCATGTTCATACAGATTGCGGTGTAGATATTTCCTTGTTAATACAGATAGCGGTGCTTATATTTCCATGTTGATACAGGTAGCGGTGTAGATATTTCCATGTTTATACAGATAGCGGTGTAGATATTTCCATGTTTATACAGATAGCGGTGAAGATATTTCCAAGTTTATACAGATAGCGGTGTAGATATCGCCATCTTAATACAGATGGCGGTGTAGATATTTATATGTTCATACAGATGGTGGTGCAGATATTTCCATGTTCATACAGATGGCGGTGTAGATATTTCCATGTTTATAGATATAGTGGTGTAGTTATTTCCATGTGTAAAGAGATAGCTTTCTAGATATTTCCATGTTTATGCAGATAGCTATGTAGATATTTCCATTTTCATGCAGATAGCGGTGTAGATATTTCCATGTTCAAACAGATAGCAGTGTAAATATTTCCATGTTCATACAGATAGCGGTGTAGATATTTCCATGTTTATACAGATTGCGGTGTAGATATTTCCATGTTTATACAGATAGCGGTGTAGATATGTCCATCTTAATACAGATGGCGGTGTAGATATTTATATGTTCATACACATGGCGGTGCAGATATTTCCGTGTTCATACAGATGGCGGTGTAGATATTTCCGTGTTTATAGAGATAGCGGTGAAGTTATTTCCATGTGTAAAGAGATAGGTGTGTAGATATTTCCATGTATATGCAGATAGCTGTGTAGATATTTCCATTTTCATGCAGATAGCGGTGTAGATATTTCCATGTTCAAACAGATAGCGGTGCAGATATTTCAATGTTCATACCGATAACGGTGTAGATATTTCCATGTTCAAACAGATTGCGATGTAGATATTTCCATTTTCATACAGATAGCGGTGTAGATATTTCCATGTTCAAACAGATAGCGGTGCTGATATTTCCATGTTTATACAGGTTGCGGTGTAGGTATTTCCATGTTTATACAGATTGCGGTTTAGATATTTCCATGTTTATACAGATAGCGGTGTAGATATTTCCATGTTTATACAGATAGCGGTGTAGATATCTCCATCTTAATACAGATGGCGGTGTAGATAATTATATTTTGATAAAGATGGCGGTGCAGATATTTCCATGTTCATACAGATGGCGGTGTAGATTTTTCCATGTTCATACAGATAGCAGTGTAGTTATTTCCATGTGTAAAGAGATAGCTGTGTAGGTATTTCCATGTATATGCAGATAGCTGTGTAGATATTTCCATTTTCATGCAGATAGCGGTGTAGATATTTCCATGTTCATCCAGATAGCGGTGTAGATATTTCCATGTTTATACAGGTAGCGGTGAAGATATATGCATGTTTACACAGATAGCGGTGTAGATATTTCCATGTTCATCCAGATGGCTGTGTTGATATATCTATGTTCATACAGATAGCGGTGTAGATATTTCCATGTTCATACAGATAGTGGTGTAGATATTTCAATGTTCATACAGATAGCGGTGTAGCTATTTCCATGTTCATGCAGATAGCGGTGTAGATATTTCCATGTTCATACAGATAGCGGTGTAGTTATTTTTATGTTCATACAGATAGCGGTGCTGATATTTCCATGTTCATCCAGATGGCTGTGTAGATATATCCATGTTCATACAGATGGCGGTGAAGATATTTCCATGTTCATACAGATAGCGGTGTAGATATTTCCATGTTCATACAGATAGCGGTGTAGATATTTCCATTTTCATGCAGATAGCGGTGTAGATATTTCCATGTTCAAACAGATAGCGGTGCTGATATTTCCATGTTTATACAGGTTGCGGTTTAGGTATTTCCATGTTTATACAGATTGCGGTGTAGATAATTCCATGTTTATACAGATAGCGGTGTAGATATTTCCATGTTTATACAGAAAGCGGTGTAGATATCTCCATCTTAATACAGATGGCGGTGTAGATAATTATATGTTCATAAAGATGGCGGTGCAGATATTTCCATGTTCATACATATGGCGGTGTAGATTTTTCCATGTTCATACAGAGAGCGGTGTAGTTATTTCCATCTGTAAAGAGATAGCTGTGTAGATATTTCCATATATATGAAGATAGCTGTGTAGATATTTCCATTTTCATGCAGATAGCGGTGTAGATATTTCCATGTTCATCCAGATAGCGGTGTAGATATTTCCTTGTTTATACAGATAGCGGTGAAGATATATGCATGTTTACACTGATAGCGGTGTAGATATTTCCATGTTCATCCAGATGGCTGTGTTGATATATCCATGTTCATACAGATAGCGGTGTAGATATTTCCATGTTCATACAGATAGTGGTGTAGATATTTCAATGTTCATACAGATAGCGGTGTAGCTATTTCCATGTTCATGCAGATAGCGGTATAGATATTTCCATGTTCATACAGATAGCTGTGTAGATATATGCATGTTCTAACAGATGGCGGTGAAGATATTTCCATGTTCATATAGGGGTGTAGATATTTCCATGATCATACAGATAGTGGTGTAGATATTTCCATGTTCATACAGATATCGGTGTAGCTATTTCCATGTTCATACAGATAGCGGTGTAGATATTTCCATGTTCATACAGATAGCGGTGTAGAAATTTCCATGTTTATACAGATAGCGGTGAAGGTGTATGCCTGTTTACAGAGATAGCGGTGTGGATATTTCCATTTTCATACAGATAGCGGTGTAGATATATCCATGTTCATCCAGATGGCTGTGTAGATATACCCATATTCATGCAGATGGCGTTGAAGATATTTCCATGTTCATACAGATAGCGGTGTAGATATTTCCATGTTCATACAGATAGCGGTTTAGATATTTCCATGTTCATACAGATAGCGGTGTAGATATTTCCATGTTCATACAGATAGCGGTGTAGTTATTTCCATGTTCATCCATATGGCTGTGTAGATATATCCATGTTCATACAGATGGCGGTGAAGATATTTCCATGTTCATACAGATAGCGGTGTAGATATTTCCATTTTCATTCAAATAGCGGTGTAGATATTTCCATGTTCATACAGATAGCGGTGTAGATATTTCCATGTTTATACAGATAGCGGTGTATATATCTCCATCTTAATACAGATGGCGGTGTAGATATTTATATGTCCATACAGATTGCGGAGGAGATATTTCCATGTTCATACAGATGGCGGTGTAGATATTTCCATGTTTATAGAGATAGTTGTGTAGTTATATCCATGTGTAAAGAGATAGCTGTGTAGATATTTCCATGTATATGCAGATAGCTTTGAATATATTTCCATTTTCATGCAGATAGCAGTGTAGATATTTCCATGTTCAAACAGATAGCGGTGTAGTTATTTCCATGTTCATACAGATAGCAGTGTAGATATTTCCGTGTTCATACAGATATCAGTGTAAATATTTCCATGTTCATCCAGATTGCTGTGTAGATATATCCATGTTCATACAGATAGCAGTGTAGATATTTCCATGTTCATACAGATAGTGCTGTAGATATTTCCATGTTCAAACAGATAGCGGTGTAGCTATTTCCATGTTCATACAGATAGCGGTGTAGATATTTCCATGTTCATACAGATTGCAGTGTAGATATTTCCATGTTTATACAGATAGCGGTGCTTATATTTCCATGTTTATACTGGTAGCGGTGTAGATATTTCCATGTTTGTACAGATAGCGGTGTAGATATTTCCATGTTTATACAGATAGCAGTGAAGATATTTCCAAGTTTATACAGATAGCGGTGTAGATATCTCCATCTTAATACAGATGGCGGTGTAGATATTTATATTTTCATACACATGGTGGTGCAGATATTTCCATGTTAATACAGATGGCGGTGTAGATATTTCCATGTTTATAGATATAGTGGTGTAGTTATTTCCATGTGTAAAGAGATATCTTTGTAGATAGTTCCATGTATATGCAGATAGCTGTGTAGATATTTCCATTTTCATGCAGATAGCGGTGTAGATATTTCCATGTTCAAACAGATAGCGGTGTAGATCTTTCCATGTTCATACAGATAGCGGTGTAGATATTTCCATGTTTATACAGATAGCGGTGTAGATATTTCCATGTTTATACAGATAGCGGAGAATATGTATGCATCTTTACGCTGATAGCGGTGAAGATATTTCCATGTTCATACAGATAGCGTTGTAGATATTTCCATGTTCATCCAGATGGCTGTGTAGTTATTTCCATGTTCATACTGATAGCGGTGTAGATATCTCCATCTTAATTCAGATGGCGGTGAAGATATTTCCATGTTCAAACAGATAGTGTTATAGATATTTCCATGTTCATCCAGATGGCTGTGTAGTTATTTCCATGTTCACACAGATGGCGGTGAAGATATTTCCATGTCCATACAGATAGCGGTGTACATATTTAAAGGTTCATACAGATAGCGGTGTAGATATTTCTATGTTCATACATATAGCGGTGCTGATATTTCCATGTTCATCCAAATGGCTGTGTAGATATATCCATGTTCATACAGATGGCGGTGAAGATATTTCCATGTTCATACAGATAGCGGTGTAGATATTTCCATGTTCATACAGATAGCGGTGTAGATATTTCCATGTTCAAACAGATAGCGGTGCTGATATTTCCATGTTTATACAGCAAGCGGTGTGGATATTTCCATGTTTATACAGATAGCGGTGTAGATATTTCCATGTTTATACAGATAGCGTTGTAGATATTTCCATGTTTATACAGATAGCGGTGTAGGTATCTCCATCTTAATACAGATAGCGTTGTAGATATTTATATGTTCCTACAGATGGCGGTGCAGCTATTTCCATGTTCATACAGATGGCTGTGTAGATATATCCATGTTCATACAGATGGCGTTGAAGATATTTCCATGTTCATACAGATGTCGGTGTAGATATTTCCATGTTCATTCAGATAGCGATTTAGATATTTCCATGTTCATACAGAAAGTGGTGTATATATTTCCATGTTCATACAGATAGCGGTGTAGCTATTTCCATGTTCATACAGATAGCGGTGTAGATATTTCCATGTTCATCCAAATGGCTGTGTAGATATATCCATGTTCATACTGATGGCAGTGAAGATTTTTCCATGTTCATACAGATAGCAGTGTAGATATTTCCATGTTCATCCAGACGGCTGTGTAGATATATCCACGTTCATACAGATGGCGGTGAAGATATTTCCATGTTTATACAGATAGCGGTGAAGATGCATGCATGTTTGCACAGATAGCGGTGTAGATATTTCCATGTTCATACAGATAGCGGTACTTATATTTCCATGTTTATACAGGTAGGGGTGTAGATATTTCCATGTTTATACAGATAGCGTTGTAGATATTTCCATGTTCATCCAGAGGGCTGTGTAGATATATCCATGTTCATACAGATAGCGGTGTAGATAGTTCCAAGTTCATACAGATAGCGGTGTAGATATTTCCATGTTCCTACAGATAGCGGTGTAGCTATTTCCATGTCCATGCAGATAGCGGTGTAGATATTTCCATGTTCATCAAGATGGCTGTGTAGATATATCCATGTTCATACAGATGGCGGTGAAGATACTTCCATGTTCATATAGATAGCGGTGTAGATATTTCCAGGTTCATAGAGATAGTGGTGTAGATAATTCCATGTTCATACACATAGCGGTGTAGTTATTTCCATGTGTAAAGAGATAGCTGTGTAGATATTTCCATGTATATTCAGATAGGTGTGTAGATATTTCCATTTCCATGCAGATAGCGGTGTAGATATTTCTAAGTTCAAAAAGATAGCGGTGTAGACATTTCCATGTTCATACATATAGCGGTGTAGAAATTTCCATGTTTATACTGATAGCGGTGAAGATGTATGCCTGTTTACACAGATAGCGGTGTAGATATTTCCATGTTCATACAGATAGCGGTGTAGGTATTTCCATGATCATCCAGATGGCTGTGTAGATATATCCATGTTCATACAGATGTCGTTGAAGATATTTCCATGTTCATACAGATATCGGTGTAGATATTTCCATGTTCATACAGATAGAGGTTTAGATATTTCCATGTTCATACAGATAGCGGTGTAGATATTTCCATGTTCATACAGATAGCGGTGTAGTTATTTCCATGTTCATCCATATGGCTGTGTAGATATATCCATGTTCATACAGATGGCGGTGAAGATATTTCCATGTTCATACAGATAGCGGTGTAGATATTTCCATGTTCCTACAGATAGCGGTGTAAATATTTCCATGTTTATACAGATAGTGGTGTAGATATCTCCATCTTAATACAGATGGCGGTGTACATATTTATATGTTCATAAAGATGGCGGTGAAGATATTTCCATGTTCATACAGATTGCGGTGTAGATATTTCCATGTTTATAGGGATAGCGGTGTAGTTATTTACATGTGTTAAGAGATAGCTGTGTAGATATTTCCATGTATATGCAGATAGCTGTGTAGATATTTCCATTTTCATGCAGATAGCTGTGTAGATATTTCCATTTTCATGCAGATAGCGGTGTAGATATTTCCATGTTTAAACAGATAGCGGTGTAGATATATCCATGTTTATACAGATAGCGGTGAATATGTATGCATGTTTACACAGATAGCGGTGCAGATATTTCCATGTTCATACAGTTAGCGGTGAAGATATTTCCATGTTCATCCAGATGGCTGTGTAGATATATCCATTTTCATACAGATAGCGGTGTAGATATTTCCATGTTCATACAGATATTGCTGTAGATATTTCCATGTTCAAACAGATAGCGGTTTAGATATTTCCATGTTCATACAGATAGCGGTGTAGATATTTCCATGTTTAAACAGATAGCGGTGTAGATATATCCATGTTTATACAGATAGCGGTGAACATGTATGCATGTTTACACAGATAGCGGTGTAGATATTTCCATGTTCATACAGTTAGCGGAGTAGATATTTCCATGTTCATCCAGATGGCTGTGTAGATATATCCATGTTCATACTGAAAGCGGTGTAGATATTTCCATGTTCGTACAGATTGCGTTGTGGATATTTCCATCTTAATACAGATAGCGGTGCTTATATTTCCATGTTTATACAGGTAGCGGTGTAGATATTTACAAGTTTATACAGATAGCGGTGTAGTTATCTCCATCTTAATACAGATGGCGGTGTAGATATTTATATGTTCATACAGAAGGTGGTGCAGATATTTCCATGTTCATACAGATGGCGGTGTAGATATTTCCATGTTTATAGATATAGTGGTGTAGTTATTTCCATGTGTAAAGAGATAGCTTTGTAGATATTTCCATGTATATGCAGATAGCTGTGTAGATATTTCCATTTTCATGCAGATAGGGGTGTAGATATTTCCATGTTCAAACAGATAGCGGTGCAGACACTTCCATGTTCATACAGATAGCGGTGTAGATATTTCCATGTTAATACAGATAGCGGAGAAGATGTATGCATGTTTACACAGATAACGGTGAAGATATTTCCATGTTCATACAGATAGCCGTGTAGATATTTCCATGTTCATCCAGATGGCTGTGTAGTTATTTCCATGTTCATACAGATAGCGGTGTAGATATCTCCATCTTAATACAGATGGCGGTGAAGATATTTCCATGTTCATACGGATGGCGGTGTAGATATTTCCGTGTTCATACAGATAGCGGTGATGATATTTCCATGTTTATACAGGTAGCAGTGTCGATATTTTCATGTTTAAACAGATAACGGTCTAGATATTTCCATGTTTATACAGATAGCGGTGTAGATATTTCCATTTTCATGCAGATAGCTGTGAAGATATTTCCATGTCCAAACAGATAGCGGTGTAGATATTTCCATGTTCATACAGATAGCGGTGTAGATATATCCATGTTTTTACAGATAGCGGTGAAGATGTATCGATGTTTACACAGATAGCGGTGTAGATATTTCCATGTTCATACAGATAGCGGTGCTTATATTTCCATGTTTATACAGGTAGCGGTGTAGATATTTCCATGTTTATAATGATAGCTGTGTAGATATCTCCATCTTAATACAGATGGCGGTGAAGATATTTCCATGTTCATCCAGATGGCTGTGTGGATAAATACATGTTCATACAGATAGCGGTGTAGATATTTCCATGTTCATACAGATAGTGCTGTAGATATTTCCATGTTCAAACAGATAGCGGTGTAGCTATTTCCATGTTCATACAGATAGCGGTTTAAATATTTCCATGTTTATACAGATAGTGGTGTAGATATCTCCATCTTAAAACAGATGGCGGTGTTCATATTTATATGTTCATACAGATGGCGGTGCAGATATTTCCATGTTTATACAGATAGCGGTGTAGATATCTCCATCTTAATACAGATGGCGGTGAAGATATTTCCATGTTCATACAAGTAGTGGTGTAGATATTTCCATGTCCATACAGATTGCGGTGTAGATATTTCCATTTTCATCCAGATGGCTGTGTAGATATATCCATGTTCGTACAGATGGCGGAGAAGATATTTCCATGTTCATACAGATGGCGGTGTAGATATTTCCGTGTTCATACAGATAGCGGTGTAGATATTTCCAAGCTTATACGGATAGCGGTGTAGTTATCTCCGTCTTAATACAGATGGCGGTGTAGATATTTATATGTTCATACAGATGGTGGTGCAGATATTTCCATGTTCATACAAATGGCAGTGTAGATATTTCCATGTTTATAGATATAGTGGTGTAGTTATTTCCATGTGTAAAGAGATAGCTTTGTAGATAGTTCCATGTATATGCAGATAGCTGTGTAGATATTTCCATTTTCATGCAGATAGCGGTGTAGATATTTCCATGTTCAAACAGATAGCGGTGTAGATATTTCCATGTTCATACAGATAGCGGTGTAGATATTTCCATGTTTATACAGATAGCGGTGTAGATATCTCCATCTTAATACAGATGGCGGTGTAGATATTTATATGTTCATACAGATGGCGGTGCAGATATTTCCATGCTCATACAGATGGCGGTGTAGATATTACCATGTTCATACAGATAGCGGTGTAGTTATTTCCATGTGTAAAGAGATAGCTGTGTAGATACTTCCATGTATATACAGATATCTTTGTAGATATTTCCATTTTCATGCAGATAGCGGTGTAGATATTTCCATGTTCAAACAGATATCGGTGTAGATATTTCCATGTTCATACAGATAGCGGTGTAGATACTTCCATGTTTATACAGATAGCGGTGAAGATGTATGCATGTTTACACAGATAGCGGTGTAGATATTTCCATGTTCATCCAGATGGCTGTGTAGATATATCCATGTTCATACAGATATCAGTGTAGATATTTCCAAGTTCATACAGATAGTGGTGTAGATATTTCCATGTTCCTACAGATAGCGGTGTAGCTATTTCCTTGTCCATGCAGATAGCGGTGTAGATATTTCCATGTTCATCCAGATGGCTGTGAAGATATATCCATGTTCATACAGATGGCGGTGTAGATATTTCCATCTTAATACAGATAGCGGTGCTGATATTTCCATGTTTATACAGGTAGAGGTGTAGATATTTCCATGTTTATACAGATAGCGCTGTAGATATTTCCATGTTTATACAGATAGCGGTGTAGATATTTCCAAGCTTATACAGATAGCGGTGTAGTTATCTCCATCTTAATACAGATGGCGGTGTAGATATTTATATGTTCATACAGATGGTGGTGCAGATATTTCCATGTTCATACAGATGGCAGTGTAGATATTTCCATGTTTATACATATAGTGGTGTAGTTATTTCCATGTGTAAAGAGATAGCTTTGTAGATAGTTCCATGTATATGCAGATAGCTGTGTAGATATTTCCATTTTCATGCAGATAGCGGTGTAGATATTTCCATGTTCAAACAGATAGTGGTGTAGATATTTCCATGTTCATACAGATAGCGGTGTAGATATTTCCATGTTTATACAGATAGCGGTGTATATATCTCCATCTTAATACAGATGGCGGTGTAGATATTTATATGTCCATACAGATTGCGGAGGAGATATTTCCATGTTCATACAGATGGCGGTGTAGATATTTCCATGTTTATAGAGATAGTTGTGTAGTTATATCCATGTGTAAAGAGATAGCTGTGTAGATATTTCCATGTATATGCAGATAGCTTTGAATATATTTCCATTTTCATGCAGATAGCAGTGTAGATATTTCCATGTTCAAACAGATAGCGGTGTAGTTATTTCCATGTTCATACAGATAGCAGTGTAGATATTTCCGTGTTCATACAGATATCAGTGTAAATATTTCCATGTTCATCCAGATTGCTGTGTAGATATATCCATGTTCATACAGATAGCAGTGTAGATATTTCCATGTTCATACAGATAGTGCTGTAGATATTTCCATGTTCAAACAGATAGCGGTGTAGCTATTTCCATGTTCATACAGATAGCGGTGTAGATATTTCCATGTTCATACAGATTGCAGTGTAGATATTTCCATGTTTATACAGATAGCGGTGCTTATATTTCCATGTTTATACTGGTAGCGGTGTAGATATTTCCATGTTTGTACAGATAGCGGTGTAGATATTTCCATGTTTATACAGATAGCAGTGAAGATATTTCCAAGTTTATACAGATAGCGGTGTAGATATCTCCATCTTAATACAGATGGCGGTGTAGATATTTATATTTTCATACACATGGTGGTGCAGATATTTCCATGTTAATACAGATGGCGGTGTAGATATTTCCATGTTTATAGATATAGTGGTGTAGTTATTTCCATGTGTAAAGAGATATCTTTGTAGATAGTTCCATGTATATGCAGATAGCTGTGTAGATATTTCCATTTTCATGCAGATAGCGGTGTAGATATTTCCATGTTCAAACAGATAGCGGTGTAGATCTTTCCATGTTCATACAGATAGCGGTGTAGATATTTCCATGTTTATACAGATAGCGGTGTAGATATTTCCATGTTTATACAGATAGCGGAGAATATGTATGCATCTTTACGCTGATAGCGGTGAAGATATTTCCATGTTCATACAGATAGCGTTGTAGATATTTCCATGTTCATCCAGATGGCTGTGTAGTTATTTCCATGTTCATACTGATAGCGGTGTAGATATCTCCATCTTAATTCAGATGGCGGTGAAGATATTTCCATGTTCAAACAGATAGTGTTATAGATATTTCCATGTTCATCCAGATGGCTGTGTAGTTATTTCCATGTTCACACAGATGGCGGTGAAGATATTTCCATGTCCATACAGATAGCGGTGTACATATTTAAAGGTTCATACAGATAGCGGTGTAGATATTTCTATGTTCATACATATAGCGGTGCTGATATTTCCATGTTCATCCAAATGGCTGTGTAGATATATCCATGTTCATACAGATGGCGGTGAAGATATTTCCATGTTCATACAGATAGCGGTGTAGATATTTCCATGTTCATACAGATAGCGGTGTAGATATTTCCATGTTCAAACAGATAGCGGTGCTGATATTTCCATGTTTATACAGCAAGCGGTGTGGATATTTCCATGTTTATACAGATAGCGGTGTAGATATTTCCATGTTTATACAGATAGCGTTGTAGATATTTCCATGTTTATACAGATAGCGGTGTAGGTATCTCCATCTTAATACAGATAGCGTTGTAGATATTTATATGTTCCTACAGATGGCGGTGCAGCTATTTCCATGTTCATACAGATGGCTGTGTAGATATATCCATGTTCATACAGATGGCGTTGAAGATATTTCCATGTTCATACAGATGTCGGTGTAGATATTTCCATGTTCATTCAGATAGCGATTTAGATATTTCCATGTTCATACAGAAAGTGGTGTATATATTTCTATGTTCATACAGATAGCGGTGTAGCTATTTCCATGTTCATACAGATAGCGGTGTAGATATTTCCATGTTCATCCAAATGGCTGTGTAGATATATCCATGTTCATACTGATGGCAGTGAAGATTTTTCCATGTTCATACAGATAGCAGTGTAGATATTTCCATGTTCATCCAGACGGCTGTGTAGATATATCCACGTTCATACAGATGGCGGTGAAGATATTTCCATGTTTATACAGATAGCGGTGAAGATGCATGCATGTTTGCACAGATAGCGGTGTAGATATTTCCATGTTCATACAGATAGCGGTACTTATATTTCCATGTTTATACAGGTAGGGGTGTAGATATTTCCATGTTTATACAGATAGCGTTGTAGATATTTCCATGTTCATCCAGAGGGCTGTGTAGATATATCCATGTTCATACAGATAGCGGTGTAGATAGTTCCAAGTTCATACAGATAGCGGTGTAGATATTTCCATGTTCCTACAGATAGCGGTGTAGCTATTTCCATGTCCATGCAGATAGCGGTGTAGATATTTCCATGTTCATCAAGATGGCTGTGTAGATATATCCATGTTCATACAGATGGCGGTGAAGATACTTCCATGTTCATATAGATAGCGGTGTAGATATTTCCAGGTTCATAGAGATAGTGGTGTAGATAATTCCATGTTCATACACATAGCGGTGTAGTTATTTCCATGTGTAAAGAGATAGCTGTGTAGATATTTCCATGTATATTCAGATAGGTGTGTAGATATTTCCATTTCCATGCAGATAGCGGTGTAGATATTTCTAAGTTCAAAAAGATAGCGGTGTAGACATTTCCATGTTCATACATATAGCGGTGTAGAAATTTCCATGTTTATACTGATAGCGGTGAAGATGTATGCCTGTTTACACAGATAGCGGTGTAGATATTTCCATGTTCATACAGATAGCGGTGTAGGTATTTCCATGATCATCCAGATGGCTGTGTAGATATATCCATGTTCATACAGATGTCGTTGAAGATATTTCCATGTTCATACAGATATCGGTGTAGATATTTCCATGTTCATACAGATAGAGGTTTAGATATTTCCATGTTCATACAGATAGCGGTGTAGATATTTCCATGTTCATACAGATAGCGGTGTAGTTATTTCCATGTTCATCCATATGGCTGTGTAGATATATCCATGTTCATACAGATGGCGGTGAAGATATTTCCATGTTCATACAGATAGCGGTGTAGATATTTCCATGTTCCTACAGATAGCGGTGTAAATATTTCCATGTTTATACAGATAGTGGTGTAGATATCTCCATCTTAATACAGATGGCGGTGTACATATTTATATGTTCATAAAGATGGCGGTGAAGATATTTCCATGTTCATACAGATGGCGGTGTAGATATTTCCATGTTTATAGGGATAGCGGTGTAGTTATTTACATGTGTTAAGAGATAGCTGTGTAGATATTTCCATGTATATGCAGATAGCTGTGTAGATATTTCCATTTTCATGCAGATAGCTGTGTAGATATTTCCATTTTCATGCAGATAGCGGTGTAGATATTTCCATGTTTAAACAGATAGCGGTGTAGATATATCCATGTTTATACAGATAGCGGTGAATATGTATGCATGTTTACACAGATAGCGGTGCAGATATTTCCATGTTCATACAGTTAGCGGTGAAGATATTTCCATGTTCATCCAGATGGCTGTGTAGATATATCCATTTTCATACAGATAGCGGTGTAGATATTTCCATGTTCATACAGATATTGCTGTAGATATTTCCATGTTCAAACAGATAGCGGTTTAGATATTTCCATGTTCATACAGATAGCGGTGTAGATATTTCCATGTTTAAACAGATAGCGGTGTAGATATATCCATGTTTATACAGATAGCGGTGAACATGTATGCATGTTTACACAGATAGCGGTGTAGATATTTCCATGTTCATACAGTTAGCGGAGTAGATATTTCCATGTTCATCCAGATGGCTGTGTAGATATATCCATGTTCATACTGAAAGCGGTGTAGATATTTCCATGTTCGTACAGATTGCGTTGTGGATATTTCCATCTTAATACAGATAGCGGTGCTTATATTTCCATGTTTATACAGGTAGCGGTGTAGATATTTACAAGTTTATACAGATAGCGGTGTAGTTATCTCCATCTTAATACAGATGGCGGTGTAGATATTTATATGTTCATACAGAAGGTGGTGCAGATATTTCCATGTTCATACAGATGGCGGTGTAGATATTTCCATGTTTATAGATATAGTGGTGTAGTTATTTCCATGTGTAAAGAGATAGCTTTGTAGATATTTCCATGTATATGCAGATAGCTGTGTAGATATTTCCATTTTCATGCAGATAGGGGTGTAGATATTTCCATGTTCAAACAGATAGCGGTGCAGACACTTCCATGTTCATACAGATAGCGGTGTAGATATTTCCATGTTAATACAGATAGCGGAGAAGATGTATGCATGTTTACACAGATAACGGTGAAGATATTTCCATGTTCATACAGATAGCCGTGTAGATATTTCCATGTTCATCCAGATGGCTGTGTAGTTATTTCCATGTTCATACAGATAGCGGTGTAGATATCTCCATCTTAATACAGATGGCGGTGAAGATATTTCCATGTTCATACGGATGGCGGTGTAGATATTTCCGTGTTCATACAGATAGCGGTGATGATATTTCCATGTTTATACAGGTAGCAGTGTCGATATTTTCATGTTTAAACAGATAACGGTCTAGATATTTCCATGTTTATACAGATAGCGGTGTAGATATTTCCATTTTCATGCAGATAGCTGTGAAGATATTTCCATGTCCAAACAGATAGCGGTGTAGATATTTCCATGTTCATACAGATAGCGGTGTAGATATATCCATGTTTTTACAGATAGCGGTGAAGATGTATCGATGTTTACACAGATAGCGGTGTAGATATTTCCATGTTCATACAGATAGCGGTGCTTATATTTCCATGTTTATACAGGTAGCGGTGTAGATATTTCCATGTTTATAATGATAGCTGTGTAGATATCTCCATCTTAATACAGATGGCGGTGAAGATATTTCCATGTTCATCCAGATGGCTGTGTGGATAAATACATGTTCATACAGATAGCGGTGTAGATATTTCCATGTTCATACAGATAGTGCTGTAGATATTTCCATGTTCAAACAGATAGCGGTGTAGCTATTTCCATGTTCATACAGATAGCGGTTTAAATATTTCCATGTTTATACAGATAGTGGTGTAGATATCTCCATCTTAAAACAGATGGCGGTGTTCATATTTATATGTTCATACAGATGGCGGTGCAGATATTTCCATGTTTATACAGATAGCGGTGTAGATATCTCCATCTTAATACAGATGGCGGTGAAGATATTTCCATGTTCATACAAGTAGTGGTGTAGATATTTCCATGTCCATACAGATTGCGGTGTAGATATTTCCATTTTCATCCAGATGGCTGTGTAGATATATCCATGTTCGTACAGATGGCGGAGAAGATATTTCCATGTTCATACAGATGGCGGTGTAGATATTTCCGTGTTCATACAGATAGCGGTGTAGATATTTCCAAGCTTATACGGATAGCGGTGTAGTTATCTCCGTCTTAATACAGATGGCGGTGTAGATATTTATATGTTCATACAGATGGTGGTGCAGATATTTCCATGTTCATACAAATGGCAGTGTAGATATTTCCATGTTTATAGATATAGTGGTGTAGTTATTTCCATGTGTAAAGAGATAGCTTTGTAGATAGTTCCATGTATATGCAGATAGCTGTGTAGATATTTCCATTTTCATGCAGATAGCGGTGTAGATATTTCCATGTTCAAACAGATAGCGGTGTAGATATTTCCATGTTCATACAGATAGCGGTGTAGATATTTCCATGTTTATACAGATAGCGGTGTAGATATCTCCATCTTAATACAGATGGCGGTGTAGATATTTATATGTTCATACAGATGGCGGTGCAGATATTTCCATGCTCATACAGATGGCGGTGTAGATATTACCATGTTCATACAGATAGCGGTGTAGTTATTTCCATGTGTAAAGAGATAGCTGTGTAGATACTTCCATGTATATACAGATATCTTTGTAGATATTTCCATTTTCATGCAGATAGCGGTGTAGATATTTCCATGTTCAAACAGATATCGGTGTAGATATTTCCATGTTCATACAGATAGCGGTGTAGATACTTCCATGTTTATACAGA
Source organism: Gorilla gorilla gorilla (assembly GCF_029281585.2). NCBI lineage: Eukaryota > Metazoa > Chordata > Mammalia > Primates > Hominidae > Gorilla > Gorilla gorilla. The sequence goes on along the minus strand of NC_073227.2, from coordinate 2,791,566 downwards.
TAGCGGTGAAGATGTATGCATGTTTACACAGATAGCGGTGTAGATATTTCCATGTTCATCCAGATGGCTGTGTAGATATATCCATGTTCATACAGATATCAGTGTAGATATTTCCAAGTTCATACAGATAGTGGTGTAGATATTTCCATGTTCCTACAGATAGCGGTGTAGCTATTTCCTTGTCCATGCAGATAGCGGTGTAGATATTTCCATGTTCATCCAGATGGCTGTGAAGATATATCCATGTTCATACAGATGGCGGTGTAGATATTTCCATCTTAATACAGATAGCGGTGCTGATATTTCCATGTTTATACAGGTAGAGGTGTAGATATTTCCATGTTTATACAGATAGCGCTGTAGATATTTCCATGTTTATACAGATAGCGGTGTAGATATTTCCAAGCTTATACAGATAGCGGTGTAGTTATCTCCATCTTAATACAGATGGCGGTGTAGATATTTATATGTTCATACAGATGGTGGTGCAGATATTTCCATGTTCATACAGATGGCAGTGTAGATATTTCCATGTTTATACATATAGTGGTGTAGTTATTTCCATGTGTAAAGAGATAGCTTTGTAGATAGTTCCATGTATATGCAGATAGCTGTGTAGATATTTCCATTTTCATGCAGATAGCGGTGTAGATATTTCCATGTTCAAACAGATAGTGGTGTAGATATTTCCATGTTCATACAGATAGCGGTGTAGATATTTCCATGTTTATACACATAGCGGTGTAGATATCTCCATCTTAATACAGATGGCGGTGTAGATATTTATATGTTCATACAGATGGCGGTGCAGATATTTCCATGCTCATACAGATGGCGGTGTAGATATTACCATGTTCATACAGATAGCGGTGTAGTTATTTCCATGTGTAAAGAGATAGCTGTGTAGATACTTCCATGTATATACAGATATCTTTGTAGATATTTCCATTTTCATGCAGATAGCGGTGTAGGTATTTCCATGTTCAAACAGATATCGGTGTAGATATTTCCATGTTCATACAGATAGCGGTGTAGATACTTCCATGTTTATACAGATAGCGGTGAAGATGTATGCATGTTTACACAGATAGCGGTGCAGATATTTCCATGTTCATCCAGATGGCTGTGTAGATATATCCATGTTCATACAGATATCAGTGTAGATATTTCCAAGTTCATACAGATAGTGGTGTAGATATTTCCATGTTCCTACAGATAGCGGTGAAGCTATTTCCTTGTCCATGCAGATAGCGGTGTAGATATTTCCATGTTCATCCAGATGGCTGTGAAGATATATCCATGTTCATACAGATGGCGGTGAAGATATTTCCATGTTCATACAGATAGCAGTGTAGATAATTCCAGGTTTATACAGATAGTGGTGTAGATAATTCCATGTTCATACAGATATTGGTGTAGTTATTTCCATGTGTAAAGAGATAGCTGTGTAGATATTTCCATGTATATTCAGATAGGTGTGTAGATATTTCCATTTTCATGCAGATAGCGGTGTAGATATTTCTAAGTTCAAAAAGATAGCGGTGTAGACATTTCCATGTTCATACAGATAGCGGTGTAGAAATTTCCATGTTTATACAGATAGCGGTGAAGATGTATTCCTGTTTACACAGATAGCGGTGTAGATATTTCCATGTTCATACAGATAGCGGTGTAGATATTTCCATGATCATCCAGATGGCTGTGTAGATATATCCATGTTCATACAGATGGCGTTGAAGATATTTCCATGTTCATACAGATATCGGTGTAGATATTTCCATGTTCATACAGATAGCGATTTAGATATTTCCATGTTCATACAGAAAGGGGTGTATATATTTCCATGTTCATGCAGATAGCGGTGTAGCTATTTCCATGTTCATACAGATAGCGGTGTAGATATTTTCATGTTCATCCAAATGGCTGTGTAGATATATCCATGTTCATACAGATGGCAGTGAAGATTTTTCCATGTTCATACAGATAGCGGTGTAGATATTTCCATGTTCATCCAGACGGCTGTGTAGATATATCCACGTTCATACAGATGGCGGTGAAGATATTTCCATGCTTATACAGATAGCGGTGAAGATGCATGCATGTTTGCACAGATAGCGATGTAGATATTTCCATGTTCATACAGATAGCGGTACTTATATTTCCATGTTTATACAGGAAGGGGTGTAGATATTTCCATGTTTATACAGATAGCGGTTTAGATATTTCCATGTTCATCCAGAGGGCTGTGTAGGTATATCCATGTTCATACAGATAGCGTTGTAGATAGTTCCAAGTTCATACAGATAGTGGTGTAGATATTTCCATGTTCCTACAGATAGCGGTGTAGCTATTTCCATGTCCATGCAGATAGCGGTGTAGATATTTCCATGTTCATCCAGATGGCTGTGTAGATATATCCATGTTCATACAGATGGCGGTGAAGATATTTCCATGCTCATATAGGTAGCGGTGTAGATATTTCCATGTTCATACAGATAGTGGTGTAGATAATTCCATGTACATACACATATCGGTGTAGTTATTTCCATGTGTAAAGAGATAGCTGTGTAGATATTTCCATGTATATTCAGATAGGTGTGTAGATATTTCCATTTTCATGCAGATAGCGGTGCAGATATTTCCATGTTCATACAGATAGCGGTGTAGATATTTCCATGTTTATACAGATAGCGGAGAAGATGTATGCATGTTTACACAGATAGCGGTGAAGATATTTCCATGTTCATCCAGATGGCTGTGTAGTTATTTCCATGTTCATACAGATAGCGGTGTAGATATCTCCATCTTAATACAGATGGCGGTGAAGACATTTCCATGTTCATACGGATGGCTTTGTAGATATTTCCGTGTTCATACAGATAGCGGTGATGATATTTCCATGTTTATACAGGTAGCGATGTAGATATTTCCATGTTTATACAGATAACGGTGTAGATATTTCCGTGTTTATACAGATAGCGTTGTAGATATTTCCATTTTCATGCAGATAGCGGTGAAGATATTTCCATGTTCAAACAGATAGCGGTGTAGATATTTCCATGTTCATACAGATAGCGGTGTAGATATATCCATGTTTATACAGATAGCGGTGAAGATGTATCGATGTTTACACAGATAGCGGTGTAGATATTTCCATGTTCATACAGATAGCGGTGTAGATATTTCCATGTTCATCAAGATGGCTGTGTGGATATATACATGTTCATACAGATAGCGGTGTAGATATTTCCATGTTCATACAGATAGTGCTGTAGATATTTCCATCTTCAAAGAGATAGTGGTGTAGCAATTTCCATGTTCATACAGAGAGCGGTGTAGATATTTCCATGTTCATCCAGATGGCTGTGTAGATATATCCATGTTCATAAAGATGACGGTGAAGATATTTCCATGTTCATACAGATAGCGGTGTAGATATTTCCATGTTCATCCAGACGGCTGTGTAGATATATCCATGTTCATACAGATGGCGGTGAAGGTATTTCCATGTTTATACAGATAGCGGTGAATATGTATGCATGTTTACACAGATAGCGGTGTATTTATTTCCATTTTCATACAGGTAGTGCTGTAGATATTTCCAAGTTCATACAGATAGCGGTGTAGCTATTTCCATGTTCATACAGATAGCGGTGTAGATATTTCCATGTTCATACAGATAGCGGTGTAGATATTTCCATGTTCATACAGATAGCGGTGTAGATATTTCCATGTTCGTACAGATAGCGGTGTACTTATTTCCATGTTCATACAGATAGTGGTGTAGATATTTCCATGTTCGTACAGATAGCGGTGTAGATATTTCCATGTTCATACAGATAGCAGTGTAGATATTTCCATGTTTATACAGATAGCGGTGTAGATATCTCCATCTTAATACAGATGGCGGTGTAGATATTTATATGTTCATGCAGATGGCGGTGGAGATATTTCCATGTTCATACAGATTGCGGTGTAGATATTTCCATGTTTATTGAGATAGCGGTGTAGTTATTTACATGTGTAAAGAGATAGCTGTGTAGATATTTCCATGTATATGCAGATAGCTTTGTTGATATTTCCATTTTCATGCAGATAGCGGTGTAGATATTTCCATGTTCATTCAGAGAGTGGTGTAGATATATCCATGTTTATACAGATAGCGGTGAAGATGTATGCATGTTTACACAGATAGCGGTGTAGATATTTCCATGTTCATACAGATAGCGGTGTAGATATTTCGATGTTCATCCAGAAGGCTGTGTAGATATATCCATGTTCATACAGATAGCGGTGTAGATATTTCCATGTTCATACAGATAGTGCTGTAGATATTTCCATGTTCAAACAGATGGTGGTGTAGCTATTTCCACGTTCATGCAGATAGCGGTGTAGATATTTCCATGTTCGTACAGATTGCGGTGTAGATATTTCCATGTTAATACAGATAGCGGTGCTTATATTTCCATGTTTATACAGGTAGCGGTGTAGATATTTCCATGTTTATACAGATAACGGTGTAGATATTTCCATGTTTATACAGATAGCGGTGAAGATATTTCCAAGTTTATACAGATAGCGGTGTAGATATCTCCATCTTAATACAGATGGCGGTGTAGATATTTATATGTTCATACAGATGGTGGTGCAGATATTTCCATGTTCATACAGATGGCGGTGTAGATATTTCCATGTTTATAGATATAGTGGTGTAGTTATTTCCATGTGTAAAGAGATAGCTTTGTAGATATTTCCATGTATATGCAGATAGCTGTGTAGATATTTCCATCTTCATGCAGATAGCGGTGTAGATATTTCCATGTTCAGACTGTTAGCAGTGTAGATATTTCCATGTTCATACTGATAGCGGTGTAGATATTTCCATGTTTATACAGATAGCGGTGTAGATATTTCCATGTTTATACAGATAGCGGTGTAGATATCTCCATCTTAATACAGATGGTGGTGTAGATATTTATATGTTCATACACATGGCAGTGCAGATATTTCTATGTTCATACAGATTGCGGTGTGGATATTTCCATGTTTATAGAGATAGCGGTGTAGTTATTTCCATGTCTAAAGTGATAGCTGTGTAGATATTTCCATGTATTTGCAGATAGCTGTGTAGATATTTCCATTTTCCTGCAGATAGCGGTGTAGATATTTCCATGTTCAAACAGATAGCGGTGCAGATATTTCCATGTTCATACAGATAGCGGTGTAGATATTTCCATGTTTATACAGATAACGGAGAAGGTGTGTGCATGTTTACACAGATAGCGGTGAAGATATTTCCATGTTTATACAGATAGCGGTGTAGATATTTCCATGTTCATCCAGATGGCTGTGTTGTTATTTCCATGTTCATACAGGTAGTGGTGTAGATATCTCCATCTTAATACAGATGGCGGTGAAGATATTTCCATGTTCATACAGATAGCGGTGTAGATATTTCGAAGTTCATACAGATAGTGGTGTAGATATTTCCGTGTTCATACTGATAGAGGGGCTGATGTTTCCATGTTTATACAGATAGCGGTGTAGATATTTCCATGTTTATTCAGATAGCGGTGTAGATATTTCCATGTTTATACAGATAGCGGTGTAGATATCTCCATCTTAATACAGATGTCGGTGTAGATATTTATATGTTCGTACAGATGGCGGTGCAGATATTTCCATGTTCATACAGATGGCGGTGTAGATATTTCCATGTTTATGGAGATAGCGGTGTAGTTATTTCCATGTGTAAAGAGATAGCTTTGTAGATATTTCCATGTATATGCAGATAGCCATGTTGATATTTCCATTTTCATGCAGATAGCGGTGTAGATATTTCCACGTTCAAACAGATAGCGGTGTAGATATTTCCATGTTCATACAGATAGCAGTGTAAATATTTCCATGTTTATACAGATAGCGGTGAAGATGTATGCATGTTTACACAGATAGCGGTGTAGATATTTCCATGTTCATACCGATAGCGGTGCTGATATTTCCATGTTTATACAGGTAGCGGTGTAGATATTTTCATGTTTATACAGATAGCGGTGTAGATATTTCCATGTTTATACACATAGCGGTATAGATATTTCCATGTTTATACAGATAGCGGTGTAGATATCTCCATCTTAATACAGATGGCGGTATAGATATTTATATTTTCATACAGATGGCGATGCAGATATTTCCATGTTCATACAGATGGCGGTGTAGATATTTCCATGTTTATAGAGATAGCGGTGTAGTTATTTCCATGTGTAAAGAGATAGCTTTGTAGATATTTCCATGTATATGCAGATAGCTTTGTAGATATTTCCATTTTCATGCATATAGCGGTGTAGATATTTCCATGTTCAAACAGATAGCGGTGTAGATATTTCCATGTTCATACAGATAGCGGTGTAGATATTTCCATGTTCATACAGATAGCGGTGTAGATATTTCCATGTTCATACAGATAGCGGTGCTGGTATTTCCATGTTTATACAGGTAGCGGTGTAGATATATCCATGTTCATACAGATGGCGGTGAAGATATTTCCATGTGCATACAGATAGCGGTGTTGATATTTCCATGTTCATTCAGATGGCTGTGTAGGTATATCCATGTTCATACAGATGGCGGTGAAGATATTTCCATGTTCATACAGATGGCGGTGTAGATATTACCATGTTCATACAGATAGCGGTGTAGGTATTTCCAAGTGTAAAGAGATAGCTGTGTAGATATTTCCATGTATATGCAGATAGCTGTGTAGATATTTCCATTTTCATGCAGATAGCGGTGTAGATATTTCCATGTTCAAACAGATAGCGGTGTAGATATTTCCATGTTCATACAGATAGCGGTGTCGATATTTCCATGTTTATACTGATAGCGGTGAAGATGTATGCATGTTTACACAGATAGCTTTGTAGATATTTCCATGTTCATCCAGATGGCTGTTTATTTATTTCCATGTTCATACAGATAGCGGTGTAGATATCTCCATCTTATTAAAGATGGCGGTGAAGATATTTCCATGTTCATACAGATAGCGGTGTAGATATTTCCAAGTTCATACAGATAGTGATGTAGATATTTCCATGTTCATACAGATAGCGGTGTAGCTATTTCCATGTCCATGCAGATAGCGGTGTAGATATTTCCATGTTCATCCAGATGGCTGAGTAGATATATCCATGTTCATACAGATGGCGGTGAAGATATTTCCATGTTCATACAGATGGCGGTGTAGATATTTCCATGTTCATACAGATAGTGGTGTAGATAATTCCATGTTCATACAGATAGCGGTGTAGGTATTTCCATGTGTAAAGAGATAGCTGTGTAGATATTTCCGTGTATATTCAGATACGTGTGTAGATATTTCCATTTTCATGCAGATAGTGGTGTAGATATTTCTAAGTTCAAAAAGATAGCGGTGAAGACATTTCCGTGTTCATTCAGATAGCGGTGTAGAAATTTCCATGTTTATACAGATAGCGGTGAAGATGTATGCCTGTTTACAGAGATAGCGGTGTAGATATTTCCATGTTCATACAGATAGCGGTGTAGATATTTCCATGTTCATCCAGATAGCTGTGTAGATATATCCATGTTCATACAGATAGCGGTGCTTATATTTCCATGTTCATACAGATTGCGGTGTAGATATTTCCATGTTAATACAGATAGCGGTGCTTATATTTCCATGTTTATACAGGTAGCGGTGAAGATATTTCCAAGTTTTTACAGATAGCGGTGTAGATATCTCCATCTTAATACAGATGGCGGTGTAGATATTTATATGTTCATACAGATGGTGGTGCAGATGTTTCCATGTTCATACAGATGGCTGTGTAGATATTTCCATGTTTATAGATAGAGTGGAGTAGTTATTTCCATGTGTAAAGAGATATCTTTGTAGATATTTCCATGTATATGCAGATAGCTGTGTAGATATTTCCATTTTCATGTAGATAGCGGTGTAGATATTTCCATGTTCAAACAGATAGCGGTGTAGATATTTCCATGTTCATAGAGATTACTGTGCTGATATTTCCATGTTTATACAAGTTGCGGTGTAGGTATTTCCATGTTTATACAGATTGCGGTGTAGATATTTCCATGTTTATACAGATAGCGGTGTACATATTTCCATGTTTATACAGAAAGCGGTGTAGATATCTCCATCTTAATACAGATGGCGGTGTAGATATTTATATGTTCATACAGATGGCGGTGCAGATATTTCCATGTTCATACAGATGGCGGTGTAGATATTTCCATGTTCATACAGATGGCGGTGTAGATATTTCCATGTTCATACAGATAGCGGTGTAGTTATTTCCATGTGAAAAGAGATAGCTGTGTAGATATTTCCATGTATATGCAAATAGCTGTGTAGATATTTCCATTTTAATGCAGATAGCGGTGTAGATATTTCCATGTTGAAACAGATAGCGTTGTAGATATTTCCATGTTCATCCAGATAGCGGTGTAGATATTTCCATGTTTATACAGATAGCGGTGAAGATATATGCATGTTTACACAGATAGCGGTGTAGATATTTCCATGTTCATACAGATGGCTGTGTTGATATATCCATGTTCATACAGATAGCGGTGTAGATATTTCCATGTTCATACAAATAGTGGTGTAGATATTTCCATGTTCATACAGATAGCGGTGTAGCTATTTCCATGTTCATGCAGATAGCGGTGTAGATATTTCCATGTTCAACCAGATGGTTGTGTAGATATATGCATGTTCTAACAGATGGCGTTGAAGATATTTCCATGTTCAGATTGTGGTGTAGATATTTCCAAGTTCATACAGATAGTGGTGTAGATATTTCCATGTTCATACAGATAGCTGTGTAGATATTTCCATGTTCATACAGATAGCGGTTTAGATATTTCCGTGTTTATACAGATAGCGGTGAAGATGTACGCATGTTTACACAGATAGCGGTGTAGATATTTCCATGTTCACCCAGATATTGGTGTAGATATTTCCATGTTCATCCAGATGGCTGTGTAGATGTATCCATGTTCATACATATAGCGGTGTAGATATTTCCATGTTCATACATATAGAGCTGTAGATATTTCCATGTTCATACAGATAGCGGTGTAGCTTTTCCCATGTTCATACAGATAGCGGTGTAGATATTTCCATGTTTGTACAGATAGCGGTGTAGATATTTCCATGTTCATACAGATAGCGGTGCTTATATTTCCATGTTTATACAGGTAGCGGTGTAGATATTTCCATGTTTATACAGATAGCGGTGTAGATATTTCCATGTTCATACAGATAGTGGTGTAGATATTTCCATGTTCATACAGATAGCGGTGTTGCTATTTCAATGTTCATACAGATAGCGGTGTAGATATTTCCATGTTCATCCTGATGGCTGTGTAGACATATCCATGTTCATACAGATGGCGGTGAAGGTAATTCCATGTTCATACAGATAGCGGTGTAGATATTTCCATGTTCATACAGATAGTGGTGTAGATATTTCCATGTTCATACAGATAGAGGGGCTGATATTTCCATGTTCATACAGATAGCGGTGCTGATATTTCCATGTTTATAGAGATAGCGTTGTAGATAGTTCCATGTTTATACAGATAGCGGTGTAGATATTTCCATGTTTATACAGATAGCGGTGTAGATATCTCCATCTTAATACAGATGGCGGTGTAGATATTTATATGTTCATACAGATGGCGGTGCAGATATTTCCATGTTCATACAGATGGCGGTGTAGATATTTCCATGTTTATAGAGATAGCGGTGTAGTTATTTCCATGTGTAAAGAGATAGCTTTGTAGACATTTCCATGTATATGCAGATAGCTGTGAAGATGTTTCCATTTTCATGCAGATAGCGGTGTAGATATTTCCATGTTCAAACAGATAGCGGTGTAGATATTTCCATGTTCATGCAGATAGCAGTGTAAATATTTCCATGTTTATACAGATAGCGGAGAAGATGTATGCATGTTCACACAGATAGCGGTGTAGATATTTCCATGTTCATACAGATAGCGGTGCTGATATTTCCATGTTTATACAGGTAGCGGTGTAGATATTTCCATGTTTATACAGAGAGCGGTGTAGATATTTCCATGTTTATACAGATAGAGGTGTAGATATTTCCATGTTTATACAGATAGCGGTGTAGATATTTCCATGTTTATACAGATAGCGGTGTAGATTTTTCCGTGTTGATACAGATAGCGGTGTAGATATTTCCATGTTCATACAGATAGCGGTGTAGATATTTCCATGTTCAAACAGATAGCGGTGTAGATATTTCCATGTTTATACAGATAGCGGTGTTGATATTTTCATGTTTATACAGATTGCGGTGTAGGTATCTCCAACTTAATACAGATAGCGGTGTAGATATTTCCATGTTCATACAGATAGCTTTGCTGATATTTCCATGTTTATACAGGTAGCGGTGTAGATATTTCCATGTTTATGCAGATAGCGGTGTAGATATTTCCATGTTTATACAGATAGCGGTGTAGATATTTCCGTGTTGATACAGAAAGCGGTGTAGATATTTCCATGTTCATACAGATAGCGGTGTAGATATTTCCATGTTCATACAGATAGCGGTGTAGATATTTCCATGTTCATACAGATAGCGGTGTAGCTATTTCCATGTTCATACAGATAGCGGTGTCGATATTTCCATGTTCAGATAGCGGTGTATATATTTCCATGTTTATACAGATGGCGGTGTAGATATTTTCATGTTTATACAGATTGCGGTGTAGGTATCTCCAACTTAATACAGATAGCGGTGTAGATATTTATATGTTCCTACAGATGGCGGTGCAGCTATTTCCATGTTCATACAGATGGCGGTGTAGATATTTCCATGTTTATAGAGATAGCGGTGTAGTTATTTCCATGTGTAAAGAGATAGCTTTGTAGTTATTTCCATGTATATGCAGATAGCTGTGTAGATATTTCCATTTTCATGCAGATAGCGGTGTAGATATTTCCATGTTCAAACAGATAGCGGTGTAGATATTTCCATGTTCATACAGATTACTGTGCTGATATTTCCATGTTTATACAAGTTGCGGTGTAGGTATTTCCATGTTTATACAGATTGCGGTGTAGATATTTCCATGTTTATACAGATAGCGGTGTACATATTTCCATGTTTATACAGAAAGCGGTGTAGATATCTCCATCTTAATACAGATGGCGGTGTAGATATTTATATGTTCATACAGATGGCGGTGCAGATATTTCCATGTTCATACAGATGGCGGTGTAGATATTTCCATGTTCATACAGATAGCGGTGTAGTTATTTCCATGTGTAAAGAGATAGCTGTGTAGATATTTCCATGTATATGCAGATAGCTGTGTAGATATTTCCGTTTTCATGCAGATAGCAGTGTAGATATTTCCATGTTCAAACAGATAGCGTTGAAGATATTTCCATGTTCATCCAGATAGCGGTGTAGATATTTCCATGTTTATACAGATAGCGGTGAAGATATATGCATGTTTACACAGATAGCGGTGTAGATATTTCCATGTTCATCCAGATGGCTGTGTTGATATATCCATGTTCATACAGATAGCGGTGTAGCTATTTCCATGTTCATACAGATAGTGGTGTAGATATTTCCATGTTCATACAGATAGCGGTGTAGCTATTTCCATGTTCATGCAGATAGCAGTGTAGATATTTCCATGTTCAACCAGATGGCTGTGTAGATATATGCATGTTCTAACAGATGGCGTTGAAGATATTTCCATGTTCAGATAGCGGTGTAGATATTTCCATGTTCATACAGATAGTGGTGTAGATATTTCCATGTTCATACAGATAGCGGTGTAGATATTGCCATGTTCAACCAGATGGCTGTGTAGATATATGCATGTTCTAACAGATGGCGTTGAAGATATTTCCATGTTCAGATAGCGGTGTAGATATTTCCATGTTCATACAGATAGTGGTGTAGATATTTCCATGTTCATACAGATAGCGGTGTAGATATTTCCATGTTCATACAGATAGCGGTGCTGATATTTCCACGTTTATACAGATAGCGGTGTAGATATTTCCATGTTTATTCAGATAGCGGTGTAGATATTTCCATGTTCATACAGATAGCGGTGTAGATATTTCCATGTTCATACAGATAGTGGTGTAGATATTTCCATGTTCATACAGATAGCGGTGTAGCTATTTCCATGTTCATACAGATAGCGGTGTAGATATTTCCATGTTCATACAGATAGTGGTGTAGATATTTCCATGTTCATACAGATAGCGGTTTTGCTATTTCCATTTTCATACAGATAGCGGTGTAGATATTTCCATGTTCATCCAGATGGCTGTGTAGACATATCCATGTTCATACAGATGGCGGTGAAGGTAATTCCATGTTCATACAGATAGCGGTGTAGATATTTCCATGTTCATACAGATAGTGGTGTAGATATTTCCATGTTCATACAGATAGCGGTGTACATATTTCCATGTTCATACAGATAGCGGTGTAGCTATTTCCATGTTCATGCAGATAGCGGTGTAGATATTTCCATGTTCAACCAGATGGCTGTGTAGATATATGCATGTTCTAACAGATGGCGTTGAAGATATTTCCATGTTCAGATAGCGGTGTAGATATTTCCATGTTCATACAGATAGTGGTGTAGATATTTCCATGTTTGTACAGATAGCGGTGTAGATATTTCCATGTTCATACAGATAGCGGTGCTGATATTTCCACGTTTATACAGATAGCGGTATAGATATTTCCATGTTTATTCAGATAGCGGTGTAGATATTTCCATGTTCATACAGATAGCGGTGTAGATATTTCCAAGTTCGTACAGATAGTGGTGTAGATATTTCCATGTTCATACAGATAGCGGTGTAGCTATTTCCATGTTCATACAGATAGCGGTGTAGATATTTCCATGTTCATACAGATAGTGGTGTAGATATTTCCATGTTCATACAGATAGCGGTTTTGCTATTTCCATGTTCATACAGATAGCGGTGTAGATATTTCCATGTTCATCCAGATGGCTGTGTAGACATATCCATGTTCATACAGATGGTGGTGAAGGTAATTCCATGTTCATACAGATAGCGGTGTAGATATTTCCATGTTCATACAGATAGTGGTGTAGATATTTCCATGTTCATACAGATAGAGTGGCTGATATTTCCATGTTCATACAGATAACGGTGCTGATATTTCCATGTTTATACAGATAGCGGTGTAGATATTTCCATGTTTATACAGATAGCGGTGTAGATATTTCCATGTTTATACAGATAGCGGTGTAGATATCTCCATCTTAATACAGATGGCGGTGTAGATATTTATATGTTCATACAGATGGCGGTGCAGATATTTCCATGTTCATACAGATGGCGGTGTAGATATTTCCATGTTTATAGAGATAGCGGTGTAGTTATTTCCATGTGTAAAGAGACAGCTTTGTAGATATTTCCATGTATATGCAGATAGCTGTGTAGATATTTCCATTTTCATGCAGATAGCGGTGTAGATATTTCCATGTTCAAACAGATAGCGGTGTAGATATTACCATGTTCATACAGATAGCTGTGCTGATATTTCCATGTTTATACAAGTTGTAGTGTAGGTATTTCCATGTTTATACAGATTGCGGTGTAGATATTTCCATGTTTATACAGATAGCGGTGTAGATATTTCCATGTTTATACAGAAAGCGGTGTAGATATCTCCATCTTAATACAGATGGCGGTGTAGATATTTATATGTTCATACAGATGGCGGTGAAGATATTTCCATGTTCATACAGATGGCGGTGTAGATATTTCCATGTTCATACAGATAGCGGTGTAGTTATTTCCATGTGTAAAGAGATAGCTGAGTAGATATTTCCGTGTATATGCAGATAGCTGTGTAGATATTTCCATTTTTATGCAGATAGCAGTGTAGATATTTCCATGTTCAAACAGATAGCGTTGTAGATATTTCCATGTTCATCCAGATAGCGGTGTAGATATTTCCATGTTTATACAGATAGCGGTGAAGATATATGCATGTTTACACAGATATCGGTGTAGATATTTCCATGTTCATCCAGATGGCTGTGTTGATATATCCATGTTCATACAGATAGCGGTGTAGATATTTCCATGTTCATACAGATAGTGGTGTAGATATTTCCATGTTCATACAGATAGCGGTGTAGCTATTTCCATGTTCATGGAGATAGCGGTGTAGATATTTCCATGTTCAACCAGATGGCTGTGTAGGTATATGCCTGTTCTAACACATGGCGTTGAAGATATTTCCATGTTCAGATAGCGGTGTAGATATTTCCATGTTCATACAGATAGTGGTGTAGATATTTCCATCTCCATACAGATAGCGGTGTAGCTTTTTCCTTGTTCATACAGATAGCGGTGTAGATATTTCCATGTTCGTACAGATAGCGGTGTAGATATTTCCATGTTCGTACAGATAGCGGTGTAGATATTTCCATGTTCATACAGATAGCGGTGCTTATATTTCCATGTTTATACAGGTAGCAGTGTAGATATTTCCATGTTTATACAGATAGCAGTGTAGATATTTCCATGTTCATACAGATAGTGGTGTAGATATTTCCATGTTCATACAGATAGCGGTGTTGCTATTTCCATGTTCATTCAGATAGCGGTGTAGATATTTCCTTGTTCATCCAGAGGGCTGTGTAGACATATCCATGTTCATACAGATGGCGGTGAAGGTAATTCCATGTTCATACAGATTGCGTTGTAGCTATTTCCATGTTCATACAGATAGCGGTGTAGGTATTTCCATGTTCGTACAGATTGCGGTGTGGATATTTCCATGTTCATACAGATAGCGGTGCTGATATTTCCACGTTTATACAGATAGCGGTGTAGATACTTCCGTGTTTATTCAGATAGCGGTGTAGATATTTCCATGTTCATACATATAGCGGTGTAGATATTTCCATGTTCATACAGATAGTGGTGTAGATATTTCCATGTTCATACAGATAGCGGTGTAGGTATTTCCATGTTTATACAGATTGCGGTGTAGATATTTCCATGTTTATACAGATAGCGGTGTACATATTTCCATGTTTATACAGAAAGCGGTGTAGATATCTCCATCTTAATACAGATGGCGGTGTAGATATTTATATGTTCATAGAGATGGCGGTGCAGATATTTCCATGTTCATACAGATGGCGGTGTAGATATTTCCATGTTCATACAGATAGCGGTGTAGTTATTTCCATGTGTAAAGAGATAGCTGTGTAGATATTTCCATGTATATGCAGATAGCTGTGTAGATATTTCCGTTTTCATGCAGATAGCAGTGTAGATATTTCCATGTTCAAACAGATAGCGTTGAAGATATTTCCATGTTCATCCAGATAGCGGTGTAGATATTTCCATGTTTATACAGATAGCGGTGAAGATATATGCATGTTTACACAGATAGCGGTGTAGATATTTCCATGTTCATCCAGATGGCTGTGTTGATATATCCATGTTCATACAGATAGCGGTGTAGCTATTTCCATGTTCATACAGATAGTGGTGTAGATATTTCCATGTTCATACAGATAGCGGTGTAGCTATTTCCATGTTCATGCAGATAGCCGTGTAGATATTTCCATGTTCAACCAGATGGCTGTGTAGATATATGCATGTTCTAACAGATGGCGTTGAAGATATTTCCATGTTCAGATAGCGGGGTAGATATTTCCATGTTCATACATATAGTGGTGTAGATATTTCCATGTTCATACAGATAGCGGTGTAGATATTTCCATGTTCATACAGATAGCGGTGCTGATATTTCCACGTTTATACAGATAGCGGTGTAGATATTTCCGTGTTTACTCAGATAGCGGTGTAGATATTTCCATGTTCATACAGATAGCGGTGTAGATATTTCCATGTTCAAACAGATAGCGGTGTAGCTATTTCCATGTTCATGCAGATAGCGGTGTAGATATTTCCATGTTCAACCAGATGGCTGTGTAGATATATGCATGTTCTAACAGATGGCGTTGAAGATATTTCCATGTTCAGATAGCGGTGTAGATATTTCCATGTTCATACAGATAGTGGTGTAGTTATTTCCATGTTCGTACAGATAGCGTTGTGGATATTTCCATGTTCATACAGATAGCGGTGCTGATATTTCCACGTTTATACAGATAGCGGTATAGATATTTCCGTGTTTATTCAGATAGCGGTGTAGATATTTCCATGTTCATACAGATAGCGGTGTAGATATTTCCAAGTTCGTACAGATAGTGGTGTAGATATTTCCATGTTCGTACAGATAGCGGTGTAGCTATTTCCATGTTCATACAGATAGCGGTGTAGATATTTCCATGTTCATACAGATAGTGGTGTAGATATTTCCATGTTCATACAGATAGCGGTTTTGCTATTTCCATGTTCATACAGATAGCGGTGTAGATATTTCCATGTTCATCCAGATGGCTGTGTAGAGATATCCATGTTCATACAGATGGTGGTGAAGGTAATTCCATGTTCATACAGATAGCGGTGTAGATATTTCCATGTTCATACAGATAGTGGTGTAGATATTTCCATGTTCATACAGATAGAGTGGCTGATATTTCCTTGTTCATACAGATAGCGGTGCTGATATTTCCATGTTTATACAGATAGCGGTGTAGATATTTCCATGTTTATACAGATAGCGGTGTAGATATTTCCATGTTTATACAGATAGCGGTGTAGATATCTCCATCTTAATACAGATGGCGGTGTAGATATTTCCATGTTTATACAGATAGCGGTGTAGATATTTCCATGTTTATACAGATAGCGGTGTAGATTTTTCCGTGTTGATACAGATAGCGGTGTAGATATTTCCATGTTCATACAGATAGCGGTGTAGATATTTCCATGTTCAAACAGATAGCGGTGTAGATATTTCCATGTTTATACAGATAGCGGTGTTGATATTTTCATGTTTATACAGATTGCGGTGTAGGTATCTCCAACTTAATACAGATAACGGTGTAGATATTTCCATGTTCATACAGATAGCTTTGCTGATATTTCCATGTTTTTACAGGTAGCGGTGTAGATATTTCCATGTTTATGCAGATAGCGGTGTAGATATTTCCATGTTTATACAGATAGCGGTGTAGATATTTCCGTGTTGATACAGAAAGCGGTGTAGCTATTTCCATGTTCATACAGATAGCGGTGTAGATATTTCCATGTTCATACAGATAGCGGTGTAGATATTTCCATGTTCATACAGATAGCGGTGTAGCTATTTCCATGTTCATACAGGTAGCGGTGTAGATATTTCCATGTTCAGATAGCGGTGTATATATTTCCATGTTTATAGAGATAGCGGTGTAGATATTTTCATGTTTATACAGATTGTGGTGTAGGTATCTCCAACTTAATACAGATAGCGGTGTAGATATTTATATGTTCCTACAGATGGCGGTGCAGCTATTTCCATGTTCATACAGATGGCGGTGTAGATATTTCCATGTTTATAGAGATAGCGGTGTAGTTATTTCCATGTGTAAAGAGATAGCTTTGTAGTTATTTCCATGTATATGCAGATAGCTGTGTAGATATTTCCATTTTCATGCAGATAGCGGTGTAGATATTTCCATGTTCAAACAGATAGCGGTGTAGATATTTCCATGTTCATAGAGATTGCTGTGCTGATATTTCCATGTTTATACAAGTTGCGGTGTAGGTATTTCCATGTTTATACAGATTGCGGTGTAGATATTTCCATGTTTATACAGATAGTGGTGTACATATTTCCATGTTTATACAGAAAGCGGTGTAGATATCTCCATCTTAATACAGATGGCGGTGTAGATATTTATATGTTCATACAGATGGCGGTGCAGATATTTCCATATTCATACAGATGGCGGTGTAGATATTTCCATGTTCATACAGATAGCGGTGTAGTTATTTCCATGTGTAAAGAGATAGCTGTGTAGATATTTCCATGTATATGCAGATAGCTGTGTAGATATTTCCGTTTTCATTCAGATAGCAGTGAAGATATTTCCATGTTCAAACAGATAGCGTTGAAGATATTTCCATGTTCATCCAGATAGCGGTGTAGATATTTCCATGTTTATACAGATAGCGGTGATGATATATGCATGTTTACACAGATAGCGGTGTAGATATTTCCATGTTCATCCAGATGGCTGTGTTGATATATCCATGTTCATACAGATAGCGGTGTAGCTATTTCCATGTTCATACAGATAGTGGTGTAGATATTTCCATGTTCATACAGATAGCGGTGTAGCTATTTCCATGTTCATGCAGATAGCGGTGTAGATATTTCCATGTTCAACCAGATGGCTGTGTAGATATATGCATGTTCTAACAGATGGCGTTGAAGATATTTCCATGTTCAGATAGCGGTGTAGATATTTCCATGTTCATACAGATAGTGGTGTAGATATTTCCATGTTCATACAGATAGCGGTGTAGATATTTCCATGTTCATACAGATAGCGGTGCTGATATTTCCACGTTTATACAGATAGCGGTGTAGATATTTCCGTGTTTATTCAGATAGCGGTGTAGATATTTCCATGTTCATACAGATAGCGGTGTAGATATTTCCATGTTCATACAGATAGTGGTGTAGATATTTCCATGTTCATACAGATAGCGGTGTAGCTATTTCCATGTTCATACAGATAGCGGTGTAGATATTTCCATGTTCATACAGATAGTGGTGTAGATATTTCCATGTTCATACAGATAGCGGTTTTGCTATTTCCATTTTCATACAGATAGCGGTGTAGATATTTCCATGTTCATCCAGATGGCTGTGTAGACATATCCATGTTCATACAGATGGCGGTGAAGGTAATTCCATGTTCATACAGATAGCGGTGTAGATATTTCCATGTTCATACAGATAGTGGTGTAGATATTTCCATGTTCATACAGATAGCGGTGTAGATATTTCCATGTTCATACAGATAGCGGTGTAGCTATTTCCATGTTCATGCAGATAGCGGTGTAGATATTTCCATGTTCAACCAGATGGCTGTGTAGATATATGCATGTTCTAACAGATGGCGTTGAAGATATTTCCATGTTCAGATAGCGGTGTAGATATTTCCATGTTCATACAGATAGTGGTGTAGATATTTCCATGTTCGTACAGATAGCGGTGTATATATTTCCATGTTCATACAGATAGCGGTGCTGATATTTCCACGTTTATACAGATAGCGGTATAGATATTTCCGTGTTTATTCAGATAGCGGTGTAGATATTTCCATGTTCATACAGATAGCGGTGTAGATATTTCCAAGTTCGTACAGATAGTGGTGTAGATATTTCCATGTTCATACAGATAGCGGTGTAGCTATTTCCATGTTCATACAGATAGCGGTGTAGATATTTCCATGTTCATACAGATAGTGGTGTAGATATTTCCATGTTCATACAGATAGCGGTTTTGCTATTTCCATGTTCATACAGATAGCGGTGTAGATATTTCCATGTTCATCCAGATGGCTGTGTAGACATATCCATGTTCATACAGATGGTGGTGAAGGTAATTCCATGTTCATACAGATAGCGGTGTAGATATTTCCATGTTCATACAGATAGTGGTGTAGATATTTCCATGTTCATACAGATAGAGTGGCTGATATTTCCTTGTTCATACAGATAGCGGTGCTGATATTTCCATGTTTATACAGATAGCGGTGTAGATATTTCCATGTTTATACAGATAGCGGTGTAGATATTTCCATGTTTATACAGATAGCGGTGTAGATATCTCCATCTTAATACAGATGGCGGTGTAGATATTTCCATGTTTATACAGATAGCGGTGTAGATATTTCCATGTTTATACAGATAGCGGTGTAGATTTTTCCGTGTTGATACAGATAGCGGTGTAGATATTTCCATGTTCATACAGATAGCGGTGTAGATATTTCCATGTTCATACAGATAGCGGTGTAGATATTTCCATGTTTATACAGATAGCAGTGTTGATATTTTCATGTTTATACAGATTGCGGTGTAGGTATCTCCAACTTAATACAGATAGCGGTGTAGATATTTCCATGTTCATACAGATAGCTTTGCTGATATTTCCATGTTTATACAGGTAGCGGTGTAGATATTTCCATGTTTATGCAGATAGCGGTGTAGATATTTCCATGTTTATACAGATAGCGGTGTAGATATTTCCGTGTTGATACAGAAAGCGGTGTAGATATTTCCATGTTCATACAGATAACGGTGTAGATATTTCCATGTTCATACAGATAGCGGTGTAGATATTTCCATGTTCATACAGATAGCGGTGTAGCTATTTCCATGTTCATACAGATAGCGGTGTAGATATTTCCATGTTCAGATAGCGGTGTATATATTTCCATGTTTATACAGATAGCGGTGTAGATATTTTCATGTTTATACAGATTGTGGTGTAGGTATCTCCAACTTAATACAGATAGCGGTGTAGATATTTATATGTTCCTACAGATGGCGGTGCAGCTATTTCCATGTTCATACAGATGGCGGTGTAGATATTTCCATGTTTATAGAGATAGCGGTGTAGTTATTTCCATGTGTAAAGAGATAGCTTTGTAGTTATTTCCATGTATATGCAGATAGCTGTGTAGATATTTCCATTTTCATGCAGATAGCGGTGTAGATATTTCCATGTTCAAACAGATAGCGGTGTAGATATTTCCATGTTCATAGAGATTGCTGTGCTGATATTTCCATGTTTATACAAGTTGCGGTGTAGGTATTTCCATGTTTATACAGATTGCGGTGTAGATATTTCCATGTTTATACAGATAGCGGTGTACATATTTCCATGTTTATACAGAAAGCGGTGTAGATATCTCCATCTTAATACAGATGGCGGTGTAGATATTTATATGTTCATACAGATGGCGGTGCAGATATTTCCATGTTCATACAGATGGCGGTGTAGATATTTCCATGTTCATACAGATAGCGGTGTAGTTATTTCCATGTGTAAAGAGATAGCTGTGTAGATATTTCCATGTATATGCAGATAGCTGTGTAGATATTTCCGTTTTCATGCAGATAGCAGTGTAGATATTTCCATGTTCAAACAGATAGCGTTGAAGATATTTCCATGTTCATCCATATAGCGGTGTAGATATTTCCATGTTTATACAGATAGCGGTGAAGATATATGCATGTTTACACAGATAGCGGTGTAGATATTTCCATGTTCATCCAGATGGCTGTGTTGATATATCCATGTTCATACAGATAGCGGTGTAGATATTTCCATGTTCATACAGATAGCGGTGTAGCTATTTCCATGTTCATGCAGATAGCGGTGTAGATATTTCCATGTTCAACCAGATGGCTGTGTAGATATATGCATTTTCTAACAGATGGCGTTGAAGATATTTCCATGTTCATATAGCGGTGTAGATATTTCCATGTTCATACAGATAGTGGTGTAGATATTTCCATGTTCATACAGATAGCGGTGTAGATATTTCCATGTTCATACAGATAGCGGTGCTGATATTTCCACGTTTATACAGATAGCGGTGTAGATATTTCCATGTTTATTCAGATAGCGGTGTAGATATTTCCATGTTCATACAGATAGCGGTGTAGATATTTCCATGTTCATACAGATAGTGGTGTAGATATTTCCATGTTCATACAGATAGCGGTGTAGCTATTTCCATGTTCATACAGATAGCGGTGTAGATATTTCCATGTTCATACAGATAGTGGTGTAGATATTTCCATGTTCATACAGATAGCGGTTTTGCTATTTCCATTTTCATACAGATAGCGGTGTAGATATTTCCATGTTCATCCAGATGGCTGTGTAGACATATCCATGTTCATACAGATGGCGGTGAAGGTAATTCCATGTTCATACAGATAGCGGTGTAGATATTTCCATGTTCATACAGATAGTGGTGTAGATATTTCCATGTTCATACAGATAGCGGTGTAGATATTTCCATGTTCATACAGATAGCGGTGTAGCTATTTCCATGTTCATGCAGATAGCGGTGTAGATATTTCCATGTTCAACCAGATGGCTGTGTAGATATATGCATGTTCTAACAGATGGCGTTGAAGATATTTCCATGTTCAGATAGCGGTGTAGATATTTCCATGTTCATACAGATAGTGGTGTAGATATTTCCATGTTCGTACAGATAGCGGTGTAGATATTTCCATGTTCATACAGATAGCGGTGCTGATATTTCCACGTTTATACAGATAGCGGTATAGATATTTCCGTGTTTATTCAGATAGCGGTGTAGATATTTCCATGTTCATACAGATAGCGGTGTAGATATTTCCAAGTTCGTACAGATAGTGGTGTAGATATTTCCATGTTCATACAGATAGCGGTGTAGCTATTTCCATGTTCATACAGATAGCGGTGTAGATATTTCCATGTTCATACAGATAGTGGTGTAGATATTTCCATGTTCATACAGATAGCGGTTTTGCTATTTCCATGTTCATACAGATAGCGGTGTAGATATTTCCATGTTCATCCAGATGGCTGTGTAGACATATGCATGTTCATACAGATGGTGGTGAAGGTAATTCCATGTTCATACAGATAGCGGTGTAGATATTTCCATGTTCATACAGATAGTGGTGTAGATATTTCCATGTTCATACAGATAGAGTGGCTGATATTTCCATGTTCATACAGATAGCGGTGCTGATATTTCCATGTTTATACAGATAGCGGTGTAGATATTTCCATGTTTATACAGATAGCGGTGTAGATATTTCCATGTTTATACAGATAGCGGTGTAGATATCTCCATCTTAATACAGATGGCGGTGTAGATATTTATATGTTCATACAGATGGCGGTGCAGATATTTCCATGTTCATACAGATGGCGGTGTAGATATTTCCATGTTTATAGAGATAGCGGTGTAGTTATTTCCATGTGTAAAGAGATAGATTTGTAGATATTTCCATGTATATGCAGATAGCTGTGTAGATATTTCCATTTTCATGCAGATAGCGGTGTAGATATTTCCATGTTCAAACAGATAGCGGTGTAGATATTTCCATGTTCATACAGATAGCTGTGCTGATATTTCCATGTTTATACAAGTTGCAGTTTAGGTATTTCCATGTTTATACAGATTGCGGTGTAGATATTTCCATGTTTATACAGATAGCGGTGTACATATTTCCATGTTTATACAGAAAGCGGTGTAGATATCTCCATCTTAATACAGATGGCGGTGTAGATATTTATATGTTCATACAGATGGCGGTGAAGATATTTCCATGTTCATACAGATGGCGGTGTAGATATTTCCATGTTCATACAGATAGCGGTGTAGTTATTTCCATGTGTAAAGAGATAGCTGTGTAGATATTTCCATGTATATGCAGATAGCTGTGTAGATATTTCCATTTTCATGCAGATAGCAGTGTAGATATTTCCATGTTCAAACAGATAGCGTTGTAGATATTTCCATGTTCATCCAGATAGCGGTGTAGATATTTCCATGTTTTTACAGATAGCGGTGAAGATATATGCATGTTTACACAGATAGCGGTGTAGATATTTCCATGTTCATCCAGATGGCTGTGTTGATATATCCATGTTCATACAAATAGCGGTGTAGATATTTCCATGTTCATACAGATAGTGGTGTAGATATTTCCATGTTCATGCAGATAGCGGTGTAGCTATTTCCATGTTCATGCAGATAGCGGTGTAGATATTTCCATGTTCAACCATATGGCTGTGTAGGTATATGCATGTTCTAACAGATGGCGTTGAAGATATTTCCATGTTCAGATAGCTGTGTAGATATTTCCATGTTCATACAGATAGTGGTGTAGATATTTCCATGTTCATACAGATAGCGGTGTAGCTTTTTCCATGTTCATACAGATAGCGGTGTAGATATTTCCATGTTCGTACAGATAGCTGTGTAGATATTTCCATGTTCGTACAGATAGCGGTGTAGATATTTCCATGTTCATACAGATAGCGGTGCTTATATTTCCATGTTTATACAGGTAGCAGTGTAGATATTTCCATGTTTATACAGATAGCGGTGTAGATATTTCCATGTTCATACAGATAGTGGTGTAGATATTTCCATGTTCATACAGATAGCGGTGTTGCTATTTCCATGTTCATACAGATAGCGGTGTAGATATTTCCTTGTTCATCCAGATGGCTGTGTAGACATATCCATGTTCAGACATATGGCGGTGAAGGTAATTCCATGTTCATACAGATTGCGGTGTAGCTATTTCCATGTTCATACAGATAGCGGTGTAGGTATTTCCATGTTCGTACAGATTGCGGTGTAGATATTTCCATGTTAATACAGATAGCGGTGCTTATATTTCCATGTTTATACAGGTAGCGGTGTAGATATTTCCATGTTTATACAGATAGCCGTGTAGATATTTCCATGTTTATACAGATAGCGGTGAAGATATTTCCAAGTTTATACAGATAGCGGTGTAAATATCTCCATCTTAATACAGATGGCGGTGTAGATATTTCCATGTTTATACAGATAGCGGTGAAGATATTTCAATGTTCATACAGATGGCGTTGTAGATAATTCCATGTTCATACAGATGGTGGTGTAGATATTTCCACGTTTATAGAGATAGCGGTGTAGGTATTTCCATGTTTATACAAATAGCAGTGTAGGTTTTTCAATGTTTATAAAGATAGCAGTGTAGATGTTTCAATGTTTATAGAGATAGCGGTGTAGATATTTCCCTGTTTTACTGGTAGCGGTTTAGATATTTCCATGTTTATACAGATAGCAGTGTAGGTATTTCCATGTTTATAGAGATAGAGGTGTAGTTATTACCATGTTTATACAGATAACGGTGTTGATATTTCCATGTTTATAGAGATAGCGGTGTATATATTTCCATGTATATACAGATAGCGGTGTAGTTTTTTCCATGTTTATACAGATGGCCCTGTAGATATATCCATGTTTATAGAGATGGCGGTGTAGTTATTTCCTTGTTTATACAGATAGCGGTGTAGATATTTCCATGTTCATACGGATAGCGGTGTAGATATTTCCATGTTTATAGAGATAACGGTGTAGATATTTCCATGTTTATTCAGATAGCGGTGTAGATATTTCCATGTTTATACAGGTAGCGCTGTAGATATTTCCATATTTATACAGCTATCTGTGCAGATATGTGAATTCATTAAACCTCTTTTTCTTTATAAATGACCCAGTCTTGGGTATGTCTTTATCAGCAGCATGAAAATTGACTAATACACTCACTGTCCATGAATGATACTCTGTTAGCCCATTTGCATTGTTATAAAGAAATACCTGAGGTTGGGTAATTAATAAAGAAATGAGGTTTATTTGGCTCCTTGTTCTGAAGGCTGTACGTGAAGCATAGTACTGGCACCTGCTTCCAGGGAGGGCCTCAGGAAGCTTCCAATCATGGTGGAAGGTGAAGGGAAACCAGCATATCACATGGTGAGAGAGGAAGCAAGAGAGACAGGGAGGAGGTGTCAGTCTCTTTTAAACAACCAGATATCGCATGAACTCACAGGGTAAGAACTCATTCATTACCAATAGGACAGCACCAAGCCATTCAGGAGACATCTATCTCCAACATTGGGGATCACATTTTAACGTGAGATTTGAAGGGGACAAACATCCATACTATGTCAGATACCAAAGCTGACAATGCTTAGGATCTTTAGCTGTTCCAGGTTCTGGGAAAAGGGAGAGAGTTAGCTTCCCTCGTCTATGCTGTGCTACTCCATATTATATTAGTAATTATTGTTCTCTAAAGGTTCTTGAAAGCAAATAAACAAATGCAAGGCAAAACATATGAAATGCAAGGCAAAACATACGAAATGCAAGGCAAATGCATTAAAAACTTTTGAGTGTTAATATATAGGTTTTATTTTATCTTTTTAATGTCTTTTGCTTAACCAAATAGATTATGTAGTTTTGATTAACTGGCCATGAAATAGCTCTGCCTACATAGAATTTCTCATGAATAATTGGTTGTGGATACTTTTGTGTGTGACCCAAATCCTCCCTCAAAACTGAAGTTTGCCCAGCTATTGGGAGTGTTGGCAAATCATGCCTCTCAGCTGATTCTCTCTAGAATTTATTCTCAGGAGATCTAATTAATAACTTGTCAAGCTGATGTCCATCCTTGGGGACAACTCTTATCTGAAGAATGGCCAGTGAAAGGTATTAAAACTCCATACTCCTGCCTCAATTTAGGGCAACTCTGAAGGGTCACCCCTGCTTCTCAGCTCCCCCTTGAGATTAGCTGAGGTATTTGTTGTGACTGCCTCACATCTCAACTCCCTTTGTCCAATTCAGCTTTTTCGCCACAGTTGTTGGCTCCTAGGATTTTACCCAGTTAAATGTTCTCTACACAAATCTCTATCTCAAATCTGCTTTACAGGGAATGTGGCCTCAGACAGGTTTTCATTAGGTTCTGGACGTAACTCTCATTAGTCATTGATATGATTCGGCTGTGTCTCCACCCGAATCTCACCTTGATTGTAATTATCCCCGCATGTCAAGGATGGAGTCAGGTGGAGATCATTGAATCATAGGGGCGGGTTCCCCCTACTGTTCTCCTGGTAGCGAATAAGTCTCACGAGATCTGATGCTTTTAAAATGGGAGTTTCCCTACACAAGCTTTCTTCTCTGCTGCCATTTAAGATGTGCCTTTGCTTCTTTTTTGCCTTCTGCTGTGACTGTGAGGCCTCCCCAGCCATGTGGAATTGTGAGTTCATTAAACCTCTTTCCTTTCTAAATTACCCGGTCTTGGGTATGACTTTATTAGCAGCATGAGAACAAACTAGTGCAGTCTGTTCTATAAGCCCAAGTCGGATCACAGAGTCCCGCTTTCCGTTTTTTTTTTCTAGCCCATATTTCTATTAAAACTTGACTCATATAGACTTAAAACAAAATAATTAACATGGCTAGTATTTATTTAATATTTTATACGTGTCAGGTACTGTATTTTGTAACTTTTCTTTTAATAATCTTTCCAAATCTCTAAAAGGAGAATTCTGCTCTTTTATAGAGAAAATAAGGATGGCTCAATCTTTTGATTTTTATTACAAGCTTTATTTTGTATAACATATAATAAACTAAAAATATTGAAAGTTTAGAAACCATCAGCACACAATCGAGGTGATGGAAATATACTTCACCTCCAGTTTCCTGATGCCTCTTTATAATACATTTCTCTGGCCCCTCATTCCTGGCCCTTAAAAACCACCAAACTGCTTTCTGTCACTGGACAGTAATTTATACAGTCAAAAAATGTATATAAATAAAATTTTACACTATGCACTTTTTTGTCTGACATTTTATGTTTTTTTCTCTGCATGTTTTACCTCTAGAGTCTGCCTTGTTTCACTTAGTATAGTTATTTTGAGATTCATTCATGTTATAGTATGTATCCATAATTAATTCGGATAAAGCAAGTTAATTCATTAATGTATTGATTGATATTTAGACTGTTTCTAGTTTGGGCTATTATGAATACATGTGCTATGAACATTTGTGTTGATATCATTATATGAACACCTACTTTTATCTCTCTTGGGTAAATACCCAGGAGTGCAATGGCTGAGTCTTACGGCAGAAGTATGTTTAACTTTTTAAGGGACTCTTAAACTGTTTTTCAAAGGTTACACTTTTTTGTATTCCCATCAGCAGTGTATGAGAGTTTCAGCTTCTCCACATCCAAGCCAGTGCTTGGCTGTTATCAGTCATGCTAATCTTAGCTATTTAAAAATAGATAGTGGCGTCTCATTTTGGTTTTAATTTGCATTGCCCTAAGCATTAATTATGTTGAGCATATGTGCTTATTTACCAAACAAATGTCTACTTTGTAATGTCTGTTCCAGTCTTTCACCCAAGTTTTAAATGGGGTTGTTTGTTTTTCATTATTAAATTTTGAGCTTTTAAAATATATTTTTGATGCAAGCCTTTCATCAGATATATGAATTGCAAATATTTTCTCCCAGCCTGCAGCTTGTCTTTTCAGTCTCTTAATAGATTCTTTTGAAGAGCAGATTCTTTTTTTTAAATTTGATGAGTTCTTCTTATCAATATATTATTATATAAATCATGCTGTGGGGTCATATCAAAGAAAGCTTTGCCTGACTCAAAGTCCCAAATGTTTTCACATCTTCCCTCTCCTCTCCTTTGGGAACTGAGATTACAGGTAAATTCAGTTACTTGAAATTTACTGTCTACTATTGCTCTGTTCATGTTTTTTAAAAATTTATTTTCTCTCTCTATTTTATTTTGAGAGGTGTCTATCTTTTCTTCTTTAATGACTAATGTGCTATCAGCCTACCATGTAGCTGGGACTACAGCCACATGCTACTATGCCCCGCTAATTTTTGTATTTTTAGTAGAGATGGGATTTCACCATATTGGTCAGGCTGGTCCTGAACTCCTGACTTCGTGATCCACCTGCCTCGGCCTCGCAAAATGCTGAGATTACAGGCGTGAGCCACTGCGCCCAGCCTCCTTTAGTGTATCTTGCATGTCTCTATTTTAGAACATATAGAATACTGTTTCAATAAGCATTTGAATGTTCTTAACTGATAACTCTGGCACCTTGATTTACTCTGGATCAGTTCTGACTCAGTGATTTTTCTCCTTATTATGAGCCACGTTCTTCTGTCTTTTGTTGTTACTGTTGTGTCTCTGCTAAACTGTGTCTGGATGTCAGATATGGTGACTTTTATCTTATTGAGTGCTGGAAGTATATATAAATATTCTTGATCTTTGTATTGGTATGTATTTAAGTTTAGTTGGAAAGAGTTTGACTCTTTTTGGTCTTGCTTTAAAAATTCATTAGGTGGGATCAGACCAGTTCTCATTTTAGAGCTAATCACTCCCAACTAGTGAGGCAAGATCCTTCTGGGTATCCCTGGGAATCTTGAGGTGTTTCTGGTTTGGCTGATAAAATAAGCACTATTACTGGACCTTGGTGAGCATGTGTACTGTTACTTTTCATCTTATCTGGGTGTTGTTTCCCCAACCGTAGGTACTTTTCTCTAGGCCTGTCCTAATAATTACTTAGCTATGTACTTTAGGGGGACCCTTTGCAGAGCTCTGGAGTTCTCTTTCTGTGCAGCCCCTTCTTCTCGGAAACCTTGTCCTGAGAGCTCATGTCAACATGGTTTCTGTGGACTCTCAGCTCTGTCCCCTCAGCTCAGGGAGAACAATGGGCTCCTCTTGGGCTTTTCTCCTGCAGTAGTGGGCTGGAAAACTTTCTCCAGGCATAAATTAGGGCAGTTGATAGGCTCACCTTGTTTGAGACTGACTTTACAGGGTCTTGCAAACTTTTGTGGCATACATTTTGGACATTTTTTTGGTTGTTTCAGGAGGGAGAGAAAGTCTAGTTCTTGTTACTCCATCATGGTCATTGCAGAAGTCAAACTAACTGATATTTATCAATACAGTCTGTTGCTACACATTGAACTTGCTTAAGATAATTTTTAGATGGCACAGAACTTTCTGTCCATTGAATGAGACTCTCTGCTTATTTTGCAAGTGCTCATTTGTATGGAGACATTTGTATGGAGAAACTTCAAAAAGTTTGTGGAAAAATGAAGTTAAAAGATAAACATTGAAAATGTGATCTTCGGTTTTCATCCCTAAAGAACTGATGGTCCTGGGAACTTAACAATGTCAATGCAGTCTCTTATACATTATTAACTTAAGAAAAATGGGTGCCCTTTCCACATTTGTTGAGATTGGGAAACAAAAAGAAGTCAGAAGGAGCCAAATCAGAGCTGTAAGGTGGATGCCTGACAATTTCCCATTGAGACTCTCACAAAATTGCCTTTGCTTGATGACAGGAATGAGCAGAAACATTGTGGTGTTAGAGGACTGTCTGCTAAAGCTTTCCCAGGTATTTTGCCCTAAAACTTTGGCTAACTTATTCAAAACACTCTCATGATATGCAGATATTATTGTTCTTTGACCTTCCACAAAGTCAACAAGCAAAATGCCTGGAATGTCCCCAAAAAACTGTTGCCGTGACCTTTGCTCTTGAGTGATCCCCTTTAGCTTTGACTGGACCACTTCCACCTTTGGCAGCCATTGCTTTGATTGTGTTTTGCCCTCAGGATCATACTGGGAAAGCCATGTTTTATCTTCTGTTACAATTCTTCAAAGAAATCCTTCAGGATCTTGACCCTAGTTCTTTAAAATTTCCATTGAGAGCTCTCCTCTTGTCTGCAGCTGATCTGAGCACAACACTTTTGGCACCCATGCAGTGGAAAGTTGGTTCAACTTTAATTTTTTAGTCAGAACTGTGTAAGCTGAACCAATTAAGATGTCTACGATGTTGGCTATTGTTTGTGCTGTTGATTTTCAGTCCTCTTCAATTAGGGCACAAACAAGATTAATTTTTTTCCTTGCAAATTGATATGGATGATCTGTCCCTGTGGACTTCATCTTCCACATCATCTCGTTTCTTCTTTAAAAAAGCTGTCCGCTTGTGAACTACTGATTTCTTTGGTGCAGTGTCCCCTCAAGCTTCTTGTAAAGCATCAGTGATTTCACCATTCTTTCACTCAAGCTTCATCATAATCTAATGTTTGTTCTTGCTTCAATTTTAGCAGAATTTACATTGCTCTGCTAGGGGCTCTTTTCAAACTAATGTCTACTCCTTCTTACTGTCTCAAACTAGATCCTGTTCAAACATGCTATAATAAATTAGTATGAGTTTATTTTGCTGCCAAAATTGAAACCTTTGCATAGTTTTTTTCATAATATACATTTTCCATGAACTTTTTAAGGCCTCTCATGTATCCACAGGTAGAGTGCCTTACCTATTCTGACTTCAGTCAATTATTCAAGACCTTTCCTTGTCAGTGATACATTAGAAAGGTAGAGTATTGAAAAATAAGAGTAGCTTCTGCTGATTAAGAAATACTATATCTTTTTCTACTTCTTTCTTTTTTTTTTTTCTTTTTTTTTTTTGAGACAGCATCTTTCTCTGTCACCCAGGCTGGAGTGCAGTGGTGTGATCTCAGCTCACTGCAACCTCTGCCTCCCAGGGTCAAGTGATTCTCCTGCCTCAGCCTCCCGAGTAGCTGGGACTATAGGTGCCTGCCACCACACCCAGCTAATTTTTGTATTTTTAGTGGAGACAAGGTTTCACCATATTGGCCAGGCTGGTCTTGAACTCCTGACCTTGTGATCTGCCTGACTCGGCCTCCCAAAGCGCTGGGATTACAGTCATGAGCCACCGTACCTAGCTTTCTACTTCTTTCTTATTATTTTCCTCCTCTCTCATTCCTATATTCTCTCCTTTCTCCTACTTTCCTCCCCACTCCCTGTTTCCTTCCTTTCATCTTTCCTATTTTCAAGACTTAATATTTCTTGAACCTCCGATGTTATCATAGTATGTTATTTGTTTAATTT
Organism: Gorilla gorilla gorilla; assembly: GCF_029281585.2. NCBI lineage: Eukaryota > Metazoa > Chordata > Mammalia > Primates > Hominidae > Gorilla > Gorilla gorilla. The sequence continues at coordinate 2,760,049 of NC_073227.2, read as the reverse complement.
TCACATAACAATAATTGTTTAAATACAAATAATATTTATTTTCATCCCCATGTTATCAGTATAACAGTAAAGATGTGGAGAGGCCAGCTGGGCATGGTGGCTCAAGCCTGTAATCCCAGCACATTGGGAGGCCGAGGTGGGTGGATCACGAGGTCAGGAGATCGAGACCATCCTGGCTAACACGGTGAAACCCCATCTCTCCTAAAAAATAGAAAAAATTAGCTGGTCGTGGTGGCGCGTGCCTGTAGTCCCAGCTACTCGGGAGGCTGAGGCAGGAGAATAGTGTGAACCCGGGAGGCAGAACTTGCAGTGAGCCAAGATCACACCACTGCACTCCAGCCTGGGTGACAGAGCGAGACTCTGTCTCAAAAAATAAATAAATAAATAAATAAATGAAAATAAAATTAAAAAAATGATGTGGAGAGGCCAAACCAATGGCTCTTATATCCACGTTCTTTCTTCTAAATGATTTCACCTTAGTTTTGGTCTGCATCTCTAACCATAGCTAGTTGCAGTAGGACCTTCTATCTGGTCTTGCTGCTCTCATTTTTGGACCTCCTCACTGAAATCAAATTGATCTTTCTAAAATGCAAACCTGGTCTTAGTATTTTATTACTTAAAACCCATTGGTGGCTTTCCATGATTTATGGAATAAAGTCAAAATTCCTGTTTTTGCCCATGTTTCTGTGTGCCTCTCATCCCTACATTTACTGATTCCTGTGTGCCATAAATTGCCAGTTGTCCAGAGTTCATTCTCTTTTTGTACTTGGGAGGACTTCTGCATCCTGCAACTTTTCCCCTGAAACGTGCTTGGAAAATACCTACTCATTTTTTTCAGATTCAGGTTAGCTTTTTACTTCAGTTTCTTTTCCTGAAGCTTGTACTGACTGCTCCATATGGCTTTGGGGATTAGCTACTCATTCCTTTGTGCCCTTTGTAGATACACATTTATCATGGAGTCTTTTTTTTTTTTTTTTTTTTTTGAGACAGAGTCTCACTCTGTCACCAGGCTGGAGTGCAGTGGTGTGATCTCAGCTCACTGCAACCTTTACCTTCCAGGTTCAACTGATTCTCTTGCCTCAGCCTCCCATGTAACTACAGGCGTGCACCACCGTGCCCAGCTAATTTTTGTATTTTTAGTAGAGACGGGGTTTCACTATGTTGGCCAGGATGGTCTCGATCTCTTGACCTCGTGATCTGCCCACGTTGGCCTCCCAAAGTGCTGGGATTACAGGCATGAACCACCGCTCCCAATCAGTCATGCAGTCTTTATACTTACTTGTTTACTTGCCTGTGAGCTCACTGAATGCAGGGACTATTTCCTTGTTGCTCTAGCACCTACACCAGTACCTGGTATCCAGAAGCTGTATGCTAAATGTTTGTTGAGTGGCTGTTTGACTGAATGATTGTACTCCCAATTAGTAGATAGAAAGCCATGAACTTCCCAGTTCATCATTCTTTGTGATCAATTCTGGTTTCTTTATTGTGTTCAAAAGAGTTCCTTAGTGACATAAAACTATGGAGCTAGTATGTCAGCTCATTTAAGCAATGATTGGTTTATGTATATAAGAGGCTTCAATAATTATATATTTTTATTTCAGTTTCAATAAATGATCAATTTATTAATTTTCTCTGTTTTGGCTTATTGTTCATATTTAATATCAAATAAAAGTGTTTTACTTAAAATTATTCATGCCAATTATGACAGTTAGGTGAATATTACTTTGATTTACATTCCAGTAGTAGTTTTGGTTGAACCCTGAATATGCTAAGACGTCCCTTTTCTTTTTTCTTATGAACAGGCTACTGTGTTTACATATATTATTAAAATCTTCTTTGAAAATACGAAGAGTGTTACATTTCTTATATTTAGTTCTCTGTGCTTCAGAATTCCTGTGATACTTGCACTTAAGTCCTTCTGAGCAGTTGATGTTGATATTTATGTGGTTAATTTCATGAAACGTGGTGGTTTTCATTTCTATCATTAATTTATACAGGAGATAGACTGTTTTCCAGGTGTAAGCTCAGTCATATAATTAGAAAATTTATAAGCAGAAAGGAGTTATTTGGTCTAACCCATTTATTCTACAGATAGAGAAATTAGAGTCCAGAAACTCTGTCTTCTTTAAAGTCTTACAGGTATTTAAGAAAAAAGAATAGACTTGAGGTTTCTGTGCTCTGAACCCAGTGATCTTGACACTGTAATGATCTTCATCCATATTATTCACAGAAGTAAATATAATCACATATTAAATAAGAAACAAAAATACTAAGGAGATATTATACTGAAAAATGAAATAATATTATCTTAATTATTTTGATCAGATTCAATCTATAGCAGCTTGAAGGCTAATAATTCCAATGATTCTCTGAATAAACCATTTTTCTAATAAGATTACAGGTTTTAGTAATCTAATTATTTTGACTGATGCAAATGTTACCCCGCCAGTCTGAAAAATGTGTTTATTTATATGTCATAAAGAATAATTTATTCCAAAAAGGCTAATTTTCAAAATATATGTATCTTCTGAAACTGTATCTATTTTTTCCCCACGTTTTCTAAATATATTTTAGAGGGCATTTGTAGATTTTCATGGTGCTGAAAAATTAAGGTATAATGGTCTCATGAAGGAGAATAATGTCATTTAGACATTGTAATTTTGGAGGATCACAATACTTTTTGGAATGTGGTTGTTGCAGCACTGGTCACTTATACTAATTATATAATAACATATTATACTAATGCAATAATATACCATATGAAATTATTCAGTGGTAAATTTGTCTTAAATCCTCTAGAATACTGCAAAGAAATAGTTTATATAAGAAAGAGTACCATAGCATATGTGAACACAATATTTCCTATTTTTTTCTTCTTTTTTATTTTTTTGAAGACAAGTTCTCACTCTGTTGCCCAGACTGGAGTTCAGTGCCATGTTCATAGTTCACTGCAACCTCAAACTCCCAAGCTCAAGTGATCCTCTTGATTCAGCCTCTGAAGTAGCTGTGCCTATAGGTGTGCACCACCACACCGGCTAAGTTTTAAAATTTTTTATAGATATGTTGCCCAAGCTGGTCTCAAATTCTTGAGCTCAAGAGATCTTCTCACCTTGGCCTCCCAGAGTGTTGGGATTACAGGCATGAGCCACCATACTCAGCCAATATTTCTTTTGTAAAAGACATTTTCTAACATACTTCTCATTTTAACTAACATAATATTCAAAGTGTAGATCTGAGAAAGAGATAGTGCCTGCAGATCTGGGATCCTACATGCTAATATTATGGGATGCATTCAGATTTGATCAGCAGATATTCCATTTATTCTAGAACACCACCAGCAGAAGAATGTAATTACGTCTATCACTAAAACTTTGTGTCAATACAGACTACTGTATTTGTTATCATAGATGGTCCTTGGATGGCAGCCTTAAGCAATTTTAAACCTAGACAGGTGATGTACTTTTTCTTCTTGGATAATTTTCATGGTTTTATCTAATTTGGTTGTAACTAATGTGTTTAATATGGCTTGCTTGTTTTTTAAAAAGTTGTTCAGTATCCTTAGAACTCAGTGCTGATTTCTTTTTCTAGCAGGCCTTTTATATAGGACATCTCACTTTCTCCTGGCTCTCTACTACTAGCATGAGGTCTCTGAAAAATCAAGACAGCAAAATAATTTGTTATAGAACAGCCTATGTAGAGGGACAGGGGAGGAGTTATATTCCAAGAGGGAAAGACCTTTGAGCCAGGCTCAATTTGTAGAGGCTGTTGAATGAAAATGAGAGAGAGAGAATGCACACTTTACTGCACTATTAAAGCAAAATTCTGACAATAACTTCTAAAAATGATTCAACTCTTATACACTGAGAATATGACAGACCTTCCAAAAGTATAATTTCTTACATGAACGTCCAGGTATATAAGGAAAAATAACTATTTCATACCAATATCTCCAGCCGCCTTTATTGTTGGTTCACCACATAGGTTTTATCAGAATCGCAGAACATTAATTTTTTAAATTAGCTACCATTACAACTAGCTTGAGAAGAACTTTCTTTTTAATAATTCGACCCAGATGCATTCTAGATACTCCAGTGTTACGAATCGATGGCTTCATGAGGAGCCGCTGTTGACTCATGCTATCTCTGGACACACTGACAGGAAATGTTTTCTTACACCTGTTTTCCTCCTGCTTTTCCTTGGTAGGACTTAGTTCCTTGGCATAATTCAGTATCAATGGCAGTCATAGAGAAGTGTTACAGAAACCCAGCTTATTCCAACTTGTGAATTATTTGGCACCCAGGAACCAGGTCTTACAATCTTCAACCCACTTTTTCTTAACATGGCCCCTTTTCTGAAATGTTTATTTATATATGATGTAGGCCTGGGGAAAGGACATGGACTTTCAAAGAAAATATTCTCCAATAGATCTGTCAACTCCAGAGAACCTTCTGACTAAATCTGAAAGAATTCCACTGTGCTCTGATAACATCCTTTAATAATGAAGGAAAAGATATTTTTCCCCCAGGAGGATTTTGTAGTGAAAAGATGGCATAATTTTTTTAAAAATGTTGTTTATAATCTCATTTGTTTTTTCATTTGTGGGGTGTGTCTTAAATCCTAAATGGTACATCCTTTTTAAAATACTTCTAGTAATAAAATGTTTCTGAAGTTATGTTGTAAATAACATTGGACTATGTTTAATAATGTTAAGTTGATCCCACTTCCCCTGAAATTATATACATAAATGCTGAAAGTATAAATTGACATATACAACTTCATGGAACATTTTTCTTCCAAGTGTGCATTTGCTAGAATTTGCATTGAAAGGTTTTGGAAGGAGCCTGTTGGTATGAATCCTGTGTGAGCAACACTCAGATTTGTTGCATACTGAACAGCATGCTAAATCTCACTTCACAATCTTAGATTTCTCATCTACCATCTTGAGCTGAATTTAAAATGTAACTGCAGTTTATTATGTCACCTGTTCGTCAAACACTGATGCAAAGCTTAGTTTTCAGTGTGAAGAACCCATGACTAGAGAAGGGAAGAAGAAAGGGTCAAGCAGACCTCATTAAAGAGTGTATGGGCAAGAAAACACATCAGATGTCTTGATAGGTTTTTTAAAGTCCTGTTAGACTTGTCATGATTTCCAAAACACTAAATGCCATCTAGTATTTTGGACCCTCCAAAATTACAGTAGAATATTATTATGGGTCATCTTAATTGGAAATATACAGGAAAATCCTGATGATTAATGTAGACTAGTGATAGCTCTCACACATTTATATAACCTATGTTGAAAAGAAAGAAGAAAGGCAGGAAGGAAAGAAGGAAAAAGAGCGGAGAGAGAGGAACAAGAAAACACGTGGATTTGTGGAAATGAAAATTTTTAAATTACTAATTTGCAAGAATGGGTAAGAAAAATACCGAGTATGAACATAAATGCTTTCAATTCCGTTTGTCTCTTAATCCTTCTCAGTCCGTGGCCAGTTTTGAAACTTGGTGTAACTTCCTTCCTTTATTCCTCCCTCCCTTGCTCCCTCCATCCCTTCTTGCCAGCCTCCTTCCCTTCCTCTCTCCTTGAGTTTCCTTCTTCTTTCTTGTTCCCTCCCTCCCTCCCTCTCTCTTTTTTCCCCTTAGTTTCCCCGGAAGCACATATACCAGCCATTTGAATGCTTTCTGCTCATAGATACTGCCAAGCCCCCTCACCCAGACTGCTGAATAGATTTGGTAGAATGGAATGAGAAACATAGACTTTGTGTCTGTGGCGGCCACCTCTGATGTTGCAGACTTTTGCCGTGATTATGCACTCCAGCCGAGGGACGCTAGAGAGGTTGAAATTTCAACTGTGGGATTTGCCATTTTGGAATTTGCAGAAATGTACTGGATATGCTAACAGCAGCCTGGCTAGCCTCCACTTCACAAGGAAGTATTTAAATATACACGTGTAATATGAAGAAAATTGCATTAGATCATAAGGGATGAATTATTTTGTAAATGACTATACCATCAAATACCATACCTGATATCAATCATCTTCATCAGACAGTATCTGTGTATGTAAGTAGATAAACAAAAAAGCAGGAGTTTATTTCTCTCTAATGTATCCTTGACTCTCTAGCAGTGACCTCTGAAATGTCTCTTCTGATCCAGACTTGTTTGAATCATGTGCAACATTTTAGATTTGTCTTTTCTCTGCAAGTTTTTTTTGTTAAGTACCATAACATATTGAACCAAATAGTTTTGCTTGCTTTCTATTGATGACACATGATTTTGGCTTTTATCTTCAGTGGAAAATCAATGTGTCACATGGAGTTCACTAAGAAAAAGGTATGGGGCCTCTTTGTAATTCTTTGTCAGATGATTGCTTTATCTTGATTTATGCCTTCAAACTTTTTCCCATTCAGCAGAAAATATTGTGTCGCTATCTGTGAGAGCAAAGCGATCTATACCAATTTATGCTCTAAGTGTAGCCTCCTTCCAGAACTGCTTATGGAACATATCAACTCACTATAGATTAGGGACATAATGGATTCTTCTTTCTTAAAAGTGGCAGATTGACAATTTTAGTTCATATACAAGCTTTTATATTAACATTAAAACAATATTTCTATGTAAAGTAAAATATTGTAGTTGATTATTATTCGAGGGCCTCCCAGAATTTCAAGGTCTGAAAATAAATTCAGTGTTCCTGGTGGTAACAAAATTGCCGCTACTTCCTTGTATCAGGACTGCCATTTGGAACTGCTGGGGAAGCTCTTTTCAGAAATTATTTTCAAAACAGCATTGTTGCCTTTTGCCAAACTGAAATCTGGTTGTAAACTTTTGAAAACTAGTTCCTTGGAATGGAATTCAAGTTGTCTTCTAAGCAATTTTTTTTAACTCAAACATACATTCTATCTTGCTTTATTATGTCACTATTTGTGTAGGAAACATATTTCTATTTTTACCATTTTCAATTTATTTACATTTACATTTACATTTGTGTGTATATATATATACACACATACATACACTTTAAGTTCTGGGATACATTTGCAGAACTTGCAGTTTTGTGAAATAGGTATACATGTGCTGTCGTGGTTTGCTGCACCCATCAACTCGTCATCTACATTAAGTATTTCTCCTAATGCTATCCCTCCTCTTTCCTTCCTACCCACTGACAGGCCCCAGTGTGTGATGTTCCCCTCCCTGTGTCTATGTGTTCTCATTGTTCAACTCCCACTTATGAGTGAGAACATGTGGTGTTTGGTTTTCTGTTCTTGTGATAGTTTGCTGAGAATGATGGTTTCCAGCTTCATCCATGTCTCTGCAAAAGACATTAATCCATCCTTTTTTATAGCTGCATGGTATTCCATGGTGTATATGTGCCACATATTCTTTATCCAGTCTATCATTGATGGGCATTTGGGTTGGTTCCTAGTCTTTGCTCTTGTGAATAGTGCTGCAATAAACATATGTGTGAATGTGTCTTTATAGTAGAATGATTTATAATCCTTTGGATGTGTACCTAGTAATGAGACTGTTAGGTCAAATGATATTTCTAGTTCTGGATCCTTGAGGAATTGCTACACTGTCTTCCACAATGGTTGAACTAATTTACACTCCCACCAACAGTGTAAAAGCATTCCTATTTCTCCACATCCTCTCTAGCACCTGTTGTTTCCTGACTTTTTAATGATTGCCATTCTAACTGGCGCGAGATGGTATCTCATTGGACCAGGGGTGATGAGCTTTTTTTTTTTTTTTTCTTCGAGACAGCCTCACTCTGTCACCCAGGGTGGAGTGCAGTGGCACAATTTCGGCTCACTGCAACCTCCACCTAATGGGTTCAAGCAATTCTCCTGCCTTAGCCTCTTGAGTAGCTGGGATTACAGATATATACCACCACGCCTGGCTAAAGTTTTTTTGTGTGTTTTTGGTAGAGACAGAGTTTCACCATAGTGGCCAGGCAAGTCTCAAACTCCTGACCTTGTGATCCACTCGCCTTGGCCTCCCAAAGTGATGGGATTACAGGCGTGAGCCACCACGCCCAGCCTATGATGAGCTTTTTCTCATGTGTTTATTGGCCGCATAAATGTCTTCTTTTGAGAAGTGTCTGTTCATATCCTTTTCCCACTTTTTGATGGGGTTGTTTTTTTCTTGTAAATTTGTTTAAGTTCCTTGTAGATTCTGGATATTAGCCCTTTGTTAGATGGATAGATTGCAAAAATTTTCTCCCACTCTGTAGGTTGTGTGTTCACTCCGATGATAGTGTCTTTTGCTGTGCAGAAGCTATCTTTAGTTTAATTAGATCCCATTTCTCAATTTTGGCTTTTGTTGACACTGCTTTTGGTGTTTTAGTCGTGAAGTCTTTGCCTATGCCTATGTTCTGAATGGTATTGGCTAGGTTGTCTTCTAGAGTTTTTATGGTTTTAGATCTTATGTTTAAGTCTTTAATCCATCTTGAGTTAATTATTTTATAAGGTGTAAGGAAGGGGTCCACTTTCAGCTTTCTTCATTTGGCTAGCCAGTTTTCCCATCACCATTTATTAAATAGTCAATCTTTCCCCATTGTTTGTTTTCGTCAGGTGTGTCAGAGATATGTTGTATATTTCATGGTACAATGCCTTCTGTCAATGGGGAAAAATAACAAGCATATATGGGATGAATGAAGTCTGCTATGGTTAAGGTTGAGAATATTTACTGATCCTTGAGTTCAGTCTCCAGGAATGTTGGAAATAGAGAATGGAGATAATGGAGATAAAGAAAAGTTCTGAAAATGACACTTCCCATAGTGTCAAAATTGTGATCTATTGCAGAATTCTGTGATACATCAAAATCTCTGTTTATACTGAGGTTTGTTATTGTGTATGAGCATATCTTTATCAGGTGTAGGCTATTTCTATACTTTCATGTCTTTAAATCAATGTTTCTATTCACATATGTATATGTGCAAATAGAAGCATGTTAATATTATATATAGATTTTCTGTCATTACCATGATTGCTATGATTATCATTAGCATGTATTATTAGTGTGACCGAAGTATCATCAGTATCAGTTTCTTTCTCACTGCAGTGCTCCTGTAATGCTTCATTTCTACAGAGCCAACCTACACCCACCGTTTCCCTGACTATAACTTTACCTAAAGTATAAGCCCTTATAAAGCCATGAAAGCCTACCAAGAATTGTCAAAGAAGCTAGGCAGCAGCCAGGCTCTGCCTTAGGAAAAGATTTTACTTTTTATTATCATGTGCAGTACTTAACTACTTGTTTTGACCTCTAAGATTTTGCTCTCCTATATTTCTATCCCCTGGCTTTCTGATATTTCATGTGATTATATTTGAAATTTTAACCTTGCTTTTCTTTTTGGAATCTCTGATATCTCTGCTGCCACAGGTAATGACAGGTTCCTCTCTAACTGTTGGTGTTATCCCTGGTCAGATTATTACTGATGACAGAAGTAGATGTTTTACGTGGATTCTCTCGATATCAGAAACAAATACAGATATCACAACTCAAAAATGACAGACTGATAACCATTATGAACTTAGATGCAACATTCTTAATACAATATTAGCAAATTGAGTCTAGGAATATTTAAAAATGATAATGTGTTTTAACCAAGTGGGGTTTATCTCAAGTTGGTTTCAACAACTGAAAATCTACCATGCTGACAGAAAAAAGAAAAATCACGTGACACTCTCAATAGATGCAAAAAAGGAATTTACAAAATGTAACACATTTTTTAAATTAAAAACTCCCAGCAAACTGAGGATAGAAAAGTACATTTTCAAACTGATTATGTGTTTACAAAAAATCTATAGCAAACATCTTACTTAAAATGGTGAAAGCCTTAATACTTTCTACATAAGATTATGAAAAATGCAATGATGTCCTCTCTCCCTAGTTCTTTAAAGTATTGCATTCAATATTAAATAAGTGGAAATATATACCAAGTTCATTGATAAATATTTAACACTTATGAGATGATAATTCTCCTGAAATTGATCTCTAGATTCAGTGGAATTCCCATGAAACCTTATAGGTCCTTTTGGATAAATTACAAAACTGATTCTAAAACAGGGAGAAAGAAAGAAGGGAAGGAAGGAGGAATGGACAGAAAGAAGAAAGAAATAAAGAGAAAAGAAAAGAAAATAAGAAATAAGTGACACCCAAGTTGGGAAGAAAGAAAAATACTATTCTCACGTGATGTAAACATATACATAGAAAATCCTTAGGCATCTGCAGAAGTGTGCTAGAGGCATGAAGCGAATTTAACAAAGTTGTAGGATGAAAGATCAATAAATAAAATCAATTGTGTTTCTATACACAATCAACACCAATTAGAAAATAAAATTATGTAAGCAATTTAACTTATAATAGCCTCAAAAATAATAAAATAATTCAGAATAAATTTAATAAAAGGTATGCTGATCCAAAATTTCTAAATCACTAATACGAGAGATTGAACAGGTAGAAATATGTATCAAGTTCATTGGTAAATATACATGTCATACTTATTAGATGATAATTCTTCTGAAACTGATCTCCAGATTTGGCACAATCCCAGTCAAACCTATAGGCCTTTTTGGAGAAATCACAAAGCTGATTCTAATTTTTTTTTTTTTTAAATGCAGAAGTCCTAGAATAGCCAGAGCATGTTTTAGAAAGAAGAATAAAGTTGGAAAACTTTCCAAATTTCAAGACATATTGTAAAGCTACACTAAACAGTACAGTAAACTTACTGGCATGAAGAAGACATATATATCAGTGAAACAGAATAAATAATTTAGAAATATATCCTGCCTTACATGGCCAAAGTTGCCAAAATATTTCAATAAGGAAATCAATGTCTTTATAAAGATGGTACTATTAAAATTGGATATTAAATGGAGAATATGAACTTCAGAATTACCTCACACCATATCCTCAAATTAACTCAACATGTATTTTATACATAATGTAAATATAAAATGTATAAAGCTTACTGAATAGGAAAAATTTTTAATAATCTTACTATAGCTAAAAATTTTTTAGATAAGAAAAGGATGGATGAAAATGGAAAAAGATAGTAAGTTGGACTTCATGAAATTAAGACTTTTGCAACTTAAAACATAGCATCAAAAAATGAAAAGGCAAACCACAGATTGGGACAGAATAATTTTAAATATGTCTGATAAAGAACTTTCATCTAGAATGTACACATAACTAAAAAACTAAATAACAAAACACAAATAACTCATTTAACGTAATATTTTGACCTAAATGGGCCAAATATTTGTACAGATATTTTAATTTAAAAAGAGATGATGTCCAATACACAAATGAAAAGATACTTAACATTACCCGTCATCAGGGAAATGCAAGTTAAAACCACATTGAGGTACCACTGTACACCCACTGGAGTGGCTGACACGAGCAGAACTGACCATACCACATGATGTGAAGAATTGCTATTCACACCTGGCTAGTGGGACTTCAAAATGGTACAGACATTTTGGAAAGCAGTTTGGCAGTTTCTTTTAATGTTAAACTTAGTACTGATCATATAGCCAAATAATTCCACTGCGACTCAAAATCAAAAAAAACATATCCGTACCAAGCCTCATCCTTGAAGTTCATAGCAGATGTGTCCATCAACTTGTAAATGGATAAACCAGTTGTAGATGGAGTACCACTCAACAATAAAAAGGAGCAAACTGATACAACAGCAATATAAATGAATATCAAAAGCATTATGCTCAGTGAAAGAAGCTAGACATGAAAGACACCAATGTATCATTCCACTAATAGGATACTCTAGAAAATGCAAACTGTAGAAACAGAAGCAGATTAGTGGTTGCCTGTGTTCAGGAATGGAGAAAAGATCAAATGCAAAACAGCAAAAGAAAACGTTTTGTGATGATGCAGATTTTCTGTATCTTGATCATGATTGTGGTCAAATGATGATATTCATCTGCCATAACCCATTAAATTGCACATTGAAAAGGGTGAATTTTACTGTGTGTACATTATACTTAAATGGAGCTGTAAATATGTTTGGAGCTTATCTGTGAACATTAGTTGCAGAGCAGGAGTTACTTTTATAGAGTGGAAATCTGCTGAGTGCCAACTTGAGAAGGGTTGAAAAAAATTAGAACCTTCTTCCAACACATTTCAGTTAGAACACTCTTAGGATGTCGTTACAGCTGCGCTCTATATTGGAGTCTCTGATGAAATCACATGTCTGACGATCTCAGCATGCCTTTAATCAACAGAATATACACGTGTTTTCTTTTATTACTATAAACGATATACCAAACAACTTTTTCAAGACTTTACTTCAAAAAGGCACGTAGTTTTGCAACATTTTTGGTAAGTCTTTAATTATTTCAAAATGAAAAATTGAAAATAAAATGCAATTATTTACTCAGGCCCCCCAAAAAAAGGTCTGTACGGGGAATGCATGTGGTGTGTGTGTGTGTGTGTGTGTGTGTGTGTGTAAGTGTGTGATTTGAAGAATTGAAAAAATTTTAGTGGGGTTTTGTAGCATCACTTTGATAGCATCCTGTAATTTTGTATTGTGTTTGAAATAAAAATAAAGTGAATACACTGATAAAAGAATTTGAAAAGAATTTGCATTATTGCCTAAATTATGTGTGGTTTCCACAGTGGCATGAATCGAGCATCTTTAACCTACATAACAATATATCAGAAGTATTAGGTAAAAAATAAGTAAACTAGTATAACAAAGTTAAATATTTCTAAAGTAAAATTATAGCTTTATTTTTTTTTTCCTGAAATGTTCTGAGGAGATATTTACACCAAAAGATATTATCACTGATCAATGAAACTTTTTCAGAATTTGCTTGTGTCCCACCAATATTTGATTACATAGTGCTTCTGTGAGTTCCATTTCATTAATTTAGCTTTGACAGGAGAGAAGGCAATGGCTCTGCAGCCTCTCTCGGTGTGGCATGATCCTGGTTCCGCTGGCTGATCTCTATTAGAACCATGGCCTTAAACATGCCTTTCATGCTTCTAACTTGATTTGCCTTTGTTGTGTGATCCAAATTTATTCTCTCGTTTAGTCGCTTCCACCCATAGAAAAGCAGGTCTTTTTCATTTCTCCTTCACCATTGCCCCCATTTTTTCTTTTTGTCCTCCCATGATGAAAAACAAGACAGAAAACAAACTAACAACAACAGACACCTTTTGTCTGTGGTCACCAATGCATTGTAGCACTAAACTTTGTTCAAAATCTCTAGATCTGACCTCTATATCTGCTGTTCCCAGAGTTTTCCAATGTATTCTCTAGACTACTGTGACCCACTGACAGAAAGTCTAGCTATATTTAATTGAAAGTTATTACTGTCTGATATGGTTTGGCTGTGTCCCCACTGAAATCTCATCTTGCACTGTAGCTCCCATAATTCACATGTTGTGGGAGGGACCCAGTGAGAGGTAAGTGGATCATGGGGGCAGTTTTCCCCACACTGTTCTAGTGGTAGTGAATAAGTCTCATGAGATCTGATGGTTTTATAAGGGGAAACCCCTTTCGCCTTTCACTTGGTTCTCATTTGCTGTTTGCCTGCTGCCATGTAAGATGCGCCTTTCGCCTTCTGCCATAACTGTGAGGCCTCCTCAGCCATGTGGAACTGTGAATTCATTAAACCTCTTTTTCTTTATAAATGACCCAGTCTTGGGTATGTCTTTATCAGCAGCATGAAAATTGACTAATACACTCACTGTCCATGAATGATACTCTGTTAGCCCATTTGCATTGTTATAAATACCTGAGGCTGGGTAATTTATAAAGAAATGCGGTTTATTTGGCTCCTTGTTGTGAAGGCTGTACGTGAAGCATAGTACTGGCACCTGCTTCCAGGGAGGGCCTCAGGAACCTTCCAATCATGGTGGAAGGTGAAGGGAAACCAGCATATCACATGGTGAGAGAGGAAGCAAGAGAGACAGGGAGGAGGTGTCAGTCTCTTTTAAACAACCAGATATCGCATGAACTCACAGGGTAAGAACTCATTCATTACCAAGAGGACAGCACCAAGCCATTCAGGAGGCATCTATCTCCAACATTGGGGATCACATTTTAACGTGAGATTTGAAGGGGACAAACATCCAAACTATGTCAGATACCAAAGCTGACAATGCTTAGGATCTTTAGCTGTTCCAGGTTCTGGGAAAAGGGAGAGAGTTAGCTTCCCTCGTCTATGCTGTGCTACTCCATATTATATTAGTAATTATTGTTCTCTAAAGGTTCTTAAAAGCAAATAAACAAATGCAAGGCAAAACATATGAAATGCAAGGCAAAACATACGAAATGCAAGGCAAATGCATTAAAAAACTTTTGAGTGTTAATACATAGATTTTATTTTATCTTTTTCATTTCTTTTGCTTAACCAAATAGATTATGTAGTTTTGATTAACTGGCCATGAAATAGCTCTGCCTACATAGAATTTCCCATGAATAATTGGTTGTGGAGACTTTTATGTGTGACCCAAATCCTCCCTCAAAACTGAAGTTTGCCCAGCTATTGGGAGTGTTGGCAAATCATGCCTCTCAGCTGATTCTCTCTAGAATTTATTCTCAGGAGATCTAATTAATAACTTGTCAAGCTGATGTCCATCCTTGGGGACAACTCTTATCTGAAGAATGGCCAGTGAAAGGTATTAAAACTCCATACTCCTGCCTCAATTTAGGGCAACTCTGAAGGGTCGCCCCAGCTTCTCAGCTCCCCCTTGAGATTAGCTGAGGTATTTGTTGTGACTGCCTCACATCTCAACTCCCTTTATCCAATTCAGCTTTTTCGCCACAGTTGTTGGTTCCTAGGATTTTACCCAGTTAAATGTTCTCTACACAAATCTCTATCTCAAATCTGCTTTACAGGGAATGTGGCCTCAGACAGGTTTTCATTAGGTTCTGGACGTAACTCTCATTAGTCATTGATATGATTCGGCTGTGTCTCCATCCGAATCTCACCTTGATTGTAATTATCCCCGCATGTCAAGGATGGAGTCAGGTGGAGATCATTGAATCATAGGGGCGGGTTCCCCCTACTGTTCTCCTGGTAGCGAATAAGTCTCACGAGATCTGATGCTTTTAAAATGGGAGCTTCCCTACACAAGCTTTCTTCTCTGCTACCATTTAAGATGTGCCTTTGCTTCTTTTTTGCCTTCTGCCGTGACTGTGAGGCCTCCCCAGCCATGTGGAATTGTGAGTTCCTTAAACCTCTTTCCTTTCTAAATTACCCGGTCTTGGGTATGACTTTATTAGCAGCATGAGAACAAACTAGTGCAGTCTGTTCTATAAGCCCAAGTCGGATCACAGAGTCCCGCTTTCTGTTTTTTTTTTTCTAGCCCATATTTCTACTAAAACTTGACTCATATAGACTTAAAACAAAATAATTAAGCATGGCTAGTATTTATTTAATATTTTATACGTGTCAGGTACTGTATTTTATAACTTATCTTTTAATAATCTTTCCAAATCTCTAAAAGGAGAACTCTGCTCTTTTATAGAGAAAATAAGGATGGCTCTGAAAATGTTAGCATTAGGGGAAGTAGGGTGAGGGACATAGGGGGCACTTTCTGTTATTTGTGCATTTTGCTATCAATCTAAAATCAGGTCAAAATAAAAATTAAAAAAAATGGGTAGTAGAAGCAGGTTGTTAAGATTTTCAGTGTGACTCTAGAATTTTTTTGTTTGTTGTTTGTTTTGGAGTGTAGTGGTAAGATCTCTGCTCACTGCAACCTCCACTTCCCAGGCTCAAGCAATTCTCCTGCCTCAGTCTCCCAAGTAGCTGGGATTATAGGTGCCCCCCCCACACCCAGCTAAGTTTTCTATTTTTTTTTTTTTTTAGTAGAGATGGGGTTTCAGCATGTTGGCCAGTCCAGTCTCCTACTCCTGACTTCAAGTCATCCGCCCGCCTCAGCCTCCCGAAGTGCTGGGATTATAGGCATGAGCTCCCACTCCTGGCCCAAAGTTCATATTTTAACTACTAACCTAAATTATTTTAAAAACAAAAGCCTCCTTGGACTCAAACCAGGTCAGAGTGACATGATCATGTGCCTGTTTTGTGCAGGGTGAAGTGAGATTATTATCTAGGAAATAGCTGAAATGTCTTGTTGTGGGCATACATATTTCATATAAATTCTAAGCTTCATATTAGCACTTAGATTATAATTATCTAAAGAATAGAGAACAATTTCATATAATTTTCAGTGTATCAGGCGAATCAAAAGTATACATACAAGCATGCAGATGAATTTCAGTGAATATAGTGGTGACAATGCTCAACAGAATATGTGTCCCCCACCCAACCCTGCTTCTTGCTCTTTCACTGTCCTAAAGATAGAACAAAATGGTTCAGGCATCCAGCTTGTCCCCTCCACACTTCACACTTTTACTTAATAGCAGCTTATCTTTAACACTTTGTCATCTTTAAGATGTTGCTAATTCTTTCTGGTAGATCCCAGGACTGAGGATGAGGAAGAATGATTTTATTTAAATAAAGTTGCTTAATTAAAAAACACTTTTTTTAGTTTTAAAATATTTTCATTATTTTATAAAATTTTTGTGGGTACATAGGAGGTTTATATATTTGTGGGGTACATGAGATGTTTTGATACAGGCATGCAGTGTGAAATAATCACGTCATGAGGAATGGGCTTTCCATCCCCTCAAGCATTTATCCTCTGAGTTAAAAACTATTCAATTGGCTGGGCACGGTGGCTCACGCCTGTAGTCCCAGCTCTTTGGGAGGCCGAGGTTGGCGGATCGCCTGAGGTCAGGAGTTTGAGACCAGCCTGGCCAACATGATGAAACCCCATCTCTACTAAAAATACAAAAATTAGCCGGGTGTGGTGGCGAGTGCCTGTCATCCCAGCTACTCGGGAGGCTGAGACAGGAGAATCATTTGAACCTGGGAGGTGGAGGTTACAGTGAGCCGAGATCATGCCATTGTACTCCAGCCTGAGTGACAAGAGTGAAACTCCATGTCAAAAACAAACAAAAATCAATTACATTCTTTAAGTTATTAAAATTAAACATTGTAAATGATTTTTTTTCCCAAAGCTTTTTCAAAGAAAAAAAAGTAGAAACAAAGACACTTTCTACTGATTTCCAATATGGTGACTCTGTATTTCTAGCATGTGTTAAGGTGAAAAATTGATTTTATGTTTAATACAAAACATAGCATAATGTAATGAAAAGCAAGATTGTAATGATAAAGGAAAATAACACTAGTGCTAATTTTTTTCAATTTGAAGCATTGGATTAAAATGAATTAGGTTATATTCCAACATGTTTATATTGAATTTCTTTTTTCTCCAATTGGTTTCCTTTTATTAATGGGTGAGTGTTGCATTTGTATAAGGTTTCCCTATTATATTCAATTGTTTTGAGATGCTTTTAATTTGAAGTTTTTATGTTTTCTTTTTGATGTATACATGTTATGCTTTTATGCTGAATTTGATAATTGGTGCTGTATATGCAAAGCAAATGTAATTTCCCAGCTTTTATTTTTTAAAGCCCTGGGAAGCAACATAATAAAGTAGAAATAGTATCAAGACAGGAGTTAGAATACCTGGATTCTAAAATTTAAATTAAATTAGGATCTAGTGACATTATAGGTGTTCCTTGATCTTCTGATGACCTGATTCCTCAAAAGAAAAATAAAATAATCTATAAATTGTTTCTAATTCTAAAACTCTATCAATCCTATTTTTAAAATTATAATTAGTTGAACTCTATAAGGTCACAAAAATCCCTATTAAGAAACTAAAATAAAATTTTATCATATCTTAAAAATGCTCTGATCTTTTTTTATATGCTGACATGAATTCTAATTATTTTTGAGCCCCTAAAAAACATTTAAGATCACAGTTTATGTTTTATTATTGACTTTCAGATAATTAACATTTTACTGATAGATATGAACAAATCTACTCTAACAGAGATAGTCATTAGTTTATTTCTCTCTTTTCAGTATCAATAAAAAGTATCGATTTACCAATAACAATGAATTAATTGCCTGAAATAAATGAAACGTAAGCAGCAAAAGTGAACTTTTTAGTATAACTCTTCTTGTAAACATTGACTTAGTTCAAAGGGAGCTTATCTTTAAAAAAAAAAAGCGCTAATTCATGTCTATTGGTATAGATATAATCTTTTTTTCCTTGAAAATAGATCCTACTATACTCCAGACACTATGCCACTAGGTGCAGATATTAACACAAATAGCAGGTGATCATTGTCCTCATGGAGTTTATTTTAAAGAGAACAAAGTGAGACAAAGGCACACAAGCAAAGAACTACAATACAAAGGGGATGGCATCTGACTCAGCATGGAGGTGTCACGGAAGGTGTTGTTTTGCTTAGGTTTTGAAGTGTGGGTAGGAGATGGCCCATGTTGAGAGTGGGAACTGGGAATTAAAAAGATGAGGAGGTCTCTGCAAATCTACATGGATGGGAAGTAGCATGCTGATGTGGGAAACAACTAAAAAGTTCCAGAATGCATGGTTTATAAAGCGTGAGTCAGAGAGGGCTAGACCAGTAGCCAGATCAAGGATATCTCAGATGTTATAGTCATGAATTAGTGCATTGACCTGCAGGCCATGGGAGTCACTGAAGGTTTCAGTCAGGTAAGTGAGCTGATCAGAACAGTCCTTTAGATAGGCCGCTCTTTTGGCTGTAATGGGGACACGTTTGAAGTAGGGCTATAGCTAAAAATATACAGACACTTCCTCTTGTCTACAGCCCTGCTGGCATCTGTTGTATTTTGACTTTTTAATAATAGCCATTCCAACCGGTATGAAACGGTATCTCATTGTGTTTTGATTTGCATTTTTCTGATGATTAGTGATTCTAAGCATTTTTTTTTTCGTGTATTTGTTGGCCGTTTGTATGTGTTCTTTTGAGAAGTGTTTGTTCATGTCCTTTGCCCATTTTTTAATTGGGTTATTTTTTTTCTAATTGATTTAAGTTCCCTGTAGATTCTGGATACTAAAAAACAAACAAAAACCAGAAGTAAATAAATTCTCAGGACACACACACCCACACCCACACCCACAGAGAGAGAGAGAGAGAGCGCACCTAGGTAAGAGGCCACCAACCACCAGGGTCTAAACTGGGAACACTTTCTAGTACAGAATGAATGGAAAGGATTCATGAAATATCTAGAAAGTAACGTTAATGAGATTTACATGTATGGAGTGAATGAGGAGAAACAGGGATCATTCAGGATTCTGGTGGGAATAACAGGGGGAGCCATTAGTTGAAATTTTGAAGTGGGAGAAGGAGAGGGAGTTTTAGGGAGAAAGATGAGTTGTTTTTTTAGGTATTTCAAACCCTTGAAGCTTCTATGGGACATCGAAGTGGAAATAACAGTCTGTGGGTTGGGACAATAAAGAAAGAAATTGGTTGAAGACTAGGGGAAGAGTATAGAGCAAAGAAATATTTAAGATAATAAACATATAGAGATAGCTGAAAATGTGGGACTGGATTACAAAGGAAGAATGATTTAGTTATGAAGCCCAAGGGCTGACAGGAATGGGTGACTAGTCGAGGAGTTCATATGCATCTGTTATTGTATGAATAAAAAAAATTATCTGTTCCTTCCTAAAGATATCTTCAACCTGTTTTTGGATACATATGGGCACTGCTTTTCACTCTCTTAGCCCCATTTCTTATTTTAGCCTCTGCTGTAGCGATCAGTTCTGCACAGGCTTTGACCCAGGCTTTGACTAGTTGGTGCAGGTGTGATATGACACTTACCTGGAATGGCCCACAGTTTGTGGCTGCTCTTACTTAAGCAGGTGGGATGCTCATGTAGGTGTAACCTAGCAGCTTGGTAGAGTTTATGCCCATGGGGCAACCTGTGACCACTCAAAAATAAAGCCCTTTCCTCCTCCCAGATTGAGGAGTCTTGCATTATGTAATAAAACTCCTTAGAAGGCCTATTAGGTTCCAATACAGCATTAGGCAACTTGATAAGGTATCCCATCATCAGCCTTCCTTTCTTCCCTCATTCCTCTGCCTCTCACTCTTTCTTCCTAAGTTAACTTCTTAGATAAAATGCCAACTTTCTATATTTTGTCTCACATCAGGGAAAATAATTGTATATCCCATTTCAAAAGCACATAAAAAGGTTACTGTATAGAAAATTTGTCTTTAAGAGATTAAGCTGTAATTTTCCAAATACTTTAAAATTTTATTTCAGATACGTTTTTCATTTTTATAAGCTTCATCTAAAAGCAGAGTTCACCTAAGAATATACCTAAGAGCATATTCCATAGAATATATTTTATATTTCAGTAGTTTAGCTAGGATTCTTTCAAAATTGAGAGGATCTACAAATATTTCTAACACATTAGTTTTCAGTCTTAAGGCTGAGTCAAGAACAAAGCTCCTAAACTTTGCATTGGTGATTGAGAACATTTTAAAATTGTTATTTAATTCATTAATTTATTTTTAAAAAATTTTCACATTGTAATTATATAGATTTATAGGATACAATTTGATGTTTCAATGAATATGTATGTTGTCTAATGATCCAAAAAGGATAGTTAGTGTATTAATTACCTCATGCATTCATCATTTCTTTTTAATAAGAAATTTCAAAATCCTTTCTTCTAGATACTTTGTAATATACAATACTTTACTTTTAACTATAGTCACCCTGCTTTGCAAAGAACACTACAACTTATTCTTCCTATATAATTGTGATTTCATAACTGTTAACCAATCTATCTCCATTTTGCCCTCCCCACTTCTTCCTCACTGTTTGGTAACCACTATTCTACTCTACTTCTCTATTAACATTTTTTTTTTTAAGATTCCACATATGAGCGAGATCATGCGGTATTTGCTTTCTGTGTCTGGCTTATTTCACTTAACATTGTATCCTACAGGGTCATCCATGTTGTTGCAACTGGCAGAATTTCATTCTTTTTTTATGGCTGAATAGTATTTCATTGTGTGTGTGTCCATATATATATATATATATATACATATATAATTTTATGTATAATTATAATTACACATAAAATTATATATAATTATAATTAATTTTATGCATAATTATAATTACACATAAAATTATATATAATTATAATTATAATTATATATAATTATATATAATAATAATATGTATATTATATGTAATATATAATATACATAACATACATAATGTATATTATATATAATATACATAACGTATATTATATACATTATACATTATATATATTATAATATACATAATATATATTATGTATATAATATACATAATATGTATTATGTATATAATATACATAATATGTATTATATATAAAATATACATAATATATAATGTATATTATACATATAATATATTATATATTAATAATATATCAATATTAATATGAATTATTATTAATTATTAACAATTATTAATTAATAATTATTATTTATTATTAATATAATTAATATTAATATATAATATATTAATATTAATAATATATTAATATATAATATATTAATATTAATAATATATTAATATATAATATATTAATATTAATAATATATTAATATATAATATATTAATATTAATAATATATTAATATATAATATATTATATATAATATACATAATATGTATTATATATAATATACATAATATGTATTATATATAATATACATAATATATATTATATATATATAATTCACTTGTTTGTTTTTATACACATAGGTTGATTCCATATCTGATTATTAGAAATAGTGCTACAGTAAACATAAGAGTGCAGATATTTTTCAAACACAATGATTTCATTTCCTATGGATATATACCCAGTAGTGGGATTGCTGGGTTATGTGATCGAATGATTGTTTTTTTTTTTTATTTTTTATTTTTTAGCGAACTTCCATAAAGTTTTGCTTAATGGTTGTACTAGTTTACAACCCCATCAACAGTGCGTAAGTGTTCCGTTTTCTCCACTTCCTTGCCAACTCTTGTTATCTTTTACCTTTTTGCTAATAGCCATTCTAATGGGTGAACTGGTATCTCATTGCGGTTTTGATTTGCATTTCCCTGATGGTTAGTGATGTTGAACATGATTTTATTATATATTCGTCTTGACCCTTTCTATATTTTCTCTTGTGGCATTTCTTTTAGTTTATTTTGTCCTTTTTTTTTTTTTTTTTTTTTTTTGCGAAGGAGTCTTGCTCTGTTGCCCAAGCTGGAGTGCAGTGGTGCAATCGGGGCTCACGGCAACCTCCATCTCCCTGGTTCAAGCAATTCCCCTGCCTCAGCCTGCTGAGTAGCTGGGGTTACAGGCACACGCCATCGTGTTTGGCTAAATTTTTGTATTTTTAGTAGAGAAATGATTTCACCATATTGGTCAGGCTGGTCTCAAACTCCTGACCTCAGGCAATCCGCCTGCCTCAGCCTCCCAGTTTTGCCCATTTTTAAATAAGTTATTTATGTTTTTGCTGTTGAGTTGTTTAAGTTTGTTATATAATCTGGGCATTAACTCCTTAGCAGATGTATAGTTTGCAAATATTGTATCCCATTCTGTAAGTTGTTTTTTCACTCTGTTAAGTTTCCTTTGCTGTGCAAAAGCATTTTAGTTTGATGAAACCCCATTTATCTATTTTTTCTTTTGTTGCCTGTGCTTTTGATGTCTCATTTAAAAAATCCTTGTAGAACCCAAAGTTATAGAGAATTTCCCACATGTTATCTTCTAGTAGTTTTTCATAGTTTTCAATCTTACCTTTAGGTCTTTAATCGCATTTGAGTTGATTTTTGTATAAGGTAAAAGATAGGGGTCTAATTTCATTATCCCACATGTAGATATCCAATCTTCTCAGTACCATTTAATGAAGAGACTGTCTTTACCCCTGTGTGTGCTCTTGACTCCTTTTTGGAAAATCAGTTGACTTTAGGTATGAGAATTTATTTCTGAGCTGTATATTCTCTTCCATTGGTCTATGTGTTTGCTTTATGGCAGTGCCATGCTGTTTTGCTAACTATGGCTTTGTAGTATATTTTGAAGTCAGGTAGTGTGGTGCCTCCAGCTTTGTTATTTTTGCACAGGATTGCTTTGGTTATTTGGGGTCTTTTCTGGTTTCATACAAATTTTAGGGTATTTTTTTCTATTTCTGTGAAGAATTTCATTGGTATTTTGATAGGGATTGCATTGAATCTGTAGGACATTTTGTTAGTATGGTCATTTCAATAGTATCAGTTCTTCCATTCCATGAGTATATAGTGTCCATTTTTTGTGGATCGTAAATTTTTCCATCAGTGTGTTATAGTTTTCATTGTAGAGATCTTTCACGACCTTGATTAAATTTATCTGCAGATTTCTTGGTAGCTATTGTAAATGGAATTCCTTTCTTGATGACTTTTTCAGATAGTTCACTATTAGTGTATAGAAACACCACTGAATTTTCTGTGTTGATTTTGTATACTACAACTTTACTGAATTTATTTATGATTTCTAGTAGTTTTTGGTCAAGTCTTTAGGGTTCTCACTCTATATAAGTATATATAGAAAGAACCCTAAAGAGAGAGAGATCATATATATCTATATGATCATATATATAGATGTATACATATGTATGTGAGATCACATTTTCTACAAACAGAAACAATCTGACTTCCTTCTTTCCAGTTTGGATCCCTCTTATTTATTTCTTTTGTCTAATTGCTCTGGCTCTGACCTCCAGTACTATGCTAAATAGAAGTGGTAGAAGTTGACATCCTTGTCTTCCTCCATATCATAGAGGAAAAGCATTTAACTATTCACCATAAATAAGATGTTAGCTGTGGGTTTGTCACATATGGCCTTTACTGCGTTGAGGTACACTCCTATACCTACTTTCTTGACAGTTTTTATCATAAAGGAATGTTGACTTTTGTCAAGTGTTCTTTTTGCATCTGTTGAAATGATCACATGGTTTTTGTTCTTCTTTCTATTGTGGTGGTGTATCATATTTACTGAGTTGTGCATGTTAAGCCATCCTTTCATCCCTGGGATGAACCCCACTTGATTATAGTGAATACTCTTTTTAGTGTGCTGTCGAAGTCAGTTCACTTGTATCTTGTTGAGAATTTTTGTATCTATGTTCTTCAGGAATATTGGCCTGTTATTTTCATTTTGTGCGTGTCTTTGTCTGGTTTTAGAATCAGGATGTTGCGAGCCTCATAAGATGAGTATGGAAGTATTCCTTCCTCATTACTTTTGTGGAAAAGTTTGTGGAGAATTGGTAGTTATTCTTTAACTGTTTGGTAGAATTCAGCAGTGAAGACATCAGGTCCTGGGTGTTGGTTGTTGTTGTTGTTGTTTTGATGGAAGATGTTTTATTATTGATTCAATTTCCAAACTCATTATTGATGTGTTCAGATGTTATATTTCCTCACAATTTAATCTGGGTAGTTGTATGTGTGCAGAAATTTATTCATTTTATTCTACATTATCAAATTTGTTGGCATATAGTTATGAGTAATGTCTTACAATCCCTTCTATTTCTGTGGTGTATCAGTTGTAATGTCTCCTTTTTCATCTTTTATTTATTTGAATTTTCTCTCCTTTTGTCTTAGTTTAGCTAAAGGTTTGTCAGTTTTACCTTTACACTTTGTCTTATTTATCTTTTGAAATATTTTTTAGTGTCTGTTTCATTTATATCTGCTGTGAGCTTTATTATTTCCTTCCTTCTACCAATTTTGGGTTTAGTTTGTTTTTGATGTTCTAGTTACTTGAAGTGTATAATTTTGCTTTGTGATTTGAAAATCTTTCTTCTTTTTTGGTGTAGGCTTTTATTGCTATAAATTTCCCTCTTAGAACTGCTTTTGCTACGTTCCATAGGTTTGGGTATGTTGGATTTTCATTCTTACTTGTCTCAGTGACTTTTGACATTTTCCTATTAATGTCTTAATGAGACCTATTGATTTCTTGGGTGCGTGCTATTTAATTTCCATGTTTTTATAAAATTTCCAAGGGCTTTCCTGTTGTTGATTTCTGACTTTATATCCCTGTAATCAGAAAAGATACTTCATATGATATCTGTCTTCTTAAGTTTGTTAAGACTTATTATGTGTCATAATGTATGATTGGTCCTAGAGAATGTTTGGTGTACAGTTGAGAATAATTTGTATTCTGCAGCTGTTGGATGATGTATTAGTCTGTTTTCATACTGCTGATAAAGACATACCCGAGACTGGGTAATTTACAGAGAAAAAGAGGTTTAGTGGACTCATAGTTCCACGTGGCTGGGGAGGTCTCCCAATCATGATGGAAGGCGAAAGACACATCTTACATGGTAGCAAACAAAATAGAATTGAGAACCAAGTGAAAGGGTTCCCCCTTATAAAACCATCAGATCTTGTTAGACGTATTCACTACCACAAGAACAGTATGGGGGAACCGCCCCCATGATTCAATTATCTCCCACTGGTTCCCTCCCACAACATGTATGAATTATGGGAGCTATAATCAAGATGAGATTTGGGTGGGGATATACAGCCAAACCATATCAGGTGAGATCTTCTTTACCTGCTAGGTCCATTTGGTCTATGGTATAGTTTGAGTCTGTCATTTTTTGGTTGATTTTCTCTTCATAGAATCTGTCCATTTTTAAAGTGGAGTGTTGAAATTTCCTACTAATATTGTATTGCAGTCTATCTCTACCTTTAAATCTAATATTTGCTTTATATATCTGGTTGTTCTGGTGTTGGGTACATATATAGTTACACCTAAGTAATATATATGTTATGTCCTCGTATTGAATTGGGCCTTTTATCATTTCATTATACAGTGACATTCTTTTTTTATATAGTTTTTTTATTTAAAGCCTTTTAAAATATGACATGACTGTGGCTACTCCTGCTTGCTTTTCATTTGTTTGCATAAAATATATTTTTCCATCTCTTCACTTTCAGTCTATTTGTCTTTAATAGTGAGGTAAGTATCATGTAGGCAGCATATAGGTGGGTTTTGCTATCTGAATCCATTCATCCACTTTATATCTTTTAAGTAGAGTTTAATCCACTTCTATTCAAGTTTATTATTGATAAATTAGGACTTCCTTCTACCATTTCATTAGTTGTTTTTTAGATTACTTGTTCACTTCTTCCTTTCTTATTGTTTATCCCTCTAGTTTGGTGGTTTTCTGTGGTGCTAAGCTTTGTTTCTTTTCCCTTTTTTGGTGTGTGTGTGTGTATCTGCTGTAATTTCTTTCTTTCTGGTTAGTGAAACTAACATACAGAGTCCTGTATTTGTAACAGACTATTTTACACTGATAACAACTTAACTTCTGTCACATAAAAATACTCTTGACTTCTCTCCCCCACACACATAATTTATATTTTTGTTACCTTACATTGCATCTTTATGAATGGTAGACTCCATGGAACATAGGATCTATGTCACAACTAAATCCATTATTTAATGGCAGCATTAAAGTAGCCCAAAGAATGTGAAAAACTGGTGTGGGTGTATTTAACTTTTTAAAAACTATGTTTCATAATGTTTTCATTAAAAAGTCTTTATCAGTTTGCTAATGCCTAATTTTTACAACCAGCCACCATAGATTTTACAGGATAAATATATTATTTCAGTGGTAATTGAAGCAGAATTTTTGTTGCTCTTCTTACCCTTAGAGATTGTGTATTATCCTCAGACGTAATTCTTTGATTTTTTTTTCTTTTCATGTTGTTACACATAGTTACCAACAATCAACGTGAGAATAACCTTTGAATATTTTCAAGCATTAAGATTTGTTTATACAGCTGCAGAATTAGACAACCAACACTCTTGGGTCTTTACCTCTCAGCATACACCTGATTATTAACTTAAAGGTATGATGGGAAAAGTATCAATTTTTGTTGGTCACCTAGATTTGGAAATATGTAATAACTATAAGCTTGGGTCTGCTTCTTCAGAAGCCTAGGAATTGGAGTGATGGTTCTCTGAAGAGGCTGGAAACAAAGTATGTGTTTCCAGAAGGCTTAATAGAATATGTTGAGACATAGGCCATTAACACAAAAGTGAAAGAAATGCAAAAAATGTATGAAAGTAAGGATTTGAGAAGGGAAATTTTATTTTTAAGTCTAAGATTCCTATGAATTATATGAAAATAAATGTCCTATCCTTAAAATTAGCCAAAGGAAGCACTTTACTTATCAATATGATATGACTTTTCATACTCTTATCTAAAGATATCCTAAACTAAGATCCAGTTTTCTAAGTAAAGACCTTTTACTCATGCTTTAAAGCATGTTAGATGATTCCTACCACATCACATCATGTTGTTTACATGTATGATTTAAACTGCATTTATTCTTCAACTCACTGGTTCCTTAGGCTTCTTATCTTTCCTTGCACGCTTAGATAATTTTATGTTAAATTGATTTTTAGAAGTTTAGTTGCTGGGCGTAGTGGCTGTCGCCTGTAAACCCAGTACTTTTGGAATTCAAGGCAGGTGGATTGCTTGAGTCTTGGAGTTTGAGGCCTGCCTGGGAAAGATGACAAACCCCATTGGTACAAAAATAAAAATATTAGCTGGATATGGTGGCACATGCCTGTGGTCCCAGATACTCCAAGGCTGAGGTGGGAGGATGGCTTGAGTCCGAGAGGCAGAGGTGTGAGCCAAGATCATGCCCTGCTCTTCAGCCTGGGCAACCAAGCCAGACCCTGTTTCAAAAAAAAAATCTAGTGAGATTTGATTTCTATTTCTATGTGATTCAAAACTAGGAGAGCTTCAAGGCTAATGACTATTAAAAAATGGCCATTGCTACTTGCATTTTCTATGAAGCCAGCATACACAGCAACGTGCAACCTAAAAACCAAGCTATTTAATAAGTAGCTTAGATTTCAGGTTTGATTGTCTTTGAGGTTTGATTATTGCAGAGATCAATTGCCAGACAAAATATAGACTAATTCTGTATTTGGTCTTTTTATCATATGAAACATCCCAGCCTTGGGTATAAATTAAGAGCAAATACGGATGTTTATACCGATAGCGGTGCAGATATTTCCATGTTTATACAGATAGCGGTGTAGATATTCCCATGTCTATAGAGATAGCGGTGTAGATATTTCCATGTTTATAGAGATAGCGGTGTAGATATTTCCATGTTTATACAGATAGCGGTGTAGATATTTCCATGTTTATACAGGTAGCGGTGTAGGTATTTCCATGTTTGTACAGGTAGCGGTGAAGATATTTCCATGTTTATACAAATGACGGTGTACATATTTCCATGTTCATACAGATGGCGGTGTAGATATTTCTATGTTTATAGAGATGGCAGTGTAGATAATTAAATGTTTATACAGATAGCTGTGTAGATATTTCCATGTTTATAGAGATGGTGGTGTAGATATTTCCATGTTTCTACAGATGGCGGTGTAGATATTTCCATGTTTATACAGATGGAGGTGTAGATATTTCCATGTTTTTACAGATAGCGTTGTAAATATTTCCATGTTCACACAGATAGCGGTGAAAATATTTCCACCTTTATACACATGGTGGTGTAGATTTTTCCATTTCCATACAGATGGCGGTTTAGATATTTCCATTTTTATAGAGATGGCGGTGCAGATATTTCCATTCTGATACAGATGGCGGTGTTGGTATTTTCATGTTGATACAGATGGTGGTGTACAGAGTTCCCTGTTCATACAGATGGCGGTGTAAATATTTTCATGTTCCTACAGATGGCAGTGTAGATATTTCCATGATCATACAGATGGCGGTGTAGGTATTTCCATGTTTATACAGATAGCAGAGTAGATATTTCCATCTTCATACAGATAGCGGTGTGGATGTTTACATCTTTATACAGATGGCGGAGTAGGTATTTCCATGTTCTAACAGATGGCGGTGTAGAAGTTTCCTTGTTTGTAGACATGATGGTGTAGATATTTCCATGTTCATACAGATGGCGGTGTAGATATTTCCATGTTATAGAGATAGCGGTGTAGTTATTTCCATGTGTAAAAGATAGCTTTGTAGATATTTCCATGTATAAGCAGATAGCTGTGTAGATATTTCCACTTTCATGCAGATAGCGGTGTAGATATTTCCATGTTCAAACAGATAGTGGTGTAGCTATTCCCATGTTCATACAGATAGCGGTGTAGATATTTCCATGTTTGTACAGATTGCGGTGAAGGTGTATGCATGTATACACAGATAGCGGTGTAGATATTTCCATGTTCATACAGATAGCGGTGCTGATATTTCCATGTTTATACAGGTAGCGGTGTAGATATTTCCATGTTTATACAGATAGCGGTGTAGATATTTCCATGTTTATACAGATAGCGGTGTAGATATCTCCATCTTAATACAGATGGCGGTGTAGATATTTATATGTTCATACAGATGGTGGTGCAGATATTTCCATGTTCATACAGATGGCGGTGTAGATATTTCCATGTTTATAGAGATAGCGGTGTAGTTATTTCCATGTGTAAAGAGATAGCTTTGTAGATATTTCCATGTATATGCAGATAGCTGTGTAGATATTTCCATTTTCATGCAGATAGCCGTTTAGATATTTCCATGTTCAAACAGATTGCGGTGTAGATATTTCCGTGTTCATACAGATAGCGGTGTAGATATTTCAATGTTTATACAGATAGCGGTGAAGATGTATGCATGTTTACACAGATAGCGGTGAAGATATTTCCATGTTCATACAGATAGCGGTGTAGATATTTAAATGTTCATCCAGATGGCTGTGTAGATATATCCATGTTCATACAGATAGCGGTGTAGATATTTCCATGTTCATGCAGATAGCGGTGTAGATATTTCCATGTTCATCCATATGGCTGTGTAGATATATCCATGTTCATACAGATGGCGGTGAAGATATTTCCAAGTTCATACAGATAGCGGTGTAGATATTTCCATGTTCGTACAGATAGTGGTGTAGATATTTCCATGTTCATACAGATAGCGGTGTAGCTATTTCCATGTTCATACAGATAGCGGTGTAGATATTTCCATGTTCATACAGATAGTGGTGTAGATATTTCCATGTTCATACAGATAGAGGGGCTGATATTTCCATGTTCATACAGATAGCGGTGCTGATATTTCCATGTTTAAACAGGTAGCGGTGTAGATATTTCCATGTATATGCAGACAGCTGTGTAGATATTTCCATTTTCATTCATATAGCGGTGTAGATATTTCCATGTTCAAACAGATAGCGATGTAGATTTTTCCATGTTCATACAGATAGCGGTGTAGATATTTCCATGTTCATACAGATAGTGGTGTAGATATTTCCATGTTCATACAGATAGAGGGGCTATTTCCATGTTCATACAGATAGCGGTGCTGATATTTCCATGTTTAAACAGGTAGCGGTGTAGATATTTCCATGTATATGCAGACAGCTGTGTAGATATTTCCATTTTCATTCATATAGCGGTGTAGATATTTCCATGTTCAAACAGATAGCGATGTAGATTTTTCCATGTTCATACAGATAGCGGTGTAGATATTTCCATGTTTATACAGATAGCGGTGTAGATATTTCCATGTTCATACAGATTGCGGTGTAGATATTTCCATGTTTATACAGATAGCGGTGTAGATATATCCATGTTTATACAGATAGCAGTGTAGATATCTCCATCTTAATACAGATGGCGGTGTAGAAATTTATATGTTCATACACATGGCGGTGCAGATATTTCCATGTTCATACAGATGGCAGTGTAGATATTTCCATGTTTATAGAGATAGCGGTGTAGTTATTTCCATGTGTAAAGAGATAGATTTGTAGATATTTCCATGTATATGCAGATAGCTGTGTAGATATTTCCATTTTCATGCAGATAGCGGTTTAGATATTTCCATGTTCAAACAGATTGCGGTGTAGATATTTCCGTGTTCATACAGATAGCGGTGTAGATATTTCAATGTTTATAAAGATAGCGGTGAAGATGTATGCATGTTTACACAGATATCGATGTAGATATTTCCATGTTCATACAGATAGCGGTGTAGATATTTAAATGTTCATCCAGATGGCTGTGTAGATATATCCATGTTCATACAGATAGCGGTGTAGATATTTCCATGTTCATGCAGATAGCGGTGTAGATATTTCCATGTTCATCCATATGGCTGTGTAGATATATGCATGTTCATACAGATGGCGGTGAAGATATTTCCAAGTTCATACAGATAGCGGTGTAGATATTTCCATGTTCGTACAGATAGTGGTGTAGATATTTCCATGTTCATACAGATAGCGGTGTAGCTATTTCCATGTTCATACAGATAGCGGTGTAGATATTTCCATGTTCATCCAGTTGTCTGTGTAGATATATCCATGTTCATACAGATGGCGGTGAAGATATTTCCATGCTCATACTGATAGCGGTGTAGATATGTCCATGTTCATACAGATAGTGGTGTAGATATTTCCATGTTCATACAGATAGAGGGGCTGATATTTCCATGTTCATACAGATAGCGGTGCTGATATTTCCATGTTTAAACAGGTAGCGGTGTAGATATTTCCATATTTATACAGATAGCGGTGTAGATATTTCCATGTTTATACAGATAGCGGTGTAGATATTTCCATGTTTATACAGATAGCGGTGTAGATATCTCCATCTTAATACAGATGGTGGTGTAGACATTTATATGTTCATACAGATGGCGGTGCAGATATTTCCATGTTCATACAGATGGCGGTGTAGATATTTCCATGTTTATAGAGATAGCGGTGTAGTTATTTCCATGTGTAAAGAGATAGCTTTGTAGATATTTCCATGTATATGAAGATAGCTGGGTAGATATTTCCATTTTCATGCAGATAGCGGTGTAGATATTTCCATGTTCAAACAGATAGCGGTGTAGATATTTCCATGTTCATACAGATAGCGGTGTAGATATTTCCATGTTTATGCAGATAGCGGTGAAGATGCATGCATGTTTACACAGATAGCGGTGTAGATATTTCCATGTTCATACAGATAGCGGTGTAGATATTTCCATGTTCATCCAGGTGGCTGTGTAGATATATCCATGTTCATTCAGATGGCGGTGAAGATATTTCCATGTTAGTACAGATAGCGGTGTAGATATTTCCATGTTCATACAGATATTGGTGTAGATATTTCCATGTTCATACAGATAGCGGTGTAGCTATTTCCATGTTCATGCCGATAGCGGTGTAGATATTTCCATGTTCATCCAGATGGCTGTGAAGATATATCCATGTTCATACAGATGGCGGTGAAGGTATTTCCATGTTCATACAGATAGCGGTGTAGATATTTCCATGTTCATACAGATTGTGTCGTAGATATTTCCACGTTCATACAGATAGCGGTGTAGCTATTTCCATGTTCATACAGATAGCGGTGTAGATATTTCCATGTTCATCCAGATGGCTGTGTAGACAAATCCATGTTCATACAGATGGCGGTGAAGATAATTCCATGTTCATACAGATAGCGGTGTAGATATTTCCATGATCATACAGATAGTGGTGTAGATATTTCCATGTTCATACAGATAGAGGGGCTGATATTTCCATGTTCATACAGATAGCGGTGCTGATATTTCCATGTTTATGCAGATAGCGGTGTAGTTATTTCCATGTTTATACAGATAGCGGTGTAGATATTTCCATGTTTATACAGATAGCGGTGTAGATATCTCCATCTTAATACAGATGGCGGTGAAGATATTTCCATGTTCATACAGATAGCGGTGTAGATATTTCCATGTTTATACAGATAGCGGTGTAGATATTTCCATGTTCGTACAGATAGTGGTGTAGATATTCCCATGTTCATACATATAGCGGTGTAGATATTTCCATTTTCATCCAGATGGCTTTGTAGATGTATCCATGTTCGTACAGATGGCGGTGAAGATATTTCCATCTTCATACAGACGGCGGTGTAGATATTTCCGTGTTCATACTGATAGCGGTGCTGATATTTCCAAGTTTATACAGGTAGCGGTGTAGATATTTCCATGTTTATGCAGATAGCGGTGTAGATATTTCCATGTTTATACAGATAGAGGTGTAGATATCTCCATCTTAATACAGATGGTGGTGTAGATATTTATATGTTCATACAGATGGCGGTGCAGATATTTCCATGTTCATACAGATGGCGGTGAATATATCACCATGTTCATACAGATAGCGGTGTAGTTATTTCCATGTGTAAAGAGATAGCAGTGTAGATATTTCCATGTATATGCAGATAGCTGTGTAGATATTTCCATTTTCATGCAGATAGCGGTGTAGATATTTCCAAGTTCAAACACATATCGGTGTAGATATTTCCATGTTCATACAGATAGCGGTGTAGATATTTCCATGTTTATACAGATAGCGGTGAAGATTTATGCATATTTACACAGATAGCGGTGTAGATATTTCCATGTTCATCCAGATGGCTGTGTAGATATATCCATGTTGATTCAGATAGCGGTGTAGCTATTACCATGTTCATACAGATAGTGGTGTAGATATTTCCATGTTCATACAGATAGCGGTGTAGATATTTCCATGTTCATACAGATAGCGGTGTAGCTATTTCCATGTTCATATAGATAGCGGTGTAGATAGTTCCATGTTCATCCAGATGGCTGTGTAGATATATCCATGTTCATACAGATGGCGGTGTAGATATTTCCATCCTCATACAGATAGCGGTGTATATATTTCCATGTTCATACAGATAGTGGTGTAGATATTTCCATGTTCATACAGATAGCAGTGTAGCTATTTCCATATTCATACAGATAGCGGTGTAGATATTTCCATGTTCATCCAGATGGCTGTGTAGATATATCCATGTTCATACAGATGGCGGTGAATATATTTCCATGTTCATTCGGATAGCGGTGTAGATATTTCCATGTTCATACAGATAGCGGTGTAGTTATTTCCGTGTGTAAAGAGATAGCTGTGTAGATATTTCCATGTATATGCAGATAGGTCTGTAGATATTTCCATTTTCATGCAGATAGCGGTGTAGATATTTCCATGTTCAAACAGATAGCGGTGTAGATATTTCCAAGTTCATTCAGATAGCGGTGTAGATATTTCCATCTTTATATAGATTGCGGTGAAGATGCGTGCATATTTACACAGATTGCGGTGTAGATATTTCCAAGTTCATACTGATAGCGGTGTAGGTATTTCCATGTTCATCCAGATGGCTATGTAAATATGTCCATGTTCATACAGATAGCGGTGTAGACATTTCCATGTTTATACAGATGGCAGTGCTGATATTTCCATGTTTATATAGGCAGAGGTGTAGATATTTCCATGTTTATACAGATAGCGGTGTAGTTATTTCCATGTTTATACAGATAGCGGTGTAGTTATTTCCATGTCTATACAGGTAGCGGTGTAGATATTTCCATGTTTATACAGATAGCGGTGTAGATATCTCCATCTTAATACAGATGGCAGTGAAGATATTTCCATGTTCATACAGATAGCGGTGTAGATATTTCCATTTTCATACAGATAGCGGTGTAGATATTTCCATGTACGTACAGATAGCGGTGTAAATATTCCCATGTTCATACATATAGCGGTGTAGATATTTCCATTTTCATCCAGATGGCTGTGTAGATATATCCATGTTCGTACAGATGGCGGTGAAGATATTTCCATGTTCATACAGATGGCGGTGTAGATATTTCAGTGTTCATACAGATAGCGGTGCTGATATTTCCATGTTTATACAGGTAGCGGTGTAGATATTTCCATTTTTATACAGATAGCGGTGTACATATTTCCATGTTTATACAGATAGCGGTGTAGATATTTCCATGTTTATACAGATAGAGCTGTAGATAACTCCATCTTAATACAGATGGCAGTGTAGATATTTACATGTTCATACAGATGTCGGTGCAGATATTTCCGTGTTCATACAGATGGCGGTGTAGATATTACAATGTTCATACAGATAGCGGTGTTGTTATTTCAATGTGTAAAGAGATATCTGTGTAGATATTTCCATGTATATGCAGATAGCTGTGTAGATATTTCCATTTTCATGCAGATAGCGGTGTAGATATTTCCATGTTCAAACAGATATCGGTGTAGATAATTCCATGTTCATACAGATAGCGGTGTGTATATTTCCATGTTTATAGAGATGGCGGTGAAGATGTATGGATGTTTACACAGATAGCGGTGTAGATATTTCCATGTTCATCCAGATGGCTGTGTAGATATATCCATGTTCATACAGATAGCGGAGTAGATATTTCCATGTTCATACAGATAGTGGTGTAGATATTTCCATGTTCATACAGATAGCGGTGTAGCTATTTCCATGTCCATGCAGATAGCGGTGTAGATATTTCCATGTTCATCCAGATGGCTGTGTAGATATATCCATGTTCATACAGATGGCGGTGAAGATGTTTCCATGTTCATACAGATATCAGTGTAGATATTTCCATGTTCATACACATAGTGCTGTAAATAATTCCATGTTCATACATATAGCGGTGTATTTATTTCCATGTGTAAAGAGATAGCTGTGTAGATATTTCCATGTATAATCAGATAGCTGTGTAGATATTTCCATTTTCATGCAGATAGCGGTGTAGACATTTCTAAGTTCAAAAAGACAGCGGTGTAGATATTTCCATGTTCATACAGATAGCGGTGTAAAAATTTCCATGTTTATACAGATAGCGGTGAAGATGTGTGCCTGTTTACACAGATAGAGGTGTAGATATTTCCATGTTCATACAGATAGCGGTGTAGATATTTCCATGTTCATCCAGAAGGCTGTGTAGATATATCCATGTTCATACAGATGGCGTTGAAGATATTTCCATGTTCATACAGATAGCGGTGTAGATATTTCCATGTTCATACAGATAGCGGTTTAGATATTTCCATGTTCATACAGATAGCGGTGTAGATATTTCCATGTTCATACAGATAGCGGTGTATTTATTTCCATGTTCATCCATATGGCTGTGTAGATATATCCATGTTCATACAGATGGCGGTGAAGATATTTCCATGTTCATACAGATAGCGGTGTAGATATTTCCATGTTCATACAGATAGCGGTGTAGATATTTCCATGTTCATACAGATAGCGGTGTAGATATTTCCATGTTTATACAGATAGCGGTGTAGATATCTCCATCTTAATTCAGATGGCGGTGTAGATATTTATATGTTCATACAGATAGCGTTGGAGATATTTCCATGTTCATACAGATGGCGGTGTAGATATTTCCATGTTTATAGAGATAGCGGTGTAGTTATTTACATGTGTACAGAGATAGCTGTGTAGATATTTCCATGTATATGCAGATAGCTGTGTAGACATTTCCATTTTCATGCAGATAGCGGTGTAGATAATTCCATGCTCAAACAGATAGCGGTGTAGATATTTCCATGTTCATACAGATAGCGGTGTAGATATATCCATGTTAATACAGATAGCGGTGAAGATGTATGCCTGTTTACACAGATTGCGGTGTAGATATTTCCATGTTCATACAGATAGCGGTGTAGATATTTCCATGTTCATCCAGATGGCTGTGTAGATATATCCATGTTCAAACTGATGGCTTTGAAGATATTTCCATGTTCATAAAGATAGCGGTGTAGATATTTCCATGTTCATACAGATAGCGGTTTAGATATTTCCATGTTCATTCAGATAGCGGTGTAGATATTTCCATGTTCATACAGATAGCGGTGTAGTTATTTCCATGTTCATCCATATGGCTGTGTAGATATATCCATGTTCCTACAGATGGGGGTGAGGATATTTCCATGTTCATACAGATAGCGGTGTATATATTTCCAGGTTCATACAGATAGTGGTGTAGATATTTCCAGGTTCATACAGATAGCGGTGTAGCTATTTACATGTTCATACAGATAGCGGTGTAGGTACTTCCATGTCCATCCAGATGACTGTGTAGATATATCCATGTTCATACAGACGGCGGTGAAGATATTTCCATGCTCATACAGATAGCGGTGAAGATATGTCCCTGTTCATACAGATAGTGGTGTAGATATTTACATGTTCATACAGATAGCGGTGTAGACATTTCCATGTTTATCCAGATGGCTGTGTAGATATATCCATGTTCATACAGATAGCGGTGTAGATATTTCCATGTTCATACAGATAGTGCTGTAGATATTTCCATGTTCAAACAGATAGCGGAGTAGCTATTTCCATGTTCATACAGATAGCGGTGTAGATATTTCCATGTTCGTATAGATTGCGGTGTAGATATTTCTATCTTAATACAGATAGCGGTGCTTATATTTCCATGTTTATACAGGTAGCGGTGTAGATATTTCCATGTTTATACAGATAGCGGTGTAGATATTTCCATGTTTATACAGATAGAAGTGTAGATATTTCCAAGTTTATACAGATAGCGGTGTAGATATCTGCATCTTAATACAGGTGGCGGTGTAGAGATTTATATGTTCATACAGATGGTGGTGCAGATATTTCCAGGTTCATACAGATGACGGTGTAGGTATTTCCATGTTTATAGATATACTGGTGTAGTTATTTCCA
The DNA here is from genome assembly GCF_029281585.2 of Gorilla gorilla gorilla. Classification (NCBI taxonomy): domain Eukaryota; kingdom Metazoa; phylum Chordata; class Mammalia; order Primates; family Hominidae; genus Gorilla; species Gorilla gorilla. The sequence goes on along the minus strand of NC_073227.2, from coordinate 2,722,493 downwards.
TGTGTAAAGAGATAGCTTTGTAGATATTTCCATGTATATGCAGACAGCTGTGTAGATATTTCCATTTTCATTCATATAGCGGTGTAGATATTTCCATGTTCAAACAGATAGCGATGTAGATTTTTCCATGTTCATACAGATAGCGGTGTAGATATTTCCATGTTTATACAGATAGCGGTGTAGATATTTCCATGTTCATACAGATAGCGGTGTAGATATTTCCATGTTTATACAGATAGCGGTGTAGATATATCCATGTTTATACAGATAGCGGTGTAGATATCTCCATCTTAATACAGATGGCGGTGTAGATATTTATATGTTCATACACAAGGCGGTGCAGATATTTCCATGTTCATACAGATCGCGGTGTAGATATTTCCATTTTTATAGAGATAGCGGTGTAGTTATTTCCATGTGTAAAGAGATAGCTTTGTAGATATTTCCATGTATATGCAGATAGCTGTGTAGATATTTCCATTTTCATGCAAATAGCGGTTTAGATATTTCCATGTTCAAACAGATTGCGGTGTAGATATTTCCGTGTTCATAGAGATAGCGGTGTAGATATTTCAATGTTTATAAAGATATCGGTGAAGATGTATGCATGTTTACACAGATATCGATGTAGATATTTCCATGTTCATACAGATAGCGGTGTAGGTATTTAAATGTTCATCCAGATGGCTGTGTAGATATATCCATGTTCATACAGATGGCGGTGAAGATATTTCCAAGTTCATACAGATAGCGGTGTATATATTTCCATGTTCATACAGATAGCGGTGCAGCTATTTCCATGTTCATACAGATAGCGGTGTAGATATTTCCATGTTCGTACAGATAGTGGTGTAGATATTTCCATGTTCATACAGATAGCGGTGTAGCTATTTCCATGTTCATACAGATAGCGGTGTATATATTTCCATGTTCATCCAGATGTCTGTGTAGATATATCCATGTTCATACAGATGGCGGTGAAGATATTTCCATGCTCATACTGATAGCGGTGTAGATATGTCCATGTTCATACAGATAGTGGTGTAGATATTTCCATGTTCATACAGATAGAGGGGCTGATGTTTCCATGTTCATACAGATAGCGGTGCTGATATTTCCATGTTTAAACAGGTAGCGGTGTAGATATTTCCATGTTTATACAGATAGCGGTGTAGATATTTCCATATTTATACAGATAGCGGTGTAGATATTTCCATGTTTATACAGATAGCAGTGTAGATATCTCCATCTTAATACAGATGGTGGTGTAGACATTTATATGTTCATACAGATGGCGGTGCAGATATTTCCATGTTCATACAGATGGCGGTGTAGATATTTCCATGTTTATAGAGATAGCGGTGTAGTTATTTCCATGTGTATAGAGATAGCTTTGTAGATATTTCCATGTATATGCAGATAGCTGGGTAGATATTTCCATTTTCATGCAGATAGCGGTGTAGATATTTCCATGTTCAAACAGATAGCGGTGTAGATATTTCCATGTTCATACAGATAGCGGTGTAGATATTTCCATTTTTATACAGATAGCGGTGAAGATGCATGCATGTTTACACAGATAGCGGTGTAGATATTTCCATGTTCATACAGATAGCGGTGTAGATATTTCCATGTTCATCCAGGTGGCTGTGTAGATATATCCATGTTCATTCAGATGGCGGTGAAGATATTTCCATGTTAGTACAGATAGCGGTGTAGATATTTCCATGTTCATACAGATATTGGTGTAGATATTTCCATGTTCATACAGATAGCGGTGTAGTTATTTCCATGTCTATACAGATAGCGGTGTAGATATTTCCATGTTTATAAAGGCAGAGGTGTAGATATTTCCATGTTTATACAGATAGCGGTGTAGTTATTTCCATGTTTATACAGATAGCGGTGTAGTTATTTCCAGGTCTATACAGATAGCGGTGTAGATATTTCCATGTTTATACAGATAGCGGTGTAGATATCTCCATCTTAATACAGATGGCGGTGAAGATATTTCCATGTTCATACAGATAGCGGTGTAGATATTTCCATGTTCATACAGATAGCGGTGTAGATATTTCCATGTTCGTACAGATAGCGGTGTAAATATTCCCATGTTCATACATATAGCGGTGTAGATATTTCCATTTTCATCCAGATGGCTGTGTAGATATATCCATGTTCGTACAGATGGCGGTGAAGATATTTCCATGTTCATACAGATGGCGGTGTAGATATTTCAGTGTTCATACAGATAGCGGTGCTGATATTTCCATGTTTATACAGGTAGCGGTGTAGATATTTCCATTTTTATACAGATAGCGGTGTACATATTTCCATGTTTATACAGATAGCGGTGTAGATATTTCCATGTTTATACAGATAGAGCTGTAGATAACTCCATCTTAATACAGATGGCTGTGTAGATATTTACATGTTCATACAGATGTCGGTGCAGATATTTCCGTGTTCATATAGATAGCGGTGCTGATATTTCCATGTTTATACAGGTAGCGGTGCTTATATTTCCATGTTTATACAGGTAGCGGTGTAGATATTTCCATGTTTTTACAGATAGCGGTGTAAATATTTCCATGTTTATACAGATAGAAGTGTAGATATTTCCAAGTTTATACAGATAGCGGTGTAGATATCTTCATCTTAATAGAGGTGGCGGTGTAGAGATTTATATGTTCATACAGATGGTGGTGCAGATATTTCCAGGTTCATACAGATGGCGGTGTAGGTATTTCCATGTTTATAGATATACTGGTGTAGTTATTTCCATGTGTAAAGAGATAGCTTGGTAGATATTTCCATGTATATGCAGATAGCTGTGTAGATATTTCCATTTTCATTCATATAGCGGTGTAGATATTTCCATGTTCAAACAGATAGCAATGTAGTTTTTTCCATGTTCATACAGATAGCGGTGTAGATATTTCCATGTTTATACAGATAGCGGTGTAGATATTTCCATGTTCATACAGATAGCGGTGTAGATATTTCCATGTTTATACAGATAGCGGTGTAGATATATCCATGTTTATACAGATAGCGGTGTAGATATCTCCATCTTAATACAGATGGCGGTGTAGATATTTATATGTTCATACACATGGCGGTGCAGATATTTCCATGTTCATACAGATGGCGATGTAGATATTTCCATGTTTATAGAGATAGTGGTGTAGTTATTTCCATGTGTAAAGAGATAGCTGTGTAGATATTTCCATGTATATGCAGATAGCTGTGTAAATATTTCCATTTTCATGCAGATAGCGGTGTAGATATTTCCATGTTCAAAGAGATACTGGTGCAGATATTTCCATGTTCATAGAGATAGCGGTGTAGTTATTTCCATGTTTATACAGATTGCGGAGAAGATGTATGCATGTTTACACAGATAGCGGTGAAGATATTTCCATGTTCATACAGATGGCTGTGTAGTTATTTCCATGTTCATACACATGGCGGTGAACATATTTCCATGTTCATACAGATAGCGGTGTAGATATTTCCATGTTCATACAGATAGTGGTGTAGATATTTCCATGTTCATACAGATAGCGGTGCTGATATTTCCATGTTCATCCAGATGGCTGTGTAGGTATATCCATGTTCGTACAGATGGCGGTGAAGTTATTTCCATGTTCATACAGATGGCGGTGTGGATATTACCGTGTTCATACAGATAGCGTTGATGATATTTCCATGTTTATACAGGTAGCGGTGTAGATATTTCCATGTTTATACAGATAGCGGTGTAGATATTTCCATGTTTATACAGATAGCGGTGTAGATATTTCCATGTTTATACAGATAGAGGTGTAGATATCTCCATCTTAATACAGATGGCGGTGTAGATATTTATATGTTCATACAGATGGCGGTGCAGATATTTCCATGCTCATACAGATGGCGGTGTAGATATTACCATGTTCATACAGATAGCGGTGTAGTTATTTCCATGTGTAAAGAGATAGCTGTGTAGATATTTCCATGTATATGCAGATAGCTGTATAGATATTTCCATTTTCATGCAGATAGCGGTGTAGATATTTCCATGTTCAAACAGATAGCGGTGTAGTTATTTCCTTGTTCATACAGATAGCGGTGTAGATATTTCCATGTTTATACAGATACTGGTGTAGATATTTCCATGTTTATACAGATAGCGGTGAAGATGTATGGATGTTTACACAGATAGCGGTGTAGATATTTCCATGTTCATCCAGATGGCTGTGTAGTTATATCCATGTTCATACAGATAGCGGTGTAGATATCTCGATGTTCATACAGATAGTGGTGTAGATATTTCCATGTTCATACAGATAGCAGTGTAGCTATTTCCAAGTCCATGCAGATAGCGGTGTAGATATTTCCATGTTCATCAAGATGGCTGTGTAGATATATCTATGTTCATACAGATGGCGGTGAAGATATTTCCATGTTCATACAGATAGCAGTGTAGTTATTTCCATGTTCATACAGATAGTGGTGTAGATAATTCCATGTTCATACAGATAGCGGTGTAGTTATTTACATGTGTATAGAGATAGCTGTGTAGATATTTCCATGTATATTCAGATAGCTGTGTAGATATTTACATTTTCATGCAGATAGCGGTGTAGATATTTCTAAGTTCAAAAAGATAGCGCTGTAAATATTTCCATGTTCATACAGATAGCGGTGTAGAAATTTCCATGTTTATACAGATAGCGTTGAAGATGTATGCCTGTTTACACAGATATCGGTGTAGATATTTCCATGTTCATACAGATAGCGGTGTAGATATTTCCATGTTCATCCAGATGGCTGTGTAGATATATCCATGTTCATACAGATGGCGTTGAAGATATTTGCATGTTCATACAGATAGCGTTGTAGATATTTCCATGTTCCTACAGATAGCGAAGTAGCTATTTCCAAGTCCATGCAGATAGCGGTGTAGATATTTCCATGTTCATCCAGATGGCTGTGTAGATATATCCATGTTCATACAGATGGCGTTGAAGATATTTACATGTTCATACAGATAGCGGTGTAGATATTTCCATGTTCATACCGATAGCGGTTTAGATATTTCCATGTTCATACAGATAGCGGTGTAGATATTTCCATGTTTACAGATAGCGGTGTAGTTATTTCCATGTTCATCCATATGGCTGTGTAGATATATCCATGTTCATACAGATGGCGGTGAAAATATTTCCATGTTCATACAGATAGCGGTGTAGATATTTCCATGTCCATACAGATAGCGGTGTAGATATTTCCATGTTGATACAGACTGCGGAGTAGATATTTCCATGTTTATACAGATAGTGGTGTAGATATCTCCATCTTAATACAGATGGCAGTGTAGATATTTATATGTTCATACAGATGGCGGTGGGGATATTTCCATGTTCATACAGATGGCGGTGTAGATATTTCCATGTTTATAGAGATAGCGGTGTAGTTATTTACATGTGTAAAGAGATAGCTTTGTAGATATTTCCATGTATATGCAGATAGCTGTGTAGATATTTCCATTTTCATGCAGATAGCGATGTAGATATTTCCATGTTCAAACAGATAGCGGTGTAGATATTTCCATGTTCATACAGATAGCAGTGTAGATATATCCATCTTTATACAGATATCGGTGAAGATGTATGCATGTTTAAACAGATAGCGGTGTAGATATTTCCATGTTTATCCAGATAGCGGTGTAGATATCTCAATCTTAATACAGATGGCGTTGTAGATATTTATATGTTCATACAGATGGTGGTGCAGATATTTCCATGTTCATACAGATGGCGGTGTAGATATTTCCATGTTTATAGATATAGTGGTGTAGTTATTTCCATGTGTAAAGAGATAGCTGTGTAGATATTTCCATGTATATGCAGATGGCTGTGAAGATATTTCCATTTTCATGCAGATAGCGGTGTAGATATTTCCATGTTCAAACAGATAGCGGTGTAAATATTTCCATGTTCATACAGATAGTGGTGTAGATATTTCCATGTTCATACAGATAGCGGTGTAGCAATTTCCATGTTCATACAGATAGCGGTGTAGATATTTCCATGTTTATGCAGATAGCGGTGTAGATATCTCCATCTTAATACAGATGGCGTTGTAGATATTTATATGTTCATACAGATGGTGGTGCAGATATTTCCATGTTCATACAGATGGCGGTGTAGATATTTCCATGTTTATAGAGATAGTGGTGTAGTTATTTCCATGTGTAAAGGGATTGCTTTGTAGATATTTCCATGTATATGCAGATAGCTGTTTAGATATTTCCATTTTCATGCAGATAGCGGTGTAGATATTTCCATGTTCAAACAGATAGCGGTGTAGATATTTCCATGTTCATACAGATAGTGGTGTAGATATTTCCATGTTCATACAGATAGCGGTGTAGCAATTTCCATGTTCATACAGATAGCGGTGTAGATATTTCCATGTTCATCCAGATGGCAGTGTAGATATATCCATGTTCATACAGATGGCAGTGAAGATATTTCCATCTTCATACAGATAGCGGTGTAGATATGTCCATGTTCATACAGATAGTGGTGTTGATATTTCCGTGTTCATACAGGTAGTGGTGTAGATATTTCCATGTTCATACAGATAGCGGTGTAGCTATTTCCATGTTCATACAGATAACGGTGTAGATATTCCCATGTTCATATATATAGCAGTGTAGATATTTCCATGTTCATCCAGATGGGTGTGTAGATATATCCATCTTCATACAGACGGCGGTGAATAGATTTCCATGTTCATACAGATAGCGGTGTAGATATTTCCATGTTTATACAGGTAGAGGTGTAGATATTTCCATGTTTATACAGATAGCGGTGCAGTTATTTCCATGTTTATACAGATAGCGGTGTAGTTATTTCCATGTTTATACAGATAGCTGTGTAGATATTTCCATGTTTGTACAGATAGCGGTGTAGATATCTCCATCTTAATGCAGATGGCGGTGAAGATATTTCCATGCTCATACAGATAGCGGTGTTGATATCTCCATGTTCATACAGATAGGGGTGTAGATATTTCCATGTTCGTACAGATAGCGGTGTAGATATTCCCATGTTCATATATATAGCGGTGTAGATATTTCCATTTTCATCCAGATGGCTGTGTTGATATATCCATGTTCATACAGATGGCGGTGAAGATATTTCCATGTTCATACAGATGGCTGTGTAGATATTTCCGTGTTCATACAGATAGCGGTGGTGATATTTCCATGTTTATACAGGTAGCAGTGTAGATATTTCCATGTTTATACAGATAGCGGTGTAGATATTTTCATGTTTATACAGATAGCGGTGTAGATATTTCCATGTTAATACAGATAGAGGTGTAGATATCTCCATCTTAATACAGATGGCGGTGTAGATATTTATATGGTCCTACAGATGGCGGTGCAGATATTTCCATGTTCATACAGATAGCGGTGTAGATATTTCCATGTTCATACAGATTGTGGTGTAGATATTTCCATGTTCATACAGATAGCGGTGTAGCTATTTCCATGTTCATACAGATTGTGGTGTTGATATTTCCGTGTTCATCCAGATGGCTGTGTAGACATATCCATGTTCATACAGATGGCGGTGAAGATAATTCCATGTTCATACAGATAGCGGTGTAGATATTTCCATGTTCATACAGATAGTGGTGTAGATATTTCCAGGTTCATACAGATAGAGGGGCTGATATTTCCATGTTCATACAGATAGCGGTGCTGATATTTCCATGTTTATACAGGTAGCGGTGTAGATATATCCATGTTTATACAGATATCGGTGTAGATATTTCCATGTTCATACACATAGTGGTGTAGATATTTCCATGTTCATACAGATAGCGGTGTAGCAATTTCCATGTTCATACAGATAGCGGTGTAGATATTTCCATGTTCATCCAGATGGCTGTGTAGATATATCCATGTTCATACAGATGGCAGTGAAGATATTTCCATCTTCATACAGATAGAGGTGTAGATATTTCCATGTTCATACAGGTAGTGGTGTAGATATTTCCATGTTCATACAGATAGCGGTGTAGCTATTTCCATGTTCATACAGATAACGGTGTAGATATTCCCATGTTCATATATATAGCAGTGTAGATATTTCCATGTTTATCCAGATGGCTGTGTAGATATATCCATCTTCATACAGACGGCGGTGAATAGATTTCCATGTTCATACAGATAGCGGTGTAGATATTTCCATGTTTATACAGGTAGAGGTGTAGATATTTCCATGTTTATACAGATAGCGGTGCAGTTATTTCCATGTTTATACAGATAGCGGTGTTGTTATTTCCATGTTTATACAGATAGCTGTGTAGATATTTCCACGTTTGTACAGATAGCGTTGTAGATATCTCCATCTTAATACAGATGGCGGTGAAGATATTTCCATGCTCATACAGATAGCGGTGTTGATATCTCCATGTTCATACAGATAGGGGTGTAGATATTTCCATGTTCGTACAGATAGCGGTGTTGATATTCCCATGTTCATATATATAGCGGTGTAGATATTTCCATTTTCATCCAGATGGCTGTGTTGATATATCCATGTTCATACAGATGGCGGTGAAGATATTTCCATGTTCATACAGATGGCGGTGTAGATATTTCCGTGTTCATACAGATAGCGGTGGTGATATTTCCATGTTTATACAGGTAGCAGTGTAGATATTTCCATGTTTATACAGATAGCGGTGTAGATATTTCCATGTTTATACAGATAGCGGTGTAGATATTTCCATGTTAATACAGATAGAGGTGTAGATATCTCCATCTTAATACAGATGGCGGTGTAGATATTTATATGGTCCTACAGATGGCGGTGCAGATATTTCCATGTTCATACAGATAGCGGTGTAGATATTTCCATGTTCATACAGATTGTGGTGTAGATATTTCCATGTTCATACAGATAGCGGTGTAGCTATTTCCATGTTCATACAGATTGTGGTGTAGATATTTCCGTGTTCATCCAGATGGCTGTGTAGACATATCCATGTTCATACAGATGGCGGTGAGGATAATTCCATGTTCATACAGATAGCGGTGTAGATATTTCCATGTCCATACAGATAGTGGTGTAGATATTTCCAGGTTCATACAGATAGAGGGGCTGATATTTCCATGTTCATGCAGATAGCGGTGCTGATATTTCCATGTTTATACAGGTAGCGGTGTAGATATATCCATGTTTATACAGATAGCGGTGTAGATATTTCCATGTTTATACAGATAGCGGTGTAGATATCTCCATCTTAATACAGATGGAGGTGTAGATATTTATATGTTCATACAGATGGCCGTGCAGATATTTCCATGTTCATACAGATGGCGGTGTAGATATTTCCATGTTCATACAGATAGCGGTGTAGTTATTTCCATGTGCAATGAGATAGCTGTGTAGATATTTCCATGTATACGCAGATACCTGTGTAGATATTTCCATTTTCATGCAGATAGCGGTTTAGATATTTCCATCTTCAAACAGATAGCGGTGTAGATATTTCCATGTTCATACAGATAGTGCTGTAGATATTTCCATCTTCAAACAGATAGCGGTGTAGCTATTTCCATGTTCATACAGATAGCGGTGTAGATATTTCCATGTTCTTACGGATTGCGGTGTAGATATTTCCATGTTAATACAGATAGTGATGCTTATATTTCCATGTTTAAACAGGTAGCGGTGTAGGTATTTCCATGTTTATACAGATAGCGGTGTAGATATTTCCATGTTTATACAGATAGCGGTGTAGATATTTCCAAGTTTATACAGATAGCGGTGTAGATATCTGCATCTTAATACAGATGGCGGTGTAGATATATATATGTTCATACAGACGGCCGTGCAGATATTTCCATGTTCATACAGATAGCGGTGTAGTTATTTCCATGTGTAAAGTGATAGCTGTGTAGATATTTCCATGTATATGCAGATAGCTGTGTAGATATTTCCATTTTCATGCAGATAGCGGTGTAGATATTTCCATGTTCAAACAGATAGCGGTGTAGATATTTCCATGTTCATCCTGATAGCGGTGTATATAATTCCATGTTTATACAGATAGCGGTGAAGATGTATGCATGTTTACACAGATAGCGGAGTAGATATTTCCATGTTCATCCAGATGGCTGTGTTGATATATCCATGTTCATACAGATAGCGGTGTAGATATTTCCATGTTCATACAGATAGTGGTGTAGATATTTCCATGTTCATACAGATAGCGGTGTAGACATTTCCATGTTCAGGCCGATAGCGGTGTAGATATTTCCATGTTCATCCAGATGGCTGTGTAGATATATCCATGTTCATACAGATGGCGGTGAAGATATTTCCAAGTTCATACAGATAGCGGTGTAGATTTTTCCATGTTCATACTGATAGTGTTGTAGATATTTCCATGTTCTTACAGATAGCGGTGTAGCTATTTCCATGTTCATACAGATAGCGGTGTAGATATTTCCATGTTCAACCAGATGGCTGCTTAGAAATATCCATGTTCATTCAGATGGCGGTGTAGCTATTTCCATGTTCATACAGATAGCGGTGTAGTTATTTCCATGTGTAAAGAGATAGCTGTGTAGATATTTCCATGTATATGCAGATTGCTGTGTAGATATTTCCATTTTCATGCAGATAGCGGTTTAGAGATTTCCATGTTGAAACAGATAGAGGTGTAGATATTTCCATGTTCATACAGATAGCGGTGTAGATATTTCCATGTTTATACTGATAGCGGTGAAGATGTATGCATGTTTACACAGATAGCGGTGTAGATATTTCCATGCTCATCCAGATGGCTGTGTAGATATATCCATGTTCATACAGATGGCGGTGAAGATATTTCCATGTTCATACAGATAGCGGTGTACATATTTCCATGTTCATACAGATAGTGGTGTAGATATTTCCATGTTCATACAGATAGCGGTGTAGCAATTTCCATGTTCATACAGATAGCGGTGTAGATATTTCCATGTTTATGCAGATAGCGGTGTAGATATCTCCATCTTAATGCAGATGGCGTTGTAGATATTTATATGTTCATACAGATGGTGGTGCAGATATTTCCATGTTCATACAGATGGCGGTGTAGATATTTCCATGTTTATAGATATAGTGGTGTAGTTATTTCCATGTGTAAAGGGATAGCTTTGTAGTTATTTCCATGTATATGCAGATAGCTTTGTAGATATTTCCATTTTCATTCAGATAGCGGTGTAGATATTTCCATGTTCAAACAGATAGCGGTGTAGATATTTCCATGTTCATACAGATAGTGGTGTAGATATTTCCATGTTCATACAGATAGCGGTGCTGATATTTCCATGTTCATCCAGATGGCTGTGTAGGTATATCCATGTTCGTACAGATGGCGGTGAAGTTATTTCCATGTTCACACAGATGGCGGTGTGGATATTACCATGTTCATACAGATAGCGTTGATGATATTTCCCTGTTTATACAGGTAGCGGTGTAGATATTTCCATGTTTATACAGATAGCGGTGTAGATATTTCCATGTTTATACAGATAGCGGTGTAGATATTTCCATGTTTATACAGATAGAGGTGTAGATATCTCCATCTTAATACAGATGGCGGTGTAGATATTTATATGTTCATACAGATGGCGGTGCAGATATTTCCATGCTCATACAGATGGCGGTGTAGATATTACCATGTTCATACAGATAGCGGTGTAGTTATTTCCATGTGTAAAGAGATAGCTGTGTAGATATTTCCATGTATATGCAGATAGCTGTGTAGATATTTCCATTTTCATGCAGATAGCGGTGTAGATATTTCCATGTTCAAACAGATAGCGGTGTAGTTATTTCCTTGTTCATACAGATAGCGGTGTAGATATTTCCATGTTTATACAGATAGTGGTGTAGATATTTCCATGTTTATACAGATAGCGGTGAAGATGTATGGATGTTTACACAGATAGCGGTGTAGATATTTCCATGTTCATCCAGATGGCTGTGTAGTTATATCCATGTTCATACAGATAGCGGTGTAGATATCTCGATGTTCATACAGATAGCGGTGTAGATATTTCCATGTTCAAACAGATAGCGGTGTAGCAATTTCCATGTTCATACAGATAGCGGTGTAGATATTTCCATGATCATCCAGATGGCTGTGTAGATATATCCATGTTCATACAGATGGCAGTGAAGATATTTCCATCTTCATACAGAAAGCGGTGTAGATATTTCCATGTTCATACAGATAGTGGTGTTGATATTTCCGTGTTCATACAGGTAGTGGTGTAGATATTTCCATGTTCATACAGATAGCGGTGTAGCTATTTCCATGTTCATACAGATAACGGTGTAGATATTCCCATGTTCATATATATAGCAGTGTAGATATTTCCATGTTCATCCAGATGGCTGTGTAGATATATCCATCTTCATACAGACGGCGGTGAATAGATTTCCATGTTCATACAGATAGCGGTGTAGATATTTCCATGTTTATACAGGTAGAGGTGTAGATATTTCCATGTTTATACTGATAGCGGTGAAGATGTATGCATGTTTACACAGATAGCGTTGTAGATATTTCCATGTTCATCCAGATGGCTGTGTAGATATATCCATGTTCATACAGATGGCGGTGAAGATATTTCCATGTTCATACAGATAGCGGTGTGGATATTTCCATGTTCATACAGATAGTGGTGTAGATAATTCCATGTTCATACAGATAGAGGGGCTGATATTTCCATGTTCATACAGATAGCGGTGCTGATATTTCCATGTTTATACACGTAGCGGTGTAGATATTTCCATGTTTATACAGATAGCGGTGTAGATATTTCTATGTTTATACAGATAGCGGTGTAGATATTTCCATGTTTATGCAGATAGCGGTGTAGATATCTCCATCTTAATACAGATGGCAGTGTAGATATTTATCTGTTCATACAGATGGCCTTGCAGATATTTCCATGTTCATACAGATGGCGGTGTAGATATTTCCATGTTCATACAGATAGCGGTGTAGTTATTTCCATGTGTAAAGAGATAGCTGTGTAGATATTTCCATGTATATGCACATAGCTGTGTAGATATTTACATTTTCATGCAGATAGCGGTTTAGATATTTCCATGTTCAAACAGATAGCGGTGTAGATATTTCCATGTTCATACAGATAGCGGTGTAGATATTTCCATGTTTGTACAGATAGCGGTGAAGTTGTATGCATTTTTACACAGATAGCGGTGTAGATATTTCCATGTTCATACAGATAGCGGTGTAGATATTTCCATGTTCATCCAGATGGCTGTGTAGATATATCCATTTTCATATAGATAGCGGTGTAGATATTTCCATGTTCATACAGATAGTGCTGTAGATATTTCCATGTTCATACAGATAGCGGTGTAGCTATTTCCATGTTCATACAGATAGCGGTGTAGATATTTGCATGTTCGTACAGATAGCGGTGTAGATATTTCCATGTTCATACAGGTAGCGGTGCTTATATTTCCATGTTCATACAGATAGCGGTGTAGCTATTTCCATGTTCATACCGATAGCGGTGTAGATATTTCCATGTTCATCCAGATGGCTGTGTAGATATATCCATGTTCATACAAATAGCGGTGAAGATATTTCCATGTTCATACATATAGCGTTGTAGATATTTCCATGTTCATACAGATTGTGGTGTAGATATTTCCATGTTCATACAGATAGCGGTGTAGCTATTTCCATGTTCATACAGATTGTGGTGTAGATATTTCCGTGTTCATCCAGATGGCTGTGTAGTCATATCCATGTTCCTACAGATGGCGGTGAAGATAATTCCATGTTCATACAGATAGCGGTGTAGATATTTCCATGTTCATACAGATAGTGGTGTAGATATTTCCAGGTTCATACAGATAGAGGGGCTGATATTTCCATGTTCATACAGATAGCGGTGCTGATATTTCCATGTTTATACAGGTAGCGGTGTAGATATTTCCATGTTTATACAGATTGCGGTGTAGATATTTCCATGTTTATACAGATAGCGGTGTAGATATCTCCATCTTAATACAGATGGTGGTGTAGATATTTATATGTTCATACAGATGGCCGTGCAGATATTTCCATGTTCATACAGATGGCGGTGTAGATATTTCCATGTTCATACAGATAGCGGTGTAGTTATTTCCATGTGGAATGAGATAGCTGTGTAGATATTTCCATGTATACACAGATACCTGTGTAGATATTTCCATTTTCATGCAGATAGCGGTTTAGATATTTCCATGTTCAAACAGATAGCGGTGTAGATATTTCCATGTGCATACAGATAGTGCTGCAGATATTTCCATCTTCAAACAGATAGCGGTGTAGCTATTTCCATGTTCATACAGATAGCGGTGTAGATATTTCCAAGTTCTTACGGATTGCGGTGTAGATATTTCCATGTTATTACAGATAGCGATGCTTATATTTCCATGTTTAAACAGGTAGCATTGTAGGTATTTCCATGTTTATACAGATAGCGGTGTAGATATTTCCATGTTTATACAGATAGCGGTGTAGATATTTCCAAGTTTATACAGATAGCGGTGTAGATATCTCCATCTTAATACAGATGGTGGTGTAGATATTTATATGTTCATACAGATGGCCGTGCAGATATTTCCATGTTCATACAGATAGCGGTGTAGTTATTTCCATGTGTAAAGTGATTGCTGTGTAGATATTTCCATGTATATGCAGATAGCTGTGTAGATATTTCCATTTTCATGCAGATAGCGGTGTAGATATTTCCAAGTTCATCCAGATAGCGGTGTATATATTTCCATGCTTATACAGATAGCGGTGAAGATGTATGCATGTTTACACAGATAGCGGAGTAGATATTTCCATGTTCATCCAGATGGCTGTGTTGATATATCCATGTTCATACAGATAGCGGTGTAGATATTTCCATTCTCATACAGATAGTGGTGTAGATATTTCCATGTTCATACAGATAGCGGTGTAGACATTTCCATGTTCATGCAGATAGCGATGTAGATATTTCCATGTTCAACCAGATGGCTGTGTAGATATATCCATGTTCATACACATGGCGGTGAAGATATTTCCATGTTCATACAGATAGCGGTGTAGATTTTTCCATGTTCATACTGATAGTGTTGTAGATATTTCCATGTTCTTACAGATAGCGGTGTAGCTATTTCCATGTTCATACAGATAGCGGTGTAGATATTTCCATGTTCAACCTGATGGCTGTTTAGAAATATCCATGTTCATTCAGATGGCTGTGTAGCTATTTCCATGTTCATACAGATAGCGGTGTAGTTATTTCCATGTGTAAAGAGATAGCTGTGTAGATATTTCCATGTATATGCAGATTGCTGTGTAGATATTTCCATTTTCATGCAGATAGCGGTTTAGAGATTTCCATGTTCAAACAGATAGAGGTGTAGATATTTCCATGTTCATACAGGTAGCGGTGTAGATATTTCCATGTTTATACTGATAGCGGTGAAGATGTATGCATGTTTACACAGATAGCGGTGTAGATATTTCCATGTTCATCCAGATGGCTGTGTAGATATATCCATGTTCATACAGATGGCGGTGAAGGTATTTCCATGTTCATACAGATAGCGGTGTGGATATTTCCATGTTCATACAGATAGTGGTGTAGATAATTCCATGTTCATACAGATAGAGGGGCTGATATTTCCATGTTCATACAGATAGCGGTGTAGATATTTCCATGTTCATAAAGATGGCTGTGTAGATATATCCATGTTCATACAGAAAGCAGTGTAGATATGTCCATGTTCATACAGATAGCGGTCTAGCTATTTCCATGTTCATACAGATAGCTGTGTAGATATTTCCATGTTCATCCAGATGGCTGTGTATACATATCTATGTTCATATAGATGGCGGTGAAGATAATTCCATGTTCATGCAGATAGCAGTGTAGATATTTCCTTGTTCATACAGATAGTGGTGTAGATATTTCCATGTTCATACAGATAGAGGGGCTGATATTTCCATGTTCATACAGATAGCGGTGCTGATATTTCCATGTTTATACAGGTAGCGTTGTAGATATTTCCTTGTTTATACAGATATCGGTGTAGATATCTCCATCTTAATACAGATGGCGGTGTAGATATTTATATGTTCATACAGATGGCCGTGTAGATATTTCCATGTTCATACAGATGGCGGTGTAGTTATTTCCATGTATAAAGAGATAGCTGTGTAGATATTTCCATGTATATGCAGATAGCTGTGTAGATATTTCCATTTTCATGCAGATAGCGGTTTAGATATTTCCATGTTCAAACAGATAGCGGTGTAGATATTTCCATGTTCATACAGATAGCGGTGTAGATATTTCCATGTTTATACAGATAGCGGTGAAGATGTATGCATGTTTACACAGACAGCGGTGTAGATATTTCCATGTTCATACAGATAGCGGTGTAGATATTTCCATGTTCATCCAGATGGCTGTGTAGATATATCCATGTTCATACAGATAGCGGTGAAGATATTTCCATGTTTATACAGATAGTGTTGTAGATATTTCCATGTTCATACAGATAGCGGTGTAGCTATTTCCATGTTCATACAGATAGCGGTGTAGATATTTCCGTGTTCAAACAGCGGTGTAGATATTTCCAAGTTCATCCAGATAGCGGTGTAGATATTTCCATGTTTATACAGATAGCGGTGAAGTTGTATGCATCTTTACACAGATAGTGGTGTAGATATTTCCATGTTCATACAGCTAGCGGTGCTGATATTTCCATGTTTATACAGGTAGCGGTGTAGATATATCCATGTTCTTACAGATGTCGGTGAAGATATTTCCATGTGCATACAGATAGCGGTGTAGATATTTCCATGTTCATACAGATAGCGGTGTATATATTTCCATGTTCATACAGATAGCGGTGCTGTTATTTCCATGTTCATCCAGATGGCTGTGTAGGTATATCCATGTTCATACAGATGGCGGTGAAGATATTTCCATTTTCATACAGATAGCGGTGTAGATATTTCCAGTTTCATACAGATAGCGGTGTAGATATTTAAATGTTCATACAGATAGTGGTGCTGATTTCTCCATCTTAATACAGATGGCGGTGTAGATATTTATATGTTCATACAGATGGCGATGCAGATATTTCCATGTTCATACAGATGGCGGTGTAGATATTTCCATGTTTATAGAGATAGCGGTGTAGTTATTTCCATGTGTAAAGAGACAGCTTTGTAGATCTTTCCATGTATATGCAGATAGCTGTGTAGATATTTCCATTTTCATGCAGATAGCGGTGTAGATATTTCCATGTTCAAACAGATAGCGGTGTAGATATTTCCATGTTCATACAGATAGAGGTGTAGATATTTCCATGTTTATACAGATAGCGGTGAAGATGTATGCATGTTTACACAGGTAGCGGTGTAGATATTTCCATGTTCATACAGATGGCTGTGTAGATATATCCGTGTTCATACAGATGGCGGTGAAGATATTTCCATTTTCATACAGATAGCGGTGTAGATATTTCCATGTTCATCCAGACGGCTGTGTAGATATATCCATTATCATATAGATGGCGGTGAAGATATTTCCATGTTTATACAGATAGCGGTGAAGATGTATGCATGTTTACACAGATAGCGGTGTAGATATTTCCATGTTCATACAGATATCGGTGTAGATATTTCCATGTTCATCCAGATGGCTGCGTAGATATATCCATGTTAATACAGATAGCTGTGTAGATATTTCCGTATTCATACAGATAGTGGTGCAAATATTTCCATGTTCATACAGATAGCGGTGTAGCAATTTCCATGTTCATACAGATAGCAGTGTAGATATTTCCATGTTTATACAGATAGCAGTGAAGATGTATGTATGTTTACATAGATAGCGGTGTAGATATTTCCATGTTCATACTGATAGCGGTGCTGATACTTCCATGTTTATACAGGTAGCTTTGTAGATATTTCCATGTTTAAACAGTTAGCGATATAAATATTTCCATGTTTATACAGATAGCGGTGTAGATATTTCCATGTTTATACAGATAGCGGTGTAGATATCTCCATCTTAATATAGATGGCGATGTAGATATTTATATGTTCAGATGGCGGTGCAGATAATTCCATGTTCATACAGATGGCGGTGTAGATATTTCCATGTTTATAGAGATAGCGGTGTAGTTATTTCCATGTGTAAAGAGAGAGCTTTGTAGATATTTCCATGTATATGCAGATAGCTGTGTAGATATTTCCATTTTCATGCAGATAGCGGTGTAGATATTTCCATGTTCAAACATATAGCGGTGTAGATATTTCCATGTTCATACAGATAGCGGTGTAGATATTTCCATGTTCATACTGATAGAGGTGCTGATATTTCCATGTTTATACAGGTAGCCGTGTAGATATTTCCATGTTTATACAGATAGCGGTGTAGATATTTCCATGTTTATTCAGATAGCGGTGTAGATATTTCCATGTTCATACAGATAGCGGTGTAGATATTTCCATGTTCATACAGATAGCGGTGTAGATATTTCCATGTTCATACAGGTAGCGTTGTAGGTATTTCCATGTTCATACAGATAGCGGTGTAGCTATTTCCATGTTCATACAGATAGCGGTGTAGATATTTCCATGTTCATCCAGATGGCTGTGTAGATATATCCATGTTCATACAGATGGCGGTGAAGATATTGCCATGTTCATACAGATAGCGGTGTAGATATTTCCATGTTCATCCAGACGGCTGTGTAGATATATCCATGTTCATACAGATGGCGGTGAGGATATTTCCATGTTTATACAGATAGCGGTGAAGATGTATGCATGTTTACACAGATAGCGGTGTAGATATTTCCATGTTCATACAGATAGCGATGTAGCTATTTCCATGTTCATACAGATAGCGGTGTAGATATTTCCATGTTCGTACAGATAGCTGTGTAGATATTTCCATGTTCATACAGATTGCGGTGCTTATATTTCCATGTTTATACAGGTAGCGGTGTAGATATTTCCATGTTTATACAGATAGCGGTGTAGATATCTCCATCTTAATACAGATGGCAGTGAAGATATTTCCATGTTCATACAGATAGCGGTGTAGATATTTCCATGTTCATACAGATAGCGGTGTAGATATTTCCATTTTCATCCAGATGGCTGTGTAGATATATCCATGTTCGTACAGATAGCAGTGTAGTTATTTCCATGTGTAAAGAGATAGCTGTGTAGATATTTCCATGTATATGCAAATAGCTGTGTAGATATTTCCATTTTCATGCAGATAGCTGTGTAGATATTTCCATTTTCATGCAGATAGCGGTGTAGATATTTCCATGTTCAAACAGATATCGGTGTTGATATTTCCATGTTCATACAGATAGCGGTGTAGATATTTCCATGTTTATACAGATAGCGGTGAAGATGTATGCATGTTTACACAGATAGCGGTGTAGATATTTCCATGTTCATCCAGATGGCTGTGTAGATATATCCATGTTCATACAGATAGCGGTGTAGATATTTCCAAGTTCATACAGATAGCGGTGTAGATATTTCCATGTTCATACAGATAATGGTGTAGCTATTTCCATGTCCATGCAGATAGCGGTGTAGATATTTCCATGTTCATCCAGATGGCTGTGTAGATATATCCATGTTCATACAGATGGCTGTGAAGATATTTCCATGTTCATACAGATAGCGGTGTAGATATTTCCATGTTCTTACAGATAGTGGTGTAGATAATTCCATGTTCATACAGATGGCGGTGAAGATATTTCCATGTTCATACAGATAGCGGTGTAGATATTTCCATGTTCATACAGATAGTGGTGTAGATAATTCCATGTTCATACAGATAGCGGTGTAGTTATTTCCATGTGTAAAGAGATAGCTGTGTAGATATTTCCATGTATATGCAGATAGCTGTGTAGATATTTCCATTTTCATGCAGATAGCGGTGTAGATATTTCCATGTTCAAACAGATTGCGGTGGAGATATTTCCATGTTCATACAGATAGCGGTGTAGATATTTCCATGTTTATACAGATAGCGGTGAAGATGTACGCATGTTTACACAGATAGCGGTGTAGATATTTCCATGTTCAAACACATAGTGGTGCTGATATTTCCATGTTTATACAGATAGTGGTGTAGATATCTCCATCTTAATATAGATGGCGGTGTAGATATTTATATGTTCATACAGATGGCGGTGCAGATATTTCCATGTTCATACAGATGGCGGTGTAGATATTTACATGTTTATAGAGATAGGGTTGTAGTTATTTACTTGTGTAAAGAGATAGCTGTGTAGATATTTCCATGTATATGCAGATAGCTGTGTATATATTTCCATTTCAATGCAGATTGCGTTGTAGACATTTCCATGTTCAAACAGATAGCGGTGTAGATATTTCCATGTTCATACAGATAGCGGTGTAGATATTTCCATGTTCATACAGATGGCTGTGTAGATATATCCGTGTTCATACAGATGGCGGTGAAGATATTTCCATGTTCATACAGATAGCGGTGTAGATATTTCCATGTTCATCCAGACGGCTGTGTAGATATATCCTTTATCATATAGATGGCGGTGAAGATATTTCCATGTTTATACAGATAGCGGTGAAGATGTATGCATGTTTACACAGATAGCGGTGTAGATATTTCCATGTTCATAGAGATATCGGTGTAGATATTTCCATGTTCATCCAGATGGCTGCGTAGATATATCCATGTTAATACAGATAGCTGTGTAGATATTTCCGTATTCATACAGATAGTGGTGCAAATATTTCCATGTTCATACAGATAGCGGTGTAGCAATTTCCATGTTCATACAGATAGCAGTGTAGATATTTCCATGTTTATACAGATAGCGGTGAAGATGTATGCATGTTTACATAGATAGCGGTGTAGATATTTCCATGTTCATACTGATAGCGGTGCTGATATTTCCATGTTTATACAGGTAGCTTTGTAGATATTTCCATGTTTAAACAGATAACGATATAAATATTTCCATGTTTATATAGATAGCGGTGTAGATATTTCCATGTTTATACAAATAGAGGTGTAGGTATCTCCATCTTAATATAGATGGCGATGTAGATATTTATATGTTCAGATGGCGGTGCAGATATTTCCATGTTCATACAGATGGCGGTGTAGATATTTCCATGTTTATAGAGATAGCGGTGTAGTTATTTCCATGTGTAAAGAGAGAGCTTTGTAGATATTTCCATGTATATGCAGATAGCTGTGTAGATATTTCCATTTTCATGCAGATAGCGGTGTAGATATTTCCATGTTCAAACAGATAGCGGTGTAGATATTTCCATGTTCATACAGATAGCGGTGTAGATATTTCCATGTTCATACTGATAGCGGTGCTGATATTTCCATGTTTATACAGGTAGCGGTGTAGATATTTCCATGTTTATACAGATAGCGGTGTAGATATTTCCATGTTTATACAGATAGCGGTGTAGATATTTCTATGTTCATACAGATAGCGGTGTAGATATTTCCATGTTCATACAGATAGCGGTGTAGATATTTCCATGTTCATACAGATAGCGGTGTAGGTATTTCCATGTTCATACAGATAGCGGTGTAGCTATTTCCATGTTCATACAGATAGCGGTGTAGATATTTCCATGTTCATCCAGATGGCTGTGTAGATATATCCATGTTCATACAGATGGCGGTGAAGATATTGCCATGTTCATACAGATAGCGGTGTAGATATTTCCATGTTCATCCAGACGGCTGTGTAGATATATCCATGTTCATACAGATGGCGGTGAGGATATTTCCATGTTTATACAGATAGCGGTGAAGATGTATTCATGTTTACACAGATAGCGGTGTAGATATTTCCATGTTCATACAGATATTGGTGTAGATATTTCCATGTTCATCCAGATGGCAGTGTAGATATATCCATGTTCATACAGATAGCGGTTTAGATATTTCCAAGTTCATACAGATAGTGCTGTAGCTATTTCCATGTTCATACAGATAGCGATGTAGCTATTTCCATGTTCATACAGATAGCGGTGTAGATATTTCCATGTTCGTACAGATAGCTGTGTAGATATTTCCATGTTCATACAGATTGCGGTGCTTATATTTCCATGTTTATACAGGTAGCGGTGTAGATATTTCCATGTTTATACCGATAGCGGTGTGGATATCTCCATCTTAATACAGATGGCAGTGAAGATATTTCCATGTTCATACAGATAGCGGTGTAGATATTTCCATGTTCATACAGATAGCGGTGTAGATATTTCCATTTTCATCCAGATGGCTGTGTAGATATATCCATGTTCGTACAGATGGCGGTGAAGGTATTTCCATGTTCGTACAGATGGCGGTGTAGATTTTCCGTGTTCATACAGATAGCGGTGCTGATATTTCCATGTTTATACAGGTAGCGGTGTAGAGATTTCCATGATTATACAGATAGCGGTGTAGATATCTCCATCTTCAAACAGATAGCGGTGTAGATATTTCCATGTTCATACAGATAGCGGTGTAGATATTTCCATGTTCATACAGATAGCGGTGCTGATATTTCAATGTTTATACAGGTAGCGGTGTATATATTTCCATGTTTATACAGATAGCGGTGTAGATATTTCCATGTTTATACTGATACCGGTGTAGACATTTCCGTGTTTATACAGAGAGCGGTGTAGATATTTCCATGTTCATACAGATAACGGTGTAGATATTTCCGTGTTCATACAGATAGTGGTGTAGATATTTCCATGTTCAAACAGATAGCGTTGTAGCTATTTCCATGTTCATACAGATAGCGGTGTAGATATTTCCATGTTCATCCAGATGGCTGTGTAGATATATCCATGTTCATACAGATGGCGGTGAAGATATTTCCATGTTCATACAGATAGCGGTGTAGATATTTCCATGTTCATCCAGACGGCTGTGTAGATATATCCATGATCATACAGATGGCGGTGAAGATATTTCCATGTTTATACATATATCGGTGAAGATGTATGCATGTTTACACAGATAGCGGTGTAGATATTTCGATCTTCATACAGATATCGGTGTAGCTATTTCCATGTTCATCCAGATGGCTGTGTAGATATATCCATGTTCATACAGATAGCGGTGCAGATATTTCCATGTTCATACAGATAGTGCTGTAGATATTTCCATGTTCATACAGATAGCGGTGTAGCTATTTCCATGTTCATACAGATAGCGGTGTAGATATTTCCATGTTCGTACAGATAGCGGTGTAGATATTTCCATGTTCAAACAGATAGCGGTGCTGATATTTCCATGTTTATACAGGTAGCTTTGTAGATATTTCCATGTTTATACAGATAGCGATGTAAATATTTCCATGTTTATACAGATAGCGGTGTAGATATTTCCATGTTTATACAGATAGCGGTGTAGATATCTCCATCTTAATATAGATGGTGGTGGAGATATTTATATGTTCAGATGGCGGTGCAGATATTTCCATGTTCATACAGATGGCGGTGTAGATATTTCCATGTTTATAGAGATAGCGGGGTAGTTATTTCCATGTGTAAAGAGATAGCTTTGTAGATATTTCCATGTATATGCAGATAGCTGTGTAGATATTTCCATTTTCATGCAGATAGCAGTGTAGATATTTCCATGTTCAAACAGATAGCGGTGTAGATATTTCCATGTTCATACAGATAGCGGTGTAGATATTTCCATGTTCATACAGATAGCGGTGTAGATATTTCCATGTTAGTACAGATAGCGGTGTAGATATTTCCATGTTCAAACAGATAGCGGTGCTGATATTTCCATGTTTATACAGTTAGCTTTGCAGATATCTCCATGTTTATACAGATAGCGGTGTAGATATTTATATGTTCATACAGATAGCGGTGTAGATATTTCCATGTTCATCCAGACGGCTGTGTAGATATATCCATGTTGATACAGATGGCGGTGAAGATATTTCCATGTTCATACAGATAGCGGTGTAGATATTTCCATGTTCATCCAGACGGCTGTGTAGATATATCCATGATCATACAGATGGCGGTGAAGATATTTCCATGTTTATACATACAGCGGTGAAGATGTATGCATGTTTACACAGATAGCGGTGTAGATATTTCGATGTTCATACAGATAGTGCTGTAGATATTTCCATGTTCACAGATAGCGGTGTAGCTATTTCCATGTTCATACAGATAGCGGTGTAGATAATTCCATCTTCAAACAGATAGCGGTGTAGATATTTCCATGTTCATACAGATAGCGGTTTAGATATTTCCATGTTCATACAGATAGTGGTGTAGATATTTCCATGTTCAAACAGATAGCGGTGTAGCTATTTCCATGTTCATACAGATAGCGGTGTAGATATTTCCATGTTCGTACAGATAGCGGTGTAGATATTTCCATGTTCATACAGAGAGCGGTGCTTATATTTCCATGTTTATACAGGTAGCGGTGTAGATATTTCCATGTTTATACAGATAGTGGTGTAGATATTTCCATGTTTATACAGATAGCAGTGTAGATATTTCCAAGTTTATACAGATAGCGTTGTAGATATCTCCATCTTAATACAGTTGGCGGTGTAGATATTTATATGTTCATATAGATGGCCTAGCAGATATTTCCATGTTCATACAGATAGCGGTGTAGATATTTCCATGTTCATACCGATAGTGGTGTTGCTATTTCCATGTTCACACAGATTGCGGTGTAGATATTTCCATGTTCATCCAGATGGCTGTGTGGACATATCCATGTTCATATAGATGGCGGTGAAGGTAATTCCATGTTCGTACAGATAGCGGTGTAGATATTTCCATGTTCGTACAGATTGCGGTGTAGATATTTCCATGTTCATACAGATAGTGGTGTAGATATTTCCGTGTTCATACAGATAGAGGGGTTGATATTTCCATGTTCATACAGATAGCGGTGCTGATATTTCCATGTATATACAGGTAGCGGTGTAGATATTTCCATGTTTATACAGATAGCGGTGTAGATATTTCCATGTTTATACAGATAGCGGTGTAGATATCTCCATCTTAATACAGATGGCGGTGTAGATATTTATATGTTCATACAGATGGCGGTGCAGATATTTCCATGTTCATACAGATGGCGGTGTAGATATTTCCACGTTTATAGAGATAGCGGTGTTGTTATTTCCATGTGTAAAGAGATAGATTTGTAGATATTTCCATGTATAAGCAGATAGCTGTGTAGATATTTCCATTTTCATGCAGATAGCGGTGTAGATATTTCCATGTTCAAACAGATAGCGGTGTAGATATTTCCATGTTCATACAGATAGCAGTGTAAATATTTCCATGTTTATACAAATAGCTGTGAAGATGTATGCATGTTTACACAGATAGCGGTGTAGATATTTCCATGTTGATACAGATAGCGGTGCTGATATTTCCATGTTTATACAGGTAGCGGTGTAGATATTTCCATGTTTATACAGATTGCGGTGTAGATATTTCCATGTTTATACAGATAGCGGTGTTGATATTTCCACGTTTATACAGTCAGTGGTTTAGATATCTCCATCTTAATACAGATGGCGGTGTAGATATTTATATGTTCATACAGATGGCGGTGCAGATATTTCCATGTTCATACAGATGGCGGTGTAGTTATTTCCTTGTTTACAGAGATAGCGGTATAGTTATTTCCATGTGTAAAGAGATAGCTTTGTAGATATTTCCATGTATATGCAGATAGCTGTGTAGATATTTCCATTTTCATGCAGATAGCGGTGAAGATATTTCCATGTTCAAACAGATAGCGGTGTAGATATTTCCATGTTCAAACAGATAGCGGTGTAGATATTTCCATGTTCATACAGATAGCGGTGCTGATATTTCCATGTTTATACTGGTTGCGGTGTAGCTATTTCCATGTTTGTACAGATACCTGCGTAGATATTTCCATGTTTATACAGATAGCAGTGAAGATATTTCCATGTTCATACTGATAGCGGTGTAGATATTTCCATGTTCATACAGATAGTGGTGTAGATATTTCCATGTTCATGCAGATAGCGGTGTAGCTCTTTCCATGTTCATACAGATAGCGGTGTAGATATTTCCATGTTCATCCAGATGGCTGTGTAGATATATCCATGTTCATACAGATGGCGGTGAAGATATTTCCATGTTCATACAGATAGCGGTGTAGATATTTCCATGTTCATCCAGACGGCTGTGTAGATATATCCATGATCAAACAGATGGCGGTGAAGATATTTCCATGTTTATACATATAGCGGTGAAGATGTATGCATGTTTACACAGATAGCGGAGTAGATATTTCGATGTTCATACAGATATCAGTGTAGATATTTCCATGTTCATCCAGATGACTGTGTAGATATATCCATGTTCATACAGATAGCGGTGTAGATATTTCCATGTTCATACAGATAGTGCTGTAGATATTTCCATGTTCATACAGATAGCGGTGTAGCTATTTCCATGTTCATACAGATAGCGGTGTAGATATTTCCATGTTCGTACAGATAGCGGTGTAGATATTTCCATGTTCAAGCTGATAGCGGTGTAGATATTTCCATTTTCATCCAGATGGCTGTGTAGATATATCCATGTTCGTACAGATGGCGGTGAAGGTATTTCCATGTTCATACAGATGGCGGTGTAGATATTTCCGTGTTCATACAGATAGCGGTGCTGATCTTTCCATGTTTATACAGGTAGCGGTGTAGATATCTCCATCTTAATATAGATGGTGGTGGAGATATTTATATGTTCAGATGGCGGTGCAGATATTTCCATGTTCATACAGATGGCGGTGTAGATATTTCCATGTTTATACAGATAGCGGGGTAGTTATTTCCATGTGTAAAGAGATAGCTTTGTAGATATTTCCATGTATATGCAGATAGCTGTGTAGATATTTCCATTTTCATGCAGATAGCGGTGTAGATATTTCCATGTTCAAACAGATAGCGGTGTAGATATTTCCATGTTCATACAGATAGCGGTGTAGATATTTCCATGTTCATACAGATAGCGGTGTAGATATTTCCATGTTCGTACAGATAGCGGTGTAGATATTTCCATGTTCAAACAGATAGCAGTGCTGATATTTCCATGTTTATACAGGTAGCTTTGTAGATATCTCCATGTTTATACAGATAGCGGTGTAGATATTTATATGTTCATACAGATAGCGGTGTAGATATTTCCATGTTCATCCAGACGGCTGTGTAGATATATCCATGTTCATACAGATGGCGGTGAAGATATTTCCATGTTCATACAGATAGCGGTGTAGATATTTCCATGTTCATCCAGACGGCTGTGTAGATATATCCATGATCATACAGATGGCGGTGAAGATATTTCCATGTTTATACATATAGCGGTGAAGATGTATGCATGTTTACACAGATAGCGGAGTAGATATTTCGATGTTCATACAGATATCAGTGTAGATATTTCCATGTTCATCCAGATGACTGTGTAGATATATCCATGTTCATACAGATAGCGGTGTAGATATTTCCATGTTCATACAGATAGTGCTGTAGATATTTCCATGTTCATACAGATAGCGGTGTAGCTATTTCCATGTTCATACAGATAGCGGTGTAGATATTTCCATGTTCGTACAGATAGCGGTGTAGATATTTCCATGTTCATCCAGATGGCTGTGTAGATATATCCATGTTCATACAGATGGCGGTGAAGATATTTCCATGTTCATACAGATAGCGGTGTAGATATTTCCATGTTCATACAGATAGTGGTGTAGATAATTCCATGTTCATACAGATAGCGGTGTAGTTATTTCCATGTGTAAAGGGATAGCTGTGTAGATATTTCCATGTATATGCAGATATCTGTGTAGATATTTCCATTTTCATGCAGATAGCGGTGTAGATATTTCCATGTTCAAACAGATAGCGGTGTAGATATTTCCATGTTTATACAGATAGCGGTGAAGATGTATGCATGTTTACACAGATAGCGGTGTATGTATTTCCATGTTCATACAGATAGCGTTGCTGATATTTCCATGTTTATACAGGTAGCGGTGTAGATATTTCCATGTTTATACAGATAGCGGTGTAGATATTTCCATGTTTATACAGACAGCGGTGTAGATATTTCCATGTTTATACAGATAGCGGTGTAGATATCTCCATCTTAATACAGATGGCGGTGTAGATATTTATTTTTTCAAACAGATGGCGGTGCAGATATTTCCATGTTCATACAGATGGCGGTGTAGATATTTCCATGTTTATAGAGATAGCGGTGTAGTTATTTCCATGTGTAAAGAGATAGCTGTGTAGATATTTCCATGTATATGCAGATAGCTGTGTAGATATTTCCATATTCATGCAGATAACGGTGTAGATATTTCCATCTTCAAACAGATAGCGGTGTAGGTATTTCCATGTTCATACAGATGGCGGTGAAGATATTTCCATGTTCATACAGAGAGCGGTGTAGATATTTCCATGTTCATCCAGACGGCTGTGTAGATATATCCATGATCATACAGATGGCGGTGAAGATATTTCCATGTTTATACTGATAGCGGTGAAGATGTATGCATGTTTAAACAGATAGCGGTGTAGATATTTCCATGTTCATACAGATACCGGTGTAGATATTTCCATGTTCATCCATATGGCTGTTTAGATATATCCATGTTCATACAGATAGCTGTGTAGATATTTCCATGTTCATACAGATAGTGCTGTAGATATTTCCATGTTCATACAGATAGCGGTGTAGCTATTTCCATGTTCATACAGATAGCGGGGTAGATATTTCCATGTTCGTACAGATAGCCGTGTAGATATTTCCATGTTCATAAAGATAGCGGTGCTTATATTTCCATGTTTATACAGGTAGCGGTGTAGATATTTCCTTGTTTATACAGATAGTGGTGTAGATATTTCCATGTTTATACAGATAGCGGTGCAGATATTTCCAAGTTTATACAGATAGCGGTGTAGATATCTCCATCTTAATACAGTTGGCGGTGTAGATATTTATATGTTCATACAGATGGCGGTGCTGATATTTCCATGTTCATAGAGATGGAGGTGTAGATATTTCCATGTTTATAGAGATAGCGGTGTAGCTATTTCCATGTTCATACAGATAGCGGTGTAGATATTTCCATGTTCATACAGATAGTGGTGTAGATATTTCCATGTTCGTACAGATAGAGGTGTTGCTATTTCCGCATTCATACAGATAGCAGTGTAGATATTTCCATGTTCATACAGATGGCTGTGTAGACATATCCATGTTCATACAGATGGCGGTGAATGTAATTACATGTTCATACAGATAGCGGTGTAGATATTTCCATGTTCATACAAATAGTGGTGTAGATATTTCCATGTTCATACAGATATAGGGGCTGACATTTCCATGTTCATACAGATAGCGGTGCTGATATTTCCATGTTTATACAGATAGCGGTGTAGATATCTCCATCTTAATACAGATGGCGGTGTAGATATTTATATGTTCATACAGATGGCGGTGCAGATATTTCCATGTTCATATAGATGGCGGTGTAGATATTTCCATGTTTATAGAGATAGCGGTGTAGTTATTTCCATGTGTAAAGAGATAGCTTTGTAGATATTTCCATGTATATGCAGATAGCTGTGTAGATATTTCCATGTTAAAACAGATAGCGGTGCAGATATTTCCATGTTCATACAGATAGCAGTGTAAATATTTCCATGTTTATACAGATAGTGGTGAAGGTGTATGCATGTTTACACAGATAGCGGTGTAGATATTTCCATGTTCATACAGATAGCGGTACTGATATTTCCATGTTTATACAGGTAGCGGTGTAGATATTTCCATGTTTATACAGATAGCGGTGTAGATATTTCCATGTTTATACAGATAGCGGTGTAGATATCTCCATCTTAATACTGATGGCGGTATAGATATTTATATGTTCATACAGATGGCGGTGCAGATATTTCCATGTTCATATAGATGGCGGTGTAGATATTTCCATGTTTATAGAGATAGCGGTGTAGTTATTTCCATGTGTTAAGAGATAGCTTTGTAGATATTTCCATGTATATGCAGATAGCTGTGTAGATATTTCCATTTTCATGCAGATAGCGGTGTAGATATTTCCGTGTTCAAACAGCGGTGTAGATATTTCCAAGTTCATACAGATAGCGGTGTAGATATTTCCATGTTTATACAGATAGCGGTGAAGATGTATGCATCTTTACACAGATAGTGGTGTAGATATTTCCATGTTCATACAGATAGCGGTGCTGATATTTCCATGTTTATACACGTAGCGGTGTAGATATATCCATGTTCATACAGATGGCGGTGAAGATATTTCCATGTGCATACAGATAGCGGTGTAGATATTTCCATGTTCATACAGATAGCGGTGTATATATTTCCATGTTCATACAGATAGCGGTGTATATATTTCCATGTGCATACAGATAGCGGTGCTGATATTTCCATGTTCGTCCAGATGGCTGTGTAGGTATATCCATGTTCATACAGATGGCGGTGAAGATATTTCCATGTTCATACAGATAGCGGTGTAGATATTTCCAGTTTCATACAGATAGCGGTGTAGATATTTCCATGTTCATACAGATAGCGGTGCTGATTTTTCCATGTTTATACAGGTAGCGGTGTAGATATTTCCATGTTTATATAGATAGCGGTGTAGATATTTACATGTTTATACAGATAGTGGTGTATATGTTTCCATGTTTATACAGATAGCGGTGTAGATATCACCATCTTAATACAGATGGCGGTGTAGATATTTATATGTTCATACACATGGCGGTGCTGATATTTGCATGTTCATACAGATGGCGGTGTAGATATTTCCATGTTTATAGAGATAGCGGTGTAGTTATTTCCATGTGTAAAGAGATAGCTTTGTAGATATTTCCATGTATATGCAGATAGCTGTGTAGATATTTCCATTTTCATGCAGATAGCGGTGTAGATATTTCCATGTTCAAAGAGATAGCGGTGCAGATATTTCCATGTCCATGCAGATAGCGGTGTAGATATTTCCATGTTCATCCAGATGGCTGTGTAGATATATCCATGTTCATACAGATGGCGGTGAAGATATTTCCATGTTCATACAGATAGCGGAGTAGATATCTCCATGTTCATACAGATAGTTGTGTAGATAATTCCATGTTCATACAGATAGCGGAGTAGTTATTTCCATGTGTAAAGAGATAACTCTGTAGATATTTCCATGTATATTCAGATAGCTGAGTAGATATTTCCATTTTCATGCAGATAGCGGTGTAGATATTTCCATGTTCAAACAGATAGCGGTGTAGATATTTCCATGTTCATACAGATAGCGGTGTATATATTTCCATGTTTATACAGATAGCGGTGAAGATGTATGCATGTTTACACAGATAGCGGTGTAGATATTTCCATGTTCATACAGATACCGTTGCTGATATTTCCATGTTTATACAGGTAGCGGTGTAGATATTTCCATGTTTATACAGATAGCGGTGTAGATATTTCCATGTTTATACAGACAGCGGTGTAGATATTTCCATGTTTATACAGATAGCGGTGTAGATATCTCCATCTTAATACTGATGGCGGTGTAGATATTTATATGTTCATACAGATGGCGGTGCAGATATTTCCATGTTCATATAGATGGCGGTGTAGATATTTCCATGTTTATAGAGATAGCGGTGTAGTTATTTCCATGTGTTAAGAGATAGCTTTGTTGATATTTCCATGTATATGCAGATAGCTGTGTAGATATTTCCATTTTCATGCAGATAGCGGTGTAGATATTTCCATCTTCAAACAGATAGCGGTGTAGGTATTTCCTTGTTCATACAGATGGCGGTGAAGATATTTCCATGTTCATACGGAGAGCGGTGTAGATATTTCCATGTTCATCCAGACGGCTGTGTAGATATATCCATGATCATACAGATGGCGGTGAAGATATTTCCATGTTTATACAGATAGCGGTGAAGATGTATGCATGTTCACACAGATAGCGGTGTAGATATTTCCATGTTCATACAGATATTGGTGTAGATATTTCCATGTTCATCCAGATGGCTGTTTAGATATATCCATGTTCATACAGATAGCGGTGTAGATATTTCCATGTTCATACAGATAGTGCTGTAGATATTTCCATGTTCATACA
Source organism: Gorilla gorilla gorilla (assembly GCF_029281585.2). Taxonomy (NCBI): domain Eukaryota; kingdom Metazoa; phylum Chordata; class Mammalia; order Primates; family Hominidae; genus Gorilla; species Gorilla gorilla. Next base: position 2,690,128 of record NC_073227.2, on the reverse strand, counting down.
GATAGCGGTGCAGCTATTTCCATGTTCATACAGATAGCGGTGTAGATATTTCCATGTTCGTACATATAGCGGTGTAGATATTTCCATGTTCAAACAGATAGCGGTGCTTATATTTCCATGTTTATACAGGTAGCGGAGTAGATATTTCCATGTTTATACAGATAGTGGTGTAGATATTTCCATGTTTATACAGATAGCGGTGTAGATATTTCCAAGTTTATACAGATAGCGGTGTAGATATCTCCATCTTAATACAGTTGGCGGTGTATATATTTATATGTTCATACAGTTGGCGGTGCAGATATTTCCATGTTCATACAGATGGCGGTGTAGATATTTCCATGTTTATAGAGATAGCGGTGTAGCTATTTCCATGTTCATACAGATAGCGGTGTAGATATTTCCATGTTCATACAGATAGTGGTGTAGATATTTCCATGTTCATACAGATAGTGGTGTAGATATTTCCATGTTCATACAGATATAGGGGCTGATATTTCCATGTTCATACAGATAGCGGTGCTGATATTTCCATGTTTATACAGATAGCGGTGTGGATATCTCCATCTTAATACAGATGGCGGTGTAGATATTTATATGTTCATACAGATGGCGGTGCAGATATTTCCATGTTCATATAGATGGCGGTGTAGATATTTCCATGTTTATAGAGATAGCGGTGTAGTTATTTCCATGTGTAAAGAGATAGCTTTGTAGATATTTCCATGTATATGCAGATAGCTGTGTAGATATTTCCATGATAAAACAGATAGCGGTGTAGATATTTCCATGTTCATACAGATAGCAGTGTAAATATTTCCATGTTTATACAGATAGCGGTGAAGATGTATGCCTGTTTACGCAGATAGCGGTGTAGATATTTCCATCTTCATACAGATAGCGGTGCTGATATTTCCATGTTTATACAGGTAGCGGTGTAGATATTTCCATGTTTATACAGATAGCGGTGTAGATATTTCCTTGTTTATACAGATAGCGGTGTAGATATCTCCATCTTAATACTGATGGCGGTGTAGATATTTATATGTTCAGACAGATGGCGGTGCAGATATTTTCATGTTCATACAGATGGCGGTGTAGATATTTCCATGTTTATAGAGATAGCGGTGTAGTTATTTCCATGTGTAAATAGATAGCTTTGTAGATATTTCCATGTATATGCAGATAGCTGTGTAGGTATTTCCATTTTCATGCAGATAGCGGTGTAGATATTTCCGTGTTCAAACAGCGGTGTAGATATTTCCAAGTTCATACAGAGAGCGGTGTAGATATTTCCATGTTTATATAGATAGCGGTGAAGATGTATGCATCTTTACACAGATAGTGGTGTAGATATTTCCATGTTCATACAGATAGCGGTGCTGATATTTCCATTTTTATACAGGTAGCGGTGTAGATATATCCATGTTCATACAGATGGTGGTGAAGTTATTTCCATGTGCATACAGATAGCGGTGTTGATATTTCCATGTTCATTCAGATGGCTGTGTAGGTATATCCATGTTCATATAGATGGCGGTGAAGATATTTCCATGTTCATACAGATAGCGGTGTAGATATTTCCATGTTCATACAGATAGCGGTGTAGATATTTCCATGTTCATACAGATAGCGGTGCTGATTTTTCCATGTTTATACAGGTAGCGGTGTAGATATTTCCATGTTTATACAGATAGCGGTGTAGATATTTACACGTTTATACAGATAGCGGTGTAGATATTTCCATGTTTATACAGATAGCGGTGTAGATATCTCCATCATAATACAGATGGCGGTGTAGATATTTATATGTTCATACAGATGGCGGTGCAGATATTTCCGTGTTCATACAGATGGCGGTGTAGATATTTCCATGTTTATAGAGATAGCGGTGTAGCTATTTCCATGTTCATACAGATAGCGGTGTAGATATTTCCATGTTCATACAGATAGTGGTGTAGATATTTCCATGTTCATACAGATAGTGGTGTAGATATTTCCATGTTCATACAGATATAGGGGCTGATATTTCCATGTTCATACAGATAGCGGTGCTGATATTTCCATGTTTATACAGATAGCGGTGTGGATATCTCCATCTTAATACAGATGGCGGTGTAGATATTTATATGTTCATACAGATGGCGGTGCAGATATTTCCATGTTCATATAGATGGCGGTGTAGATATTTCCATGTTTATAGAGATAGCGGTGTAGTTATTTCCATGTGTAAAGAGATAGCTTTGTAGATATTTCCATGTATATGCAGATAGCTGTGTAGATATTTCCATGATAAAACAGATAGCGGTGTAGATATTTCCATGTTCATACAGATAGCAGTGTAAATATTTCCATGTTTATACAGATAGCGGTGAAGATGTATGCCTGTTTACGCAGATAGCGGTGTAGATATTTCCATCTTCATACAGATAGCGGTGCTGATATTTCCATGTTTATACAGGTAGCGGTGTAGATATTTCCATGTTTATACAGATAGCGGTTTAGATATTTCCTTGTTTATACAGATAGCGGTGTAGATATCTCCATCTTAATACTGATGGCGGTGTAGATATTTATATGTTCAGACAGATGGCGGTGCAGATATTTTCATGTTCATACAGATGGCGGTGTAGATATTTCCATGTTTATAGAGATAGCGGTGAAGTTATTTCCATGTGTAAATAGATAGCTTTGTAGATATTTCCATGTATATGCAGATAGCTGTGTAGGTATTTCCATTTTCATGCAGATAGCGGTGTAGATATTTCCGTGTTCAAACAGCGGTGTAGATATTTCCAAGTTCATACAGAGAGCGGTGTAGATATTTCCATGTTTATATAGATAGCGGTGAAGATGTATGCATCTTTACACAGATAGTGGTGTAGATATTTCCATGTTCATACAGATAGCGGTGCTGATATTTCCATTTTTATACAGGTAGCGGTGTAGATATATCCATGTTCATACAGATGGTGGTGAAGTTATTTCCATGTGCATACAGATAGCGGTGTTGATATTTCCATGTTCATTCAGATGGCTGTGTAGGTATATCCATGTTCATATAGATGGCGGTGAAGATATTTCCATGTTCATACAGATAGCGGTGTAGATATTTCCAGTTTCATACAGATAGCGGTGTAGATATTTCCATGTTCATACAGATAGCGGTGCTGATTTTACCATGTTTATACAGGTAGCGGTGTAGATATTTCCATGTTTATACAGATAGCGGTGTAGATATTTACACGTTTATACAGATAGCGGTGTAGATATTTCCATGTTTATACAGATAGCGGTGTAGATATCTCCATCATAATACAGATGGCGGTGTAGATATTTATATGTTCATACAGATGGCGGTGCAGATATTTCCGTGTTCATACAGATGGCGGTGTAGATATTTCCATGTTTATAGAGATAGCGGTGTAGTTATTTCCATGTGTAAAGAGATAGCTTTGTAGATCTTTCCATGTATATGCAGATAGCTGTGTAGATATTTCCATTTTCATGCAGATAGCGGTGTAGATATTTCCATGTTCAAACAGATTGCGGTGTAGATATTTCCATGTTCATACAGATAGAGGTGTAGATATTTCCATGTTTATACAGATAGCGGTGAAGATGTATGCATGTTTACACAGATAGCGGTGTAGATATTTCCATGTTCATACAGATAGCGGTGCTGATATTTCCATGTTTATACAGGTAGCAGTGTAGATATTTCCATGTTTATACAGATAGCGGTGTAGATATCTCCATCTTAATACAGATGGCGGTGTAGATATTTATATGTTCATACAGATGGCGGTGCAGATGTTTCCATGTTCATACATATGGCGGTGTAGATATTTCCATGTTTATAGAGATAGCGGTGTAGTTATTTACATGTGTAAACAGATAGCTATGTAGATATTTCCATGTATATGCAGATAGCTGTGTAGATATTTCCATTTTCATGCAGATAGCGGTGTAGATATTTCCATGTTAAAACAGATAGCGGTGTAGATATTTCCATGTTCATACAGATAGTGGTGTCGATATTTCCATGTTTATACAGATAGCGGTGAAGATGTATGCATGTTTACACAGATAGCGGTGTAGATATTTCCATGTTGATCCAGACGACTGTGTAGTTATTTCCATGTTCATACAGATGGTGGTGTAGATATCTCCGTCTTAATACAGATGGCGGTGAAGATATTTCCATGTTCATACAGATAGCGGTGTAGATATTTCCGTGTTCATACAGATAGTGGTGTAGATATTTCCATGTTCATACAGATAGTGGTGTAGATATTTCCATGTTCATACAGATAGCGGTGTAGATATTTCTATGTTCATCCAGATGGCTGTGTAGATATATCCATTTTCATACAGATGGCGGTGAAGATATTTCCATGTTTATACAGATAGCGGTGAAGATGTATGCATGTTTACACAGATAGCGGTGTAGATATTTCCATGTTCATACAGATATCGGTGAAGATATTTCCATGTTCATCCAGATGGCTGTGTAGATATATCCATGTTCATACTGATAGCGGTTTAGATATTTCCGTGTTCATACAGATAGTGCTGCATATATTTCCATGTTCATACAGAGAGCGGTGTAGCTATTTCCATGTTCATACAGATAGCGGTGAAGATATTTCCATGTTCGTAGAGATAGCGGTGTATATATTTCCATGTTCATACAGATAGCGGTGCTTATATATCCATGTTTATACAGGTAGCGGTGTAGATATTTCCATGTTCATACAGATAGTGGTGTAGATATTTCCATGTTTATACAGATAGCGGTGTAGATATTTCCAAGTTTATACAGATAGCGGTGTAGATATCTCCATCTTAATACAGTTGGCGGTGTAGATATTTATATGTTCATACAGATGGCGGTGCAGATATTTCCATGTTCATACAGATGGCGGTGTAGATATTTACATGTTTATAGAGATAGCGGTGTAGTTATTTCCATGTGTAAAGAGATAGCTGTGTAGATATTTCCATGTATATGCAGATAGCTGTGTAGATATTTCCATTTTCATGCAGATAGCGGTGTAGATATTTCCGTGTTCAAACAGCGGTGGAGATATTTCCAAGTTCATACAGATAGCGGTGTAGATATTTCCAGGTTTATACAGATAGCGGTGAAGATGTATGCATCTTTACACAGATAGTGGTGTAGATATTTCCATGTTCATCCAGACGGCTGTGTAGATATATCCATAATCATACAGATGGCGGTGAAGATATTTCCATGTTTATACATATAGCGGTGAAGATGTATGCATGTTTACACAGATAGCGGTGTAGATATTTCGATGTTCATACAGATATCGGTGTAGATTTTTCCATGTTCATCCTGATGGCTGTGTAGATATATCCATGTTCATACAGATAGCGGTGTAGATATTTCCATGTTCATACAGATAGTGCTGTAGATATTTCCATGTTCATACAGATAGCGGTGTAGCTATTTCCATGTTCATACAGATAGCGGTGTACATATTTCCATGTTCGTACAGATAGCGGTGTAGATATTTCCATGTTCAAACAGATAGCGGTGCTGATATTTCCATGTTTATTCAGGTAGCTTTGTAGATATTTCCATGTTTATACAGATAGCGATGTAAATATTTCCATGTTTATACAGATAGCGGTGTATATATTTCCATGTTTATACAGATAGCGGTGTAGATATCTCCATCTTAATATAGATGGCGGTGTAGATATTTATATGTTCAGATGGCGGTGCAGATATTTCCATGTTCATACAGATGGCAGTGTAGATATTTCCATGTTTATAGAGATAGCGGTGTAGTTATTTCCATGTGTAAAGAGATAGCTTTGTAGATATTTCCATGTATATGCAGATAGCTGTGTAGATATTTCCATTTTCATGCAGATAGCGGTGTAGATATTTCCATGTTCAAACAGATAGTGGTGTAGATATTTCCATGTTCATACAGATAGCGATGTAGATATTTCCATGTTCATACAGATAGCGGTGCTGATATTTCCATGTTTATACAGGTAGCGGTGTAGATATTTCCATGTTTATACAGATAGCGGTGTAGTTATTTCCATGTTTATACAGATAGCGGTGTAGATACTTCCAGGCTCATACAGATAGCGGTGTAGATATTTCCAATTTCATCCAGATGGCTGTGTAGATATATCCATGTTCGTACAGATGGCGGTGAAGATATTTCCATGTTCGTACAGATGGCGGTGTAGATATTTCCGTGTTCATACAGATAGCGGTGCTGTTATTTCCATGTTTATACAGGTAGCAGTGTAGATATTCCCATGTTTATACATGTAGCGGTGCTGATATTTCCATGTTTATACAGAGAGCGGTGTAGATATTTCCATGTTTATACAGATAGAGGTGTAGATATCTCCATCTTAATACAGATGGCGGTGAAGATATTTCCATGTTCATACAGATAGCGGTGTAGATATTTCCGTGTTCATACAGATAGTGGTGTAGATATTTCCATGTTCATACAGATAGTGGTGTAGATATTTCCATGTTCATACAGATAGCGGTGTAGATATTTCTATGTTCATCCAGATGGCTGTGTAGATATATCCATTTTCATACAGATGGCGGTGAAGATATTTCCATGTTTATACAGATAGCGGTGAAGATGTATGCATGTTTACACAGATAGCGGTGTAGATATTTCCATGTTCATACAGATATCGGTGAAGATATTTCCATGTTCATCCAGATGGCTGTGTAGATATATCCATGTTCATACTGATAGCGGTTTAGATATTTCCGTGTTCATACAGATAGTGCTGCATATATTTCCATGTTCATACAGAGAGCGGTGTTGCTATTTCCATGTTCATACAGATAGCGGTGAAGATATTTCCATGTTCGTAGAGATAGCGGTGTATATATTTCCATGTTCATACAGATAGCGGTGCTTATATATCCATGTTTATACAGGTAGCGGTGTAGATATTTCCATGTTCATACAGATAGTGGTGTAGATATTTCCATGTTTATACAGATAGCGGTGTAGATATTTCCAAGTTTATACAGATAGCGGTGTAGATATCTCCATCTTAATACAGTTGGCGGTGTAGATATTTATATGTTCATACAGATGGCGGTGCAGATATTTCCATGTTCATACAGATGGCGGTGTAGATATTTACATGTTTATAGAGATAGCGGTGTAGTTATTTCCATGTGTAAAGAGATAGCTGTGTAGATATTTCCATGTATATGCAGATAGCTGTGTAGATATTTCCATTTTCATGCAGATAGCGGTGTAGATATTTCCGTGTTCAAACAGCGGTGGAGATATTTCCAAGTTCATACAGATAGCGGTGTAGATATTTCCAGGTTTATACAGATAGCGGTGAAGATGTATGCATCTTTACACAGATAGTGGTGTAGATATTTCCATGTTCATCCAGACGGCTGTGTAGATATATCCATAATCATACAGATGGCGGTGAAGATATTTCCATGTTTATACATATAGCGCTGAAGATGTATGCATGTTTACACAGATAGCGGTGTAGATATTTCGATGTTCATACAGATATCGGTGTAGATTTTTCCATGTTCATCCTGATGGCTGTGTAGATATATCCATGTTCATACAGATAGCGGTGTAGATATTTCCATGTTCATACAGATAGTGCTGTAGATATTTCCATGTTCATACAGATAGCGGTGTAGCTATTTCCATGTTCATACAGATAGCGGTGTACATATTTCCATGTTCGTACAGATAGCGGTGTAGATATTTCCATGTTCAAACAGATAGCGGTGCTGATATTTCCATGTTTATTCAGGTAGCTTTGTAGATATTTCCATGTTTATACAGATAGCGATGTAAATATTTCCATGTTTATACAGATAGCGGTGTATATATTTCCATGTTTATACAGATAGCGGTGTAGATATCTCCATCTTAATATAGATGGCGGTGTAGATATTTATATGTTCAGATGGCGGTGCAGATATTTCCATGTTCATACAGATGGCAGTGTAGATATTTCCATGTTTATAGAGATAGCGGTGTAGTTATTTCCATGTGTAAAGAGATAGCTTTGTAGATATTTCCATGTATATGCAGATAGCTGTGTAGATATTTCCATTTTCATGCAGATAGCGGTGTAGATATTTCCATGTTCAAACAGATAGCGGTGTAGATATTTCCATGTTCATACAGATAGCGATGTAGATATTTCCATGTTCATACAGATAGCGGTGCTGATATTTCCATGTTTATACAGGTAGCGGTGTAGATATTTCCATGTTTATACAGATAGCGGTGTAGATATTTCCATGTTTATACAGATAGCGGTGTAGATACTTCCAGGCTCATACAGATAGCGGTGTAGATATTTCCATTTTCATCCAGATGGCTGTGTAGATAAATCCATGTTCGTACAGATGGCGGTGAAGATATTTCCATGTTCGTACAGATGGCGGTGTAGATATTTCCGTGTTCATACAGATAGCGGTGCTGTTATTTCCATGTTTATACAGGTAGCAGTGTAGATATTCCCATGTTTATACATATAGCGGTGCTGATATTTCCATGTTTATACAGAGAGCGGTGTAGATATTTCCATGTTTATACAGATAGAGGTGTAGATATCTCCATCTTAATACAGATGGCGGTGTAGATATTTATATGTTCATACAGATGGTGGTGCAGATATTTCCATGTTCATACAGATGGCGGTGTAGATATTACCATGTTCATACAGATAGCAGTGTAGTTATTTCCATGTGTAAAGAGATAGATGTGTAGATATTTCCATGTATATGCAAATAGCTGTGTAGATATTTCCATTTTCATGCAGATTGCTGTGTAGATATTTCCATTTTCATGCTGATATCGGTGTAGATATTTCCATGTTCAAACAGATATCGGTGTAGATATTTCCATGTTCATACAGATAGCGGTGTAGATATTTCCATGTTTATACAGATAGCGGTGAAGATGTATGCATGTTTACACAGATAGCGGAGTAGATATTTCCATGTTCATCCAGATGGCTGTGTAGATATATCCATGTTCATACAGATAGCGGTGTAGATATTTCCAAGTTCATACAGGTAGCGGTGTAGATATTTCCATGTTCATAAAGATAGCGGTGTAGGTATTTCCATTTCCATGCAGATAGCGGTGTAGATATTTCCATGTTCATCCAGATGGCTGTGTAGATATATCCATGTTCATACAGATGGCGGTGAAGGTATTTCCATGTTCATACAGATAGCGATGTAGATGTTTCCATGTTCATACACATAGTGGTGTAGATAATTCCATGTTCATACAGATTTCGGTGAAGATATTTCCATGTTCATACAGATAGCGGTGTAGATATTTCCATGTTCATACAGATAGTGGTGTAGATAATTCCATGTTCATACAGATAGCGGTGTAGTTATTTCCATGTGTAAAGAGATAGCTGTGTAGATATTTCCATGTATATGCAGATAGCTGTGTAGATATTTCCATATTCATGCAGATAGCGGTGTAGATATTTCCACGTTCAAACAGATTGCGGTGTAGATATTTCCATGTTCATACAGATAGCGGTGTAGATATTTCCATGTTTATACAGATAGCGGTGAAGATGTATGCATGTTTACACAGATAGCGGTGTAGATATTTCCATCTTCATACAGATAGCGGTGCTGATATTTCCATGTTTATACAGGTAGCGGTGTAGATATTTCCTTGTTTATACAGACAGCGGTGTGGATATTTCCATGTTTATACAGATAGTGGTGTAGATATTTACATGTTTATACAGATAGCGGTGTAGATATCTCCATCTTAATACAGATGGCGGTATAGATATTTATATGTTCATACAGATGGATGTGCAGGTATTTCCATGTTCATACAGATGGCGGTGTAGATATTTCCATGTTTATAGAGATAGCAGTGTAGTTATTTACATGTGTAAAGAGATAGCTGTGTAGATATTTCCATGTATATGCAGATAGCTGTGTAGATATTTCCATTTTCATGCAGATAGCGGTGTAGATATTTCCATGTTCAAACAGATTGCGGTGTAGATATTTCCATGTTCATACAGATAGCGGTGTAGATATTTCCATGTTTATACAGATTGCGGTGAAGTTGTATGCATGTTTATACTGATACCGGTGTAGACATTTCCGTGTTTATACAGAGAACGGTGTAGATATTTCCATGTTCATACAGATAGCGGTGTAGATATTTCCGTGTTCATACAGATAGTGGTGTAGATATTTCCATGTTCAAACAGATAGCGGTGTAGCTATTTCCATGTTCATACAGACAGCGGTGTAGATATTTCCATGTTCATCCAGATGGCTGTGTAGATATATCCATGTTCATACAGATGGCGGTGAAGATATTTCCATGTTCATACAGATAGCGGTGTAGATATTTCCATGTTCATCCAGACGGCTGTGTAGATATATCCATGATCATACAGATGGCGGTGAAGATATTTCCATGTTTATGCAAATAGCGGTGAAGATGTATGCATGTTTACACAGATAGCGGTGTAGATATTTCGATGTTCATACAGATATCGGTGTAGATATTTCCATGTTCATCCAGATGGCTGTGTAGATATATCCATGTTCATACAGATAGCGGTGTAGATATTTCCATGTTCATACAGACAGTGCTGTAGATATTTCCATGTTCATAAAGATAGCGTTGTAGCTATTTCCATTTTCATACAGATAGCGGTGTAGATATTTCCATGTTTATACAGATAGCGGTGTAGATATCTCCATCTTAATATAGATGGCGGTGTAGATATTTATATGTTCAGATGGCGGTGCAGATATTTCCATGTTCATACAGATAGCGGTGTAGGTATTTCCATGTTTATAGAGATAGCGGTGTAGTTATTTCCATGTGTAAAGAGATAGCTTTGTAGATATTTCCATGTATATGCAGATAGCTGTGTAGATATTTCCATTTTCATGCAGATAGCAGTGTAGATATTTCCATGTTCAAACAGATAGCGGTGTAGATATTTCCATGTTTATACAGATAGCGGTGTAGGTATCTCCATCTTAATACAGATGGCGGTGTAGATATTTCCATGTTTATACAGATAGCGGTGTAGATATTTCCATGTTCATACAGATAGCGGTGTAGATATTTCATGTTCATACAGATAGTGGTGTAGGTATTTCTATGTGCATACAGGTAGCGGTGTAGCTATTTCCCTGTTCATACAGATAGAGGTGTAGATATTTCCATGTTCATCCATATGGCTGTGTAGATATATCCATGTTCATACAGATGGCGGTGAAGATATTTCCATGTTCATACAGACTGCGGTGTAGATATTTCCATGTTCATCCAGACGGCTGTGTAGATATATCCATGTTCATACAGATGGCGGTGAAGATATTTCCATGTTTATACAGATAGTGGTGAAGATGTATGCATGTTTACACAGATAGCGGTGTAGATTTTTCCATGTTCATACAGATATTGGTGTAGATATTTCCATGTTCATCCAGATAGCAGTGTAGATATATCCATGTTCATACAGATAGCGGTGTAGATATTTCCAAGTTCATACAGATAGTTCTGTAGATATTTCCATGTTCATACAGATAGCGGTGTGGCTATTTCCATGTTCATACAGATAGCGGTGTAGATATATCCATGTTCGTACAGATAGCGGTGTAGATATTTCCATGTTCATACAGATTGCGGTGCTTATATTTCCATGTTTATGCAGGTAGCGGTGTAGATATTTCCATGTTTATACAGATAGCGGTGTAGATATCTCCATCTTAATACAGATGGCGGTGAAGATATTTCCATGTTCATACAGATAGCGGTGTAGATATTTCCAGGTTCATACTGATAGCTGTGTAGATATTTCCATTTTCATCCAGATGGCTGTGTAGATATATCCATGTTCGTACAGATGGCGGTGAAGATATTTCCATGTTCGTACAGATGGCGGTGTAGATATTTCCATTTTCATACAGATAGCGGTGTAGATATTTCCATGTTTATACAGATAGCGGTGTAGATATCTCCATCTTAATATAGATGGCGGTGTAGATATTTATATGTTCAGATGGCGGTGCAGATATTTCCATGTTCATACAGATGGCGGTGTAGGTATTTCCATGTTTATAGAGATAGCGGTGTAGTTATTTCCATGTGTAAAGAGATAGCTTTGTAGATATTTCCATGTATTTGCAGATAGCTGTGTAGATATTTCCATTTTCATGCAGATAGCGGTGTAGATATTTCCATGTTCAAACAGATAGCGGTGTAGATATTTCCATGTTTATACAGATAGCGGTGTAGATATCTCCATCTTAATACAGATGGCGGTGTAGATATTTCCATGTTTATACAGATAGCGGTGTAGATATTTCCATGTTCATACAGATAGCGGTGTAGATATTTCATGTTCATACAGATAGTGGTGTAGGTATTTCTATGTGCATACAGATAGCGGTGTAGCTATTTCCCTGTTCATACAGATAGAGGTGTAGATATTTCCATGTTCATCCAGATGGCTGTGTAGATATATCCATGTTCATACAGATGGTGGTGAAGATATTTCCTTGTTCATACAGATTGTGGTGTAGATATTTCCATGTTCATCCAGACGGCTGTGTAGATATATCCATGTTCATACAGATGGCGGTGAAGACATTTCCATGTTTATACAGATAGTGGTGAAGATGTATGCATGTTTACACAGATAGCGGTGTAGATTTATCCATGTTCATACAGATATTGGTGTAGATATTTCCATGTTCATCCAGATAGCAGTGTAGATATATCCATGTTCATACAGATAGCGGTGTAGATATTTCCAAGTTCATACAGATAGTGCTGTAGATATTTCCATGTTCATACAGATAGCGGTGTAGCTATTTCCATGTTCATACAGATAGCGGTGTAGATATTTCCATGTTCGTACAGATAGCGGTGTAGATATTTCCATGTTCATACAGATTGCGGTGCTTATATTTCCATGTTTATACAGGTAGCGGTGTAGATATTTCCATGTTTATACAGATAGCGGTGTAGATATCTCCATCTTAATACAGATGGCGGTGAAGATATTTCCATGTTCATACAGATAGCGGTGTAGATATTTCCAGGTTCATACTGATAGCGGTGTAGATATTTCCATTTTCATCCAGATGGCTGTGTAGATATATCCATGTTCGTACAGATGGCGGTGAAGATATTTCCATGTTCGTACAGATGGCGGTGTAGATATTTCCGTGTTCATACAGGTAGCAGTGTAGATATTCCCATGTTTATACAGATAGCGGTGCTGATATTTCCATGTTTATACAGATAGCGGTGTAGATATTTCCATGTTTATACAGATAGAGGTGTAGATATCTCCATCTTAATACAGATGGCGGTGTAGATATTTATATGTTCATACAGATGGCGGTGCAGATATTTCCATGTTCTTACAGATGGCGGTGTAGATATTACCATGTTCATACAGATAGCAGTGTAGTTATTTCCATGTCTAAAGAGATAGCTGTGTAGATATTTCCATGTATATGCAAATAGTTGTGTAGATATTTCCATTTTCATGCAGATAGCTGTGTAGATATTTCCATTTTCATGCAGATAGCGGTGTAGATATTTCCATGTTCAAACAGATATCGGTGTAGATATTTCCATGTTCATACAGATAGCGGTGTAGATATTTCCATGTTTATACAGATAGCGGTGAAGATGTATGCATGTTTAGACAGATAGCGGTGTAGATATTTCCATGTTCATCCAGATGGCTGTGTAGATATATCCATGTTCATACAGATAGCGGTGTAGATATTTCCAAGTTCATACAGATAGTGGTGTAGATATTTCCATGTTCATACAGATAGCGGTGTAGCTATTTCCATGTCCATGCAGATAGCGGTGTAGATATTTCCATGTTCATCCAGATGGCTGTGTAGATATATCCATGTTCATACAGATGTCGGTGAAGATATTTCCAAGTTCATACAGATAGCGGTGTAGATATTTCCATGTTCATCCAGACGGCTGTGTAGATATATCCATGTTCATACAGATAGCGGTAAAGATGTATGCATGTTTACACAGATAGCGGTGTAGATTTTTCCATGTTCATACAGATATTGGTGTAGATATTTCCATGTTCATCCAGATGGCAGTGTAGATATATCCATGTTCATACAGATAGCGGTGTAGATATTTCCAAGTTCATACAGATAGTGCTGTAGATATTTCCATGTTCATTCAGATAGCGGTGTAGCTATTTCCATGTTCGTACAGATATCGGTGTAGATATTTCCATGTTCATACAGATTGCGGTGCTCATATTTCCATGTTTATACAGGTAGCGGTGTAGATATTTCCATGTTTATACAGATAGAGGTGTAGATATCTCCATCTTAATACAGATGGCCGTGAAGATATTTCCATGTTCATACAGGTAGCGGTGTAGATATTTCCAGGTTCATACTGATAGCGGTGTAGATATTTCCATTTTCATCCAGATGGCTGTTTACATATATCCATGTTCGTACAGATGGCGGTGAAGATATTTCCATGTTCGTACAGATGGCGGTGTTGATATTTCCGTGTTCATACAGATAGCGGTGCTGATATTTCCATGTTTATACAGGTAGCAGTGTAGATATTCCCATGTTTATACAGATAGCGGTGCTGATATTTCCATCTCCATGCAGATAGCGGTGTAGATATTTCCATGTTCATCCAGATTGCTGTGTAGATATATCCATGTTCATACAGATAGCGGTGTAGATATTTCCATGTTCATACACATAGTGGTGTAGATAATTCCATGTTCATACAGATTTCGGTGAAGATATTTCCATGTTAATGCAGATAGCGGTGTAGATATTTCCATGTTCATACAGATTGTGGTTTAGATAATTCCATGTTCATACAGATAGCGGTGTAGTTATTTCCATGTGTAAAGAGATAGCTGTGTAGATATTTCCATGTATATGCAGATAGCTGTGAAGATATTTCCATTTTCATGCAGATAGCGTTGTAGATATTTCCATGTTCAAACAGATTGCGGTGTAGATATTTCCATGTTCATACAGATAGCGGTGTAGATATTTCCATGTTTATACAGATAGCGGTGAAGATGTATGCATGTTTACACAGATAGCGGTGTAGATATTTCCATGTTCATACAGATAGCGGTGCTGATATTTCCATGTTTATACAGGTAGCGGTGTAGATATTTCCTTGTTTATACAGACAGCGGTGTAGATATTTCCATGTTTATACAGATAGCGGTGTAGATATTTCCATGTTTATACAGATAGCGGTGTAGATATCTCCATCTTAATACAGATGGCGGTGTAGATATTTATATGTTCATACAGATGGCTGTGCAGTTATTTCCATGTTCATACAGATGGCGGTGTAGATATTTCCATGTTTATAGAGATAGCGGTGTAGTTATTTCCATGTGTAAAGAGATAGCTGTGTAGATATTTCCATGTATATGCAGATAGCTGTGTAGATATTTCCATTTTCATGCAGATAGCGGTGTAGATATTTCCATTTTCAAACAGATTGCGGTGTAGATATTTCCATGTTCATACAGATAGCGGTGTAGATATTTCCATGTTTATACAGATAGTGGTGAAGATGTATGCATGTTTATACTGATACCGGTGTAGACATTTCCGTGTTTATACAGAGAACGGTATAGATATTTCCATGTTCATACAGGTAGCGCTGTAGATATTTCCATGTTCATACAGATACTGGTGTAGATATTTCCATGTTCAAACAGATAGCGGTGTAGCTATTTCCATGTTCATACAGATAGCGGGGTAGATATTTCCATGTTCATCCAGATGGCTGTGTAGATATATCCATGTTCATACAGATGGCGGTGAAGGTATTTCCATGTTCATACAGATAGCGGTGTAGATATTTCGATGTTCATCCAGACGGCTGTGTAGATATATCCATGATCATACAGATGGCGGTGAAGATATTTCCATGTTTATTCATATAGCGGTGAAGATGTATGCATGTTTACACAGATAGCGGTGTAGATATTTCGTTGTTCATACAGATATCGGTGTAGATATTTCCATGTTCATCCAGATGGCTGTGTAGATATATCCATGTTCATACAGATAGCGGTGTAGATATTTCCATGTTCATACAGATAGTGCTGTAGATATTTCCATGTTCATACAGATAGCGGTGTAGCTATTTCCATTTTAATACAGATAGTGGTGTAGATGTTTCCATGTTTATACAGATAGCGGTGTAGATATCTCCATCTTAATATAGATGGCGGTGTAGATATTTATATGTTCAGATGGCGGTGCAGATATTTCCATGTTCATACAGATGGCGGTGTAGGTATTTCCTTGTTTATAGAGATAGCAGTGTAGTTATTTCCATGTGTAAAGAGATAGCTTTGTAGATATTTCCATGTATATGCAGATAGCTGTGTAGATATTTCCATTTTCATGCAGATAGCTGTGTAGATATTTCCATGTTCATACAGATAGCGGTGTAGATATCTCCATCTTAATACAGATGGCGGTGTAGATATTTCCATGTTTATAAAGATAGCGGTGTAGATATTTCCATGTTCATACAGATAGCGGTGTAGATATTTCCATGTTCATACAGATAGTGGTGTAGGTATTTCTATCTGCATACAGATAGCGGTGTAGCTATTTCCATGTTCATACAGATAGAGGTGTTGATATTTCCATGTTCATCCAGATGGCTGTGTATATATATCCATGTTCATACAGAAGCGGGGAAGATATTTCCATGTTTATACAGATAGCGGTGTAGATATTTCCATGTTCATCCAGACTTCTGTGTAGATATATCAATGTTCATACAGATGGCGGTGAAGATATTTCCATGTTTATACAGATAGTGGTGAAGATGTATGCATGTTTACACAGATAGCGGTGTAGATTTTTCCATGTTCATACAGATATTGGTGTAGATATTTCCATGTTCATCCAGATAGCAGTGTAGATATATCCATGTTCATACAGATAGCGGTGTAGATATTTCCAAGTTCATACAGATAGTGCTGTAGATATTTCCATGTTCATACAGATAGCGGTGTGGCTATTTCCATGTTCACACAGATAGCGGTGTAGATATTTCCAGGTTCATATTGATAGCGGTGTAGATATTTCCATTTTCATCCAGATGGCTGTGTAGATATATCCATGTTCGTACAGATGGCGGTGAAGATATTTCCATGTTCGTACAGATGGCGGTGTAGATATTTCCGTGTTCATACAGATAGCTGTGCTGATATTTCCATGTTTATACAGGTAGCAGTGTAGATATTCCCATGTTTATACAGATAGCGGTGCTGATATTTCCATGTTTATACAGATAGCGGTGTAGATACTTCCATGTTTATACAGATAGAGGTGTAGATATCTCCATCTTAATACAGATGGCGGTGTAGACATTTATATGTTCATACAGATGGTGGTGCAGATATTTCCGTGTTCATACAGATGGCAGTGTAGATATTACCATGTTCATACAGATAGCAGTGTAGTTATTTCCATGTCTAAAGAGATAGCTGAGTAGATATGTCCATGTATATGCAAATAGCGGTGTAGATATTTCCATTTTCATGCAGATAGCTGTGTAGATATTTCCATTTTCATGCAGATAGCGGTGTAGGTATTTCCATGTTCAAACAGATATCGGTGTAGATATTTCCATGTTCATACAGATAGCGGTGTAGATATTTCCATGTTTATACAGATAGCGGTGAAGATGTATGCATGTTTACACAGATAGCGGTGTAGATATTTCCATGTTCATCCAGATGGCTGTGTAGATATATCCATGTTCATACAGATAACAGTGTAGATATTTCCAAGTTCATACAGATAGCGTTGTAGATATTTCCATGTTCATACAGATAGCGGTGTAGCTATTTCCATGTCCATGCAGAAAGCGGTGTAGATATTTCCATGTTCATCCAGATGGCTGTGTAGATATATCCATGTTCATACAGATGGCGGTGAAGATATTTCCATGTTCATACAGATAGCGGTGTAGATATTTCCATGTTCATCCAGACGGCTGTGAAGATATATCCATGTTCATGCAGATGGCGGTGAAGATATTTCCATGTTTATACAGATAGCGGTGAAGATGTATGCATGTTTACACAGATAGCGGTGTAGATTTTTCCATGTTCATACAGATATTGGTGTAGATATTTCCATGTTCATCCAGATGGCAGTGTAGATATATCCATGTTCATACAGATAGCAGTGTAGATATTTCCAAGTTCATACAGATAGTGCTGTACATATTTCCATGTTCATACAGATAGCGGTGTAGCTATTTCCATGTTCGTACAGATAGCGGTGTAGATATTTCCATGTTCATACAGATTGCAGTGCTCATATTTCCATGTTTATACAGGTAGCGGTGTAGATATTTCCATGTTTATACAGATAGCGGTGTAGATATCTCCATCTTAATGCAGATGGCCGTGAAGATATTTCCATGTTCATACAGATAGCGGTGTAGATATTTCCATGTTCAAGCTGATAGCGGTGTAGATATTTCCATTTTCATCCAGATGGCTTTGTAGATATATCCATGTTAGTACAGATGGCGGTGGAGATATTTCCATGTTCATACAGATGGCGGTGTAGATATTTTCGTGTACATACAGATAGCGGTGCTGATATTTCCATCTTTATACAGGTAGCGGTGTAGATATTTCCATGTTTATACAGATAGCGGTGTAGATATTTCCATATTTATAGATATAGTGGTGTAGTTATTTCCATGTGTAAAGAGATAGCTTTGTAGATCTTTCCATGTATATGCAGATAGCTGTGTAGATATTTCCATTTTCATGCAGATAGCGGTGTAGATATTTCCATGTTTAAACAGATAGCGGTGTAGATATTTCGATGTTCATACAGATAGAGGTGTAGATATTTCCATGTTTATACAGATAGCGGTGAAGATGTTTGCATGTTTACGCAGATAGCGGTGTAGATATTTCCATGTTCATACAGATAGCGGTGCTGATATTTCCATGTTTATACAGGTAGCAGTGTAGATATTTCTATGTTTATACAGATAGCGGTGTCGATATTTCCATGTTCATACAGATAGCGGTGTAGATATTTCCATGTTCAAGCTGATAGCGGTGTAGATATTTCCATTTTCATCCAGATGGCTTTGTAGATATATCCATGTTAGTACAGATGGCGGTGGAGATATTTCCATGTTCATACAGATGGCGGTGTAGATATTTTCGTGTACATACAGATGACTGTGTAGACATATCCATGTTCATACAGATGGCGGTGAAGGTAATTCCATGTTCGTACAGATAGCGGTGTAGATATTTCCATGTTCGTACAGATTGCGGTGTAGATATTTCCATGTTCATACAGATAGTGGTGTAGATATTTCCATGTTCATACAGATATAGGGGCTGATATTTCCATGTTCATACAGATAGCGGTGCTGATATTTCCATGTTTATACAGATAGCGGTGTGGATATCTCCATCTTAATACAGATGGCGGTGGAGATATTTATATGTTCATACAGATGGCGGTGCAGATATTTCCATGTTCATATAGATGGCGGTGTAGATATTTCCATGTTTATAGAGATAGCGGTGTAGTTATTTCCATGTGTAAAGAGATAGCTTTGTAGATATTTCCATGTATATGCAGATAGCTGTGTAGATATTTCCATGATAAAACAGATAGCGGTGTAGATATTTCCATGTTCATACAGATAGCAGTGTAAATATTTCCATGTTTATACAGATAGCGGTGAAGATGTATGCCTGTTTACGCAGATAGCGGTGTAGATATTTCCATCTTCATACAGATAGCGGTGCTGATATTTCCATGTTTATACAGGTAGCGGTGTAGATATTTCCATGTTTATACAGATAGCGGTGTAGATATTTCCATGTTTATACAGATAGCGGTGTAGATATCTCCATCTTAATACTGATGGCGGTGTAGATATTTATATGTTCATACAGATGGCGGTGCAGATATTTCCATGTTCATACAGATGGCGGTGTAGATATTTCCATGTTTATAGAGATAGCGGTGTAGTTATTTCCATGTGTAAAGAGATAGCTTTGTAGATATTTCCATGTATATGCAGATAGCTGTGTAGATATTTCCATTTTCATGCAGATAGCGGTGTAGATATTTCCGTGTTCAAACAGCGGTGTAGATATTTCCAAGTTCATACAGATAGCGGTGTAGATATTTACATGTTTATACAGATAGCGGTGAAGATGTATGCATCTTTACACAGATAGTGGTGTAGATATTTCCATGTTCATACAGATAGCGGTGCTGATATTTCCATGTTTATACAGGTAGCGGTGTAGATATCTCCATCTTAATACAGATGGCGGTGTAGATATTTATATGTTCATACAGATGGCGGTGCAGATATTTCCATGTTCATACAGATGGCGGTGTAGATATTTCCATGTTTATAGAGATAGCGGTGTAGTTATTTACATGTGTAAAGAGATAGCTGTGTAGATATTTCCATGTATATGCAGATAGCTGTGTAGATATTTCCATTTTCACGAAGATAGCGGTGTAGATATTTCCATCTTCAAACAGATAGCGGTGTAGGTATTTCCATGTTCATACAGATGGCGGTGAAGATATTTCCATGTTCATACAGAGAGCGGTGTAGATATTTCCATGTTCATCCAGACGGCTGTGTAGATATATCCATGATCATACAGATGGCGGTGAAGATATTTCCATGTTTATACAGATAGCGGTGAAGATGTATGCATGTTTAAACAGATAGCGGTGTAGATATTTCCATGTTCATACAGATATCGGTGTAGATATTTCCATGTTCACCCAGATGGCTGTTTAGATATATCCATGTTCATACAGATAGCGGTGTAGATATTTCCATGTTCATACAGATAGTGCTGTAGATATTTCCATGTTCATACAGATAGCGGTGTAGCTATTTCCATGTTCATACAGATAGCGGTGTAGATATTTCCATGTTCGTACAGATAGCGGTGTAGATATTTCCATGTTCATACAGATAGCGGTGCTTATATTTCCATGTTTATACAGGTAGCGGTGTAGATATATCCATGTTTATACAGATAGTGGTGTAGATATTTCCATGTTTATACAGATAGCGGTGTAGATATTTCCAAGTTTATACAGATAGCGGTGTAGATATCTCCATCTTAATACAGTTGGCGGTGTAGATATTTATATGTTCATACAGTTGGCGGTGCAGATATTTCCATGTTCATACAGATGGCGGTGTAGATATTTCCATGTTTATAGAGATAGCGGTGTAGCTATTTCCATGTTCATACAGATAGCGGTGTAGATATTTCCATTTTCATACAGATAGTGGTGTAGATATTTCCATGTTCATACAGATAGCGGTGTTGCTATTTCCATGTTCATACAGATAGCGGTGTAGATATTTCCATGTTCATCCAGATGACTGTGTAGACATATCCATGTTCATACAGATGGCGGTGAAGGTAATTCCATGTTCGTACAGATAGCGGTGTAGATATTTCCATGTTCGTACAGATTGCGGTGTAGATATTTCCATGTTCATACAGATAGTGGTGTAGATATTTCCATGTTCATACAGATATAGGGGCTGATATTTCCATGTTCATACAGATAGGGGTGCTGATATTTCCATGTTTATACAGATAGCGGTGTGGATATCTCCATCTTAATACAGATGGCGGTGGAGATATTTATATGTTCATACAGATGGCGGTGCAGATATTTCCATGTTCATATAGATGGCGGTGTAGATATTTCCATGTTTATAGAGATAGCGGTGTAGTTATTTCCATGTGTAAAGAGATAGCTTTGTAGATATTTCCATGTATATGCAGATAGCAGTGTAGATATTTCCATGATAAAACAGATAGCGGTGTAGATATTTCCATGTTCATACAGATAGCAGTGTAAATATTTCCATGTTTATACAGATAGCGGTGAAGATGTATGCCTGTTTACGCAGATAGCGGTGTAGATATTTCCATCTTCATACAGATAGCGGTGCTGATATTTCCATGTTTATACAGGTAGCGGTGTAGATATTTCCATGTTTATACAGATAGCGGTGTAGATATTTCCATGTTTATACAGATAGCGGTGTAGATATCTCCATCTTAATACTGATGGTGGTGTAGATATTTATATGTTCATACAGATGGCGGTGCAGATATTTCCATGTTCATACAGATGGCGGTGTAGATATTTCCATGTTTATAGAGATAGCGGTGTAGTTATTTCCATGTGTAAAGAGATAGCTTTGTAGATATTTCCATGTATATGCAGATAGCTGTGTAGATATTTCCATTTTCATGCAGATAGCGGTGTAGATATTTCCGTGTTCAAACAGCGGTGTAGATATTTCCAAGTTCATACAGATAGCGGTGTAGATATTTCCATGTTTATACAGATAGCGGTGAAGATGTATGCATCTTTACACAGATAGTGGTGTAGATATTTCCATGTTCATACAGATAGCGGTGCTGATATTTCCATGTTTATACAGGTAGCGGTGTAGATATATCCATGTTCATACAGATGGTGGTGAAGATATTTCCATGTGCATACAGATAGCGGTGTTGATATTTCCATGTTCATTCAGATGGCTGTGTAGGTATATCCATGTTCATGTAGATGGCGGTGAAGATATTTCCATGTTCATACAGATAGCGGTGTAGATATTTCCAGTTTCATACAGATAG
The DNA here is from genome assembly GCF_029281585.2 of Gorilla gorilla gorilla. NCBI lineage: Eukaryota > Metazoa > Chordata > Mammalia > Primates > Hominidae > Gorilla > Gorilla gorilla. The sequence goes on along the minus strand of NC_073227.2, from coordinate 2,667,322 downwards.
CGGTGTAGATATTTCCATGTTCATACAGATTGCGGTGCTGATTTTTCCATGTTTATACAGGTAGCGATGTAGATATTTCCATGTTTATACAGATAGCGGTGTAGATATTTACATGTTTATACAGATAGCGGTGTAGATATTTCCATGTTTATACAAGTAGCGGTGTAGATATCTCCATCTTAATACAGATGGCGGTGTAGATATTTATATGTTCATACAGATGGCGGTGCAGATATTTCCATGTTCATACAGATGGCGGTGTAGATATTTCCATGTTTATAGAGATAGCGGTGTAGTTATTTCCATGTGTAAAGAGATAGCTTTGTAGATCTTTCCATGTATATGCAGAAAGCTGTGTAGATATTTCCATTTTCATGCAGATAGCGGTGTAGATATTTCCATGTTTAAACAGATAGCGGTGTAGATATTTCCATGTTCATACAGATAGAGGTGTAGATATTTCCATGTTTATACAGATAGCGGTGAAGATGTATGCATGTTTACACAGATAGCGGTGTAGATATTTCCATGTTCATACAGATAGCGGTGCTGATATTTCCATGTTTATACAGGTAGCAGTGTAGATATTTCTATGTTTATACAGATAGCGGTGTCGATATTTCCATATTTATACAGATAGCGGTGTAGATATTTCCATGTTTATACAGATAGCGGTGAAGATGTATGCCTGTTTACGCAGATAGCGGTGTAGATATTTCCATCTTCATACAGATAGCGGTGCTGATATTTCCATGTTTATACAGGTAGCGGTGTAGATATTTCCATGTTTATACAGATAGCGGTGTAGATATTTCCATGTTTATACAGATAGCGGTGTAGATATCTCCATCTTAATACTGATGGCGGTGTAGATATTTATATGTTCATACAGATGGCGGTGCAGATATTTCCATGTTCATACAGATGGCGGTGTAGATATTTCCATGTTTATAGAGATAGCGGTGTAGTTATTTCCATGTGTAAAGAGATAGCTTTGTAGATATTTCCATGTATATGCAGATAGCTGTGTAGATATTTCCATTTTCATGCAGATAGCGGTGTAGATATTTCCGTGTTCAAACAGCGGTGTAGATATTTCCAAGTTCATACAGATAGCGGTGTAGATATTTCCATGTTTATACAGATAGCGGTGAAGATGTATGCATCTTTACACAGATAGTGGTGTAGATATTTCCATGTTCATACAGATAGCGGTGCTAATATTTCCATGTTTATACAGGTAGCGGTGTAGATATATCCATGTTCATACAGATGGTGGTGAAGATATTTCCATGTGCATACAGATAGCGGTGTTGATATTTCCATGTTCATTCAGATGGCTGTGTAGGTATATCCATGTTCATATAGATGGCGGTGAAGATATTTCCATGTTCATACAGATAGCGGTGTAGATATTTCCAGTTTCATACAGATAGCGGTGTAGATATTTCCATGTTCATACAGATTGCGGTGCTGATTTTTCAATGTTTATACAGGTAGCCGTGTAGATATTTCCATGTTTATACAGATAGCGGTGTAGATATTTACATGTTTATACAGATAGCGGTGTAGATATTTCCATGTTTATACAGATATCGGTGTAGATATCTCCATCTTAATACAGATGGCGGTGTAGATATTTCCATGTTTATAGAGATAGCGGTGTAGTTATTTACATGTGTAAAGAGATAGCTGTGTAGATATTTCCATGTATATGCAGATAGCTGTGTAGATATTTCCATTTTCACGAAGATAGCGGTGTAGATATTTCCATCTTCAAACAGATAGCGGTGTAGGTATTTCCATGTTCATACAGATGGCGGTGAAGATATTTCCATGTTCATACAGAGAGCGGTGTAGATATTTCCATGTTCATCCAGACGGCTGTGTAGATATATCCATGATCATACAGATGGCGGTGAAGATATTTCCATGTTTATACAGAGAGCGGTGAAGATGTATGCATGTTTACACAGATAGCGGTGTAGATATTTCCATTTTCATCCAGATGGCTGTGTAGATATATCCATGTTCGTACAGATGGCGGTGAAGATATTTCCATGTTCGTACAGATGGCGGTGTAGATATTTCCGTGTTCATACAGGTAGCAGTGTAGATATTCCCATGTTTATACAGATAGCGGTGCTGATATTTCCATGTTTATACAGATAGCGGTGTAGATATTTCCATGTTTATACAGATAGAGGTGTAGATATCTCCATCTTAATACAGATGGCGGTGTAGATATTTATATGTTCATACAGATGGCGGTGCAGATATTTCCATGTTCTTACAGATGGCGGTGTAGATATTACCATGTTCATACAGATAGCAGTGTAGTTATTTCCATGTCTAAAGAGATAGCTGTGTAGATATTTCCATGTATATGCAAATAGTTGTGTAGATATTTCCATTTTCATGCAGATAGCTGTGTAGATATTTCCATTTTCATGCAGATAGCGGTGTAGATATTTCCATGTTCAAACAGATATCGGTGTAGATATTTCCATGTTCATACAGATAGCGGTGTAGATATTTCCATGTTTATACAGATAGCGGTGAAGATGTATGCATGTTTAGACAGATAGCGGTGTAGATATTTCCATGTTCATCCAGATGGCTGTGTAGATATATCCATGTTCATACAGATAGCGGTGTAGATATTTCCAAGTTCATACAGATAGTGGTGTAGATATTTCCATGTTCATACAGATAGCGGTGTAGCTATTTCCATGTCCATGCAGATAGCGGTGTAGATATTTCCATGTTCATCCAGATGGCTGTGTAGATATATCCATGTTCATACAGATGTCGGTGAAGATATTTCCAAGTTCATACAGATAGCGGTGTAGATATTTCCATGTTCATCCAGACGGCTGTGTAGATATATCCATGTTCATACAGATAGCGGTGAAGATGTATGCATGTTTACACAGATAGCGGTGTAGATGTTTCCATGTTCATACAGATATTGGTGTAGATATTTCCATGTTCATACAGATTGTGGTTTAGATAATTCCATGTTCATACAGATAGCGGTGTAGTTATTTCCATGTGTAAAGAGATAGCTGTGTAGATATTTCCATGTATATGCAGATAGCTGTGTAGATATTTCCATTTTCATGCAGATAGCGTTGTAGATATTTCCATGTTCAAACAGATTGCGGTGTAGATATTTCCATGTTCATACAGATAGCGGTGTAGATATTTCCATGTTTATACAGATAGCGGTGAAGATGTATGCATGTTTACACAGATAGCGGTGTAGATATTTCCATGTTCATACAGATAGCGGTGCTGATATTTCATGTTTATACAGGTAGCGGTGTAGATATTTCCTTGTTTATACAGACAGCGGTGTAGATATTTCCATGTTTATACAGATAGCGGTGTAGATATTTCCATGTTTATACAGATAGCGGTGTAGATATCTCCATCTTAATACAGATGGCGGTGTAGATATTTATATGTTCATACAGATGGCTGTGCAGGTATTTCCATGTTCATACAGATGGCGGTGTAGATATTTCCATGTTTATAGAGATAGCGGTGTAGTTATTTCCATGTGTAAAGAGATAGCTGTGTAGATATTTCCATGTATATGCAGATAGCTGTGTAGATATTTCCATTTTCATGCAGATAGCGGTGTAGATATTTCCATTTTCAAACAGATTGCGGTGTAGATATTTCCATGTTCATACAGATAGCGGTGTAGATATTTCCATGTTTATACAGATAGCGGTGAAGATGTATGCATGTTTATACTGATACCGGCGTAGACATTTCCGTGTTTATACAGAGAACGGTATAGATATTTCCATGTTCATACAGGTAGCGGTGTAGATATTTCCATGTTCATACAGATACTGGTGTAGATATTTCCATGTTCAAACAGATAGCGGTGTAGCTATTTCCATGTTCATACAGATAGCGGGGTAGATATTTCCATGTTCATCCAGATGGCTGTGTAGATATATCCATGTTCATACAGATGGCGGTGAAGGTATTTCCATGTTCATACAGATAGCGGTGTAGATATTTCCATGTTCATCCAGACGGCTGTGTAGATATATCCATGATCATACAGATGGCGGTGAAGATATTTCCATGTTTATTCATATAGCGGTGAAGATGTATGCATGTTTACACAGATAGCGGTGTAGATATTTCGATGTTCATACAGATATCGGTGTAGATATTTCCATGTTCATCCAGATGGCTGTGTAGATATATCCATGTTCATACAGATAGCGGTGTAGATATTTCCATGTTCATACAGATAGTGCTGTAGATATTTCCATGTTCATACAGATAGCGGTGTAGCTATTTCCATTTTAATACAGATAGTGGTGTAGATATTTCCATGTTTATACAGATAGCGGTGTAGATATCTCCATCTTAATATAGATGGCGGTGTAGATATTTATATGTTCAGATGGCGGTGCAGATATTTCCATGTTCATACAGATGGCGGTGTAGGTATTTCCATGTTTATAGAGATAGCAGTGTAGTTATTTCCATGTGTAAAGAGATAGCTTTGTAGATATTTCCATGTATATGCAGATAGCTGTGTAGATATTTCCATTTTCATGCAGATAGCTGTGTAGATATTTCCATGTTCATACAGATAGCGGTGTAGATATCTCCATCTTAATACAGATGGCGGTGTAGATATTTCCATGTTTATAAAGATAGCGGTGTAGATATTTCCATGTTCATACAGATAGCGGTGTAGATATTTCCATGTTCATACAGATAGTGGTGTAGGTATTTCTATCTGCATACAGATAGCGGTGTAGCTATTTCCATGTTCATACAGATAGAGGTGTAGATATTTCCATGTTCATCCAGATGGCTGTGTAGATATATCCATGTTCATACAGAAGCGGGGAAGATATTTCCATGTTTATACAGATAGCGGTGTAGATATTTCCATGTTCATCCAGACTTCTGTGTAGATATATCAATGTTCATACAGATGGCGGTGAAGATATTTCCATGTTTATACAGATAGTGGTGAAGATGTATGCATGTTTACACAGATAGCGGTGTAGATTTTTCCATGTTAATACAGATATTGGTGTAGATATTTCCATGTTCATCCAGATAGCAGTGTAGATATATCCATGTTCATACAGATAGCGGTGTAGATATTTCCAAGTTCATACAGATAGTGCTGTAGATATTTCCATGTTCATACAGATAGCGGTGTGGCTATTTCCATGTTCATACAGATAGCGGTGTAGTTATTTCCATGTTCGTACAGATAGCGGTGTAGATATTTCCATGTTCATACAGATTGCGGTGCTTATATTTCCATGTTTATACAGGTAGCGGTGTAGATATTTCCATGTTTATACAGATAGCGGTGTAGATATCTCCATCTTAATACAGATGGCGGTGAAGATATTTCCATGTTCACACAGATAGCGGTGTAGGTATTTCCAGGTTCATACTGATAGCGGTGTAGATATTTCCATTTTCATCCAGATGGCTGTGTAGATATATCCATGTTCGTACAGATGGCGGTGAAGATATTTCCATGTTCGTACAGATGGCGGTGTAGATATTTCCGTGTTCATACAGATAGCTGTGCTGATATTTCCATGTTTATACAGGTAGCAGTGTAGATATTCCCATGTTTATACAGATAGCGGTGCTGATATTTCCATGTTTATACAGATAGCGGTGTAGATACTTCCATGTTTATACAGATAGAGGTGTAGATATCTCCATCTTAATACAGATGGCGGTGTAGACATTTATATGTTCATACAGATGGCGGTGCAGATATTTCCGTGTTCATACAGATGGCAGTGTAGATATTACCATGTTCATACAGATAGCAGTGTAGTTATTTCCATGTCTAAAGAGATAGCTGAGTAGATATGTCCATGTATATGCAAATACCTGTGTAGATATTTCCATTTTCATGCAGATAGCTGTGTAGATATTTCCATTTTCATGCAGATAGCGGTGTAGGTATTTCCATGTTCAAACAGATATCGGTGTAGATATTTCCATGTTCATACAGATAGCGGTGTAGATATTTCCATGTTTTACAGATAGCGGTGAAGATGTATGCATGTTTACACAGATAGCGGTGTACATATTTCCATGTTCATCCAGATGGCTGTGTAGATATATCCATGTTCATACAGATAGCAGTGTAGATATTTCCAAGTTCATACAGATAGCGGTGTAGATATTTCCATGTTCATACAGATAGCGGTGTAGCTATTTCCATGTCCATGCAGAAAGCGGTGTAGATATTTCCATGTTCATCCAGATGGCTGTGTAGATATATCCATGTTCATACAGATGGCGGTGAAGATATTTCCATGTTCATACAGATAGCGGTGTAGATATTTCCATGTTCATCCAGACGGCTGTGAAGATATATCCATGTTCATGCAGATGGCGGTGAAGATATTTCCATGTTTATACAGATAGCGGTGAAGATGTATGCATATTTACACAGATAGCGGTGTAGATTTTTCCATGTTCATACAGATATTGGTGTAGATATTTCCATGTTCATCCAGATGGCAGTGTAGATATATCCATGTTCATACAGATAGCAGTGTAGATATTTCCAAGTTCATACAGATAGTGCTGTAGATATTTCCATGTTCATACAGATAGCGGTGTAGCTATTTCCATGTTCGTACAGATAGCGGTGTAGATATTTCCATGTTCATACAGATTGCAGTGCTCATATTTCCATGTTTATACAGGTAGCGGTGTAGATATTTCCATGTTTATACAGATAGCGGTGTAGATATCTCCATCTTAATACAGATGGCCGTGAAGATATTTCCATGTTCATACAGATAGCGGTGTAGATATTTCCATGTTCAAGCTGATAGCGGTGTAGATATTTCCATTTTCATCCAGATGGCTGTGTAGATATATCCATGTTCGTACAGATGGCGGTGAAGATATTTCCATGTTCATACAGATGGCGGTGTAGATATTTTCGTGTTCATACAGATAGCGGTGCTGATATTTCCATGTTTATACAGGTAGCGGTGTAGATATTTCCATGTTTATACAGATAGCAGTGTAGATATTTCCATATTTATAGATATAGTGGTGTAGTTATTTCCATGTGTAAAGAGATAGCTTTGTAGATCTTTCCATGTATATGCACATAGCTGTGTAGATATTTCCATTTTCATGCAGATAGCGGTGTAGATATTTCCATGTTTAAACAGATAGCGGTGTAGATATTTCGATGTTCATACAGATAGAGGTGTAGATATTTCCATGTTTATACAGATAGCGGTGAAGATGTATGCATGTTTACACAGATAGCGGTGTAGATATTTCCATGTTCATACAGATAGCGGTGCTGATATTTCCATGTTTATACAGGTAGCAGTGTAGATATTTCTATGTTTATACAGTTAGCGGTGTCGATATTTCCATATTTATACAGATAGCGGTGTAGATATTTCCATGTTTATACAGATAGCGGTGAAGATGTATGCCTGTTTACGCAGATAGCGGTGTAGATATTTCCATCTTTTTACAGATAGCGGTGCTGATATTTCCATGTTTATACAGGTAGCGGTGTAGATATTTCCATGTTTATACAGATAGCAGTGTAGATATTTCCATGTTTATACAGATAGCGGTGTAGATATCTCCATCTTAATACTGATGGCGGTGTAGATATTTATATGTTCATACAGATGGCGGTGCAGATATTTCCATGTTCATACAGATGGCGGTGTAGATATTTCCATGTTTATAGAGATAGCGGTGTAGTTATTTCCATGTGTAAAGAGATTGCTTTGTAGATATTTCCATGTATATGCAGATAGCTGTGTAGATATTTCCATTTTCATGCAGATAGCGGTGTAGATATTTCCGTGTTCAAACAGTGGTGTAGATATTTCCAAGTTCCTACAGATAGCGGTGTAGATATTTCCATGTTTATACAGATAGCGGTGAAGATGTATTCATCTTTAAACAGATAGTGGTGTAGATATTTCCATGTTCATACAGATAGCGGTGCTGATATTTCCATGTTTATACAGGTAGCGGTGTAGATATATCCATGTTCATACAGATGGTGGTGAATATATTTCCATGTGCATACAGATAGCGGTGTTGATATTTCCATGTTCATTCAGATGGCTGTGTAGGTATATCCATGTTCATATAGATGGCGGTGAAGATATTTCCATGTTCATACAGATAGCTGTGTAGATATTTCCAGTTTCATACAGATAGCGGTGTAGATATTTCCATGTTCATACAGATTGCGGTGCTGATTTTTCCATGTTTATTCAGGTAGCCGTGTAGATATTTCCATGTTTATACAGATAGCGGTGTAGATATTTACATGTTTATACAGATAGCGGTGTAGATATTTCCATGTTTATACAGATAGCGGTGTAGATATCTCCATCTTAATACAGATGGCGGTGTAGATATTTCCATGTTTATAGAGATAGCGGTGTAGATATTTACATGTGTAAAGAGATAGCTGTGTAGATATTTCCATGTATATGCAGATAGCTGTGTAGATATTTCCATTTTCATGAAGATAGCGGTGTAGATATTTCCATCTTCAAACAGATAGCGGTGTAGGTATTTCCATGTTCATACAGATGGCGGTGAAGATATTTCCATGTTCATACAGAGAGCGGTGTAGATATTTCCATGTTTATACAGACAGCGGTGTAGATATTTCCATGTTTATACAGATAGCGGTGTAGATATCTCCATCTTAATACAGATGGCGGTGTAGATATTTATATGTTCATACAGATGGCGGTGCAGATATTTCCATGTTCATACAGATGGCGGTGTAGATATTTCCATGTTTATAGAGATAGCGGTGTAGTTATTTACATGTGTAAAGAGATAGCTGTGTAGATATTTCCATGTATATGCAGATAGCTGTGTAGATATTTCCATTTTCACGAAGATAGCGGTGTAGATATTTCCATCTTCAAACAGATAGCGGTGTAGGTATTTCCATGTTCATACAGATGGCGGTGAAGATATTTCCATGTTCATACAGAGAGCGGTGTAGATATTTCCATGTTCATCCAGACGGCTGTGTAGATATATCCATGATCATACAGATGGCGCTGAAGGTATTTCCATGTTTATACAGATAGCGGTGAAGATGTATGCATGTTTACACAGATAGCGGTGTAGATATTTCCATGTTCATACAGATATCGGTGTAGATATTTCCATGTTCATCCAGATGGCTGTTTAGATATATCCATGTTCATACAGATAGCGGTGTAGATATTTCCATGTTCATACAGATAGTGCTGTAGATATTTCCATGTTCATACAGATAGCGGTGTAGCTATTTCCATGTTCATACAGATAGCGGTGTAGATATTTCCATGTTCGTACAGATAGCGGTGTAGATATTTCCATGTTCATACAGATAGCGGTGCTTATATTTCCATGTTTATACAGGTAGCGGTGTAGATATTTCCATGTTTATACAGATAGTGGTGTAGATATTTCCATGTTTATACAGATAGCGGTGTAGATATTTCCAAGTTTATACAGATAGCGGTGTAGATATCTCCATCTTAATACAGTTGGCGGTGTAGATATTTATATGTACATACAGTTGGCGGTGCAGATATTTCCATGTTCATACAGATGGCGGTGTAGATATTTCCATGTTTATAGAGATAGCGGTGTAGCTATTTCCATGTTCATACAGATAGCGGTGTAGATATTTCCATGTTCATACAGATAGTGGTGTAGATATTTCTATGTTCATACAGATAGCGGTGTTGCTATTTCCATGTTCATACAGATAGCGGTGTAGATATTTCCATGTTCATCCAGATGACTGTGTAGACATATCCATGTTCATACAGATGGCGGTGAAGGTAATTCCATGTTCGTACAGATAGCGGTGTAGATATTTCCATGTTCGTACAGATTGCGGTGTAGATATTTCCATGTTCATACAGATAGTGGTGTAGATATTTCCATGTTCATACAGATATAGGGGCTGATATTTCCATGTTCATACAGATGGCTGTGTAGGTATATCCATGTTCATATAGATGGCGGTGAAGATATTTCCATGTTCATACAGATAGCGGTGTAGATATTTCCAGTTTCATACAGATTGCGGTGCTGATTTTTCCATGTTTATACAGGTAGCCGTGTAGATATTTCCATGTTTATACAGATAGCGGTGTAGATATTTACATGTTTATACAGATAGCGGTGTAGATATTTCCATGTTTATACAGATATCGGTGTAGATATCTCCATCTTAATACAGATGGCGGTGTAGATATTTCCATGTTTATAGAGATAGCGGTGTAGTTATTTACATGTGTAAAGAGATAGCTGTGTAGATATTTCCATGTATATGCAGATAGCTGTGTAGATATTTCCATTTTCACGAAGATAGCGGTGTAGATATTTCCATCTTCAAACAGATAGCGGTGTAGGTATTTCCATGTTCATACAGATGGCGGTGAAGATATTTCCATGTTCATACAGAGAGCGGTGTAGATATTTCCATGTTCATCCAGACGGCTGTGTAGATATATCCATGATCATACAGATGGCGGTGAAGATATTTCCATGTTTATACAGAGAGCGGTGAAGATGTATGCATGTTTACACAGATAGCGGTGTAGATATTTCCATGTTCATACAGATATCGGTTTAGATATTTCCATGTTCATCCAGATGGCTGTTTAAATATATCCATGTTCATACAGATAGCGGTGTAGATATTTCCATGTTCATACAGATAGTGCTGTAGATATTTCCATGTTCATACAGATAGCGGTGTAGCTATTTCCATGTTCATACAGATAGCGGTGTAGATATTTCCATGTTCGTACAGATAGCGGTGTAGATATTTCCATGTTCATACAGATAGCGGTGCTTATATTTCCATGTTTATACAGGTAGCGGTGTAGATATTTCCATGTTTATACAGATAGTGGTGTAGATATTTCCATGTTTATACAGATAGCGGTGTAGATATTTCCAAGTTTATACAGATAGCGGTGTAGATATCTCCATCTTAATACAGTTGGCGGTGTAGATATTTATATGTTCATACAGTTGGCGGTGCAGATATTTCCATGTTCACACAGATGGCGGTGTAGATATTTCCATGTTTATAGAGATAGCGGTGTAGCTATTTCCATGTTCATACAGATAGCGGTGTAGATATTTCCATGTTCATACAGATAGTGGTGTAGATATTTCCATGTTCATACAGATAGCGGTGTTGCTATTTCCATGTTCATACAGATAGCGGTGTAGATATTTCCATGTTCATCCAGATGACTGTGTAGACATATCCATGTTCATACAGATGGCGGTGAAGGTAATTCCATGTTCGTACAGATAGCGGTGTAGGTATTTCCATGTTCGTACAGATTGCGGTGTAGATATTTCCATGTTCATACAGATAGTGGTGTAGATATTTCCATGTTCATACAGATATAGGGGCTGATATTTCCATGTTCATACAGATAGCGGTGTAGATATTTCCATGTTCATACAGATAGTGCTGTAGATATTTCCATGTTCATACAGATAGCGGTGTAGCTATTTCCATGTTCATACAGATAGCGGTGTAGATATTTCCATGTTCGTACAGATAGCGGTGTAGATATTTCCATGTTTATACAGATAGCGTTGCTTATTTTTCCATGTTTATACAGGTAGCGGTGTAGATATTTCCATGTTTATACAGATAGTGGTGTAGATATTTCCATGTTTATACAGATAGCGGTGTAGATATTTCCAAGTTTATACAGATAGCGGTGTAGATATCTCCATCTTAATACAGTTGGCGGTGTAGATATTTATATGTTCATACAGTTGGCGGTGCAGATATTTCCATGTTCATACAGATGGCGGTGTAGATATTTCCATGTTTATAGAGATAGCGGTGTAGCTATTTCCATGTTCATACAGATAGCGGTGTAGATATTTCCATGTTCATACAGATAGTGGTGTAGATATTTCCATGTTCATACAGATAGCGGTGTTGCTATTTCCATGTTCATACAGATAGCGGTGTAGATATTTCCATGTTCATCCAGATGACTGTGTAGACATATCCATGTTCATACAGATGGCGGTGAAGGTAATTCCATGTTCGTACAGATAGCGGTGTAGATATTTCCATGTTCGTACAGATTGCGGTGTAGATATTTCCATGTTCATACAGATAGTGGTGTAGATATTTCCATGTTCATACAGATATAGGGGCTGATATTTCCATGTTCATACAGATAGCGGTGCTGATATTTCCATGTTTATACAGATAGCGGTGTGGATATCTCCATCTTAATACAGATGGCGGTGGAGATATTTATATGTTCATACAGATGGCGGTGCAGATATTTCCATGTTCATATAGATGGCGGTGTAGATATTTCCATGTTTATAGAGATAGCGGTGTAGTTATTTCCATGTGTAAAGAGATAGCTTTGTAGATATTTCCATGTATATGCAGATAGCTGTGTAGATATTTCCATGATAAAACAGATAGCGGTGTAGATATTTCCATGTTCATACAGATAGCAGTGTAAATATTTCCATGTTTATACAGATAGCGGTGAAGATGTATGCCTGTTTACGCAGATAGCGGTGTAGATATTTCCATCTTCATACAGATAGCGGTGCTGATATTTCCATGTTTATACAGGTAGCGGTGTAGATATTTCCATGTTTATACAGATAGCGGTGTAGATATTTCCATGTTTATACAGATAGCGGTGTAGATATCTCCATCTTAATACTGATGGCGGTGTAGATATTTATATGTTCATACAGATGGCGGTGCAGATATTTAGATGTTCATACAGATGGCGGTGTAGATATTTCCATGTTTATAGAGATAGCGGTGTAGTTATTTCCATGTGTAAAGAGATAGCTTTGTAGATATTTCCATGTATATGCAGATAGCTGTGTAGATATTTCCATTTTCGTGCAGATAGCGGTGTAGATATTTCCGTGTTCAAACAGCGGTGTAGATATTTCCAAGTTCATACAGATAGCGGTGTAGATATTTACATGTTTATACAGATAGCGGTGAAGATGTATGCATCTTTACACAGATAGTGGTGTAGATATTTCCATGTTCATACAGATAGCGGTGCTGATATTTCCATGTTTATACAGGTAGCGGTGTAGATATCTCCATCTTAATACAGATGGCGGTGTAGATATTTATATGTTCATACAGATGGCGGTGCAGATATTTCCATGTTCATACAGATGGCGGTGTAGATATTTCCATGTTTATAGAGATAGCGGTGTAGTTATTTACATGTGTAAAGAGATAGCTGTGTAGATATTTCCATGTATATGCAGATAGCTGTGTAGATATTTCCATTTTCACGAAGATAGCGGTGTAGATATTTCCATCTTCAAACAGATAGCGGTGTAGGTATTTCCATGTTCATACAGATGGCGGTGAAGATATTTCCATGTTCATACAGAGAGCGGTGTAGATATTTCCATGTTCATCCAGACGGCTGTGTAGATATATCCATGATCATACAGATGGCGGTGAAGATATTTCCATGTTTATACAGATAGCGGTGAAGATGTATGCATGTTTACACAGATAGCGGTGTAGATATTTCCATGTTCATACAGATATCGGTGTAGATATTTCCATGTTCATCCAGATGGCTGTTTAGATATATCCATGTTCATACAGATAGCGGTGTAGATATTTCCATGTTCATACAGATAGTGCTGTAGATATTTCCATGTTCATACAGATAGCGGTGTAGCTATTTCCATGTTCATACAGATAGCGGTGTAGATATTTCCATGTTCGTACAGATAGCGGTGTAGATATTTCCATGTTCATACAGATAGCGGTGCTTATATTTCCATGTTTATACAGGTAGCGGTGTAGATATTTCCATGTTTATACAGATAGTGGTGTAGATATTTCCATGTTTATACAGATAGCGGTGTAGATATTTCCAAGTTTATACAGATAGCGGTGTAGATATCTCCATCTTAATACAGTTGGCGGTGTAGATATTTATATGTTCATACAGTTGGCGGTGCAGATATTTCCATGTTCATACAGATGGCGGTGTAGATATTTCCATGTTTATAGAGATAGCGGTGTAGCTATTTCCATGTTCATACAGATAGCGGTGTAGATATTTCCATGTTCATACAGATAGTGGTGTAGATATTTCCATGTTCATACAGATAGCGGTGTTGCTATTTCCATGTTCATACAGATAGCGGTGTAGATATTTCCATGTTCATCCAGATGACTGTGTAGACATATCCATGTTCATACAGATGGCGGTGAAGGTAATTCCATGTTCGTACAGATAGCGGTGTAGGTATTTCCATGTTCGTACAGATTGCGGTGTAGATATTTCCATGTTCATACAGATAGTGGTGTAGATATTTCCATGTTCATACAGATATAGGGGCTATTTCCATGTTCATACAGATAGCGGTGCTGATATTTCCATGTTTATACAGATAGCGGTGTGGATATCTCCATCTTAATACAGATGGCGGTGGAGATATTTATATGTTCATACAGATGGCGGAGCAGATATTTCCATGTTCATATAGATGGCGGTGTAGATATTTCCATGTTTATAGAGATAGCGGTGTAGTTATTTCCATGTGTAAAAAGATAGCTTTGTAGATATTTCCATGTATATGCAGATAGCTGTGTAGATATTTCCATGATAAAACAGATAGCGGTGTAGATATTTCCATGTTCATACAGATAGCAGTGTAAATATTTCCATGATTATACAGATAGCGGTGAAGATGTATGCCTGTTTACGCAGATAGCGGAGTAGATATTTCCATCTTCATACAGATAGCGGTGCTGATATTTCCATGTTTATACAGGTAGCGGTGTAGATATTTCCATGTTTATACAGATAGCGGTGTAGATATTTCCATGTTTATACAGATAGCGGTGTAGATATCTCCATCTTAATACTGATGGCGGTGTAGATATTTATATGTTCATACAGATGGCGGTGCAGATATTTCCATGTTCATACAGATGGCGGTGTAGATATTTCCATGTTTATAGAGATAGCGGTGTAGTTATTTCCATGTGTAAAGAGATAGCTTTGTAGATATTTCCATGTATATGCAGATAGCTGTGTAGATATTTCCATTTTCATGCAGATAGCGGTGTAGATATTTCCGTGTTCAAACAGCGGTGTAGATATTTCCAAGTTCATACAGATAGCGGTGTAGATATTTCCATGTTTATACAGATAGCGGTGAAGATGTATGCATCTTTACACAGATAGTGGTGTAGATATTTCCATGTTCATACAGATAGCGGTGCTGATATTTCCATGTTTATACAGGTAGCGGTGTAGATATATCCATGTTCATACAGATGGTGGTGAAGATATTTCCATGTGCATACAGATAGCGGTGTTGATATTTCCATGTTCATTCAGATGGCTGTGTAGGTATATCCATGTTCATATAGATGGCGGTGAAGATATTTCCATGTTCATACAGATAGCGGTGTAGATATTTCCAGTTTCATACAGATAGCGGTGTAGATATTTCCATGTTCATACAGATTGCGGTGCTGATTTTTCCATGTTTATACAGGTAGCTATGTACATATTTCCATGTTTATACAGATAGCGGTGTAGATATTTACATGTTTATACAGATAGCGGTGTAGATATTTCCATGTTTATACAAGTAGCGGTGTAGATATCTCCATCTTAATACAGATGGCGGTGTAGATATTTATATGTTCATACAGATGGCGGTGCAGATATTTCCATGTTCATACAGATGGCGGTGTAGATATTTCCATGTTTATAGAGATAGCGGTGTAGTTATTTCCATGTGTAAAGAGATAGCTTTGTAGATCTTTCCATGTATATGCAGATAGCTGTGTAGATATTTCCATTTTCATGCAGATAGCGGTGTAGATATTTCCATGTTTAAACAGATAGCGGTGTAGATATTTCCATGTTCATACAGATAGAGGTGTAGATATTTCCATGTTTATACAGATAGCGGTGAAGATGTATGCATGTTTACACAGATAGCGGTGTAGATATTTCCATGTTCATACAGATAGCGGTGCTGATATTTCCATGTTTATACAGGTAGCAGTGTAGATATTTCTATGTTTATACAGATAGCGGTGTCGATATTTCCATATTTATACAGATAGCGGTGTAGATATTTCCATGTTTATACAGATAGCGGTGAAGATGTATGCCTGTTTACGCAGATAGCGGTGTAGATATTTCCATCTTCATACAGATAGCGGTGCTGATATTTCCATGTTTATACAGGTAGCGGTGTAGATATTTCCATGTTTATACAGATAGCGGTGTAGATATTTCCATGTTTATACAGATAGCGGTGTAGGTATCTCCATCTTAATACTGATGGCGGTGTAGATATTTATATGTTCATACAGATGGCGGTGCAGATATTTCCATGTTCATACAGATGGCGGTGTAGATATTTCCATGTTTATAGAGATAGCGGTGTAGTTATTTCCATGTGTAAAGAGATAGCTTTGTAGATATTTCCATGTATATGCAGATAGCTGTGTAGATATTTCCATTTTCATGCAGATAGCGTTGTAGATATTTCCGTGTTCAAACAGCGGTGTAGATATTTCCAAGTTCATACAGATAGCGGTGTAGATATTTCCATGTTTATACAGATAGCGGTGAAGATGTATGCATCTTTACACAGATAGTGGTGTAGATATTTCCATGTTCATACAGATAGCGGTGCTAATATTTCCATGTTTATACAGGTAGCGGTGTAGATATATCCATGTTCATACAGATGGTGGTGAAGATATTTCCATGTGCATACAGATAGCGGTGTTGATATTTCCATGTTCATTCAGATGGCTGTGTAGGTATATCCATGTTCATATAGATGGCGGTGAAGATATTTCCATGTTCATACAGATAGCGGTGTAGATATTTCCAGTTTCATACAGATAGCGGTGTAGATATTTCCATGTTCATACAGATTGCGGTGCTGATTTTTCCATGTTTATACAGGTAGCCGTGTAGATATTTCCATGTTTATACAGATAGCGGTGTAGATATTTACATGTTTATACAGATAGCGGTGTAGATATTTCCATGTTTATACAGATATCGGTGTAGATATCTCCATCTTAATACAGATGGCGGTGTAGATATTTCCATGTTTATAGAGATAGCGGTGTAGTTATTTACATGTGTAAAGAGATAGCTGTGTAGATATTTCCATGTATATGCAGATAGCTGTGTAGATATTTCCATTTTCACGAAGATAGCGGTGTAGATATTT
This sequence comes from Gorilla gorilla gorilla, assembly GCF_029281585.2. Lineage (NCBI taxonomy): Eukaryota > Metazoa > Chordata > Mammalia > Primates > Hominidae > Gorilla > Gorilla gorilla. The sequence goes on along the minus strand of NC_073227.2, from coordinate 2,649,994 downwards.
CCATCTTCAAACAGATAGCGGTGTAGGTATTTCCATGTTCATACAGATGGCGGTGAAGATATTTCCATGTTCATACAGAGAGCGGTGTAGATATTTCCATGTTCATCCAGACGGCTGTGTAGATATATCCATGATCATACAGATGGCGGTGAAGATATTTCCATGTTTATACAGAGAGCGGTGAAGATGTATGCATGTTTACACAGATAGCGGTGTAGATATTTCCATGTTCATACAGATATCGGTTTAGATATTTCCATGTTCATCCAGATGGCTGTTTAAATATATCCATGTTCATACAGATAGCGGTGTAGATATTTCCATGTTCATACAGATAGTGCTGTAGATATTTCCATGTTCATACAGATAGCGGTGTAGCTATTTCCATGTTCATACAGATAGCGGTGTAGATATTTCCATGTTCGTACAGATAGCGGTGTAGATATTTCCATGTTCATACAGATAGCGGTGCTTATATTTCCATGTTTATACAGGTAGCGGTGTAGATATTTCCATGTTTATACAGATAGTGGTGTAGATATTTCCATGTTTATACAGATAGCGGTGTAGATATTTCCAAGTATATACAGATAGCGGTGTAGATATCTCCATCTTAATACAGTTGGCTGTGTAGATATTTATATGTTCATACAGTTGGCGGTGCAGATATTTCCATGTTCATACAGATGGCGGTGTAGATATTTCCATGTTTATAGAGATAGCGGTGTAGCTATTTCCATGTTCATACAGATAGCGGTGTAGATATTTCCATGTTCATACAGATAGTGGTGTAGATATTTCCATGTTCATACAGATAGCGGTGTTGCTATTTCCATGTTCATACAGATAGCGGTGTAGATATTTCCATGTTCATCCAGATGACTGTGTAGACATATCCATGTTCATACAGATGGCGGTGAAGGTAATTCCATGTTCGTACAGATAGCGGTGTAGATATTTCCATGTTCGTACAGATTGCGGTGTAGATATTTCCATGTTCATACAGATAGTGGTGTAGATATTTCCATGTTCATACAGATATAGGGGCTGATATTTCCATGTTCATACAGATAGCGGTGCTGATATTTCCATGTTTATACAGATAGCGGTGTGGATATCTCCATCTTAATACAGATGGCGGTGGAGATATTTATATGTTCATACAGATGGCGGTGCAGATATTTCCATGTTCATATAGATGGCGGTGTAGATATTTCCATGTTTATAGAGATAGTGGTGTAGTTATTTCCATGTGTAAAGAGATAGCTTTGTAGATATTTCCATGTATATGCAGATAGCTGTGTAGATATTTCCATGATAAAACAGATAGCGGTGTAGATATTTCCATGTTCATACAGATAGCAGTGTAAATATTTCCATGTTTATACAGATAGCGGTGAAGATGTATGCCTGTTTACGCAGATAGCGGTGTAGATATTTCCATCTTCATATAGATAGCGGTGCTGATATTTCCATGTTTATACAGGTAGCGGTGTAGATATTTCCATGTTTATACAGATAGCGGTGTAGATATTTCCATGTTTATACAGATAGCGGTGTAGATATCTCCATCTTAATACTGATGGCGGTGTAGATATTTATATGTTCATGCAGATGGCGGTGCAGGTATTTCCATGTTCATACAGATGGCGGTGTAGATATTTCCATGTTTATAGAGATAGCGGTGTAGTTATTTCCATGTGTAAAGAGATAGCTTTGTAGATATTTCCATGTATATGCAGATAGCTGTGTAGATATTTCCATTTTCATGCAGATAGCGGTGTAGATATTTCCGTGTTCAAACAGCGGTGTAGATATTTCCAAGTTCATACAGATAGCGGTGTAGATATTTCCATGTTTATACAGATAGCGGTGAAGATGTATGCATCTTTACACAGATAGTGGTGTAGATATTTCCATGTTCATACAGATAGCGGTGCTGATATTTCCATGTTTATACAGGTAGCGGTGTAGATATATCCATGTTCATACAGATGGTGGTGAAGATATTTCCATGTGCATACAGATAGCGGTGTTGATATTTCCATGTTCATTCAGATGGCTGTTTAGGCATATCCATGTTCATATAGATGGCGGTGAAGATATTTCCATGTTCACACAGATAGCGGTGTAGATATTTCCAGTTTCATACAGATAGCGGTGTAGATATTTCCATGTTCATACAGATTGCGGTGCTGATTTTTCCATGTTTATACAGGTAGCGATGTAGATATTTCCATGTTTATACAGGTAGCGGTGTAGATATTTACATGTTTATACAGATAGCGGTGTAGATATTTCCATGTTTATACAGATAGCGGTGTAGATATCTCCATCTTAATACAGATGGCGGTGTAGATATTTATATGTTCATACAGATGGCGGTGCAGATATTTCCATGTTCATACAGATGGCGGTGTAGATATTTCCATGTTTATAGAGATAGCGGTGTAGTTATTTCCATGTGTAAAGAGATAGCTTTGTAGATCTTTCCATGTATATGCAGATAGCTGTGTAGATATTTCCATTTTCATGCAGATAGCGGTGTAGATATTTCCATGTATAAACAGATAGCGGTGTAGATATTTCCATGTTCATACAGATAGAGGTGTAGATATTTCCATGTTTATACAGATAGTGGTGAAGATGTATGCATGTTTACACAGATAGCGGTGTAGATATTTCCATGTTCATACAGATAGCGGTGCTGATATTTCCATGTTTATACAGGTAGCAGTGTAGATATTTCTATGTTTATACAGATAGCGGTGTCGATATTTCCATATTTATACAGATAGCGGTGTAGATATTTTCATGTTTATACAGATAGCGGTGAAGATGTATGCCTGTTTACGCAGATAGCGGTGTAGATATTTCCATCTTCATACAGATAGCGGTGCTGATATTTCCATGTTTATACAGGTAGCGGTGTAGATATTTCCATGTTTATACAGATAGCGGTGTAGATATTTCCATGTTTATACAGATAGCGGTGTAGATATCTCCATCTTAATACTGATGGCGGTGTAGATATTTATATGTTCATACAGATGGCGGTGCAGATATTTCCAAGTTCATACAGATGGCGGTGTAGATATTTCCATGTTTATAGAGATAGCGGTGTAGTTATTTCCATGTGTAAAGAGATAGCTTTGTAGATATTTCCATGTATATGCAGATAGCTGTGTAGATATTTCCATTTTCATGCAGATAGCGGTGTAGATATTTCCGTGTTCAAACAGCGGTGTAGATATTTCCAAGTTCATACAGATAGCGGTGTAGATATTTCCATGTTTATACAGATAGCGGTGAAGATGTATGCATCTTTACACAGATAGTGGTGTAGATATTTCCATGTTCATACAGATAGCGGTGCTGATATTTCCATGTTTATACAGGTAGCGGTGTAGATATATCCATGTTCATACAGATGGTGGTGAAGATATTTCCATGTGCATACAGATAGCGGTGTTGATATTTCCATGTTCATTCAGATGGCTGTGTAGGTATATCCATGTTCTTATAGATGGCGGTGAAGATATTTCCATGTTCATACAGATAGCGGTGTAGATATTTCCAGTTTCATACAGATAGCGGTGTAGATATTTCCATGTTCATACAGATTGCGGTGCTGATTTTTCCATGTTTATACAGGTAGCGGTGTAGATATTTCCATGTTTATACAGATAGCGGTGTAGATATTTACATGTTTATACAGATAGCGGTGTAGATATTTCCATGTTTATACAGATAGCGGTGTAGATATCTCCATCTTAATACAGAGGGCGGTGTAGATATTTATATGTTCATACAGATGGCGGTGCAGATATTTCCATGTTCATACAGATGGCGGTGTAGATATTTCCATGTTTATACAGATAGCGGTGTAGATATTTCCATATTTATACAGATAGCGGTGTAGATATTTCCATGTTCATACAGATAGCGGTGCTGATATTTCCATGTTTATACAGGTAGCAGTGTAGATATTTCTATGTTTATACAGATAGCGGTGTAGATATTTCCATATTTATACAGATAGTGGTGTAGATATTTCCATGTTTATACAGATAGCGGTGTAGATATCTCCATCTTATTACAGATGGCGGTGTAGATATTTATATGTTCATACAGATGGCGGTGCAGATGTTTCCATGTTCATACATATGGCGGTGTAGATATTTCCATGTTTATAGAGATAGCGGTGTAGTTATTTACATGTGTAAAGAGATAGCTGTGTAGATATTTCCATGTATATGCAGATAGCTGTGTAGATATTTCCATTTTCATGCAGATAGCGGTGTAGATATTTCCATGTTCAAACAGATAGCGGTGTAGATATTTCCATGTTCATACAGATGGCGGTGTAGATATTTCCATGTTCATACAGATGGCGGTGTAGATATTTCCATGTTTATAGAGATAGCGGTGTAGTTATTTCCATGTGTAAAGAGATAGCTTTGTAGATATTTCCATGTATATGCAGATAGCTGTGTAGATATTTCCATTTTCATGCAGATAGTGGTGTAGATATTTCCGTGTTCAAACAGCGGTGTAGATATTTCCAAGTTCATACAGATAGCGGTGTAGATATTTCCATGTTTATACAGATAGCGGTGAAGATGTATGCATCTTTACACAGATAGTGGTGTAGATATTTCCATGTTCATCCAGACGGCTGTGTAGATATATCCATGATCATAAAGATGGCGGTGAAGATATTTCCATGTTTATACATATAGCGGTGGAGATGTATGCATGTTTACACAGATAGCGGTGTAGATATTTCCATGTTCAAACAGATAGCGGTGTAGATATTTCCATGTTCATACAGATAGCGGTGTAGATATTTCCATGTTCATACAGATAGCGGTGCTGATATTTCCATGTTTATACAGGTAGCGGTGTAGATATTTCCATGTTTATACAGATAGCGGTGTAGATATTTCCATGTTTATAGAGATAGCGGTGTAGATACTTCCAGGCTCATACAGATAGCGGTGTAGATATTTCCATTTTCATCCAGATGTCTGTGTAGATATATCCATGTTCGTACAGATGGCGGTGAAGATATTTCCATGTTCGTACAGAAGGCGGTGTAGATATTTCCGTGTTCATACAGATAGCGGTGCTGATACTTCAATGTTTATACAGGTAGCAGTGTAGATATTCCCATGTTTATACAGATAGCGGTGCTGATATTTCCATGTTTATACAGATAGCGGTGTAGATATTTCCATGTTTATACAGATAGAGGTGTAGATATCTCCATCTTAATACAGATGGCGGTGTAGATATTTATATGTTCATACAGATGGCGGTGCAGATATTTCCATGTTCATACAGATGGCGGTGTAGATATTACCATGTTCATACAGATAGCAGTGTAGTTATTTCCATGTGTAAAGAGATAGCTGTGTAGATATTTCCATGTATATGCAAATAGCTGTGTAGATATTTCCATTTTCATGCAGATAGCGTTGTAGATATTTCCATGTTTATACAGATAGCGGTGTAGATAATTCCATGTTCATACAGATTTCGGTGAAGATATTTCCATGTTCATACAGATAGCGGTGTAGATATTTCCATGTTCATACAGATAGTGGTGTAGATAATTCCATGTTCATACAGATAGCGGTGTAGTTATTTTCATGTGTAAAGAGATAGCTGTGTAGATATTTCCATGTATATGCAGATAGCTGTGTAGATATTTCCATTTTCATGCAGATAGCGGTGTAGATATTTCCATGTTCAAACAGATTGCGGTGTAGATATTTCCATGTTCATACAGATAGCGGTGTAGATATTTCCATGTTTATACAGATTGCGGTGAAGATGTATGCATGTTTACACAGATAGCGGTGTAGATATTTCCATGTTCATACAGATAGCGGTGCTATTTCCATGTTTATTCAGGTAGCGGTGTAGATATTTCCTTGTTTATACAGACAGCGGTGTAGATATTACCATGCTTATACAGATAGCGGTGTAGATATTTCCATGTTTATACAGATAGCGGTGTAGATATCTCCATCTTAATACAGATGGCGGTGTAGATATTTATATGTTCATACAGATGGCTGTGCAGGTATTTCCATGTTCATACAGATGGCGGTGTAGATATTTCCATGTTTATAGAGATAGCGGTGTAGTTATTTACATGTGTAAAGAGATAGCTGTGTAGATATTTCCATGTATATGCAGATAGCTGTGTAGATATTTCCATTTTCATGCAGATAGCGGTGTAGATATTTCCATGTTCAAACAGATTGCGGTGTAGATATTTCCATGTTCATACAGATAGCGGTGTAGATTTTCCATGTTTATACAGATAGCGGTGAAGATGTATGCATGTTTATACTGATACCTGTGTAGACATTTCTGTGTTTATACAGAGAACGGTGTAGATATTTCCATGTTCATACAGATAGCGGTGTAGATATTTCCGTGTTCATACAGATACTGGTGTAGATATTTCCATGTTCAAACAGATAGCGGTGTAGCTATTTCCATGTTCATACAGATAGCGGTGTAGATATTTCCATGTTCATCCAGATGGCTGTGTAGATATATCCATGTTCATACTGATAGCGATGTAGATATATCCATGTTCATACAGATAGTGCTGTAGATATTTCCATGTTCATACAGATAGCGGTGTAGCTATTTCCATTTTCATACAGATAGCGGTGTAGATATTTCCATGTTTATACAGATAGCGGTGTAGATATCTCCATCTTAATATAGATGGCGGTGTAGTTATTTATATGTTCAGATGGCGGTGCAGATATTTCCATGTTCATACAGATGGCGGTGTAGGTATTTCCATGTTTATAGAGATAGCGGTGTAGTTATTTCCATGTGTAAAGAGATAGCTTTGTAGATATTTCCATGTATATGCAGATAGCTGTGTAGATATTTCCATTTTCATGCAGATAGCGGTGTAGATATTTCCATGTTCAAACAGATAGCGGTGTAGATATTTCCATGTTCATACAGATAGCGGTGTAGATATTTCCATGTTCATACAGATCGCGGTGCTGATATTTCCATGTTTATACAGGTAGCGGTGTAGATATTTCCTTGTTTATACAGATAGCGGTGTAGATATTTCCATGTTTATACAGATAGCGGTGTAGATATTTCCATGTTTATACAGATAGCGGTGTAGCTATTTCTATGTTCATACAGATAGAGGTGTAGGATATTTCCATGTTCATCCAGATGGCTGTTTAGATATATCCATGTTCATACAGATGGCGGTGAAGATATTTCCATGTTCATACAGATAGCGGTGTAGATATTTCCATGTTCATCCAGACGGCTGTGTAGATGTATACATGTTCATACAGATGGCGGTGAAGATATTTCCATGTTTATACAGATAGTGGTGAAGATGTATGCATGTTTACACAGATAGCGGTGTAGATTTTTCCATGTTCATACATATATTGGTGTAGATATTTCCATGTTCATCCAGATAGCAGTGTAGATATATCCATGTTCATACAGATAGCGGTGTAGATATTTCCAAGTTCATACAGATAGTGCTGTAGATATTTCCATGTTCATACAGATAGCGTTGTAGCTATTTCCATGTTCATACAGATAGCGGTGTAGATATTTAAATGTTCGTACAGATAGCGGTGTAGATATTTCCATGTTCATACAGATTGCGGTGCTTATATTTCCATGTTTATACAGGTAGCGGTGTAGATATTTCCATGTTTATACAGATAGCGATGTAGATATCTCCATCTTAATACTGATGGCGGAGAAGATATTTCCATGTTCATACAGATAGCGGTGTAGATATTTCCTGGTTCATACATATAGCGGTGTAGATATTTCCATTTTCATCCAGACGGCTGTGTAGATATATCCATGTTCGTACAGATGGCGGTGAAGATATTTCCATGTTCGTACAGATGGTAGTGTAGATATTTCCGTGTTCATACAGATAGCGGTTCTGATATTTCCATGTTTATACAGGTAGCAGTGTAGATATTCCCATGTTTATACAGATAGCGGTGTTGATATTTCCATGTTTATACAGATAGCGGTGTAGATATTTCCATGTTTATACAGATAGAGGTGTAGATATCTCCATCTTAATACAGATGGCGGTGTAGATATTTATATGTTCATACAGATGGCGGTGCAGATATTTCCATGTTCATACAGATGGCGGTGTAGATATTACCATGTTCATACAGATAGCAGTGAAGTTATTTCCATGTCTAAAGAGATAGCTGAGTAGATATTTCCATGTATATGCAAATAGCTGTGTTGGTATTTCCATTTTCATGCAGATAGCTGTGTAGATATTTCCATTTTCATGCAGATAGCGGTTTAGATATTTCCATGTTCAAACAGATAGCGTTGTAGATATTTCCATGTTTATACAGATAGCGGTGAAGATGTATGCATGTTTACACAGATAGCGGTGTAGATATTTCCATGTTCATCCAGATGGTTGTGTAGATATATCCATGTTCATACAGATAGCGGTGTAGATATTTCCAAGTTCATACAGATAGCGGTGTAGATATTTCCAAGTTCATACAGATAGCGGTGTAGATATTTCCATGTTCATACAGATAGCGGTGTAGCTATTTCCATGTCCATGCAGATAGCGGTGTAGATATTTCCATGTTCATCCAGATGGCTGTGTAGATATATCCATGTTCATACAGATGGCGGTGAAGATATTTCCATGTTCATACATATAGCGGTGTAGATATTTCTATGTTCATACAGATAGTGGTGTAGATAATTCCATGTTCATACAGATGGCGGTGAAGATATTTCCGTGTTCATACAGATAGCGGTGTAGATATTTCCATGTTCATACAGATAGTGGTGTAGATAATTCCATGTTCATACAGATAGCGGTGTAGTTATTTCCATATGTAAAGAGATAGCTGTGTAGATATTTCCATGTATATGCAGATAGCTGTGTAGATATTTCCATTTTCATGCAGATAGCGCTATAGATATTTCCATGTTCAAACAGATTGCGATGTAGATATTTCCATGTTCATACAGATAGCGGTGTAGATATTTCCATGTTTATACAGATAGCGGTGAAGATGTATGCATGTTTACACAGATAGCGGTGTAGATATTTCCATGTTCATACAGATAGCAGTGCTGATAATTCCATGTTTATACAGGTAGCGGTGTAGATATTTCCTTGTTTATTCAGACATCGGTGTAGATATTTCCATGTTTATACAGATAGCGGTGTAGGTATTTCCATGTTTATACAGATAGCGGTGTAGATATCTCCATCTTAATACAGATGGCCGTGTAGATATTTATATGTTCATACATATGGCGGTGCAGGTATTTCCAGGTTCATACAGATGGCGGTGTAGATATTTCCATGTTTATAGAGATAGCGGTGTTGTTATTTACATGTGTAAAGAGATAGCTATGTAGATATTTCCATGTATATGCAGATAGCTGTGTAGATATTTCCATTTTCACGAAGATAGCGGTGTAGATATTTCCATCTTCAAACAGATAGCGGTGTAGGTATTTCCATGTTCATACAGATGGCGGTGAAGATATTTCCATGTTCATACAGAGAGCGGTGTAGATATTTCCATGTTCATCCAGACGGCTGTGTAGATATATCCATGATCATACAGATGGCGGTGAAGATATTTCCATGTTTATACAGAGAGCGGTGAAGATGTATGCATGTTTACACAGATAGCGGTGTAGATATTTCCATGTTCATACAGATATCGGTTTAGATATTTCCATGTTCATCCAGATGGCTGTTTAAATATATCCATGTTCATACAGATAGCGGTGTAGATATTTCCATGTTCATACAGATAGTGCTGTAGATATTTCCATGTTCATACAGATAGCGGTGTAGCTATTTCCATGTTCATACAGATAGCGGTGTAGATATTTCCATGTTCGTACAGATAGCGGTGTAGATATTTCCATGTTCATACAGATAGCGGTGCTTATATTTCCATGTTTATACAGGTAGCGGTGTAGATATTTCCATGTTTATACAGATAGTGGTGTAGATATTTCCATGTTTATACAGATAGCGGTGTAGATATTTCCAAGTATATACAGATAGCGGTGTAGATATCTCCATCTTAATACAGTTGGCTGTGTAGATATTTATATGTTCATACAGTTGGCGGTGCAGATATTTCCATGTTCATACAGATGGCGGTGTAGATATTTCCATGTTTATAGAGATAGCGGTGTAGCTATTTCCATGTTCATACAGATAGCGGTGTAGATATTTCCATGTTCATACAGATAGTGGTGTAGATATTTCCATGTTCATACAGATAGCGGTGTTGCTATTTCCATGTTCATACAGATAGCGGTGTAGATATTTCCATGTTCATCCAGATGACTGTGTAGACATATCCATGTTCATACAGATGGCGGTGAAGGTAATTCCATGTTCGTACAGATAGCGGTGTAGATATTTCCATGTTCGTACAGATTGCGGTGTAGATATTTCCATGTTCATACAGATAGTGGTGTAGATATTTCCATGTTCATACAGATATAGGGGCTGATATTTCCATGTTCATACAGATAGCGGTGCTGATATTTCCATGTTTATACAGATAGCGGTGTGGATATCTCCATCTTAATACAGATGGCGGTGGAGATATTTATATGTTCATACAGGTGGCGGTGCAGATATTTCCATGTTCATATAGATGGCGGTGTAGATATTTCCATGTTTATAGAGATAGCGGTGTAGTTATTTCCATGTGTAAAGAGATAGCTTTGTAGATATTTCCATGTATATGCAGATAGCTGTGTAGATATTTCCATGATAAAACAGATAGCGGTGTAGATATTTCCATGTTCATACAGATAGCAGTGTAAATATTTCCATGTTTATACAGATAGCGGTGAAGATGTATGCCTGTTTACGCAGATAGCGGTGTAGATATTTCCATCTTCATATAGATAGCGGTGCTGATATTTCCATGTTTATACAGGTAGCGGTGTAGATATTTCCATGTTTATACAGATAGCGGTGTAGATATTTCCATGTTTATACAGATAGCGGTGTAGATATCTCCATCTTAATACTGATGGCGGTGTAGATATTTATATGTTCATGCAGATGGCGGTGCAGGTATTTCCATGTTCATACAGATGGCGGTGTAGATATTTCCATGTTTATAGAGATAGCGGTGTAGTTATTTCCATGTGTAAAGAGATAGCTTTGTAGATATTTCCATGTATATGCAGATAGCTGTGTAGATATTTCCATTTTCATGCAGATAGCGGTGTAGATATTTCCGTGTTCAAACAGCGGTGTAGATATTTCCAAGTTCATACAGATAGCGGTGTAGATATTTCCATGTTTATACAGATAGCGGTGAAGATGTATGCATCTTTACACAGATAGTGGTGTAGATATTTCCATGTTCATACAGATAGCGGTGCTGATATTTCCATGTTTATACAGGTAGCGGTGTAGATATATCCATGTTCATACAGATGGTGGTGAAGATATTTCCATGTGCATACAGATAGCGGTGTTGATATTTCCATGTTCATTCAGATGGCTGTTTAGGTATATCCATGTTCATATAGATGGCGGTGAAGATATTTCCATGTTCACACAGATAGCGGTGTAGATATTTCCAGTTTCATACAGATAGCGGTGTAGATATTTCCATGTTCATACAGATTGCGGTGCTGATTTTTCCATGTTTATACAGGTAGCGATGTAGATATTTCCATGTTTATACAGGTAGCGGTGTAGATATTTACATGTTTATACAGATAGCGGTGTAGATATTTCCATGTTTATACAGATAGCGGTGTAGATATCTCCATCTTAATACAGATGGCGGTGTAGATATTTATATGTTCATACAGATGGCGGTGCAGATATTTCCATGTTCATACAGATGGCGGTGTAGATATTTCCATGTTTATAGAGATAGCGGTGTAGTTATTTCCATGTGTAAAGAGATAGCTTTGTAGATCTTTCCATGTATATGCAGATAGCTGTGTAGATATTTCCATTTTCATGCAGATAGCGGTGTAGATATTTCCATGTATAAACAGATAGCGGTGTAGATATTTCCATGTTCATACAGATAGAGGTGTAGATATTTCCATGTTTATACAGATAGCGGTGAATATGTATGCATGTTTACACAGATAGCCGTGTAGATATTTCCATGTTCATACAGATAGCGGTGCTGATATTTCCATGTTTATACAGGTAGCAGTGTAGATATTTCTATGTTTATACAGATAGCGGTGTCGATATTTCCATATTTATACAGATAGCGGTGTAGATATTTTCATGTTTATACAGATAGCGGTGAAGATGTATGCCTGTTTACGCAGATAGCGGTGTAGATATTTCCATCTTCATACAGATAGCGGTGCTGATATTTCCATGTTTATACAGGTAGCGGTGTAGATATTTCCATGTTTATACAGATAGCGGTGTAGATATTTCCATGTTTATACAGATAGCGGTGTAGATATCTCCATCTTAATACTGATGGCGGTGTAGATATTTATATGTTCATACAGATGGCGGTGCAGATATTTCCAAGTTCATACAGATGGCGGTGTAGATATTTCCATGTTTATAGAGATAGCGGTGTAGTTATTTCCATGTGTAAAGAGATAGCTTTGTAGATATTTCCATGTATATGCAGATAGCTGTGTAGATATTTCCATTTTCATGCAGATAGCGGTGTAGATATTTCCGTGTTCAAACAGCGGTGTAGATATTTCCAAGTTCATACAGATAGCGGTGTAGATATTTCCATGTTTATACAGATAGCGGTGAAGATGTATGCATCTTTACACAGATAGTGGTGTAGATATTTCCATGTTCATACAGATAGCGGTGCTGATATTTCCATGTTTATACAGGTAGCGGTGTAGATATATCCATGTTCATACAGATGGTGGTGAAGATATTTCCATGTGCATACAGATAGCGGTGTTGATATTTCCATGTTCATTCAGATGGCTGTGTAGGTATATCCATGTTCATATAGATGGCGGTGAAGATATTTCCATGTTCATACAGATAGCGGTGTAGATATTTCCAGTTTCATACAGATAGCGGTGTAGATATTTCCATGTTCATACAGATTGCGGTGCTGATTTTTCCATGTTTATACAGGTAGCGGTGTAGATATTTCCATGTTTATACAGATAGCGGTGTAGATATTTACATGTTTATACAGATAGCGGTGTAGATATTTCCATGTTTATACAGATAGCGGTGTAGATATCTCCATCTTAATACAGAGGGCGGTGTAGATATTTATATGTTCATACAGATGGCGGTGCAGATATTTCCATGTTCATACAGATGGCGGTGTAGATATTTCCATGTTTATACAGATAGCGGTGTAGATATTTCCATATTTATACAGATAGCGGTGTAGATATTTCCATGTTCATACAGATAGCGGTGCTGATATTTCCATGTTTATACAGGTAGCAGTGTAGATATTTCTATGTTTATACAGATAGCGGTGTAGATATTTCCATATTTATACAGATAGTGGTGTAGATATTTCCATGTTTATACAGATAGCGGTGTAGATATCTCCATCTTAATACAGATGGCGGTGTAGATATTTATATGTTCATACAGATGGCGGTGCAGATGTTTCCATGTTCATACATATGGCGGTGTAGATATTTCCATGTTTATAGAGATAGCGGTGTAGTTATTTACATGTGTAAAGAGATAGCTGTGTAGATATTTCCATGTATATGCAGATAGCTGTGTAGATATTTCCATTTTCATGCAGATAGCGGTGTAGATATTTCCATGTTCAAACAGATAGCGGTGTAGATATTTCCATGTTCATACAGATGGCGGTGTAGATATTTCCATGTTCATACAGATGGCGGTGTAGATATTTCCATGTTTATAGAGATAGCGGTGTAGTTATTTCCATGTGTAAAGAGATAGCTTTGTAGATATTTCCATGTATATGCAGATAGCTGTGTAGATATTTCCATTTTCATGCAGATAGTGGTGTAGATATTTCCGTGTTCAAACAGCGGTGTAGATATTTCCAAGTTCATACAGATAGCGGTGTAGATATTTCCATGTTTATACAGATAGCGGTGAAGATGTATGCATCTTTACACAGATAGTGGTGTAGATATCTCCATGTTCATCCAGACGGCTGTGTAGATATATCCATGATCATACAGATGGCGGTGAAGATATTTCCATGTTTATACATATAGCGGTGGAGATGTATGCATGTTTACACAGATAGCGGTGTAGATATTTCCATGTTCAAACAGATAGCGGTGTAGATATTTCCATGTTCATACAGATAGCGGTGTAGATATTTCCATGTTCATACAGATAGCGGTGCTGATATTTCCATGTTTATACAGGTAGCGGTGTAGATATTTCCATGTTTATACAGATAGCGGTGTAGGTATTTCCATGTTTATAGAGATAGCGGTGTAGATACTTCCAGGCTCATACAGATAGCGGTGTAGATATTTCCATTTTCATCCAGATGTCTGTGTAGATATATCCATGTTCGTACAGATGGCGGTGAAGATATTTCCATGTTCGTACAGAAGGCGGTGTAGATATTTCCGTGTTCATACAGATAGCGGTGCTGATACTTCAATGTTTATACAGGTAGCAGTGTAGATATTCCCATGTTTATACAGATAGCGGTGCTGATATTTCCATGTTTATACAGATAGCGGTGTAGATATTTCCATGTTTATACAGATAGAGGTGTAGATATCTCCATCTTAATACAGATGGCGGTGTAGATATTTATATGTTCATACAGATGGCGGTGCAGATATTTCCATGTTCATACAGATGGCGGTGTAGATATTACCATGTTCATACAGATAGCAGTGTAGTTATTTCCATGTGTAAAGAGATAGCTGTGTAGATATTTCCATGTATATGCAAATAGCTGTGTAGATATTTCCATTTTCATGCAGATAGCGTTGTAGATATTTCCATGTTTATACAGATAGCGGTGTAGATAATTCCATGTTCATACAGATTTCGGTGAAGATATTTCCATGTTCATACAGATAGCGGTGTAGATATTTCCATGTTCATACAGATAGTGGTGTAGATAATTCCATGTTCATACAGATAGCGGTGTAGTTATTTTCATGTGTAAAGAGATAGCTGTGTAGATATTTCCATGTATATGCAGATAGCTGTGTAGATATTTCCATTTTCATGCAGATAGCGGTGTAGATATTTCCATGTTCAAACAGATTGCGGTGTAGATATTTCCATGTTCATACAGATAGCGGTGTAGATATTTCCATGTTTATACAGATTGCGGTGAAGATGTATGCATGTTTACACAGATAGCGGTGTAGATATTTCCATGTTCATACAGATAGCGGTGCTATTTCCATGTTTATTCAGGTAGCGGTGTAGATATTTCCTTGTTTATACAGACAGCGGTGTAGATATTACCATGCTTATACAGATAGCGGTGTAGATATTTCCATGTTTATACAGATAGCGGTGTAGATATCTCCATCTTAATACAGATGGCGGTGTAGATATTTATATGTTCATACAGATGGCTGTGCAGGTATTTCCATGTTCATACAGATGGCGGTGTAGATATTTCCATGTTTATAGAGATAGCGGTGTAGTTATTTACATGTGTAAAGAGATAGCTGTGTAGATATTTCCATGTATATGCAGATAGCTGTGTAGATATTTCCATTTTCATGCAGATAGCGGTGTAGATATTTCCATGTTCAAACAGATTGCGGTGTAGATATTTCCATGTTCATACAGATAGCGGTGTAGATTTTCCATGTTTATACAGATAGCGGTGAAGATGTATGCATGTTTATACTGATACCTGTGTAGACATTTCTGTGTTTATACAGAGAACGGTGTAGATATTTCCATGTTCATACAGATAGCGGTGTAGATATTTCCGTGTTCATACAGATACTGGTGTAGATATTTCCATGTTCAAACAGATAGCGGTGTAGCTATTTCCATGTTCATACAGATAGCGGTGTAGATATTTCCATGTTCATCCAGATGGCTGTGTAGATATATCCATGTTCATACTGATAGCGATGTAGATATATCCATGTTCATACAGATAGTGCTGTAGATATTTCCATGTTCATACAGATAGCGGTGTAGCTATTTCCATTTTCATACAGATAGCGGTGTAGATATTTCCATGTTTATACAGATAGCGGTGTAGATATCTCCATCTTAATATAGATGGCGGTGTAGTTATTTATATGTTCAGATGGCGGTGCAGATATTTCCATGTTCATACAGATGGCGGTGTAGGTATTTCCATGTTTATAGAGATAGCGGTGTAGTTATTTCCATGTGTAAAGAGATAGCTTTGTAGATATTTCCATGTATATGCAGATAGCTGTGTAGATATTTCCATTTTCATGCAGATAGCGGTGTAGATATTTCCATGTTCAAACAGATAGCGGTGTAGATATTTCCATGTTCATACAGATAGCGGTGTAGATATTTCCATGTTCATACAGATCGCGGTGCTGATATTTCCATGTTTATACAGGTAGCGGTGTAGATATTTCCTTGTTTATACAGATAGCGGTGTAGATATTTCCATGTTTATACAGATAGCGGTGTAGATATTTCCATGTTTATACAGATAGCGGTGTAGCTATTTCTATGTTCATACAGATAGAGGTGTAGGATATTTCCATGTTCATCCAGATGGCTGTTTAGATATATCCATGTTCATACAGATGGCGGTGAAGATATTTCCATGTTCATACAGATAGCGGTGTAGATATTTCCATGTTCATCCAGACGGCTGTGTAGATGTATACATGTTCATACAGATGGCGGTGAAGATATTTCCATGTTTATACAGATAGTGGTGAAGATGTATGCATGTTTACACAGATAGCGGTGTAGATTTTTCCATGTTCATACAGATATTGGTGTAGATATTTCCATGTTCATCCAGATAGCAGTGTAGATATATCCATGTTCATACAGATAGCGGTGTAGATATTTCCAAGTTCATACAGATAGTGCTGTAGATATTTCCATGTTCATACAGATAGCGTTGTAGCTATTTCCATGTTCATACAGATAGCGGTGTAGATATTTAAATGTTCGTACAGATAGCGGTGTAGATATTTCCATGTTCATACAGATTGCGGTGCTTATATTTCCATGTTTATACAGGTAGCGGTGTAGATATTTCCATGTTTATACAGATAGCGATGTAGATATCTCCATCTTAATACTGATGGCGGAGAAGATATTTCCATGTTCATACAGATAGCGGTGTAGATATTTCCTGGTTCATACATATAGCGGTGTAGATATTTCCATTTTCATCCAGACGGCTGTGTAGATATATCCATGTTCGTACAGATGGCGGTGAAGATATTTCCATGTTCGTACAGATGGTAGTGTAGATATTTCCGTGTTCATACAGATAGCGGTTCTGATATTTCCATGTTTATACAGGTAGCAGTGTAGATATTCCCATGTTTATACAGATAGCGGTGTTGATATTTCCATGTTTATACAGATAGCGGTGTAGATATTTCCATGTTTATACAGATAGAGGTGTAGATATCTCCATCTTAATACAGATGGCGGTGTAGATATTTATATGTTCATACAGATGGCGGTGCAGATATTTCCATGTTCATACAGATGGCGGTGTAGATATTACCATGTTCATACAGATAGCAGTGTAGTTATTTCCATGTCTAAAGAGATAGCTGAGTAGATATTTCCATGTATATGCAAATAGCTGTGTTGGTATTTCCATTTTCATGCAGATAGCTGTGTAGATATTTCCATTTTCATGCAGATAGCGGTGTAGATATTTCCATGTTCAAACAGATAGCGTTGTAGATATTTCCATGTTTATACAGATAGCGGTGAAGATGTATGCATGTTTACACAGATAGCGGTGTAGATATTTCCATGTTCATCCAGATGGTTGTGTAGATATATCCATGTTCATACAGATAGCGGTGTAGATATTTCCAAGTTCATACAGATAGCGGTGTAGATATTTCCAAGTTCATACAGATAGCGGTGTAGATATTTCCATGTTCATACAGATAGCGGTGTAGCTATTTCCATGTCCATGCAGATAGCGGTGTAGATATTTCCATGTTCATCCAGATGGCTGTGTAGATATATCCATGTTCATACAGATGGCGGTGAAGATATTTCCATGTTCATACATATAGCGGTGTAGATATTTCTATGTTCATACAGATAGTGGTGTAGATAATTCCATGTTCATACAGATGGCGGTGAAGATATTTCCGTGTTCATACAGATAGCGGTGTAGATATTTCCATGTTCATACAGATAGTGGTGTAGATAATTCCATGTTCATACAGATAGCGGTGTAGTTATTTCCATATGTAAAGAGATAGCTGTGTACATATTTCCATGTATATGCAGATAGCTGTGTAGATATTTCCATTTTCATGCAGATAGCGCTATAGATATTTCCATGTTCAAACAGATTGCGATGTAGATATTTCCATGTTCATACAGATAGCGGTGTAGATATTTCCATGTTTATACAGATAGCGGTGAAGATGTATGCATGTTTACACAGATAGCGGTGTAGATATTTCCATGTTCATACAGATAGCAGTGCTGATAATTCCATGTTTATACAGGTAGCGGTGTAGATATTTCCTTGTTTATTCAGACATCGGTGTAGATATTTCCATGTTTATACAGATAGCGGTGTAGGTATTTCCATGTTTATACAGATAGCGGTGTAGATATCTCCATCTTAATACAGATGGCCGTGTAGATATTTATATGTTCATACATATGGCGGTGCAGGTATTTCCAGGTTCATACAGATGGCGGTGTAGATATTTCCATGTTTATAGAGATAGCGGTGTTGTTATTTACATGTGTAAAGAGATAGCTATGTAGATATTTCCATGTATATGCAGATAGCTGTGTAGATATTTCCATTTTCATGCAGATAGCGGTGTAGATATTTCCATCTTCAAACAGATAGCGGTGTAGATATTTCCATGTTCATACAGATAGCGGTGTAGATATTTCCATGTTCATAGAGATAGCGGTGCTGATATTTCCATGTTTATACAGGTAGCGGTGTAGATATTTCCATGTTTATACAGATAGCGGTGTAGATATTTCCATGTTTATACTGATAGCGGTGTTGACATTTCCGTGTTTATACAGAGATCGGTGTAGATATTTCCATGTTCATACAGATTGCGGTGTAGATATTTCCGTGTTCATTCTTATAGTGGTGTAGATATTTCCATGTTCATACAGATAGCGGTGTAGATATTTCCATGTTCATCCAGATGGCTGTGTAGATATATCCATGTTCATACAGATGGCGGTGAAGATATTTCCATGTTCATACAGATAGCGGTGTAGATATTTACATGTTCATCCAGACGGCTGTGTAGATATTTCCATGATCATACAGATGGCGGTGAAGATATTTCCATGTTTATACATATAGCGGTGAAGATGTATGCATGTTTACACAGATAGTGGTGTAGATATTTCGATGTTCATACAGATATCGGTGTAGATATTTCCATGTTCATCCAGATGGCTGTGTAGATATACCCATGTTCATACAGATAGCGGTGTAGGTATCTCCATGTTCATACAGATAGTGCTGTAGATATTTCCATGTTCATACAGATATCGGTGTAGCTATTTCCATGTTCATACAGATAGCGGTGTAGATATTTCCATGTTCGTACAGATAGCGTTGTAGATATTTCCATGTTCATACAGAGAGCGGTGCTTATATTTCCATGTTTATACAGGTAGCGGTGTAGATATTTCCATGTTTATACAGATAGTGGTGTAGATATTTCCATGTTTAAACAGATAGCGGTGTAGATATTTCCATGTTTATACACATAGCGTTGCAGATATCTCCATCTTAATACAGTTGGCGGTGTAGATATTTATATGTTCATACAGATGGCGGAGCAGATATTTCCATGTTCATACAGATAGCGGTGTAGATATTTCCATGTTCATACAGATAGTGGTGTAGATATTTCCATGTTCATACAGAGGGCGGTGTTGCTATTTCCATGTTCATACAGATTGCGGTGTAGATATTTCCATGTTCATCCAGATGGCTGTGCAGACATATCCATGTTCATACAGATGGCGGTGAAGGTAATTCCATGTTCGTACAGATAGCGGTGTAGATATTTCCATGTTCATACAGATAGCGGTGTGGATATTTATATGTTCATACAGATATCGGTGTAGATATTTCCATGTTCATCCAGATGGCTGTGTAGATATATCCATGTTCATACAGATAGCGGTGTAGATATTTCCACGTTCATCCAGATAGTGCTGTAGATATTTCCATGTTCATACAGATAGCGGTGTAGCTATTTCCATGTTCATACAGATAGCGGTGTAGATATTTCCATGTTCGTACAGATAGCGGTGTAGATATTTCCATGTTCAAACAGATAGCGGTGCTGATATTTCCATGTTTATACAGGTAGCTTTGTAGATATTTCCATGTTTATACAGATAGTGGTGTAGATATCTCCATCTTAATATAGATGGCGGTGTAGATATTTATATGTTCAGATGGCGGTGCAGATATTTCCATGTTCATACAGATGGCGGTGTAGATATTTCCATGTTTATAGAGATAGCGGTGTAGTTATTTCCATGTGTAAAAAGATAGCTTTGTAGATATTTCCATGTATATGCAGATAGCTGTGTAGATATTTCCATTTTCATGCAGATAGCGGTGTAGATATTTCCATGTTCAAACAGATAGCGGTGTAGATATTTCCATGTTCATACAGATAGCAGTGTAGATATTTCCATGTTCATACAGATAGCGGTGCTGATATTTAGATGTTTATACAGGTAGCAGTGTAGATATTTCCGTGTTTATACAGATAGCGGTGTACATATTTCCATGTTTATACAGATAGCGGTGTAGATATTTCCATGTTTATACAGATAGCGTTGTAGATATTTCCATGTTCATACAGATAGCGGTGTAGTTATTTCCATGTTCATACAGATAGTGGTGTAGGTATTTCCATGTTTATACAGATAGCGCTGCAGATATTTCCATGTTTATACAGATAGCGGTGTAGATATTTCCATGTTTATACAGATAACGGTGTAGATATTTCCATGTGTATACAGATAGCGGTGTAGATATTTCCATGTTCATACAAATAGCGGTGTAGATATTTCCATGTTCATACAGATAGGGGTGTAGATATTACCATGTTCATACAGATAGCGGTGTCGATATTTCCATGTTTATACAGATAGCGGTGAAGATGTAAGCATGTTTACACAGATAGCGGTGTAGATATTTCCATGTTCATACAGATAGCGGTGCTGATATTTCCATGTTTATACAGGTAGCGGTGTAGATATTTCCATGTTTATACAGATAGCGCTGTAGATATTTCCATGTTTATACAGATAGCGGTGTAGATATTTCCATGTTTATACAGATAGCCGTGTAGATATCTCCATCTTAATACAGATGGCGGTGTAGATATTTATATGTTCATACAGATGGCGGTGCAGATATTTCCATGTTCATACAGATGGCGGTGTAGATATTTCCATGTTCATACAGATAGCGGTGTAGATATTTCCATGTTCATACAGATAGCGGTGTAGTTATTTCCATGTTCATCCATATGGCTGTGTAGATATATCCATGTTCATACAGATGGCGTTGAAGATATTTCCATGTTCATACAGATAGCAGTGTAGATAATTCCATGTTCATCCAGACGGCAGTGTAGATATATCCATGTTCATACAGATGGCGGTGAAGGTATTTCCATGTTTATACAGATAGCGGTGAAGATGTATGCATGTTTACATAGATAGCGGTGTAGATATTTCCATGTTCATACAGATATTGGTGTAGATATTTCCATGTTCATCCAGATGGCAGTGTAGATATATCCATGTTCATACATATAGCGATGTAGATATTTCCATTTTCATACAGATAGTGCTGTAGATATATCCATGTTCATACAGATAGCGGTGTAGCTATTTCCATGTTCATACAGATAGCGGTGTAGATATTTCCATGTTCGTACCGATAGCGGTGTAGATATTTCCATGTTCATACAGATAGCGGTGCTTATATTTCCATGTATATGCAGATAGCTGTGTAGATATTTCCATTTTCATGCAGATAGCGGTGTAGATATTTCCATGTTCAAACAGATAGCGGTGTAGATATTTCCATGTTCATACAGATAGCAGTGTAAATATTTCCATGTTTATACAGATAGCGGTGAAGATGTATGCATGTTTACACAGATAGCGGTGTAGATATTTCCATGTTCATCCAGATGGTTGTGTAGATACATCCATGTTCATACAGATAGCGGTGTAGATATTTCGAAGTTCCTACAGATAGTGGTGTAGATATTTCCATGTTCCTACAGATAGCGGTGTAGCTATTTCCATGTCCATGCAGATAGCGGTGTAGATATTTCCATATTCATACAGATAGCGGTGTAGATATTTCCATGTTCATACTGGTAGTGGCGTAGATAATTCCATGTTCATACAGATAGCGGTGTAGTTATTTCCTTGTGTAAAGAGATAGCTGTGTAGATATTTCCATGTATATTCAGATAGGTGTGTAGATATTTCCATTTTCATGCAGATAGCGGTGTAGATATTTCTAAGTTCAAAAAGATAGCGGTGTAGACATTTCCATGTTCATACTGATAGCGGTGTAGAAATTTCCATGTTTATACAGATAGCGGTGAAGATGTATTCCTGTTTACACAGATAGCGGTGTAGATATTTCCATGTTCATACAGATAGCGGTGTAGATATTTCCATGATCATCCAGATGGCTGTGTAGATATATCCATGTTCATACAGATGGCGTTGAAGATATTTCCATGTTCATACAGATATCGGTGTGGATATTTCCATGTTCATACAGATAGCGGTTTAGATAATTCCGTGTTCATACAGATAGCGGTGTAGATATTTCCATGTTCATACAGATAGCGGTGTAGTTATTTCCATGTTCATACATATGGCTGTGTAGATATATCCATGTTCATACAGATGGCGGTGAAGATATTTCCATGTTCATACAGATAGCGGTTTAGATAATTCCGTGTTCATACAGATAGCGGTGTAGATATTTCCATGTTCATACAGATAGTGGTGTAGATATTTCCATGTTCATACAGATAGAGGGGCTGATATTTCCATGTTCATACAGATAGCAGTGCTGATATTTCCATGTTTATACAGATAGCGGTGTAGATATTTCCATGTTCAAACAGATAGCGGTGTAGATATTTCCATGTTCATACAGATAGCAGTGTACATATTTCCATGTTTATACAGATAGCCGTGAAGATGTAAGCATGTTTACACAGATAGCGGTGTAGATATTTCCATGTTCATACAGATAGCCGTGCTGATATTTCCTTGTTTATACAGGTAGCGGTGTAGATATTTCCATGTTTATACAGATAGCGGTGTAGATATTTCCATGTTTATACAGATAGCGGTGTAGATATTTCCATGTTTATACAGATAGCTGTGTAGATATCTCCATCTTAATAAGGATGGCGGTGTATATATTTATATGTTCGTACAGATGGCGTTGCAGATATTTCCATGTTCATACAGATGGCGGTGTAAATATTTCCATGTTTATAGAGATAGCGGTGTAGTTATTTCCATGTGTAAAGAGATAGCTTTGTAGATATTTCCATGTATATGCAGATAGCTGTGTATATATTTCCATTTTCATGCAGATAGAGGTGTAGCTATTTCCATGTTCAAACAGATAGCGGTGTAGATATTTCGATGTTCATACAGATATCAGTGTACATATTTCCATGTTTATACAGATAGCCGTGAAGTTGTAAGCATGTTTACACAGGTAGCGGTGTAGATATTTCCATGTTTATACAGATAGCGGTGTAGATATTTCCATGTTTATACAGATAGCGGTGTAGATATTTCCATGTTTATACAGATAGCGGTGGAGATATCTCCATCTTAATACGGATGGCGGTGTAGATATTTATATGTTCGTACAGATGGCGGTGCAGATATTTCCATGTTCATACAGATGGCGGTGTAGATATTTCCATGTTTATAGAGATAGCGGTGTAGTTATTTCCATGTGTAAAGAGATAGCTTTGTAGATATTTCCATGTATATGCAGATAGCTGTGTAGATATTTCCATTTTCATGCAGATAGCGGTGTAGATATTTCCATGTTCAAACAGATAGCGGTGTAGATATTTCCATGTTCATACAGATAGCAGTGTAAATATTTCCATGTTTATACAGATAGCCGTGAAGATGTAAGCATGTTTACACAGATAGCGGTGTAGATATTTCCATGTTCATTCAGATAGCCGTGCTGAAATTTCCTTGTTTATACAGGTAGCGGTGTAGATATTTCCATGTTTATACAGATAGCGGTGAAGATATTTCCATGTTTATACAGATAGCGGTGTAGATATTTCCATGTTTATACAGATAGCGGTGTGGATATCTCCATCTTAATACTGATGGCGGTTTAGATATTTATATGTTCATACAGATGGCGGTGCAGATATTTCCATGTTCATACAGATGGCGGTGTAGATATTTCCATGTTTATAGAGATAGCGGTGTAGTTATTTCCATGTGTAAAGAGATAGCTTTGTAGATATTTCCATGTATATGCAGATAGCTGTGTAGATATTTCCATTTTCATGCAGATAGCGGTGTAGTTATTTCCATGTTCAAACAGATAGCGGTGTAGATATTTCCATGTTCATACAGATAGCGGTGTAGATATTTCCAGGTTCATACAGATAGCGGTGCTGATATTTCCATGTTTATACAGGTTGCGGTGTAGATATTTCCATGTTTATACAGATAGCGGTGTAGATATTTCCATGTTTATACAGATAGCGGTGTAGATATTTCCGTGTTCATACAGATAGCGGTGTAGATATTTCCATGTTCAACCAGATGGCTATGTAGATATACGCATGTTCTAACAGATGGCGTTGAAGATATTTCCATGTTCAGATAGCGGTGTAGATATTTCCATGTTCATACAGATAGTGGTGTAGATATTTCCATGTTCATACAGATAGCGGTGTAGATATTTCCATGTTCATACAGATAGCGGTGCTGATATTTCCATGTTTATACAGGTAGCGGTGTAGATATTTTAGTGTTTATACAGATACCGGTGTAGATATTTCCATGTTCATACAGATAGCGGTGTAGATATTTCCATGTTCATACAGATAGTGGTGTAGATATTTCCATGTTCATACAGATAGCGGTGTTGCTATTTCCATGTTCATACAGATAGCGGTGTAGATATTTCTATGTTCATCCAGATGGCTGTGTAGACATATCCATCTTCATACAGATGGCGGTGAAGGTAATTCCATGTTCTTACAGATAGCGGTGTAGATATTTCCATGTTCATACAGATAGTGGTGTAGATATTTCCATGTTCATACAGATAGAGGGGCTGATATTTGCATGTTCATACAGATAGCAGTGCTGATATTTCCATGTTTATACAGATAGCGGTGTAGATATTTCCATGTTTATACAGATAGCGGTGTAGATATTTCCATGTTTATACAGATAGCGGTTTAGATATCTCCATCTTAATACGGATGGCGGTGTAGATATTTATATGTTCGTACAGATGGCGGTGCAGATATTTCCATGTTCATACAGATGGCGGTGTAGATATTTCCATGTTTATAGAGATAGCGGTGAAGTTATTTACATGTGTAAAGAGATAGCTTTGTAGATATTTCCATGTATATGCAGATAGCTGTGTAGATATTTCCATTTTCATGCAGATAGCGGTGTAGATATTTCCATGTTCAAACAGATAGCGGTGTAGATATTTCCATGTTCATACAGATAGCAGTGTAAATATTTCCATGTTTATACAGATAGCCGTGAAGATGTAAGCATGTTTACACAGATAGCGGTGTAGATATTTCCATGTTCATACAGATAGCCGTGCTGATATTTCCTTGTTTATACAGATAGCGGTGTAGATATTTCCATGTTTATACAGATAGCGGTGTAGATATTTCCATGTTTATACAGATAGCGGTGTAGATATTTCCATGTTTATACAGATAGCTGTGTAGATATCTCCATCTTAATACGGATGGCGGTGTATATATTTATATGTTCGTACAGATGGCGGTGCAGATATTTCCATGTTCATACAGATGGCGGTGTAGATATTTCCATGTTTATAGAGATAGCGGTGTAGTTATTTCCATGTGTAAAGAGATAGCTTTGTAGATATTTCCATGTATATGCAGATAGCTGTGTATATATTTCCATTTTCATGCAGATAGAGGTGTAGATATTTCCATGTTCAAACAGATAGGGGTGTAGATATTTCGATGTTCATACAGATAGCAGTGTAAATATTTCCATGTTTATACAGATAGCCGTGAATATGTAAGCATGTTTACACAGATAGCGGTGTAGATATTTCCATGTTTATACAGATAGCGGTGTAGATATTTCCATGTTTATACAGATAGCGGTGTAGATATTTCCATGTTTATACAGATAGCGGTGCGGATATCTCCATCTTAATACAGATGGCGGTGTAGATATTTATATGTTCATACAGATGGCGGTGCAGGTATTTCCACGTTCATACAGATGGCGGTGCAGATATTTCCATGTTTATAGAGATAGCGGTGTAGTTATTTCCATGTGTAAAGAGATAGCTTTGTAGATATTTCCATGTATATGCAGATAGCTGTGTAGATATTTCCATTTTCATGCAGATAGCGGTGTAGTAATTTCCATGTTCAAACAGATAGCGGTGTAGATATTTCCATGTTCATACAGATAGCGGTGTAGATATTTCCAGGTTCATACAGATAGCGGTCCTGATATTTCCATGTTTATACAGGTTGCGGTGTAGATATTTCCATGTTTATACAGATAGCGGTGTAGATATTTCCATGTTTATACAGATAGCGGTGTAGATATTTCCGTGTTCATTCAGATAGCGGTGTAGATATTTCCATGTTCAACCAGATTGCTATGTAGATATACGCATGTTCTAACAGATGGCGTTGAAGATATTTCCATGTTCAGATAGCGGTGTAGATATTTCCATGTTCATACAGATAGTGGTGTAGATATTTCCATGTTCATACAGATAGCTGTGTAGATATTTCCATTTTCATGCAGATAGCTGTGTAGATATTTCCATTTTCATGCAGATGGCGGTGTAGATATTTCCATGTTCACACTGATATCGGTGTAGATATTTCCATGTTCATACAGATAGCGGTGTAGATATTTCCATGTTTTTACAGATAGCGGTGAAGATGTATGCAAGTTTACACAGATAGCGGTGTAGATATTTCCATGTTCATCCAGATGGCTGTGTTGATATATCCATGTTCATACAGATTGCGGTGTAGATATTTCCATGTTCATACAGATAGCGGTGTAGCTATTTCCATGTCCATGCAGATAGCGGTGTAGATATTTCCATGTTCATCCAGATGGCTGTGTAGATATATCCATGTTCATACAGATGGCGGTGAAGATATTTCCATGTTCATACAGATAGTGGTGTAGATATTTCCATGTTCATACAGATAGTGGTGTAGATAATTCCATGTTCATACAGATAGCGGTGTAGTTATTTCCATGTGTAAAGAGATAGCTGTGTAGATATTTCCATGTATATGCAGATAGCTGTGTAGATATTTCCATTTTCATGCAGATAGCGGTGTAGGTATTTCCATGTTCAAACAGATTGCGATGTAGATATTTCCATGTTCATACAGATTGCGGTGTAGATATTTCCATGTTTATACAGATAGCGGTGAAGATGTATGCATGTTTACACAGATAGCGGTGTAGATATTTCCATGTTCATACAGATAGCGGTGCTGATATTTCCATGTTTATACAGGTAGCGGTGTAGATATTTCCTTGTTTATTCAGACAGCGGTGTAGATATTTCCATGTTTATACAGATAGCGGTGTAGATATTTCCATGTTTATACAGATAGCGGTGTAGATATCTCCATCTTAATACAGATGGCGGTGTAGACATTTATATGTTCATATAGATGGCGGTGCAGGTATTTCCATGTTCATACAGATTGCGGTGTAGATATTTCCATGTTTATAGAGATAGCGGTGTAGTTATTTACATGTGTGAAGAGATAGCTGTGTAGATATTTCCATGTATATGCAGATAGCTGTGTAGATATTTCCATTTTCATGCAGATAGCGGTGTAGATATTTCCATCTTCAAACAGATAGCGGTGTAGATATTTCCATGTTCATACAGATAGCGGTGTAGATATTTCCATGTTCATACAGATAGCGGTGCTGATATTTCCATGTTTATACAGGTAGCGGTGTAGATATTTCCATGTTTATACAGATAGCGGTGTAGATATTTCCATGTTTATACTGATAGCGGTGTAGACATTTCCGTGTTAATACAGAGAGCGGTGTAGATATTTCCATGTTCATACAGATAGCGGTGTAGCTATTTCCATGTTCATACAGATAGTGGTGTAGATATTTCCTTGTTCATCCAGATGGCTGTGTAGATATATCCATGTTCATACAGATGGCGGTGAAGATATTTCCATGTTCATACAGATAGCGGTGTAGATATTTCCATGTTCATCCAGACGGCTGTGTAGGTATATCCATGATCATACAGATGGCGGTGAAGATATTTCCATGTTTATACATATAGCGGTGAAGATGTATGCATGTTTACACAGATAGCGGTGTAGATATTTCGATGTTCATACAGATATCGGTGTAGATATTTCCATGTACATAGAGATGGCTGTGTAGATATATCCATGTTCATACAGATAGCGGTGTAGATATTTCCATGTTTATACAGATAGTGCTGTAGATATTTCCATGTTCATACAGATAGCGGTGTAGCTATTTCCATGTTCATACAGATAGCGGTGTAGATATTTCCATGTTCGTACAGATAGCGGTGTAGGTATTTCCATGTTCATACAGAGAGCGGTGCTTATATTTCCATGTTTATACAGGTAGCGGTGTAGATATTTCCATGTTTATACAGATAGTGGTGTAGATATTTCCATGTTTATACAGATAGCAGTGTAGATATTTCCAAGTTTATACAGATATCGTTGTAGATATCTCCATCTTAATACAGTTGGCGGTGTAGATATTTATATATTCATACAGATGGCCTAGCAGATATTTCCATGTTCATACAGATAGCGGTGTAGATATTTCCATGTTCATACAGATAGTGGTGTAGATATTTCCATGTTCATACAGAGAGCGGTGTTGCTATTTCCATGTTCATACAGATGGCGGTGTAGATATTTCCATGTTTATAGAGATAGCGGTGTTGTTATTTCCATGTGTAAAGAGATAGATTTGTAGATATTTCCTTGTACATGCAGATAGCTGTGTACATATTTCCATTTTCATGCAGATAGCGGTGTAGATATTTCCATGTTCAAACAGATAGCTGTGTAGATATTTCCATGTTCATACAGATAGCAGTGTAAATATTTCCATGTTTATACAGATAGCGGTGAAGATGTATGCATGTTTACACAGATAGCGGTGTAGATATTTCCATGTTGATACAGATAGCGGTGCTGATATTTCCATGTTTATACAGGTAGCGGTGTAGATATTTCCATGTTTATACAGATAGCGGTTTAGATATTTCCATGTTTATACAGATAGCGGTGTAGATATTTCCATGTTTATACAGATAGTGTTTTAGATATCTCCATATTAATACAGATGGCGGTGTAGATATTTATATGTTCATACAGATGGCTTTGCAGATATTTCCATGTTCATACAGATGGCGGTGTAGTTATTTCCATGTTTATAGAGATAGCGGTATAGTTATTTCCATGTGTAAAGAGATAGCTTTATAGATATTTCCATGTATATGCAGATACCTGTGTAGATATTTCCATTTTCATGCAGATAGCGGTGAAGATATTTCCATGTTCAAACAGATAGCGGTGTAGATATTTCCATGTTCATACAGATAGCGGTGTAGATATTTCCATGTTCATACAGATAGCGGTGCTGATATTTCCATGTTTATACTGGTAGCGGTGTTGATATTTCCATGTTTGTACAGATACCTGTGTAGATATTTCCATGTTTATACAGATAGCGGTGTAGATATTTCCATGTTCATACAGATAGCAGTGTAGATATTTCCATGTTCATACAGATAGTGGTGTAGATATTTCCATGTTCATGCAGATAGCGGTGTACATCTTTCCTTGTTCATACAGATAGCGGTGTAGATATTTCCATGTTCATCCAGATGGCTGTGTAGATATATCCATGTTCATACAGATGGCGGTGAAGATATTTCCATGTTCATACAGATAGCGGTGTAGATATTTCCATGTTCATCCAGACGGCTGTGTAGATATATCCATGATCATACAGATGGCGGTGAAGATATTTCCATGTTCAGATAGCGGTGTAGATATTTCCATGTTAATACAGATAGCCGTATAGATAT
This sequence comes from Gorilla gorilla gorilla, assembly GCF_029281585.2. Taxonomy (NCBI): domain Eukaryota; kingdom Metazoa; phylum Chordata; class Mammalia; order Primates; family Hominidae; genus Gorilla; species Gorilla gorilla. The sequence continues at coordinate 2,619,362 of NC_073227.2, read as the reverse complement.
TTCCATGTTCATACATATAACGGTGTAGATATTTCCATGTTTATACAGATAGTGGTGTAGATATTACCATGTTTAAACAGATAGCGGTGTAGATATTTCCATGTTTATAGAGATAGCGGTGTAGTTATTTCCATGTGTAAAGAGATAGCTTTTTAGATATTTCCATGTATATGCAGATAGCTGTGTAGATATTTCCATTTTCAAGCAGATAGCGGTGTAGATATTTCCATGTTCAAACAGATAGCGGTGTATATATTTCCATGTTCATACAGATAGCGGTGTCGATATTTCCATGTTTATACCGATAGCGGTGAAGATGTATGCATGTTTACCCAGATAGCGGTGTAGATATTTCCATCTTCATACAGATAGCGGTGCTGATATTTCCATGTTTATACAGGTAGCGGTGTAGATATTTCCATGTTTATTCAGATAGCGCTGCAGATATTTCCATGTTTATACAGATAGCGGTGTAGATATTTCCATGTTTATACAGATAACGGTGTAGATATTTCCATGTGTATACAGATAGCGGTGTAGATATTTCCATGTTCATACAAATAGCGGTGTAGATATTTCCATGTTCATACAGATAGGGGTGTAGATATTACCATGTTCATACAGATAGCGGTGTCGATATTTCCATGTTTATACAGATAGCGGTGAAGATGTAAGCATGTTTACACAGATAGCGGTGTAGATATTTCCATGTTCATACACATAGCGGTGCTGATATTTCCATGTTTATACAGGTAGCGGTGTAGATATTTCCATGTTTATACAGATAGCGCTGTAGATATTTCCATGTTTATACAGATAGCGGTGTAGATATTTCCATGTTTATACAGATAGCCGTGTAGATATCTCCATCTTAATACAGATGGCGGTGTAGATATTTATATGTTCATACAGATGGCGGTGCAGATATTTCCATGTTCATACAGATGGCGGTGTAGATATTTCCATGTTCATACAGATAGCGGTGTAGATATTTCCATGTTCATACAGATAGCGGTGTAGTTATTTCCATGTTCATCCATATGGCTGTGTAGATATATCCATGTTCATACAGATGGCGTTGAAGATATTTCCATGTTCATACAGATAGCAGTGTAGATAATTCCATGTTCATCCAGACGGCAGTGTAGATATATCCATGTTCATACAGATGGCGGTGAAGGTATTTCCATGTTTATACAGATAGCGGTGAAGATGTATGCATGTTTACATAGATAGCGGTGTAGATATTTCCATGTTCATACAGATATTGGTGTAGATATTTCCATGTTCATCCAGATGGCAGTGTAGATATATCCATGTTCATACATATAGCGATGTAGATATTTCCATTTTCATACAGATAGTGCTGTAGATATTTCCATGTTCATACAGATAGCGGTGTAGCTATTTCCATGTTCATACAGATAGCGGTGTAGATATTTCCATGTTCGTACCGATAGCGGTGTAGATATTTCCATGTTCATACAGATAGCGGTGCTTATATTTCCATGTATATGCAGATAGCTGTGTAGATATTTCCATTTTCATGCAGATAGCGGTGTAGATATTTCCATGTTCAAACAGATATCGGTGTAGATATTTCCATGTTCATACAGATAGCGGTGTAGATATTTCCATGTTTATACCGATAGCGGTGAAGATGTATGCATGTTTACACAGATAGCGGTGTAGATATTTCCATGTTCATCCAGATGGTTGTGTAGATACATCCATGTTCATACAGATAGCGGTGTAGATATTTCGAAGTTCCTACAGATAGTGGTGTAGATATTTCCATGTTCCTACAGATAGCGGTGTAGCTATTTCCATGTCCATGCAGATAGCGGTGTAGATATTTCCATATTCATACAGATAGCGGTGTAGATATTTCCATGTTCATACAGATAGTGGCGTAGATAATTCCATGTTCATACAGATAGCGGTGTAGTTATTTCCTTGTGTAAAGAGATAGCTGTGTAGATATTTCCATGTATATTCAGATAGGTGTGTAGATATTTCCATTTTCATGCAGATAGCGGTGTAGATATTTCTAACTTCAAAAAGATAGCGGTGTAGACATTTCCATGTTCATACTGATAGCGGTGTAGAAATTTCCATGTTTATACAGATAGCGGTGAAGATGTATTCTTGTTTACACAGATAGCGGTGTAGATATTTCCATGTTCATACAGATAGCGGTGTAGATATTTCCATGATCATCCAGATGGCTGTGTAGATATATCCATGTTCATACAGATGGCGTTGAAGATATTTCCATGTTCATACAGATATCGGTGTGGATATTTCCATGTTCATACAGATAGCGGTTTAGATAATTCCGTGTTCATACAGATAGCGGTGTAGATATTTCCATGTTCATACAGATAGCGGTGTAGTTATTTCCATGTTCATACATATGGCTGTGTAGATATATCCATGTTCATACAGATGGCGGTGAAGATATTTCCATGTTCATACAGATAGCGGTTTAGATAATTCCGTGTTCATACAGATAGCGGTGTAGATATTTCCATGTTCATACAGATAGTGGTGTAGATATTTCCATGTTCATACAGATAGAGTGGCTGATATTTCCATGTTCATACAGATAGCAGTGCTGATATTTCCATGTTTATACAGATAGCGGTGTAGATATTTCCATGTTCAAACAGATAGCGGTGTAGATATTTCCATGTTCATACAGATAGCAGTGTACATATTTCCATGTTTATACAGATAGCCGTGAAGATGTAAGCATGTTTACACAGATAGCGGTGTAGATATTTCCATGTTCATACAGATAGCCGTGCTGATATTTCCTTGTTTATACAGGTAGCGGTGTAGATATTTCCATGTTTATACAGATAGCGGTGTAGATATTTCCATGTTTATACAGATAGCGGTGTAGATATTTCCATGTTTATACAGATAGCTGTGTAGATATCTCCATCTTAATAAGGATGGCGGTGTATATATTTATATGTTCGTACAGATGGCGTTGCAGATATTTCCATGTTCATACAGATGGCGGTGTAAATATTTCCATGTTTATAGAGATAGCGGTGTAGTTATTTCCATGTGTAAAGAGATAGCTTTGTAGATATTTCCATGTATATGCAGATAGCTGTGTATATATTTCCATTTTCATGCAGATAGAGGTGTAGCTATTTCCATGTTCAAACAGATAGCGGTGTAGATATTTCGATGTTCATACAGATATCAGTGTACATATTTCCATGTTTATACAGATAGCCGTGAAGTTGTAAGCATGTTTACACAGGTAGCGGTGTAGATATTTCCATGTTTATACAGATAGCGGTGTAGATATTTCCATGTTTATACAGATAGCGGTGTAGATATTTCCATGTTTATACAGATAGCGGTGGAGATATCTCCATCTTAATACGGATGGCGGTGTAGATATTTATATGTTCGTACAGATGGCGGTGCAGATATTTCCATGTTCATACAGATGGCGGTGTAGATATTTCCATGTTTATAGAGATAGCGGTGTAGTTATTTCCATGTGTAAAGAGATAGCTTTGTAGATATTTCCATGTATATGCAGATAGCTGTGTAGATATTTCCATTTTCATGCAGATAGCGGTGTAGATATTTCCATCTTCAAACAGATAGCGGTGTAGATATTTCCATGTTCATACAGATAGCAGTGTAAATATTTCCATGTTTATACAGATAGCCGTGAAGATGTAAGCATGTTTACACAGATAGCGGTGTAGATATTTCCATGTTCATTCAGATAGCCGTGCTGAAATTTCCTTGTTTATACAGGTAGCGGTGTAGATATTTCCATGTTTATACAGATAGCGGTGAAGATATTTCCATGTTTATACAGATAGCGGTGTAGATATTTCCATGTTTATACAGATAGCGGTGTGGATATCTCCATCTTAATACTGATGGCGGTTTAGATATTTATATGTTCATACAGATGGCGGTGCAGATATTTCCATGTTCATACAGATGGCGGTGTAGATATTTCCATGTTTATAGAGATAGCGGTGTAGTTATTTCCATGTGTAAAGAGATAGCTTTGTAGATATTTCCATGTATATGCAGATAGCTGTGTAGATATTTCCATTTTCATGCAGATAGCGGTGTAGATATTTCCATGTTCAAACAGATAGCGGTGTAGATATTTCCAGGTTCATACAGATAGCAGTGTAAATATTTCCATGTTTATACAGATAGCCGTGAATATGTAAGCATGTTTACACAGATAGCGGTGTAGATATTTCCATGTTTATACAGATAGCGGTGTAGATATTTCCATGTTTATACAGATAGCGGTGTAGATATTTCCATGTTTATACAGATAGCGGTGCGGATATCTCCATCTTAATACAGATGGCGGTGTAGATATTTATATGTTCATACAGATGGCGGTGCAGGTATTTCCACGTTCATACAGATGGCGGTGCAGATATTTCCATGTTTATAGAGATAGCGGTGTAGTTATTTCCATGTGTAAAGAGATAGCTTTGTAGATATTTCCATGTATATGCAGATAGCTGTGTAGATATTTCCATTTTCATGCAGATAGCGGTGTAGTAATTTCCATGTTCAAACAGATAGCGGTGTAGATATTTCCATGTTCATACAGATAGCGGTGTAGATATTTCCAGGTTCATACAGATAGCGGTCCTGATATTTCCATGTTTATACAGGTTGCGGTGTAGATATTTCCATGTTTATACAGATAGCGGTGTAGATATTTCCATGTTTATACAGATAGCGGTGTAGATATTTCCGTGTTCATTCAGATAGCGGTGTAGATATTTCCATGTTCAACCAGATTGCTATGTAGATATACGCATGTTCTAACAGATGGCGTTGAAGATATTTCCATGTTCAGATAGCGGTGTAGATATTTCCATGTTCATACAGATAGTGGTGTAGATATTTCCATGTTCATACAGATAGCTGTGTAGATATTTCCATTTTCATGCAGATAGCTGTGTAGATATTTCCATTTTCATGCAGATGGCGGTGTAGATATTTCCATGTTCACACTGATATCGGTGTAGATATTTCCATGTTCATACAGATAGCGGTGTAGATATTTCCATGTTTTTACAGATAGCGGTGAAGATGTTTGCAAGTTTACACAGATAGCGGTGTAGATATTTCCATGTTCATCCAGATGGCTGTGTTGATATATCCATGTTCATACAGATTGCGGTGTAGATATTTCCATGTTCATACAGATAGCGGTGTAGCTATTTCCATGTCCATGCAGATAGCGGTGTAGATATTTCCATGTTCATCCAGATGGCTGTGTAGATATATCCATGTTCATACAGATGGCGGTGAAGATATTTCCATGTTCATACAGATAGTGGTGTAGATATTTCCATGTTCATACAGATAGTGGTGTAGATAATTCCATGTTCATACAGATAGCGGTGTAGTTATTTCCATGTGTAAAGAGATAGCTGTGTAGATATTTCCATGTATATGCAGATAGCTGTGTAGATATTTCCATTTTCATGCAGATAGCGGTGTAGGTATTTCCATGTTCAAACAGATTGCGATGTAGATATTTCCATGTTCATACAGATTGCGGTGTTGATATTTCCATGTTTATACAGATAGCGGTGAAGATGTATGCATGTTTACACAGATAGCGGTGTAGATATTTCCATGTTCATACAGATAGTGGTGCTGATATTTCCATGTTTATACAGGTAGCGGTGTAGATATTTCCTTGTTTATTCAGACAGCGGTGTAGATATTTCCATGTTTATACAGATAGCGGTGTAGATATTTCCATGTTTATACAGATAGCGGTGTAGATATCTCCATCTTAATACAGATGGCGGTGTAGACATTTATATGTTCATACAGATGGCGGTGCAGGTATTTCCATGTTCATACAGATTGCGGTGTAGATATTTCCATGTTTATAGAGATAGCGGTGTAGTTATTTACATGTGTGAAGAGATTGCTGTGTAGATATTTCCATGTATATGCAGATAGCTGTGTAGATATTTCCATTTTCATGCAGATAGCGGTGTAGATATTTCCATCTTCAAACAGATAGCGGTGTAGATATTTCCATGTTCATACAGATAGCGGTGTAGATATTTCCATGTTCATACAGATAGCGGTGCTGATATTTCCATGTTTATACAGGTAGCGGTGTAGATATTTCCATGTTTATACAGATAGCGGTGTAGATATTTCCATGTTTATACTGATAGCGGTGTAGACATTTCCGTGTTAATACAGAGAGCGGTGTAGATATTTCCATGTTCATACAGATAGCGGTGTAGCTATTTCCATGTTCATACAGATAGTGGTGTAGATATTTCCTTGTTCATCCAGATGGCTGTGTAGATATATCCATGTTCATACAGATGGCGGTGAAGATATTTCCATGTTCATACAGATAGCGGTGTAGATATTTCCATGTTCATCCAGACGGCTGTGTAGGTATATCCATGATCATACAGATGGCGGTGAAGATATTTCCATGTTTATACATATAGCGGTGAAGATGTATGCATGTTTACACAGATAGCGGTGTAGATATTTCGATGTTCATACAGATATCGGTGTAGATATTTCCATGTACATAGAGATGGCTGTGTAGATATATCCATGTTCATACAGATAGCGGTGTAGATATTTCCATGTTTATACAGATAGTGCTGTAGATATTTCCATGTTCATACAGATAGCGGTGTAGCTATTTCCATGTTCATACAGATAGCGGTGTAGATATTTCCATGTTCGTACAGATAGCGGTGTAGGTATTTCCATGTTCATACAGAGAGCGGTGCTTATATTTCCATGTTTATACAGGTAGCGGTGTAGATATTTCCATGTTTATACAGATAGTGGTGTAGATATTTCCATGTTTATACAGATAGCAGTGTAGATATTTCCAAGTTTATACAGATATCGTTGTAGATATCTCCATCTTAATACAGTTGGCGGTGTAGATATTTATATATTCATACAGATGGCCTAGCAGATATTTCCATGTTCATACAGATAGCGGTGTAGATATTTCCATGTTCATACAGATAGTGGTGTAGATATTTCCATGTTCATACAGAGAGCGGTGTTGCTATTTCCATGTTCATACAGATGGCGGTGTAGATATTTCCATGTTTATAGAGATAGCGGTGTTGTTATTTCCATGTGTAAAGAGATAGATTTGTAGATATTTCCTTGTACATGCAGATAGCTGTGTACATATTTCCATTTTCATGCAGATAGCGGTGTAGATATTTCCATGTTCAAACAGATAGCGGTGTAGATATTTCCATGTTCATACAGATAGCAGTGTAAATATTTCCATGTTTATACAGATAGCGGTGAAGATGTATGCATGTTTACACAGATAGCGGTGTAGATATTTCCATGTTGATACAGATAGCGGTGCTGATATTTCCATGTTTATACAGGTAGCGGTGTAGATATTTCCATGTTTATACAGATAGCGGTTTAGATATTTCCATGTTTATACAGATAGCGGTGTAGATATTTCCATGTTTATACAGATAGTGTTTTAGATATCTCCATCTTAATACAGATGGCGGTGTAGATATTTATATGTTCATACAGATGGCGGTGCAGATATTTCCATGTTCATACAGATGGCGGTGTAGTTATTTCCATGTTTATAGAGATAGCGGTATAGTTATTTCCATGTGTAAAGAGATAGCTTTATAGATATTTCCATGTTCATACAGATAGCGGTGCTTATATTTCCATTTTCATGCAGATAGCGGTGAAGATATTTCCATGTTCAAACAGATAGCGGTGTAGATATTTCCATGTTCATACAGATAGCGGTGTAGATATTTCCATGTTCATAAAGATAGCGGTGCTGATATTTCCATGTTTATACTGGTAGCGGTGTTGATATTTCCATGTTTGTACAGATACCTGTGTAGATATTTCCATGTTTATACAGATAGCGGTGTAGATATTTCCATGTTCATACAGATAGCAGTGTAGATATTTCCATGTTCATACAGATAGTGGTGTAGATATTTCCATGTTCATGCAGATAGCGGTGTACATCTTTCCTTGTTCATACAGATAGCGGTGTAGATATTTCCATGTTCATCCAGATGGCTGTGTAGATATATCCATGTTCATACAGATGGCGGTGAAGATATTTCCATGTTCATACAGATAGCGGTGTAGATATTTCCATGTTCATCCAGACGGCTGTGTAGATATATCCATGATCATACAGATGGCGGTGAAGATATTTCCATGTTCAGATAGCGGTGTAGATATTTCCATGTTTATACAGATAGCGGTTTAGATATATCCATGTTTATACAGATAGAGGTGTAGATATCTCCATCTTAATACAGATGGCGGTGTAGATATTTATATGTTCATACAGATGGCGGTGCAGATATTTCCATGTTCATACAGATGGCGGTGTAGATATTACCATGTTCATACAGATAGCGGTGTAGTTATTTCCATGTGTAAAGAGATAGCTGTGTAGATATTTCCATGTATATGCCGATAGTTGTGTAGATATTTCCATTTTCATGCAGATAGCGGTGTAGATATTTCCATGTTCAAACAGATAGCGGTGTAGATGTTTCCATGTTCATACAGATAGCGGTGTAGATATTTCCATGTTTATACAGATAGCGGTGAAGATGTATGCATGTTTACACAGATAGTGGTTTAAATATTTCCATGTTCATCCAGATGGCTGTGTAGATATATCCATGTTCATACAGATAGCGGTGTAGATATTTCCAAGTTCATACAGATAGTGGTGGTGATATTTCCATGTTCAAACAGATAGCGGGGTAGATATTTCCATGTTCATACAGATAGCGGTGTAGATATTTCCATGTTAATACAGATGGCGGTGAAGATATTTCCATGTTCATACAGATAGCGGTGTAGATATTTCCGTGTTCATACAGATAGTGCTGTAGATATTTCCATGTTCATACAGATAGCGGTGTATCTATTTCCATGTTCATACAGATAGCGGTGTAGATATTTCTATGTTCATCCAGATGGCTGAGTAGACATATCCATTTTCATACAGATGGTAGTGAAGATATTTCCATGTTCATACAGAGAGCGGTGTAGATATTTCCATGTTCATCCAGACGGCTGTGTAGATATATCCATTATCATATAGATGGCGGTGAAGATATTTCCATGTTTATACAGATAGCGGTGAAGATATATGCATGTTTACACAGATAGCGGTGTAGATATTTCCATGTTCATACAGATATCGGTGAAGATATTTCCATGTTCATCCAGATGGCTTTGTAGATATATCCATGTTGATACATATAGCGGTGTAGATATTTCCGTGTTCATACAGATAGTGCTGTAGATATTTCCATGTTCATACAGATAGCGGTGTAGCTATTTCCATGTTCATACAGATTGCGGTGTAGATATTTCCATGTTCGTAGAGATAGCAGTGTATATATTTCCATGTTCATACAGATAGCGGTGTAGCTATTTCCATGTTCATACAGATAGCGGTGTAGATATTTCCATGTTCGTACAGATAGCGGTGTAGATATTTCCATGTTCATAAAGATAGCGGTGCTTATATTTCCATGTTTATAAAGGTAGCGGTGTAGACATTTCCATGTTTATACAGATAGCGGTGTAGATATCTCCATCTTAATACAGATGGCGGAGAAGATATTTCCATGTTCATACAGATAGCGGTGTAGATATTTCCATGTTCAAGCTGATAGCGGTGTAGATATTTCCATTTTCATCCAGATGGCTGTGTAGATATATCCATGTTCGTAAAGATGGAGGTGAAGATATTTCCATGTTCATACAGATGGCGGTGTAGATATTTCCGTGTTCATAGAGATAGCGGTGCTGATATTTCCATGTTTATACAGGTAGCGGTGTAGATATTTCCATGTTTATACAGATAGCGGTGTAGATATTTCCATGTTTATACAGATAGCGGTGTAGATATTTATATGTTTATACAGATAGAGGTGTAGATATCTCCATCTTAATACAGATGGCGGTGTAGATATTTATATGTCCATACAGATGGCGGTGCAGATATTTCCATGTTCATACAGATGGCGGTGTAGATATTACCATGTTCATACAGATAGCGGTGTAGTTATTTCCATGTGTAAAGAGATAGCTGTGTAGATATTTCCATGTATATGCAGATAGTTGTGTAGATATTTCCATTTTCATGCAGATAGCGGTGTAGATATTTCCATGTTCAAACAGTTAGCGGTGTAGATGTTTCCATGTTCATACATATAGCGGTGTAGATATTTCCATGTTTATACAGATAGCGGTGAAGATGTATGCATGTTTACACAGATAGCGGTGCAGATATTTCCATGTTCATCCAGATGGCTGTGTAGATATATCCCTGTTCATACAGATAGCGGTGTAGATATTTCCAAGTTCATACAGATAGTGGTGTAGATATTTCCATGTTCAAACAGATAGCGGGGTAGATATTTCCATGTTCATACAGATAGCGGTGTAGATATTTCCATGTTCATCCAGATGGCTGTGTAGTTATTTCCATGTTCATACAGATAGCGGTGTGGATATCTCCATCTTAATACAGATGGCGGTGAAGATATTTCCATGTTCATACAGATAGCGTTGTAGATATTTCCGTGTTCATACAGATAGTGCTGTAGATATTTCCATGTTCATACAGATAGCGGTGTATCTATTTCCATGTTCATACAGATAGCGGTGTAGATATTTCTATGTTCATCCAGATGGCTGAGTAGACATATCCATTTTCATACAGATGGCAGTGAAGATATTTCCATGTTCATACAGATAGCGGTGTAGATATTTCCATGTTCATCCAGACGGCTGTGTAGATATATCCATTATCATATAGATGGCGGTGAAGATATTTCCATGTTTATACAGATAGCGGTGAAGATGTATGCATGTTTACACAGATAGCGGTGTAGATATTTCCATGTTCATACAGATATCGGTGAAGATATTTCCAAGTTCATCCAGATGGCTTTGTAGATATATCCATGTTCATACAGATAGCGGTGTAGATATTTCCGTGTTCATACAGATAGTGCTGTAGATATTTCCATGTTCATACAGATAGCGGTGTAGCTATTTCCATGTTCATACAGATTGCGGTGTAGATATTTCCATGTTCGTAGAGATAGCAGTGTATATATTTCCATGTTCATACAGATAGCGGTGCTTATATTTCCATGTTTATACAGGTAGCGGTGTAGATATTTCCATGTTCATACAGATAGTGGTGTAGATATTTCCATGTTTATACAGATAGCGGTGTAGATATTTCCAAGTTTATACAGATAGAGGTGTAGATATCTGCATCTTAATACAGTTGGCGGTGTAGATATTTATATGTTCATACAGATGGCGGTGCAGATATTTCCATGTTCATACAGATGGCGGTGTAGATATTTCCATGTTTATAGAGATAGCGGTGTAGTTAATTCCATGTGTAAAGAGATAGCTTTGTAGATATTTCCATGTATATGCAGATAGCTGTGTAGATATTTCCATTTTCATGCAGATAGCGGTGTCGATATTTCCGTGTTCAAACAGCGGTGTAGATATTTCCAAGTTCATACAGATAGCGGTGTAGATATTTCCATGTTTATACAGATAGCGGTGAAGATGTATGCATCTTTACTCAGATAGTGGTGTAGATATTTCCATGTTCATCCAGACGGCTGTGTAGATATATCCATGATCATACAGATGGCGGTGAAGATATTTCCATGTTATACATATAGCGGTGAAGATGTATGCATGTTTACACAGATAGCGGTGTAGATATTTCGATGTTCATACAGATATCGTTGTAGATATTTCCATGTTCATCCTGATGGCTGTGTAGATATATCCATGTTCATACAGATAGCGGTGTAGATATTTCCATGTTCATACAGATAGTGCTATAGATATTTCCATGTTCATACAGATAGCGGTGTAGCTATTTCCATGTTCATACAGATAGCGGTGTACATATTTCCATGTTCGTACAGATAGCGGTGTAGATATTTCCATGTTCAAACAGATAGCGGTGCTGATATTTCCATGTTTATACAGGTAGCATTGTAGATATTTCCATGTTTATACAGATAGCGATGTAAATATTTCCATGTTTATACAGATAGCGGTGTATATATTTCCATGTTTATACAGATAGCGGTGTAGATATCTCCATCTTAATATAGATGGCGGTGTAGATATTTATATGTTCAGATGGCGGTGCAGATATTTCCATGTTCATACAGATGGCGGTGTAGATATTTCCATGTTTATAGAGATAGCGGTGTAGTTATTTCCATGTGTAAAGAGATAGCTTTGTAGATATTTCCATGTATATGCAGATAGCTGTGTTGATATTTCCATTTTCACGCAGATAGCGGTGTAGATATTTCCATGTTCAAATAGATAGCGGTGTAGATATTTCCATGTTCATACAGATAGCGGTGTAGATATTTCCATGTTCAAGCTGATAGCGGTGTAGATATTTCCATTTTCATCCAGATGGCTGTGTAGATATATCCATGTTCGTACAGATGGCGGTGAAGATATTTCCATGTTCATACAGATGGCGGTGTAGATATTTCCGTGTTCATAGAGATAGCGGTGCTGATATTTCCATGTTTATACAGGTAGCGGTGTAGATATTTCCATGTTTATACAGATAGCGGTGTAGATATTTCCATGTTTATACAGATAGCGGTGTAGATATTTATATGTTTATACAGATAGAGGTGTAGATATCTCCATCTTAATACAGATGGCGGTGTAGATATTTATATGTTCATACAGATGGCGGTGCAGATATTTCCATGTTCATACAGATGGCGGTGTAGATATTACCATGTTCATACAGATAGCGGTGTAGTTATTTCCATGTGTAAAGAGATAGCTGTGTAGATATTTCCATGTATATGCAGATAGTTGTGTAGATATTTCCATTTTCATGCAGATAGCGGTGTAGATATTTCCATGTTCAAACAGATAGCGGTGTAGATGTTTCCATGTTCATACAGATAGCGGTGTAGATATTTCCATGTTTATACAGATAGCGGTGAAGATGTATGCATGTTTACACAGATAGCGGTGTAGATATTTCCATGTTCATCCAGATGGCTGTGTAGATATATCCATGTTCATACAGATAGCGGTGTAGATATTTCCAAGTTCATACAGATAGTGGTGTATATATTCCCATGTTCATACAGATAGTGGTGTAGATATTTCCATGTTCAAACAGATAGCGGGGTAGATATTTCCATGTTCATACAGATAGCGGTGTAGATATTTCCATGTTCATCCAGATGGCTGTGTAGTTATTTCCATGTTCATACAGATAGCGGTGTAGATATCTCCATCTTAATACAGATGGCGGTGAAGATATTTCCATGTTCATACAGATAGCGGTGTAGATATTTCCGTGTTCATACAGATAGTGGTGTATCTATTTCCATGTTCATACAGATAGCGGTGTAGATATTTCCGTGTTCATACAGATAGCGGTGTATCTATTTCCATGTTCATACAGATAGCGGTGTAGATATTTCTATGTTCATCCAGATGGCTGAGTAGATATATCCTTTTTCATACAGATGGCGGTGAAGATATTTCCATGTTCATTCAGATAGCGGTGTAGATATTTCCATGTTCATCCAGACGGCTGTGTAGATATATCCATTATCATATAGATGGCGGTGAAGATATTTCCATGTTTATACAGATAGCGGTGAAGATGTATGCATGTTTACACAGATAGCGGTGTAGATATTTCCATGTTCATACAGATATCGGTGAAGATATTTCCATGTTCATCCAGATGGCTTTGTAGATATATCCATGTTCATACAGATAGCGGTGTAGATATTTCCGTGTTCATACAGATAGTGCTGTAGATATTTCCATGTTCATACAGATAGCGGTGTAGCTATTTCCATGTTCATACAGATTGCGATGTAGTTATTTCCATGTTCGTAGAGATAGCGGTGTATATATTTCCATGTTCATACAGATAGCGGTGCTTATATTTCCATGTTTATACAGGTAGCGGTGTAGATATTTCCATGTTCATACAGATAGTGGTGTAGATATTTCCATGTTTATACAGATGGCGGTGTAGATATTTCCAAGTTTATTCAGATAGAGGTGTAGATATCTCCATCTTAATACAGTTGGCGGTGTAGATATTTATATGTTCATACAGATGGCGGTGCAGATATTTACATGTTCATACAGATGGCGGTGTAGATATTTCCATGTTTATAGAGATAGCGGTGTATTTATTTCCATGTGTAAAGAGTTAGCTTTGTAGATATTTCCATGTATATGCAGATAGCTTTGTAGATATTTCCATTTTCATGCAGATAGCGGTGTCGATATTTCCGTGTTCAAACAGCGGTGTAGATATTTCCAAGTTCATACAGATAGCGGTGTAGATATTTCCATGTTTATACAGATAGCGGTGAAGATGTATGCATCTTTACACAGATAGTGGTGTAGATATTTCCATGTTCATCCAGACGGCTGTGTAGATATATCCATGATCATACAGATGGCGGTGAAGATATTTCCATGTGTAAAGAGATAGCTTTGTAGATATTTCCATGTATATGCAGATAGCTGTGTAGATATTTCCATTTTCACGCAGATAGCGGTGTAGATATTTCCATGTTCAAATAGATAGCGGTGTAGATATTTCCATGTTCATACAGATAGCGGTGTAGATATTTCCATCTTCATACAGATAGCGGTGCTGATATTTCCATGTTTATACAGGTAGCGGTGTAGATATTTCCAAGTTCATAAAGATAGCGGTGTAGATATTTCCATGTTCATACAGATAGCGGTGTAGCTATTTCCATGTCCATGCAGATAGCGGTGTAGATATTTCCATGTTCATCCAGATGGCAGTGTAGATATATCCATGTTCATACAGATGGCGGTGAATGTATTTCCATGTTCATACAGATAGTGGTGTAGATATTTCCATGTTCATACAGATAGCGGTGCTTATATTTCCATGTTTATACAGGTAGCGGTGTAGATATTTCCATGTTTATACAGATTGTGGTGTAGATATTTCCATGTTTATACAGAAAGCGGTGTAGATATTTCCAAGTTTATACAGATAGCGGTGTAGATATCTCCATCTTAATACAGTTGGCGGTGTAGATATTTATATGTTCATACAGTTGGCGGTGCAGATATTTCCATGTTCATACAGATGGCGGTGTTGATATTTCCATGTTTATAGAGATAGCGGTGTAGCTATTTCCATGTTCATACAGATAGCGGTGTAGATATTTCCATGTTCATGCAGATAGTGGTGTAGATATTTCCATGTTCATACAGATAGTGGTGTAGATATTTCCATGTTCATACAGATATAGGGGCTGATATTTCCATGTTCATACAGATAGCGGTGCTGATATTTCCATGTTTATACAGATAGCGTAGAAGTTGAATGCATGTTTACACAGATAGCGGTGTAGATATTTCCATGTTCATCCAGATGGCTGTGTAGTTATTTCCATGTTCATACAGATAGTGGTGTAGATATCTCCATCTAAATACAGATGGCAGTGAAGATATTTCCATGTTCATACAGATAGCGGTGTAGATATTTCCGTGTTCATAGAGATAGTGGTGTAGATATTTCCATGTTCATACAGATAGCGGTGTATCTATTTCCATGTTCATACAGATAGCGGTGTAGATATTTCTTTGTTCATCCAGATGTCTGTGTAGATATATCCATTTTCATACAGATGGCGGTGAAGATATTTCCATGTTCATACAGATAGCGGTGTAGATATTTCCATGTTCATCCAGACGGCAGTGTAGATATATCCATTATCATATAGATGGCGGTGAAGATATTTCCATGTTTATACAGATAGCGGTGAAGATGTATGCATGTTTACACAGATAGCGGTGTAGATATTTCCATGTTCATACAGATATCGGTGAAGATATTTCCATGTTCTTACAGATGGCTGTGTAGATATATCCATGTTCATACAGATAGCGGTGTAGATATTTCCGTGTTCATACAGATAGTGCTGTAGATACTTCCATGTTCATACAGATAGCGGTGTAGCTATTTCCATGTTCATACAGATAGCGGTGTAGATATTTCCATGTGCGTAGAGATAGCGGTGTATATATTTCCATGTTCATACAGATAGCGGTGCTTATATTTCCATGTTTATACAGGTAGCGGTGTAGATATTTCCATGTTCATACAGATAGTGGTGTAGATATTTCCATGTTTATACAGATAGCGGTGTAGATATTTCCAAGTTTATACAGATAGCGGTGTAGATATCTCCATCTTAATACAGTTGGCGGTGTAGATATTTATATGTTCATACAGATGGTGGTGTAGATATTTCCATGTTCCTACAGATAGCGGTGTAGCTATTTCCATGTCCATGCAGATAGCGGTGTAGATATTTCCATGTTCATACAGATGGCTGTGTAGATATATCCATGTTCATACAGATGGCGGTGAAGATATTTCCATGTTCATACAGATAGCGGTGTAGATATTTCCATGTTCATACAGATAGTGGTGTAGATAATTCCATGTTCATACAGATAGCGGTGTAGTTATTTCCATGTGTAAAGAGATAACTGTGTAGATATTTCCATGTATATTCAGATAGCTGTGTAGATATTTCCATTTTCATGCAGATAGCGGTGTAGATATTTCCATGTTCAAACAGATAGCGGTGTAGATATTTCCATGTTCATACAGATAGCGGTGTAGATATTTCCATGTTTATACAGATAGCGGTGAAGATGTATGCATGTTTACACAGATAGCGGTGTAGATATTTCCATGTTCATACAGATAGCGTTGCTGATATTTCCATGTTTATACAGGTAGCGGTGTAGATATTTCCATGTTTATACAGATAGCGGTGCAGATATTTCCATGTTTATACAGACAGCGGTGTAGATATTTCCATGTTTATACAGATAGCGGTGTAGATATCTCCATCTTAATACAGATGGCGGTGTAGATATTTATTTTTTCAAACAGATGGCGGTGCAGATATTTCCATGTTCATACAGATGGCGGTGTAGATATTTCCATGATTATAGAGATAGCGGTGTAGTTATTTACATGTGAAAAGAGATAGCTGTGTAGATATTTCCATGTATATGCAGATAGCTGTGTAGATATTTCCATTTTCATGCAGATAGCGGTGAAGATATTTCCATCTTCAAACAGATAGCTGTGTAGGTATTTCCATGTTCATACAGATGGCGGTGAAGATATTTCCATGTTCATACAGAGAGCGGTGTAGATATTTCCATGTTCATCCAGACGGCTGCGTAGATATATCCATGATCATACAGATGGCGGTGAAGATATTTCCATGTTTATACTGATAGCGGTGAAGATGTATGCATGTTTAAACAGATAGCGGTGTAGATATTTCCATGTTCATACAGATATCGGTGTAGATATTTCCATGTTCATCCAGATGGCTGTTTAGATATATCCATGTTCATACAGATAGCGGTGTAGATATTTCCATGTTCATACAGATAGTGCTGTAGATATTTCCATGTTCATACAGATAGCGGTGTAGCTATTTCCATGTTCATACAGATAGCGGGGTAGATATTTCCATGTTCGTACAGATAGCCGTGTAGATATTTCCATGTTCATACAGATAGCGGTGCTTATATTTCCATGTTTATACAGGTAGCGGTGTAGATATTTCCATGTTTATACAGATAGTGGTGTAGATATTTCCATGTTTATACAGATAGCGGTGTAGATATTTCCAAGTTTATACAGATAGCGGTGTAGATATCTCCATCTTAATACAGTTGGCGGTGTAGATATTTATATGTTCATACAGATGGCGGTGCAGATATTTCCATGTTCATAGAGATGGCGGTGTAGATATTTCCATGTTTATAGAGATAGCGGTGTAGCTATTTCCATGTTCATACAGATAGCGGTGTAGATATCTCCATCTTAATACAGTTGGCGGTGTAGATATTTATATGTTCATACAGATGGCGGTGCAGGTATTTCCATGTTCATATAGATGGCGGTGTAGATATTTCCATGTTTATAGAGATAGCAGTGTAGTTATTTCCATGTGTAAAGAGATAGCTTTGTAGATAATTCCATGTATATGCAGATAGCTGTGTAGATATTTCCATGTTGAAACAGATAGCGGTGAAGATATTTCCATGTTCATACAGATAGCAGTGTAAATATTTCCATGTTTATACAGATAGCGGTGAAGGTGTATGCATGTTTACACAGATAGCGGTGTAGATATTTCCATGTTCATACAGATAGCGGTGCTGATATTTCCATGTTTATACAGGTAGCGGTGTAGATATTTCCATGTTCATACAGATAGCGGTGTAGATATTTCTGTGTTTATACAGATAGCGGTGTAGATATCTCCATCTTAATACTGACGGCGGTTTAGATATTTATATGTTCATACAGATGGCGGTGCAGATATTTCCATGTTCATATTGATGGCGGTGTAGATATTTCCATGTTTATAGAGATAGCGGTGTAGTTATTTCCATGTGTTAAGAGATAGCTTTGTAGATATTTCCATGTATATGCAGATAGCTGTGTAGATATTTCCATTTTCATGCAGATAGCGGTGTAGATATTTCCGTGTTCAAACAGCGGTGTAGATATTTCCAAGTTCATACAGATATCGGTGTAGATATTTCCATGTTTATACAGATAGCGGTGAAGATGTATGCATCTTTACACAGATAGTGGTGTAGATATTTCCATGTTCATACAGATAGCGGTGCTGATATTTCCATGTTTATACAGCTAGCGGTGTAGATATATCCATGTTCATTCAGATGGCGGTGAAGATATTTCCATGTGCATACAGATAGAGGTGTAGATATTTCCATGTTCAAACAGATAGCGGTGTATATATTTCCATGTTCATACAGACAGCGGTGTATATATTTCCATGTGCATACAGATAGCGGTGCTGATATTTCCATGTTCATCCAGATGGCTGTGTAGGTATATCCATGTTCATACAGATGGCGGTGAAGATATTTCCATGTTCATACAGATAGCGGTGTAGATGTTTCCAGTTTCATACAGATAGCGGTGTAGATATTTCCATGTTCATACAGATAGCGGTGCTGATTTTTCCATGTTTATACAGGTAGCGGTGTAGATATTTCCATGTTTTTACAGATAGCGGTGTAGATATTTACATGTTTATACAGCTAGCGGTGTAGATGTTTCCATGTTTATACAGATAGCGATGCAGATATCACCATCTTAAGACAGATGGCGGTGTAGATATTTATATGTTCATACACATGGCGGTGCAGATATTTGCATGTTCATACAGATGGCGGTGTAGATATTTCCATGTTTATAGAGATAGCGGTGTAGTTCCTTCCATGTTTAAAGAGATAGCTTTGTAGATATTTCCATGTATATGCAGATAGCTGTGTAGATATTTCCATTTTCAAACAGATAGCGGTGTAGATATTTCCATATCCGTGCAGAAAGCGGTGTAGATATTTCCATGTTCATCCAGATGGCTGTGTAGATATATCCATGTTCATACAGATGGCGGTGAAGGTATTTCCATGTTCATACAGATAGCGGAGTAGATATTTCCATGTTCATACAGATAGTTGTGTAGATAATTCCATGTTCATACAGATAGCGGTGTAGTTATTTCCATGTGTAAAGAGATAACTGTTTAGATATTTCCATGTATATTCAGATAGCTGTGTAGATATTTCAATTTTCATGCTGACAGCGGTGTAGATATTTCCATGTTCAAACAGATAGCGGTGTAGATATTTCCATGTTCATACAGATAGCGGTGTAGATATTTCCATGTTTATACAGATAGCGGTGAAGATGTATGCATGTTTACACAGATAGCGGTGTAGATATTTCCATGTTCATACAGATAGCGTTGCTGATATTTCCATGTTTATACAGATAGCGGTGTAGATATTTCCATGTTTATACAGATAGCGGTGTAGATATTTCCATGTTTATACAGACAGCGGTGTAGATATTTCCATGTTTATACAGATAGCGGTGTAGATATCTCCATCTTAATACAGATGGCGGTGTAGATATTTATATATTCATACAGATGGCGGTGCAGATATTTCCATGTTCATACAGATGGCGGTGTAGATATTTCCATGTTTATAGGGATAGCGGTGTAGTTATTTACATGTGTAAAGAGATAGCTGTGTAGACATTTCCATGTATATGCAGATAGCTGTGTAGATATTTCCATTTTCACGAAGATAGCGGTGTAGATATTTCCATCTTCAAACAGGTAGCGGTGTAGGTATTTCCATGTTCATACAGATGGCGGTGAACATATTTCCATGTTCATACAGAGAGCGGTGTAGATATTTCCATGTTCATCCAGACGGCTGTGTAGATATATCCATGATCATACAGATGGCGGTGAAGATATTTCCTTGTTTATACAGATAGCGGTGAAGATGTATGCATGTTTACACAGATAGCGGTGTAGATATTTCCATGTTCATACAGATATCGGTGTAGATATTTCCATGTTCATCCAGATGGCTGTTTAGATATATCCATGTTCATACAGATAGCGGTGTAGATATTTCCATGTTCATACAGATATTGCTGTAGATATTTCCATGTTCATACAGATAGCGGTGTAGCTATTTCCATGTTCATACAGATAGCGGTGTAGATATTTCCATGTTCGTACAGATAGCGGTGTAGATATTTCCATGTTCATACAGATAGCGGTGTAGATATTTCCATGTTCATACAGATAGTGGTGTAGATAATTCCATGTTCATACAGATAGCGGTGTAGTTATTTCCATGTGTAAAGAGATAACTGTGTAGATATTTCCATGTATATTCAGATAGCTGTGTAGATATTTCCATTTTCATGCAGATAGCGGTGTAGATATTTCCATGTTCAAACAGATAGCGGTGTAGATATTTCCATGTTTATACAGATAGCGGTGAAGATGTATGCATGTTTACACAGATAGCGGTGTAGATAATTCCATGTTCATACAGATAGCGTTGCTGATATTTCCATGTTTATACAGGTAGCGGTGTAGATATTTCCATGTTTATACAGACAGCGGTGTAGATATTTCCATGTTTATACAGATAGCGGTGTAGATATCTCCATCTTAATACAGATGGCGGTGTAGATATTTATTTTTTCAATCAGATGGCGGTGCAGATATTTCCATGTTCATACAGATGGCGGTGTAGATATTTCCATGTTTATAGAGATAGCGGTGTAGTTATTTACATGTGAAAAGAGATAGCTGTGTAGATATTTCCATGTATATGCAGATAGCTGTGTAGATATTTCCATTTTCATGCAGATAGCGGTGAAGATATTTCCATCTTCAAACAGATAGCGGTGTAGGTATTTCCATGTTCATACAGATGGCGGTGAAGATATTTCCATGTTCATACAGAGAGCGGTGTAGATATTTCCATGTTCATCCAGACGGCTGCGTAGATATATCCATGATCATACAGATGGCTGTGAAGATATTTCCATGTTTATACTGATAGCGGTGAAGATGTATGCATGTTTAAACAGATAGCGGTGTAGATATTTCCATGTTCATACAGATATCGGTGTAGATATTTCCATGTTCATCCAGATGGCTGTTTAGATATATCCATGTTCATACAGATAGCGGTGTAGATATTTCCATGTTCATACAGATAGTGCTGTAGATATTTCCATGTTCATACAGATAGCGGTGTAGCTATTTCCATGTTCAAACAGATAGCGGGGTAGATATTTCCATGTTCGTACAGATAGCCGTGTAGATATTTCCATGTTCATACAGATAGCGGTGCTTATATTTCCATGTTTATACAGGTAGCGGTGTAGATATTTCCATGTTTATACAGATAGTGGTGTAGATATTTCCATGTTTATACAGATAGCGGTGTAGATATTTCCAAGTTTATACAGATAGCGGTGTAGATATCTCCATCTTAATACAGTTGGCGGTGTAGATATTTATATGTTCATACAGATGGCGGTGCAGATATTTCCATGTTCATAGAGATGGCGGTGTAGATATTTCCATGTTTATAGAGATAGCGGTGTAGCTATTTCCATGTTCATACAGATAGCGGTGTAGATATCTCCATCTTAATACAGTTGGCGGTGTAGATATTTATATGTTCATACAGATGGCGGTGCAGATATTTCCATGTTCATATAGATGGCGGTGTAGATATTTCCATGTTTATAGAGATAGCAGTGTAGATATTTCCATGTGTAAAGAGATAGCTTTGTAGATAATTCCATGTATATGCAGATAGCTGTGTAGATATTTCCATGTTGAAACAGATAGCGGTGAAGATATTTCCATGTTCATACAGATAGCAGTGTAAATATTTCCATGTTTATACAGATAGCGGTGAAGGTGTATGCATGTTTACACAGATAGCGGTGTAGATATTTCCATGTTCATACAGATAGCGGTGCTGATATTTCCATGTTTATACAGGTAGCGGTGTAGATATTTCCATGTTCATACAGATAGCGGTGTAGATATTTCCGTGTTTATACAGATAGCGGTGTAGATATCTCCATCTTAATACTGATGGCGGTTTAGATATTTATATGTTCATACAGATGGCGGTGCAGATATTTCCATGTTCATATTGATGGCGGTGTAGATATTTCCATGTTTATAGAGATAGCGGTGTAGTTATTTCCATGTGTTAAGAGATAGCTTTGTAGATATTTCCATGTATATGCAGATAGCTGTGTAGATATTTCCATTTTCATGCAGATAGCGGTGTAGATATTTCCGTGTTCAAACAGCGGTGTAGATATTTCCAAGTTCATACAGATATCGGTGTAGATATTTCCATGTTTATACAGATAGCGGTGAAGATGTATGCATCTTTACACAGATAGTGGTGTAGATATTTCCATGTTCATACAGATAGCGGTGCTGATATTTCCATGTTTATACAGCTAGCGGTGTAGATATATCCATGTTCATTCAGATGGCGGTGAAGATATTTCCATGTGCATACAGATATAGGTGTAGATATTTCCATGTTCAAACAGATAGCGGTGTATATATTTCCATGTTCATACAGACAGCGGTGTATATATTTCCATGTGCATACAGATAGCGGTGCTGATATTTCCATGTTCATCCAGATGGCTGTGTAGGTATATCCATGTTCATACAGATGGCGGTGAAGATATTTCCATGTTCATACAGATAGCGGTGCTGATTTTTCCATGTTTATACAGGTAGCGGTGTAGATATTTCCATGTTTATACAGATAGCGGTGTAGATATTTACATGTTTATACAGCTAGCGGTGTAGATGTTTCCATGTTTATACAGATAGCGATGTAGATATCACCATCTTAAGACAGATGGCGGTGTAGATATTTATATGTTCATAAACATGGCGGTGCAGATATTTGCATGTTCATACAGATGGCGGTGTAGATATTTCCATGTTTATAGAGATAGCGGTGTAGTTCCTTCCATGTTTAAAGAGATAGCTTTGTAGATATTTCCATGTATATGCAGATAGCTGTGTAGATATTTCCATTTTCAAACAGATAGCGGCGTAGATATTTCCATATCCGTGCAGAAAGCGGTGTAGATATTTCCATGTTCATCCAGATGGCTGTGTAGATATATCCATGTTCATACAGATGGCGGTGAAGATATTTCCATGTTCATACAGATAGCGGAGTAGATATTTCCATGTTCATACAGATAGTTGTGTAGATAATTCCATGTTCATACAGATAGCGGTGAAGTTATTTCCATGTGTAAAGAGATAACTGTTTAGATATTTCCATGTATATTCAGATAGCTGTGTAGATATTTCAATTTTCATGCTGATAGCGGTGTAGATATTTCCATGTTCAAACAGATAGCGGTGTAGATATTTCCATGTTCATACAGATAGCGGTGTAGATATTTCCATGTTTATACAGATAGCGGTGAAGATGTATGCATGTTTACACAGATAGCGGTGTAGATATTTCCATGTTAATACAGATAGTGTTGCTGATATTTCCATGTTTATACAGGTAGCGGTGTAGATATTTCCATGTTTATACAGATAGCGGTGTAGATATTTCCATGTTTATACAGACAGCGGTGTAGATATTTCCATGTTTATACAGATAGCGGTGTAGATATCTCCATCTTAATACAGATGGCGGTGTAGATATTTATATATTCATACAGATGGCGGTGCAGATATTTCCATGTTCATACAGATGGCGGTGTAGATATTTCCATGTTTATAGGGATAGCGGTGTAGTTATTTACATGTGTAAAGAGATAGCTGTGTAGATATTTCCATGTATATGCAGATAGCTGTGTAGATATTTCCATTTTCACGAAGATAGCGGTGTAGATATTTCCATCTTCAAACAGGTAGCGGTGTAGGTATTTCCATGTTCATACAGATGGCGGTGAACATATTTCCATGTTCATACAGAGAGCGGTGTAGATATTTCCATTTTCATCCAGACGGCTGTGTAGATATATCCATGATCATACAGATGGCGGTGAAGATATTTCCTTGTTTATACAGATAGCGGTGAAGATGTATGCATGTTTACACAGATAGCGGTGTAGATATTTCCATGTTCATACAGATATCGGTGTAGATATTTCCATGTTCATCCAGATGGCTGTTTAGATATATCCATGTTCATACAGATAGCGGTGTAGATATTTCCATGTTCATACAGATAGTGCTGTAGATATTTCCATGTTCATACAGATAGCGGTGTAGCTATTTCCATGTTCATACAGATAGCGGTGTAGCTATTTCCATGTTCGTACAGATAGCTGTGTAGATATTTCCATGTTCATACAGATAGCGGTGCTTATATTTCCATGTTTATACAGGTAGCGGTGTAGATATTTCCATGTTTATACAGATTGTGGTGTGGATATTTCCATGTTCATACAGATAGTATTGTAGATATTTCCATGTTCATACAGATATAGGGGCTGATATTTCCATGTTCATACAGATAGCGGTGCTGATATTTCCATGTTTATACAGATAGCGGAGAAGATGTATGCATGTTTACACAGATAGCGGTGTAGATATTTCCATGTTCATCCAGATGGCTGTGTAGTTATTTCCATGTTCATACAGATAGTGGTGTAGATATCTCCATCTTAATACAGATGGCGGTGAAGATATTTCCATGTTCATACAGATAGCGGTGTAGATATTTCCGTGTTCATACAGATAGTGGTGTAGATATTTCCATGTTCATACAGATAGCGGTGTATCTATTTCCATGTTCATACAGATAGCGGTGTAGATATTTCTTTGTTCATCCAGATGGCTGTGTAGATATATCCATTTTCATACAGATGGCGGTGATGATATTTCCATGTTCATACAGATAGCGGTGTAGATATTTCCATGTTCATCCAGACGGCTGTGTAGATATATCCATTATCATATAGATGGCGGTGAAGATATTTCCATGTTTATACAGATAGCGGTGAAGATGTATGCATGTTTACACAGATAGCGGTGTAGATATTTCCATGTTCATACAGATATCGGTGAAGATATTTCCATGTTCATACAGATGGCTGTGTAGATATATCCATGTTCATACAGATAGCGGTGTAGATATTTCCGTGTTCATACAGATAGTGCTGTAGATATTTCCATGTTCATACAGATAGCGGTATAGCTATTTCCATGTTCATACAGATAGCGGTGTAGATATTTCCATGTTCGTAGAGATAGCGGTGTATATATTTCCATGTTCATACAGATAGCGGTGCTTATATTTCCATGTTTATACAGGTAGCGGTGTAGATATTTCCATGTTCATACAGATAGTGGTGTAGATATTTCCATGTTTATACTGATAGCGGTGTAGATATTTCCAAGTTTATACAGATAGCGGTGTAGATATCTCCATCTTAATACAGTTGGCGGTGTAGATATTTATATGTTCATACAGATGGCGGTGCAGATATTTCCATGTTCATACAGATGGCGGTGTAGATATTTCCATGTTTATAGAGATAGCGGTGTAGTTATTTCCATGTGTAAAGAGATAGCTTTGTAGATATTTCCATGTATATGCAGATAGCTGTGTAGATATTTCCATTTTCATGCAGATAGCGGTGTAGATATTTCCGTGTTCAAACAGCGGTGTAGATATTTCCATGTTCATACAGATAGCGGTGTAGATATTTCCATGTTCATACAGATAGCGGTGCTGATATTTCCATGTTTATACAGGTAGCGGTGTAGATATTTCCATGTTTATACAGATATAGGTGTAGATATTTCCATGTTTATTGAGATAGCGGTGTAGTTATTTCCATGTGTAAAGAGATAGCTGTATAGATATTTCCATGTATATGCAGATAGCTGTGTAGATATTTCCATTTTCATGCAGATAGCGGTGTAGATATTTCCGTGTTCAAACAGCGGTGTAGATATTTCCAAGTTCATACAGATAGCGGTGTAGATATTTCCATGTTTCTACAGATAGCGGTGAAGATGTATGCATCTTTACACAGATAGTGGTGTAGATATTTCCATGTTCATATAGATAGCGGTGCTGATATTTCCATGTTTATACAGGTAGCGGTGTAGATATATCCATGTTCCTACAGATGGCGGTGAAGATATTTCCATGTGCATACAGATAGCGGTGTAGATATTTCCATGTTCATACAGATAGCGGTGTATATATTTCCATGTTCATACAGATAGCGGTGTATATATTTCCATGTGCATACAGATAGCGGTGCTGATATTTCCATGTTCAACCAGATGGCTGTGTAGGTATATCCATGTTCATACAGATGGCGGTGAAGATATTTCCATGTTCATACAGATAGCGGTGTAGATATTTCCAGTTTCATACAGATAGCGGTGTAGATATTTCCATGTTCATACAGATAGCGGTGCTGATTTTTCCATGTTTATACAGGTAGCGGTGTAGATATTTCCATGTTTATACAGATAGCGGTGTGGATATTTACATGTTTATACAGATAGCGGTTTAGATGTTTCCATGTTTATACAGATAGCGGTGTAGATATCACCATCTTAATACAGATGGCAGTGTAGATATTTATATGTTCATACACATGGCGGTGCAGATATTTGCATGTTCATACAGATGGCGGTGTAGATATTTCCATGTTTATAGAGATAGCGGTGTAGTTATTTCCATGTTTAAAGAGATAGCTTTGTAGATATTTCCATGTATATGCAGATAGCTGTGTAGATATTTCCATTTTCATGCAGATAGCGGTGTAGATATTTCCATGTTCAAACAGATAGCGGTGTAGATATTTCCATGTCCATGCAGATAGCGGTGCAGATATTTCCATGTTCATCCAGATGGCTGTGTAGATATATCCATGTTCATACAGATGGCGGTGAAGATATTTCCATGTTCATACAGATAGCGGAGTAGATATTTCCATGTTCATACAGATAGTTGTGTAGATAATTCCATGTTCATACAGATAGCGGTGTAGTTATTTCCATGTGTAAAGAGATAACTGTGTAGATATTTCCATGTATATTCAGATAGGTGTGTAGATATTTCCATTTTCATGCAGATAGCGGTGTAGATATTTCCATGTTCAAACAGATAGCGGTGTAGATATTTCCATGTTCATACAGATAGCGGTGTAGATATTTCCATGTTTATACAGATAGCGGTGAAGATGTATGCATGTTTACACAGATAGCGGTGTAGATATTTCTGTGTTCATACAGATAGCGTTGCTGATATTTCCATGTTTATACAGGTAGCGGTGTAGATATTTCCATGTTTATACAGATAGCGGTGTAGATATTTCCATGTTTATACAGACAGCGGTGTAGATATTTCCATGTTTATACAGATAGCGGTGTAGATATCTCCATCTTAATACAGATGGCGGTGTAGATATTTATATATTCATACAGATGGCGGTGCAGATATTTCCATGTTCATACAGATGGCGGTGTAGATATTTCCATGTTTATAGAGATAGCGGTGTAGTTATTTACATGTGTAAAGAGATAGCTGTGTAGATATTTCCATGTATATGCACATAGCTGTGTAGATATTTCAATTTTCACGAAGATAGCGGTGTAGATATTTCCATCTTGAAACAGATAGCGGTGTAGGTATTTCCATGTTCATACAGATAGCGGTGTAGATATATCCAAGTTCATACAGATAGTGGTGTAGATATTTCCATGTTCCTACAGATAGCGGTGTAGCTATTTCCATGTCCATGCAGATAGCGGTGTAGATATTTCCATGTTCATCCAGATGGCTGTGTAGATATATCCATGTTCATACAGATGGCGGTGAAGATATTTCCATGTTCATACAGATAGCGGTGTAGATATTTCCATGTTCATACAGATAGTGGTGTAGATAATTCCATGTTCATACAGATAGCGGTGTAGTTATTTCCATGTGTAAAGAGATAACTGTGTAGATATTTCCATGTATATTCAGATAGCTGTGTAGATATTTCCATTTTCATGCAGATAGCGGTGTAGATATTTCCATGTTCAAACAGATAGCGGTGTAGATATTTCCTTGTTCATACAGATAGCGGTGTAGATATTTCCATGTTTATACAGATAGCGGTGAAGATGTATGCATGTTTACACATATAGCGGTGTATATATTTCCATGTTTATACAGATAGCGTTGCTGATATTTCCATGTTTATACAGGTAGCGGTGTAGATATTTCCATGTTTATACAGATAGCGGTGTAGATATTTCCATGTTTATACAGACAGCGGTGTAGATATTTCCATGTTTATACAGATAGCGGCGTAGATATCTCCATCTTAATACAGATGGCGGTGTAGATATTTATTTTTTCAAACAGATGGCGGTGCAGATATTTCCATGTTCATACAGATGGCGGTGTAGATATTTCCATGTTTATAGAGATAGCGGTGTAGTTATTTACATGTGTAAAGAGATAGCTGTGTAGATATTTCCATGTATATGCAGATAGCTGTGTAGATATTTCCATTTTCATGCAGATAGCGGTGAAGATATTTCCATCTTCAAACAGATAGCGGTGTAGGTATTTCCATGTTCATACAGATGGCGGTGAAGATATTTCCATGTTCATACAGAAAGCGGTGTAGATATTTCCATGTTCATCCAGACGGCTGCGTAGATATATCCATGATCATACAGATGGCGGTGAAGATATTTCAATGTTTATACCGATAGCGGTGAAGATGTATGCATGTTTAAACAGATAGCGGTGTATATATTTCCATGTTCATACAGATATCGGTGTAGATATTTCCATGTTCATCCAGATGGCTGTTTAGATATATCCATATTCATACAGATAGCGGTGTAGATATTTCCAAGTTCATACAGATAGTGCTGTAGATATTTCCATGTTCATACAGATAGCGGTGTAGCTATTTCCATGTTCATACAGATAGCGGGGTAGATATTTCCATGTTCGTACAGATAGCCGTGTAGATATTTCCATGTTCATACAGATAGCGGTGCTTATATTTCCATGTTTATACAGGTAGCGGTGTAGATATTTCCATGTTTATTCAGATAGTGGTGTAGATATTTCCATGTTTATACAGATAGCGGTGTAGATATTTCCAAGTTTATACAGATAGCGGTGTAGATATCTCCATCTTAATACAGTTGGCGGTGTAGATATTTATATGTTCATACAGATGGCGGTGCAGATATTTCCATGTTCATAGAGATGGCGGTGTAGATATTTCCATGTTTATAGAGATAGCGGTGTAGCTATTTCCATGTTCATACAGATAGCGGTGTAGATATTTCCATGTTCTTACAGATAGTGGTGTAGATATTTCCATGTTCGTACAGATAGAGGCGTTGCTATTTCCTCGTTCATACTGATAGCAGTGTAGATATTACCATGTTCATACAGATGGCTGTGTAGACATATCCATGTCCATACAGATGGCGGTGAAGGTAATTCCATGTTCATACAGATAGCGGTGTAGATATTTCCATGTTCATACATATAGTGGTCTAGATATTTCCATGTTCATACAGATATAGGGGCTGATATTTCCATGTTCATACCGATAGCGGTGCTGATATTTCCATGTTTATACAGATAGCGGTGTAGATATCTCCATCTTAATACAGATGGCGGTGTAGATATTTATATGTTCATACAGATGGCGGTGCAGATATTTCCATGTTCATATAGATGGCGGTGTAGATATTTCCATGTTTATAGAGATAGCGGTGTAGTTATTTCCATGTGTAAAGAGATAGCTTTGTAGATATTTCCATGTATATGCAGATAGCTGTGTAGATATTTCCATGTTAAAACAGATAGCGGTGTAGATATTTGCATGTTCATACAGATAGCAGTGTAAATATTTCCATGTTTATACAGATAGAGGTGAAGGTGTATGCATGTTTACACAGATAGCGGTGTAGATATTTCCATGTTCATACAGATAGCGGTGCTGATATTTCCATGTTTATACAGGTAGCGGTGTAGATATTTCCATTTTTATACAGATAGCGGTGTAGATATTTCCATGTTTATACAGATAGCGGTGTAGATATTTCCAAGTTTATACAGATAGCGGTGTAGATATCTCCATCTTAATACAGTTGGCGGTGTAGATATTTATATGTTCATACAGATGGCGGTGCAGATATTTCCATGTTCATACAGATGGCGGTGTAGATATTTCCATGTTTATAGAGATAGCGGTGTAGTTATTTCCATGTGTAAAGAGATAGCTTTGTAGATATTTCCATGTATATGCAGATAGCTGTGTAGATATTTCCATTTTCATGCAGATAGCGGTGTAGATATTTCCGTGTTCAAACAGCGGTGTAGATATTTCCATGTTCATACAGATAGCGGTGTAGATATTTCCATGTTCATACAGATAGCGGTGCTGATATTTCCATGTTTATACAGGTAGCGGTGTAGATATTTCCATGTTTATACAGATATAGGTGTAGATATTTCCATGTTTATTGAGATAGCGGTGTAGTTATTTCCATGTGTAAAGAGATAGCTGTATAGATATTTCCATGTATATGCAGATAGCTGTGTAGATATTTCCATTTTCATGCAGATAGCGGTGTAGATATTTCCGTGTTCAAACAGCGGTGTAGATATTTCCAAGTTCATACAGATAGCGGTGTAGATATTTCCATGTTTATACAGATAGCGGTGAAGATGTATGCATCTTTACACAGATAGTGGTGTAGATATTTCCATGTTCATATAGATAGCGGTGCTGATATTTCCATGTTTATACAGGTAGCGGTGTAGATATATCCATGTTCCTACAGATGGCGGTGAAGATATTTCCATGTGCATACAGATAGCGGTGTAGATATTTCCATGTTCATACAGATAGCGGTGTATATATTTCCATGTTCATACAGATAGCGGTGTATATATTTCCATGTGCATACAGATAGCGGTGCTGATATTTCCATGTTCAACCAGATGGCTGTGTAGGTATATCCATGTTCATACAGATGGCGGTGAAGATATTTCCATGTTCATACAGATAGCGGTGTAGATATTTCCAGTTTCATACAGATAGCGGTGTAGATATTTCCATGTTCATACAGATAGCGGTGCTGATTTTTCCATGTTTATACAGGTAGCGGTGTAGATATTTCCATGTTTATACAGATAGCGGTGTGGATATTTACATGTTTATACAGATAGCGGTTTAGATGTTTCCATGTTTATACAGATAGCGGTGTAGATATCACCATCTTAATACAGATGGCAGTGTAGATATTTATATGTTCATACACATGGCGGTGCAGATATTTGCATGTTCATACAGATGGCGGTGTAGATATTTCCATGTTTATAGAGATAGCGGTGTAGTTATTTCCATGTGTAAAGAGATAGCTTTGTAGATATTTCCATGTATATGCAGATAGCTGTGTAGATATTTCCATTTTCATGCAGATAGCGGTGTAGATATTTCCATGTTCAAACAGATAGCGGTGTAGATATTTCCATGTCCATGCAGATAGCGGTGCAGATATTTCCATGTTCATCCAGATGGCTGTGTAGATATATCCATGTTCATACAGATGGCGGTGAAGATATTTCCATGTTCATACAGATAGCGGAGTAGATATTTCCATGTTCATACAGATAGTTGTGTAGATAATTCCATGTTCATACAGATAGTGGTGTAGTTTTTTCCATGTGTAGAGAGATAACTGTGTAGATATTTCCATGTGTATTCAGATAGCTGTGTAGATATTTCCATTTTCATGCAGATAGCGGTGTAGATATTTCCATGTTCAAACAGATAGCGGTGTAGATATTTCCATGTTCATACAGATAGCGGTGTAGATATTTCCATGTTTATACAGATAGCGGTGTAGATATCTCCATCTTAATACAGATGGCGGTGTAGATATTTATATATTCATACAGATGGCGGTGCAGATATTTCCATGTTCATACAGATGGCGGTGTAGATATTTCCATGTTTATAGAGATAGCGGTGTAGTTATTTACATGTGTAAAGAGATAGCTGTGTAGATATTTCCATGTATATGCACATAGCTGTGTAGATATTTCCATTTTCACGAAGATAGCGGTGTAGATATTTCCATCTTCAAACAGATAGCGGTGTAGGTATTTCCATGTTCATACAGATAGCGGTGTAGATATATCCAAGTTCATACAGATAGTGGTGTAGATATTTCCATGTTCCTACAGATAGCGGTGTAGCTATTTCCATGTCCATGCAGATAGCGGTGTAGATATTTCCATGTTCATCCAGATGGCTGTGTAGATATATCCATGTTCATACAGATGGCGGTGAAGATATTTCCATGTTCATACAGATAGCGGTGTAGATATTTCCATGTTCATACAGATAGTGGTGTAGATAATTCCATGTTCATACAGATAGCGGTGTAGTTATTTCCATGTGTAAAGAGATAACTGTGTAGATATTTCCATGTATATTCAGATAGCTGTGTAGATATTTCCATTTTCATGCAGATAGCGGTGTAGATATTTCCATGTTTATACAGATAGCGGTGAAGATGTATGCATGTTTACACTGATAGCGGTGTATATATTTCCATGTTCATACAGATAGCGTTGCTGATATTTCCATGTTTATACAGGTAGCGGTGTAGATATTTCCATGTTTATACAGATAGCGGTGTAGATATTTCCATGTTTATACAGACAGCGGTGTAGATATTTCCATGTTTATACAGATAGCGGCGTAGATATCTCCATCTTAATACAGATGGCGGTGTAGATATTTATTTTTTCAAACAGATGGCGGTGCAGATATTTCCATGTTCATACAGATGGCGGTGTAGATATTTCCATGTTTATAGAGATAGCGGTGTAGTTATTTACATGTGTAAAGAGATAGCTGTGTAGATATTTCTATGTATATGCAGATAGCTGTGTAGATATTTCCATTTTCATGCAGATAGCGGTGAAGATATTTCCATCTTCAAACAGATAGCGGTGTAGGTATTTCCATGTTCATACAGATGGCGGTGAAGATATTTCCATGTTCATACAGAGAGCGGTGTAGATATTTCCATGTTCATCCAGACGGCTGCGTAGATATATCCATGATCATACAGATGGCGGTGAAGATATTTCCATGTTTATACCGATAGCGGTGAAGATGTATGCATGTTTAAACAGATAGCGGTGTATATATTTCCATGTTCATACAGATATCGGTGTAGATATTTCCATGTTCATCCAGATGGCTGTTTAGATATATCCATGTTCATACAGATAGCGGTGTAGATATTTCCAAGTTCATACAGATAGTGCTGTAGATATTTCCATGTTCATACAGATAGCGGTGTAGCTATTTCCATGTTCATACAGATAGCGGGGTAGATATTTCCATGTTCGTACAGATAACCGTGTAGATATTTCCATGTTCATACAGATAGCGGTGCTTATATTTCCATGTTTATACAGGTAGCGGTGTAGATATTTCCATGTTTATTCAGATAGTGGTGTAGATATTTGCATGTTTATACAGATAGCGGTGTAGATATTTCCAAGTTTATACAGATAGCGGTGTAGATATCTCCATCTTAATACAGTTGGCGGTGTAGATATTTATAAGTTCATACAGATGGCGGTGCAGATATTTCCATGTTCATAGAGATTGCGGTGTAGATATTTCCATGTTTATAGAGATAGCGGTGTAGCTATTTCCATGTTCATACAGATAGCGGTGTAGATATTTCCATGTTCATACAGATAGTGGTGTAGATATTTCCATGTTCGTACAGATAGAGGTGTTGCTATTTCCGCGTTCATACTGATAGCAGTGTAGATATTACCATGTTCATACAGATGGCTGTGTAGACATATCCATGTCCATACAGATGGCGGTGAAGGTAATTCCATGTTCATACAGATAGCGGTGTAGATATTTCCATGTTCATACATATAGTGGTCTAGATATTTCCATGTTCATACAGATATAGGGGCTGATATTTCCATGTTCATACCGATAGCGGTGCTGATATTTCCATGTTTATACAGATAGCGGTGTAGATATCTCCATCTTAATACAGATGGCGGTGTAGATATTTATATGTTCATACAGATGGCGGTGCAGATATTTCCATGTTCATATAGATGGCGGTGTAGATATTTCCATGTTTATAGAGATAGCGGTGTAGTTATTTCCATGTGTAAAGAGATAGCTTTGTAGATATTTCCATGTATATGCAGATAGCTGTGTAGATATTTCCATGTTAAAACAGATAGCAGTGTAGATATTTGCATGTTCATACAGATAGCAGTGTAAATATTTCCATGTTTATACAGATAGAGGTGAAGTTGTATGCATGTTTACACAGATAGCGGTGTAGATATTTCCATGTTCATACAGATAGCGGTGCTGATATTTCCATGTTTATACAGGTAGCGGTGTAGATATTTCCATGTTTATACAGATAGCGGTGTAGATATTTCCATGTTTAT
The DNA here is from genome assembly GCF_029281585.2 of Gorilla gorilla gorilla. NCBI lineage: Eukaryota > Metazoa > Chordata > Mammalia > Primates > Hominidae > Gorilla > Gorilla gorilla. The sequence goes on along the minus strand of NC_073227.2, from coordinate 2,584,259 downwards.
ACAGATAGCGGTGTAGATATCTCCATCTTAATACTGATGGCGGTTTAGATATTTATATGTTCATACAGATGGCGGTGCAGATATTTCCATGTTCATATAGATGGCGGTGTAGATATTTCCATGTTTATAGAGATAGCGGTGTAGTTATTTCCATGTGTTAAGAGATAGCTTTGTAGATATTTCCATGTATATGCAGATAGCTGTGTAGATATTTACATGTTTATACAGATAGCGGTGTAGATGTTTCCATGTTTATACACATAGCGGTGTAGATATCTCCATCTTAATACAGATGGCGGTGTAGATATTTATATATTCATACAGATGGCGGTGCAGATATTTCCATGTTCATACAGATGGCGGTGTAGATATTTCCATGTTTATAGAGATAGCGGTGTAGTTATTTACATGTGTAAAGAGATAGCTGTGTAGATATTTCCATGTATATGCAGATAGCTGTGTAGATATTTCCATTTTCACGAAGATAGCGGTGTAGATATTTCCATCTTCAAACAGATAGCGGTGTAGGTATATCCATGTTCATACAGATGGCGGCCAACATATTTCCATGTTCATACAGAGAGTGGTGTAGATATTTCCATGTTCATCCAGACGGCTGTGTAGATATATCCATGATCATACAGATGGCGGTGAAGATATTTCATTGTTTATACAGATAGCGGTGTAGCTATTTCCATGTTCATACAGATAGCGGTGTAGATATTTCCATGTTCATCCAGATGGCTGTTTAGATATTTCCATGTTCATACAGATAGTGCTGTAGATATTTCCATGTTCATACAGATAGCGGTGTAGCTATTTCCATGTTCATACAGATAGCGGTGTAGATATTTCAATGTTCGTACAGATAGCGGTGTAGATATTTCCATGTTCATACAGATAGCGGTGCTTATATTTCCATGTTTATACAGGTAGCGGTGTAGATATTTCCATGTTTATACAGATTGTGGTGTAGATATTTCCATGTTTATACAGATAGCCGTGTAGATATTTCCAAGTTTATACAGATAGCGGTGTAGATATCTCCATCTTAATACTGTTGGCGGTGTAGATATTTATATGTTCATACAGTTGGCGGTGCAGATATTTCCATGTTCATACAGATGGCGGTGTAGATATTTCCATGTTTATAGAGATAGCGGTGTAGCTATTTCCATGTTCATACAGATAGCGGTGTAGATATTTCCATGTTCATGCAGATAGTGGTGTAGATATTTCCATGTTCATACAGATAGTGATGTAGATATTTCCATGTTCATACAGATATAGGGGCTGATATTTCCATGTTCATACAGATAGCGGTGCTGATATTTCCATGTTTATACAGATAGCGGAGAAGATGTATGCATGTTTACACAGATAGCGGTGTAGATATTTCCATGTTCATCCAGATGGCTGTGTAGTTATTTCCATGTTCATACAGATAGTGGTGTAGATATCTCCATCTTAATACAGATGGCAGTGAAGATATTTCCATGGTCTTACAGATAGCGGTGTAGATATTTCTGTGTTCATACAGATAGTGGTGTAGATATTTCCATGTTCATACAGATAGCGGTGTATCTATTTCCATGTTCATACAGATAGCGGTGTAGATATTTCTTTGTTCATCCAGATGTCTGTGTAGATATATCCTTTTTTATACAGATGGCGGTGAAGATATTTCCATGTTCATACAGATAGCGGTGTAGATATTTCCATGTACATCCAGACGGCTGTGTAGATATATCCATTATCATACAGATGGCGGTGAAGATATTTCCATGTTTATACAGATAGCGGTGGAGATGTATGCATGTTAACACAGATAGCGGTGTAGATATTTCCATGTTCATACAGATATCGGTGAAGATATTTCCATGTTCATACAGATGGCTGTGTAGATATATCCATGTTCATACAGATAGCGGTGTTGATATTTCCGTGTTCATACAGATAGTGCTGTAGATATTTCCATGTTCATACAGATAGCGGTGTAGCTATTTCCATGTTCATACAGATAGCGGTGTAGATATTTCCATGTTCGTAGAGATAGCGGTGTATATATTTCCATGTTCATACAGATAGCGGTGCTTATATTTCCATATTTATACAGGTAGCGGTGTTGATATTTCCATGTTCATACAGATAGTGGTGTAGATATTTCCATGTTTATACAGATAGCCTTGTAGATATTTCCAAGTTTATACAGATAGCGGTGTAGATATCTCCATCTTAATACAGTTGGCGGTGTAGATATTTATATGTTCATACAGATGGCGGTGCAGATATTTCCATGTTCATACAGATGGCGGTGTAGATATTTCCATGTTTATAGAGATAGCGGTGTAGATATTTCCATGTGTAAAGAGATAGCTTTGTAGATATTTCCATGTATAAGCAGATAGCTGTGTAGATATTTCCATTTTCATGCAGATAGCGGTGTAGATATTTCCGTGTTCAAACAGCAGTGTAGATATTTCCATGTTCGTACAGATAGCGGTGTAGATATTTCTATGTTCATACAGATAGCAGTGTAGATATTTCCATGTTCATACAGATAGCGGTGTAGATATTTCGATGTTCATACAGATATCGGTTTAGATATTTCCATGTTCATCATGATGGCTGTGTAGATATAGCCATGTTCATACAGATAGCCGTGTAGATATTTCCATGTTCATACAGATAGTGCTGTAGATATTTCCATGTTTATACAGACAGCGGTGTAGATATTTCCATGTTTATACAGATATCAGTGTAGATATCTCCATCTTAATACAGATGGCGGTGTAGATATTTATATATTCATACAGATGGCGGTGCAGATATTTCCATGTTCATACAGATGGCGGTGTAGATATTTCCATGTTTATAGAGATAGCGGTGTAGTTATTTACATGTGTAAAGAGATAGCTGTGTAGATATTTCCATGTATATGCACATAGCTGTGTAGATATTTCCATTTTCACGAAGATAGCTGTGTAGGTATTTCCATGTTCATACAGATAGCTGTGTAGATATATCCAAGTTCATACAGATAGTGGTGTAGATATTTCCATGTTCCTACAGATAGCGGTGTAGCTATTTCCATGTCCATGCAGATAGCGGTGTAGATATTTCCATGTTCATACAGATGGCTGTGTAGATATATCCATGTTCATACAGATGGCGGTGAAGATATTTCCATGTTCATACAGATAGCGGTGTAGATATTTCCATGTTCATAGAGATATTGGTGTAGATAATTCCATGTTCATACAGATAGCGGTGTAGTTATTTCCATGTGTAAAGAGATAACTGTGTAGATATTTCCATGTATATTCAGATAGCTGTGTAGATATTTCCATTTTCATGCAGATAGCGGTGTAGATATTTCCATGTTCAAACAGATAGCGGTGTAGATATTTCCATGTTCATACTGATAGCGGTGTAGATATTTCCATGTTTATACAGATAGCGGTGAAGATGTATGCATGTTTACACAGATAGCGGTGTATATATTTCCATGTTCATACAGATAGCGTTGCTGATATTTCCATGTTTATACAGGTAGCGGTGTAGATATTTCCATGTTTATACAGATAGCGGTGCAGATATTTCCATGTTTATACAGACAGCGGTGTAGATATTTCCATGTTTATACAGATAGCGGTGTAGATATCTCCATCTTAATACAGATGGCGGTGTAGATATTTATTTTTTCAAACAGATGGCGGTGGAGATATTTCCATGTTCATACAGATGGCGGTGTAGATATTTCCATGTTTATAGAGATAGCGGTGTAGTTATTTACATGTGTAAAGAGATAGCTGTGTAGATATTTCCATGTATATGCAGATAGCTGTGTAGATATTTCCATTTTCATGCAGATAGCGGTGAAGATATTTCCATCTTCAAACAGATAGCGGTGTAGGTATTTCCATGTTCATACAGATGGCGGTGAAGATATTTTCATGTTTATACAGAGAGCGGTGTAGATATTTCCATGTTCATCCAGATGGCTGCGTAGATAAATCCATGATCATACAGATGGCGGTGAAGATATTTCCATGTTTATACTGATAGCGGTGAAGATGTATGCATGTTTAAACAGATAGCGGTGTAGATATTTCCATGTTCATACAGATATCGGTGTAGATATTTCCATGTTCATCCAGATGGCTGTTTAGATATATCCATGTTCATACAGATTGTGGTGTAGATATTTCCGTGTTCATACAGATAGTGCTGTAGATATTTCCATGTTCATACAGATAGCGGTGTAGCTATTTCCATGTTCATACAGATAGCGGGGTTGATATTTCCATGTTCGTACAGATAGCCGTGTAGATATTTCCATGTTCATACAGATAGCGGTGCTTATATTTCCATGTTTATACAGGTAGCGGTGTAGATATTTCCATGTTTATACAGATAGTGGTGTAGATATTTCCATGTTTATACAGATAGCGGTGTAGATATTTCCAAGTTTATACAGATAGCGGTGTAGATATCTCCATCTTAATACAGTTGGCGGTGTAGATATTTATATGTTCATACAGATGGCGGTGCAGATATTTCCATGTTCATAGAGATGGCGGTGTAGATATTTCCATGTTTATAGAGATAGCGGTGTAGCTATTTCCATGTTCATACAGATAGCGGTGTAGATATTTCCATGTTCATACAGATAGTGGTGTAGATATTTCCATGTTCGTACAGATAGAGGTGTTGCTATTTCCGCGTTCATACAGATAGCAGTGTAGATATTTATATGTTCATACAGATGGCTGTGTAGACATATCCATGTTCATACAGATGGTGGTGAAGGTAATTCCATGTTCATACAGATAGCGGTGTAGATATTTCCATGTTCATACATATAGTGGTGTAGATATTTCCATGTTCATACAGATATAGGGGCTGATATTTCCATGTTCATACAGATAGCGGTGCTGATATTTCCATGTTTATACAGGTAGCGGTGTAGATATTTCCATGTTTATACAGATAGCGGTGTAGATATCTCCATCCTAATACAGATGGCGGTGCAGATATTTCCATGTTCATACAGATGGCGGTGTAGATATTTCCATGTTTATAGAGATAGCGGTGTAGCTATTTCCATGTTCATACAGATAGCGGTGTAGATATTTCCTTGTTCATACAGATAGTGTGGTAGATATTTCCATGTTCATACAGATAGAGGTGTTGCTATTTCCATGTTCATACAGATAGCGGTGTAGATATTTCCATGTTCATACAGATGGCTGTGTAGACATATCCATGTTCATACAGATGGCGGTGAAAGTAATTCCATGTTCATACAGATAGCGGTGTAGATATTTCCATGCTCATACAGATAGTGGTGTAGATATTTCCATGTTCATACAGATATAGGGGCTGATATTTCCATGTTCATACAGATAGCGGTGCTGATATTTCCATGTTTATACAGATAGCGGTGTAGATATCTCCATCTTAATACAGATGGCGGTGTAGATATTTATATGTTCATACAGATGGCGGTGCAGATATTTCCATGTTCATATAGATGGCGGTGTAGATATTTCCATGTTTATAGATATAGCGGTGTAGTTATTTCCATGTGTAAGAGATAGCTTTGTAGATATTTCCATGTATATGCAGATAGCTGTGTAGATATTTCCATGTTAAAACAGATAGCGGTGTAGATATTTCCATGTTCATACAGATAGCAGTGTAAATATTTCCATGTTTATACAGATAGCGGTGAAGGTGTATGCATGTTTACACAGATAGCGGTGTAGATATTTCCATGTTCATACAGATAGCGGTGCTGATATTTCCATGTTTATACAGGTAGCGGTGTAGATATTTCCATGTTTATACAGATAGCGGTGTAGATATCTCCATCTTAATACAGATGGCGGTGTAGATATTTATATGTTCATACATATGGCGGTGCAGATATTTCCATGTTCATATAGATGGCGGTGTAGATATTTCCATGTTTATAGATATAGCGGTGTAGTTATTTCCATGTGTAAAGAGACAGCTTTGTAGATATTTCCATGTATATGCAGATAGCTGTGTAGATATTTCCATGTTAAAACAGATAGCGGTGTATCTATTTCCATGTTCATACAGATAGAGGTGTAGATATTTCCATGTTCATCCAGATGGCTGTGTAGATATATCCATGTTCATACAGATGGCGGTGAAGATATTTCCATGTTCATACAGATAGCGGTGTAGATATTTCCATGTTCATCCAGACGGCTGTGTAGATATATCCATGTTCATACAGATGGCGGTGAAGATATTTCCATGTTTATACAGATAGTGGTGAAGATGTATGCATGTTTACATAGATAGCGGTGTAGATTTTTCCATGTTCATACAGATATTGGTGTAGATATTTCCATGTTCATCCAGATAGCAGTGTAGATATATCCATGTTCATACAGATAGCGGTGTAGATATTTCCAAGTTCATACAGATAGTGCTGTAGATATTTCCATGTTCATACAGATAGCGGTGTAGCTATTTCCATGTTCATACAGATAGCGGTGTAGATATTTCCATGTTCGTACAGATAGCGGTGTAGATATTTCCATGTTCATACAGATTGCGGTGCTTATATTTCCATGTTTATACAGGTAGCGGTGTAGATATTTCCATGTTTATACAGATAGCGGTGTAGATATCTCCATCTTAATACAGATGGCGGTGAAGATATTTCCATGTTCATACAGATAGCGGTGTAGATATTTCCAGGTTCATACAGATAGCGGTGTAGATATTTCCATTTTCATCCAGATGGCTGTATAGATATATCCATGTTCGTACAGATGGCGGTGAAGATATTTCCATGTTCGTACAGATGGCGGTGTAGATAATTCCGTGTTCATACAGATAGCGGTGCTGATATTTCCATGTTTATACAGGTAGCAGTGTAGATATTCCCATGTTTATACAGATAGCGGTGCTGATATTTCCATGTTTATACAGATAGCAGTGTAGATATTTCCATGTTTATACAGATAGAGGTGTAGATATCTCCATCTTAATACAGATGGCGGTGTAGATATTTATATGTTCATACAGATGGCGGTGCAGATATTTCCATGTTCATACAGATGGCAGTGTAGATATTACCATGTTCATACAGATAGCAGTGTTGTTATTTCCATTTCTAAAGAGATAGCTGAGTAGATATTTCCATGTATATGCAGATAGCTGTGTAGATATTTCCATTTTCATACAGATAGCTGTGTAGATATTACCATTTTCATGCAGAGAGCGGTGTAGATATTTCCATGTTCAAACAGATATCGGTGTAGATATTTCCATGTTCATACAGATAGCGGTGTAGATATTTCCATGTTTATACAGATAGCGGTGAAGATATATGCATGTTTACACAGATAGCGGTGTAGATATTTCCATGTTCATCCAGATGGCTGTGTAGATATATCCATGTTCATACAGATAGCGGTGTAGATATTTCCAAGTTCATACAGATAGCGGTGTAGATATTTCCATGTTCATACAGATAGTGGTGTAGATAATTCCATGTTCATACAGATAGCGGTGTAGTTATTTCCATGTGTAAAGAGATAGCTGTGTAGATATTTCCATGTATATGCAGATTGCTTTGTAGATATTTCCATTTTCATGCAGATAGCGGTGTAGATATTTCCATGTTCAAACAGATTGCGATGTATTTATTTCCATGTTCATACAGATAGCGGTGTAGATATTTCCATGTTTATACAGATAGCGGTGAAGATGTATGCATGTTTACACAGATAGCGGTGTAGATATTTCCATGTTCATACAGATAGCGGTGCTGATAATTCCATGTTTATACAGGTAGCGGTGTAGATATTTCCTTGTTTATTCAGACAGCGGTGTAGATATTTCCATGTTTATACAGATAGCGGTGTAGATATTTCCATGTTTATACAGATAGCGGTGTAGATATCTCCATCTTAATACAGATGGCCGTGTAGATATTTATATGTTCATACAGATGGCTGTGCAGGTATTTCCATGTTCATACAGATGGCGGTGTAGATATTTCCATGTTTATAGAGATAGCGGTGTAGTTACTTACATGTGTAAAGAGATAGCTGTGTAGATATTTCCATGTATATGCAGATAGCTGTGTAGATATTTCCATTTTCATTCAGATAGCGGTGTAGATATTTCCATGTTCAAACAGATTGCGGTGTAGATATTTCCATGTTCATACAGATAGCGGGGTAGATATTTCCATTTTTATACAGATAGCGTTGAAGATGTATGCATGTTTATACTGATACCGGTGTAGACCTTTCCGTGTTTATACAGAGAACGGTGTAGATATTTCCATGTTCATACAGATAGTGGTGTAGATATTTCCGTGTTCATACAGATACTGGTGTAGATATTTCCATGTTCAAACAGATAGCGGTGTAGGTATTTCTAAGTTCATACAGATAGCGGTGTAGATATTTCCATGTTCATCCAGATGGCTGTGTAGATATATCCATGTTCATACAGATGGCGGTGAAGATATTTCCATGTTCATACAGATAGCGGTGTAGATATTTCCATGTTCATCCAGACGGCTGTGTAGATATATCCATGATCATACAGATGGCGGTGAAGATATTTCCATGTTTATACATATAGCGGTGAAGATGTATGCATGTTTACACAGATAGCGGTGTAGATATTTCGATGTTCATACAGATATCGGTGTAGATATTTCCATGTTCATCCAGATGGCTGTGTAGATATATCCATGTTCATACAGATAGCGGTGTAGATATTTCCATGTTAATACAGATAGTGCTGTAGATATTTCCATGTTCATACAGATAGCGGTGTAGCTATTTCCATTTTCATACAGATAGCGGTGTAGATATTTCCATGTTTATACAGGTAGCAGTGTAGATATTTCCATGTTTTTACAGATAGAGGTGTAGATATCTCCATCTTAATACAGATGGCGGTGTAGATATTTCCATGTTCATACAGATGGCGGTGTAGATATTACCATGTTCATACAGATAGCAGTGTAGTTATTTCCATGTCTAAAGAGATAGCTGAGTAGATATTTCCATGTATATGCAGATAGCTGTGTAGATATTTCCATTTTCATGCAGATAGCTGTGTAGATATTTCCATTTTCATGCAGAGAGCGGTGTAGATATTTCCATGTTCAAACAGATATCGGTTTAGATATTTCCATGTTCATACAGATAGCGGTGTAGATATTTCCATGTTTATACAGATAGCGGTGAAGATGTATGCATGTTTACACAGATAGCGGTGTAGATATTTCCATGTTCATCCAGATGGCTGTGTAGATATATCCATGTTCATACAGATAGCGGTGTAGATATTTCCAAGTTCATACAGATAGCGGTGTAGATATTTCCATGTTCATACAGATAATGGTGTAGATAATTCCATGTTCATACAGATAGCGGTGTAGTTATTTCCATGTGTAAAGAGATAGCTGTGTAGATATTTCCATGTATATGCAGATTGCTTTGTAGATATTTCCATTTTCATGCAGATAGCGGTGTAGATATTTCCATGTTCAAACAGATTGCGATGTATTTATTTCCATGTTCATACAGATAGCGGTGTAGATATTTCCATGTTTATACAGATAGCGGTGAAGATGTATGCATGTTTACACAGGTAGCGGTGTAGATATTTCGATGTTCATACAGATATCGGTGTAGATATTTCCATGTTCATCCAGATGGCTGTGTAGATATATCCATGTTCATACAGATAGCGGTGTAGATATTTCCATGTTAATACAGATAGTGCTGTAGATATTTCCATGTTCATACAGATAGCGGTGTAGCTCTTTCCATTTTCATACAGATAGCGGTGTAGATATTTCCATGTTTATACAGATAGCGGTGTAGATATCTCCATCTTAATATAGATGGCGGTGTAGATATTTATATGTTCCGATGGCGGTGCAGATATTTTCATGTTCATACAGATGGCGGTGCAGGTATTTCCATGTTTATAGAGATAGCGGTGTAGTTATTTCCATGTGTAAAGAGATAGCTTTGTAGATATTTCCATGTATATGCAGATAGCTGTGTAGATATTTCCATTTTCATGCAGATAGCGGTGTAGATATTTCCATGTTCAAACAGATAGCGGTGTAGATATTTCCATGTTCATACAGATAGCGGTGTAGATATTTCCATGTTCATACAGATCGCGGTGCTGATATTTCCATGTTTATACAGGTAGCGGTGTAGATATTTCCGTGTTTATACAGACAGCGGTGTAGATATTTCCATGTTTATACAGATAGCGGTGTAGATATTTCCATGTTTATACAGATAGCCGTGTAGATATTCCCATGTTCATACAGATAGCGGTGTAGATATTTCCATGTTCACACAGATAGTGGTGTAGGTATTTCCATGTGCATACAGATAGCGGTGTAGCTATTTCCATGTTCATACAGATAGAGGTGTAGATATTTCCATGTTCATCCAGAAGGCTGTGTAGATATATCCATGTTCATACAGATGGCGGTGAAGATATTTCCATGTTCATACAGATAGCGGTGTAGATATTTCCATGTTCATCCAGACGGCTGTGTAGATATATCCATGTTCATACAGATGTCGGTGAAGATATTTCCATGTTTATACAGATAGTGGTGAAGATGTATGCATGTTTACACAGATAGCGGTGTAGATTTTTCCATGTTCATACAGATATTGGTGTAGATATTTCCATGTTCATCCAGATAGCAGTGTAGATATATCCATGTTCATACAGATAGCGGTGTAGATATTTCCAAGTTCATACAGATAGTGCTGTAGATATTTCCATGTTCATACAGATAGCGGTGTAGCTATTTCCATGTTCATACAGATAGCGGTGTAGATATTTCCATGTTCGTACAGATAGCGGAGTAGATATTTCCATGATCATACAGATTGCGGTGCTTATATTTCCATGTTTATACAGGTAGCGGTGGAGATATTTCCATGTTTATACAGATAGCGGTGTAGATATCTCCATCTTAATACAGATGGCGGTGAAGATATTTCCATGTTCATACAGATAGCGGTGTAGATATTTCCAGGTTCATACAGATAGCGGTGTAGATATTTCCATTTTCATCCAGATGGCTGTGTAGATATATCCATGTTCGTACAGATGGCGGTGAAGATATTTCCATGTTCGTACAGATGGCGGTGTAGATAATTCCGTGTTCATACAGATAGCGGTGTAGATATTTCCATGTTTATACAGGTAGCAGTGTAGATATTTCCATGTTTTTACAGATAGAGGTGTAGATATCTCCATCTTAATACAGATGGCGGTGTAGATATTTATATGTTCATACAGATGGCGGTGCAGATATTTCCATGTTCATACAGATGGCGGTGTAGATATTACCATGTTCATACAGATAGCAGTGTAGTTATTTCCATGTCTAAAGAGATAGCTGAGTAGATATTTCCATGTATATGCAGATAGCTGTGTAGATATTTCCATTTTCATGCAGATAGCTGTGTAGATATTTCCATTTTCATGCAGAGAGCGGTGTAGATATTTCCATGTTCAAACAGATATCGGTTTAGATATTTCCATGTTCATACAGATAGCGGTGTAGATATTTCCATGTTTATACAGATAGCGGTGAAGATGTATGCATGTTTACACAGATAGCGGTGTAGATATTTCCATGTTCATCCAGATGGCTGTGTAGATATATCCATGTTCATACAGATAGCGGTGTAGATATTTCCAAGTTCATACAGATAGCGGTGTAGATATTTCCATGTTCATACAGATAATGGTGTAGATAATTCCATGTTCATACAGATAGCGGTGTAGTTATTTCCATGTGTAAAGAGATAGCTGTGTAGATATTTCCATGTATATGCAGATTGCTTTGTAGATATTTCCATTTTCATGCAGATAGCGGTGTAGATATTTCCATGTTCAAACAGATTGCGATGTATTTATTTCCATGTTCATACAGATAGCGGTGTAGATATTTCCATGTTTATACAGATAGCGGTGAAGATGTATGCATGTTTACACAGATAGCGGTGTAGATATTTCCATGTTCATACAGATGGCGGTGCTGATAATTCCATGTTTATACAGGTAGCGGTGTAGATATTTCCTTGTTTATTCAGACAGCGGTGTATATATTTCCATGTTTATACAGATAGCGGTGTAGATATTTCCATGTTTATACAGATAGCGGTGTAGATATCTCCATCTTAATACAGATGGCCGTGTAGATATTTATATGTTCATACAGATGGCGGTGCAGGTATTTCCATGTTCATACAGATGGCGGTGTAGATATTTCCATGTTTATAGAGAGAGCGGTGTAGTTATTTACATGTGTAAAGAGATAGCAGTGTAGATATTTCCATGTATATGCAGATAGCTGTGTAGATATTTCCATTTTCATGCAGATAGTGGTGTAGATATTTCCATCTTCAAACAGATAGCGGTGTAGATATTTCCATGTTCATACAGATAGCGGTGTAGATATTTCCATGTTCATACAGATAGCAGTGCTGATATTTCCATGTTTATACAGGTAGCGGTGTAGATATTTCCATGTTTATACAGATAGCGGTGTAGATATTTCCATGTTTATACTGATAGCGGTGTAGACATTTCCGTGTTTATACAGAGAGCGGTGTAGATATTTCCATGTTCATACAGATAGCGGTGTAGATATTTCCGTGTTCATACAGATAGCGGTGTAGATATTTCCATGTTCATCCAGATGGCTGCGTAGATATATCCATGTTCATACAGATGGCGGTGAAGATATTTCCATGTTCATACAGATAGCGGTGTAGATATTTCCATGTTCATCCAGACGGCTGTGTAGATATATCCATGTTCATACAGATAGCGGTGTAGATATTTCCAAGTTCATACAGATAGTGGTGTAGATATTTCCATGTTTCTACAGATAGCGGTGTAGCTATTTCCATGTCCATGCAGATAGCGGTGTAGATATTTCCATGTTCATCCAGATGGCTGTGTAGATATATCCATGTTCATACAGATGGCGGTGAAGATATTTCCATGTTCATACAGATAGCGGTGTAGATATTTCCATGTTCATACAGATGGCTGTGTAGATATATCCATGTTCATACAGATGGCGGTGATGATATTTCCATGTTTATACAGATAGCGGTGAAGATGTATGCATGTTTACACAGATAGCGGTGTAGATATTTCCATGTTCATACAGATATTAGTGTAGATATTTCCAAGTTCATGCAGATGGCTGTGTAGATATATCCATGTTCATTCATATAGCGGTGTAGATATTTCCATGTTCATACAGATAGTGCTGTAGATATTTCCATGTTCATACAGATAGCGGTGTAGCTATTTCCATGTTCATACAGATAGCGGTGTGGATATTTCCATCTTCGTACACATAGCGATGTAGATATTTCCATGTTCATAAAGATAGCGGTGATTATATTTCCATGTTTATACAGGTAGCGGTGTAGATATTTCCATGTTTATACAGATAGCGGTGTAGATATCTCCATCTTAATACAGATGGCGGAGAAGATATTTCCATGTTCATACAGATAGCGGTGTAGATATTTCCATGTTCAAGCAGATAGCGGTGTAGATATTTCCATTTTCATCCAGATGGCTGTGTAGATATATCCATGTTCGTACAGATGGCGGTGAAGATATTTCCATGTTCAGACAGATGGCGGTGTAGATATTTCCGTGTTCATACAGATAGCGGTGCTCATATTTCCATGTTTATACAGGTAGCGGTGTAGATATTTCTATGTTTATACAGATAGCGGTGTAGATATTTCCATGTTTATACAGATAGCGGTGTAGATATTTTCATGTTTTTACCGATAGAGGTGTAGATATCTCCATCTTAATACAGATGGCGGTGTAGATATTTATATGTTCATACAGATGGCGGTGCAGATATTTCCATGTTCATACAGATGGCGGTGTAGATATTACCGTGTTTATACAGATAGCGGTGTAGTTATTTCCATGTGTAAAGAGATAGCTGTGTAGATATTTCCATGTATATGCAGATATTTGTGTAGATATTTCCATTTTCATGCAGATTGCGGTGTAGATATTTCCATGTTCAAACCGATATCGGTGTAGATGTTTCCATGTTCATACATATAGCGGTGTAGATATTTCCATGTTTATACAGATAGCGGTGAAGATGTATGCATGTTTACACAGATAGCGGTGTAGATATTTCCATGTTCATCCAGATGGCTGTGTAGATATATCCATGTTCATACAGATAGCGGTGTAGATATTTCCAAGTTCATACAGATAGTGGTGTAGATATTTCCATGTTCCTACAGATAGCGGTGTAGCTATTTCCATGTCCATGCAGATAGCGGTGTAGATATTTCCATGTTCATCCAGATGGCTGTGTAGATATATCCATGTTCATACAGATGGCGGTGAAGATATTTCCATGTTCATACAGATAGCGGTGTAGATATTTCTATGTTCACACAGATAGTGGTGTAGATAATTCCATGTTCATACAGATAGCGGTGTAGTTATTTCCATGTGTAAAGAGATAACTGTGTAGATATTTCCATGTATATTCAGATAGCTGTGTAGATATTTCCATTTTCATGCAGATAGCGGTGTATATATTTCCATGTACAAACAGATAGCGGTGTAGATATTTCCATGTTCATACAGATAGCGGTGTAGATATTTCCATGTTTATACAGATAGCGGTGAAGATGTATGCATGTTTACACAGATAGCGGTGTATATATTTCCATGTTCATACAGATAGCGTTGCTGATATTTCCATGTATATGCGGATAGCTGTGTAGATATTTCCATTATCATGCAGATACCGGCGTAGATATTTCCATCTTCAAACAGATAGCGGTGTAGGTATTTCCATGTTCATACAGATGGCGGTGAAGATATTTCCATGTTCATACAGATAGCGGTGTAGATATTTCCATGTTCATCCAGACGGCTGTGTAGATATATCCATGATCATACAGATGGCGGTGAAGATATTTCCATGTTTATACATATAGCGGTGAAGATGTATGCATGTTTACACAGATAGCGGTGTAGATATTTCGATGTTCATACAGATATCGGTGTAGATATTTCCATGTTCATCCAGATGGCTGTGTAGATATATCCATGTTCATACAGATAGCGGTGTAGATATTTCCATGTTAATACAGATAGTGCTGTAGATATTTCCATGTTCATACAGATAGCGGTGTAGATATTTCCATGTTTATACAGATAGCGGTGTAGATATCTCCATCTTAATATAGATGGCGGTGTAGATATTTATATGTTCCGATGGCGGTGCAGATATTTTCATGTTCATACAGATGGCGGGGCAGGTATTTCCATGTTTATAGAGATAGCGGTGTAGTTATTTCCATGTGTAAAGAGATAGCTTTGTAGATATTTCCATGTATATGCAGATAGCTGTGTAGATATTTCCATTTTCATGCAGATAGCGGTGTAGATATTTCCATGTTCAAACAGATAGCGGTGTAGATATTTCCATGTTCATACAGATAGCGGTGTAGATATTTCCATGTTCATACAGATCGCGGTGCTGATATTTCCATGTTTATACAGGTAGCGGTGTAGATATTTCCGTGTTTATCCAGACAGCGGTGTAGATATTTCCATGTTTATACAGATAGCGGTGTAGATATTTCCATGTTTATACAGATAGCCGTGTAGATATTCCCATGTTCATACAGATAGCGGTGTAGATATTTCCATGTTCACACAGATAGTGGTGTAGGTATTTCCATGTGCATACAGATAGCGGTGTAGCTATTTCCATGTTCATACAGATAGAGGTGTAGATATTTCCATGTTCATCCAGAAGGCTGTGTAGATATATCCATGTTCATACAGATGGCGGTGAAGATATTTCCATGTTCATACAGATAGCGGTGTAGATATTTCCATGTTCATCCAGACGGCTGTGTAGATATATCCATGTTCATACAGATGTCGGTGAAGATATTTCCATGTTTATACAGATAGTGGTGAAGATGTATGCATGTTTACACAGATAGCGGTGTAGATTTTTCCATGTTCATACAGATATTGGTGTAGATATTTCCATGTTCATCCAGATAGCAGTGTAGATATATCCATGTTCATACAGATAGCGGTGTAGATATTTCCAAGTTCATACAGATAGTGCTGTAGATATTTCCATGTTCATACAGATAGCGGTGTAGCTATTTCCATGTTCATACAGATAGCGGTGTAGATATTTCCATGTTCGTACAGATAGCGGAGTAGATATTTCCATGATCATACAGATTGCGGTGCTTATATTTCCATGTTTATACAGGTAGCGGTGGAGATATTTCCATGTTTATACAGATAGCGGTGTAGATATCTCCATCTTAATACAGATGGCGGTGAAGATATTTCCATGTTCATACAGATAGCGGTGTAGATATTTCCAGGTTCATACAGATAGCGGTGTAGATATTTCCATTTTCATCCAGATGGCTGTGTAGATATATCCATGTTCGTACAGATGGCGGTGAAGATATTTCCATGTTCGTACAGATGGCGGTGTAGATAATTCCGTGTTCATACAGATAGCGGTGTAGATATTTCCATGTTTATACAGGTAGCAGTGTAGATATTTCCATGTTTTTACAGATAGAGGTGTAGATATCTCCATCTTAATACAGATGGCGGTGTAGATATTTATATGTTCATACAGATGGCGGTGCAGATATTTCCATGTTCATACAGATGGCGGTGTAGATATTACCATGTTCATACAGATAGCAGTGTAGTTATTTCCATGTCTAAAGAGATAGCTGAGTAGATATTTCCATGTATATGCAGATAGCTGTGTAGATATTTCCATTTTCATGCAGATAGCTGTGTAGATATTTCCATTTTCATGCAGAGAGCGGTGTAGATATTTCCATGTTCAAACAGATATCGGTTTAGATATTTCCATGTTCATACAGATAGCGGTGTAGATATTTCCATGTTTATACAGATAGCGGTGAAGATGTATGCATGTTTACACAGATAGCGGTGTAGATATTTCCATGTTCATCCAGATGGCTGTGTAGATATATCCATGTTCATACAGATAGCGGTGTAGATATTTCCAAGTTCATACAGATAGCGGTGTAGATATTTCCATGTTCATACAGATAATGGTGTAGATAATTCCATGTTCATACAGATAGCGGTGTAGTTATTTCCATGTGTAAAGAGATAGCTGTGTAGATATTTCCATGTATATGCAGATTGCTTTGTAGATATTTCCATTTTCATGCAGATAGCGGTGTAGATATTTCCATGTTCAAACAGATTGCGATGTATTTATTTCCATGTTCATACAGATAGCGGTGTAGATATTTCCATGTTTATACAGATAGCGGTGAAGATGTATGCATGTTTACACAGATAGCGGTGTAGATATTTCCATGTTCATACAGATGGCGGTGCTGATAATTCCATGTTTATACAGGTAGCGGTGTAGATATTTCCTTGTTTATTCAGACAGCGGTGTATATATTTCCATGTTTATACAGATAGCGGTGTAGATATTTCCATGTTTATACAGATAGCGGTGTAGATATCTCCATCTTAATACAGATGGCCGTGTAGATATTTATATGTTCATACAGATGGCGGTGCAGGTATTTCCATGTTCATACAGATGGCGGTGTAGATATTTCCATGTTTATAGAGAGAGCGGTGTAGTTATTTACATGTGTAAAGAGATAGCAGTGTAGATATTTCCATGTATATGCAGATAGCTGTGTAGATATTTCCATTTTCATGCAGATAGTGGTGTAGATATTTCCATCTTCAAACAGATAGCGGTGTAGATATTTCCATGTTCATACAGATAGCGGTGTAGATATTTCCATGTTCATACAGATAGCAGTGCTGATATTTCCATGTTTATACAGGTAGCGGTGTAGATATTTCCATGTTTATACAGATAGCGGTGTAGATATTTCCATGTTTATACTGATAGCGGTGTAGACATTTCCGTGTTTATACAGAGAGCGGTGTAGATATTTCCATGTTCATACAGATAGCGGTGTAGATATTTCCGTGTTCATACAGATAGCGGTGTAGATATTTCCATGTTCATCCAGATGGCTGCGTAGATATATCCATGTTCATACAGATGGCGGTGAAGATATTTCCATGTTCATACAGATAACGGTGTAGATATTTCCATGTTCATCCAGACGGCTGTGTAGATATATCCATGTTCATACAGATAGCGGTGTAGATATTTCCAAGTTCATACAGATAGTGGTGTAGATATTTCCATGTTTCTACAGATAGCGGTGTAGCTATTTCCATGTCCATGCAGATAGCGGTGTAGATATTTCCATGTTCATCCAGATGGCTGTGTAGATATATCCATGTTCATACAGATGGCGGTGAAGATATTTCCATGTTCATACAGATAGCGGTGTAGATATTTCCATGTTCATACAGATGGCTGTGTAGATATATCCATGTTCATACAGATGGCGGTGATGATATTTCCATGTTTATACAGATAGCGGTGAAGATGTATGCATGTTTACACAGATAGCGGTGTAGATATTTCCATGTTCATACAGATATTAGTGTAGATATTTCCAAGTTCATGCAGATGGCTGTGTAGATATATCCATGTTCATTCATATAGCGGTGTAGATATTTCCATGTTCATACAGATAGTGCTGTAGATATTTCCATGTTCATACAGATAGTGGTGTAGCTATTTCCATGTTCATACAGATAGCGGTGTGGATATTTCCATCTTCGTACACATAGCGATGTAGATATTTCCATGTTCATAAAGATAGCGGTGATTATATTTCCATGTTTATACAGGTAGCGGTGTAGATATTTCCATGTTTATACAGATAGCGGTGTAGATATCTCCATCTTAATACAGATGGCGGAGAAGATATTTCCATGTTCATACAGATAGCGGTGTAGATATTTCCATGTTCAAGCAGATAGCGGTGTAGATATTTCCATTTTCATCCAGATGGCTGTGTAGATATATCCATGTTCGTACAGATGGCGGTGAAGATATTTCCATGTTCAGACAGATGGCGGTGTAGATATTTCCGTGTTCATACAGATAGCGGTGCTCATATTTCCATGTTTATACAGGTAGCGGTGTAGATATTTCTATGTTTATACAGATAGCGGTGTAGATATTTCCATGTTTATACAGATAGCGGTGTAGATATTTTCATGTTTTTACCGATAGAGGTGTAGATATCTCCATCTTAATACAGATGGCGGTGTAGATATTTATATGTTCATACAGATGGCGGTGCAGATATTTCCATGTTCATACAGATGGCGGTGTAGATATTACCGTGTTTATACAGATAGCGGTGTAGTTATTTCCATGTGTAAAGAGATAGCTGTGTAGATATTTCCATGTATATGCAGATATTTGTGTAGATATTTCCATTTTCATGCAGATTGCGGTGTAGATATTTCCATGTTCAAACCGATATCGGTGTAGATGTTTCCATGTTCATACATATAGCGGTGTAGATATTTCCATGTTTATACAGATAGCGGTGAAGATGTATGCATGTTTACACAGATAGCGGTGTAGATATTTCCATGTTCATCCAGATGGCTGTGTAGATATATCCATGTTCATACAGATAGCGGTGTAGATATTTCCAAGTTCATACAGATAGTGGTGTAGATATTTCCATGTTCCTACAGATAGCGGTGTAGCTATTTCCATGTCCATGCAGATAGCGGTGTAGATATTTCCATGTTCATCCAGATGGCTGTGTAGATATATCCATGTTCATACAGATGGCGGTGAAGATATTTCCATGTTCATACAGATAGCGGTGTAGATATTTCTATGTTCACACAGATAGTGGTGTAGATAATTCCATGTTCATACAGATAGCGGTGTAGTTATTTCCATGTGTAAAGAGATAACTGTGTAGATATTTCCATGTATATTCAGATAGCTGTGTAGATATTTCCATTTTCATGCAGATATCGGTGTATATATTTCCATGTACAAACAGATAGCGGTGTAGATATTTCCATGTTCATACAGATAGCGGTGTAGATATTTCCATGTTTATACAGATAGCGGTGAAGATGTATGCATGTTTACACAGATAGCGGTGTATATATTTCCATGTTCATACAGATAGCGTTGCTGATATTTCCATGTATATGCGGATATCTGTGTAGATATTTCCATTATCATGCAGATACCGGCGTAGATATTTCCATCTTCAAACAGATAGCGGTGTAGGTATTTCCATGTTCATACAGATGGCGGTGAAGATATTTCCATGTTCATACAGAGAGCGGTGTAGATATTTCCATGTTCATCCAGACGGCTGTGTAGATATATCCATGATCATACAGATGGCGGTGAAGATATTTCCATGTTTATACAGATAGCGTTGAAGATGTATGCATGTTTACACAGATAGCGGTGTAGATATTTCCATGTTCATCCAGATGGCTGTTTAGATATATCCATGTTCATACAGATAGCGGTGTAGATATTTCCATGTTCATACAGATAGTGCTGTAGATATTTCCATGTTCATACAGATAGTGGTGTAGCTATTTCCATGTTCATACAGATAGCGGGTTAGATATTTCCATGTTCGTACAGATAGCCGTGTAGATATTTCCATGTTCATACAGATAGCGGTGCTTATATTTCCATGTTTATACAGGTAGCGGTGTAGATATTTCCATGTTTATACAGATAGTGGTGTAGATATTTCCATGTTTATACAGATAGCGGTGTAGATATTTCCAAGATTATACAGATAGCGCTGTAGATATCTCCATCTTTATACAGTTGGCGGTGTAGATATTTATATGTTCATACAGATGGCGGTGCAGATATTTCCATGTTCATACAGATGGCGGTGTAGATATTTCCATGTTTATAGAGATAGCGGTGTAGCTATTTCCATGTTGATACAGATAGCGGTGTAGATATTTCCTTGTTCATACAGATAGTGGGGTAGATATTTCCATGTTCATACAGATAGAGGTGTTGCTATTTCCATGTTCATACAGATAGCGGTGTAGATATTTCCATGTTCATACAGATGGCTGTGTAGACATATCCATGTTCATACAGATGGCGGTGAAAGTAATTCCATGTTCATACAGATAGCGGTGTAGATATTTCCATGCTCATACAGATAGTGGTGTAGATATTTCCATGTTCATACAGATATAGGGGCTGATATTTCCATGTTCATACAGATAGCGGTGCTGATATTTCCATGTTTATACAGATAGCGGTGTAGATATCTCCATCTTAATACAGATGGCGGTGTAGATATTTATATGTTCATACAGATGGCGGTGCAGATATTTCCATGTTCATATAGATGGCGGTCTAGATATTTCCATGTTTATAGATATAGCGGTGTAGTTATTTCCATGTGTAAAGAGATAGCTTTGTAGATATTTCCATGTATATTCAGATAGCTGTGTAGATATTTCCATGTTAAAACAGATAGCGGTGTAGATATTTCCATGTTCATACAGATAGCGGTGCTGATATTTCCATGTTTATACAGGTAGCGGTGTAGATATTTCCATGTTTATACAGATAGCGGTGTAGATATCTCCACCTTAATACTGATGGCGGTGTAGATATGTATATGTTCATACAGATGGCGGTGCAGATATTTCCATGTTCATACAGATGGCGGTGTAGATATTTCCATGTTTATAGAGATAGCGGTGTAGATATTTCCATGTGTTAAGAGATAGCTTTGTAGATATTTCCATGTATATACAGATAGCTGTGTAGATATTTCCATTTTAATGCAGATAGCGATGTAGATATTTCCGTGTTCAAACAGCGGTGTAGATATTTCCAAGTTCATACAGATAGCGGTGTAGATATTTCCATGTTTATACAGATAGCGGTGAAGATGTATGCATCTTTACACAGATAGTGGTGTAGATATTTCCATGTTCATGCAGATATTGATGTAGATATATCCATGTTCGTACAGATGGCGGTGAAGATATTTCCATGTGCATACAGATAGCGGTGTAGATATTTCCATGTTCATACAGATAGCGTTGTATATATTTCCATGTTCATACAGATAGCGGTGTATATATTTCCATGTGCATACAGATAGCGGTGCTGATATTTCCATGTTCATCCAGATGGCTGTGTAGGTATATCCATGTTCATACAGATGGCGGTGAAGATATTTCCATGTTCATACAGATAGCGGTGTAGATATTTCCAGTTTCATACAGATAGCGGTGTAGATATTTCCATGTTCATACAGATAGCGGTGCTGATTTTTCCATGTTTATACAGGTAGCGGTGTAGATATTTCCATGTTTATACAGATAGCAGTGTAGATATTTACATGTTTATACAGATAGCGGTGTAGATATTTCCATGTTTATACAGATTGCGGTGTAGATATCACCATCTTAATACAGATGGCGGTGTAGATATTTATATGTTCATACACTTTGCGCTGCAGATATTTCCATGTTCATACAGATGGCGGTGTAGATATCTCCATGTTTATAGAGATAGCGGTGTAGTTATTTCCATGTGTAAAGAGATAGCTTTGTAGATATTTCCATGTATATGCAGATAGCTGTGTAGATATTTCCATTTTCATGCAGATAGCGGTGTAGATATTTCCATGTTCAAACAGATAGCGTTGTAGATATTTCCATGTCCATGCAGATAGCGGTGTAGATATTTCCATGTTCATCCAGATGGCTGTGTAGATATATCCATGTTCATACAGATGGCGGTGAAGATATTTCCATGTTCATACAGATAGCGGTGTAGATATTTCCATGTTCATACAGATAGTGGTGTAGATAATTCCATGTTCATACAGATAGCGGTGTAGTTATTTCCATGTGTAAAGAGATAACTGTGTAGATATTTCCATGTATATTCAGATAGCTGTGTAGATATTTCCATTTTCATGCAGATAGCGGTGTAGATATTTCCATGTTCAAACTGATAGCGGTGTAGATATTTCCATGTTCATACAGATAACGGTGTAGATATTTCCATGTTTATACAGATAGCGGTGAAGATGTATGCATGTTTACACAGATAGCGGTGTAGATATTTCCATGTTCATTCAGATAGCGTTGCTGATATTTCCATGTTTATACAGGTAGCGGTGTAGATATTTCCATGTTTATACAGATAGCGGTGTAGATATTTCCATGTTTATACAGACAGCGGTGTAGATATTTCCATGTTTATACAGATAGCGGTGTAGATAACTCCATCTTAATACAGATGGCGGTGTAGATATTTATATGTTCATACAGATGGCGGTGCAGATATTTCCATGTTCATACAAGTGGCGGTGTAGATATTTCCATGTTTATAGAGATAGCGGTGAAGTTATTTACATGTGTAAAGAGATAGCTGTGTAGATATTTCCATGTATATGCAGATAGCTGTGTAGATATTTCCATTTTCATGCAGATAGCGGTGTAGATATTTCCATCTTCAAACAGATAGCAGTGTAGGTATTTCCATGTTCATACAGATGGCGGTGAAGATATTTCCATGTTCATACAGAGAGCGGTGTAGATATTTCCATGTTCATCCAGACGGCTGTGTAGATATATCCATGATCATACAGATTGCGGTGAAGATATTTCCATGTTTATACAGATAGCGGTGATGATGTATGCATGTTTACACAGATAGCGTTGTAGATATTT
The DNA here is from genome assembly GCF_029281585.2 of Gorilla gorilla gorilla. Classification (NCBI taxonomy): domain Eukaryota; kingdom Metazoa; phylum Chordata; class Mammalia; order Primates; family Hominidae; genus Gorilla; species Gorilla gorilla. The sequence goes on along the minus strand of NC_073227.2, from coordinate 2,560,478 downwards.
CAATGTTCATACACATATCAGTGTAGATATTTCCATGTTCATCAAGATGGCTGTGTAGATATATCCATGTTCATACAGATAGCGGTGTAGATATTTCCATGTTCATATAGATAGTGCTGTAGATATTTCCATGTTCAAACAGAAAGCGGTGTAGCTATTTCCATATTCATACAGATAGGGGTTTAGATATTTCCATGTTCGTACAGATTGCGGTGTAGATATTTCCATCTTAATACAGATAGCGGTGCTTATATTTCCATGTTTATACAGGTAGCGGTGTAGATATTTCCATGTTTATACAGATAGCGGTGTAGATATTTCCATGTTTATACAGATAGCGGTGTAGATATTTCCATTTTCATGCAGATAGCGGTGTAGATATTTCCATGTTCAAACAGATAGCGGTGTAGGTATTTCCATGTTCATACAGATAGCGGTGTAGATATTTCCATGATCATCCAGATGGCTGTGTAGATATATCCATGTTCATACAGATGGCGTTGAAGATATTTCCATGTTCATACAGATATCGTTGTAGATATTTCCATGTTCATACAGATAGCGGTTTAGATATTTCCGTGTTCATACAGATAGCGGTGAAGATATTTCCATGTTCATACAGATAGCGGTGTAGTTATTTCCATGTTCATCCATATGGCTGTGTAGATATATCCATGTTCATAAAGATGGCGGTGAAGATATTTCCATGTTCATACAGATAGCGGTGTAGATATTTCCATGTTCATACAGATAGCCGTGTAGATATTTCCATGTTCATACAGATAGCGGTGTAGATATTTCCATGTTTATACAGATAGTGGTGTAGATATTACCATGTTTAAACAGATAGCGGTGTAGATATTTCCATGTTTATACAGATAGCGGTGTAGATATCTCCATCTTAATACAGATGGCGGAGTAGATATTTCCATGTTTATAGAGATAGCGGTGTAGTTATTTCCATGTGTAAAGAGATAGCTTTGTAGATATTTCCATGCATATGCAGATAGCTGTGTAGATATTTCCATTTTCATGCAGATAGCGGTGTAGATATTTCCATGTTCATACAGATCGCGGTGCTGATATTTCCATGTTTATACAGGTAGCGGTGTAGATATTTCCGTGTTTATACAGACAGCGGTGTAGATATTTCCATGTTTATACAGATAGCGGTGTAGATATTTCCATGTTTATACAGATAGCCGTGTAGATATTCCCATGTTCATACAGATAGCGGTGTAGATATTTCCATGTTCACACAGATAGTGGTGTAGGTATTTCCATGTGCATACAGATAGCGGTGTAGCTATTTCCATGTTCATACAGATAGAGGTGTAGATATTTCCATGTTCATCCAGAAGGCTGTGTAGATATATCCATGTTCATACAGATGGCGGTGAAGATATTTCCATGTTCATACAGATAGCGGTGTAGATATTTCCATGTTCATCCAGACGGCTGTGTAGATATATCCATGTTCATACAGATGTCGGTGAAGATATTTCCATGTTTATACAGATAGTGGTGAAGATGTATGCATGTTTACACAGATAGCGGTGTAGATTTTTCCATGTTCATACAGATATTGGTGTAGATATTTCCATTTTCATCCAGATAGCAGTGTAGATATATCCATGTTCATACAGATAGCGGTGTAGATATTTCCAAGTTCATACAGATAGTGCTGTAGATATTTCCATGTTCATACAGATAGCGGTGTAGCTATTTCCATGTTCATACAGATAGCGGTGTAGATATTTCCATGTTCGTACAGATAGCGGTGTAGATATTTGCATGTTCAGACAGATTGCGGTGCTTATATTTCCATGTTTATACAGGTAGCGGTGTAGATATTTCCATGTTTATATAGATAGCGGTGTAGATATCTCCATCTTAATACAGATGGCGGTGAAGATATTTCCATGTTCATACAGATAGCGGTGTAGATATTTCCAGGTTCATACAGATAGCGGTGTAGATATTTCCATTTTCATCCAGATGGCTGTGTAGATATATCCATGTTCGTACAGATGGCGGTGAAGATATTTCCATGTTCGTACAGATGGCGGTGTAGATAATTCCGTGTTCATACAGATAGCGGTGTGGATATTTCCATGTTTATACAGGTAGCAGTGTAGATATTTCCATGTTTATACAGATAGAGGTGTAGATATCTCCATCTTAATACAGATGGCGGTGTAGATATTTATATGTTCATACAGATGGCGGTGCAGATATTTCCATGTTCATACAGATGGCGGTGTAGATATTACCATGTTCATACAGATAGCAGTGTAGTTATTTCCATGTCTAAAGAGATAGCTGAGTAGATATTACCATGTATATGCAGATAGCTGTGTAGATATTTCCATTTTCATGCAGATAGCTGTGTAGATATTTCCATTTTCATGCAGAGAGCGGTGTAGATATTTCCATGTTCAAACAGATATCGGTTTAGATATTTCCATGTTCATACAGATAGCGGTGTAGATATTTCCATGTTTATACAGATAGCGGTGAAGATGTATGCATGTTTACACAGATAGCGGTGTAGATATTTCCATGTTCATCCAGATGGCTGTGTAGATATATCCATGTTCATACAGATAGCGGTGTAGATATTTCCATGTGTAAAGAGATAGCTGTGTAGATATTTCCATGTATATGCAGATTGCTTTGTAGATATTTCCATTTTCATGCAGATAGCCGTGTAGATATTTCCATGTTCAAACAGATTGTGATGTATTTATTTCCATGTTCATACAGATAGCGGTGTAGATATTTCCATGTTTATACAGATAGCGGTGAAGATGTATGCATGTTTACACAGATAGCGGTGTAGATATTTCCATGTTCATACAGATAGCGGTGCTGATAATTCCATGTTTATACAGGTAGCGGTGTAGATATTTCCTTGTTTATTCAGACAGCGGTGTATATATTTCCATGTTTATACAGATAGCGGTGTAGATATTTCCATGTTTATACAGATAGCGGTGTAGATATCTCCATCTTAATACAGATGGCCGTGTAGATATTTATATGTTCATACAGATGGCGGTGCAGGTATTTCCATGTTCATACAGATGGCGGTGTAGATATTTCCATGTTTATAGAGAGAGCGGTGTAGTTATTTACATGTGTAAAGAGATAGCAGTGTAGATATTTCCATGTATATGCAGATAGCTGTGTAGATATTTCCATTTTCATGCAGATAGTGGTGTAGATATTTCCATCTTCAAACAGATAGCGGTGTAGATATTTCCATGTTCATACAGATAGCGGTGTAGATATTTCCATGTTCATTCAGATAGCAGTGCTGATATTTCCATGTTTATACAGGTAGCGGTGTAGATATTTCCATGTTTATACAGATAGCGGTGTAGATATTTCCATGTTTATACTGATAGCGGTGTAGACATTTCCGTGTTTATACAGAGAGCGGTGTAGATATTTCCATGTTCATACAGATAGCGGTGTAGATATTTCCGTGTTCATACAGATAGCGGTGTAGATATTTCCATGTTCATCCAGATGGCTGCGTAGATATATCCATGTTCATACAGATGGCGGTGAAGATATTTCCATGTTCATACAGATAGCGGTGTAGATATTTCCATGTTAATCCAGACGGCTGTGTAGATATATCCATGTTCATACAGATAGTGGTGTAGATATTTCCTAGTTCATACAGATAGTGGTGTAGATATTTCCATGTTTCTACAGATAGCGGTGTAGCTATTTCCATGTCCATGCAGATAGCGGTGTAGATATTTCCATGTTCATCCAGATGGCTGTGTAGATATATCCATGTTCATACAGATGGCGGTGAAGATATTTCCATGTTCATACAGATAGCGGTGTAGATATTTCCATGTTCATACAGATGGCTGTGTAGATATATCCATGTTCATACAGATGGCGGTGAAGATATTTCCATGTTTATACAGATAGCGGTGAAGATGTATGCATGTTTACACAGATAGCAGTGTAGATATTTCCATGTTCATACAGATAGCGTTGTAGCTATTTCCATGTTCATGCAGATAGCGGTGTGGATATTTCCATCTTCGTACACATAGCGGTGTAGATATTTCCATGTTCATAAAGATAGCGGTGATTATATTTCCATGTTTATACAGGTAGCGGTGTAGATATTTCCATGTTTATACAGATAGCGGTGTAGATATCTCCATCTTAATACAGATGGCAGAGAAGATATTTCCATGTTCATACAGATAGCGGTGTAGATATTTCCATGTTCAAGCAGATAGCGGTGTAGATATTTCCATTTTCATCCAGATGGCTGTGTAGATATATCCATGTTCGTACAGATGGCGGTGAAGATATTTCCATGTTCGTACAGATGGCGGTGTAGATATTTCCGAGTTCATACAGATAGCGGTGCTCATATTTCCATGTTTATACAGGTAGCGGTGTAGATATTTCCATGTTTATACAGATAGCGGTGTAGATATTTCCATGTTTATACAGATAGCGGTGTAGATATTTTCATGTTTTTACCGATAGAGGTGTAGATATCTCCATCTTAATACAGATGGCGGTGTAGATATTTATATGTTCATACAGATGGCGGTGCAGATATTTCCATGTTCATACAGATGGCGGTGTAGATATTACCATGTTTATACATATAGCGGTGTAGTTATTTCCATGTGTAAAGAGATAGCTGTGTAGATATTTCCATGTATATGCAGATATTTGTGTAGATATTTCCATTTTCATGCAGATTGCGGTGTAGATATTTCCATGTTCAAACAGATATCGGTGTAGATGTTTCCATGTTCATACATATAGCGGTGTAGATATTTCCATGTTTATACAGATAGCGGTGAAGATGTATGCATGTTTACACAGATAGCGGTGTAGATATTTCCATGTTCATCCAGATGGCTGTGTAGATATATCCATGTTCATACAGATAGCGGTGTAGATATTTCCAAGTTCATACAGATAGTGGTGTAGATAATTCCATGTTCCTACAGATAGCGGTGTAGCTATTTCCATGTCCATGCAGATAGCGGTGTAGATATTTCCATGTTCATCCAGATGGCTGTGTAGATATATCCATGTTCATACAGATGGCGGTGAAGATATTTCCATGTTCATACAGATAGCGGTGTAGATATTTCTATGTTCACACAGATAGTGGTGTAGATAATTCCATGTTCATACAGATAGCGGTGTAGTTATTTCCATGTGTAAAGAGATAACTGTGTAGATATTTCCATGTATATTCAGATAGCTGTGTAGATATTTCCATTTTCATGCAGATAGCGGTGTATATATTTCCATGTTCAAACAGATAGCGGTGTAGATATTTCCATGTTCATACAGATAGCGGTGTAGATATTTCCATGTTTATACAGATAGCGGTGAAGATGTATGCATGTTTACACAGATAGCGGTGTATATATTTCCATGTTCATACAGATAGCGTTGCTGATATTTCCATGTATATGCGGATAGCTGTGTAGATATTTCCATTGTCATGCAGATAGCGGCGTAGATATTTCCATCTTCAAACAGATAGCGGTGTAGGTATTTCCATGTTCATACAGATGGCGGTGAAGATATTTCCATGTTCATACAGAGAGCGGTGTAGATATTTCCATGTTCATCCAGACGGCTGTGTAGATATATCCATGATCATACAGATGGCGGTGAAGATATTTCCATGTTTATACAGATAGCGGTGAAGATGTATGCATGTTTACACAGATAGCGGTGTAGATATTTCCATGTTCATCCAGATGGCTGTTTAGATATATCCATGTTCATACAGATAGCGGTGTAGATATTTCCATGTTCATACAGATAGTGCTGTAGATATTTCCATGTTCATACAGATAGCGGTGTAGCTATTTCCATGTTCATACAGATACCGGGGTAGATATTTCCATGTTCGTACAGATAGCCGTGTAGATATTTCCATGTTCATACAGATAGCGGTGCTTATATTTCCATGTTTATACAGGTAGCGGTGTAGATATTTCCATGTTTATACAGATAGTGGTGTAGATATTTCCATGTTTATACAGATAGCGGTGTAGATATTTCCAAGATTATACAGATAGCGCTGTAGATATCTCCATCTTAATACAGTTGGCGGTGTAGATATTTATATGTTCATACAGATGGCGGTGCAGATATTTCCATGTTCATACAGATGGCGGTGTAGATATTTCCATGTTTATAGAGATAGCGGTGTAGCTATTTCCATGTTGATACAGATAGCGGTGTAGATATTTCCTTGTTCATACAGATAGTGGGGTAGATATTTCCATGTTAATACAGATAGAGGTGTTGCTATTTCCATGTTCATACAGATAGCGGTGTAGATATTTCCATGTTCATACAGATGGCTGTGTAGACATATCCATGTTCATACAGATGGCGGTGAAAGTATTTCCATGTTCATAGAGATAGCGGTGTAGATATTTCCATGCTCATACAGATAGTGGTGTAGATATTTCCATGTTCATACAGATATAGGGGCTGATATTTCCATGTTCATACAGATAGCGGTGCTGATATTTCCATGTTTATACAGATAGCGGTGTAGATATCTCCATCTTAATACAGATGGCGGTGTAGATATTTATATGTTCATACAGATGGCGGTGCAGATATTTCCATGTTCATATAGATGGCGGTGTAGATATTTCCATGTTTATAGATATAGCGGTGTAGTTATTTCCATGTGTAAAGAGATAGCTTTGTAGATATTTCCATGTATATGCAGATAGCTGTGTAGATATTTCCATGTTAAAACAGATAGCGGTGTAGATATTTCCATGTTTATACAGATAGCGGTGAAGGTGTATGCATGTTTACACAGATAGCGGTGTAGATATTTCCATGTTCATAAAGATAGCGGTGATTATATTTCCATGTTTATACAGGTAGCGGTGTAGATATTTCCATGTTTATACAGATAGCGGTGTAGATATCTCCATCTTAATACAGATGGCAGAGAAGATATTTCCATGTTCATACAGATAGCGGTGTAGATATTTCCATGTTCAAGCAGATAGCGGTGTAGATATTTCCATTTTCATCCAGATGGCTGTGTAGATATGTCGATGTTCGTACAGATTGCGGTGAAGATATTTCCATGTTCGTACAGATGGCGGTGTAGATATTTCCGTGTTCATACAGATAGCGGTGCTCATATTTCCATGTTTATACAGGTAGCGGTGTAGATATTTCCATGTTTATACAGATAGCTGTGTAGATATTTCCATGTTTATACAGATAGCGGTGTAGATATTTTCATGTTTTTACCGATAGGGGTGTAGATATCTCCATCTTAATACAGATGGCGGTGTAGATATTTATATGTTCATACAGATGGCGGTGCAGATATTTCCATGTTCATACAGATGGCGGTGTAGATATTACCATGTTTATACAGATAGCGGTGTAGTAATTTCCATGTGTAAAGAGATAGCTGTGTAGATATTTCCATGTATATGCAGATATTTGTGTAGATATTTCCATTTTCATGCAGATTGCGGTGTAGATATTTCCATGTTCAAACAGATATCGGTGTAGATGTTTCCATGTTCATACATATAGCGGTGTAGATATTTCCATGTTTATGCAGATAGCGGTGAAGATGTATGCATGTTTACACAGATAGCGGTGTAGATATTTCCATGTTCATCCAGATGGCTGTGTAGATATATACATGTTCATACAGATAGCGGTGTAGATATTTCCAAGTTCATACAGATAGTGGTGTAGATATTTCCATGTTCCTACAGATAGCGGTGTAGCTATTTCCATGTCCATGCAGATAGCGGTGTAGATATTTCCATGTTCATCCAGATGGCTGTGTAGATATATCCATGTTCATACAGATGGCGGTGAAGATATTTCCATGTTCATACAGATAGCGGTGTAGATATTTCTATGTTCACACAGATAGTGGTGTAGATAATTCCATGTTCATACAGATAGCGGTGTAGTTATTTCCATGTGTAAAGAGATAACTGTGTAGATATTTCCATGTATATTCAGATAGCTGTGTAGATATTTCCATTTTCATGCAGATAGCGGTGTATATATTTCCATGTTCAAACAGATAGCGGTGTAGATATTTCCATGTTCATACAGATAGCGGTGTAGATATTTCCATGTTTATACAGATAGCGGTGAAGATGTATGCATGTTTACAGAGATAGCGGTGTATATATTTCCATGTTCATACAGATAGCGTTGCTGATATTTCCATGTATATGCGGATAGCTGTGTAGATATTTCCATTATCATGCAGATAGCGGCGTAGATATTTCCATCTTCAAACAGATAGCGGTGTAGGTATTTCCATGTTCATACAGATGGCGGTGAAGATATTTCCATGTTCACACAGAGAGCGGTGTAGATATTTCCATGTTCATCCAGACGGCTGTGTAGATATATCCATGATCATACAGATGGCGGTGAAGATATTTCCATGTTTATACAGATAGCGGTGAAGATGCATGCATGTTTACACAGATAGCGGTGTAGATATTTCCATGTTCATCCAGATGGCTGTTTAGATATATCCATGTTCATACAGACGGCGGTGTAGATATTTCCATGTTCATACAGATAGTGCTGTAGATATTTCCATGTTCATACAGATAGCGGTGTAGCTATTTCCATGTTCATACAGATAGCGGGGTAGATATTTCCATGTTCGTACAGATACCCGTGTAGATATTTCCATGTTCATACAGATAGCGGTGCTTATATTTCCATGTTTATACAGGTAGTGGTGTAGATATTTCCATGTTTATACAGATAGTGGTGTAGATATTTCCATGTTTATACAGATAGCGGTGTAGATATTTCCAAGATTATACAGATAGCGATGTAGATATCTCCATCTTAATACAGTTGGCGGTGTAGATATTTATATGTTCATACAGATGGCGGTGCAGATATTTCCATGTTCATACAGATGGCGGTGTAGATATTTCCATGTTTATAGAGATAGCGGTGTAGCTATTTCCATGTTGATACAGATAGCGGTGTAGATATTTCCTTGTTCATACAGATAGTGGGGTAGATATTTCCATGTTCATACAGATAGAGGTGTTGCTATTTCCATGTTCATACAGATAGCGGTGTAGATATTTCCATGTTCATACAGATGGCTGTGTAGACATATCCATGTTCATACAGATGGCGGTGAAAGTAATTCCATGTTCATACAGATAGCGGTGTAGATATTTCCATGCTCATACAGATAGTGGTGTAGATATTTCCATGTTCATACAGATATAGGGGCTGATATTTCCATGTTCATACAGATAGCGGTGCTGATATTTCCATGTTTATACAGATAGCGGTGTAGATATCTCCATCTTAATACAGATGGCGGTGTAGATATTTATATGTTCATACAGATGGCGGTGCAGATATTTCCATGTTCATATAGATGGCGGTGTAGATATTTCCATGTTTATAGATATAGCGGTGTAGTTATTTCCATGTGTAAAGAGATAGCTTTGTAGATATTTCCATGTATATGCAGATAGCTGTGTAGATATTTCCATGTTAAAACAGATAGCGGTGTAGATATTTCCATGTTCATACAGATAGCAGTGTAAATATTTCCATGTTTATACAGATAGCGGTGAAGGTGTATGCATGTTTACACAGATAGCGGTGTAGATATTTCCATGTTCATACAGATAGCGGTGCTGATATTTCCATGTTTATACAGGTAGCGGTGTAGATATTTCCATGTTTATACAGATAGCGGTGTAGATATCTCCACCTTAATACTGATGGCGGTGCAGATATGTATATGTTCATACAGATGGCGGTGCAGATATTTCCATGTTCATACAGATGGCGGTGTAGATATTTCCATGTTTATAGAGATAGCGGTGTAGATATTTCCATGTGTTAAGAGATATCCTTGTAGATATTTCCGTGTATATGCAGATAGCTGTGTAGATATTTCCATTTTAATGCAGATAGCGATGTAGATATTTCCGTGTTCAAACAGCGGTGTAGATATTTCCAAGTTCATCCAGATAGCGGTGTAGATATTTCCATGTTTATACAGATAGCGGTGAAGATGTATGCATCTTTACACAGATAGTGGTGTAGATATTTCCATGTTCATACAGATATTGATGTAGATATATCCATGTTCGTACAGATGGTGGTGAAGATATTTCCATGTGCATACAGATAGCGGTGTAGATATTTCCATGTTCATACAGATAGCGTTGTATATATTTCCATGTTCATTCAGATAGCGGTGTATATATTTCCATGTGCATACAGATAGCGGTGCTGATATTTCCATGTTCATCCAGATGGCTGTGTAGGTATATCCATGTTCATATAGATGGCGGTGAAGATATTTCCATGTTCATACAGATAGCGGTGTAGATATTTCCAGTTTCATACAGATAGCGGTGTAGATATTTCCATGTTCATACAGATAGCGGTGCTGATTTTTCCATGTTTATACAGGTAGCGGTGTAGATATTTCCATGTTTATACAGATAGCAGTGTAGATATTTACATGTTTATACAGATAGCGGTGTAGATATTTCCATGTTTATACAGATTGCGGTGTAGATATCACCATCTTAATACAGATGGCGGTGTAGATATTTATATGTTCATACACATGGCGCTGCAGATATTTCCATGTTCATACAGATGGCGGTGTAGATATTTCCATGTTTATAGAGATAGCGGTGTAGTTATTTCCATGTGTAAAGAGATAGCTTTGTAGATATTTCCATGTATATGCAGATAGCTGTGTAGATATTTCCATTTTCATGCAGATAGCGGTGTAGATATTTCCATGTTCAAACAGATAGCGTTGTAGATATTTCCATGTCCATGCAGATAGCGGTGTAGATATTTCCATGTTCATCCAGATGGCTGTGTAGATATATCCATGTTCATACAGATGGCGGTGAAGATATTTCCATGTTCATACAGATAGCGGTGTAGATATTTCCATGTTCATACAGATAGTGGTGTAGATAATTCCATGTTCATACAGATAGCGGTGTAGTTATTTCCATGTGTAAAGAGATAACTGTGTAGATATTTCCATGTATATTCAGATAGCTGTGTAGATATTTCCATTTTCATGCAGATAGCGGTGTAGATATTTCCATGTTCAAACAGATAGTGGTGTAGATATTTCCATGTTCATACAGATAGCGGTGTAGATATTTCCATGTTTATACAGATAGCGGTGAAGATGTATGCATGTTTACTCAGATAGCGGTGTAGATATTTCCATGTTCATTCAGATAGCGTTGCTGATATTTCCATGTTTATACAGGTAGCGGTGTAGATATTTCCATGTTTATACAGATAGCGGTGTAGATATTTCCATGTTTATACAGACAGCGGTGTAGATATTTCCATGTTTATACAGATAGCGGTGTAGATAACTCCATCTTAATACAGATGGCGGTGTAGATATTTTTATGTTCATACAGATGGCGGTGCAGATATTTCCATGTTCATACAAGTGGCGGTGTAGATATTTCCATGTTTATAGAGATAGCGGTGAAGTTATTTACATGTGTAAAGAGATAGCTGTGTAGATATTTCCATGTATATGCAGATAGCTGTGTAGATATTTCCATTTTCATGCAGATAGCGGTGTAGATATTTCCATCTTCAAACAGATAGCGGTGTAGGTATTTCCATGTTCATACAGATGGCGGTGAAGATATTTCCATGTTCATCCAGACGGCTGTGTAGATATATCCATGATCATACAGATTGCGGTGAAGATATTTCAATGTTTATACAGATAGCGGTGATGATGTATGCATGTTTACACAGATAGCGTTGTAGATATTTCAATGTTCATACACATATCAGTGTAGATATTTCCATGTTCATCAAGATGGCTGTGTAGATATATCCATGTTCATACAGATAGCGGTGTAGATATTTCCATGTTCATATAGATAGTGCTGTAGATATTTCCATGTTCAAACAGAAAGCGGTGTAGCTATTTCCATATTCATACAGATAGGGGTGTAGTTATTTCCATGTTCGTACAGATTGCGGTGTAGATATTTCCATCTTAATACAGATAGCGGTGCTTATATTTCCATGTTTATACAGGTAGCGGTGTAGATATTTCCATGTTGATACAGATAGCGGTGTAGATATTTCCATGTTTATACAGATAGCGGTGTAGATATTTCCATTTTCATGCAGATAGCGGTGTAGATATTTCCATGTTCAAACAGATAGCGGTGTAGGTATTTCCATGTTCATACAGATAGCGGTGTAGATATTTCCATGATCATCCAGATGGCTGTGTAGATATATCCATGTTCATACAGATGGCGTTGAAGATATTTCCATGTTCATACAGATATCGTTGTAGATATTTCCATGTTCATACAGATAGCGGTTTAGATATTTCTGTGTTCATACAGATAGCGGTGAAGATATTTCCATGTTCATACAGATAGCGGTGTAGTTATTTCCATGTTCATCCATATGGCTGTGTAGATATATCCATGTTCATAAAGATGGCGGTGAAGATATTTCCATGTTCATACAGATAGCGGTGTAGATATTTCCATGTTCATACAGATAGCCGTGTAGATATTTCCATGTTCATACAGATAGCGGTGTAGATATTTCCATGTATATACAGATAGTGGTGTAGATATTACCATGTTTAAACAGATAGCGGTGTAGATATTTCCATGTTTATACAGATAGCGGTGTAGATATCTCCATCTTAATACAGATGGCGGAGTAGATATTTCCATGTTTATAGAGATAGCGGTGTAGTTATTTCCATGTGTAAAGAGATAGCTTTGAAGATATTTCCATGCATATGCAGATAGCTGTGTAGATATTTCCATTTTCATGCAGATAGCGGTGTAGATATTTCCATGTTGAAACAGATAGCGGTGTATATATTTCCATGTTCATACAGATAGCGGTGTCGATATTTCCATGTTTATACAGATAGCGGTGAAGATGTATGCATGTTTACACAGATAGCGGTGTAGATATTTCCATGTTCATACAGTTAGCGGTGCTGATATTTCCATGTTTATACAGGTAGCGGTGTAGATATTTCCATGTTTACACAGATAGCCGTGTAGATATTTCCATGTTTATACAGATAGTGGTGTAGATATTTCCATGTTTATACAGATAGCGGTGTAGGTATTTCCAAGATTATACAGATAGCGCTGTAGATATCTCCATCTTAATACAGATGGCGGAGTAGATATTTCCATGTTTATAGAGATAGCGGTGTAGTTATTTCCATGTGTAAAGAGATAGCTTTGTAGATATTTCCATGTATATGCAGATAGCTGTGTAGATATTTCCATTTTCATGCAGATAGCGGTGTAGATATTTCCATGTTCAAACAGATAGCGTTGTAGATATTTCCATGTCCATGCAGATAGCGGTGTAGATATTTCCATGTTCATCCAGATGGCTGTGTAGATATATCCATGTTCATACAGATGGCGGTGAAGATATTTCCATGTTCATACAGATAGCGGTGTAGATATTTCCATGTTCATACAGATAGTGGTGTAGATAATTCCATGTTCATACAGATAGCGGTGTAGTTATTTCCATGTGTAAAGAGATAACTGTGTAGATATTTCCATGTATATTCAGATAGCTGTGTAGATATTTCCATTTTCATGCAGATAGCGGTGTAGATATTTCCATGTTCAAACAGATAGCGGTGTAGTTATTTCCATGTTCATACAGATAGCGGTGTAGATATTTCCATGTTTATACAGATAGCGGTGAAGATGTATGCATGTTTACACAGATAGTGGTGTAGATATTTCCATGTTCATTCAGATAGCGTTGCTGATATTTCCATGTTTATACAGGTAGCGGTGTAGATATTTCCATGTTTATACAGATAGCGGTGTAGATATTTCCATGTTTATACAGACAGCGGTGTAGATATTTCCATGTTTATACAGATAGCGGTGTAGATAACTCCATCTTAATACAGATGGCGGTGTAGATATTTATATGTTCATACAGATGGCGGTGCGGATATTTCCATGTTCATACAAGTGGCGGTGTAGATATTTCCATGTTTATAGAGATAGCGGTGAAGTTATTTACATGTGTAAAGAGATAGCTGTGTAGATATTTCCATGTATATGCAGATAGCTGTGTAGATATTTCCATTTTCATGCAGATAGCGGTGTAGATATTTCCATCTTCAAACAGATAGCGGTGTAGGTATTTCCATGTTCATACAGATGGCGGTGAAGATATTTCCATGTTCATCCAGACGGCTGTGTAGATATATCCATGATCATACAGATTGCGGTGAAGATATTTCAATGTTTATACAGATAGCGGTGATGATGTATGCATGTTTACACAGATAGCGTTGTAGATATTTCAATGTTCATACACATATCAGTGTAGATATTTCCATGTTCATCAAGATGGCTGTGTAGATATATCCATGTTCATACAGATAGCGGTGTAGATATTTCCATGTTCATATAGATAGTGCTGTAGATATTTCCATGTTCAAACAGAAAGCGGTGTAGCTATTTCCATATTCATACAGATAGGGGTGTAGTTATTTCCATGTTCGTACAGATTGCGGTGTAGATATTTCCATCTTAATACAGATAGCGGTGCTTATATTTCCATGTTTATACAGGTAGCGGTGTAGATATTTCCATGTTGATACAGATAGCGGTGTAGATATTTCCATGTTTATACAGATAGCGGTGTAGATATTTCCATTTTCATGCAGATAGCGGTGTAGATATTTCCATGTTCAAACAGATAGCGGTGTAGGTATTTCCATGTTCATACAGATAGCGGTGTAGATATTTCCATGATCATCCAGATGGCTGTGTAGATATATCCATGTTCATACAGATGGCGTTGAAGATATTTCCATGTTCATACAGATATCGTTGTAGATATTTCCATGTTCATACAGATAGCGGTTTAGATATTTCCGTGTTCATACAGATAGCGGTGAAGATATTTCCATGTTCATACAGATAGCGGTGTAGTTATTTCCATGTTCATCCATATGGCTGTGTAGATATATCCATGTTCATAAAGATGGCGGTGAAGATATTTCCATGTTCATACAGATAGCGGTGTAGATATTTCCATGTTCATACAGATAGCCGTGTAGATATTTCCATGTTCATACAGATAGCGGTGTAGATATTTCCATGTATATACAGATAGTGGTGTAGATATTACCACGTTTAAACAGATAGCGGTGTAGATATTTCCATGTTTATACAGATAGCGGTGTAGATATCTCCATCTTAATACAGATGGCGGAGTAGATATTTCCATGTTTATAGAGATAGCGGTGTAGTTATTTCCATGTGTAAAGAGATAGCTTTGAAGATATTTCCATGCATATGCAGATAGCTGTGTAGATATTTCCATTTTCATGCAGATAGCGGTGTAGATATTTCCATGTTCAAACAGATAGCGGTGTATATATTTCCATGTTCATACAGATAGCGGTGTCGATATTTCCATGTTTATACAGATAGCGGTGAAGATGTATGCATGTTTACACAGATAGCGGTGTAGATATTTCCATGTTCATACAGTTAGCGGTGCTGATATTTCCATGTTTATACAGGTAGCGGTGTAGATATTTCCATGTTTACACAGATAGCCGTGTAGATATTTCCATGTTTATACAGATAGTGGTGTAGATATTTCCATGTTTATACAGATAGCGGTGTAGGTATTTCCAAGATTATACAGATAGCGCTGTAGATATCTCCATCTTAATACAGTTGGCGGTGTAGATATTTATATGTTCATACAGATGGCGGTGCAGATATTTCCATGTTCATACAGATGGCGGTGTAGATATTTCCATGTTTATAGAGATAGCGGTGTAGCTATTTCCATGTTCATACAGATAGCGGTGTAGATATTTCCTTGTTCATACAGATAGTGGGGTAGATATTTCCATGTTCATACAGATAGAGGTGTTGCTATTTCCATGTTCATACAGATAGCGGTGTAGATATTTCCATGTTCATACAGATGGCTGTGTAGACATATCCATGTTCATACAGATGGCGGTGAAAGTAATTCCATGTTCATACAGATAGCGGTGTAGATATTTCCATGCTCATACAGATAGTGGTGTAGATATTTCCATGTTCATACAGATATAGGGGCTGATATTTCCATGTTCATACAGATAGCGGTGCTGATATTTCCATGTTTATACAGATAGAGGTGTAGATATCTCCATCTTAATACAGATGGCGGTGTAGATATTTATATGTTCATACAGATGGCGGTGCAGATATTTCCATGTTCATACAGATGGCGGTGTAGATATTTCCATGTTTATAGAGATACCGGTGTAGTTATTTCCATGTGTAAAGAGATAGCTTTGTAGATATTTCCATGTATATGCAGATAGCTGTGTAGATATTTCCATTTTCATGCAGATAGCGGTGTAGATATTTCCATGTTCAAACAGATAGCGTTGTAGATATTTCCATGTCCATGCAGATAGCGGTGTAGATATTTCCATGTTCATCCAGATGGCTGTGTAGATATATCCATGTTCATACAGATGGCGGTGAAGATATTTCCATGTTCATACAGATAGCAGTGTAGATATTTCCATGTTCATACAGATAGTGGTGTAGATAATTCCCTGTTCATACAGATAGCGGTGTAGTTATTTCCATGTGTAAAGAGATAACTGTGTAGATATTTCCATGTATATTCAGATAGCTGTGTAGATATTTCCATTTTCATGCAGATAGCGGTGTAGATATTTCCATGTTCATCCAGATGGCTGTGTAGATATATCCATGTTCATACAGATGGCGGTGAAGATATTTCCATGTTCATACAGATAGCGGTGTAGATATTTCCATGTTCATACAGATAGCGGTGTAGATAATTCCATGTTCATACAGACAGCGGTGTAGATATTTCCATGTTTATACAGATAGCGGTGTAGATAACTCCATCTTAATACAGATGGCGGTGTAGATATTTATATGTTCATACAGATGGCGGTGCAGATATTTCCATGTTCATACAAGTGGCGGTGTAGATATTTCCATGTTTATAGAGATAGCGGTGAAGTTATTTACATGTGTAAAGAGATAGCTGTGTAGATATTTCCATGTATATGCAGATAGCTGTGTAGATATTTCCATTTTCATGCAGATAGCGGTGTAGATATTTCCATCTTCAAACAGATAGCGGTGTAGGTATTTCCATGTTCATACAGATGGCGGTGAAGATATTTCCATGTTCATACAGAGAGCGGTGTAGATATTTCCATGTTCATCCAGACGGCTGTGTAGATATATCCATGATCATACAGATTGCGGTGAAGATATTTCCATGTTTATACAGATAGCGGTGATGATGTATGCATGTTTACACAGATAGCGTTGTAGATATTTCAATGTTCATACACATATCAGTGTAGATATTTCCATGTTCATCAAGATGGCTGTGTAGATATATCCATGTTCATAAAGATAGCGGTGTAGATATTTCCATGTTCATATAGATAGTGCTGTAGATATTTCCATGTTCAAACAGAAAGCGGTGTAGCTATTTCCATATTCATACAGATAGGGGTGTAGATATTTCCATGTTCGAACAGATTGCGGTGTAGATATTTCCATCTTAATACAGATAGCGGTGCTTATATTTCCATGTTTATACAGGTAGCGGTGTAGATATTTCCATGTTGATACAGATAGCGGTGTAGATATTTCCATGTTTATACAGATAGCGGTGTAGATATTTCCATTTTCATGCAGATAGCGGTGTAGATATTTCCATGTTCAAACAGATAGCGGTGTAGGTATTTCCATGTTCATACAGATAGCGGTGTAGATATTTCCATGATCATCCAGATGGCTGTGTAGATATATCCATGTTCATACAGATGGCGTTGAAGATATTTCCATGTTCATACAGATATCGTTGTAGATATTTCCATGTTCATACAGATAGCGGTTTAGATATTTCCGTGTTCATACAGATAGCGGTGAAGATATTTCCATGTTCATACAGATAGCGGTGTAGTTATTTCCATGTTCATCCATATGGCTGTGTAGATATATCCATGTTCATAAAGGTGGCGGTGAAGATATTTCCATGTTCATACAGATAGCGGTGTAGATATTTCCATGTTCATACAGATAGCCGTGTAGATATTTCCATGTTCATACAGATAGCGGTGTAGATATTTCCATGTTTATACAGATAGTTGTGTAGATATTACCATGTTTAAACAGATAGCGGTGTAGATATTTCCATGTTTATACAGATAGCGGTGTAGATATCTCCATCTTAATACAGATGGCAGAGTAGATATTTCCATGTTTATAGAGATAGCGGTGTAGTTATTTCCATGTGTAAAGAGATAGCTTTGTAGATATTTCCATGCATATGCAGATAGCTGTGTAGATATTTCCATTTTCATGCAGATAGCGGTGTAGATATTTCCATGTTCAAACAGATAGCGGTGTATATATTTCCATGTTCATACAGATAGCGGTGTCGATATTTCCATGTTTATACAGATAGCGGTGAAGATGTATGCATGTTTACACAGATAGCGGTGTAGATATTTCCATGTTCATACAGATAGCGGTGCTGATATTTCCATGTTTATACAGGTAGCGGTGTAGATATTTCCATGTTTATACAGATAGCGCTGTAGATATTTCCATGTTTATACAGATAGCGGTGTAGATATTTCCATGTTTATACAGATAGCCGTGTAGATATCTCCATCTTAATACAGATGGCGGTGTACATATTTATATGTTCATACAGATGGCGGTGCAGATATTTCCATGTTCATACAGATGGCGGTGTAGATATTTCCATGTTTATAGAGATAGCGGTGTAGATATTTCCATGTGTAAAGAGATAGCTTTTTAGATATTTCCATGTATATGCAGATAGCTGTGTAGATATTTCCATTTTCATGCAGATAGCGGTGTAGATATTTCCATGTTCAAACAGATAGCGGTGTAGATATTTCCATGTTCATACAGATAGAGGTGTAGATATTTGAATGTTCATACAGATAGCGGTGCTGATATTTCCATGTTTATATAGGTAGCGGTGTAGATATTTCCATCTTTATACAGATAGCGGTGTAGATATTTCCGTGTTTATACAGATAGCGGTGTAGATATTTCCATGTTCACACAAATAGCGGTGTAGATATTTCCATGTTCATACAGATAGGGGTGTAGATATTTCCATGTTCATACAGATAGCGGTGTAGATATTTCCATGTTCATACAGATAGCGGTGTAGTTATTTCCTTGTGTGAAGAGATAGCTGTGTAGATATTTCTATGTATATTCAGATAGGTGTGTAGATATTTCCATTTTCATGCAGATAGCGGTGTGGATATTTCTAAGTTCAAAAAGATAGCGGTGTAGACATTTCCATGTTCATACAGATAGCGGTGTAGAAATTTCCATGTTTATACAGATAACGGTGAAGATGTATGCCTGTTTACACAGATAGCGGTGTAGATATTTCCATGTTCATACAGATAGCGGTGTAGGTATTTCCATGATCATCCAGATGTCTTTGTAGATATATCCATGTTCATACAGATGGCGTTGAAGATATTTCCATGTTCATACAGATATCGGTGTAGATATTTCCATGTTCATACAGATAGCGCTTTAGATATTTCCGTGTTCATACAGATAGTGGTGAAGATATTTCCATATTCATACAGATAGCGGTGTAGTTATTTCCATGTTCATCTATATGGCTGTGTAGATATATCCATGTTCATACAGATGGCGGTGAAGATATTTCCATGTTCATACAGATAGCGGTGTAGATAGTTCCATGTTCATACAGATAGCCGTGTAGGTATTTCCATGTTCATACAGATAGCGGTGTAGATATTCCCATGTTCATACATATAGCAGTGTAGATATTTCAATTTTCATCCAGATGGCAGTGTAGATATATCCATGTTGGTACAGATGGCGGTGAAGATATTTCCATGTTCATACAGATGGCGGTGTAGATATTTCCGTGTTCATACAGATAGCGGTGCTGATATTTCCATGTTTATACAGGTAGTAGTGTAGATATTTCCATGTTTATACAGATAGCGGTGTAGATATTTCCATGTTTATACAGATAGCGGTGTAGATATTTCGATGTTCATGCAGATAGCGGTGTAGATATTTCCATGTTCAAACAGATAGCGGTGTAGGTATTTCCACGTTCATACAGATAGCGGTGTAGATATTTCCATGATCATCCAGATGGCTGTGTAGATATATCCATGTTCATACAGATGGCGTTGAAGATATTTCCATGTTCATTCAGATATCGGTGTAGATATTTCCATGTTCATACAGATAGCGGTTTAGATATTTCCGTGTTCATACAGATAGCGGTGAAGATATTTCCATGTTCATACAGATAGCTTTGGAGTTATTTCCATGTTCATCCGTATGGCTGTGTAGATATATCCATGTTCATAAAGATGGCGGTGAAGATATTTCCATGTTCATACAGATAGCGGTGTAGATATTTCCATGTTCATACAGATAGCCGTGTAGATATTTCCATGTTCATACAGATAGCGGTGTAGATATTTCCATGTTTATACAGATAGTGGTGTAGATATTACCATGTTTAAACAGATAGCGGTGTAGATATTTCCATGTTTATACAGATAGCGGTGTAGATATCTCCATCTTAATACAGATGGCGGTGTAGATATTTCCATGTTTATAGAGATACCGTTGTAGTTATTTCCATGTGTAAAGAGATAGCTTTGTAGATATTTCCATGTATATGCAGATAGCTGTGTAGATATTTCCATTTTCATGCAGATAGCGGTGTAGATATTTCCATGTTCAAACAGATAGTGGTGTATATATTTCCATGTTCATACAGATAGCGGTGTCGATATTTCCATGTTTATACAGATAGCGGTGAAGATGTATGCATGTTTACACAGATAGCGGTGTAGATATTTCCATGTTCATCCAGATGGCTGTGTAGATATATCCATGTTCATACAGATAGCGGTGTAAATATTTCCATGTTTATACAGATAGCGGTGTAGATATCTCCATCTTAATACTGATGGTGGTGTAGATATGTATATGTTCATACAGATGGCGGTGCAGATATTTCCATGTTCATACAGATGGCGGTGTAGATATTTCCATGTTTATAGAGATAGCGGTGTAGATATTTCCATGTGTTAAGAGATAGCTTTGTAGATATTTCCCTGTTTATGCAGACAGCTGTGTAGATATTTCCATTTTAATGCAGATAGCGGTGTAGATATTTCCGTGTTCAAACAGCGGTGTAGATATTTCCAAGTTCATACAGATAGCGGTGTAGATATTTCCATGTTTATACAGATAGCGGTGAAGATGTATGCATCTTTACACAGATAGTGGTGTAGATATTTCCATGTTCATACAGATATTGATGTAGATATATCCATGTTCGTACAGATGGCGGTGAAGATATTTCCATGTGCATACAGATAGCGGTGTAGATATTTCCATGTTCATACAGATAGCATTGTATATATTTCCATGTTCATACAGATAGCGGTGTATATATTTCCATGTGCATACAGATAGCGGTGCTGATATTTCCATGTTCATCCAGATGGCTGTGTAGGTATATCCATGTTCATACAGATGGCGGTGAAGATATTTCCATGTTCATACAGATAGCGGTGTAGATATTTCCAGTTTCATACAGATAGCGGTGTAGATATTTCCATGTTCATACAGATAGCGGTGCTGATTTTTCCATGTTTATACAGGTAGCGGTGTAGATATTTCCATGTTTATACAGATAGCGGTGTAGATATTTACATGTTTATACAGATAGCGGTGTAGATATTTCCATGTTTATACAGATAGCGGTGTAGATATCACCATCTTAATACAGATGGCGGTGTAGATATTTATATGTTCATACACATGGCGCTGCAGATATTTCCATGTTCATACAGATGGCGGTGTAGATATTTCCATGTTTATAGAGATAGCAGTGTAGTTATTTCCATGTGTAAAGAGATAGCTTTGTAGATATTTCCATGTATATGCAGATAGCTGTGTAGATATTTCCATTTTCATGCAGATAGCGGTGTAGATATTTCCATGTTCAAACAGATAGCGTTGTAGATATTTCCATGTCCATGCAGATAGCGGTGTAGATATTTCCATGTTCATCCAGATGGCTGTGTAGATATATCCATGTTCATACAGATGGCGGTGAAGATATTTCCATGTTCATACAGATAGCGGTGTAGATATTTCCATGTTCATACAGATAGTGGTGTAGATAATTCCATGTTCATACAGATAGCGGTGTAGTTATTTCCATGTGTAAAGAGATAACTGTGTAGATATTTCCATGTATATTCAGATAGCTGTGTAGATATTTCCATTTTCATGCAGATAGCGGTGTAGATATTTCCATGTTCAAACAGATAGCGGTGTAGATATTTCCATGTTCATACAGATAGCGGTGTAGATATTTCCATGTTTATACAGATAGCGGTGAAGATGTATGCATGTTTACACAGATAGCGGTGTAGATATTTCCATGTTCATTCAGATAGCGTTGCTGATATTTCCATGTTTATACAGGTAGTGGTGTAGATATTTCCATGTTTATACAGATAGCGGTGTAGATATTTCCATGTTTATACAGACAGCGGTGTAGATAACTCCATCTTAATACAGATGGCGGTGTAGATATTTATATGTTCATACAGATGGCGGTGCAGATATTTCCATGTTCATACAAGTGGCGGTGTAGATATTTCCATGTTTATAGAGATAGCGGTGAAGTTATTTACATGTGTAAAGAGATAGCTGTGTAGATATTTCCATGTATATGCAGATAGCTGTGTAGATATTTCCATTTTCATGCAGATAGCGGTGTAGATATTTCCATCTTCAAACAGATAGCGGTGTAGGTATTTCCATGTTCATACAGATGGCGGTGAAGATATTTCCATGTTCATACAGAGAGCGGTGTAGATATTTCCATGTTCATCCAGACGGCTGTGTAGATATATCCATGATCATACAGATTGCGGTGAAGATATTTCCATGTTTATACAGATAGCGGTGATGATGTATGCATGTTTACACAGATAGCGTTGTAGATATTTCAATGTTCATACACATATCAGTGTAGATATTTCCATGTTCATCAAGATGGCTGTGTAGATATATCCATGTTCATACAGATAGCGGTGTAGATATTTCCATGTTCATATAGATAGTGCTGTGGATATTTCCATGTTCAAACAGAAAGCGGTGTAGCTATTTCCATATTCATACAGATAGGGGTGTAGATATTTCCATGTTCGTACAGATTGCGGTGTAGATATTTCCATCTTAATACAGATAGCGGTGCTTATATTTCCATGTTTATACAGGTAGCGGTGTAGATATTTCCATGTTGATACAGATAGCGGTGTAGATATTTCCATGTTTATACAGATAGCGGTGTAGATATTTCCATTTTCATGCAGATAGCGGTGTAGATATTTCCATGTTCAAACAGATAGCGGTGTAGGTATTTCCATGTTCATACAGATAGCGGTGTAGATATTTCCATGATCATCCAGATGGCTGTGTAGGTATATCCATGTTCATAAAGATGGCGGTGAAGATATTTCCATGTTTATACAGATAGCAGTGTAGATATTTCCATGTTCATACAGATAGCGGTGTAGATATTTCCATGTTCATACAGATAGCCGTGTAGATATTTCCATGTTCATACAGATAGCGGTGTAGATATTTCCATGTTTATACAGATAGTGGTGTAGATATTACCATGTTTAAACAGATAGCGGTGTAGATATTTCCATGTTTATACAGATAGCGGTGTAGATATCTCCATCTTAATACAGATGGCGTTGTAGATATTTCCATGTTTATAGAGATACCGTTGTAGTTATGTCCATGTGTAAAGAGATAGCTTTGTAGATATTTCCATGTATATGCAGATAGCTGTGTAGATATTTCCATTTTCATGCAGATAGCGGTGTAGATATTTCCATGTTCAAACAGATAGCGGTGTATATATTTCCATGTTCATACAGATAGCGGTGTCGATATTTCCATGTTTATACAGATAGCGGTGAAGATGTATGCATGTTTACAGAGATAGCGGTGTAGATATTTCCATGTTCATCCAGATGGCTGTGTAGATATATCCATGTTCATACAGATAGCGGTGTAGATATTTCCATGTTCATACAGATAGTGCTGTATGTATTTCCATGTTCTAACAGATAGCGGTGTAGCTATTTCCATGTTCATACAGATAGCGGTGTAGATATTTCCATGTTCGTACAGATTGCGGTGTAGATATTTCCATCTTAATACAGATAGCGGTGCTTATATTTCCATGTTTATACAGGTAGCGGTGTAGAGAATTCTATGTTTATACAGATAGCGGTGTAGATATTTCCATGTTTATACAGATAGCGGTGTAGATATTTCCAAGTTTATACAGATAGCGGTGTAGTTATCTCCATCTTAATACAGATGGTGGTGTAGATATTTATATGTTCATACAGATTGTGGTGCAGATATTTCCTTGTTCATACAGATAGCGGTGTAGCTATTTCCATGTTCATACAGATAGCGGTGTAGATATTTCCATGTTCATCCAGATGGCTGTGTAGATATATCCATGTTCATAGAGATGGCGATGAAGATATTTCCATGTTCATACAGATAGCAGTGTAGATAATTCCATGTTCATCCAGACGGCTGTGTAGATATATCCACGTTCATACAGATGGCGGTGAAGATATTTCCATGTTTATACAGATAGCGGTGAAGATGTATGCATGTTTATACAGATAGCGGTGTAGATATTTCCATGTTCGTACCGATAGCGGTGTAGATATTTCCATGTGCATACAGATAGCGGTGCTTATATTTCCATGTTTATACAGGTAGCGGTGTAGATATTTCCATGTTTATACAGAGAGCGGTGTAGATATCTCCATCTTAATACAGATGGCGGTGAAGATATTTCCATGTTCATACAGATAGTGGTGTAGATATTTCCATGTTCATACAGATAGCGATGTAGATATTTCCATTTTCATCCAGATGGCTGTGTAGATATATCCATGTTCGTACAGATGGCGGTGAAGAGATTTCCATGTTCATACAGATGGCGGTGTAGATATCTCCGTGTTCATACAGATAGCGGTGCTGATATTTCCATGTTTATACAGGTAGCGGTGTAGATATTTCCATGTTTATACAGATAGCGGTGTAGATATATCCAAGTTTATACAGATAGCGGAGTAGTTATCTCCGTCTTAATACAGATGGCGGTGTAGATATTTATATGTTCATACAGATGGTGGTGCAGATATTTTCATGTTCATACAGATGGTGGTGTAGATATTTCCATGTTTATAGATATAGTGGTGTAGTTATTTCCATGTGTAAATAGATAGCTTTGTAGATAGTTCCATGTATATGCAGATAGCTGTGTAGATATTTCCATTTTCATGCAGATAGCGGTGTAGATATTTCCATGTTCAAACAGATAGCGGTGTAGATATTTCCATGTTCATACAGATAGCGGTGTAGATATTTCCATGTTTATACAGATAGCGGTGTAGATATTTCCATGTTTATACAGATAGAGGTGTAGATATCTCCATCTTAATACAGATGGCGGTGTAGATATTTATATGTTCATACAGATGGCGGTGCAGATATTTCCATGTTCATACAGATGGCAGTGTAGATATTACCATGTTCATACTGATAGCGGGGTAGTTTTTTCCATGTGTAAAGGGATAGCTGTGTAGATATTTCCATGTATAAGCAGATAGCTGTGTAGATATTTCCATTTTCATGCAGATAGCGGTGTAGATATTTCCATGTTCTAACAGATATTGGTGTAGATATTTCCATGTTCATACAGACAGCGGTGTAGATATTTCCATGTTTATACAGATAGCGGTGAAGATGTATGCATGTTTACACAGATAGCGGTGTAGATATTTCCATGTTCATCAAGATGGCTGTGTAGATATATCCATGTTCATACAGATAGCGGTGTAGATATTTCCAAGTTCATACAGATAGTGATGTAGATATTTCCATGTTCCTACAGATAGCGGTGTAGCTATTTCCATGTCCATGCAGATAGCGGTGTAGATATTTCCATATTCAT
The DNA here is from genome assembly GCF_029281585.2 of Gorilla gorilla gorilla. Lineage (NCBI taxonomy): Eukaryota > Metazoa > Chordata > Mammalia > Primates > Hominidae > Gorilla > Gorilla gorilla. Next base: position 2,534,204 of record NC_073227.2, on the reverse strand, counting down.
ACAGATAGCGGTGTAGATATTTCCATGTTCATACAGATAGTGATGTAGATAATTCCATGTTCATACAGATAGCGGTGTAGTTATTTCCATGTGTAAAGACATAGCTGTGTAGATATTTCCATGTATATTCAGAGAGGTGTGTAGATATTTCCATTTTCATGCAGATAGCGGTGTAGATATTTCTAAGTTCAAAAAGATAGCGGTGTAGACATTTCCATGTTCATACAGATAGCGTTGTAGAAATTTCCATGTTTATACAGATAGCGGTGAAGATGTAATCCTGTTTACACAGATAGCGGTGTAGATATTTCCATGTTCATACAGATAGCGGTGTAGATATTTCCATGATCATCCAGATGGCTGTGTAGGTATATCCATGTTCATACAGATGGCGTTGAAGATATTTCCATGTTCATACAGATATCGGGGTAGATATTTCCATGTTCATACAGATAGCGGTTTAGATATTTCCATGTTCATACAGATAGCGGTGTAGATATTTCCATGTTCATACAGATAGCGGTTTAGATATTTCCATGTTCATACAGATAGCGGTGTAGATATTTCCATGTTCATACAGATAGCGGTGTAGTTATTTCCATGTTCATCCATATGGCTGTGTAGATATATCCATGTTCATACAGATGGCGGTGAAGATATTTCCATGTTCATACAGATAGCGGTGTAGATATTTCCATGTTCATACAGATAGTGGTGTTGATATTTCCATGTTCATACAGATAGCGGTGTAGATATTTCCATGTTCATCCAGATGGCTGTTTAGATATATCCATGTTCATACAGATAGCGGTGTAGATATTTCCATGTTCATACAGATAGTGCTGTAGATATTTCCATGTTCATACAGATAGCGGTGTAGCTATTTCCATGTTCATACAGATAGCGGGGTAGATATTTCCATGTTCGTACAGATAGCCGTGTAGATATTTCCATGTTCATACAGATAGCGGTGCTTATATTTCCATGTTTATACAGGTAGTGGTGTAGATATTTCCATGTTTATACAGATAGTGGTGTAGATATTTCCATGTTTATACAGATAGCGGTGTAGATATTTCCAAGATTATACAGATAGCGGTGTAGATATCTCCATCTTAATACAGTTGGCGGTGTAGATATTTATATGTTCATACAGATGGCGGTGCAGATATTTCCATGTTCATACAGATGGCGGTGTAGATATTTCCATTTTTATAGAGATAGCGGTGTAGCTATTTCCATGTTCATACATATAGCGGTGTAGATATTTCCTTGTTCATACAGATAGTGGGGTAGATATTTCCATGTTCATACAGATAGAGGTGTTGCTATTTCCATGTTCATACAGATAGCGGTGTAGATATTTCCATGTTCATACAGATGGCTGTGTAGACATATCCATGTTCATACAGATGGCGGTGAAAGTAATTCCATGTTCATACAGATAGCGGTGTAGATATTTCCATGCTCATACAGAGAGTGGTGTAGATATTTCCATGTTCATACAGATATAGGGGCTGATATTTCCATGTTCATACAGATAGCGGTGCTGATATTTCCATGTTTATACAGATAGTGGTGTAGATATCTCCATCTTAATACAGATGGCGGTGTAGATATTTATATGTTCATACAGATGGCGGTGCAGATATTTCCATGTTCATATAGATGGCGGTGTAGATATTTCCATGTTTATAGATATAGCGGTGTAGTTATTTCCATGAGTAAAGAGATAGCTTTGTAGATATTTCCATGTATATGCAGATAGCTGTGTAGATATTTCCATGTTAAAACAGATAGCGGTGTAGTTATTTCCATGTTCATACAGATAGCAGTGTAAATATTTCCATGTTTATACAGATAGCGGTGAAGGTGTATGCATGTTTACACAGATAGCGGTGTAGATATTTCCATGTTCATACAGATAGCGGTGCTGATATTTCCATGTTTATACAGGTAGCGGTGTAAATATTTCCATGTTTATACAGATAGCGGTGTAGATATCTCCATCTTAATACTGATGGTGGTGTAGATATGTATATGTTCATACAGATGGCGGTGCAGATATTTCCATGTTCATACAGATGGCGGTGTAGATATTTCCATGTTTATAGAGATAGCGGTGTAGATATTTCCATGTGTTAAGAGATAGCTTTGTAGATATTTCCATGTATATGCAGATAGCTGTGTAGATATTTCTATTTTAATGCAGATAGCGGTGTAGATATTTCCGTGTTCAAACAGCGGTGTAGATATTTCCAAGTTCATACAGATAGCGGTGTAGATATTTCCATGTTTATACAGATAGCGGTGAAGATGTATGCATCTTTACACAGATAGTGGTGTAGATATTTCCATGTTCATACAGATATTGATGTAGATATATCCATGTTCGTACAGATGGCGGTGAAGATATTTCCATGTGCATACAGATAGCGGTGTAGATATTTCCATGTTCATACAGATAGCGTTGTATATATTTCCATGTTCATACAGATAGCGGTGTATATATTTCCATGTGCATACAGATAGCGGTGCTGATATTTCCATGTTCATCCAGATGGCTGTGTAGGTATATCCATGTTCATACAGATGGCGGTGAAGATATTTCCATGTTCATACAGATAGCGGTGTAGATATTTCCAGTTTCATACAGATAGCGGTGTAGATATTTCCATGTTCATACAGATAGCGGTGCTGATTTTTCCATGTTTATACAGGTAGCGGTGTAGATATTTCCATGTTTATAGAGATAGCGGTGTAGATATTTACATGTTTATACAGATAGCGGTGTAGATATTTCCATGTTTATACAGATAGCGGTGTAGATATCACCATCGTAATACAGATGGCGGTGTAGATATTTATATGTTCATACACATGGCGCTGCAGATATTTCCATGTTCATACAGATGGCGGTGTAGATATTTCCATGTTTATAGAGATAGCGGTGTAGTTATTTCCATGTGTAAAGAGATAGCTTTGTAGATATTTCCATGTATATGCAGATAGCTGTGTAGATATTTCCATTTTCATGCAGATAGCGGTGTAGATATTTCCATGTTCAAACAGATAGCGTTGTAGATATTTCCATGTCCATGCAGATAGCGGTGTAGATATTTCCATGTTCATCCAGATGGCTGTGTAGATATATCCATGTTCATACAGATGGCGGTGAAGATATTTCCATGTTCATACAGATAGCGGTGTAGATATTTCCATGTTCATACAGATAGTGGTGTAGATAATTCCATGTTCATACAGATAGCGGTGTAGTTATTTCCATGTGTAAAGAGATAACTGTGTAGATATTTCCATGTATATTCAGATAGCTGTGTAGATATTTCCATTTTCATGCAGATAGCGGTGTAGATATTTCCATGTTCAAACAGACAGCGGTGTAGATATTTCCATGTTCATACAGATAGCGGTGTAGATATTTCCATGTTTATACAGATAGCGGTGAAGATGTATGCATGTTTACACAGATAGCGGTGTAGATATTTCCATGTTCATTCAGATAGCGTTGCTGATATTTCCATGTTTATACAGGTAGCGGTGTAGATATTTCCATGTTTATACAGATAGCGGTGTAGATATTTCCATGTTTATACAGACAGCGGTGTAGATATTTCCATGTTTATACAGATAGCGGTGTAGATAACTCCATCTTAATACAGATGGCGGTGTAGATATTTATATGTTCATACAGATGGCGGTGCAGATATTTCCATGTTCATACAAGTGGCGGTGTAGATATTTCCATGTTTATAGAGATAGCGGTGAAGTTATTTACATGTGTAAAGAGATAGCTGTGTAGATATTTCCATGTATATGCAGATAGCTGTGTAGATATTTCCATTTTCATGCAGATAGCGGTGTAGATATTTCCATCTTCAAACAGATAGCGGTGTAGGTATTTCCATGTTCATACAGATGGCGGTGAAGATATTTCCATGTTCATACAGAGAGCGGTGTAGATATTTCCATGTTCATCCAGACGGCTGTGTAGATATATCCATGATCATACAGATTGCGGTGAAGATATTTCCATGTTTATACAGATAGCGGTGATGATGTATGCATGTTTACACAGATAGCGTTGTATATATTTCAATGTTCATACACATATCAGTGTAGATATTTCCATGTTCATCAAGATGGCTGTGTAGATATATCCATGTTCATACAGATAGCGGTGTAGATATTTCCATGTTCATATAGATAGTGCTGTAGATACTTCCATGTTCAAACAGAAAGCGGTGTAGCTATTTCCATATTCATACAGATAGGGGTGTAGATATTTCCATGTTCGTACAGATTGCGGTGTAGATATTTCCATCTTAATACAGATAGCGGTGCTTATATTTCCATGTTTATACAGGTAGCGGTGTAGATATTTCCATGTTTATACAGATAGCGGTGTAGATATTTCCATGTTTATACAGATAGCGGTGTAGATATTTCCATTTTCATGCAGATAGCGGTGTAGATATTTCCATGTTCAAACAGATAGCGGTGTAGGTATTTCCATGTTCATACAGATAGCGGTGTAGATATTTCCATGATCATCCAGATGGCTGTGTAGATATATCCATGTTCATACAGATGGCGTTGAAGATATTTCCCTGTTCATACAGATATCGTTGTAGGTATTTCCATGTTCATACAGATAGCGGTTTAGATATTTCCGTGTTCATACAGATAGCGGTGAAGATATTTCCATGTTCATACAGATAGCGGTGTAGTTATTTCCATGTTCATCCATATGGCTGTGTAGATATATCCATGTTCATAAAGATGGCGGTGAAGATATTTCCATGTTCATACAGATAGCGGTGTAGATATTTCCATGTTCATACAGATAGCCGTGTAGATATTTCCATGTTCATACAGATAGCGGTGTAGATATTTCCATGTTTATACAGATAGTGGTGTAGATATTACCACGTTTAAACAGATAGCGGTGTAGATATTTCCATTTTTATACAGATAGCGGTGTAGATATCTCCATCTTAATACAGATGGCGGAATAGATATTTCCATGTTTATAGAGATAGCGGTGTAGTTATTTCCATGTGTAAAGAGATAGCTTTGTAGATATTTCCATGCATATGCAGATAGCTGTGTAGATATTTCCATTTTCATGCAGATAGCGGTGTAGATATTTCCATGTTCATACAAATAGCAGTGTAAATATTTCCATGTTTATACAGATAGAAGTGAAGATGTAAGCATGTTTAAACAGATAACGGTGTAGATATTTCCATGTTCATACAGATAGCCGTGCTGATATTTCCTTGTTTATACAGGTAGCGGTGTAGATATTTCCATGTTTATACAGATAGCGGTGTAGATATTTCCATGTTTATACAGATAGCGGTGTAGATATTTCCATGTTTATACAGATGGCGGTGTAGATATCTCCATCTTAATACGGATGGCGGTGTAGATATTTATATGTTCGTACAGATGGCGGTGCAGATATTTCCATGTTCATACAGATGGCGGTGTAGATATTTCCATGTTTATAGAGATAGCGGTGTAGTTATTTCCATGTGTAAAGAGATAGCTGTGTAGATATTTCCATGTATATTCAGATAGCTGTGTAGATATTTCCATTTTCATGCAGATAGCTGTGTAGATATTTCCATGTTCATACAGATAACGGTGTGGATATTTCCATGTTTATACAGAGAGCGGAGAAGATGTATGCATGTTTACACAGATAGCGGTGAAGATATTTCCATGTTCATACAGATAGGGGTGTAGATATTTCCATGTTCATCCAGATGGCTCTGTAGTTATTTCCATGTTCACACCGATGGCGGTGAAGATATTTCCATGTTCATACAGATAGCGGTGTAGATATTTTCATGTTCATACAGATAGCGGTGTAGATATTTCTATGTTCATACAGATAGCGGTGCTGATATTTCCATGTTCATCCAGATGGCTGTGTAGATATATCCATGTTCATACAGATGGCGGTGAAGATATTTCCATGTTCATAAAGATAGCGGTGTAGATATTTCCATGTTCATACAGATAGCGGTGTAGATATTTCCATGTTTATACAGATAGCGGTGTAGATATTTTCATGTTTATACAGATAGCGGTGTAGGTATCTCCAACTTAATACAGATAGCGGTGTAGATATTTATATGTTCCTACAGATGGCGGTGCAGCTATTTCCATGTTCATGCAGATGGCGGTGTAGATATTTCCATGTTTTTAGAGATAGCGGTGTAGTTATTTCCATGTGTAAAGAGATAGCTTTGTAGTTATTTCCATGTATATGCAGATAGCTGTGTAGAGATTTCCATTTTCATGCAGATAGCGGTGTAGATATTTCCAAGTTCAAACAGATAGCGGTGTAGATATTTCCATGTTCATACAGATAGCTGTGCTGATATTTCCATGTTTATACAAGTAGCGGTGTAGGTATTTCCATGTTTATACAGATTGCGGTGTAGATATTTCCATGTTTATACAGATAGCGGTGTACATATTTCCATGTTTATACTGAAAGCGGTGTATATATCTCCATCTTAATACAGATGGCGGTGTAGATATTTATATGTTCATACAGATGGCGGTGCAGATATTTCCATGTTCATACAGATGGTGGTGTAGATATTTCCATGTTCATACAGATAGCGGTGTAGTTATTTCCATGTGTAAAGAGATAGCTGTGTAGATATTTCCATGTATATGCAGATAGCTGTGTAGATATTTCCATTTTCATGCAGATAGCAGTGTAGATATTTCCATGTTCAAACAGATAGCGTTGTAGATATTACCATGTTCATCCAGATAGCGGTGTAGATATTTCCATGTTTATACAGATAGCGGTGAAGATATATGCATGTTTACACAGATAGCGGTGTAGATATTTCCATGTTCATCCAGATGGCTGTGTTGATATATCCATTTTCATACAGATAGCGGTGTAGATATTTCCATGTTCATACAGATAGTGGTGTAGATATTTCCATGTTCATACAGATAGCGGTGTAGCTATTTCCATGTTCATGCAGATAGCGGTGTAGATATTTCCATGTTCAACCAGATGGCTATGTAGATATACGCATGTTCTAACAGATGGCGTTGAAGATATTTCCATGTTCAGATAGCGGTGTAGATATTTCCATGTTCATACAGATAGTGGTGTAGATATTTCCATGTTCATACAGATAGCGGTGTAGATATTTCCATGTTCATACAGATAGCGGTGCTGATATTTCCATGTTTATACAGGTAGCGGTGTAGATATTTCCATGTTTATACAGATAGCGGTGTAGATATTTCCATGTTTATACATATAGCGGTGTAGATATTTCCGTGTTTATACAGATAGCGGTGTAGTTATTTCCTTGTTCATACAGATAGCGGTGTAGATATTTCCATGTTCATACAGATAGTGGTGTAGATATTTCCATGTTCATACAGATAGCGGTGTTGCTATTTCCATGTTCATACAGATAGCGGTGTAGATATTTCTATGTTCATCCAGATGGCTGTGTAGACATATCCATCTTCATACAGATGGCGGTGAAGGTAATTCCATGTTCTTACAGATAGCGGTGTAGATATTTCCATGTTCATACAGATAGTGGTGTAGATATTTCCATGTTCATACAGATAGAGGGGCTGATATTTCCATGTTCATACAGATAGCAGTGCTGATATTTCCATGTTTATACAGATAGCGGTGTAGATATTTCCATGTTTATACAGATAGCGGTGTAGATATTTCCATGTTTATACAGATAGCGGTGTAGATATCTCCATCTTAATACGGATGGCGGTGTAGATATTTATATGTTCGTACAGATGGCGGTGCAGATATTTCCATGTTCATACAGATGGCGGTGTAGATATTTCCATGTTTATAGAGATAGCGGTGTAGTTATTTCCATGTGTAAAGAGATAGCTTTGTAGATGTTTCCATGTATATGCAGATAGCTGTGTAGATATTTCCATTTTCATGCAGATAGAGGTGTAGATATTTGCATGTTCAAACAGATAGCGGTGTAGATATTTCCATGTTCATACAGATAGCAGTGTAAATATTTCCATGTTTATACAGATAGCCGTGAAGATGTAAGCATGTTTACACAGATAGCGGTGTAGATATTTCCATGTTCATACAGATAGCGGTGTGGATATCTCCATCTTAATACAGATGGCGGTGTCGATATTTATATGTTCATACAGATGGCGGTGCAGATATTTCCATGTTCATACAGATGGCGGTGTAGATATTTCCATGTTTATAGAGATAGCGGTGTAGTTATTTCCATGTGTAAAGAGATAGCTGTGTAGATATTTCCATGTATATGCAGATAGCTGTGTAGATATTTCCATTTTCATGCAGATAGCGGTGTAGATATTTCCATGTTCAAACAGATAGCGGTGTAGATATTTCCATGTTCATACAGATAGCGGTGTAGATATTTCCAGGTTCATACAGATAGCGGTGCTGATATTTCCATGTTTATACAGGTTGCAGTGTAGATATTTCCATTTTTATACAGATAGCGGTGTAGATATTTCCATGTTTATACAGATAGCGGTGTAGATATTTCTGTGTTCATACAGATAGCGGTGTAGATATTTCCATGTTCAACCAGATGGCTATGTAGATATACGCATGTTCTAACAGATGGCTTTGAAGATATTTCCATGTTCAGATAGTGGTGTAGATATTTCCATGTTCATACAGATAGTTGTGTAGATATTTCCATGTTCATACAGATAGTGGTGTAGATATTTCCATGTTCATACAGATAGAGGGGCTGATATTTGCATGTTCATACAGATAGCCGTGCTGATATTTCCTTGTTTATACAGGTAGCGGTGTAGATATTTCCATGTTTATACAGATACCCGTGTAGATATTTCCATGTTTATACAGATAGCGGTGTAGATATTTCCATGTTTATACAGATAGCGGTGTAGATATCTCCATCTTAATACGGATGGCGGTGTAGATATTTATATGTTCGTACAGATGGCGGTGCAGATATTTCCATGTTCATACAGATGGCGGTGTAGATATTTCCATGTTTATAGAGATAGCGGTGTAGTTATTTCCATGTGTAAAGAGATAGCTTTGTAGATATTTCCATGTATATGCAGATAGCTGTGCAGATATTTCCATTTTCATGCAGATAGCGGTGTAGATATTTCCATGTTCAAACAGATAGCTGTGTAGATATTTCCATGTTCATACAGATAGCAGTGTAAATATTTCCATGTTTATACAGATAGCCGTGAAGATGTAAGCATGTTTACACAGATAGCGGTGTAGATATTTCCATGTTCATACAGATAGCCGTGCTTATATTTCCTTGTTTATACAGGTAGCTGTGTAGATATTTCCATTTTTATACAGATAGCGGTGTAGATATTTCCATGTTTATACAGATAGCGGTGTAGATATTTCCATGTTTATACAGATAGCGGTGTGGATATCTCCATCTTAATACAGATGGCGGTGTAGATATTTATATGTTCATACAGATGGCGGTGCAGATATTTCCATGTTCATAAAGATGGCGGTGTAGATATTTCCATGTTTATAGAGATAGCGGTGTAATTATTTCCATGTGTAAAGAGATAGCTTTGTAGATATTTCCATGTATATGCAGATAGCTGTGTAGATATTTCCATTTTCATGCAGATAGCGTTGTAGTTATTTCCATATTCAAACAGATAGCGGTATAGATATTTCCATGTTCATACAGATAGCGGTGTAGATATTTCCAGGTTCATACAGATAGCGGTGTAGATATTTCCATGTTCAACCAGACGGCTATGTAGATATACGCATGTTCAAACAGATGGCGTTGAAGATATTTCCATGTTCAGATAGCGGTGTAGATATTTCCATGTTCATACAGATAGTGGTGTAGATATTTCCATGTTCATACAGATAGCGGTGTAGATATTTCCATGTTCATACAGATAGCGGTGTAGATATTTCCATGTTCATACAGATAGCGGTGCTGATATTTCCAAGTTTATACAGATAGCGGTGTAGATATTTCCAAGTTTATAAATATAGCGGTGTAGATATTTCCATGTTTATACAGATAGCGGTGTAGATATTTCCATGTTCATACAGATAGCGGTGTAGATATTTCCATGTTCATACAGATAGTGGTGTAGACATTTCCATGTTCATACAGATAGCGGTGTTGCTATTTCCATGTTCATACAGATAGCGGTGTAGATATTTCTATGTTCATCCAGATGGCTGTGTAGACATATCCATCTTCAAACAGATGGCGGTGAAGGTAATTCCATGTTCTTACAGATAGCGGTGTAGATATTTCCATGTTCATACAGATAGTGGTGTAGATATTTCCATGTTCATACAGATAGAGGGGCTGATATTTGCATGTTCATACATATATCAGTGCTGATATTTCCATGTTTATACAGATAGCGGTGTAGATATTTCCATGTTTATACAGATAGCGGTGTAGATATTTCCATGTTTATACAGATAGCGGTGTAGATATCTCCATCTTAATACGGATGGCGGTGTAGATATTTATAAGTTCGTACAGATGGCGGTGCAGATATTTCCATGTTCATACAGATGGCGGTGTAGATATTTCCATGTTTATAGAGATAGCGGTGTAGTTATTTCCATGTGTAAAGAGATAGCTTTGTAGATATTTCCATGTATATGCAGATAGCTGTGTAGATATTTCCATTTTCATGCAGATAGCGGTGTAGATATTTCCATGTTGAAACAGATAGCGGTGTAGATATTTCCATGTTCATACAGATAGCAGTGTAAATATTTCCATGTTTATACAGATAGCCGTGAAGATGTAAGCAAGTTTACACAGATAGCGGTGTAGATATTTCCGTGTTCATACAGATAGCCGTGCTGATATTTCCTTGTTTATACAGGTAGCGGTGTAGATATTTCCATGTTTATACAGATAGCGGTGTAGATATTTCCATGTTTATACAGATAGCGGTGTAGATATTTCCATGTTTATACAGATAGCGGTGTAGATATCTCCATCTTAATACGGATGGCGGTGTAGATATTTATATGTTCGTACAGATGGCGGTGCAGATATTTCCATGTTCATACAGATGGCGGTGTAGATATTTCCATGTTTATAGAGATAGCGGTGTAGTTATTTCCATGTGTAAAGAGATAGCTTTGTAGATATTTCCATGTATATGCAGATAGCTGTGTAGATATTTCCATTTTCATGCAGATAGCGGTGTAGATATTTCCATGTTCAAACAGATAGCTGTGTAGATATTTCCATGTTCATACAGATAGCAGTGTAAATATTTCCATGTTTATACAGATAGCCGTGAAGATGTAAGCATGTTTACACAGATAGCGGTGTAGATATTTCCATGTTCATACAGATAGCCGTGCTGATATTTCCTTGTTTATACAGGTAGCGGTGTAGATATTTCCATGTTTATACAGATAGCGGTGTAGATATTTCCATGTTTATACAGATAGCGGTGTAGATATTTCCATGTTTATACAGATAGCGGTGTGGATATCTCCATCTTAATACAGATGGCGGTGTAGATATTTATATGTTCATACAGATGGCGGTGCAGATATTTCCATGTTCATAAAGATGGCGGTGTAGATATTTCCATGTTTATAGAGATAGCGGTGTAGTTATTTCCATGTGTAAAGAGATAGCTTTGTAGATATTTCCATGTATATGCAGATAGCTGTGTAGATATTTCCATTTTCATGCAGATAGCGGTGTAGTTATTTCCATATTCAAACAGATAGCGGTATAGATATTTCCATGTTCATACAGATAGCGGTGTAGATATTTCCAGGTTCATACAGATAGCGGTGTAGATATTTCCATGTTCAACCAGACGGCTATGTAGATATACGCATGTTCAAACAGATGGCGTTGAAGATATTTCCATGTTCAGATAGCGGTGTAGATATTTCCATGTTCATACAGATAGCGGTGTAGATATTTCCATGTTCATACAGATAGCGGTGTAGATATTTCCATGTTCATACAGATAGCGGTGTAGATATTTCCATGTTCATACAGATAGCGGTGCTGATATTTCCAGGTTTATACAGATAGCGGTGTAGATATTTCTACGTTTATACATATAGCGGTGTAGATATTTCCATGTTTATACAGATAGCGGTGTAGATATTTCCATGTTCATACAGATAGCGGTGTAGATATTTCCATGTTCATACAGATAGTGGTGTAGACATTTCCATGTTCATACAGATAGCGGTGTTGCTATTTCCATGTTCATACAGATAGCGGTGTAGATATTTCTATGTTCATCCAGATGGCTGTGTAGACATATCCATCTTCAAACAGATGGCGGTGAAGGTAATTCCATGTTCTTACAGATAGCGGTGTAGATATTTCCATGTTCATACAGATAGTGGTGTAGATATTTCCATGTTCATACAGATAGAGGGGCTGATATTTGCATGTTCATACATATAGCAGTGCTGATATTTCCATGTTTATACAGATAGCGGTGTAGATATTTCCATGTTTATACAGATAGCGGTGTAGATATTTCCATGTTTATACAGATAGCGGTGTAGATATCTCCATCTTAATACGGATGGCGGTGTAGATATTTATAAGTTCGTACAGATGGCGGTGCAGATATTTCCATGTTCATACAGATGGCGGTGTAGATATTTCCATGTTTATAGAGATAGCGGTGTAGTTATTTCCATGTGTAAAGAGATAGCTTTGTAGATATTTCCATGTATATGCAGATAGCTGTGTAGATATTTCCATTTTCATGCAGATAGCGGTGTAGATATTTCCATGTTGAAACAGATAGCGGTGTAGATATTTCCATGTTCATACAGATAGCAGTGTAAATATTTCCATGTTTATACAGATAGCCGTGAAGATGTAAGCAAGTTTACACAGATAGCGGTGAAGATATTTCCATGTTCATACAGATAGCCGTGCTGATATTTCCTTGTTTATACAGGTAGCGGTGTAGATATTTCCATGTTTATACAGATAGCGGTGTAGATATTTCCATGTTTATACAGATAGCGGTGTAGATATTTCCATGTTTATACAGATAGCGGTGTGGATATCTCCATCTTAATACAGATGGCGTTGTAGATATTTATATGTTCATACAGATGGCGGTGCAGATATTTCCATGTTCATACAGATGGCGGTGTAGATATTTCCATGTTTATAGAGATAGCGGTGTAGTTATTTCCATGTGTAAAGAGATAGCTTTGTGGATATTTCCATGTATATGCAGATAGCTGTGTAGATATTTCCATTTTCATGCAGATAGCGGTGTAGTTATTTCCATGTTCAAACAGATAGCGGTGTAGATATTTCCATGTTCATACAGATAGCGGTGTAGATATTTCCAGGTTCATACAGATAGCGGTGCTGATATTTCCATGTTTATACAGGTTGCGGTGTAGATATTTCCATGTTTATACAGATAGCGGTGTAGATATTTCCATGTTTATACAGATAGCGGTGTAGATATTTCCGTGTTCATACAGATAGCGGTGTAGATATTTCCATGTTCAACCAGACGGCTTTGTAGATATACGCATGTTCTAACAGATGGCGTTGAAGATATTTCCATGTTCAGATAGCGGTGTAGATATTTCCATGTTCATACAGATAGCAGTGTAAATATTTCCATGTTTATACAGATAGCCGTGAAGATGTAAGCATGTTTACACAGTTAGTGGTGTAGATATTTCCATGTTCATACAGATAGCCATGCTGATATTTCCTTGTTTATACAGGTAGCGGTGTAGGTATTTCCATGTTTGTACAGATAGCGGTGTAGATATTTCCATGTTTATACAGATAGCGGTGTAGATATTTCCATGTTTATACAGATAGCGGTGTAGATATCTCCATCTTAATACGGATGGCGGTGTATATATTTACATGTTTGTACAGATGGCGGTGCAGATATTTCCATGTTCATACAGATGGCGGTGTAGATATTTCCATGTTTATAGAGATAGCGGTGTAGTTATTTCCATGTGTAAATAGATAGCTTTGTAGATATTTCCATGTATATGCAGATAGCTGTGTAGATATTTCCATTTTCATGCAGATAGCGGTGTAGATATTTCCATGTTGAAACAGATAGCGGTGTAGATATTTCCATGTTCATACAGATAGCAGTGTAAATATTTCCATGTTTATACAGATAGCCATGAAGATGTAAGCAAGTTTACACAGATAGCGGTGTAGATATTTCCATGTTCATACAGATAGCCGTGCTGATATTTCCTTGTTTATACAGGTAGCGGTGTAGATATTTCCATGTTTATACAGATAGCGGTGTAGATATTTCCATGTTTATACAGATAGCGGTGTAGATATTTCCATGTTTATACAGATAGCGGTGTGGATATCTCCATCTTAATACAGATGGCGGTGTAGATATTTATATGTTCATACAGATGGCGGTGCAGATATTTCCATGTTCATACAGATGGCGGTGTAGATATTTCCATGTTTATAGAGATAGCGGTGTAGTTATTTCCATGTGTAAAGAGATAGCTTTGTAGATATTTCCATGTATATGCAGATAGCTGTGTAGATATTTCCATTTTCATGCAGATAGCGGTGTAGTTATTTCCATGTTCAAACAGATAGCGGTGTAGATATTTCCATGTTCATACAGATAGCGGTGTAGATATTTCCAGGTTCATACAGATAGCGGTGCTGATATTTCCATGTTTATACAGGTTGCGGTGTAGACATTTCCATGTTTATACAGACAGCGGTGTAGATATTTCCATGTTTATACAGATAGCGGTGTAGATATTTCCGTGTTCATACAGATAGCGGTGTAGATATTTCCATGTTCAACCAGACGGCTTTGTAGATATACGCATGTTCTAACAGATGGCGTTGAAGATATTTCCATGTTCAGATAGCGGTGTAGATATTTCCATGTTCATACAGATAGCAGTGTAAATATTTCCATGTTTATACAGATAGCCGTGAAGATGTAAGCATGTTTACACAGTTAGTGGTGTAGATATTTCCATGTTCATACAGATAGCCATGCTGATATTTCCTTGTTTATACAGGTAGCGGTGTAGGTATTTCCATGTTTGTACAGATAGCGGTGTAGATATTTCCATGTTTATACAGATAGCGGTGTAGATATTTCCATGTTTATACAGATAGCGGTGTAGATATCTCCATCTTAATACGGATGGCGGTGTATATATTTACATGTTTGTACAGATGGCGGTGCAGATATTTCCATGTTCATACAGATGGCGGTGTAGATATTTCCATGTTTATAGAGATAGCGGTGTAGTTATTTCCATGTGTAAAGAGATAGCTTTGTAGATATTTCCATGTATATGCAGATAGCTGTGTAGATATTTCCATTTTCATGCAGATAGAGGTGTAGATATTTCCATGTTCAAACAGATAGCGGTGTAGATATTTCCATGTTCATACAGATAGCAGTGTAAAAATTTCCATGTTTATACAGATAGCCGTGAAGATGTAAGCATGTTTACACAGATAGCGGTGTAGATATTTCCATGTTCATACAGATAGCCGTGCTGATATTTCCTTGTTTATACAGGTAGCGGTGTAGATATTTCCATGTTTATACAGATAGCGGTGTAGATATTTCCATGTTTATACAGATAGCGGTGTAGATATCTCCATCTTAATACGGATGGCGGTGTAGATATTTATATGTTTGTACAGATGGCGGTGCAGATATTTCCATGTTCATACAGATGGCGGTGTAGATATTTCCATGTTAATAGAGATAGCGGTGTAGTTATTTCCATGTGTAAAGAGATAGCTTTGTAGATATTTCCATGTATATGCAGATAGCTGTGTAGATATTTCCATTTTCATGCAGATAGCGGTGTAGATATTTCCATGTTCAAACAGATAGCGGTGTAGATATTTCCATGTTCATACAGATAGCAGTGTAAATATTTCCATGTTTATACAGATAGCCGTGAAGATGTAAGCATGTTTACACAGATAGCGGTGTAGATATTTCCATGTTCATACAGATAGCCGTGCTGATATTTCCTTGTTTATACAGGTAGCGGTGTAGATATTTCCATGTTTATACAGATAGCGGTGTAGATATTTCCATGTTTATACAGATAGTGGTGTAGATATCTCCATCTTAATACGGATGGCGGTGTAGATATTTATATGTTTGTACAGATGGCGGTGCAGATATTTCCATGTTCATACAGATGGCGGTGTAGATATTTCCATGTTTATAGAGATAGCGGTGTAGTTATTTCCATGTGTAAAGAGATAGCTTTGTAGATATTTCCATGTATATGCAGATAGCTGTGTAGATATTTCCATTTTCATGCAGATAGCGGTGTAGATATTTCCATGTTCAAACAGATAGCGGTGTAGATATTTCCATGTTCATACAGATAGCAGTGTAAATATTTCCATGTTTATACAGATAGCCGTGAAGATGTAAGCATGTTTACACAGATAGCGGTGTAGATATTTCCATTTTCATACAGATAGCCGTGCTGATATTTCCTTGTTTATACAGGTAGCGGTGTAGATATTTCCATGTTTATACAGATAGTGGTGTAGATATTTAAATGTTTATACAGATAGCGGTGTAGATATTTCCATGTTTATACAGATAGCGGTGTGGATATCTCCATCTTAATACAGATGGCGGTGTAGATATTTATATGTTCATAAAGATGGCGGTGCAGATATTTCCATGTTCATACAGATGGCGGTGTAGATATTTCCATGTTTATAGAGATAGCGGTGTAGTTATTTCCATGTGTAAAGAGATAGCTTTGTCGTTATTTCCATGTATATGCAGATAGCTGTGTAGATATTTCCATTATCATGCAGATAGCGGTGTAGTTATTTCCATGTTCAAACAGATAGCGGTGTAGATATTTCCATGTTCATACAGATAGCGGTGTAGATATTTCCAGGTTCATACAGATAGCGGTGCTGATATTTCCATGTTTATACAGGTTGCGGTGTAGATATTTCCATGTTTATACAGATAGCGGTGTAGATATTTCCATGTTTATACAGATAGCGGTGTAGATATTACCGTGTTCATACAGATAGCGGTGTAGATATTTCCATGTTCAACCAGATGGCTATGTAGATATACGCATGTTCTAACAGATGGCGTTGAAGATATTTCCATGTTCAGATAGCGGTGTAGATATTTCCATGTTCATACAGATAGTGGTGTAGATATTTCCATGTTCATACAGATAGCGGTGTAGATATTTCCATGTTCATACAGATAGCGGTGCTGATATTTCCATGTTTATACAGGTAGCGGTTTAGATATTTCCATGTTTATACAGATAGCGGTGTAGATATTTCCACGTTTATACATATAGCGATGTAGATATTTCCGTGTTTATACAGATAGCGGTGTAGATATTTCCATGTTCATACAGATAGCGGTGTAGATATTTCCATGTTCATACAGATAGTGGTGTAGATATTTCCATGTTCATACAGATAGCGGTGTTGCTATTTCCATGTTCATACAGATAGCGGAGTAGATATTTCTATGTTCATCCAGAAGGCTGTGTAGACATATCCATCTTCATACAGATGGCGGTGAAGGTAATTCCATGTTCTTACAGATAGCGGTGTAGATATTTCCATGTTCATACAGATAGTGGTGTAGATATTTCCATGTTCATACAGATAGAGGGGCTGATATTTCCATGTTCATACAGATAGCAGTGCTGATATTTCCATGTTTATACAGATAGCGGTGTAGATATTTCCATGTTTATACAGATAGCGGTGTAGATATTTCCATGTTTATACAGATAGCGGTGTAGATATCTCCATCTTAATACGGATGGCGGTGTAGATATTTATATGTTCGTACAGATGGCGGTGCAGATATTTCCATGTTCATACAGTTGGCGGTGTAGATATTTCCATGTTTATAGAGATAGCGGTGTAGTTATTTCCATGTGTAAAGAGATAGCTTTGTAGATATTTCCATGTATATGCAGATAGCTGTGTAGATATTTCCATTTTCATGCAGATAGCGGTGTAGATATTTCCATGTTCAAACAGATAGCGGTGTAGATATTTCCATATTCATACAGATAACAGTGTAAATATTTCCATGTTTATACAGATAGCCGTGAAGATATAAGCATGTTTACACAGATAGCGGTGTAGATATTTCGATGTTCATACAGATAGCCGTGCTGATATTTCCTTTTTTATACAGGTAGCTGTGTAGATATTTCCATGTTTATACAGATAGCGGTGTAGATATTTCCATGTTTATACAGATAGCGGTGTAGATATTTCCATGTTTATACAGATAGCGGTGTAGATATCTCCATCTTAATACGGATGGCGGTGTAGATATATATATGTTCGTACAGATGGCGGTGCAGATATTTCCATGTTCATACAGATGGCGGTGTAGATATTTCCATGTTTATAGAGATAGCGGTGTAGTTATTTCCATGTGTAAAGAGATAGCTTTGTAGATATTTCCATGTATATGCAGATAGCTGTGTAGATATTTCCATTTTCATGCAGATAGCGGTGTAGATATTTCCATGTTCAAACAGATAGCGGTGTAGATATTTCCATGTTCATACAGATAGCAGTGTAAATATTTCCATGTTTATACAGACAGCCGTGAAGATGTAAGCATGTTTACACAGATAGCGGTGTAGATATTTCCATGTTCATACAGATAGCCGTGCTGATATTTCCTTGTTTATACAGGTAGCGGTGTAGATATTCCCATGTTTATACAGATAGCGGTGTAGATATTTCCATGTTTATACAGATAGCGGTGTAGATATTTCCATGTTTATACAGATAGTGGTGTAGATATCTCCATCTTAATACGGATGGCGGTTTAGATATTTATATGTTTGTACAGATGGCGGTGCAGATATTTCCATGTTCATACAGATGGCGGTGTAGATATTTCCATGTTTATAGAGATAGCGGTGTAGTTATTTCCATGTGTAAAGAGATAGCTTTGTAGATATTTCCATGTATATGCAGATAGCTGTGTAGATATTTCCATTTTCATGCAGATAGCGGTGTAGATATTTCCATGTTCAAACAGATAGCGGTGTAGATATTTCCATGTTCATACAGATAGCAGTGTAAATATTTCCATGTTTATACAGATAGCCGTGAAGATGTAAGCATGTTTACTCAGATAGCGGTGTAGATATTTCCATGTTCATACAGATAGCCGTGCTGATATTTCCTTGTTTATACAGGTAGCGGTGTAGATATTTCCATGTTTATACAGATAGCGGTGTAGATATTTCCATGTTTATACAGATAGCGGTGTAGATATTTCCATGTTTATACAGATAGCGGTGTGGATATCTCCATCTTAATACAGATGGCGGTGTAGATATTTATATGTTCATACAGATGGCGGTGCAGATATTTCCATGTTCATACAGATGGCGGTGTAGATATTTCCAGGTTTATAGAGATAGCGGTGTAGTTATTTCCATGTGTAAAGAGATAGCTTTGTAGTTATTTCCATGTATATGCAGATAGCTGTGTAGATATTTCCATTTTCATGCAGATAGCGGTGTAGTTATTTCCATGTTCAAACAGATAGCGGTGTAGATATTTCCATGTTCATACAGATAGCGGTGTAGATATTTCCAGGTTCATACAGATAGCGGTGCTGATATTTCCGTGTTTATACAGGTTGCGGTGTAGATATTTCCATGTTTATACAGATAGCGGTGTAGATATTTCCATGTTTGTACAGATAGCGGTGTAGATATTTCCGTGTTCATACAGATAGCGGTGTAGATATTTCCATGTTCAACCAGATGGCTATGTAGATATACGCATGTTCTAACAGATGGCGTTGAAGATATTTCCATGTTCAGATAGCGGTGTAGATATTTCCATGTTCATACAGATAGTGGTGTAGATATTTCCATGTTCATACAGATAGCGGTGTAGATATTTCCATGTTCATACAGATAGCGGTGCTGATATTTCCATGTTTATACAGGTAGCGGTTTAGATATTTCCATGTTTATACAGATAGCGGTGTAGATATTTCCACGTTTATACATATAGCGATGTAGATATTTCCGTGTTTACACAGATAGCGGTGTAGATATTTCCATGTTCATACAGATAGCGGTGTAGATATTTCCATGTTCATACAGATAGTGGTGTAGATATTTCCATGTTCATACAGATAGCGGTGTTGCTATTTCCATGTTCATACAGATAGCGGTGTAGATATTTCTATGTTCATCCAGATGGCTGTGTAGACATATCCATCTTCATACAGATGGCGGTGAAGGTAATTCCATGTTCTTACAGATAGCGGTGTAGATATTTCCATGTTCATACAGATAGTGGTGTAGATATTTCCATGTTCATACAGATAGAGGGGCTGATATTTCCATGTTCATACAGATAGCAGTGCTGATATTTCCATGTTTATACAGATAGCGGTGTAGATATTTCCATGTTTATACAGATAGCGGTGTAGATATTTCCATGTTTATACAGATAGCGGTGTAGATATCTCCATCTTAATACGGATGGCGGTGTAGATATTTATATGTTCGTACAGATGGCGGTGCAGATATTTCCATGTTCATACAGTTGGCGGTGTAGATATTTCCATGTTTATAGAGATAGCGGTGTAGTTATTTCCATGTGTAAAGAGATAGCTTTGTAGATATTTCCATGTATATGCAGATAGCTGTGTAGATATTTCCATTTTCATGCAGATAGCGGTGTAGATATTTCCATGTTCAAACAGATAGCGGTGTAGATATTTCCATATTCATACAGATAGCAGTGTAAATATTTCCATGTTTATACAGATAGCCGTGAAGATATAAGCATGTTTACACAGATAGCGGTGTAGATATTTCGATGTTCATACAGATAGCCGTGCTGATATTTCCTTGTTTATACAGGTAGCTGTGTAGATATTTCCATGTTTATACAGATAGCGGTGTAGATATTTCCATGTTTATACAGATAGCGGTGTAGATATTTCCATGTTTATACAGATAGCGGTGTAGATATCTCCATCTTAATACGGATGGCGGTGTAGATATTTATATGTTCGTACAGATGGCGGTGCAGATATTTCCATGTTCATACAGATGGTGGTGTAGATATTTCCATGTTTATAGAGATAGCGGTGCAGTTATTTCCATGTGTAAAGAGATAGCTTTGTAGATATTTCCATGTATATGCAGATAGCTGTGTAGATATTTCCATTTTCATGCAGATAGCGGTGTAGATATTTCCATGTTCAAACAGATAGCGGTGTAGATATTTCCATGTTCATACAGATAGCAGTGTAAATATTTCCATGTTTATACAGATAGCCGTGAAAATGTAAGCATGTTTACACAGATAGCGGTGTAGATATTTCCATGTTCATTCAGATAGCCGTGCTGAAATTTCCTTGTTTATACAGGTAGCGGTGTAGATATTTCCATGTTTATACAGATAGCGGTGTAGATATTTCCATGTTTATACAGATAGCGGTGTAGATATTTCCATGTTTATACAGATAGCGGTGTAGATATCTCCATCTTAATACGGATGGCGGTGTAGATATTTATATGTTTGTACAGATGGCGGTGCAGATATTTCCATGTTCATACAGATGGCGGTGTAGATATTTCCATGTTTATAGAGATAGCGGTGTAGTTATTTCCATGTGTAAAGAGATAGCTTTGTAGATATTTCCATGTATATGCAGATAGCTGTGTAGATATTTCCATTTTCATGCAGATAGCGGTGTAGATATTTCCATGTTCAAACAGATAGCGGTGTAGATATTTCCATGTTCATACAGATAGCAGTGTAAATATTTCCATGTTTATACAGATAGCCGTGAAGATGTAAGCATGTTTACACAGATAGCGGTGTAGATATTTCCATGTTCATACAGATAGCCGTGCTGATATTTCCTTGTTTATACAGGTAGCGGTGTAGATATTTCCATGTTTATACAGATAGCGGTGTAGATATTTCCATGTTTATACAGATAGCGGTGTAGATATTTCCATGTTTATACAGATAGCGGTGTAGATATCTCCATCTTAATACGGATGGCGGTGTAGATATTTATATGTTTGTACAGATGGCGGTGCAGATATTTCCATGTTCATACAGATGGCGGTGTAGATATTTCCATGTTTATAGAGATAGCGGTGTAGTTATTTCCATGTGTAAAGAGATAGCTTTGTAGATATTTCCATGTATATGCAGATAGCTGTGTAGATATTTCCATTTTCATGCAGATAGCGGTGTAGATATTTCCATGTTCAAACAGATAGCGGTGTAGATATTTCCATGTTCATACAGATAGCAGTGTAAAGATTTCCATGTTTATACAGATAGCCGTGAAGATGTAAGCATGTTTACACAGATAGCGGTGTAGATATTTCCATGTTCATACAGATAGCCGTGCTGTTATTTCCTTGTTTATACAGGTAGCGGTGTAGATATTTCCATGTTTATACAGATAGCGGTGTAGATATTTCCATGTTTATACAGATAGCGGTGTAGATATTTCCATGTTTATACAGATAGCGGTGTGGATATCTCCATCTTAATACAGATGTAGGTGTAGATATTTATATGTTCATACAGATGGCGGTGCAGATGTTTCCATGTTCATACAGATGGCGGTGTAGATATTTCTATGTTTATAGAGATAGCGGTGTAGTTATTTCCATGTGTAAAGAGATAGCTTTGTAGTTATTTCCATGTATATGCAGATAGCTGTGTAGATATTTCCATTTTCATGCAGATAGCGGTGTAGTTATTTCCATGTTCAAACAGATAGCGGTGTAGATATTTCCATGTTCATACAGATAGCGGTGTAGATATTTCCAGGTTCATACAGATAGCGGTGCTGATATTTCCATGTTTATACAGGTTGCGGTGTAGATATTTCCATGTTTATACAGATAGCGGTGTAGATATTTCCATGTTTATACAGATAGCGGTGTAGATATTTCCGTGTTCATACAGATAGCGGTGTAGATATTTCCATGTTCAACCAGATGGCTATGTAGATATACGCATGTTCTAACAGATGGCGTTGAAGATATTTCCATGTTCAGATAGCGGTGTAGATATTTCCATGTTCATACAGATAGTGGTGTAGATATTTCCATGTTCATACAGATAGCGGTGTAGATATTTCCATGTTCATACAGATAGCGGTGCTGATATTTCCATGTTTATACAGGTAGCGGTTTAGATATTTCCATGTTTATACAGATAGCGGTGTAGATATTTCCACGTTTATACATATAGCGATGTAGATATTTCCGTGTTTATACAGATAGCGGTGTAGATATTTCCATGTTCATACAGATAGCGGTGTAGATATTTCCATGTTCATACAGATAGCGGTGTTGCTATTTCCATGTTCATACAGATAGCGGTGTAGATATTTCTATGTTCATCCAGATGGCTGTGTAGACATATCCATCTTCATACAGATGGCGGTGAAGGTAATTCCATGTTCTTACAGATAGCGGTGTAGATATTTCCATGTTCATACAGATAGTGGTGTAGATATTTCCATGTTCATACAGATAGAGGGGCTGATATTTCCATGTTCATACAGATAGCAGTGCTGATATTTCCATGTTTATACAGATAGCGGTGTAGATATTTCCATGTTTATACAGATAGCGGTGTAGATATTTCCATGTTTATACAGATAGCGGTGTAGATATCTCCATCTTAATACGGATGGCGGTGTAGATATTTATATGTTCGTACAGATGGCGGTGCAGATATTTCCATGTTCATACAGTTGGCGGTGTAGATATTTCCATGTTTATAGAGATAGCGGTGTAGTTATTTCCATGTGTAAAGAGATAGCTTTGTAGATATTTCCATGTATATGCAGATAGCTGTGTAGATATTTCCATTTTCATGCAGATAGCGGTGTAGATATTTCCATGTTCAAACAGATAGCGGTGTAGATATTTCCATATTCATACAGATAGCAGTGTAAATATTTCCATGTTTATACAGATAGCCGTGAAGATATAAGCATGTTTACACAGATAGCGGTGTAGATATTTCGATGTTCATACAGATAGCCGTGCTGATATTTCCTTGTTTATACAGGTAGCTGTGTAGATATTTCCATGTTTATACAGATAGCGGTGTAGATATTTCCATGTTTATACAGATAGCGGTGTAGATATCTCCATCTTAATACGGATGGCGGTGTAGATATTTATATGTTCGTACAGATGGCGGTGCAGATATTTCCATGTTCATACAGATGGCGGTGTAGATATTTCCATGTTTATAGAGATAGCGGTGTAGTTATTTCCATGTGTAAAGAGATAGCTTTGTAGATATTTCCATGTATATGCAGATAGCTGTGTAGATATTTCCATTTTCATGCAGATAGCGGTGTAGATATTTCCATGTTCATGCAGATAGCGGTGTAGATATTTCCATGTTCAAACAGATAGCGGTGTAGATATTTCCATGTTCATACAGATAGCAGTGTAAATATTTCCATGTTTATACAGATAGCCGTGAAGATGTAAACATGTTTACACAGATAGCGGTGTAGATATTTCCATATTCATTCAGATAGCCGGGCTGATATTTCCTTGTTTATACAGGTAGCGGTGTAGATATTTCCATGTTTATACAGATAGCGGTGTAGATATTTCCATGTTTATACAGATAGCGGTGTAGATATTTCCATGTTTATACAGATAGCGGTGTAGATATCTCCATCTTAATACGGATGGCGGTGTAGATATTTATA
Organism: Gorilla gorilla gorilla; assembly: GCF_029281585.2. Taxonomy (NCBI): domain Eukaryota; kingdom Metazoa; phylum Chordata; class Mammalia; order Primates; family Hominidae; genus Gorilla; species Gorilla gorilla. The sequence continues at coordinate 2,509,355 of NC_073227.2, read as the reverse complement.
TGTTTGTACAGATGGCGGTGCAGATATTTCCATGTTCATACAGATGGCGGTGTAGATATTTCCATGTTTATAGAGATAGCGGTGTAGTTATTTCCATGTGTAAAGAGATAGCTTTGTAGATATTTCCATGTATATGCAGATAGCTGTGTAGATATTTCCATTTTCATGCAGATAGAGGTGTAGATATTTCCATGTTCAAACAGATAGCGGTGTAGATATTTCCATGTTCATACAGATATCAGTGTAAATATTTCCATGTTTATACAGATAGCTGTGAAGATGTAAGCATTTTTACACAGATAGCGGTGTAGATATTTCCATGTTCATACAGATAGCCGTGCTGATATTTCCTTGTTTATACAGGTAGCGGTGTAGATATTTCCATGTTTATACAGATAGCGGTGTAGATATTTCCATGTTTATACAGATAGCGGTGTAGATATTTCCATGTTTATACAGATAGCGGTGTGGATATCTCCATCTTAATACAGATGGCGGTGTAGATATTTATATGTTCATACAGATGGCGGTGCAGATATTTCCATGTTCATACAGATGGCGGTGTAGATATTTCCATGTTTATAGAGATAGCGGTGTAGTTATTTTCATGTGTAAAGAGATAGCTTTGTAGATATTTCCATGTATATGCAGATAGCTGTGTAGATATTTCCATTTTCTTGCAGATAGCGGTGTAGTTATTTCCATGTTCAAACAGATAGCGGTGTAGATATTTCCATGTTCATACAGATGGCGGTGTAGATATTTCCAGGTTCATACAGAGAGCGGTGCTGATATTTCCATGTTTATACAGGTTGCGGTGTAGATATTTCCATGTTTATACAGATAGCGGTGTAGATATTTCCATGTTTATACAGATAGCGGTGTAGATATTTCCGTGTTCATACAGATAGCGGTGTAGATATTTCCATGTTCAACCAGATGGCTATGTAGATATACGCATGTTCAAACAATGGCGTTGAAGATATTTCCATGTTCAGATAGCGGTGTAGATATTTCCATGTTCATACAGATAGTGGTGTAGTTATTTCCATGTTCATACAGATAGCGGTGTAGATATTTCCATGTTCATACAGATAGCGGTGCTGATATTTCCATGTTTATACAGGTAGTGGTGTAGATATTTCCGTGTTTATACAGATAGCGGTGTAGATATTTCCATTTTCATACAGATAGCGGTGTAGATATTTCCATGTTCATACAGATAGTGTTGTAGATATTTCCATGTTCATACAGATAGCGGTGTTGCTATTTCCATGTTCATACAGATAGCGGTGTAGATATTTCTATGTTCATCCAGATGGCTGTGTAGACATATCCATCTTCATACAGATGGCGGTGAAGGTAATTCCATGTTCTTACAGATAGAGGTGTAGATATTTCCATGTTCATACAGATAGTGGTGTAGATATTTCCATGTTCATACAGATAGAGGGGCTGATATTTCCATGTTCATACAGATAGCAGTGCTGATATTTCCATGTTTATACAGATAGCGGTGTAGATATTTCCATGTTTATACAGATAGCGGTGTAGATATTTCCATGTTTATACAGATAGCGGTGTAGATATCTCCATCTTAATACGGATGGCGGTGTAGATATTTATATGTTCGTACAGATGGCGGTGCAGATATTTCCATGTTCATACAGATGGCGGTGTAGATATTTCCATGTTTATAGAGATAGCGGTGTAGTTATTTCCATGTGTAAAGAGATAGCTTTGTAGATATTTCCATGTATATGCAGATAGCTGTGTAGATATTTCCATTTTCATGCAGATAGCGGTGTAGATATTTCCATGTTCAAACAGATAGCGGTGTAGATATTTCCATGTTCATACAGATAGCAGTGTAAATACTTCCATGTTTATACAGATAGCCGTGAAGATGTAAGCATGTTTACACAGATAGCGGTGTAGATATTTCCATGTTCATACAGATAGCCGTGCTGATATTTCCTTGTTTATACAGGTAGCGGTGTAGATATTTCCATGTTTATACAGATAGCGGTGTAGATATTTCCATGTTTATACAGATAGCGGTGTAGATATTTCCATGTTTATACAGATAGCGGTTTAGATATCTCCATCTTAATACGGATGGCGGTGTAGATATTTATAAGTTCGTACAGATGGCGGTGCAGATATTTCCATGTTCATACAGATGGCGGTGTAGATATTTCCATGTTTATAGAGATAGCGGTCAAGTTATTTACATGTGTAAAGAGATAGCTTTGTAGATATTTCCATGTATATGCAGATAGCTGTGTAGATATTTCCATTTTCATGCAGTTAGCAGTGTAGATATTTCCATGTTCAAACAGATAGCGGTGTAGATATTTCCATGTTCATACAGATAGCAGTGTAAATATTTCCATGTTTATACAGATAGCCGTGAAGATGTAAGCATGTTTACACAGATAGCGGTGTAGATATTTCCATGTTCATGCAGATATCCGTGCTGATATTTCCTTGTTTATACAGGTAGCGGTGTAGATATTTCCATATTTATACAGATAGCGGTGTAGATATTTCCATGTTTATACAGATAGCGGTGTAGATATTTCCATGTTTATAAAGATAGCTGTGTAGATATCTCCATCTTAATACGGATGGCGGTGTATATATTTATATGTTCGTACAGATGGCGGTGCAGACATTTCCATGTTCATACAGATAGTGGTGTAGATATTTCCATGTTCATACAGATAGAGGGGCTGATATTTCCATGTTCATACAGATAGCAGTGCTGATATTTCCATGTTTATACAGATAGCGGTGTAGATATTTCCATGTTTATACAGATAGCGGTGTAGATATTTCCATGTTCATACAGATAGCGGTGTAGATATCTCCATCTTAATACGGATGGCGGTGTAGATATTTATATGTTCGTACAGATGGCGGTGCAGATATTTCCATGTTCATACAGATGGCGGTGTAGATATTTCCATGTTTATAGAGATAGCGGTGTAGTTATTTCCATGTGTAAAGAGATAGCTTTGTAGATATTTCCATGTATATGCAGATAGCTGTGTAGATATTTCCATTTTCATGCAGATAGCGGTGTAGATATTTCCATGTTCAAACAGATAGCGGTGTAGATATTTCCATCTTCATACAGATAGCAGTGTAAATATTTCCATGTTTATACAGATAGCCGTGAAGATGTAAGCATGTTTACACAGATAGCGGTGTAGATATTTCCATGTTCATTCAGATAGCCGTGCTGATATTTCCTTGTTTATACAGGTAGCGGTGTAGATATTTCCATGTTTATACAGATAGCGGTGTAGATATTTCCATGTTTATACAGATAGCGGTGTAGATATTTCCATGTTTATACAGATAGCGGTGTAGATATCTCCATCTTAATACGGATGGCGGTGTAGATATTTATATGTTTGTACAGATGGCGGTGCAGATATTTCCATGTTCATACAGATGGCGGTGTAGATATTTCCATGTTTATAGAGATAGCGGTGTAGTTATTTCCATGTGTAAAGAGATAGCTTTGTAGATATTTCCATGTATATGCAGATAGCTGTGTAGATATTTCCATTTTCATGCAGATAGTGGTGTAGATATTTCCATGTTCAAACAGATAGCGGTGTAGATATTTCCATGTTCATACAGATAGCAGTATAAATATTTCCATGTTTATACAGATAGCAGTGAAGATGTAAGCATGTTTACACAGATAGCGGTGTGGATATTTCCATGTTCATACAGATAGCCGTGCTTATATTTCCTTGTTTATACAGGTAGCGGTGTAGATATTTCCATGTTTATACAGATAGCGGTGTAGATATTTCCATGTTTATACAGATAGCGGTGTAGATATTTCCATGTTTATACATATAGCGGTGTGGATATCTCCATCTTAATACAGATGGCGGTGTAGATATTTATATGTTCATACAGATGGCGGTGCAGATATTTCCATGTTCATACAGATGGCGGTGTAGATATTTCCATGTTTATAGAGATAGCGGTGTAGTTATTTCCATGTGTAAAGAGATAGCTTTGTAGATATTTCCATGTATATGCAGATAGCTGTGTAGATATTTCCATTTTCATGCAGATAGCGGTGTAGTTATTTCCATGTTCAAACAGATAGCGGTGTAGATATTTCCATGTTCATACAGATAGCGGTGTAGATATTTCCAGGTTCATACAGATAGCGGTGCTGATATTTCCATGTTTATACAGGTTGCGGTGTAGATATTTCCATGTTTATACAGATAGCGGTGTAGATATTTCCATGTTTATACAGATAGCGGTGTAGATATTTCCGTGTTCATACAGATAGCGGTGTAGATATTTCCATGTTCAACCAGATGGCTATGTAGATATACACATGTTCTAACAGCTGGCGTTGAAGATATTTCCATGTTCAGATAGCGGTGTAGATATTTCCATGTTCATACAGATAGTGGTGTAGATATTTCCATGTTCATACAGATAGCGGTGTAGATATTTCCATGTTCATACAGATAGCGGTGCTGATATTTCCATGTTTATACAGGTAGCGGTGTAGATATTTCCGTGTTTATACAGATAGCGGTGTAGATATTTCCATTTTCATACAGATAGCGGTGTAGATATTTCCATGTTCATACAGATAGCGGTGCTGACATTTCCATGTTTATACAGGTAGCGGTGTAGATATTTCCGTGTTTATACAGATAGCGGTGTAGATATTTCCATTTTCATACAGATAGCGGTGTAGATATTTCCATGTTCATACAGATAGTGGTGTAGATATTTCCATGTTCATACAGATAGCGGTGTTGCTATTTCCATGCTCATACAGATAGCGGTGTAGATATTTCTATGTTCATCCAGATGGCTGTGTAGACATATCCATCTTCATACAGATGGCGGTGAAGGTAATTCCATGTTCTTACAGATAGCGGTGTAGATATTTCCATGTTTATACAGATAGCGGTGTAGATATCTCCATCTTAATACGGGTGGCGGTGTAGATATTTATATGTTCGTACAGATGGCGGTGCAGATATTTCCATGTTCATACAGATGGCGGTGTAGATATTTCCATGTTTATAGAGATAGCGGTGTAGTTATTTCCATGTGTAAAGAGATAGCTTTGTAGATATTTCTATGTATATGCAGATAGCTGTGTAGATATTTCCATTTTCATGCAGATAGCGGTGTAGATATTTCCATGTTCAAACAGATAGCGGTGTAGATATTTCCATGTTCATACATATAGCAGTGTAAATATTTCCATGTTTATACAGATAGCCGTGAAGATGTAAGCATGTTTACACAGAAAGCGGTGTAGATATTTCCATGTTCATACAGATAGCCGTGCTGATATTTCCTTGTTTATACAGGTAGCAGTGTAGATATTTCCATGTTTATACAGATAGCGGTGTAGATATTTCCATGTTTATACAGATAGCGGTGTAGATATTTCCATGTTTATACAGATAGCGGTGTGGATATCTCCATCTTAATACAGATGGCGGTGTAGATATTTATATGTTCATACAGATGGCGGTGCAGTTATTTCCATGTTCATAAAGATGGCGGTGTAGATATTTCCATGTTTATAGAGATAGCGGTGTAGTTATTTCCATGTGTAAAGAGATAGCTTTGTAGATATTGCCATGTATATGCAGATAGCTGTGTAGATATTTCCATTTTCATGCAGATAGCGGTGTAGATATTTCCATGTTCAAACAGATAGCGGTGTAGATATTTCCATGTTCATACAGATAGCGGTGTAGATATTTCCAGGTTCATACAGATAGCGGTGCTGATATTTCCATGTTTATACAGGTTGCGGTGTAGATATTTCCATGTTTATACAGATAGCGGTGTAGATATTTCCATGTTTATACAGATAGCGGTGTAGATATTTCCGTGTTCATACAGATAGCGGTGTAGATATTTCCATGTTCAACCAGACGGCTATGTAGATATACGCATGTTCTAACAGATGGCGTTGAAGATATTTCCATGTTCAGATAGCGGTGTAGATATTTCCATGTTCATACAGATAGTGGTGTAGATATTTCCATGTTCATACAGATAGCGGTGTAGTTATTTCCATGTGTAAAGAGATAGCTGTGTAGATATTTCCATGTACATGCAGATAGCTGTGTAGATATTTCCATTTTCATGCAGATAGCAGTGTAGATATTTCCATGTTCAAACAGATAGCGTTGTAGATATTACCATGTTCATCCAGATAGCGGTGTAGATATTTCCATGTTTATACAGATAGCGGTGAAGATATATGCATGTTTACACAGATAGCGGTGTAGATATTTCCATGTTCATCCAGATGGCTGTTTGATATATCCATGTTCATACAGATAGCGGTGAAGATATTTCCATGTTCATACAGATAGTGGTGTAGATATTTCCATGTTCATACTTATAGCGGTGTAGCTATTTCCATGTTCATGCAGATAGCGGTGTAGATATTTCCATGTTCAACCAGATGGCTATGTAGATATACGCATGTTCTAACAGATGGCGTTGAAGATATTTCCATGTTCAGATAGCGGTGTAGATATTTCCATGTTCATACACATAGTGGTGTAGATATTTCCATGTTCATACAGATAGCGGAGAAGATATTTCCATGTTCATACAGATAGCGGTGCTGATATTTCCATGTTTATACAGGTAGCGGTGTAGATATTTCCATGTTTATACAGATAGCGGTGTAGATATTTCCACGTTTATACAGATAGCGGTGTAGATATTTCCGTGTTTATACAGATAGCGGTGTAGATATTTCCATGTTCATACAGATAGCGGTGTAGATATTTCCATGTTCATACAGATAGCGGTGTTGCTATTTCCATGTTCATACAGATAGCGGTGTAGATATTTCTATGTTCATCCAGATGGCTGTGTAGACATATCCATCTTCATACAGATGGCGGTTAAGGTAATTCCATGTTCTTACAGATAGCGGTGTAGATATTTCCATGTTCATACAGATAGTGGTGTAGATATTTCCATGTTCATACAGATAGAGGGGCTGATATTTCCATGTTCATACAGATAGCAGTGCTGATATTTCCATGTTTATACAGATAGCGGTGTAGATATTTCCATGTTTATACAGATAGCGGCGTAGATATTTCCATGTTTATTCAGATAGCGGTGTAGATATCTCCATCTTAATACGGATGGCGGTGTAGATATTTATATGTTCGTACAGATGGCGGTGCAGATATTTCCATGTTCATACAGATGGCGGTGTAGATATTTCCATGTTTATAGAGATAGCGGTGTAGTTATTTCCATGTGTAAAGAGATAGCTTTGTAGATATTTCCATGTATATGCAGATAGCTGTGTAGATATTTCCATTTTCATGCAGATAGAGGTGTAGATATTTGCATGTTCAAACAGATAGCGGTGTAGATATTTCCATGTTCATACAGATAGCAGTGTAAATATTTCCATGTTTATACAGATAGCCGTGAAGATGTAAGCATGTTTACACAGATAGCGGTGTAGATATTTCCATGTTCATACAGATAGCGGTGTGGATATCTCCATCTTAATACAGATGGCGGTGTCGATATTTATATGTTCATACAGATGGCGGTGCAGATATTTCCATGTTCATACAGATGGCGGTGTAGATATTTCCATGTTTATAGAGATAGCGGTGTAGTTATTTCCATGTGTAAAGAGATAGCTGTGTAGATATTTCCATGTATATGCAGATAGCTGTGTAGATATTTCCATTTTCATGCAGATAGCGGTGTAGATATTTCCATGTTCAAACAGATAGCGGTGTAGATATTTCCATGTTCATACAGATAGCGGTGTAGATATTTCCAGGTTCATACAGATAGCGGTGCTGATATTTCCATGTTTATACAGGTTGCAGTGCAGATATTTCCATTTTTATACAGATAGCGGTGTAGATATTTCCATGTTTATACAGATAGCGGTGTAGATATTTCTGTGTTCATACAGATAGCGGTGTAGATATTTCCATGTTCAACCAGATGGCTATGTAGATATACGCATGTTCTAACAGATGGCTTTGAAGATATTTCCATGTTCAGATAGTGGTGTAGATATTTCCATGTTCATACAGATAGTGGTGTAGATATTTCCATGTTCATACAGATAGTGGTGTAGATATTTCCATGTTCATACAGATAGAGGGGCTGATATTTGCATGTTCATACAGATAGCCGTGCTGATATTTCCTTGTTTATACAGGTAGCGGTGTAGATATTTCCATGTTTATACAGATAGCGGTGTAGATATTTCCATGTTTATACAGATAGCGGTGTAGATATTTCCATGTTTATACAGATAGCGGTGTAGATATCTCCATCTTAATACGGATGGCGGTGTAGATATTTATATGTTCGTACAGATGGCGGTGCAGATATTTCCATGTTCATACAGATGGCGGTGTAGATATTTCCATGTTTATAGAGATAGCGGTGTAGTTATTTCCATGTGTAAAGAGATAGCTTTGTAGATATTTCCATGTATATGCAGATAGCTGTGTAGATATTTCCATTTTCATGCAGATAGCGGTGTAGATATTTCCATGTTCAAACAGATAGCTGTGTAGATATTTCCATGTTCATACAGATAGCAGTGTAAATATTTCCATGTTTATACAGATAGCCGTGAAGATGTAAGCATGTTTACACAGATAGCGGTGTAGATATTTCCATGTTCATACAGATAGCCGTGCTGATATTTCCTTGTTTATACAGGTAGCGGTGTAGATATTTCCATGTTTATACAGATAGCGGTGTAGATATTTCCATGTTTATACAGATAGCGGTGTAGATATTTCCATGTTTATACAGATAGCGGTGTGGATATCTCCATCTTAATACAGATGGCGGTGTAGATATTTATATGTTCATACAGATGGCGGTGCAGATATTTCCATGTTCATACAGATGGCGGTGTAGATATTTCCATGTTTACAGAGATAGCGGTGTAGTTATTTCCATGTGTAAAGAGATAGCTTTGTAGTTATTTCCATGTATATGCAGATAGCTGTGTAGATATTTCCATTATCATGCAGATAGCGGTGTAGTTATTTCCATGTTCAAACAGATAGCGGTGTAGATATTTCCATGTTCATACAGATAGCGGTGTAGATATTTCCAGGTTCATACAGATAGCGGTGCTGATATTTCCATGTTTATACAGGTTGCGGTGTAGATATTTCCATGTTTATACAGATAGCGGTGTAGATATTTCCATGTTTATACAGATAGCGGTGTAGATATTACCGTGTTCATACAGATAGCGGTGTAGATATTTCCATGTTCAACCAGATGGCTATGTAGATATACGCAT